>NC_082719.1:15984234-17422234 GCF_030144855.1 Hypanus sabinus
GTTGGTGGAGGAAGGGGTGGGTGGGGTGAAATGAGAAACTAGGTGGAAGAGGCAAAGGGCTGAAGAAGAAGGAATCTGATAAGACAGTGGATCATGGGAGAAAGGGAAGAAGCAGGGGCACCAGAGGGAGGTGATGGACATGTGAAGATGTAAGAGGGGAGCCAGAATTGGGAATGGAAAATAGAGAAAAGGGAAGGAAAGAGAAATTTGCAGAAATTAGAAAAATGTATGCCATCAGGTTGGAGGTGAAACAGGCAGAATATGAGGTGACGCATACAAAATGCTGGAACTCAGCAGGACAGGCGGCATCAATGGAAAAGAGTACAGTTGACGTTTCGAGCCAAGACCTTTTATCAGGACTGGAGAAAAAAGGATGAGGAATAGCGTTAAAAGGCGAGTGGAAGGGAGGGAGAAACACAAGGTGAGACTGGGAAGGGGGAGGGGTGAAGGAAACAGCTGGTAAGTGGATAAGTGAAAGAGGGAAGGGGGAATCTAATAGGAGAGAACAGAAGGCCATGCAAGAAAGAAAAGGAGTAGGAGGAGCACCAGAGGGAGATGATGGGCTGGCAAGGTGAGAGAGGGAAAAGGGGAAGGGGTATGGTGAAGGAGGGCATTACTGGAAGTTTAGGAAATTGAAGTTCATGCTATCAGGTAGCCAGATGAAAAATAAGGTGTTGTTCCTCCAACCTGAGTGTGGCCTCACAGCAACAGCAGAGGAGGCCATGGATGGACATAACAGAATGGAATGAAAATGGGTTGCCACTGGGAGATACTGCTTTTTCTGGCAGAATATGAAGTGATGCTCCCCCAACCTGAGATTGGCCTTCTCACAATAGTAGTAGGCAGCCATGGGTCAACTTGTCAGAATAGAAATCAGAAGCTGAATTGAAAAATATGGACACAGGAAAATTCTGCCTTTTGTGATGCATTGATTGAAGGTGCTCAATGAAATGGCCCCTCAATCTACTTTAGGTTTCACTGATGTAAACAAGGCCACACCAGGAGCACTGGATTTCATAGATGGCTCCAAAAGATTCACACTTGAAGTGTCACCACACTTGGAAGGACTGAGAATAGGGAGAATGGGACCCTACTCTTTATTTTCACTGTCATTCCAGACATCACCCATCTCTGATGCGACTTTTCTTTAACTTTCTCCCATGGTCCTTTGTCCTCCAAAACAACCCTACCAAAGAGTCTCGGCCCGAAACGTTGACTGTACTCTTTTCCATAAAAGCTGGCCGGTCTGCTGTTCCTCCAGGAGGGGGAGAGAGAGTGGGGAGAGAGAGAGAGGGGGGAGGCCTGGATTTCCAGAATCTGCAGATTTTCTCCGTTTGTCCTTGCCTATCAGATTCTTTCTTCTTCGGCCCTTTGCCTCTTCGACCTACCACCTCCTAACTTCTTAATTCATTCCACTCTCCCACCCACCCACCTACGCCCTCTCCTATCACCTGCTAGTTTGTACTTTTTCCCCTCCCCCCACATTCTTATTTTGGCCACTTCCCCTTTCCTTTCCAGTCCTGATGAAATGCTCAGCCTGAAACATCAACTGTTTATTTCTCTACATACATGCTGCCTGACCTGCTGAGTTCCTCCAGTATTTTGGGCTACTCCATCTTCAATATCAGTTGTGAGTGTTAGCATTGAAGTAAACTATAATAAGTATTCTGGTAGTATTCTGAAGGTTTATGTCATATCTCCAGAAAATCAATACTGATACAGAGAGTTAACAAAAGGATGTGTTTCTGTTCCTTCGGATAGCATTAGAGTCATTATTAAGCAGATTTTCAGATGCCCCTAATGTCATGACAGATGCTGTCTCTAATATACTGTTAAGCAACTTTGACGTTATGAATAGTCATTGTTTATCTTGCAAAGACAAAATGCAAATGCTCATCCCTAGTGAATAATACAGGAACATAATTGTATTATGTGGAGGTTCCCAATAATAACTGGATCTCAAGAAATAGCATTGCTTTTCAGATTAAACTAAGCAATTAGATATCACGTCCACAATAATCAGTTCATAAGTACCCTGCATATTCACGAAGTTTTGTAAGCAATGTCTACTTAAAATATTACTTAAATATGCATTTCACAAATCTGTTAAGTAACGAACAGATTAGTGAATCTATATGAAACATATAGATAGCAGAAATTGAAGAAGAAATAAATTACTGAAAAAATGAATATTTAAAGACAGAAGGGCTCTTCAGTTGAACAAATTTCTTAACAGTTCAATGAGCACATGCAGTGCAGCATATGTAAAGCCATTCTGACTGCTTCTTTAAAGGAGGTAGAGCTTTTTATCTTAAAGTAACTAATAGTGCACAAGCAAAATAAGCAGAAAAGCATGGGTACAGTGCAAGGGACAAGAAAGGAATGATGTTCTAAAAGCAAATTGTAGCTTTCAAAACAGGAGTCATTAAATTAAGATCAAAAAGCTCAGTATTATCTACTTGCTGACATATTCATAGATGTGCTTGAATTCTAAATGCTAATACATTTGTGCCATTTGCAAATACTCAAAATAGCATTAGAATCTTAAGCCAGATAAAACAGAAGTGATCATGGGTTTGTTGCCTTTGAATTCTATAGCTTTACAAGAATTGAGCTCCTCTAATTTTTTTCCTTTACATGTTCCATGTCAGGTCTTACAGGTTATTTGATGAAGAAAGTTATAATCTAGTCTTAACCAACATCTTGAAAATATTCAGAACATTTTATAACAACATAAGAACTAGGAGCAGGAGTAGGCCATCTGGCCCATCGAGCCTGCCCCACCATTCAATAAGATCATGGCTGATCTGTCCGCAAACTCAGCTCAATCTACCTGCCTTTTCCCCATAACCTTTAATCCCCTTACTATGTAAAAACCTGTTTCTTAAATATATTTAGTGAAAAAGCCTCAACTGTTTCCCTGGGCAGAGAATTCCACAGATTCACCATTCTCTGGGAAAAACAGTTTCTCCTCATGCCAAATTATTTGGCATAGAAACCCTTATTTCTAACTTATCAACAAACCGAGCCAAAGATACATAATGCCATATTATACAATAACATAAAATATTAAACAATCATCTCGAGGCACAAGATGAGCTAATGAATCCAAATATTATATTCAGATCCCATTTAGTCCTCATATTTTTTCACTCAAATATTATATCAATACAACACTTCCTTTTACAATTTAACTATCTTTTTTCCAGAAACAGATGCATCTGTACCAGCAGTAGCATGAAGATTTTCTCAAAAGTAGTCTCAAATAAGGAAAATCTGGTCAAGTACTGAGTCTAGAGGTATCAGTATTTCATAATAGACGAATAGCAGTTGTCCTGGTCCTTGATCAGGCAGGAATTAATTTTAGCCATGAACAACCTATCAAAGCACTGATCACAGTAGTTGTGAGTGCTACCAGGCAGTAATTGTTAGGGTAGCTCACCCTGCTCTCCTTGGGCAATGATATAATTGATGCCCTTGGGAACCTCCAACTGCAGCAATGAGGCTGTGAAAAAGTCATGAACATTCCAGCAAGTTGGTTTGCACAGGTTTTCAAGACCCTGCCAGGTACACAATTGGGAACTGATGCCTTGGAAGGTTCATCTTCTTGAAGGATGATCTGATGCCATCCTTTGAGACAAAGAACCTTTTCAAAGTGTGCATAATGAGTATTGAGATCATTGACAAGTGAAACATCACTACAATTATGCTGTTGAGTTTTGCGATGTAGAAAGAAATGGTATGCAAACCCTATCACAGCTGATGTGCATCTGATTGAGTTACATTGACCTATGAAATCTCTGGGTGAGTTACAATCTTCAGTGACTAAGGTGGGAGAGAGTGCACATACCAAAGCTGTTTAAAAAGATCACATGAAATCTCAGCTAGAGTTTGCTAGAAGGCATGCGGAAGACTCTGAAATCAGCTGGAAGAAGGTTCTATGGTCAGATGAATCCAAAATTGAGCTTTTTGACCATCAGATTATATGCTATGTTCGGTGTAGGCCAAACACTGCACATCAACACCCCATCCCTACTGTGAAGCACTGTGGTGGCTGCATCATGCAATGGGGATGCTTCACAGCAGCAGGCTCTGGAAGGTTTTTGAAGGTAGACAGTAAAAATGAATGTAGCAAAATACAGGGAAATCCTGGAGGAAAATCTGATGCAGTCTGCAGAAGAACTGTGACTTGGGAGAATATTTGTTTTCCCTAAGCAGAACGACACAATCACACAGCAATGGCTTAAAAACAACAGAGCTAATGTCCTGTATTGTCCAAGGTCAGAGCCCTGACCCAATCCAATTGAGAATTTGTGGCCAGATTTGAAAAAGTCTGTTCACTCACAATCCTCATGCAATCTTACAGAGCTTGAGCAGTTTAATAAAGAATGGGGAAAAATAGCAGTGTCCAGATGTGCAAAGTTGATAGAGACCTATCCACACAGAGTCAAGTCTGTAATTGCTGCCAAATGTGCATCTACTAAATACTGACTTGAAGGGGGGTGAATATTTATGCAATCAATGATTTTGTGTATATATTTGTAATTAATTTAGATCACTTTGTAGAGACCTGTTTTCACTTTGACACAAGTCTTTTTCTGTTGATCACTGTCATAAAAGCTAAATTAAATCCACTGAGATTCAATGTTGTAAAACAATAAAACATGAAAACTTCTTGGGGGTGGGGGTGGATACTTTTTATAGGCACTGTTACTGGAATGTGCCAAGGTCAGGGTCTGACACACTAGTATTTTTTGAAAATGTTTAAATGAAATTCTGGGTTATTTGTAATCTACTCCCACTGACATATAAATAATGGGATTGATTTGACTATCTGTTTTACAACCTACCTACTCTTGAAAAACAAGTTGTTAAGCAAATAATTATTTTGATTGTTGTCAAGGAATTACATTCATTCATCTCTGCTCATATGTGATAACAATGCTGATGCAAATTGATCAACAATTATTGACAGTGGAACTAATCTCATCAATAAAACTGGATTGTCTAATTGTGTTACTGGATGATGTGCAAATTATAATGTTGCTCATCTTATTTCCTGTTTAGTTCCCTGTTTGCGTGGGGATTGGAGACAAAATATTTGAATGGTGTAACATCTCAAATGGCTGATGAACTGAGACACCAAAATGTTTGATCCTTGTTTAAAATATTCAACTATGATTGATCTTAAGCAAGTATTTCCACTCACCAGTAAAATATTTCTACTCAGAAATACAGAACCAAGGTAAGAAGTAACAAGGAACAATTGGACAAAAGTATACATTAATAGTGGAACTGTGTGGATTTTATTCTATAAATTAAGCAACAAACTTCAGCAAATTTTGTTGTAGCTTTGAGAACGTATCACAGTCATACCATGACTTGCTCCTCCAGCCTTGCACTTTTGTGGAAAAAGCAAAATTCTGATCCAAGGGTGGGAAATCTGTGGAATTCATTATCACAGGTGACTGTGGAGACCAAGTCATTAAGTACTTTTGAAGCTGAGGCTAATAGGTTCTTAATTAGTCATGGCATTCAATGTTATGGGGAGAAGGCAGGAAGAATGGTGTTGATAGGGATTATAATTCAGCCAAGATGAAATAATAGAGCAGGTCTGATGGGCTGAATGGCCTAGTTCTGCTCTTATGTCTTATGGTCTTCCACATCCCAAAGACATGCAGGTTGGTAAGTTAATAAACAACTTTACATTGCCTCTACATTGCTGGCAGAAGATATGGAGATTTGATGAGAATTTAGGAAAAACAAAGTAGGATTATTGTAGATATTTTTCCATTCAGTCACAGCTGATATAATCTTTATCTCAACTCCATTTACCTCCTGCCCATCAGCCATTGTCCTATCCATACTCATATTTTTCTTGTAATACCATGGGCTTTTATCCTGCTAAGCAGCCTCATGTGTGGCACCTTTTCAAAGTTTTTTTTGAAAATCCAACTATACAACATTGACTGATCCTTCATTGTCTATGCTGCTTGTTATTTCCTCAAAAAATTCCAAAAGATTTGTCAGACAAGATTTTCTCTTAAGGAAACCATGCTGACTTTAGCCCATTTTATTGTGTGCCCTTGGTATCCCAAAACTTCACTCTTAACATTCAACTCCAGTATCTTCCCAACTGCTGAGGTCAGGCAACTGGCCTATAATTTCCTTTCTTCTGCCTCTCTCCCTTCTTGACGAGTGGAGACATTTGCAATTTTCCAGTATTCCTGAACCATGCCAGAGTCAAGTTGAGGTCTGGAAGACCAAGAAAATTTTCCAAGAGAACTGCTTGTAGGATTGCTAGAAAGGCAAATCAAAACCCCCGTTTGACTGCAAAAGACCTTTTAAAAACACTGTTTAACTTCAGGAAGATTTAGCAGACTCTGAAGTGGTGGTGCACTGTTCTACTGTGCAGCGACACCTACACAAATATGACCTTCATGGAAGAGTCATCAGAAGAAAACCTTTCCTGTGTCCTCACCACAAAATTCAGCAACAGAAGTTTGCAAAGGAACATCTAAACAAGCCTGATGCATTTTGGAAACAAGTCCTGTGGACTGATGAAGTTTAAATAGAACTTTTTGGCCACAATGAGCAAAGATAGGAGAAATAAGGGTGCAGAATTTCATGAAAAGAACACCTCTCTAACTGTTAAGCACGGGGGTGGATTGATCAGGCTTTGGGCTTATGTTGCAGCCATTCGCATGGGGAAAACTTCGCTGGTAGAGGGAAGAAAGAATTCAATTAAATACCAGCAAATTCTGGAAGCAAACATCACACTGTCTGTAAAAAAGCTGAAAATGAAAAAAGGATGGCTTCTACAACAGGATAATGATCAAATTAAATCTTGTCTTTGCTACATCATAGTTCTGTCTGAATTACCACTGGATGGATGAAGCACTTCATTTCTTATATTTTGGTCCCAGTCTAACCTGGTGTCAGGACAACAACCTGTGATAACATAGTAGCATATATTGAAACACAACTTCTAAAGTCACTTTGCAGAAATATAACTGTGCAAAAAAATGATAATAGGAAAAAAAGGTGTTGACAAATTGCATACACACATAGGCTTGTTGAAAATGGATCTTAAAAAAATGACAACAAAACAGAGACCTTTGAAGATAGAATACAGGCAGTCCCCGAGTTACAAATCTCCGACTTATGGACAACTCGTACTTACGATCCAAGGAAGGAGAACACTGTCCACCATTTTAAGCTGGATCGCGACGCTGTCCGCCATTTTAAGTCAGGACGTGACGCCGTCCACAATTTTAAGTCACTGCCGTTGAGTGTTTAACTTTGTATTTGGTTTAAATTTTTCTTAATAAGATTCACCCTGACCCCCGCCACCGCCCGTTCCGGTCAGCTGGTGGTGCAGTCAGATCAACTCAAGTCAAGTCAAGTCACTTTTATTGTCATTTCGACCATAACTGCTGGTACAGTGCATAGTAAAAATGAGACAACATTTTTCAGGACCATGGTGTTACATGACACAGTACAAAAAACTACACTGAACTACGTAATAAAAAAAACACAGAAATAAATAATAAACAGGACAGTAGGGCAAGGTGTCAGTCCAGGCTTCCGGATTGAGGAGTCTGATAGCTTGGGGGAAGAAACTGTTACATAGTCTGATCGTGAGAGCCCGAATGCTTTGGAGCCTTTTCCCAGAGGGGTGCATGGGGTCCTTCATAATGCTGTTTCCTTTGCTATGGAGATGGTGTTGATGGACCAGTTGAGATTCTCCGTCAGGTGAACACCAAGAAATTTGGTGCTCTTTACAATCAGCACCAGGCTAGAGAACGGAGGTTCCCGATTTAGTGACAGACCTGTCCTGTGCCGAGTTGTTTATCGATCCAGTGACTCCCGTACCATCCGTACCGGGTTGATGTCGAGCTGGCAACTCGACCTCGTAAAAAAACACTGCCACCTCCAGTTTAAATTCCCACGCGGAATATTGTGGAGGATCAAATACCCAAACCCAGCACAGCCCCCACTCGTCCCATTTAACCTGTCTCAGTGCGGTGGACTTTAGGACCCGAGGAATTCAGTGAGGTTGTCCTTAGGACCCAACGGACCTCGGAAACGGCAGAGCTCGGGACCTGCCGCCCGCAGTGTTTCTGTTCCATTGACTGGAAGCGATCATGATTGAAAATAAAGTGGAAAAAATAAAGCACTTGGAAAGAGGTGAAATGCCATTGGTCATTGGATAAACGTTAGGCTACAGTCGGTCAACAATCAGAATAATTTTAAAGGATAACAGATAAAGTGAGAATAATGGAGCATGTGAAATGCCCTGCTCTGATGAAAGCTACAATTATTACTAAGCAATGCAGTGGTTTAATTATTGGAATACATATATTTCTTAAGTGTTTTATATTGAAAGGTAAAATATATACTATATACTAAGACAAATGTTTGAGTAACTGACACTAAATAATACCGGATGTACTTGTTCCGACTTATGTACAAATCCAACTTAAAGACGGACTCAGGAATGGAACTCGTACATAACCCGGGAACTGTCTGTACCTAAGTTTGTCCAAACTGGGACAAAAAAAAACCTTGGGAAATAAATTGTTGATTAACAAATCACCACATATGTAAACAGTTGTAAACTAAGACGGTATCTAATATTTTACTTCAAAGAAACTAAGGTTATTGGTTAAGCCATAAATTTTACCACATGACCAAATGAATATCTGTGGTACATTTCAATCAAAATGATGAATTTTCTCTGTTCCAGAGAAATGACCGATATTTAAACATTCTAAGATTTATATCTGAGACCCTTACTCTTTGGGATCAAGAATGATAGTGTTGGTTGCACCTGGAGGCCTCACATCTCCTCCAACATAGTGCTTACTACTACAGGTACACAGTGGACGCAATCTCTCTGACTCTCCGCTCTGCTTTAAAGCGCCTAGACAACAGTTAAAACATCCATCACACACAAAATGCTGGTGGAACGCAGCAAGCCAGGCAGCATCTATAATGAGAAGCACTATCAACGTTTCGGGCCGAGACCCTTCATCAGGACTAACTGAAAGGAAAGATAGTAAGAAATTTGAAAGTAGGAGGGGGAGGGGGAAATGCAAAATGATAGGAGAAGACCAGAGGGGGTGGGGTGAAGCTGAGAGCCGGAAAGGTTATTGGCAAAAGGGATACAGAGCTGGAGAAGGGAAAGGAACATGGGACAGGGGCCTAGGGAGAAAGGAAGAGGGAGGGGAGCACCAGAGGGAGATGGAGAACAGGCAGAAAGAGAGAGGAAAAAAAAGGAGGGGGGGGGAACATTTAATATGTCAGGGATGGGGTAAGAAGGGGAGGAGGGGCGTTAACAGAAGTTAGAGAAGTCAATGTTCATGCCAGCAGGTTGAAGGCTACCCAGCCGGTATATAAGGTGTTGTTCCTTCAACCTGAGTGTGGCTTCATCCTGACAGTAGAGGAGGCCATGGATAGACATATCAGAATGGGAATAGGACGTGGAATTAAAATGAGTGGCCAATGGGAGATCCTGCTTTCGCTGGCGGACAGAGCGTAGGTGCTCAGCCAAATGGTCTCCCAGTCTGCATCGGGTCTCACCAATATATAAAAGTCCACACCGGGAGCTCACCAATATATAAAAAGCCACACTGGTAGACACAGTAAAAACATGTCAGTTAAGTGTTTATTGATTACAGTGTAGTCGCGCGCAACACGCTACTACATAAACACATGGAGGCAGAGAGAGCTGAACTCAGAATGCCTTTACTGATTCAAAATCATGCACTTAAATCTCTCCTCTAATAGGCCCCTGCGACCCATGGGGCGGACATGATGTCAGACTGTCCCCGGAAAGTCCGCCTTGAGTGGGTAGTTCCAAACGCGCTACCGCATGTCTGCCCACGGCTCCCTAAGGCGGTTCGAGTCCCATGTGTGAGACTTCTTCCAGCTGGAGCCCCGAAATGGCGGTGTGCTAAGCCAGGATCTCAGTGTCCGACCATTGTGCTTCCACCAGTGTTGTGTGGTCTATTCCTGAGGACGATATGCCTTCTGTGTGGAGGCAGGGGCGAGACAGTGTCGGCGACAACATTGTTCTTCCCTGCGATACGGTAGACATCCGTGGTGAATTCTGAAATAAAGGACAGCCATGGGTCCGATACCTTGGCCTGTGCAAAGGTGAGGGGCTTGTGGTTCGTATACATGGTGAACTCCCTTCCCTCGAGGAAGTACCGGAAATACCAGGTACAGCACTAGCGACTCTCTGTCGAAGGCGCTGTACTTCACCTCCGGTGGCCGTAGGTACCAGCTGAAGAAAGCGAGTGGTCGCCACTGGTCCTCAACGAGATGCTCCAGGACTCCGCCGACTGCCATGTTGGAAGCATCGACTGTGAGTGCCGTGGGTACATTGACTCTCGGGTGCACTAGGAGGGCTGCCTTTGCCAGCACCTCCTTGGCCTGCTCGAACGCCTTCGTGGACTCCGCATCCCATGCCAGTTCTTTGGCCTTGCCGGCCATCAGGCTGAACAAGGGTCTTACGATGAGTGCTACCGCCGGCACGAACCAATGATAAAAGTTGACCATCCCTACGAACTCCTGCAGGCTCTTGACTGTGCTGGGATTGGGGAACTGGCAGATGGCCTGGACCTTGTCCGGTAGGGGAACTGTGCCATGTCGGTTGACTCTGTGTCCCAAGAAGTCGATCTCCGTCAGCCTGAACTGGCACTTCGCCGGATTGATTGCCAGTCTGCGGTCGCTCAGGCATTGGCAGAGCTGGCACAAATGTGCCACGTGCTCTTGGTGCAAACTGCTGGCCACCAGGATATCATCCAAGTAAATGAAAACGAAATCCAGGCCATGTCCCACCGAGTCCATGAGCCTTTAGAAAGTTTGGGCTGCATTCTTGAGACCAAAAGGCATGCTCAGGAATTCGAACAAGCCGAACAGGGTGATGAGGGCTGTCTTGGGCACGTCATCGGGGTGCACCGGGATCTGATGGTATCCCCTGACCAGGTCTATTTTCGAGAAGATGGTGCAGGTTTGCCGTGAAGTCCTGGATGTGGGGTACCGGGTATCTGTCGGAGGTTCTGGCGTCATTGAGTCTTCTGTAGTCTCCGCAGGGCCTCCATCCTCCTGCAGTCTTGGGCACCATGTGCAACGGGGATGCCCACGGGCTGTCTGAGCGGCGTACGATTCCCATCTCTTCCATCTTACGGAACTCCTCCTTGACGAGGTGGAGATTGTCAGGTGGGAGCCTGCGAGCTCAGGCGTGCAGCGGTGGTCCTTACGTGGGGATGCAGTACTGCACGCTGTACCATGGAGAACTGTGGGGTGAATATGGAGGGAAATTCTGCCAACACCCTGGCGAATTCATTACCCGAGAGGGTCACGGAATCCAAGTGGAGGGCCGGTAGCTTGTCTTCTCCGAGCTGGAAAGTCTGCAACGTCTCAGCCTGGTCCAAATACCGGCCTTTTAGGTCGAAGAGGAGGCAGTTGGCTTGTAGGAAATATGCCCCTAGTAGTGGCTGTGACACCGCTGCCAACGTGAAAGTCCAAGTGAAACAGCTGGACCCGAAATACAGTGAGGTAGTTTGCAGGCCGTACGTCCAAATACTGGTGCCATTTGCAGCGGTGAGTTCAGGGCCTGGGACCGCGTTACGATTGTCCATGTTCGACGGGGGGAGCACACGGACTTCAGCCCCAGTGTCTACCAGGAAGCGCTGCCTGGAGTGTCGGTCCCAGAGGTACAGGAGGCTGTCTCGGTGGCCAGCCGTTGTAGCCATTAGTGATGGCTGGCCCCGGCGTTTCCTGGAAAAGCACATGGTGGATGGCAGTAGCGCGCGCCTGAGCCCCATCTTAGGTGATAGAAACACCATTGTTCCGAACTTTCGTCGATTTCCCCCATGGGTTTCAACGGCTTTGGTTGCAGGGCCTGGACTTTGGGGCGTGTGATCATGGCTAGGCCAATGGAGGCTGCTCCACGTTGCTTGCTCTGCCAAAGGACATCTGCTTTAGCCACGACTCTGTGTGGGTCACTGAAATCCGCACTTGCGAGAAGGAGGCAAAAGTCCTCTGGCATTTGCTTGAGGAACAACTGTTCAAATAGAAGGCACGGCTTATGGCTGCCCATGAGCGCCAGCATATCATTCAGGAGCTCGGATGGCATGCGGTCGCCCAGCCCGTCCATGTGTAGGAGCCGTGCAGCCCATTTGCAGTGGGAGAGTCCGAAGGTACGGATCAGGAGTGCCTTAAGCTTAGTGTACCTGTTCTCTGTTGATGATCTGGAAGTCGATGATCTGGCCTGCCGTCTCCTGGTCGAGCGTGCTGACCACGTAGTAGCGTGGCATTGGTTGTAATGTCTCTGATACTGAACTGGGCCTCAGCCTGCTCGAACCAAACGTGGGGCTGAGTGGCCCAGAAAGTCGGGAGCTTCAGAGAGACAGCGCTGTGCGAGTTGCTCGAACTCATGTCTGGTCACTGAGTCGCCGGCTCCAGATACCGTCTGGAACATCGGGATCACCAATGTAGTCGCACGCAATGCGCTACTAAAGAAACACGGAGGCAGCACGAGCTGAACTCAGAATGCCTTTACTGATACAAAATCGCACGCTTAAATCTCCCCTCTCATGGGCCCCTGCAGGGCGGAATTGACGTCAGACTGTCCCTGGAAGGTCCGCCCCAAGGGTGTAGTTCCAAACGCGCTACCGTGTGTCTGCCCGCGGCTCCCAATGCCGGTTCGAGTTCCGTGTGTGCGGGCTGCCACACTGGCATCTTCCCCTTCTTTCCAGTCCTGATGAAGGGCCTCGGCCCGAAACATCGAGTGTTTATTCAGCCTCTCCTGTTGAGTTCCTCCAACATTTTGTGTGTGTTGATTATTTACACTGTCTGGTTCTCAGTAGAAGGAAATTTTACAACACTTCAAATCTGTCAGTTATTTTGACAGACATCCATGTGCATGTTTGAGTGGAAGTAACAATGCTTTAGAAACTCCTACAGCTCCGTAACAGAAAACTCTTACTCTTCATCCAGATATGGACACTTTATTCATTAAGGATCAACTCCTGTGATCCTCTGGGTTATTTTGTTGCCAGCCATTAGTTTCGTCTGAATACTTCAGGTTATTTAATTTAGAATGTCAACACATATTCTCTACAAGAAACTGACTCAGCTGTTTTATTCCCAAAGTGCCATGTCAGAGAATATGTCACCACCTGAGAGGGTCCCAGAATCCAGGTGGGCCAGTAGCTTGGCTTCTCCAAGCTGGAAAGTCTGGATTGTCTCGGCATGGACCAAACGCCGGCCTTTTAGGTTGACCAGGAGGCAGTTGGCTCATAGGAAATCTGCCCCTAGTAGTGGCTGTGACAACGCTGCCAATGCGAAAGTCCAAGTGAAACGGCTGGACCCGAAATACAGTGAGATAGTTCCCAGGCATGGGTCGCTGAAATCCTCACTAGCAAGGAGGAGGCGAATGTCCTCTGGCATTTGCTCGAGGAACAACTGTTCAAATAAAAGGCACAGCTTATGGCCGTATATGAGCACAAGCATATCGTGCATGAAACACGGAGGCAGCAAGAGCTGAACTCAGAATGCCTTTACTGATTCAAAATCACGCGCTTAAATCTCCCCTTTCATGGGCCCCTGCGACCCACGGGGCGGATGGGACGTCAGACTGTCCCCGGAAGGTCCGCCCTGAGGGTGTAGTTCCAAACGTGCTACCGCATGTTTGCCTGTGGTTCCCGATGGCGGTTTGAGTCCCGTGTGTGCGGGCCACCACAACAGCTTGACATTTAACATCATTACCTCTTCACTACTACTAATCGACAAGCTTCAAAGCCTGGCCTACTGTACCTCACTCTGCAACTTGATTTTTGAGTTTCTCATTGGGAGATCAGTAATAACATCTCTGCAACAACATGCACAAAATGACAGATGAACTCAGCAAGCCAGACAGCATCTATGGAAGGGAATAACAGTCCATGTTTCAGTCAAGACTCCTCATCAGGACTTGAAAGTAAGGGGGTAGAAACCAGAATAAGAAGGGAGGAGGAGGAGTATAACATGACAGGTGATAGATAAGACCAAATGAGGGGGAAGATGGGTAGTTAGGAACAATACAAGAAGCTATGAGCTGAGTGGTGAAGGGTCAAGAGTGAATCCAAGGAGCTCATCTGGTCTGGACGGTGTACCGAACCCAGTCTGGTACTGACCAACTGTCTGGTGTGTTTACGGATATCTTCAACCTCTCGCTCCAGGAGTCTGTGGTATCCTCCTGCTTCAAGCAGGCTTCAATCATATTGCTGCCCAAGAAGAGCTTGGTAACCTGCCTCAACGATTATTCCACAGTGATGAAGTGTTTGGAGAGGCTACTGAAGTGGCAACTTGGATCTACTCCAATTCACCTAGGTCTACAGTGGATGCCATCTCATTGGCTCTTCACAAAACCCTGGAACATCTGGACAACAAGGCAGAGTTTCAAGATGGCGACATAAACATCTGCCTTTTAGGCGCTCTTAATTTTTTTAAACTATAATCACCCTTTAATCAAATCTTTTCATCTTTATTACATGGGTTGATACTTACGATTTATTTCTTTTCTAAAATAATACTTGATTTAATCTTTCCAAACTTAAAATGTCTGCACCTAAGAAATCGTCTAAAGAGCCTCTATCTATTGAGGCAATTTCTAATCTTCTGGATACTAAACTGGATACTAAACTTGCAAGTTTGTAAAGTAAAATGACAAGTCTGGAAAATAAGCTTATTGCAAAAATGTCTGGGCTCGAAGAAGCCGTTAGATCGTTTGATACCAAGTTACAATCGCAGGCAGCAGATATTGAACAACATGAAGAAAAGTTCGCAGCTCTTGATAAGTTAATTTGTGAAAAAATACGTACAATCGAAACACTGGAGAAGAAGGTACTGTCGACTGCTAAAACAGTAGAGCATTATAAGTTTAAAATCACCGATCTTGAAAACCGATCTCACAGCCAGAATTTGCGAATCATAGGGCTTCCCGAAAAAGTTGAATCTGGTGACTTAACTGAATTTTTCTCTAACTTATTATGGTAAGTTTTTGGCACTGATGCTTTGAAAGCTAAACCTACTATTGATCATGCCCACAGAGTTTTGAGATTTTCGATCTCGAGAGACAAGCCACGAGCTGTGATTGTTCGCCTCCATTATCCTCGGGAGAAAGAACTTTTAATCCGACTAGCTCGTCAGAAAGGTATGATTTCTTACAGAAGCAACAAGTTTTGTATTGTTGAAGATTATTCATTTGAAGTAATGAAAGCGAGAATTGCTTTTAAACCAGTGATGGCAGAGATTCATTCGATTGGATTTAAACAAGCTTTAAGATACCCAGCGAATCTCAGTTACGTTGAGTGACGACACTCAGCGCTTTTTTAATACTCCGGAAGATGCGAAGAAATTTGTTGAAGAACATCGATCTTCCAGCATAAGCTGAACTATGTGTTATGTTGAAGAATTTTTGGAGAGAAGATGCCATTTCGTTTTGGGCTTTAACTTATGAAGCTGCGTTATAGCTTTTTACTTTGGTCTGTAGACCCGTTTTTTTTATTATCATGGTTTATAGATGCTCTTTTAATTTTACTATAATGTCTTTTTTCTTAATATTTTTTTTCTGAATTGGATATACATGTTTATATTTTGTAATAATGATTTCTTTTTTAAGATGTCGTTTCTTCTTCCCATAAGACTTTGCTTTCCGTAAGCATTTATTTGTTTGTATTTGAGAATGGGACGAATGTTTTGGATTTTTGGACCTTTTTTTATATTGTAGTGATTATTGAATCCTTTTTTAATTCTATTTTGATAACCTTTTTTTAAAACTTTTTTTAATAGATTGGTGAATTTACATTTATATTCTGTAATATGGCTTTTTCAAAATGTCGTTTCTTCTTCCCATAAGTCTTTGCTTTTGAAACGTCATTTTTTTGTATTTGAATATGGAATCTTTTTTTTAAAGGCATATTACACAGTTTCAAACTTTAATGTTTATCCTTTTTTAATTAATGATCTTTTACTTTATTATATTACTTTTTTTTCATTTTGATTGATATATATTCTTTTTTTTTGCAACCCTGTACTTAAATCTGGGTGTTTTATAACCTCTTTTTGTCTTTTCATGGAGTTGCCATCTTGAAAATGGGGGTAATATTAGTATTAGTTTGTGCGCCTGCTGCTTGGCTTTTTTTGCTTTTAGTTTATGGGCCGACTTTAAATTATTAATATTGTTGAGGTGTCATTTTCTCCGGTTGCTCCTGAATCATTTTTTCTTCTTCCTGAATTATGGGTTATGTGTCTTTTTAACCTTTTATGATATACACAATCAATATTAGCATGATGGATAAGTCTATTAATTTTATCTCTTGGAATACTAATGGTTTAAATCATCCGATTAAATGTAAAAAAATATTTGAAGTATTCCATAGACTGAATGCTAATATTATTTTTGCACAGGAGAGCCATATTAGGAGGGAGGATAATCAACGCTTTTTTAGGTTCTGGAGGGTCAACAATTTCACTCGAATTGTACCGCCAAAATTAGGGGTGTGTCTATTTTTATAGACCCCTCAATTTCATTTACACATCATGAAATTATTTCTGACCCACAGGGCAGATTTTTGTTGATTACTGGTTCACTTTTTAATCGAAAAGTGGCTCTAGTTAATATTTATGCTCCAAACTTTGACTGCCCTGAATTTTTTAAACATTTATTTACTTCCCTTCCTAGTCTAAATGAATATATGTTGATCATGGGTGGAGATTTTAACTGTTGTTTGAATCCTTTGATGGATAGATCTAAACCTATCCGAACTCTTCCGAATAGATCAGCCTTATTTATTAATTCCTTTATGGTTGATTCGGGAATTACTGAAATATGGTGGTTTTTGAATCCTAAAGATAAAGAATTTTCATTTTTTTCACATGTATATCATAGTTATTCTAGAATTGATTATTTCCTTATTGATCATCGTTTATTAACAGATGTTACTGATTGTAAATATGATTCTATTGCCATTTCGGATCATGCACCTTTGAAGTTATCTATCAAGATTTCGGACTCTTCCATTAATACTAGATCTTGGAGACTCAATGCTACTTTGCTTCAAGATCCAGAATTTATTACCTTCATAAAACAGCAAATTGATTTATTTTTTTCAACAAACTATACCGAAGAGATTGACAGAGGAATACTTTGGGACTCCTTCAAGGCTTTTATCCGTGGACAAATTATCTCATATTCCATTGGTAAAAGAAAACAAAGATATTTTGATATAGCTTTATTGGTGGATAAAATTAAAGAAATTGATAAGATTTACTCCATTACTCCTACCAAAGAACTTTATAAGAAGAGAGTTGAGCTTCAAATGGAACATAGCTTATTATTATCTTCTTCAATTGAGAATCAATTAATTAAGACCAGGGCTCAATTTTATATTCCTAGTGATTGAACTGGTAAATTGTTAGCTAACCAATTAAAAGCTATTTCGATGAGGCGACAAATTATTAAAATTCGTAAACAAGACGGTAATCTGACTACTGATCATAAAGAAATTAATACTTTCCAAGATTTTTATAAATCTTTATATTAATCAGAATTTGATGGCGATCTGTCCATAATGGATAATTTTTTTAACAATTTAAATATTCCCAAACTGACAGATGAAGATCGAAGTGTGTTTGATGCTCCTATTTCTATGTCTGAAGTAGGAGAGGCTATCTCATCAATGAATTCAGGGAAAGCTCCTGGTCCTGATGGTTATATTATAGAATTTTTAAAAACTTTTTCTTCTTTGCTTTCCCCTTGGTTATGTGAAATCTTTAATGATGCATTTACTAAGAAGAGATTACCCCAGTCTTTTTATGAAGCTACTATCTCTCTAATTCTTAAAAACGATAAGGATCCTACTCTATGTGCATCTTATCACCCTATATCACTATTAAATGTAGACTCTAAGATTCTTACAAAAATTTTAGCTATTAGGTTAGAAAAAGTATTATCACAGATTATTTCAGAAGACCAAACTGGTTTTATTAGGAATTGGTATTCCTTTTTTAATGTTAGAAAATTGATTAACATAATTTATACTTCTTCACCCACAACCTCAGAATGTGTTATCTCATTAGATGCTGAAAAAGCTTTTGATAGAGTTGAATGGACATACTTATTTAATGCCTTGAAAAATTTTAATTTTAGTTCTAATTTTATATCATGGATTAAATTAATATATTATAAACCTGTTGCTTCTGTTCTTACAAATAATTATAGATACTCTTTTTTTCAATTATCTCATGGTACGAGACAAGGTTGTCCCTTAAGTCCTTTATTATTTAATATCACATTAGAACCTTTAGCCATTGCTATTCGTGAATCTCCTAATATTTTTTTTGGTATTACTCGTAATGAAAAGTTATACAAGTTATCACTTTATGCTGATGACTTGTTGTTATATATTTCTGATCCTGATAGGTCTATTCCCGCTATTCTATCCTTGTTGGTTCAATTTGGTAGTTTTTCTGGTTATAAACTAAATTTGGATAAGAGTGAAATATTTCCTTTAAATGCACAAACTTTATTGATTGACAGGACACCATTTAAAGTTGTTACTGATAACTTTATTTATTTAGGTATAAAACTTACTAAGAAGTATAAAGATTTATTCAGGTTGAATTTTTTACCCATGCTTCATCAAATTCAACAACTTACTACTAGATGGTCTCCTTTATCCTTATCATTAGTTGGTTGGATTAATGCTATTAAAATGATGATTTTACCGAAATTTTTATATTTATTTCAAGCCTTACCAACTTTTATTCCTAAATCTTTCTTCGATAACATTGATTCAAAAATTTCCTCATTTGTGTGGCAAAATAAAAATCCCAGGTTAAGTAAAAGACAGTTACAGAAATCTAAAAAAGATGGTGGTTTAGCTTTACCTAACTTTAGATTTTATTATTGGGCGAATAATATTCGAAACTTAATATATTGGAAACTAGATTTGGATTCACCATTTTGCCCACAGTGGGTAAATTTAGAATGTAATGTTGCACAAGGATATCCTTTATTCTCCGTTCTTGGTTCTTCTCTTCCTGTTGATTTAGTTAAACTCAATAAACAGATATCCAATCCTATTGTCAAACACACAATACGAATTTGGTTTCAGTTTCGTAAGTTTTTTACTCTGAAAAACTTTGTTCTTGATAGCCCTATCTTACTTAACTTCTTTTTTAAACCTTCTTTAACAGATCAAGCTTTTAGCATATGGAAAAGGAAAGGTATAATATGTTTTCGTGATCTCTTTTCAGAAGGTAGTTTGATGTCTTTTGACCAACTTTCCAACAAATTTAATTTACCTAAATCTAATTTTTTCAGATATTTACAAATTAGAAATTTTTTATATAAAGTTTTACCATCCTTTCCCAATTCAACTTTGATAGACTTTTCAGACATGATTTTTACCCTGAATCCTTGTCAGAAAGGATTAGTGGCTCTTATTTATAATAGGATTATGAAGATACAACCAGAAATATCAGGTAGAATTAAACAAGAGTGGGAAAAAGAACTTCAATATAATATATCAACAGAAAAATGGGAAAAAATTTTACAAATGGTTAATTCTTCTTCTATATGTGCTAAACATGCTTTAATACAATTTAAGGTCGTACATAGAGCTCATATGTCTAAAGATAAGCTTGCTCAATTCTATTCTCATATTAACCCTCAATGTGACAGATGTCATTCAGATGTGGCCTCATTGACCCACATGTTTTGTCATGTCCCACTTTACATATCTATTGGAAGGACATATTTGCTACCATTTCCTCAATTTGGAATATTGATTTACAACCTCATTTTATTACTGCAATTTTTGGTATACCAAATGAGGATGGTAGTCGACTTTTCCCTTCAATTAGACGAATGATCGCCTTTGTAACATTAATGGCCAGAAGGTCTATATTACAAAAATGGAAAGAAGTAAACCCTCCTACCACATTTCAGTGGTTTTCTCAAACTATCTCTTGTCTGAGTTTAGAAAAAATTAGAAGTACTATTTTCGATTCATCAATTAAATTTGAAGAAACTTGGGGACCGTTCATTCGACACTTTCATATGAATTAATTTGGCTTCTTCCAGACCTTTTCTCTTTTTATTCTTGTTCTGGTATGGAGTTCCGGAGTTTTTGACACTATCATACTCATATAAACTGGTATTATTGCCCATGTTAGTTTAGGTTTATTTTTTTTAAATATACATTTTTACATTTTTTTTCTTTTGATGACTATTTTTATTCTTTTTCATGTTCAATCAAAATAGGTTTGATTGTTTATTGCAAGTTTTTTTGGCTGATATTTAATAAGATATTGTTATCTTATTATTAATTTAACTTCAAGTCTAGTGCACTTATAACCTATTTAATATTATGTTATGTTTTTTTTATGTATGAAATTCAATAAAAAGTTTGAAAAAGAAAGAAAGGATGCTCTTTGCTGATTGCAGTTCAGCATTTAATACCATTATCCTCGCAAAATGATTCAGTAAACTCCAAATCCTAGGCCTCAGTACCCCCTTAGGAACACAGAAAAACTACAACACAATACAGGCCCTTCAGCCCACAATGCTGTGCTGAACACGTACTTCCTTTAGAAATTACCAAAGGTTAACCGTATCCCTCTATTTATCTAAGCTCCATGGACCTATCCAGGAGCCTCTTTAAAAACCCTATTGTATCCACCTCCACCACCGTCACAGGCAGTCCATTCCATGTATTCACCTCTATTCGTAAAAAACTTACCCCTCTGTAAGGGGCATCTCCTCTGTACCTACTTCCAAGCACCTAAAAACTATGCCCTCTTGTGACAGTCATTTCAGCCCTGGGAAAAAAACCTCTCACTATCCACACGATCAATGCCTCTCATCATGTTATACACCTCTATCTGGTCACCTCTCATCCTCCGTCACTCCAAGGAAAAAAGGCCGAGTTCAATCAAACTATTCTCGTAAGACATGCTCCCTAATTCAGGCAAAATCCTTGTATATCTTCTCTGCACCCTTTCTATAGTTTCCACATTCTTCCTGTAGTGAGATGACCAGAACTAAGCACAAAACTCCAACTGGGGTCTGACCAGGGTTCTGTACAGCTATAGCATTACCTCTCAACTTTTGAACTCAATCCCACGGTTGATGAAGGCCAATGCACCATATGCTTTCTTAACCACACAGTCAACCTGCCCAAACTCGAGGAAATCTGCAGATGCTGGAAATTCAAGCAACACACACAAAATGCTGGTGGAACGCAGCAGGACAGGCAGCATCTATAGGAAGAAGTACAGTCAACGTTTCAGTCTGAGACCCTTCCTCAGGACATTAAGTGTCCTATGGACATTGACCCCAAGATCCCTCTGATCCTCCACACTGCCAAGAGTCTTACCATCAATACTATATTCTGCCATCATATTTGACCTACCAAAATGATCCAATTCACACTTATCTGGGTTGAACTCCATCTGCCTCATCTCAGCCCAGTTTTGCATCCTATCGATGTCCCTTTGTAACCTCTGACAGCCCTCCACACTATCCACAACACCCCCAACCTTTCTGTCATCAGCAAATCTACTAACCCATCCCTTCACTTCCTCATCCAGGTCATTTATAAAAATCATGAAGTGAAGGGGTCCCAGAATAGGTTCCTGAGGCACCCCACTGGTGACCAAACTCCATGCAGAATATGACCAGTTTACAATCACTCTTTGCCTTTGGTGGTCAAGACAATTCTTGATCCACAAAGCAAGGTCCCCTTGGATCCCATGCCTCTTTACTTTCTGAATAAGCCTTGTATGGCATGCCTTATCAAATGCCTTGCTGAAATCCATATCTATATACACTACATCTTTTATACAATGTATTCAGTCACATCCACTAAAATTCAATCAGGGTTGTAAGGCATGACTTGCCTTTGACAAAGCCATGCTGATGATTCCTAATCATAGTATGCTTCTCCAAATGTTCATAAATCCTGCCTCTCGGGATCTTCTCTATCAACTTACCAACCACTGAAGTAAGACTCACTGGTCTATAATTTCCTGGGCTATCTCTACTCCCTTTCCTGAATAAGTGAACAACATCTGCAACCCTCCAGTCCTCCAGAATCACTCTTGTCCCCATTGATGATGCAAAGATAATTGTCAGAGACTCAGCAATCTCCTCCCTCACCTCCCTCAATCACCTGGGGTATATCTTGTCCGGTCCTGGTGACTTATCCAACTTGATGCTTTCTAAAAGCTCCAGCATATCCTTTTTCTTAACGTCTATATGCTCAAGCTTTTCAGTTTGCTGTAAGTCATCCTTACAATCCCTACCAAGATCATTTTCCGTAGTGAATAGTTAAACAAAGATTTCATTAAGTACCTCAACTATTTCATCCGGTTCCGTACACACTGGATTGGTCCTATTCTCTCACATCTTATCCTCTTGCTCTTCGCAAACTCATAGGAAAACCTTGGGGTTTTCCCTAATCCTGCTCACCAAGGCCTTCCCATGGCCCCTTCTGGCTCTCCTAATTTCATTCTTAAGCTGCTTCCTGCTAGCCTCACAATTTTCTAAATCTCCATCATTATGGTTCTTGTACCCTACCATCCTTTCTCTGTTTCACTGCAATTTACCTATGCAGAATCCCATGCAAATATCCCCATAGCATTTGCCACATTTTTACTGTACATTTCAATAACATCTGTTCCCAATTTATGCTTCCAAGTTCCTGTCTGATAGCTTTATATTTCTCCTTACTCCAATTAAACACTCTCCTAACTTGTCTGTCCCTATTCCTCTCCAATGCCATAATAAAGGAGATAAAATTGTGATTACTATTTCCAAAATGCTCTCCCACTGAGAGACCTGACACATGACCAGGTTCATTTCCCAATACCAGATCAAGTACAGCCTCTCCTCTTATAGGCTTATCTACACATTGTGTCAGGAAACCGTCCTCTACACACTAACAAGCTCCTCCCCATCGAAACTCCAGGGAGATGCCAATCAATAATGGGGAAATTAAAATCTCCTACCGCAACAACCCTGTTATTACTGCATCTTTCTAGAATCTGTCTCCCTATCTGCTCAATGTCCCTGTTACTACTGGTTGCTCTATAAAGAACACCAGTAGAGTTATTGACCCCTTCCTATTCCTAACTTCCACCCACAGAAACTCCGTAGACAATCCCTCCATAAGTTCCTCCTTTTCTGCAGCCATGACACAATCTCTGATCAGCAGTGTTATGCCCCCACCTCTTTTGCCTCCCTCCCTGTCCTTTCTGAAACATCTAAAGCCTGGCACTCGAAGAAGCCATTTCTGCCCCTGATCTATCCAAGGCTCTGTAATGGCTACAACATCATACCTCCAAGTACAGATCCACGCTCTAAGCTATAACCATAAAACATATAACACAGGCCATCTCAGTCCTTCTAGTTTGTGCCGAACGCTTACTCTCACCTAGTCCCACCCGGTCTGCACTCAGTCCATTACACTCCATTCCTTTCCTGTCCATATACCTATCCAATTTAACTTTAAATGACAATATCAAACCTGCCTCTACCACTTCTACTGGAAGCTCATTCCACACAGCTACCACTCTCTCAGTAAAGAAGTTCCCCCTTGTGTTACCCCTAAACTTTTGCCCCCTAACTCTCAACTCATTTCCTTTTATTTGAATCTCCCCGACTCTCAATGGAAAAAGCCCATCTACGTGAACTCTATCTACTCCCCCTCATAATTTTAAATAGCTCTATCAAGTCCCCTGTCAACCTTCTACACTCCAAAGAATAAAGACCTAACTTGTTCAACCTTTGCACTTATCAGCATTAAACTCAATGCACTTATTATTAAATAAGCATTATTTAATTATCAGCATTAAACTCAAAGCATTAAACTCCATCTGCCAACTTTCAGCCCACTCTTCTAACTGGCCTATATCTCTCTGCAAGCTTTGAAAACCTACTTCATTATCCACAATGCCACCTATCTATGTATCATCTACATAGTTACTAATCCAATTTACCACCTCATCATCCAGATTATTAATGTATATGACAAATAACATTGAGCCCAGTACAGATCCCTGAAGCACACCACTAGTCACTGGCCTCCAACCTGACAAAAGTTATCCACCTCTACTCTCTGGCATCTGCCATCCAGCCACAGTTGAATCCATTTTACTACTTCAATATTAATACCTAACAACTAAACATTCCTAACTAACCTTCCGTGTGGAACCTTGTCAAAGGCCTTACTGAAGTCCATATAGACAACATCCACTGCTTTACCCTCGTCAATTTTCCTAGTAACGTCTTCAAAAAAATCAATGAGATTTGTCAAACATGACATTCCATGCACAAACTCATGTTGACTGTTCCTAATCAGACCCTGTCTATCCAAATAATTACATATACCATCTCTAAAAATACTTTCCATTAATTTAACCACCACTGATGTCAAACTTACATAATTGCTAATTGCAAACAATTGCTAATTGCTTACTTAATTGCTAGGTTTACTCTTAGAACACTTTTTTAAACAATGGAACCACAAGAGCAATATGCTAATCCTCTGGTACCATCCCCATTTCAAATGACATTTGAAATATTTCTGTCAGAGCCTCTGATATTTCTACACTAACTTCCCTCAAGGTCCTAGGGAATATCCTGTCAGGACCCAGAGACTTATCCACTTTTATATTCTTTAAAGGCGCCAGTACTTCCTCTTCTTTAATTATCATAGTCTTCATAACTTCCTTACTTGTTTCCCTTACCTTACACAATTCAATATCCTTCTCCTTAGTGAAGAAAAGGAATTGTTCAAAATCTCCCCCATCTCTTTTGGCTCCACACATAGCTGTCCACTCTGATTCTCTAAGGGACCAATTTTACCTCTCACTCCTTTTGCTATTAATGTATCTTCTTTTAGCTTTTCTAATTCCTTTCTTAAGATTCTTTTTACATTCTTTATATTCCTCGAGCACCTCATTTACACCATGCTGCCTATATTTATTGTAGATACCTGTCTTTTTCCAAACCAAGTTTCCAATATCCCTTGAAAACCATGGCTCTCTCAAACTTTCAACCTTTCCTTGCAACCTAACAGGAACATAAAGATTCTGTAACCTCAAAATTTCACCTTTAAATGATCTCCATTTCTCTATTACATCCTTCCCATAAAACAAATTGTCCCAATCCACTCCTTCTAAATCCTTTTGCATCTCCTCAAAGTTAGCCTTTCTCCAATCAAAAATCTCAACCCTGGGTCCAGTCCTATCCTTCTCCATAATTATATTGAAACTATTGGCATTGTGATCACTGGACCCAAAGTGCTCCCCAACACATACCTCCATCACCTGACCTATCTCATTCCCTAACAGGAGAACCAGCACTGCCCCTTCTCTAGTCAGTACCTCTATGTATTGCTGCAAATAACTATCCTGCACACATTTTACAAACTCCAAACCATCCAGCCCTTTTACAGAATGGGCTTTCCAGTCTATGTGTGGAAAATTAAAATCTCCCACAATCACAACCTTGTGCTTACTACAAATATCTGCTATCTCCTTGCAAATTTGCTCCTCCAATTCTCGCTCCCCATTAGGTGGTCTATAATACACCCCTATAAGTGTTACTACATCTTTCCCATTCCTCAATTCTGACCAAATATTCTCCCTAGATGAGCCGTCTAATCCATCCTGCCAAAGCACTGCTGTATATTTTCTCTGAGAAACAATACAACAACTCCCCCTCTTGTCCCTCCAATTCTATCACACCTGAAGCAACGAAATCCAGGAATAATTAGTTGCCAATCACACCCCTCCTGCAACCATGTTTCACTAATAGCTACAACATCATATTTCCAGGTATCAATCCACAATGCTCCTAGCATTAAAATAAATGCATTTAAGAAATTCCCCACCTCTTCCTCTCTGTTTATCTCTAATGGTACAAACAACGTTACTATTTTTTTCTTCCTTCTCCTCTACATCTTCAGTCTGAGCGCTCCCCTTCTCTGTCACCTGCCTATCCTCCCTCACACACTGTGCACGAGCTTTCTTTATTTGTGAACTAACTCTTCTCTCCTAGTCTCTTCAATTTGATTCCCACCTCCCAACCATTCTAGTTTAAAGTCTCCCCAGTAGCCTTAAGCAAATCTCCCCGCCAGGATAATTGGTTCCCCTAGGATTCAAGTGCAACCCATCCTTATTGTACAGGTCACACCTGCCCTAAAAGAGGTCCCAATGATCCAGAAACTTGAATCCCTGCCCCTTGCTCCAATCCCTCAGCCACGCATTTATCCTCCACTTCATTCCATTCCTACTCTCACTGTCGCGTGGCACAGGCAGTAATCCCGAGATTACTACCATTGTGGTCCTTCTTCTCAAATCCCTTCCTAACTCCCTATATTCTCCTTTCAGGATCTTTTCCCTTTTCCTATCTATGTCATTGGTACTTATATATACCACGACCTCTGGTTCCTCACCCTCCCACTTCAGGATATCTCAGACGCGATCAGAAACCCTGGCACCAGGGAGGCAAACTACCATCTGGGTCTCCTGACTGCTTCCACAGAATCGCCTATCTGACTCCCTAACTATCGAGTCCCTATTACTACTGCCTTCCTCTTCCTTTCCCTACCCTTCTGAGCTACAGGGCCAGACTCTGTGCCGGAGGCACGGCCACTGTTGCTTCCTCCAGGTAGACTGTCCCTCCCAACAGTACTCAAACAGGAGTACTTATTGTCAAGGAGTACAGCCACTGGGGTACTCTCTAATACCTTACTCTTCCCCTTCCCCCTCTAACCATGACCCACTTGTCTGCCTCCCATGGCCCTGGTGTGACCACCTGCCTGTAACTCCTCTCTATCAACTCCTCACTCTCCTTGACCAGACGAAGGTCATTGAGCTCCAGCTCCAGTTCCATAACTCAGTCCATTAGGAGCTGCAGCTCAGCGCACCTGGCGCAGATGTGGATGTCCAGGAGGCTAGGAGACTCCAGGACCTCCCACATCCGACACCGAGTACAACAAGATGCTTTCACATTCATAATTTCCCCTTTCATCAAATAACAGGAAAAATTGAAAGCTAAACCTACCTTGCCTTGCCCATTTCTGCCTAAGCCCATTGAGCCAAAGCCCTTAAGCTTTCACTCCACTCCCCGTAAACGATGCTGCCCATTGTATAAGGCTGTGTTCCTTTTAAATCTTCCATGCTTCACTGCCTGACGTCATGCACCTGTGCAGTCCCACCTCTCTTAACCCCGAGAAGAAAAAAATCAAAATGACTCCCGCAGCACTCCCGTTCTGATTCCCAGACTTCCTTCTCCAAATTAAACCTGAATCAGGATTTCTGTCCTTTTAAATCTTCCACGCTTCTCTGCCCAACGTCACACACCTGCAGTCCCGCCTCTCTTAACCCCAATGAGGTAAAAAAATCAAAATGGCTCCCACAGCACTACCGTTCTGATTCTCAGATTTCCTTTTCCAAATCCATTTTGTTCATAATGCTCCTAGCATTAAAATAAACACATCTCAAACCTTCAGTCTGAGCATATCACTTCTCTATCACCTGCCTATCCTCCCTCTCACACTGTCTACAAGCTTTCTCAATTTGTGAGCCAACCACCCCTTTCTCTGCCTCTTCAGTTTGGTTCCCACCCCACAGTGATTCCAGTTTAAACTCTAGTTTAAAGTGCTAAACCTTGTGCAACTAGATCCTGGATTTCCTCATTTGCAGACCCCAGTCAGTTCGGATTGGCAAAAGCATCTCCTCTACAGTCTCCATCAGCACAGGAGCACCACAGGAATATCTGCTTAGCCCTCTGCTTTACACCTATGCCTGTGTGGCTAAGTACAACTCCAACATCAAATACAAGTTACAAGACTGTTGTGGGCAGTATCAAAGGGGGTGATGAATCAGCATACAGGAAGAAGGCAGAAAATTTGACTGAGTGATATAATAAAAACAACCTCTCACTCAATGTCAACAGGACCAAAGAACTGATTGTAGACTTCAGGAGAGGGAAACCAGAGATCCATATGCAGGTACTCATTGGAGGGTCAGAGGTAAATAGGATCAGTAACTTTAATTCCTGGCCCTCTGTAAGTCCAAGTACACAGGATCAACTGATTCTCCTTTGTCTATACTGCTTGTTACATCTTCAAAGAATTTCAACAGATTTGTCAGTTAAGGTTTTCCCTTGAGTATGCTGACTATGGCCTGTTTTGTCTTGTGCCTCTAAATACCATGAGACCTCATCCTTAATAATCAACTCCAACATCTTCCCAACCACTGAGGTCAGACTAACTGGCCTGTAATTTCCTTTCTTCTGCCTGTCTCCCTTCTTGAAGAGTAGAGTGACATTTGCAATTTGTAGATTTTCTGGTGTGTAGATCATCTGGTCCAGGTGACTTATCTACCTCCAGACCCTTCAGTTTCCCAAGAACCTTCTCTCTAGCTCAGGACTCTGTCATGTTATTTCATACTCATTATTTGTTGCTATTTATTTATATTTGCATTTGCACAATTTGTTGTTCATTGATCCTGTTTACCAGTAATGTTCTATAGATTTGCTAAGAATGCCCACAGGGAAAAGGATCTCAGGGCTGTATGTGGTGACATGTATGTCCTCTGATAAAAATTTTTACTTTGAACTTTGAAAGAGATAAAGGTCTGAAAAAGGAGTCTAGTAGGATAAAGGGGAAGGAGAGTGAACGTTTGTTCCCCTCCATCGTTGCTATCTGACTTGCTGAGTTCCTCCAACATTTCGTACATGTTGTTGATGAAATGCTGTTACTGATCTGTACTGTAGAAGCTGATGAGCATGTGAGAAGGAAACCAGAATGTGGAATGGAAATAAAGAGAAGGGTGGGAGGGGGAATTGCAGAAATTAAAGAAATAAATGATTATTTATGGAATTGCCCTCCATAGATGGCAGCATAGATGCTGCCTTGGCATGCTGAATTCCTTCAGCATTTTGTGTGTGTTGCTCAAGAAACTCAGCATCTGCAGAAACTCTTGTGCAAATGTATCTCTTCTTCATTGATGATCAGCATAGGTGCAATTCAAAGATGTCTGCTTAGTCCACTGTTCTATACTCGGTACACTTGTGACTGTGTGGCTAGGCACAGCTTAATTGCTATCTATAAATTCACCAACAACACCATTGTTGTTGGCAGAATCTCAGGAAGTGACAAGAATGCACACAGGAGTGTGTTGGTTAAGTGGTGTCATAACAACAACCTCACACTCATTGTTAGCACAACCAAGGAATTGATTGTGGACTTCAGGAAAGAGAATTCAGGAGGACACACACCAGAGCTCATTGAGGAGTTTGTGGTGGAGCAGCTTCAAGTTCCTGAGCATCAACAGTGCAGAGGATCTTTCTTGGGCCGAACACATTGATGCAATCATGAGGATAATTAGGAGTTTGAAGAAACTTGGTATGTTAGCAAAGATGCTTGCAAATGCATAGATGTATAATGAAGAACATTCTGACTGGTTGTATCACAACCTACCATGGAGCCTCCAATGCATAGCATTAAAAGAGATTGCAGAGTGTCATAGGAGGAGCTGAGCAATGTAATCAGCAGGCACAAACTGTGCGCCCTGATGTTGGGGATTTCAACTAGGTCAGCTTTAAGTCTCAGTACAACGACCACCAACATATCACCTGTGGAATCAAAGGAGCCAACACACTTGACTACAGGAATAACACCATAAAGAATGATTACCGTGGCAATCCATGCCTGCACTTAGAAATTCCAATCACCTCACTATACTTCTACTCACAGCATATAAGCAGAAAGTAAAGATCACAGCACCAGTGGTGATGACCAAGAAGGTATGGTCAAGAAAGGAGGAGCACTTACAGGACTATTTTAAGTCACTGTACTGGATAATATTCTTTGAGTCTGAATGAATATGCCACAGACACAGAGAATGAGGGGAATCGCATTGAAACATTCCAAATGTTAAAAGGCCTTAACAGATTAGATATAGCAAAGTTATTTCCCAAGGTAGGGGTGTCTAGGACAAAAGGGCACGACTTCAGGATTGAAGGATGTCCATTTAGAACAGAGAAGCAGAGAAATTACTTTAGTCAGAGGGTGGTAAATCTGTGGTATTTGTTGTCACGAGCAGCTGTGGAGGCCAGGTTATTGGGTACATTTAAAGCAGAGATAGATAGGTTCTTGATTAGCCAGGGATTCAAAAGGGTATGAGGAGTGGGGATGTCTGGAAGAATTGGATCAGCCCATAACTGAATGATGGCTGAATGGCCTACTTCTTCTCCTATATCTTATGGTTTTATGGACTTCATTAAGACCTGTACAGATAAGAACATACTAGACAGAACCAAACCAAAAGCCATGGATAAACCAAGAGATTTATAGTCTGCTGATGGCTAGATCTGTGGCATTCAAGACCAGTAATCCATAACTATATAAGCAATCCAGGTAAGATCTACAGAAGGCTTGTTTATGAGTGAAAAATAACTCTGACTGAGGTCAGCGACAGAATCAGATGCGCATCAACTCCTTCAGAGTCTACAGCCCATTACTTCCTACAAAGCAAAACCTAACATTAATAGCTGTAATGCTTAACTCCCAGATGAGCTCAATAGTAACACACTCTGAAAAGGAGAATAGAACTACTCCTGTGTAAATCTTTGCAGCCTTTGGTGACTCTGTGATCTCTATCTTGAAGGCCAATGTCACAACATCTTTTGAGAGGGTGAAATCTCACAAGGCATCAGGCACTGATGGTGTATCAGAGCTCCAAAAACCTGTCCCAACCAACTGGAAGGAGAGCTTAAGGACATCTTCAATCCCTCACTGCTGCAGTTGGAGGATCCCACCTGCTTCAAAAGGGCGACAATCATACCAGTGCCCAAGTAGAACTGGGTGAGCTGCCTCAAGGATTATCACGTCTACTGTGATGAGGTGCTTTGAGAGGTTATTCATGGCTATGATCAACTCCTGCCTAAGCAAGGACCTGAACCTGCTGCATTTGTCTTTTGTCAAAATGGGTCTAGCAATCTCACTGGCTCTCCGCTCAGCCACTGGACAATAGTAATAGCTACAGTGGAGCTAGGAAGTTTGTGAACCCTGTAGAATTGTCTCTATTTTTACTTAAACATGACCAAAAATGTGATCAGATTTTCATTCAAGTTCTAAAACCAGAAAAAGACAACCCAATTAAATAAATAACACAGAAAACATTACTCTTGGTTATTTATTTGTTGGAAAAGTATGTGAACGTTTGCTTTCAGCAACTGGTGTGACACCCCACCCCCCCATACAACAGTAACTTCAACCAACCGTTTCTGGTAACTGTTGCTCAGTCCTGCTCATCAGCTTGGAGGGTTTTTAAGCCATTCCTCCTCACAAAACTGCTTCAACTCTGGGATGCTGGTGGTATTCCTCGCATGAACTGCTTGCTTCAGGTCCTTCCACAACATTTCCATTGGATTAAGGTCAGGACTTTGACTCAGCCATTCCAAAACATGAATTTTCTTTTTAAACCATTCTATTGTTGATTTACTCTTGTCTTTCAGTTTTGTTGTATTAACCAATTTCTATTAAGCTTCAGGTGACAGACTGCTATTCTGACTTGCTCCTATAAAATGTCTTGATTCAATTTTGAATTCATTGTTCCCTCAATGATTGCAACCTGTACAGGCCCTGAAGCAATAAAGTAGCCCCAAACCATGATGCACCTTCCACCATGCTTCATAGCTGGGATGAGGTTTTGGTGGTGTTGGTGTGCAGTGCCCTTTACCCTTAAAACTTAGCAATATACATTTCTGTCAAAAAGTTCAACTTTTGTCTCATCTGTTCATAGACATTGTCCCAGAGCATTGTAGAACATCCATTTGGTCTTTTGCAAACTTGAGATGTGCAGCAATGTCATTTTTTTTTTGGAGAGCAATGATTTCTTCCATGTTGTCCTTCCATGAACACCATTCTTTTTCAGTGTTTTTCTTATAAAGGGCACATGAACAGAGACTTTAGCAAGTTCTAGAGATTTCTGCAGGTCTTTTGCTGTTGCTCTTGGGTTCTTTTTCACTTCCTTCAGCATTGCACGTTGTGTTCTTGGTGTGGTCTTTGCAGGATGCCCACTCCTAAGCAGAGTAGCAACTGCACTGAGTTTCCTCTATTTGTAAACAATTTCTCTTACTGTGGACTGATGAACAATCAGGTCTTTAGAAATACTCGTGTAGCCTTTTCCAGCTTCATGCATCTCTACAATTCTTCTTCTAGGGTCCTCTGAAAGTTGTTTTGATCGAGGCATGGTGCACATAAACAGATAACCATATAACAATTACAGCACAGAAACAGGCCATTTCGGCCCTTCTAGTCCATGCTGAACACTTACTCTCACCTAGACCCACTGACCTGAACTCAGCCCATAACCCTCCATTACTTTCCTGTCCATATACCAATCCAATTTTTTTTTTATGTCAAAATCGAACCTGCCTCTACCACTTCTACTGGAAGCTCATTCCACTAAGCTACCACTCTCTGAGTAAAAAAGTTCCCCTTTGTGTTACCCCTAAACTTTTGCCCCTTAACTCTCAACTCATGTCCTCTTGATTGAATCTCCCCTACTCTCAATGGAAAAAGCCTATCCATGTCAAATCTATCTATCCCCCTCATAATTTAAAATATCTCCATCAACTCCCCACTCAACCTTCTACGCTTCAAAGAATAAAGGCCTAACTTGTTCAACCTTTCTCTGTAACTTAGCTGCTGAAACCCAGGTAACATTCTAGTAAATCTCCTCTGTACTCCCTCTATTTTGTTGACATCTTTCCTATAATTGGGTGACTAGAACTGTACACAATACTCAAAATTTAGCCTCACCAATGCCTTGTACAATTTTAACATTACATCCCAACTCCTATTCTCAATTCTCTGATTTATAAAGGCCTGCATACCAAAAGCTTTCTTCACCACCCTATCCAAATGAGATTCCACCTTCAGGGAACTATGCACCATTATTCCTAAATGACTCTTTTCTACTGCATTCCTCCGTGCCCTACCATTTACCATGCAGATCTTTTTTGAGAAGAGCAGGCTCTGTCAGTAACCTGAGTTAGTGTGTTTTTTAAAACATATAGAGGGCAGGGCACCTCGAAAACCCACACCTTCAATCTCATCTCACTGACTGGAACACCTGACTCCAAATAGCTTTTGTAGAAAGCATTTCCCCAGAGGTTCACATACTCTTTCCACAAATACATATAATGTTGGATCATTTTTCTCAATAAATAAATGAACAAATATAATGTTGTTTGTGTTATTTATTTAATTGGGTCATCTTTATCTAGTTTGTTGCGGATAAATCTCAGGAGCAGCAGACAGAGCAAAATCAGGCCGGCTCAGAGAATTGTTTCAGACTAAAGGACTTTATTATACATGGTATCACGAAGAGCCTCTGCACCTAAGAGAGGTGTTCAGGGGCTCTGCTTAGCTTGCAGACACGCTTCATTATATAGACACAGCGTACGTAACTAAAAGCACTTAACAAGAACATTGCTTGACTTTGAACTTAGAACTAGATTGCAACAAACAAGAACATTACGTGACTTTGAACTTAGAACTAAATCACAACATTTTGGTCACATTCCAGCCAGTGCCACAACCTCCTTCTTGCAAGGACTTTATCTAAATCTCAGGAGCACTCACAAGTAATTAGGTTAACCCCTACATGTCCAAAGTGTCTTCAATTCTTCCACATAGTTTTAGGACTTACGTGAAGATCTGATCACATTTTAGATCATATTAATGCAGAAAGAGAAAATTCTACAGGGTTCACAATCTTTCTAGCACCACTGTATGTCAAGCTGCTGTTTATTGATTACAGCTCAGTATTCAACACAATCATATCCCCAGTTCTTACCAAGAAGCTCCAAAACCTGGGCCTCTAACTCCCTCTTGATTTCCTCATTGTGAGACGAGTCTGTGCAGAAATAACATCTCCATCTCACTGAAAGTCAACAGAGCCACAAGTCAATGATGTGTGCTTAGCTCACCTCTTGACTCTCTCTACTCCCTTGACTGTATGGCTAGGCTCAGCTCAAGTGTCATCTATAAATTTGCCAATGACACAACCATTAGAACCATAGAACACTACAGCACAGTACAGGCCCTTCAACCCTCCATGTTGTGCCGACCCATATAATCTTTAAAAAAAAGTACTAAACCCACACTACCCCATAACCCGCCATTTTTCTTTCATCCATGTGCCTGTCCATGTGTTCTTAAATACCCCTAATGTTTTAGCCTCCACCACCATCCCTGGCAAGTCATTCCAGGAACTCACAACCCTCTGTGTAAAAAACTTACCCCTGAACTTCCCTCCCTTAATTTTGTACAGATGCCCTCTGGTGTTTGCTATTGATGTCCTGGGAAACAGGTACTGGCTATCCACCCTATCTATGCCTCTCATAATCTAGTAGACCTCTATCAAGTCCCCTCTCATTCTACACTCCAAAGAGAAGAGTCCCAGCTCTGCCAACCTTGCTTCATATGACTTGTTCTCCAAGCCAGGCAACATCCTGGTAAATCTCCTCTGCACCCTCTCCATAGCTTCCACATCCTTCCTATAATGAGGTGACCTGAATTGAACACAATACTCTAAGTGCAGTCTCACCAGAGATTTGTAGAGTTACAACATGACCTCTCTACTCTTGAACTCAATCTCCCTGTTAATGAAGCCTAGCATCCCATAGGCCTTCTTAACTACCCTATCAACCTGTACAGTGAATTGCTGGCAGAATTTCAGGTGGTGATGAGGATACATACGAGAGTGAGGTAAATCAGTTGGCTGAGTGGTGTTGCAGCAACTACCTTACACTCAACATCAGTAAGAGCAAAGAATTTTTCTACAAGCTTCAGGAAGGGGAAGACGAGGTTTACACATACAAGTCCTTGTCGAGGCATCAGGAGTGAAAAGTGTAAGCAGTTTCAAGTTCCTGGGTATCAACATCTCTGAAGTTCTATCCTGGGCCAAACATATTGATACAATTACAAAGAAGGCATGACAGATGCTACATCTCATTTGGAGTTTAAGGAATATTATAGAAACATAGAAAATAGGTGCAGGAGTAGGCCATTCAGCCATTCGAGCCTGCACTGCCATTCAGTATGATCATGGATGATCATCCAACTCAAAACCCTGTACCTGCTTTCTCTCCATACCCCCTGATCCCTTTAGCCACAAGGGCCATATCTAACTTCCTCTTAAATATAGCCAATGAACCGGCCTCAACTGTTTCCTGTGGCAGAGAATTCCACAGATTCACCACCTTCTGTGTGAAGAAGTTTTTCCTCATCTCGGTCCTAAAAGGCTTCCCCTTTATCCTTAAACTGTGACCCCTCATTCTGGACTTCCCCAACATCAGAAACAATCTACCGGCATCTAGCCTGTCCAATCCCTTTAGAATTTTATACGTTTCAATAAGATTCCCCCTCAATCTTCTAAATTCCAGTGAGTATAAAGCTAGTTGATCCAGTCTTTCTTCATATGAAAGTCCTGCCATCCCAGGAATCAATCTGGTGAACCTTCTCTGTACTCCCTCTATGGCAAGAATGTCTTTCCTCAGATTAGGGGACCAAAACTGCACACAATATTCTAGGTGCAGTCTCACCAAGGCCTTGTACAACTGCAGTAGAACCTCCCTGCTCCTGTACTCAAATCCTTTTGCTATGAATGCCAACATACCATTTGCCTTTTTCACCACCTGCTGTACCTGCATGCCCACCTTCAATGACTGGTGTACAATGACACCCAGATCTCGTTGCATCTCCGCCTTTCCTAATCGGCCACCGTTCAGATAATAATCTGTTTTCCTGTTCTTGCAACCAAGTGGATAACCTCACATTTATCCAGATTAAATTGCATCTGCCATGAATTTGCCCACTCACTTAACCTATCCAAGTCACCCTGCATCCTCTTAGCATCTTCCTCACAGCTAACACCGCCGCCCAGCTTCGTGTCATCCGCAAACTTGGAGATGCTGCATTTAATTCCCTCGTCTAAATCATTAATATATATTGTAAACAACTGGGGTCCCAGCACTGAGCCTTGCGGTACCCCACTAGTCAATGCCTGTCATTCTGAAAAGGCCCCATTTACTCCCACTCTTTGCTTCCTGTCTGCCAACCAATTCTATATCCATATCAATACCATACCCCCAATACCGTGTGCTTTAAGTTTGCACACTAATCTCCTGTGTGGGACCTTGTCAAAAGCCTTTTGAAAATCTAAATATACCACATCCACTGGCTCTCCCCTATCCACTCTACTAGTTACATCCTCAAAAAATTCTATAAGATTCGTCAGACATGATTTTCCTTTCACAAATCCATGCTGACTTTGTCAGATGATTTCACCACTTTCCAAATGTGCTGTTATCACACCTTTGATAACCGACTCTAGCATTTTCCCCACCACCGATGTCAGACTAACCGGTCTATAATTCCCCGGTTTCTCTCTCCCTCCTTTTTTTAAAAAGTGGGGTTACATTAGCCACCCTCCAATCCTTAGGAACTAATCCAGAATCTGAGGAGTTTTGAAAAATTATCACTAATGCATCCACTATTCTTCGGCTACTTCCTTAAGCACTCTGGGATGCAGCCCATCTGGCCCTGGGGATTTATCTGCTTTTAATCCCTTCAATTTGCCTAATGCCACTTCCCTACTAACATGTATTTCCCTCAGTTCCTCCATCTCACTAGATCCACGATCCCTTACTATTTCCAGAAGATTATTTATGTCCTCCTTAGTGAAGACAGAACCAAAGTAGTTATTCAATTGGTCTGCCATGTCTTTGTTCCCTATGATCAATTCACCTGTTTCTGACTGTAAGGGACCTACATTTGTCTTGACCAATCTTTTTCTTTTCACATATCTTTAAAAGCTTTTACAGTCAGTTTTTATGTTCCCTGCCAGCTTTCTCTCATAATCTTTTTTCCCTTTCCTAATTAAGCCCTTTGTCCTCCTCTGCTGGTCTCTGAATTTCTCCCAGTCCTCAGGTGTGCCACTTTTTTTTGCTAATTTATATGTTTCTTCTTTGGTCTTGATACTATCCCTAATTTCCCTTGTCAGCCACGGGTGCACTACCTTCCCTGGTTTATTCTTTTGCCAAACTGGGATGAACACTTGTTGTAGTTCGTCCTGTGATCTTTAAATGCTTGCCATTGCATATCCACCGTCAACCCTTTAAGTATCATTTGCCAGTCTATCTTAGCTAATTCATGTCTCATACCTTCAAAGTTACCCTTCTTTAAGTTCAGAACCTTTGTTTCTGAATTAACTATGTCACTCTCTATCTTAATGAAGAATTACATCATATTATGGTCACTCTTACCCAAAGGGCCTCGCATGACAAGATTGCTAACTAACCCTTCCTCATTGCTCAAGACCCAATCTAGAATGACCTGCTCTCGTCGGTTCCTCGACACGTTGGTTCAGAAAACCATCCCGCATACATTCCAAGAAATCCTCTTCCTCAGCACCCTTACCAATTTGGTTCACCCAATCTATATGTAGATTGAAGTCACCCATTATAACTACTGTTCCTTTATTGCATGCATTTCTGATTTCCTTTTTAATGCCATCCCCAACCTCACTACTACTGTTAGCTGGCCTGTACACAACTCCCACCAGCGTCTTCTGCCCCTTAGTGTTATGCAGTTCTACCCATATCGATTCCACATCCTCCAAGCTAATGTCCTTCCTTTCTATTGCGTTAATCTCCTCTCTAACCAGCAATGCTACCCCACCTCCTTTTCTTTCCTGTCTATCCCTCCTGAATATTGAATATCCCTGGATGTTGAGCTCCCATTCTTGGTCACCCTGGGACCATGCCTCTGTGATCCCAACTATATCATATTCATTAATGACTATCTGCACATTCAATTCATCCACCTTGTTACGAATGCTCTTTGCATTGACGCACAAAGCCTTCAGGCTTGTTTTTACAACACTCTTAGCCCTTATACAATTATGTTGAAAAGTGGCTCTTTTTATTTTTTTGCCCTGGATTTGCCTGCCTGCCACTTTTACTTTTCACCTTACTACTTTTTGCGTCTACCCTCATTTTACACCCCTCTGTCTCTCTGCACTTGTTCTTATCCCCCTGCCACATTAGTTTAAAGCCTCCTGAACAGCAGTAGCAAACGCTCCCCCAGGACATTGGTTCCAGTCCAGCTCAGGTCCTGTTTATACCGGTCCCACCTCCCCCAGAACTGGTTCCAAAGCCCCAGAAATTTGAATCCCTCCCCCTTGCACCATTTTTCAAGCCACGTATTCAGCTGAAATATCCTCCTATTTCTACTCTGACTAGCTGGTAGTAATCCAGAGATTATTACCTTTATGGTCATACTTTTTAGTTTATCTCCTAACTCCCTAAATTCACCTTGTAGGACCTCATCCCGTTTTTTACCTATATCGTTGGTACCTATGTGCACCACAACCACTGGCTGTTCACCCTCCCACTCCAGAATGTCCCGCAGCCGCTCAGAGACAACCTTGACCCTTGCACCAGGGAGACAACATACTCACCTGGAGTCTTGTTTGCGGCCACAGAAACGCCCATCTATTCCCCTTACAATCGAATCCCCTATCGCTATAGCTCTCCCACTCCTCTACCTTCCCTCCTGTGCCGCAGAGCCACCCATGGTGCAATGAACTCGGCTGCTGCTGCCTTCCCCTGATGAGACATCTCCCCCCACAGTATCCAAAACAATATATCTGTTTAGGAGGGAGATGACCTCAGGGGACTCCTGCACTACCTGCCTACTGCTACGCTGTCTAGTGGCCACCCCTTCACTTTCTGCCTGTGTAGCCTTTACCTGTGGTGTGGCCAACTCACTGAACGTGCTATTCACGTCTTTCTCAGCATTGTGGATGCTCCAGTATGAATCCAATGGCAGCTCCAGACGCTCAATGCGGTCTGCCAGAAGCTGCAGCTGGACACACTTCCTGCACACATAGTCGTCAGGGACACTGGAAGTATCCCTGATTTCCCACATGCTGCAGGATGAACAAACCACAGGGCCGATCTCAGCTGTCATGACCTACCCAATACGTGCCTTAACTTTTGAAACTTTCTCCATTGAGAGAAACTTACCCGGTCTTGCTTCACTTGGAGCGAAACTCATCCTCAGCCTCTTCTTGTTGAAGCCTCTCGAGTCAAAGCCTCAGATCTCCACTCCTTCACTGGCCCACTCACTCACTGGCCGCTATCGATATGGCAATCGCAAATTTCTACAAATCCACCATGGGGAGCATTCTAATGGGTTACATCACCATCTGGCAAGGATCAGAAAAAGCTGCAGAAAGTTGTAAACTCAGCCAGCTCCAAAATGGGCACTAGCCTTCCCAGCATTCAGGACACCTTCAAAATGTGACCCCTCAAAAAAGGCAGCATCCATCATTAAGGACCCCCATCACTCAGGACATGCCCTCTTTGTTACTATCAAGAAGATACAGGACCTGAAGACACACACTTGGCAGTTAAGGATCAGCTTCTTCCCCTCCACCATCAGGTTTCTGAATAGACAATGAACCCATGAACACTACCTCATTTTCCCCTCTCCTTTTGTACTACTGAATTAATTTAATTTTTATGAACTATATAGTAATTTATAGTTTGTTATGTATTGCAATGTACTGTTGCTGCAAAATAATAGATTTCACATACCAATGATACTAAACCTGATTTTAATTCTGACAGACTCAGCCAGCTCCATTAGTGACACAACCCTTGAGGACTTCTCATGAAGTGGAGCCTCAAGATAGCATCCATTATTAAATACAGTCAGCATCCAGGCCATGCCCTCTTTACATTACTACCATTGAGGAAGTGGTTTAGGAGCTTAAAGACATACACTCAATGTTTTCAGAAGAGCTTCTTTCCATCTGCAATCAGCTCTCTAAATGCTACCTCATCTTTTGCACTATTCATGTATTTTCTAACTTACAGCAATTCTTAAATCTTGCAATATACTGTTGTCACAAACAACAAATTTCACGGCATTGTCCCTGTACAAAAAAAGACCAAGTGACCACTGGCGACCTGTCACACTGACCTCAATAATAAGAAAATGCTTGACAGGCTGGTCAAGGATTACATCTGCAGATTGCTACCACCCAAACTGGACCCCCTAAAATTCGTCTACCAACACAACCAATTGACAGATGACACAACAGCCACTGCCCTACATAACATTCTTACACATTGGGGAAGAAGGATGCTTATGTGAGAATGCTGTTTTTGGACTACAGTTCATCATCCAACGTTCATAGTTCCATCCAGGCTCGACAAGAAGCACAGAGACCTTGACCTTGACCCTGCCTTGTGCAGCTGGATCCTGAACTTCTTGTCAGATTGCCAGCAGGTTGTAAGAGTGGGCTCCTTCACCTCTAACCCTCTGACTCCCAATACAGAAGCCCCTCAGGGCTGCATACTGAGTCCCCTCCTTTACTCAAAGTAAACCCATGACTGTATCGCCGCCCACAGCTCTAATCTGTTAATGAAGTTTGCCGACGACACTTCATTGATTGCCCTAATCTCAAACAATAATGAGGTGGCCTACAGGGCCGAAGTCCTCTCTCTGACACAGGGGCATCAAGAAAACAACCTCTCCTTCAATGTCGCAAAAACAATGGAGCTGATTGTGGATTACAGGAGGAATGGAGACGATCTAACCCCTATTGACATCAATGGACCTGAGGTTGAGAAAGTAAACAGCTTCAAGTTCCTCAGCATCCACATCACCAAGGCCCTCGCATGGTCTGTAGACATCAGCTGTGTGGTGAAAAAGGCACAACAGCGCCTCTTTCATCTCAGACGATGAGGAAGTTTGGGATGGGCCCCCAAATCCTAAGAACTTTCTTCAGGGGCACAGTTGAGAGTATCCTGACTGGCTGCATCACTGCCTGGTATGGGAACTGTACCTCCCTGAATTGCAGGACTCTGTAGAGAGTGGTGCGGACTGCCCAGCGCATCTGCAATTGTGAACTTCCCATGATACAGGACATTTACAAGGACAGGTGTGTAAAAAGGGCCTGTAGGATCACTGGGGACCCAAACCATCCCAACCACAATATATTTCAGCTGCTTCCATCCGGGAAGCAGTACTGCAGCATAAAAACCAGGACCAACAGGCTCCAGGACAGCTTCTTCCACCAGGCCATCAGACTAATGAACTCACACTGATATGAGTGTACTCTATATTACATTGACTGTTCTATTTATTATAAATTACTATGATTGTACATGGCACATTTAGATGGAGATGTAAGATTTTTACTCCTCATGTATGTAAAGGATGTAAGAAATAAAGTCAATTTGATTCAAGATATCACTGAGAATAAACCTGATTCTGATTAGCACAGTGCTGCCTGTAAATTATAAAATGGCATGATGGACTCAGTACCGCAAGATTGACTACTTAGACACAGAATAGGAAACAGCACAATGGCAGTCATAGGGAGCTTTATCACTGAGGGACCAAGAGAAACCTTGTCAGGGAGATAGATAATGAATGTTAGCTTAATTGAATAATATAACCATATAACAATTACAGCACAGAAACATCTCGGCCCTTCTAGTCCATGCCGAACGCTTATCTCACCTAGTCCCACCGACCTGAACTCAGCCCATAACTCTCCATTCCTTTCCTGTCCATATACTTATCCAGTTTTACTTTAAATGACAATATTAAATCTACCTCTACCACTTCTACTGGAAGCTCATTCCACACAGCTACCACTCTCTGAGTAAAGAAGTTCCCCCTCATGTTACCCCTAAACTTTTGCCCCCTAACTCTCAACTCATGTCCTCTTGTTTGAATCTCTCCTACTCTCAATGGAAAAAGCCTATCCACGTCAACCCTATCTATCCCCCTCACAATTTTAAATACCTCTATCAAGTCCCCCCTCAACCTTCTTCGCTTCAAAGAATAAAGACCTAACTTGTTCAACATTTCCCTGTAACTTAGGTGCTGAAATTCTATCATATTATGATCATTGACTCTTATGTGTTCTTTGCACCATTATTCCAAGATCACTCTATTTTACTGCATTCCTCAATGCCCTACCATTTACCATGTATGTCCTATTTTGATTAGTCCTATCAAAATGTAGCACCTCATACTTAAAATGAATGATTATCAGCACCAGTTTTTAATCCAAATCAAAAACAGAAATGATTAGACTAGACTAAAGCTTACAAATGCTTAAGTTATTCAATTTTGTCAATATTCAAAACTTGTCTGCAAATTATTGGAGGTATTTTAGCTTCTAAAGTTCAATCATGGATAATGAGTATAGCTAACAAAGTACATTCCAGCCATCACCAACTAAGCTAGAACTGGTGGCTTCCAAGTCCATTTCACAGTTAAAAAGCTAATTTCTGGTCACTGGTCTGATATCAGACATTTAAAACCACAATCAGGAAGCTTTATAATTGTCATTATCAGATATTACACTTTTAAGATCAATTTGGATTACTTAGTGAAATGAGAAAATTCCCCAGCTGTCATTGTGAAATCTGATTAATCCAAGTTTTTGTTACAAAAACCAATGAGTAGTATGATTAAACATTTTTAACTGAGTCATGCTAGACATGATACAAGCTGGACAAATTACCATGAGGAAGCAATGAACCAGAAATGCTGAGATGAAAAACCTACACAAAAGGAGAGAGTCTTCCACCTGTAGGAGGCCCAACCAATTCACTACGTGATCAATCATCGGGTGTACAAATTCTCACTGTCAACCTGATACAGTTCATAATCAATAATATAATTACAGTGCACATTCTGATACCAATTGTACATTCAAGGATTATTTGTATTTGGAGATCATTGGTCAGGAGAGCAGGAACAACAACCTCATTTTTGATAATGGCCACAGAGACCAGTCAACTATGCAGCTGAGATAAGGTTGGGAGTGAAGGTTCTTCTGATTAAAGCTTCAACTGAGACACTTTCTAGAATCTTGCTTTGTTTTAAAAGAGAATGGTGGTGCTATGACTTAAATCAAACAAAATACCATTGATTCTTTGTATCGTTATTATAATCCTATAACAATAAAAGTCTAAAGACAAAAGGTTTTGCTATACAAAATCCTGAGGTAAATGCAAAAGTCTTCCTCAACCCCAGCAAGACATAATCAACTTGTTAGAATGCAGCAAGAACCAAGATTTGAACCATTCTTACAAGAGAGCTTTTATCAAGAAATGAAGTCTCATGCAGACCTTTTCCATTCAAAATAGTAGAGTCACAGAGTATTCCAGAGTACTGGAAAATCACACATTTGACACCACTGTTTTCAATAAAAAATAAATAAATTACAAAAAAAAGGAGGAAGGGAGTTAAAAGACAGGAAATAAAAAGGCATATTAGCATGCCCTCAATGATTGGTAAGGTCTTAGAGCCTATTATGCAGGATTAAATTTCAGAAGTACATGACAAAATAGGGCAAAGCCAGAATGATTTCATTAAAGGAAAGAATTTATCTGACAAATCTGTTAGAATTCTTTGAAGAAATAAAAAGTAGATTAGACAAAAGAGACTGGGTGGATATTATTTACTTGCATTAACAGAAGACCTTTGACAAGATGCCATATGTGAGGCTGCTAAAAAGAGTCCACAATGTTAGAGGCAAGGTTGTCGAATGGATAGAAGATCAGCTAATCAGCAAAAAGCTAAGAGCAGGGATAAAGAGGCTTTTTTTCCCTCAGAATGGCTGCTGACAACTAGTGGAATTCCACAAAAGTTAATGTTGGGACATCAACTTTTGACTTTGTACAGTAATTATCTGGATGAAGGAAGGGTTGGGATTGTGGTCAAGTTTGCAGATGATACCAAAGATAGTTGGAGGGACAGGGAGTGTCGTGAAGCCAGGGAGATAGCAGAAACACTTGGACCGGTTGGGACAATGAGCAAAATGAGGCAGACAGGATACAGTATAAGGAATGCATTATGGTAGATACATATGCACTATGAAAGGGAATACATATGCACTTTGCTAGGAAAAATGTAAGTTGTGAGCTTTTTTCTAAATGGGAAAAGGATTCTGAAACTGGGGTGCAAAGGGACTTGAGAATCTTTTTCAAAATTTAGTTAACTTGTAAGTTGAAACAGTGGTAAGGAGGACTAGAACATAAAAGCAAGATTGTTATTGACAGCAAATTTTGGTATTGGCTCTGGAGGGTGTCAAGAGGAGGTGCACAAGAATGATGCCAGGAATTAAACATACGACAAGCACTTGATGCCTCTGGGATGATGCTCAATGATGTTCAGAAGGATGAGGGGAGATCTCATTAAAAATACTGAATACTGAAAGGCCTGGATAGAGTGGACAACAGGAGGATACTTCTATTAGTATGAGATTTCAGGATTTGTCACTATCAAGCTGAGGTGAGGAGGAATTTCTTCATCCAGAGAATCTAAGGAATTCACCACTACTGAGGGCTATGAAAGCCAAGTCATTAGTGTACTTAAGGTAGAGACTGATGTTCTTGATTAGTAAGGGGGTTAAAGGTTACGGGGAGAAGGCAAGAGAATATTGAAAAGCAGTCAGCCCTCACTGAACGTGCTGAATGGCATAACTCTGTTCCTTTATCTTATAGTCTTCCCTTCTTTTTGCAACCTCTACCCACCCCAACCCCACCACCCACCTCCAGCAGAGATTCAGCTGGATTCAATAAAAGCAAGTTGCCCCCAATGCATTAATAATAACACACCTCTTAAAACTTTCATTCATCTTCCCTTTACATAAGCAGCCAAAGGAGACATGGCCAAGTTATCCCTTTTTCCTTTCCGCTTAGTTTCAAGCAGTGAGACTCTTGCATAACTCAGAAAGTTTCAGGACCAATCGGCTGATACACTTAAAAGAACACCAGATCAATTCATGGTCTGCCAAGCCATACATTGAATAATTAATTAGACACCTTCCGATTTTTGCAAATTCTTTTTTCAAGGAATCAAATGAGGAAATGAGATATATAAAGTCCAGATCATTGGAAATAAGCCATGCCCAACTTTCTACTTTGCATCATAATTTGCATGCTTTTAAATGATATTTTGTTGAATTCTTTATACTTCATTGTAACAGTATTTAATATTAACTCAAAAGAAATAAGTGAAAGCGGAGAAATGGATATCGAGTCTGACTAAAGGTTATCTCTCTTTCAATCATGATTTTTAAGTGTAAATATAAAGCTAGTCTACAAGCTATCCACTTTGACTCCGTTCAGTTGGCTTGGTTCATTGAGACTCCTGGTAAAACAGATGATTTTTTTATTCAGCAAAATCACCTTTCAGCACAATTCAGAGAATCAGGAAATTAAAGCAGATTTCTACTCATGTAGCTTGGAATTGGATTTAAGTTCAGGTTCAACCACAGTTCACCTTTACAAGGCCAGAAGGCAAACATATGCTGCAATGACTTGACATCATGATGTCACTCAGTACCATTATACTGTGATATATACGAGTGTGCTCATTAATAATTTAAGAAACAACATTCCTGAATTCTGAAGAACAAACAACAGAAATTTGAGAGCTCATAATTTTTGGCACAATACCTTATATTCAGATTTCTTGAAGCATGAAACAATTATAAACCTATAATACATACTCTCTTGTTGAGGTTAAGAGGCAAATAAGGGCAGCAAAGAATACTAGATGAGCTTACATGTTACATTTGATCTTCCAATAATTAATAATATATGTATTCTTATATGTTGAGCTATGTTTGCTGATGCACAAACCTTATTGCACGAGACAGGTTCAAAATAGTCCAAAGAAGGGAAGCTAATATTCCTGGGCTTATCCAGAAATAATAGTGATAATTCCTCCTGACATCTCAATACATCATACAAATAGAATAGTTACCTTCTGTAACATGGTGCTCATCTTTCCATGTCAGTTCCTCATAATAATGTTCATTTACTTACCTACAAAATAAAAGTAGAAATCATTAGACAAGAAAACCACTTGCAAATGCTTCAAGTTCTTCTTCAACTTTGTTACCAGAGAGTAAAAGATCAAAGAACATTGACCAACTAGCTTTATTCCAAAATAAAAATCACCAGCCAAGCTTGACTTGAATACTTCACTATATCAAATGATTAATACTTGAAAAGCTACATACAAGATATGTCAATATTACTTAAATAATAAACATTTTAAAGGTAAGATGAATAGTGAAATATATATATATATACACACACACACACACACACACACACACACACACATGTAAAATGTTAGACATATACACTGAATGACCAGTACCTCCCGTACACAATAACTGGCTACTGATTATACGAATGTGCTGCAATGACTTGACATCATGATGTCACCCAATACCATTATACTGTGATATATACGAGTGTGTTCATTACTGATTTAGGAAACAACATTCCTGAATTCTGAAGAACAAAAACAGAAAATTGAAAACTCATAATTTTTGGCATAATAATCATATTCAGATTTTTTGAAATGATTATCAACCTATAATACACAACCTCTTGCTGCTGCAGCCCATCCTCTTCAAGGTTTAAAGTGAAATGCCTTTAGAATTGCCTTTCTACACAGCATTGTTATAATGCATGGTTATTTGATGACATTGACTGGATGAGGATGTCTCTGAGTTTACTGATGAAGTTATGTGCTTCATCTGGAAGCACATCGACGATGTTGTCCCCAGAGGTCAGTCAGGGTCTTCCCAAACCAGAAACCCTGGATCAATAGTTCTGTGCAAGCAGCACTGCAGCGTGACGTCGAGCTTACATCACTAGCGATCAGCTAGAGCTCAAGAGATGTAGCTATCAAGGCTGCAAAACAATACAGGGACAAGATTGAGTGAAGATTCACAATGAACAGCACACATGACATGTGGCGAGGGCTGTATACCATCGCAGACTTCAAAGCCAAATGTTGTGGTGCCGCCAACATCATGCCCTCTCTCCCAGATGAGCTCAATCACTTTTACAATCAGTTCGATGTCGCTGATTCTGAGCCTCCGAAGAAAGTTACCGCTACAACCTGCAACCTGGTCATCTCTGAGGTGGAGGTACGCAAATGTTTCCAACAAGTGGACAGTTGCAAGGCTGTGGTTGTGAACTTCCTATGATTCAGGACATTTACAAGGACAGGTGTGTTAAAAAGGGCCTGAAGGATCATTGAGGATCCGTGTCACCACAACCTTAATCTATTGCAACTGCTGCCATCCAGGAAATGGTACCACAGCACAAAAGCCATGAACAACAGGCTTCGGGACAGCTTCTTCCACCAGGCCATTAGACCAATGAACTCAAGCTGATCTGAGTGTATTCCATGTTACATTGACTGCTCTATTTATTATAAATTACTATGATTGCACATTGCATATTTAGACGGAGACATAACATAAAGATTTCTACTCCTCATGTATGTAAAGGATGTAAGAAATAATGTCAATTAAATTCAACAAAAAGTAAGTCCCAACCCTACTCAGTCTAAAATGAGTGTTGCTGGGAATCACATTAGGTATTAGCTATTTTGTTTTGAAACTTCACTAATGATTAACATACAAGTTAATGAAATGAAGTGTTTTGAGAGGAGTTGGAGCACCTGAGATAGATGGAAAGGTTCAATGGGTTAGGATGTAATTCTGTAGAACATAGAAGACTGAGAGGAGATAAGACAGAGGTACACAAAATTATGAGGGCTATAGATGAGATAAATGCAAGCAGACTTTTACCACTGATTTGGGTGGAACTACAACCAGTGGTCATAAGGGAGAAAGGTGAAATGTTTAATGGGAACATGAGCTCTTTACTCAGAGGCTGGTCAGAGTGTGGAATGAGCTGCCAGCTCAAGTGTGGATACAGAGTCGACTTCAACACTTAAGAAAAATTTGGATAGGTTCATGGATGACAGAGGTATGGAAAGCTATGATTCAGGCACAGGTTGATGGGACTAGGCAGATTAATAGTTCAGCATAGACTAGATGTTTGATAATTCTATTAACAGACAGGGAATGTAGGAACGGCTGTTGCAGCTGAAATCAGACTAACTGGAGAGACCTTTCAGTTGTTAATCATTATGACAAACAGATATGCTCATGGAGACCCTGTCCATAGAATCTCCAAACTCAAATACCCTTAAGATCAACAGGCAATTCAATACAGTTTCAATAGTTACAATGACATCATTTACTTCAATTTTGGGTTGACAATGATTCATTTCAATTGCATATCTACAGTGAGCAACACCTCTGAACGTTCAAATACATTGGCTGACTTAAACTAATTACAAACTTCCCTGAACTTACACAATGTTCACATTGTTATAATGGTACAAATTCCTTAAAACGCATAGCTGATGCAGGGCAATTAATATAATCCAATCATTTTAACATTTGGCTGATGCATAAATAAACGTGATTCATGATAACCATTTAGCAAAGATGTGCTTTTAACTTCAATATGCTATTAACAAATTACAATCTACATGAAGAACTGAATACCAATTCTTGCTTGAATTAATATCAATTATATTCACTTATCGCCAGAACACTCCCTAACGTACTCTCCTCTTGGCCCCAGACAAAAATTTGTCCCTGGAAGGCCAAACTTTGAGGATCTAATTGAGTAGGGCATCAAAAATGCCCTTCACCTTGGTTTCCATCCCCACAGTTACTAACCTATCAAGTCTCTACTATTACATACCCCATGGTATCTTGTGACTGTCACATTACCATGATGTAATTGAGGCTCTGCTGGGCATGATGTAATGATCTTATGATGGTGGAGTGATGTAATTTTCCTGCCAGTGAGAGGTCATGTGATGGCCTGTTTCAACAGGGTATAAAAGGAGAACCCCTCCCTGTGACGCAGGTCAGTTCGTGGTTTAATTCGTCAGTGACTCCATTCTGCTGCGTATTTGATTTTATGACGCAGTTTCATTTTAAAAGTGGAGTTTTAATTTCTACTGTAAGAATTGTTGTGCTGGCAGTTCTGAAAATCAGTGCCAGATAAAATCCAGTCGGAGAGTGAAGAATTATTGAAGTCGGGAAGCTAAAGGATCGAGGAAAGTTGATGTTGTCGGAGGTGAAACTGGTTCGACCTTATTTAATCTTTGCACAAGGAATTAGTAACCTGCAATCCAAGATAGCTCCTGCTTTGCTAAAAGCAGAAAGAGCTGGATGCAGCATTTTGCCATGGAAAGGTCAGTGCCTTTAAGCCGTTTTATTTCCTTCGCCATAAATCCTTCAGGCAAGGCATACTTCAGCTGGGATCAGCAGTAACGTCATGAAAGAGAATTTATTACTTCAAGGAAAGTCCCTCCTAAATGACTGTAAATCATTTTGGACTTTTTGCAATACTACTTTAAAGAACTGAGTTCACATTTCTCGCTTTAAGAACTGTTCGAGCTGCCATATAGCAGCCAACTTCTGGTTAAGTTAGTCGTTTGTTTACTTTTGGGTTTTTTTAAAGCAGTGTTTAATAAATGTTTTATTTGTTATAAATAAAACTTGTCTCAATTATATATTCATTGTTGCTCGATCGTAACACTACATTGACCTACATCTACACTATAATCCCTACCTGGCTAGCTACAAGACAAAGTAGAGACAGTGATAAAACATTCCAGAAATGTAATCATAACCTCTTCTAAGATACTTTAATTCTTCTTGATTTCAGCAGACTTTAAAATGCAGCTTTGCCATTCATGTGATTGTTCCCTCCTTCGCTGCTGGCCCATTGCAGTTTAATCACATCCTGAAGTTCACCCCTTTATTCTCTAAAAAAAATACAGTAGCTGAAACTTAGCAGCGGTTATCAAGAGTTACTCTGTGTGCAGCGGCACCAGCAAAGTTAACTTTGTTTCAGGCCTCAAATCATACTTCAAGCCATGAAAGAAAATTACTAGAATAATGTGACAAGAAGTCTACATGGATTGCTCTACCAGCGATCTCTATTTGAATCTCTATTTGAATCACTGCAAGGACCTTGCCCCGGTGGCACTCCCTGACTGTTGCTTTGGACGCTGGTCCCACCACTGATGAGCCACTCTGCAGTCAGCCTGGGGTGGCTGCCTTCAAAACTGCAATTTCTTCCCTTGGAACCTGACGTCTCTCATGAAGCCAGATCTCTGCCAACTATTTCCCCATATCTTTTTACTCTGATCCATATAACTAATCACCTGCTTTAAAGAACCAGCCTTCACTCCAAAGAACTGTTACCATTCAAAGAACATTATCAAAGTTTGTATACTTTGAGATTCATCTCCTAACAGGCAGCCTCAAATTTAAATGTTATTCACTGTTTGCTGTCATGTTCTCTCTCAGTCTTCTGCATTCATATTCATGTCCCTTTTCATTTGCATGTCTTCTTCAATTAGGATTTAATTTTACTTCAATTTTGTACTGAACATTAGATAAATGAAAATATCCAACATAGCTGAATACCAATGAAAATAAAAATATGTGAAGATAATATTTTTCTCTAGGCTTCTTGAAGCTTTGCAAAAACCATTAACTATCTTCTGAAAAAAATTCATCTTAAATTACAAAGCTTTTCTCCAAACACATAATATTCTACCTTCTATTTTAGATTAATAAATTAGAACACACAAATAATAATGTGGTTATATATCATAAGCAATGTAGATCACTTGTAGATGAGCATGGTACATAAATTTGCTTTTGAGAATCCATCAAATGACTGAATGAATATAATTGGTGATAACTATGGAATTTGTCATTTCAAGGAATATTGGTAGGAATGCATAGTATCAACAGAGAATGGATCGTTTGAGTGTGATTTACTTGCGGGTGTCAGAGAGACCACCACCGCAAACTACAGGCTGTAGGGCCTTGGCACTTAAAATGATCAAAATTTTTAAGTATTCTGATTTTATACAGAAACCCTGAGCTACTGTGCAATTCCATTTAAAGGAGCATTAAATAATAGTCATTTTTAGAAGAACCAACATCATTTCCTACATCTTTAACATTAGCTTATGGTGAACAACGATGCTATTTAGTTTTTGGTCCTGGATGAAAATAATTGAAAGAAATCACTGCACACAAAATACTGGAGTAACTCAGCAGCTCAGGCAGTATCAATGGATATGAATAAACAGTCAACATGTCCAGCCAACAACCTTCTTCAGGACTGAGAAGGAAAGGGGAAGCACCAGAATAACAAAGTGAGGGGAGGGGAAGGAAGCCAGTTGGGAATGAAAGGTAAAGGGCTGAAGAGCAAGGATCAGATGGGAGAGAAGAGTGGACCACAGGACAAAGGGAAGTCGGTGGTGGGGGGAATATTGAAACACAGAAAACCTACAGCACAATACAGGCACTTCGGCCCACAAAGTTGTGCCAAACATGTCCCTACCTTAGAAATTACTAGGCTTAACTATAGCCCTCTATTTTACTGAACTCTATGTACCTATTGAAAAGTCTCTTAAAGGACCCCTCCGCCTCCACCACCGTTGCTGGCAGCCCATTCCATGCACTCACCACTCTAAGTGGAAAACGTACCCCTGACATCTCCTCTGTAGCTACTCCCCAGCACCTTAAACCTGTGTCCTCTTGTGGCAACCATTTCAGCCTTGGGAAAAGCCTCTGAGTATCCACACGATCAATGCCTCTCATCATCTATCAGGTCACCTCTCATCCTACTTCACTCCAAGGAAAAAAGGCCGAGTTCACTCAACCTATTCCCATAAGGCATGCTCCCCAATCCAGGCAACATCCTTGTAAATCTCTTCTGCATCCTTTCTATGGCTTCTACGTCCTTCTTATCATGAGGCGACCAGAATTGAGCACAGTACTCCAAGTGGGGTCTGACCAGGGTCCTATATAGCTGTAACATTACCTCTCGGCTCCTAAATTCAATTCCACAATTGATGAAGGCCAATGCACTGTTTATCTTCTTAACCACAGAGTCAACCTGCACAGCAGCTTTGAGTGTTTTATGGACTCAGACCTCCAACATCCCTCTGAGCCTCCACACTGCCAAGAGTCTTACCATTAATACTATATTCTGCAATTGTATTTGACCTACCAAAATGAACCACCTCACACTTACCTGGTTTGAACTCCATCTGCCACTTCTCAGCCCAGTTTTGCATCCTATTGATGTCCCACTGTAACCTCGGACAGCCATCCACACTATCCACAACACCTCCAACTTTTGTGTCATCTCTCCATTTCCTCATCCAGGTCATTTATAAAAATCACAAAGAGTAAGGGTCCCTGCGGCACACCACTGGTGACTAACCCCCATGCAGAATATGGCCCATCTACAACACTTTTTGCCTTCTGTAGGCAAGCCAGTTCTGGATTCACAAACCAATATCCCCTTGGATCCTATGCCTCCTTATTTTCTCAATAAGCCTTGCAAGGGGTACCTTATCAAATGCCTTGCTAAAATCTATATACACTACATCTAATGCTCTTCCTTCATCAATGTGTTTAGTCACATCCTCAACAAATTCAATCAGGCTCATAAGGCACGACCTGTCCTTGACAAAACCATGTGGACTACTCCTAATCATATTATATCTCTCCAAATATGCATAAATCCTGCCTCTCAGGATCTTCTCCATCAACTTACCAAGCATTGAGGTAAGACTCATTGATCTATAATTTCCTGGACTATCTCTACTCCCTCTCTTGAATAAAGGAACAACATCCACAACTCTCCAATCCTCCGGAACCTCTCCCGGCCCCATTGATGATGTAAAGATCATCGCCAGAGGCTCAGCAATCTCTTCCCTCGCCTCCCACAGTAGCCTGGGGTACATCTCATCCGGTCCCGGTGACTTATCCAACTTGGTGCTTTCCAAAAGCTCCAGCACATCCTCTTTCTTAATATCTACATGCTCAGGCTTTTCAGTCTGCTGCAAGTCATCACTACAATCATTAAGATCCTTTTCCATAGTGAATACTGAAGTAAAATATTCATTAAGTACCTCTGCTATTTCCTCCGGCTCCATACACACTTTCCCACTGTCACACTTGATAGGACCTATTCTTTCATGTCTTATCTTCTTGCTCTTCACATACTTTTAGAATGCCTTGGGGTTTTCCTTAATTCTACCCGCCAAGGCCTTCTCTTGGCCCCTTCTGGCTCTCCTAATTTCCTTCTTAAACTCCTTCCTAGTAACCTTATAATCTTTTAGATCTCTAACATTACCTAGCTCTCTGAGCCTTTTGTAAGCTTTTCTTTTCTTCTTGACTAGATTTAGGACAGCCTTTGTACACAATGGTTCTTAGCAAATGTCATGCCATTTTTTTAAAAAAGGATGTAAGCAAAAGACAGACAACTATAGGCCAGTTAGCTTAACAACTGTAGTCAGGAAAATGCTTGAAGCTGTCATTAAGGAAGAAATAGCAAAACATTTAGAAAGAAGTGGTTCCATTAGACAGACACAGCATGGATTCAGAAAGAGCAGGTCCTGTTTGACAAACTTACTGGAGTTCTTTGAGGATATAATAAGTGCAGCAGATAGAGGGGAACAGGTGGATATCATACACTTGGATTTTCAGAAGGCATTCGATAAGGTACAGATACGTGGAGTTGGAGGTAGTGTATTGGCATGGATAGTGGATTGGTTAACCAATAGAAGGCAGAGAGTTGGTATAAATGGGTGTTTCTTCGGTTGGCAGTCGGTGGTGAGTGGGGTGCCGCCAGGATCAGTGCTGGGCCCACAGCTGTTTACCATTTACATGGATGATTTGGAAGAGGAGTCTGAGTGTAGCATTGCAATATTTGCTGATGACACTAAACTGAGTGGAAAAGCAAATTGTACAGAGGATGTGGAGAGTCTGCAGAGGGATATAGATAGGTTAAAGTGAGTGGACTGAGGTCTGGCAGATAGAATACAACATTGGTAAATGCTAGATCATCCACTTAGTAAGGAATAGTAGAAAAGCAGATTATTATTTAAATGGTGAAAGATTACAGCATGCCATTGTACAAGAATCGCAAAAAGTTGGCTTGCGAGTACAACTGATTATTAAGAAGGCAAACGCGATGTTGGTCTTCATTGCTAGAGGATTTGAATTCAAGAGCAGAGAGGTCATGCTGAAACTATACAGAGTACTGGTGAGGCCGCAACTGGAGTATTGTGTGCAGTTCTGGCCTCCATAATTGAGGAAGAATGTACTGGTTTTGGAGGCAGTGCAGAGGAAGTTCACCACATTGATTCCAGAGATGGGGTTAATTTATGAAGAGCGATTGAGTCACCTGGGACTATACTCTGGAATTCAGAAGAATAACAGGAATCTTATAGAAACATACAAAATTTTGAAAATGATAGATAAGATAGAAGTAGGAAAGTTGTTTCCATTGGTAGGTGAGATTAGAACTAGGGGGCATTGCCTCAAGATTCAGGGGAGAAGATTTAGGTCAGAGTTGAGGAGAAACTGTTTCTCTCTGAGAGTGGTGAATCTGTGGAATTCTCTGCCTAGGGAAGCAGTTGAGGTTTCTTCACTAAATATATTTAAGAAACAGTTAGATAGGTTTTTACATAGTAAGGGAATTAAGGGTTATGGGGAAAAGGCAGGTAGATGGAGCTGAGTTTACTGACAGATCAGCCATGATCTTATTGAATGGCGGGGCAGGTTCAACGGGCTGGATGGCCTACTCCCGCTCCTGTTTCTTAAGTGATGGGCAGTTCAGAAGAGATAAAAGGTCAGAGAAGAAGAAGGGACTCTTCCCATCCTATCTAAAATGCTATTCCTTTTACTCAGTTCCTTCACCTCCACCGCATCTGTTCCCAAAATGCAGCTTTCCTTTCCAGAACATCAGATGTCTTCCTTCTTCAAAGAATGGGGTTTTTGCTTCCTCCACTATCAATGCTGCCCTCACTCACATCTCTTCCGCTTCCCAAATATCCACATTCACCCTACCTTCCTGCCGCTTTAACAGTGATAGAATCCCTCTTGTCCTTACGTACCACCCCATGAGCCTCTGCGTCCAACACATTATCCTCCACAACTTTTATCATCTCCAAAGGGATTCATCCATTAAACATACCTTTACCTCCACCATCCCTCATCTATTTTGCTTTTCACAGGGAACACTCCTTCTGTGATTACCTTGTCTGTTTGTCCCTCCCCACTAACTTCCCTTTCATCAGTTAATCCTGCAAGCGGCTCAACTCCCTCATTTCAATTCAGGGCCTCAAACAGTCCTTCCACTTCTCCTAAGAATCTGCTGGGGTCATCTATTGTGTCAGTACTCCAAATGCAGCGTCCATGAAATGGAAAGTGGAATTAAAATAGGTGGCCACTGGGAGACACTGCTTGTTCTGGCAGACAAAACATAGGGTGTTCAGTGAAGCAGTCTCCCAATCTATGTCAGATCTCACCAATATACAACAGGCCATACCAGAAGCACAGTAGATGACCCCAGCAGACTCAAAGTGAAGAGTCACCTCACCTGGAAGGACTGTTAAGGGCCCAGGATCGTAGTGAGGGAGGAGGTGTAGGAGAAAGAGTAGCATTTGTTCTGCTTGCAAGGATAGTTGCCGGGAGGGAGATCTGCACCCTGCAGAAAGCAGAAAGTGGAAAAAGCAGGATGGAAATATGTGCTTGGTGGTGGGATCCCATTGGAGATGGTGGTAGTTTTGGAGAATTATGTGCTGGCTGTGCATTTGAGGGCAGGGTTGATGGGGGAGGTAGGAAAGCCCCCTTCTTTGAAAAAGGAGGACATCTCCTTTGCTCGGTTACGAAAGCCTCATCCCCAACAGCAGATGCAGCGGAGATGGAGAATTTGAGAGAAGTGGGCTTTCACACAGCCCCCTCTGCTTCACCACTTTCCCTCTCTTAGCTCATCTCCTTGCCCATCCATCACCTCCCTCTGGTGCTCTTTCCCACCCCACCCCTTCTTTCTTCCAGGGCTTTCTGTCTCTTTCTCCAATCAACTTCCCAGCTCTTTACTTCATCCCTCCTCTTTAAGGTTTTGCCTATCACCTTGTGTTTTTATCTCTTTTCCCTTCAACCTTTAAATCTACTCCCTAGCTGGTTTCTCCAGTCTTGCCGAAAGGGTTTCGGCCTGAAATGTCAACTGTATTCTTTCCCTGGATGTTGCCTGACCAGCTGAGTTCCTCCAGCATTTTGTGTGTGTTGTTAGTTTCTGTTTGCTTGAAACTACGGATAAACATTTTTCAAATAAATATTACGTTGGTTTACAGTGCAAGATACACATGGCTAATAATATGTTCCACTAACAGCTCCAGATAGGGTGCAGAATCAAAGGAGGTGATGAGTCAGCATACAAGAGGGAGACTGCAAATTTGGTAGAGTGGTATCATAACAACAACCTCTTACAAAAAGTCAGCAAGACCAAGGAACTGTAGACTTTCAAACCACATCATCAAGTTTGCCGATGACACAACCTCGAACCACATCATCTAATTTGCCAATGACATGACCGTGGTGGGTCTCATCAGTGAGAACAACGAGTCAGCTTACAGAGAGGAGGTGCAGCGGCTAACGGACTGGTGCAGAGCCAACAACCTATCTCTGACTGTGAGGAAAAAAAAGAGATGGTTATGGACTTCAGGAGGGCATGAAGTGACCGCTCCCCGCTGAACATCGACGGCTCCTCAGTAGAGATCATTAAGAGCACCAAATTTCTTGGTGTTCACCTGGCAGAGAATCTCACCTGGTTCAACACAAGCTCCATAGCAAAGAAAGCCCAGCAACTTTCTGTGAAGGCTGAGGAAAGTCCATCTCCCACCACCCCCCGCCCCCCCATCCTCATCATATTCTATGGAGGTTGTATTGAGTGCATCCTGAGCAGCTGCATCACTGGTTCAGAAATTGCACCATCTCAGATCGCAAGACCCTGCAGCAGATAGTGACGTCAGCTGAGAAGATCATCGGGGTCTCTCTTCCTGCCATCACAGACATTTACACTACATATTGCATCCGCAAAGGAAACAGCATTATGAAGGACCCCATGCACCTCTCGTACAATCTCTTCTCCCTCCTGCCATCTGGAAAAATGCTCCTAAGCATTCAGGCTCTCACGACCAGACTATGTAACAGTTTCCAGACAATGTAACAGTTTCTTCCCCCAAGCTATCAGATTCCTCAATGCCCAAAGCCTGGACTGACACTTTGCCCTATTGTCCTGTTTATTATTTATTGTAATGCCTGCACTGTTTTTGTGCACTTTACGCAGTCCTGTGTAGGTCTGTAGTCTAGTGTAGCTTTCTCCGTGTTGTTTTTTTCACATAGTTCAGTCTAGTTTTTGTACTGTGTCATGTAACACCATGGTCCTGAAAAACGTTGTCTCATTTTTATAATGTACTGTACCAGCAGTTATGGTCGAAATGACAATAAAAGTGACGTGACGTGACTTGACTTCAGGAGGAGAAATCCAGAGGTCAATGAGCCAGTTCTCATCAGAAAATTAGCAACTTTAAATTCAGACAGACAGACATACTTTATTTATTTTTTTTTCCGCAGTTAATTGTGAACTTATTAATGTTGGCAGAAAGAATGAGAGACAAAATAGAATAAGTACCACTGTTCTAAGTTATGTGCAGAAGCAGAGGGTCCTGTGATGTGTGTACATTAAATATTTTTTTTATTAAACTTTTTTTATTGAGTTTTCAAATAATTACAGAAATAAAAGAAAATAAGACATACTTTATTGATCCCGAGGGAAGTTGGGTTTCATTAGCCGCACCAACCAAGAATAGTGAAGAAATATAGCAATATAAAACCATAAATAATTAAATAATAATAAGTTAATCATGCCAGGTGGAAATAAGTCCAGGACCAGCCTAGTGGCTCAGGGTGTCTGACACTCCGAGGGAGGAGTTGTAAAGTTTGATGGCCACAGGCAGGAATGACTTCCTATGACACTCAGTGTTACATCTCGGTGGAATGAGTCTCTGGCTGAATGTACTCCTGTGCCTAACCAGTACATTATGGAGTGGATAGGAGTCATTGTCCAAGATGGTATGCAACTTGGACAGCATCCTCTTTTCAGACACCGTCAGAGAGTCCAGTTCCACTCCCACAACATCACTGGCCTTACGAATGAGTTTGTTGATTCTGTTGGTGTCTGCTGTCCCAGCACACAACAGCAAATATGATAGCACTGGCCACCACAGCCTCGTAGAACATCCTCAACGTCGTCCCGCAGATGTTAAAGGACCTCAGTCTCCTCAGGAAATAGAGACAGCTTTGACCCTTCTTGTAGACAGCCTCAGTGTTCTTTGACCAGTCCAATTTATTGTCCATTTGTATCCCCAGGTATCTGTAATCCTCCACCATGTCCACACTGACCCCTTGGATGGAAACAGGGGTCACCTGTGCCTTAGCCCTCCTCCAGGGTGTTACTATATCAGAGGATCTATTCAGGGCAGTTTCTGGTATGTGCAATTGCAAAGAAAGTACGGCAGCGCCTCTGCTTCCTTAGGAGTTTGCAGCGATTCGGCATGGCATCTAAAATATTGACAAACTTCTCTATATTTGTAGTGCAGAGTATATTGTCTGGCTGCATCACAGCCTGGTATGGAAAATAGTATAAAAGGCAGTGGATTTGACCCAGCACATCACAGGCAAACCTCTGAACACACCTACATGAAACACTGTAGTAGGAAAGCAACATCCATCATCAGAGATCCTCACAACCCAGGTCATGCTCTTTTCTCGCTGCTGCCATCAGGTAGAAGGTACAAGTCCCTCAGGACTCACACCACAAGGTTCAAGAACAGTTAATACCCGTCAACCATCTGGATCTTGAACAAGGGGATTAACTATACACACTAGCTTATATATTGAGATGTTCCCACAGCCAATGATCTCAAATTAGGAACTCATTATCATGTTATTTCATGTTCTTGTCATTTATTGTTATTTATTTACATTATCAGTATTTGTTGTCTTCTGCATCCTAATTGATCTTTCATTGATCCTGTTATAGTTAGCATTCTGTAAATTTGCTGAGTGTACCCGCAGGAAAATGAATCTCAGGGTTGTGTATGGTGATAAATATATACTTTGATAATAAAATTTACTTTGAACTTCAAATTGGTTTACTACAATGTTTCATCTTGAGTTTTTAAAGAAAATTTTAAGAAGTACAGGAGAGGAAGGATAGAAGAGCTAAGCTTGTTTACACAGAGTGGTGTAGGGTAACATAATTGGTGGCAATGTACATAATTCACAACCACTAACATCAAGTTGGGGTTTCATTTTGAGAGACTGGTCTGACATGATGACATAATGACGTGAAGTTTTTTTAGCACGTTTTAGTCCTCAAATTTTGGAGTTCAATAAAATGTTAGTTTTCCTTAAATTCAAAATGCTTCACTTTGTTTTATTTGCTAAAACCTATAGTGCATCAGATACCTGAACCAGAGTAGATAACTTCACTCTGAACTGATTCCACAACCTATGGACTCACTTGACAACTCATGTTCTCAGTATTAATGATCAATTTATTATTTGTTCTTTCTGTATTTACATATTGGTTGTTTATCAGTCATATAGTTATAGAATGAAAACAGGCCTTCAGTCCACCTGGTCCATGACAACCTATTTTTCTGCCTTGTCCTATAGACATGCAAACAGATTATAGCCCTCCATAACTTTCCCATCTAAGTACCTACCAAAATTTCTCTTGACTATTGAAATCAGAACTGTATCCACCAATTCCATTGGCAACTCGTTCCACACTCTCACCATGCTGAGTGAAGATGTTCACCCTCACGTTCCCCTGAAACATTTCACCTTGCATCCTTAACCCATGATCCCTAGTTCTAGTCTCACCCAACCTCAATGGAAAAAGCCTTCTTGCATTTACACTACCTATACGCCTCACAATTTTGTACACTTCTATCAAATTGTCCCTCATTCTCCTATGCTCGAAGGAATTAAGTCCTAACTTATTCGATCCTTTCATACAACTCAAGTTTTTAAGTACAGGTGTCCCCCGATTTTTGAAAGTTCGCTTTATGACACCTTGCCGTTACGAAAGACCTACATTAGTTACCTGTTTTCACTAACAGAAGGTGTTGTCACTGTTACAATAAAAGGCCCCGAGCAGCCAAGCGCCTCCCCCGGAACTGCATTCTAGTTGGCATTGCTTAAACACGTGCCTGTGAGCAACCGTGCTTTATGTCGATTTATTTTATGCATCTATTAGCAAGATGAGTTCTAAGGTATTGGAAAAGCCTAAAAGAGCGCGTAAGGGTGTTACACTTAGCGTAAAACTAGACATAATAAAGTATTTTGATCGCGGTGAATGAAGTAAGGATAGAGTGAGTTTAGCTAAGGGTTTGTGGAAGTTGACGAAGATGATGCTGAAGAGGTTTTGGCATCCCATGACCAAGAACTAACAGATGAAGAGCTGATGAATAGGAAAGGATAACAATTGAAGCTGAACGCAGTAGTGAATGGCCTGAAAGTGAAGTCGTCCAGGAACTGAACGGGAAGCAATTGTGTGAGATTTTCACTGCGATTGACAACGCTGCAATGATTGCAGAAAAGTATGACTTTAATTTTGAAAGGGTACGTAGGTTTAGGGCAGGATGGCTTGAGTGCTTACAAAGAACTGTATGATAGAAAAATGCGCGAGGCTACGCAGTCAAGCATACTGTCGTTTTTCAAGCCTTCCATTTCAGCCACAGCAGATGACGAAACTCGACCTTCAACATCGAGACAGGCAGAAGGTGACCTGCCTGCCCTGATGGAAACAGACGACAATGAGATGACACCCCAGTCTCCTCTACCTCCCACCACCCCAACCTCCGATGACTCAGCCTAACACACCATCTTCAGTGTCCTCAATGTCTTCCCAATTCCGGTAAGTGAAACTAAACTGGAAGTACATTATTTTTACTTTATATAGGCTGTGTATTTTTGTGTTATTTGGTCTGATTTGGCAGCTTCATAGCTTAAAGGTTACTGGAACGAGTGCTTCTGCTCAGAGCATTTTCGTGAGATTTTCACCATGGTGGACAGTGCTGCAATAATTGCAGAAAAGTATTCCTACATTATATAGGCTGTGTATTTATCAGATTATTCCTGCTTTTACTATATGGTACTGTTATTTTAGGTTTTATGTGTTATTTGGCATGATTTGGTAGGTTATTTTTTGGGTCTGCGAACGCTCACAAATTTTTCCCATATAAATAAATGGTAATTGCTTCTTCACTTTACGACATTCCAGTTTACAAACTGTTTCATAGGAACACTCTGCCTTCAAATAGCAGGGAAACCTGTACCGGTAACAATCTTTGTGTGTAGTTTTTCCATTGAGTCTATTGTATTTCTTTGTTCTACTGTAAATACCTACAAGAAAATGAACCTCAGGATAGTATATGGTGACATGCATAACCTTGATAATTATCATGACCTTGATAATTAACTTGCATTGAAATTTGAACTTTATAAGCTGAATTCTTAACTTCACAACCTACCTTGTTATAGCCTTGCACCTTATTGTCTACCTGCACTAAAATTTCTTTGTAACACTTTATTCTGTACTGTTATTGTTTACCCTTGTATCATCACGATGCTTTACTGTAAAAAAGCACTCTTTATGGACACTACAGAATGCAAGAAAATAATAAGCCAATTTATCAATGTGCAACAGAGCTGATCTTTACAAGAGGGACCAGAGGGCAACCAATATTCTTGCAGGGGGATTTGCTGGTGCTGTTGAAGTGGGTTTAAAGTATTCTGGTCAGAAGGTGGTCCCAAACCAGTATTGAGCTAGATGGGCAAGTGAAAGGAAATATAAATGTTATGGCAAACAAAATCATTGGACAAGTCAAGCAAGAACAAGACATATAACAAAAAAGATCTTATAGATTAAACTGCATTTATTTTAAAGCTGATGATTGATAATGGGACTGGAAAATTTTGGCCATAACAGAAACGTGGTTTGGGGGAAGGGCAGCACAATATACTAGGGTTGACATGATATGAGCATCGAGCTGCTATCTCCATCAAGACTGTGGTTAGAACCATAGAACATTACAGCACAGAAACAGGCCTTTTGTCCCTTCTTGGCTGTGCCAAACCATTTTTCTGCCTAGTCCCACCTGGCCCATATCTCTCCATACACCTCTCATCCATGTACCTGTCCAAGATTTTCTTAAATGTTAAAAGTGAGCCCATATTTACCACTTCATCTGGCAGCTCGTTCCACACTCCCACCACTCTCTGTGTGAAGAAGACCCCCAATGTTTCCTTTAAACATTTTCCCCTTCACTTTTAACCCATGTCCTCTGGTTTTTCTCTCTCTCTTAGCCTCAGCGGAAAAAGCCTACTTGCATTCACTCTATCTATACCCATCATAATTTTATATATCTCTATCAAATCTCCCTTCATTCTTCTACGCTCCCGGAATAAAGTCCTAACCTATTCAACCTTTCTCTGTAACTCGGTTTCTCAAGTCCCGGCAACATTCTCGTAAGCCTTCTCTGCACTCTAATATCCTTCCTGTAATTAGCTGACCCTAACTGCACACAATACTCCAAATTCAGCCTCACCAATGCCTTATACAACCTCACCATAACATCCCAACTCTTACACTCAATACTTTGATTTATAAAGGCCAATGTACTAAAAGCTTTCTTTACGACCCTATCTACCTGTGACACCACTTTTAGGGAATTTTTTTATCTGTATTCCTAGATCCCTCTGTTCTACTGCACTCCTCAGTGCCCTGCCATTTACCTTGTATGTTCCACCTTGGTTTGTCCTTCCAAAGTGCAGTACCTCACACTTGGTTCAGAATTTTTTTTTATGTTGTAGGGATGGTTTGGATGGTTTTAGGACAGAAGAAAATTAGGGGTTAGATTGAGATTTAGAGACAAGGATATGGGGGGGGGGGGGGGTAGCGGTCAGGCCATACACTAAACTCTATCATCAAAAGCTAGTCACATGGAAATGGGACAAGTGACACCCATCAACCAAATGCTTTGAATACAAAAGATGTAGTAGACATCACGGGGATAGGGAGTAAAAAGAGGACAAGAACAGCTTTGACAGCAATTCTACAAGTATATTAAGAACAAAAGTGTGGCCAGTGAGGACACAAAGATTATCACAATACACGGAGCAACTGACAGTAACCTAAGGAATATTCACTCTTGGTCCCAAGGACTTACCATCATAATGTTTTACAAAACTTCCTGCACATGCTTTTTCTTAATGTCAACACATTTCAGTATATCAACCTGCTTTACGCTGTCCTCACAAACTGTCAGGATCCCTCTCATTTATGAATATTGAAGCAAGGTAATCATTAAGGATGTCCCCTACCTACTCTGACTCCAAGCACATTTCACTTTCTAAGTCTGATCCTTTCTATCTTACTCTAGATATGCCCTTATTCTTCACACAAATGTAGGACAATTTGGGTTTTTCCTTAATTCTACTCTCCAAGGCTTTTTCATGCCCTCATGTTGTTCTCCCGTTTATTCTCCACTCCTTCCTGGCTACCTTATAACTGTCTAGAGACCTGTCTGATCCTTGTTTCTTAAACCTTAAGTAAGCTTCTTTCTTAAGAGCGGCTGTTCTGGTATGGGGGAGATGCAGAGGCTTCTGCACTGTTCTCAAAGCAATCCATCTTTCAAGTGTCCACTCTCTTACAAATAACATGGAGTTAGTGCTACTCCTCAGGACTAACAAGGAATTGGCCTACATATCTGCCTTTAGCTTTGTTGAAACATTACTTAACTTGGACATACCAGACAACTTTGTTCAAATGCCAGGATACCAGCTATTTAGAGAAGATCATAATAGAGCATTATACAGTAAGTCACATGCTGGTGGCTTGTGTGTGTTTATAAATAATAAATGGCTCAGGGACATGTCCAACATTCCTTTTTTACCTTCTGCAGATTTAGAGGCTAACAAGGGAATTTCACTCTGTTATCCTGGCCAGTATTTACATTCCTCCTAACACGAACACTCAATCTGCACAATGGCTGCTGGCTGATAACATCTGTGACTTAGAAAATAAGTTCCCCAATAATGTCATTTTTGTTAAGGGAGATTTTAACCATTATAATACCAGACATGATCTGCCCAAATCCTACCAGATTATTAGTACCCCACATCTGAGGAAGGAACTTTGGACTACTTCATTAACATTAAAGAGGCATTTCACCACTTTCACCACACGCCACTCCGCAATTCTAACTGTATCATGATCATGCTTGTTTCCAGCAAGAAATGAAAGTTGGAACAGACTAAACCAGCCAGGACCATCAGACGGCAATGGACTCTAATGGCTGTGGGAAGACTTGGGCTTCACAATTGGAAAGCTGTGGAAGGTTGCTGAAGCAGTATTTATGAATATACTGACAATGTAACATACTACATATCTTTCTGTGAAGATGCAAGTCTTCCTAAAAATATAATTCTGAGATATAACAACAACAAGCCGTGGTTCAAGGAGTTGAGGACTTTAAGATCTGCAAAGGATTATGCACACAGGTCTTATGCGAAAGGAATATACTGTAGCTCTGCAAAATAGAAATTTTAATAAAGCTCAAGGTGGTGAAAGCCTCTTGCAAGGATCAGTTTAAGACACATTTCAACAACAATAGCTGGACAGTCTGGAGTTTCCTGCAAATGCTTATAAACTTCAAACAGAAGTGCTCTCAAGCCTCCCCCTCCCCTACCTTGGGCAATCAGCTCAATTGGTTTTATTACCAGTTTGATAAGGTCAATCAACATCTCTCTTCTCACTTCCAATGTCATCAACACATGGAATCTATAGAAAGGGTACAGGGGAGATTTACAAGGATGTTACCTGGATTGGGGAGCATACCTTACAAGAATAGGTTGAGTGAACTTGGCCTATTCTCTTTGGAGAGACAAAGGATAAGAGGTGACCTGAAGAGGTGTATAAGATGATGAGAGGCATTGATCATGTGGATAGTTAGAGGCTTTATCCCATGCCGAGATGGCTAACATGAGAAGTCACAGTTTATGGTGTTTAGAAGTAGGTACAGAGGAAATGTCAGGGGCAAGTTGTTTTTTTTAAAACGCAGAGTGGTGAGTGCGTGGAATGGGCTGACGGTGACAGCGGTGGAGGCGGATACAATAGGGTCTTTTAAGAAACTCCTGGAGAGGTGGATGGACCTTTGAAAAATAGAGGGCTATGTGTAACCCAAGGTAATTTCTAAAGTATATGTTTGGCATAGCATTACGGGCCGAATGGCCTGTATTGCGCTATAAGTTTTCTATGTTTCTCTCTTCTCACTTCCTTTGATCCAGATATGCTGAGCTCCTACCCCCTTCCTTTCACAACCACTTCAATGTCACCATTCCCCCTTCACTTTCTTCAGCCAACCCATCCTCCCTCCTATAATTCCTATACTTTCTTTGAAGCAAGAAGCTCACAAACTATTTAGAAAGCAAAACATTCAACAACCTGGCACTTTAAGGCACTGTGCCAATCATCTAGCACTTCTCTTTAGAGATATTAACATCTCCCTTCAATTATGCAGGGCTTCGGACTGCTTTAAAGTTGCTACAATCATGCTAGTTCCCGAGAGAGAGGATCACTGAATGCTGGTCTAAAATCAATTACTGATCTTATTCTTAACCCGCTACAGTGTGGTTATAGAGCAAGTTGCTCAGTTGAAGATACAGTTAACTTGTGCCTTCATTACATTCTTCAACATTTGGATTCTCCCAACACAGGATTTTGTTTGTAGATTTTCACTCTGCCTTCAAACTATTGTTCTGGAGCTGCTTCACAGCAATCTAAGCCAGCTAGTATTGAGAAAAATACCTGACATAATCACTATATATACCTGAAATATAACCACTATGTACTAGCTATTTACTACACTATGTAATCACTCCTATGTACTGAATATTACTATGTATTATTTTACAAGACACATTTTGCTATGTATTGTTTTACTAGATACCTTGTATTCTCTTAGCTACATACTGTGGCAGTTAAAGAACACCTGTTTAGCTAGCAGCACTAATTAGCTGAAACGTACTCCATGTATCATACTCAGCCTTTGTTTAGTAAGAGATAACGGTGGCGGACAGGATGGTACGAGCAGGAAATGTAATGTGAGGGAGGTTGTCTGAAAAAATAACCTTGGCCAGGAATGGGGCCCCAATGCAAACTGGAGAGAAATAATGGTGGCGCACCGAGAGCTAGGCAAGAGCGATTGACTAGTTAATGTATAGATGATATGCAACTAAAAATTGATTGGGTATGCTGATAAAACCGAAATGTAACTGAGATAAGAAATTACTATAAAGAAAGCTGTACACCGTCGGTGACAAGTTAATTGATTACCTCAGCTTTTGTTTGCAAATAAAGGTTTAAACTTCTCGAAGAATTGTCTGCGTCTCCTGGTCATTTCAAATAACCACGACACTAGCTGTACCCACAATATGTCAGTGAATTACCAACATCTTAGACAGGAATGCAGTAGGATGCAAGGCAGGCTTCCTACAACCCAGTCTAATGTCTATAAGCACAGGCTCTCTGCAGGGCTGTGTTCCTTCACCCCACCTGTTCTCACTTTATAAAAATCACTGTACCATAATACCATAAGATAGCAGAGCAGAATTCAGCCATTGGCCCATTGAGTCTGCTCAACCATTTCATCAAGGCTGATCTATTTTCCCTCCCAGCACCAATGGATTCACAGAGAAGAAGAGCACAGAGATGGCTGCACTGGACATGCACTGGAACCATAGCCCTCCAAGCGCCTTACTATCACGTACCTATCCAATCTTTGGTTAAACGTTGAAATTGAGTTCACTTGTGTTGGCAGCTCATTCCACACTCTCACAACTTTCTGAGTGAAGAAGATACCCCTCATGTTCCAATGAGTGTGTATAGACCAGCAAGTCTTACTACAGTGGTTGGTAGATTGATGGACAAGATCCTGAGAGGTATGGAGAAATATATCTGACATAACCACTATATATACCTGAAATATAATCACTATGTATTAGCTATTTACTATACTATGTAATCACTTCTAGGTACTGAATATTAGTATGTGTTATTTTACTAGACACATTTTGTTATGTATTGTTTTCACTAGATACTTTTTACTCTCTTAGCTGCATATTATGGCACTTACAGAACACCTGTTTGTTTAGCAGCACTATTAGCTGAGATATATCCCATGTAATACACTCAGCCTTTGTTTAGTACGAGATAATAGTGGCGGACAGGATGCTGCGAGCAGGAATGTAATGTGAGGGAGGTTGTCCGGAAAACATAATCTAGCCAAGAATAAGGTCCCAATGAGAATGGGTGAAAAATAATGGTGACGCACCGAGAGCTAGGCAACAGCGATTGATTAGTTAATATATAGATGATATGCAATTATAAATTGATTGGGTATGCTGATGAAACCAGAATGTAACTGAGATAAGAAAATACTATAAAGAATGCTGTTTGGGGTCCGAGTCCATAGGACACTCAAAGCAGCTGCGCAGGTTGACTCTGTGGTTAAGAAGACGTATGGTGTATTGGCCTTCAATCGTGGAATTGAATTTAGGAGCCGAGAGCCGAGTGGAATTGCAGCTATATAGGACCCTGGTCAGACCCCACTTGGAGTACTGTGCTCAGTTCTGGTCGCCTCACTACAGGAAGGATGTGGAAACAGCCAGATGTCATGTTACACATCGGTTCCAATGACGTAGGAAGAAAGAGTGAGGAGGTCCTGAAGAGTGAGTATAGAGAGCTTGGTAGGAAGTTAAAAAGCAGGACCTCGAGGGTGGTGATCTCAGGATTGCTACTTGTGCCACGTGCCAGTGAGGGTAAGAATAGGATGTTCTGGAGGATGAACACGTGGCTGAGGAACTGGTGTAGGGGGCAGGGTTTCAGATTTCAGGATCATTGGGACCTCTTCTGGGGCAGGTGGGACTTGTACAAGAGAGACAGGTTACAACTGAACCACAGGGGGACCAATACCCTTGCAGGGAGGTTTGTTAATGCTGTTGGGGAGGGGTTTAAACTAGATTTGCAGAGGGATTGGAACCAGAGTGCCAGAGTAGATAGTGGAGCGGCAGTGAAAATAAATGATGTCTAAGTTTTATGCAAAGTCACAAATAGAAGGGTTGTCTGTGGTGGTAATAATCTTCTGAGGTATGTCAATTTCAATGTGAGGAGCATTGTGGGGAAGGCTGACGAGCTGAGGGCATGGATTGACACGTGGTATTATGACATTGTAGCCATTAGTGAAACTTGGCTACAGGAGGGGTAGGACTGGTAGCTTAATGTCGATGTTACAGACATCATAGAGGCAGAAGGATAAAGTGTGGGGGGGCAGTATAAGCATTGCTAGTCAGGGAAAATGTTACAGCAGTGCTCAGGCAGGACAGATAAGAGGGCTTGTGTACCGAAGCCATATGGGTGGAGCTGAGAAACAGGAAACGTATGACCAATTAATGGAGTTGTATTACAGACCACTCAATAGTCAGTGAGAATTGGAGGAGCAAATCTGCAGAGAGATAGCAGACAACTGCAGGAAACATAAAGTTGTGATAGTAGGGGATTTTGATTTTCCACATTGAGACTCCCATACTGTTAAAGGTCTAGACGGGTTAGAGTTTGTAAAATGTGTCCAGGAAAGTTTTCTAAATCAATATATAGAGGTACCGACTAGATAGGCTGCAATATTAGATCTCTTATTAGGAAACGAGTTAGGACAGGTGACAGAAGTGTGTGTAGTGGAACACTTTGGTTCCAGTGATCATAACACCATTAGTTTCAACTTGATCATGGATAAAGATAGATCTGGTCCTCGGGTTAAGCTTCTAAACTGGAAAAAGGCCAAATTTGAGAAATGAGAAAAGGGTCTAAAAAGTGTGGATTGAGACAGGGTGTTCTCTGGCAAGGATGTCATTGGTAAGTGAGAGGCCTTCAAAGGGGACATTTTGAGAGTACAGAGTTTGTATGTTCCTGTCAGGATTAAAGGCAAAGTGAATAGGGATAAGGAACCTTGGTTCTCGAGGGATACTGGAACTCTGATAAAGAAGAGAGAGATGTATGACATGTATAGGAAACAGGGAGCAAATAAGGTACTTCAGAAGTATAAAAAGTGCAAAAAAAAACTTGAGAAAGAAATCAGGAGGGCAAAAAGAAGACATGAGGTAGCTTTGGCAGTCAAGGTGAAGTATAATCCAAAGAGCTTCTACAGGTATATTAAGAGCAAAAGGATAGTAAGGGATAAGATTGGTCCTCTGAAGACCAGAGTGGTCGGCTATGTACAGAACGAAAAGAAATGGGGGAGATCTTAAATGGGTTTTTTGCATCTGTATTTACTAAGGAAACTAGCATGGAGTCAATGGAAATTATGGAGGTCATAGAACCTATACAGACTGAAGAGGAGGAGATGCTTGCTATCTTAAAGAAAATCAGAGTAGATAAATCCCCAGGACCTGACAGGGTATTCCCTCGGACCTTGAAGGAGACTTGTTTTGAAATTGCAGGGGCCCTGGCAGACATATTTAAAATATCGGTATCTATGGGTGAGGTGCTGGATGATTGGAGGATAGCTGCTCATGTTGTTCCGTTGTTTAAAAAGGGTTCTAAAAGTAATCCGGGAAATTACAGGCCGGTAAATTTGACGCCGGTAGTAGGTAAATTATTGGAAGGAGCACTAAGAGATAGGATCTACAAGTATTTAGATAGACAGGGACTTATTAGAGAGAGTCAATATGGCTTTGTGCGTGGTAGGTCATGTTTAACAAATCTATTAGTTTTTCGAGGAGGTTACAAGGAAAGTGGATGAAGCGAAGGTGGTGGATGTTGTCTACATGGACTTCAGTAAGGCCTTTGACAAGGTACCGCTTGGGAGGTTAGTTAGGAAGATTCAGTCGCTGGGAATACATAGAAACATAAAAAATAGGTGCAGAAGTAGGCCCTTTGGCCCTTCGAGCCTGCACTGCCATTCAGTATGATCATGGCTGATCATCCAACTCAGAACCCTGTACCTGCTTTCTCTCCATACCCCCTGATCCCTTTAGCCACAAGGGCCATATCTAACTCCCTCTTAAATATAGAGAATGAACCAGCCTCAACTGTTTCCTATAGCAGAGAATTCCACAGATTCACCACTCTCTGTGTGAAGAAGTTTTTCCTCATCTCGGTCCTAAAAGGCTTCCCCTTTATCCTTAAACTGTGACCCCTCGTTCTGGACTTCCCCAACATCAGAAACAATCTTCCTGCATCTAGCCTGTCCAATCCCTTTAGAATTTTATACGTTTCAATAAGATCCCCCTCAATCTTCTAAATTCCAGTGAGTATAAGCCTAGTCGATCCAGTCTTTCTTCATATGAAAGTCCTGCCATCCCAGGAATCAATCTGGTGAACCTTCTTTGTACTCCCTCTATGGCAAGAATGTCTTTCCTCAGATTAGGGGACCAAAACTGCACACAATATTCTAGGTGCGGTCTCACCAAGACCTTGTACAACAGCAGTAAAACCTCCCTGCTCCTGTACTCAAATCCTCTTGCTATGAATGCCAACATACCATACGCCTTTTTCACCGTCTGCTGTACCTTCATGCCCACCTTCAATGACTGGTGTACAATGACACCCAGGTCTCATTGCACCTCCCCCTTTCCTAATTGGCCACCATTCAGATAATAATCTGTTTTCCTGTTCTTGCAACCAAAGTGGATAACCTCACATTTATCCACAATAAATTGCATCTGCCATGAATTTGCCCACCCACCTAACCTATCCAAGTCACCCTGCATCCTCTTAGCATCCTCCTCACAGCTAATACCGCCAACCCAGCTGCAAACTTGGAGATGCTGCATTTAATTCCCTCATCTAAATCATTAATATATACTGTAAACAACTGGGGTCCCAGCACTGAGCCTTGCGGTACCCCACTAGTCGATGCCTGCCATTCTGAAAAGGTCCCGTTTACTCCCACTCTTTGCTTCCTGTCTGCCAACCAATTCTCTATCCACATCAATACCATACCCCCAATACTGTGTGCTTTAAGTTTGCCCACTAATCTCCTGTGTGGGACCTTATCAAAAGCCTTTTGATAAGCTAAATATACCACATCCACTGGCTCTCCCCTATCCACTCTCCTAGTTACATCTTCAAAAAATTCTATAAGATTCATCAGACATGATTTTCCTTTCACAAATCCACGCTGACTTTGTCCGATCATTTCACCCCTTTCCAAATGTGCTGTTATCACATCTTTGATAACTGACTCTAGCATTTTCCCCACCATCGATGTCAGACTCACCGGTCTATAATTTCCCAGTTTTTCTCTCCCTCCTTTTTTAAAAAGTGGGGTTACATTAGCCACCCTCCAATCCTTAGGAACTAATCCAGAATCTAAGGAGTTTTGAAAAATTATCACTAATGCATCCACTATTTCTTCGGCTACTTCCTTAAGCACTCTGGGATGCAGACCATCTGGTCCTGGGGATTTATCTGCCTTTAATCCCTTCAATTTACCCAACACCACTTCCCTACTAACATGTATTTCCCTCAGTTTCTCCATCTCACTAGACCCTCGGTCCCTTACTATTTCCGGAAGATTATTTATGTCCTCCTTAGTGGAGACAGAACCAAAGTAGTTATTCAATTGGTCTGCCATATCTTTGTTCCCTATGATTAATTCACCTGTTTCTGACTGTAAGGGACCTACATTTGTCTTGACCAATCTTTTTCTTTTCACATATCTATAAAAGCTCTTACAGTCAGTTTTTATGTTCCCTGCCAGCTTTCTCTCATAATCTTTTTTCCCTTTCCTAATTAAGCCCTTTGTCCTCCTCTATGGGTCTCTGATTTTCTCCTGGTTCTCAGGTGTGCCGCTTTTTTTTTGCTAATTTATGTTTCTTCTTTGGACTTAATACTATCCCTAGTTTCCCTTGTCAGCCATGGGTGAGGTAGTAAGTTGAATTATACATTGGCTCAAAGGGAGAAGTCAGGGAGTGGTAGTGGAGGATTGCTTCTCTGAGTGGAGGCCTGTGACTAGTGGTGTGCCACAGGGATCAGTGCTGGGTCATCATATTTGTCATCTATATCAATGATCTGGATGATAATGTGGTAAATTGGATCAGCAAATTTGCTGATGATACAAGGATTGAAGGTGTAGTGGACACTGAGGAAGGTTTTCAAAGCTTGCAGAGGGATCTGGACCAGCTGGAAAAATGAACTGAAAAATGGCAGATGGAGTTTAATACAGACAAGTGTGAGGTATTTCACTTTGGAAGGACAAACCAAGGTAGAACATACAAGGTAGGGAACTGAGGAGTGCAGTAGAACTGAGGGATCTAAGAATACAGATACAAAATTCCCTAAAAGTGGTGTCACAGGCCGATAGGGTAGTAAAGAGAGCTTTTGGTACATTGGCCTTTATAAATCAAAAGTATTGAGTATAAGAGTTATGGTGAAGTTGTATAAGACATTGGTGAGGCCAAATTTAGAGTATTGTGTGCAGTTTTGGTCACCAAATTGCAGGAAGGATATTAATAAGGTTAAAAGAGTGCAGAGAAGGTTTACAAGGATGTTGCCGGGACTTGAGAAACTGAGTTACAGAGAAAAGTTGAATAGGTTAGGACTTTATTCTCTGGAGCATAGAAGAATGAGGGGAGATTTGATAGACATATATAAAATTATGATGGGTATAGATAGAGTGAATGCAAGCAGGCTTTTTCCACTGCGGCTAGGGGAGAAAAAAAAACAGAGGACATTGGTTAAGTACGAAGGGGAAAAAGATTAAAGGGAACATTCGGGGGTGGGCTTCTTCACACAGAGAGTGGTGGGAGTGTGGAATGAGCTGCCAGATAAAATGGTAAATGCAGGCTAACTTTTAACATTTAAGAAAAACTTGGACAGGTACATGGATGAGAGGTATATGGAGTGTTATGGGCCAGGTGCAGGTCAGTGGGACTAGGCATTAAAATGGTCGGCACAGCCAGGGCCAAAATCTATGCTGTAATGTTCTATGGTCTGGTTCTATGGAAACCATAGAAAGGGTGCGGTGGAGATTTACAAGGATGTTGCCTGGAATGGGGGGCATGCCTTATGAAGATATGTTGAGTGAACTCAGCCTTTTCTCCTTGGAACGACAGAGGATGAGAGGTGACCTGATAGAGGTGTATAAGATGATGAGAGGCATTGATCATGTGGATAGTCAGAGGCTTTTTCCCAGGGCTGAAATGGCTGCCACAAGAGGGCACAAGTTTAAGCTGCTTGGATGTAGGTACAGAGGATATGTCAGGGGTAAGTTTTTTTTTTGTGCAGCGAATGGTGAGTGTGTGGAATGGGCTGCCAGCAACAGTGGTGGGGGTGGATATGATAGGTCTTTTAAGAAACTTTTGTATAGGTACATGGAGTTTTGAAAAATAGAGGACTATGGGTAACCCTAGTAATTTCTAAGGTAGGGGCAAGTTTGGCACAACTTTGTGGGCCGAAGGGCCTGTACTGTGTTGTAGGTTTTCTATGTTTCTATGTTCCCCTTAAACATTTTATCTTTCATCCTTAATTTCCTCTCAATCTTCTATGTTCTAAGGAATAAAGTCCTAACCTATTCAATCTTTCCTTATAACTCCGATTCTCCAGACTTGACAACAACCTTGTAAATTTTCTCTGTACTCTCTCAATCTTATTTACATCTTTCCTGAAGGTAGATGGCCAAAACTGCACACAATACTCCAAATTAGGCCTCACCAATGTCTTATACAACTCACCATAACATCCCAACTCCTATACTCAGTACTTCAATTTACGAAGACCATTGTGCTAAATGCTTTCTTTATCTACCTGTGATGCCACTTTCAACGAATTATTGGCCCATATTCCCAGTCCCTTTGTTTTACCACACTCCTCAGCGTCCTGCCATTCACTGTGTAAGACGTACCCTGGTTGGTCCTACTGAAGTGCCACTCCTCACTAAATTCCATATGCCATTCTTCAGCATATTTTTCCAGCTGATGCTGATCCCTATGTAAGCCATGATAGCCTTCCTCGCTGTCCACTACATCCCCAATCTTAGTGTGTTCTGCAAATCTGCTAATTCAATTAACCACATTATTATTCACATTGTTGATATAGATGACAAACAACAACAGACCCGGCACTAACCCCTGCGGCACACCAGTAGTCATAGCACTCCAGTCAAAAAAGCAACAATCTAGCACCACTCAAAGAGAAAATCTACAGATGCTGGTAATCCAAACAACACACACAAAATGCTGGAGAAATTCAGCAGGCCAGGCAGCATCTGGGGGAGAAAAAGAGTATAGTCAGCGTTTCAGGCTGAGAACCTTCATCTCTGGCGCTCGAGCATTTTCTGTGTGTTGCATCTATCATCACGCTCTGGCTTTTACCTCAAAGCCAACGTCTAATCTAATATTACCTCTTCTTGAATGCCAAGCAACTGAACTTTCTTAACCAACCTCCCATTCAAGACCTTGTCAAATGCCCTGTCAAAAGTCAATATAGACGTTATCCACTGCCTTGCCTTCATCGACTCTCCTGGTAACTTCTTTGAAAAACTCTTTTGAAAAAGATTGCTTAGACATGAATTAGCACACACAAAGCCATGCTGACTTCCCTTAATCCTTAATTCATCCATGTCTAAAATAGAGTGACCACTGATTTTCCGGAAACTAATGGCTCGGCATCTCTTTTAATTCGGATGAAATTACAAGACCAAGTATCACTCACTTTTCATGAAGCATCTGCTAGATGAGGTGAATGCTGGGAATTCTGTACAAGTATTTATTGAATAATTTAACATGAAGGATGTTCTTTGCTCAAGGATGGGAGAAGGTAGAACCTTCAAAACTAAAGAATGGCTGGCATATAACCATAACAGCACCAAAACAGACCATCTCGGCCCTTCTAGTCCATGCCGAACACTTACTCTCACCTAGTTCCACCGACCTGCACTCAGCCCAAACCCTCCATTCCTTTCCTGTCCATATACCAATCCAATTTTAATTTAAATGATAATATCGAACCTGCCTCTACCACTTTTATTGGAAGCTCATTCCACTAAGCTACCACTCTCTGAGTAAAGAAGTTCCCTCTTGTGTTACCCCTAAACTTTTGCCCCTTAACTCTCAACTCATGTCCTCTTGTTTGAATCTCCTCTATTCTCAAAGGAAAAAGCCTATCCATGTCAACTCTATCTATCCCCCTCATAATTTTAACTACCTCTATCAAGTCCCCCTTCAACCTTCTACGCTCCAAAGAATAAAGACCTAACTTGTTCAATCTTTCCCTGTAACTTAGCTGCTGAAACCCAGGTAACATTCTAGTAAATCTCCTCTGTACTCTCTCTATTTTGTTGACATCTTTCCTATAATTCGGTGACCAGAATTGTACACAAAACTCCAAATTTGGCCTCACACCAATGTCTTGTACAATTTCAACATAACATCCCAACTCCTATACTCAATGTTCTGATTTATAAAGGCCAACATAACAAAAGCTTTCTTCACCATGCTATCCACATGAGATTCCACCTTCAAAACTAAACAATCCACCTTCAGGGAACCATTATTCCTAGATCACTCTGTTCTACTGCGTTCCTCAATGCCCTACCATTTACCATGTATGTCCTATTTTGATTAGTCCTACCAAAATGTAGCACCTCACACTTATCAGCATTAAACTCCATCTGCCATCTTTAGCCCACTCTTCTAACTGGCCTAAATCTCTCTGCAAGCTTTGAAAACCTACTTCATTATCCACAACTCCACCTATCTTAGTATCATCTGCATACTTACTAATCCAATTTACCACCCCATCATGCAGATCATTAATGTATATGACAAACAACATTGGACCCAATACAGATCCCTGAGACACACCACTAGTCACCGGCCTCCAACCTGACCACTACTCTCTGGCATCTCCCATCCAGCCACATTTTACTACTTCAATATTAACACCTAACAATTGAACCTTCCTAACTAACCTTCCATGTGGAATCTTGTCAAAGGCCTTACTGAAGTCCATATAGACAACACCCACTGCTTTACCCTCGTCAACTTTCCTAGTAACCTCTTCAAAAAATTCAATAAGTTTTGTCAAACATGACCTTCCACACACAAATCCATGTTGACTGTTCCTAATCAGACCCCTTCTATCCAGATATTTATATATACCATTTCTAAGAATACCTTCCATTAATTTACCCACCACTGACGTCAAACTTACGGGCTTATAATTGCTAGGTTTATTCTTAGAACCCTTTTTAAACAATGGAACAACACGAGCAATACGTCAATCCTCCAGCACCATCCCTGTTTCTAATGACGTTTGAAATATTTCTGTCGGAGCACCTGCTATTTCTATACCAACTTCCCTCAAGTTCCTAGGGAATATCCTGTCAGGACCCAGAGACTTATCCACTTTTATATTCTTTAAAGGCGCCAGTACTTCCTCTTCATTTAATCATCATAGTTTCCATAACTTCCCTACTTGTTTCCCTTACTTTACACAATTCAATATCCTTCTCCTTAGTGAATACCAAAGAAAAGAAATTGTTCAAAATCTCCCTCATCTCTTCTGGCTCCACACTTAGCTGTCAATTCTGATTCTCCAAGGGACTAATTTTATCTCTCACTATCCTTTTGCTATTAATATAACTGTAGAAACCCTTTGGATTTATTTTCACCTTACTTGCCAAAGCAACCTCGTATCTTCTTTTAGTTTTTCTACTTTCTTTCTGTGGCCTGCTTTGAAGAAAAGCCTGATAATTATTTTATAAGATTTCATATACCAAAGGAAAAAGTAGTTATTTATGATTTGCTTGTTCTGTAAGTGTTACAGAACCAGCTTCCAGTCCCTTAGAACACCTTCCAATAACTTTCTCCAGAACTGATGTCAAATTCACTGGCCTATAATTTCCTAGTTTATGTTTCAAGCCTTTCATAAACACTGGTTATCCTCCAGTCCTTTGGTACCTTTCCTGTCGCTAAGAATGATTTAAATATCTCTGCTGGGACCACTGCAATTTCTGCACTTGCCTCTTGCAGGGTCAAATAGAACACCTTAGGAGGCCCTGGGGATTTATCTACCCTTATTTGTCTCAAGTCAGCAAACATCTGCTCCTCTGTAATTTGTGGAAGGTCCATGAAGTGATGCCATTTTGCCTCACTTCTATAGGCTCTGTATCAGTCTTCTGAGTAAATACAGATGCAAAATATTCATTTAAGATCTTCATTTCTTTTCGACTCCACACATGGATTACCATTCTGATCTTCCAAAGAACCAATTTTGTCCTTTGCAATCCTTTTAACATAACTGTAGGATCCTCAAGGATTCTCCTTCACCTTGTCTGCTGGAGCAAATTCAAGCTTCTTTTAGCCCTCCTGAAACTTACATTTTCTTAAGTGTTCATTTGCATTTCTTATACCTCATAAGCACAACATTTGTTCCAATACCTGCTACGCACCACTTTTTTCTCTTAACCAGGGCCTCAAGATCTCTTGAACACCAAGGTTCCCTTATACTTGTTACCTTTACCTTTTATTCTAACAGGTACATACAATACTTGTATGAAAAAAAAAATTCGTTTTTGAAGGCTTCCCACTTACCAAGTACACCTTTGCCAGACAACAGCCTGTCCCAATCCACACTTGCCAGATTATTCCTGATACCAGCAAAATTGGCCTTACTCCAATTTAGAATCTCAAACCACAGACTAAACCTAACTTTTTGCATATTTACTTTAAAACTAATGACATTCTGGTGTCAGGACAATGGAGCAGAGATCCAATCGCAGACACAGTACTGTGCACACAGTGATATTAATTCAGTAACAAATCCCAAGATGCAAACAAAGTCAGTGTCAAAGTTCAGGCAGAGAACAAACCACCCAGAGAAATCAAAAAACTAGAATCGGGAAACAGGCAGAGTCGATACTCAGATGGACAGAGTACAGTTACGAATGTTGGAAAGGCTCAGGAAAATTCACCGGCACAATCTAGCAACAAACAGGTGAAAACACAGGACTGAAATACACTGAGCAATAAACAGAGAGGCAGGTGATATGTGGAACACAATGAGATACAGGTGGCAGCAACGCAAGTAATAATGAGAAACAGAAGAAAGATGGAGTACTCAGTAATACAGGGGCCAGAGTAGAGCAGGAGCACATGGCAATACAAAAGCACAGACAGACAGCTAGGGGTAAACACACAACACACTAAAAGACAGAGTTCAACTAGAGGTACTGACATCTGGTTACTAGATGCAAAGTGTTCCACTATACAAACTTGTCACCTGCCCTATCTCATTCCCTAAAAGCAAATCAAGTATGGCATACTCTTTCATTGGGACTTGTACATACTGACTAAGGAAGCTTTCCTGAACATCTTTGACTAATTCATCTAATCCATCTAATCTTTTGACAGTATGGAGTCCCAGTCAATATGTGGAAAGTTAAAATCATCCATGAAAATAGCCTTACGTTTCTTGTAACAGTCTGCAATCTATACAAATTTGTTTTAAATCCCTCAGACTGCTGGGTGATCTGTTATCATCATCAGGATCTGTATGCCTCAAGAGATGAAGGTGTGCCACTTTTTCCAGATGGTTCTTGGGGTTGTAGATGTTGTTGAGTTGCAGCACAATCCCACTCTAGAGTGAGAGTCACTTTCACAGCGGCTGCAGATGAAGGAGGAAGGCACTCTGGGTAAGGCAGCTCTGGCTCTCTCGTTGATGAGGATGTTGGTCCTTGCTATCTCAGCACATTGTACACTGCCTTTGACAGCGGCCCTCCATGCTGTCAGGTCTTCAACAGTTTCCTCCCATGTATTGAGGTCGATGCCTGCCAGCTTCGTGTCGTGCTTGTAGACATCCCTGTAGCGAAGGTATGGTCTTCCTTGTGGGTGGTGGTAACCGTCACTCAGCTCGCCATGCAGTACGTCCTTGGGAAAGTGTCCCTGGTCCAGCCATTTGACATGGCCCAACCATCTGAACCCTCTGTGGCTGAGTAGTGTGTGAATGCTGGAGGTGCCAGCCCTCTGCAGAACCACTGTGTTGGTGATTCTGACCTGCCAGGAGATGTGCAAGATGTGCCTGAGGCAACATAGGTGAAATGAGTTTAGCCTCTTCTTTTGGCTGCTGTCTGGTATCCAAGCCTTGCTGGTAGAAGAGTGTGCTGAGCACAAACACACCCTTGGTCATCCTTGTCTGTTGTTCCACACTCTCTTGTTCAGTCTGGCCATGACAGCTGTAGCTTTGGCAATCCTGTTGTTCACCTCTGCTTTAAGAGACAAGGAGCTGCTGATGGTCAACAAGATAGGTGAAAGAGTAAACTACAAGAAAGCAACCATCAATGGTGATGTTGTGGTGGGAGGGGGGGGGGAATTCTGCACCCTGGGACATGACTTTTGTCTTCTTCAGAGGGATGTTAACCCAAATTCCTTGCAAGCATGAGCGAGCGGTTAATCAGTTGTTGGAGTCGGCCTTCAGTGTGTGATGTCAATGCTGCATCATCTGCAAACAGCATCCCATGGATGAGGGCTATCCTAACTTTGGTCTTGGAGTGCAAGCAAGCGATGTTTTTACAGTTTGCCATCGGCTCTTGTGCAAAGGGAGATGCTTTCAGTGCAGTATACGAAAGTATAGTGAAGGAGCATGGAGAAGAAAATACCAAGGAGGGTCGGTGCCCGGATACAACCTTGTTTTATTCTGCTGCTCACTGGAAGTTGCTCCATTGAAGCAGACAGTTCTGTGCATGTCCTTATGGAAGGATGATATGATGCTGCGCAGTCTTAAGTGGCAGCCAATCTATAGCAGGAGTTTGGAGAGTCCACCTCTGGTGACGAGATCAAACACCTCGGTCAGATCAATGAAGACTGTGTACAGTGACTTCTGTTGACGAGGTTGAACACCTTGGTCAGATCAGCAAAGCATGTAAGACTGTACAGTGACTTCTGTTGCTCTCAACAATTCATCTGTAGCTGGCGCAGTGTGAAGATCATGTCCACTGCAGACCTGCCAGCTCTGAACCCACACTGGAACGTCGAGTAGGTTCTGAATGCAAAGCTCTAGATGACGTGAACACTTTCCCTACAATACTAAGGAGACAGAACCCATGATAGTTGTTACAATTACTATGTTCAATTGTACAAAAACAAGGGTGACCAATGTTAGCATCTTGCACGTTTTGAGGCACATAGCCTTTCTCCCAGCAAAGACACAGAACTTGTGTAGATGATACAGCAATGCAGGCTTCCCGCTCTTCAATACCAAGGGGAATTCCATCTTTCCCTGGGGTTTTCCCACTGGCGAGACAGTCAATGGCTCTGCTGAGCTCTTCCACAGATGGCAATGCATCAAGATTTTCTATGTCTGGCAAGTCAGGCAGTGCCTCCAGGTTTGCATCGGTCCCGACATTCTGGCTTACGTACCACTCCTGGAAGTGTTCTACACATGATTCCAGCTTACATACCACTCCTGGTAGTGTTCTACACAGCGTTCCAGCTTACAAACCACTACTGGTAGTGTTCTACACAGCGTTCCAGCTTACATACCACTCCTGGTAGTGTTCTACTAAGGCGTTCCAACTTACACACCACTCCTGGTAGTGTTCAACATGCGATTCCAGCTTACATAAAACTCCTGGTAGTGTTCTACATGCGATTCCAGCTTACATAAAACTCCTGGTAGTGTTCTACACGTGATTCCAGCTTACATACCACTCCTGGTAGTGTTCCACACATGATTCCAGCTTAAATACCACGCCTGGTAGTGTGCCACACATGATTCCAGCTTACACACCTACTCCTGGTAGTGTTCTACATAACGTTCCAGCTTACACACCACTCCTGGTAGTGTTCTACACAGAGTTCCAGCTTACATACCACTCCTGGTAGTGTTCTACACATGATTCCAGCTTACATACCACTCCTGGTAGTGTTCTACACAGCGTTCCAGCTTACACACCACTCCTGGTAGAGTTCTACATGCGATTCCAGCTTACATAAAACGCCTGGTAGTGTTCTACATACGATTCCAGCTTACATAAAACTCCTGGTAGTGTTCTACACGTGATTCCAGCTTACATACCACTCCTGGTAGTGTTCCACACATGATTCCAGCTTAAACACCTACTCCTGGTAGTGTTCTACACAACGTTCCAGCTTACACACCACTCCTGGTAGTGTTCTACACAGAGTTCCAGCTTACATACCACACCTGGTAGTGTTCTACACATGACTCCAGCTTACACACCACTCCTGGTAGTGTTCTACACATGATTCCAGCTTACATACCACTCCTGGTAGTGTTCTACATATGATTCAAGCTTACTAACCACGCCTCGTAGTGTTCTACACAGCGTTCCAGCTTAGATACCACTCCTGGTATTGTTCTACACAGTGTTCCAGCTTACATACCACTCCTGGTAGCGTTCTACGCATGATTCCAGCTTACACAACACTCCTGGAAGTGTTCTACACATGATTCCAGCATACATACCACTCCTGGTAGTGTTCTACATATGATTCAAGCTTACTAACCACGCCTCGTAGTGTTCTACACAGCGTTCCAGCTTAGATACCACTCCTGGTATTGTTCTACACAGTGTTCCAGCTTACATACCACTCCTGGTAGCGTTCTACGCATGATTCCAGCTTACACAACACTCCTGGAAGTGTTCTACACATGATTCCAGCATACATACCACTCCTGGTAGTGTTCCACACATAATTTCAGCTTACATACCACTCCTGGTAGTGTTCTACACAGCGTTCCAGCTTAAATACCACTCCTGGTAGTGTTCTACACATGATTCCAGCTTAAATACCACTCCTGGTAGTGTCCTACACATGATTCCAGCTTACATACCAATCCTGGTAGTGTTCTACACGTGATTCCAGCTTACATACCACTCCTGGTAGTGTTCTGCACATGATTCCAGCTTACATACCACTCCTGGTAATGTTCTACACAGCATTCCAGCTTACATACCACACCTGGTAGTGTTCTACACATGATTCCAGCTCACATACCACTCCTGGTAGTGTTCTACCCAGCGTTCCAGCTTACATACCACTCCTGGTAGTGTTCTACACATGATTCCAGGTTACACACCACTCCTGTTAGTGTTCTACACATGATTCCAGCATACATACCACCCCTGGTAGTGTTCTACACATGATTCCAGCTTACACACCACTCATGGTAGTGTCCTACATGTGATTCCAGCTTACATACCACTCCTGGTAGTGTTCCACACATAATTCCAGCTTAGATACCACTCCTGGTATTGTTCTACACAGTGTTCCAGCTTACATACCACTCCTGGTAGCGTTCTACGCATGATTCCAGTTTACACAACACTCCTAGAAGTGTTCTACACATGATTCCAGCATACATACCACTCCTGGTAGTGTTCCACACATAATTCCAGCTTACACACCACTCCTGGTAGTGTTCTACACAGCGTTCCAGCTTACATACCACTCCTGGTAGTTCTACACAGCATTCCAGCTTACACACCACCCCTGGTCGTGTTCTACACATGATTCCAGCTTACACACCACTCCTGGTAGTGTTCTACACATGATTCCAGGTTACACACCACTCCTGGTAGTGTTCTACACATGATTCCAGCTTACACACCACTCCTGGTAGTGTTCCACACATGATTCCAGCTTACATACCACTCCTGGTAGTGTTCTACACATGATTCCAGCTTACACACCACTCCTGGTAGTGTTCTACACGTGATTCCAGCTTACATATCACTCCTGTTAGTGTTCTACACGCGATACCAGCTTACATAAAACTCCTGGTAGTGTTCTACACGTGATTCCAGCTTACATACCACTCCTGGTAGTGTTCTACAGATAATTCCAGCTTAAACACCACTCCTGGTAGTGTGCTACACGTGCTTCCAGCTTACATACCACTCCTGGTAGTGTTCTACACGTGATTCCAGCTCACATACCACTCCTGGTAGTGTTCTACACATGATTCCAGCTTACATAACACTCCTTGTAGTGTTCTTCACATGATTCCAGCTTACACACCACTCCTGGTGGTGTTCTACACGTGATTCCAGCTTACACACCACTCCTGGTAGTGTTCTACACATGATTCCAGCTTACACACCACTCCTGGTAGTGTTCTACACGTGATTCCAGCTTACACACCACTCCTGGTAGTGTTCTACACATGATTCCAGCTTACACACCACTCCTGGTAGTGTTCTACACATGATTCCAGCTTACATACCACTCCTGGTAGTGTTCTACACGTGATTCCAGCTTACATACCACTCCTGGTAGTGTTCTACACAGCATTCCAGCTTACACACCACTCCTGGTAGCGTTCCACACATGATTCCAGCTAACACACCACTCCTGGTAGTGTTCTACACAGCATTCCAGCTTACACACCACTCCTGGTAGCGTTCCACACATGATTCCAGCTAACACACCACTCCTGGTAGTGTTCTTCACAGAGTTCCAGCTTACATACCACTCCTGGTAGTGTTCCACACATGATTCCAGGTTACACACCACTCCTGGTAGTGTTCTACACATGATTCCAGCTAACACACCACTCCTGGTAGTGTTCTACACAGAGTTCCAGCTTACATACCACTCCAGGTAGTGTTCTACACAGCGTTCCAGCTTACACACAACTACTGGTAGTGTTCTACGCATGATTCCAGCTTACATACCACTCCTGGTAGTGTTCTACACATGATTCCAGCTTACACACCACTCCTGGTAGTGTTCTACACAGCATTCCAGCTTACACACCACTCCTGGTAGCGTTCCACACATGATTCCAGCTAACACACCACTCCTGGTAGTGTTCTTCACAGAGTTCCAGCTTACATACCACTCCTGGTAGTGTTCCACACATGATTCCAGCTTACACACCACTCCTGGTAGTGTTCTACACATGATTCCAGCTAACACACCACTCCTGGTAGTGTTCTACACATGATTCCAGCTAACACACCACTCCTGGTAGTGTTCTACACAGAGTTCCAGCTTACATACCACTCCAGGTAGTGTTCTACACAGCGTTCCAGCTTACATACCACTCCTGGTCGTGTTCTACACGTGATTCCAGCTTACATACCACTCCTGGTAGTGTACTACAAATGATTCCAGCACACATACCACTACCAGTAGTGTTCTACACATGATTCCAGCTTACATACCACTCCTGGTAGTGTTCTACACAGCGTTCCAGCTTACACACCACTACCGGTAGTGTTCTACACGTGATTCCAGCTTACATACCACTCCTGGTGGTGTTCTATACATGATTCCAGCTTACATACCACTCCTGGTAGTGTTCTGCACATGATTCCAGCTTACACACCACTCCTGGTAGTGTTCTACACATGATTCCAGCTTACATACCACTCCTGGTAGTGTTCTACACATGATTCCAGCTTACATACCACTCCTGGTAGTGTTCTACACGTGATTCCAGCTTACATACCACTCCTGGTAGTGTTCCACACATGATTCCAGCTTACACACCACTCCTGGTAGTGTTCTACACATGATTCCAGCTTACACACCACTCATGGTAGTGTTCTACACATGATTCCAGCTTACACACCACTCCTGGTAGTGTTCTACACATGATTCCAGCTTACATACCACTCCTGGTAGCGTTCCACACATGATTCCAGCTAACACACCACTCCTGGTAGTGTTCTACATAGCGTTGCAGCTTACACAACACTCCTGAAAGTGTTCTACACATGATTCCAGCTTACACCCCACTCCTGGTAGTGTTCTACACAGCGTTCCAGCATACACACCACTCCTGGTAGTGTTCCACACATGATTCCAGCTTACACACCACTCCTGGTAGTGTTCCACACGATTCCAGCTTACACACCACTCCTGGTAGTGTTCCACACATGATTCCAGCTTACACACCACTCCTGGTAGTGTTCTACACATGATTCCAGCTTACATACCACTCCTGGTAGTGTTCCACAGATTATTCCAGCTTACACACCACTCCTGGTAGTGTTCTACACATGATTCCAGCTTACATACCACTCCTGGTAGTGTTCCACACATGATTCCAGCTTACACACCAATCCTGGTAGTGTTCTACACATGATTCCAGCTTACATACCACTCCTGGTAGTGTTCCACACATGATTCCAGCTTACACACCAATCCTGGTAGTGTTCTACACAGCGTTCCAGCTTACACCCCACTCCTGGTAGTGTTCTACACATGATTCCAGCTTACACACCACTCCTGGTAGTGTTCTACACATGATTCCAGCTTACACACCACTCCTGGTAGTTTTCGACACAGCATTCCGACTTACATACCACTCCTGTTAGTGTCTTACACGTGATTCCAGCTTACATACCACTCCTGGTAGTGTTCGACACAGCATTCCGACTTACATACCACTCCTGTTAGTGTCTTACACGTGATTCCAGCTTTCACACCACTCCTGGTAGTGTTCCACACATGATTCCAGCTTACACCCCACTCCTGGTAGTGTTCTACACAGAGTTCCAGCTTACATACCACTCCTGGTAGTGTTCTACACATGATTCCAGCTTACACCCCACTCCTGGTAGTGTTCCACACATGATTCCAGCTTACACACCACTCCTGGTAGTGTTCTACACATGATTCCAGCTTACACCCCACTCCTGGTAGTGTTCTACACAGCGTTCCAGCATACACACCACTCCTGGTAGTGTTCCACACATGATGCCAGCTTACACACCACTCCTGGTAGTGTTCACACATGATTCCAGCTTACACACCACTCCTGGTAGTGTTCCACACATGATTCCAGCTTACAGACCACTCCTGGTAGTGTTCCACACATGATTCCAGCTTGCAGACCACTCCTGGTAGTGTTCTACACAGCGTTCCAGCTTATATACCACTCCTGGTAGTGTTCTACACATGATTCCAGCTTACATAACACTCCTTGTAGTGTTCTTCACATGATTCCAGCTTACACACCTCTCCTGGTAGTGTTCTACACATGATTCCAGCTTACATACCACTCCTGGTAGTGTCTTACACGTGATTCCAGCTTTCACACCACTCCTGGTAGTGTTCCACACATGATTCCAGCTTACACCCCACTCCTGGTAGTGTTCTACACAGAGTTCCAGCTTACACACCACTCCTGGTAGTGTTCTACACGTGATTCCAGCTTACACACCACTCCTGGTAGTGTTCTACACATGATTCCAGCTTACACACCACTCCTGGTAGTGTTCTACACATGATTCCAGCTTACATACCACTCCTGGTAGTGTTCTACACGTGATTCCAGCTTACATACCACTCCTGGTAGTGTTCTACACAGCATTCCAGCTTACACACCACTCCTGGTAGCGTTCCACACATGATTCCAGCTAACACACCACTCCTGGTAGTGTTCTACACAGCATTCCAGCTTACACACCACTCCTGGTAGCGTTCCACACATGATTCCAGCTAACACACCACTCCTGGTAGTGTTCTTCACAGAGTTCCAGCTTACATACCACTCCTGGTAGTGTTCCACACATGATTCCAGGTTACACACCACTCCTGGTAGTGTTCTACACATGATTCCAGCTAACACACCACTCCTGGTAGTGTTCTACACAGAGTTCCAGCTTACATACCACTCCAGGTAGTGTTCTACACAGCGTTCCAGCTTACACACAACTACTGGTAGTGTTCTACGCATGATTCCAGCTTACATACCACTCCTGGTAGTGTTCTACACATGATTCCAGCTTACACACCACTCCTGGTAGTGTTCTACACAGCATTCCAGCTTACACACCACTCCTGGTAGCGTTCCACACATGATTCCAGCTAACACACCACTCCTGGTAGTGTTCTTCACAGAGTTCCAGCTTACATACCACTCCTGGTAGTGTTCCACACATGATTCCAGCTTACACACCACTCCTGGTAGTGTTCTACACATGATTCCAGCTAACACACCACTCCTGGTAGTGTTCTACACATGATTCCAGCTAACACACCACTCCTGGTAGTGTTCTACACAGAGTTCCAGCTTACATACCACTCCAGGTAGTGTTCTACACAGCGTTCCAGCTTACATACCACTCCTGGTCGTGTTCTACACGTGATTCCAGCTTACATACCACTCCTGGTAGTGTTCGACACAGCATTCCGACTTACATACCACTCCTGTTAGTGTCTTACACGTGATTCCAGCTTTCACACCACTCCTGGTAGTGTTCCACACATGATTCCAGCTTACACCCCACTCCTGGTAGTGTTCTACACAGAGTTCCAGCTTACATACCACTCCTGGTAGTGTTCTACACATGATTCCAGCTTACACCCCACTCCTGGTAGTGTTCCACACATGATTCCAGCTTACACACCACTCCTGGTAGTGTTCTACACATGATTCCAGCTTACACCCCACTCCTGGTAGTGTTCTACACAGCGTTCCAGCATACACACCACTCCTGGTAGTGTTCCACACATGATTCCAGCTTACACACCACTCCTGGTAGTGTTCACACATGATTCCAGCTTACACACCACTCCTGGTAGTGTTCCACACATGATTCCAGGTTACACACCACTCCTGGTAGTGTTCCACACATGATTCCAGCTTGCAGACCACTCCTGGTAGTGTTCTACACAGCGTTCCAGCTTATATACCACTCCTGGTAGTGTTCTACACATGATTCCAGCTTACATAACACTCCTTGTAGTGTTCTTCACATGATTCCAGCTTACACACCTCTCCTGGTAGTGTTCTACACATGATTCCAGCTTACATACCACTCCTGGTAGTGTTCTACACATGATTCCAGCTTACACACCACTCCTGGTAGTGTTCTACAAAACTTTCAAGTTACTTGCTCTGCTCTGTGATGACTAACCCATTTTTTGACTTCAATGGGTTGTCTTGGTGGCTGAAGAGCCTGTTGCTGACTTTATACCATCATGTATCCCTCTTATATTCCCACTGTCAGCAGTTGATTGGTTTTGGCTGGACAAATTCGCCCAGCAGGTTGCACAACGTCAGGCCGTTTGCTGCACTTTATATTACTGTTCTCATACCTTTCTTATTTTTCAGCTCCCTCCGCAACACTGGACTAGACGATCTCCTGCTTCTCCCAATATCCTTTCATGTCCTGACTAATCAAGAAGCTGTCAACCTCTGCCTTGAATGTACTCTATGACTTTGCCTATACAGCCACCTGTGGCAATGAATTCCACAAATTCCAACCACATGCAAAAGTTACTCAAGCCAGAGACAAGTGCATGACAGGACTGGGTCACCATATGCAATGCTGGTTTAATGTAATTTTGAATTTCCAGATTAATGCTTTCTGATTTGATTACCAACTCAAAAGCCAAATGCTGAATCATTCCTTCTAAGTAAAAATTAAAATCAAAGCATCATATTGAGAAGTGCAATATTAATGTGATTGAGTGTTTTCAGGATCCAATTCTCTCAATACAGGAGATATTTTTATTTACAGGATGTATTAGGAGATCCAACTGCGCAATTCTAAGAAGCAATCAGGACTCATTGCTTCGATCTCTCATAATCATGCATTTTCGTGTGCCAAAAAATACATTTAATCCAGTTGGAACGCACTTACTCATTAATCATTGATTCAGTTGTCAGTCAATCTTTCCATAGTATGCCATCAACCAATGCTATATCCCTTCAGCTTTGAGTCTTTTAAAATGCCAGCTTGCTGACACATTTCCTTTCAATTTTTAGAATTATGTTTCTTTTTTTTAACCACTTTGTTGTGGGGAAACTAACAGGACTAAGCATGCAGTTAGATGTCACAAGCAAAGCAACAGCTTTTGTGGTAGAGTGATTTGCTCAGTTGCTGTGCTTTTCTTTCAATATTCGATTTTAATATTATGTGCATCACGGACCTACACACTGAGGAACCTGATCTGGCATCTTTTGGAAATTAAAAAATGCAGCTCTATGTCAGATTTTATAACCAAGTTCTGTACTGATGTTTCAATGTAACAATTACCTGGTACAGAAGATATTTCCAATTGAACCAAACTCATTTTACAAAACTACTATGTAAAAGTGATTCTCAGGTCAGACATCATAAAACTGATATCCATATGTGTTAGTAAATATTATACAACATATACAACTGCATTTAAGAGCATTCCACATCAAGAAATATCTTCTGTACCAGGTAATTGTTACATTGAAACATCAGTACAGAACTTAGTTATAAAATCTTACATAGAACTGCATTTTTTAATTTCCAAGACCCATAGAAATCCACAGCATAACCTATACCAAAAGTACAGTAATCGCAAGGACCTATTAGACTGACAAAATATTACCATAAGACAAAGCAGCAGAAGTCGGCCATTTGGCCCATCGAATCTGCTCCACCATTTCAGCATGAGCTGATCCAATCTCCCCTTTAGTCCCATTACCCTTCCTTCTCACCATAACCTTTGATGCCCTGACTACTCAGATACTTATCAATCTCTGCCTTAAATACACCCAATGACTTGGGCTCCACTGCCGCCCATGGCAACAAATTCCATAGATTCACCATCTTCCTGCTGCTATACTCTATTCCTCTAGAAATGAATTCCAACATTGCATTCACCTTCTTTACCACCGACTCAGCCTGGAGGTTAATCTTAAGAGTAACCTGCACGAGTACTCCCAAGTCCCGTTGCAGCTCAGAACTTTGAATTCTCTCCCCATTTAAATAATAGTCTGCCCATTTATTTCTTCTACCAAAGTGTATGACCATACACTTTTCGACATTGTAATTCATTTGTCACTTCTTTGCCAATTCCCCCGGTCTATCCAAGTCTCTCTGCAGACACTCTGTTTCCTCAGACTACCGGCCCCTCCACCTATCTTTGTATCATCAGCAAACTTAGCCACAAAGCCATTTATTCCATAATCCAAATCATTGACATACAACGTAAAAGGAAATGGCCCCAACACGGACCCCTGTGGAACACCACTGGTAACCGGCAGCCAAGCAGAATGGGATCAAATTACCTTTAAAAGGCTACTCACCTTATTCATAATAAAAAGTCTGCAACATTCTTATTTTCTGTTTCAACTGCCATAGTCTTTCAAAAGTTAAATCAGTGGGGATTTTATATGAAATCATTGGGTATATTGCAGGTGGACTCGACAATAAATGTTGGTTATGTTTTGTAAATGAAAGGAAAACACAGGAAGACTTTTAGCGAGGTGCACACTTATGACATGGTGGTATGATCCCATAGGCTATTCACGTACTTTTACATAAAATCCATAATCAATTATGTAAACAAAGAATGCTTAATTAAATATAGTCATAGAAAAATAACGCAACACCTCACTCTTCATATTAAATTCCATCCGCCATTTTTCAGCCCACTTTTACAGCTGGTCCAAATTACACCAAAAACTCAGATAGTCTTCCTCGCTGTTCACGACACCCCCAACCTTGCAGTCATACGCAAATTTGCTGATCCAGTTAACCATAAAATCATCCAGATCATTGATATAGATAACAAACATCAACGGAAACAGCACAAATCCCTATGGCACTCAACTAGTCACAGGCCTCCAGTCAGAGAGGCAACCATCTTCTACCACTCTCTGGCTTCTCCCACAAGACTGATGTCTAATCCAATTCACAATCTCATCTTGAATGCCGAGACTAACCTCCCATGTGGAACCTTGTCAAAGGTCTTGCTAAGATCCTTATAGAGAACATCTACTCTCTTAGGTTCATCAATTTCCCTGGTAGCTTCTTCAAAATACCCTATAAGATTGTTTAGACAGGCACTACCACACACAAAGCCATGCTGTCTATCTCTAATCAGTCTGTGTCTACCCAAATACTCATACATCTGATCCCTTAGAATACCTTCCAATAGCTTTCTGACTACTAATGTCAGGCTCACCAGCCTATAATTTCCTGGTTTCTGCTTAGAGCAAAATCCCATTATCTATCCTCCAATCCATCAGTACCTCACCTGCCACTAACAATACCTCTGCAAGAGACCCTGAAATTTCTGCACTTGCCTCCCACAGGGTCCAAGGGAACACCTTGTTAGGCCCTCTGGATTTCTCCACCCTAACTTACTTCAGGATAGCAAACATCTCCTCCTCTGTAAACTATACAAGGTCCACGTCCTTGTTGCTGCCTTGCCTCACCCAATCAAATCAATTCAAATTCATTGTCATTTAACTTTAAGTGCAGTGGACCACAAAGGTAGTCATCTCGGGATTTCTGCCTGTGCCACGTGACAGTGAGTTCGAGAATAGAGTGAGGTAGAGGATATATGTGTGGCTGAAGAATTGGAGCGGGGTCAGCGTTACAAATTTCTGGATGACTGAGACCTCTTTTGGGGCAGGTGTGACCTGTACAAAAAGGACGAGTTGTACTTGAATCCCAAGGGGACCCATATCCTGGCGAGGAGGTTTGCTAAGGCTATTGGGGGAGCATGTAAATGAGGATTGCTGGGGGGCAGGAACCAAACTGAAGAGACAGAGGAAGAGGCATTTGGCTCACAAACAGAGAAAGCTTGGAAACAGTGTGAGAAAGAGGATAGGCAGGTCATCGAAAAGGGATGAGCTCAGGCCGATAGTTTGAGATGTGTCTATTTTAATGCAAGAAGTATTATGAACAAAGCGGATGAGCTTAGAGTGTGGATCAGCATTTGGAGCTAAGATGTTGTGGCCATTACAGAGACTTGGTTGGCTCAGGGGCAGGAATGGTTACTTTGAGTGCTAGGCTTTAGATGTTTCAGAAAGGACAGGGAGGGAGGCAAAAAGGTGGGGGCGTGGTGCTGTTGATCAGAGATATAGTCGCAGCTGTAGAAAAGGAAGAAGACATGGAGGGATTGTCTACGGAGTCTCTGTGGGTGGAAGTTAGGAACAGGAAGGGGGTCAATAGCTCTACTGGGTGTTTTTTTTATAGGCCACCCAATAGTAACAGGGACATCAAGGAGCAGTTAGGGATACAGATTCTGGAAAGATGTAATAATAACCAGGGTTGTTGTGGTGGGAGATTTTAATTTCACAAATATCGATGTCCCTACAGCAAGGCATTTAGCTGGGGTGGAGTTTGTTAGGTGTGTTCAAAAACGTTTCTTGACAAGACATATAGATAAGCCTACAAGAGGAGTGGCTGTACATGATCTGGCATTGGGAAATGAACCTGGTCAGATGTCAGATCTCACAGTGGGAGAGCATTTTGGAGATAGTGATCACAATTCTATCTCCTTCACCGAAGCACTGGAAAGAGACAGGAACAGACAAGTTAGGAAAGTGCTTAATTGGAGTAAGGGGAAAAATGAGGCTATCAGGCAGGAACTTGGAAGCATAAATTGTAAACAGGTTTTCTCAGGGAAATGTACGAAAGAAATGTGACAAATGTTCAGGGGATATTTGTGTGGGGTTCTGCATAGAAACATTCCAATGAGACAGGGAAAGGATGGTGGGGTACATGAACCGTAGTGTATAAAGGCTGTTCTAAATCTAGTCAAGAAGAAGAGCTTATAAAAGGTTCAAAAAGCTAGGTAATAATAGAGAACTAGAAGATTATAAGGCTAGCATGAAGGAGCTCAAGAATGAAATTAGGAGAGCCCAAAGGGGCTATGAGAAGGCCTTGGCAAACAGGATTAAGGAAATCCCCAAGGCAATATGTGAACAGCAAGAGGATAAGACATGAGAGATTAGGACCTATCAAGTGTGACAGTGGAAAAGTGTGTATGGAACCGGAGGAGATAGCAGAGGTACTTAATGAGTACTTTGCTTCAGTATTCACTACGGAAAAGGATCTTGGCAATTGTAGGGATGACTTACAGCGGACTGAAAAACTTGAGCATGTCAATATTAAGAGGATGTGCTGGAGCTTTTGGAAAGCATCAAGCTGGATAAGTCACCAGGACCTAATGATATGTCCCCCAGGCTACTGTGGGAGGCAAGGAAAGGGATTGCTGAGCCTCTGGCAATGATCTTTGCATCATCAATGGGAACGGGAGAAGCCCGAAGGATTGGAGGGTTGCGGATGTTGTTCCATTATTCAAGAAAGGGAGTAGAAATAGCCGAGAAAATTATTGACCAGTGAGTCTTACTTCAGTGGTTGGTAAGTGGACGGAGAAGATCCTGAGGGGCAGGATTTATGAACATTTGGAGATGCATAATATGATTAGGAGTAGTCAGCATGGCTTTGTAAAGGGCAGGTCATACCTTACGAGCCTGATTGAATTTGTTGAGGATGTGACTAAAAACATTGATGAAGGTAGAGCAATAGATGTAGTGTATATGGATTTCAGCAAGGCATTTGACAAGGTACCCATGCAAGGCTTATTGAGAAAGTAAGGTGACATGGGATCCAAGGGGACATTGCTTTGTGGGATCCAGAACTAGCTTGCCCACACAAGGCAATGAATGGTTGTAGACGGGTCATATTCTGCATGGAGGCCAGTGATCAGTGTTGTGCCTCAGGGATCTGTTCTGAGACCTTTACTCTTCATAATTTTTATAAATGACCTGGATGAAGAAGTGGAGGGATGGGTTAGTAAATTTGCTGATGACACAAAGGTTGGGGGTGTTGTGGATAGTGTGGAGGGCTGTCAGGGGTTACAGCGGGACATTGATAGGATGCAAATCTGGGCAGAGAAATGGCAGATAGCATTCAACCCAGATGTGTGAGGTGGTTCATTCTTGTAGGTCAACTATGATGACAGAATATAGCATTAAAGGTTCGACTCTTAGCATTGTGGTGGATCAGAGGGATCTTAGGGTTCGAGTCCATAGGACACTCACAGCTGCTGCGCAGGTTGACTCTGTGGTTAAGAAGGCAAACAGTGCATTGGTCTTCATCAATCATGGGATTCAGTTTTGGAGCCAAGAGATAATGTTGCAGCTATATAGGACCCTGGTCAGACCCCACTTGGAGTACTATAATCAGCTCTGGTTGCTTCACTATAGGAAGGATGTGGAAACCATAGGAAGGGTGCAGAGGAGATTTACAAGGATGTTGCGTGGATTGGGGAGCATGCCTTATGAAACTTGGCCTTTTCTCCTTGGAGTGATGGAGGATGAGAGGTGACCTGATAGAGGTGTATAAGGTGATGAGAGGCATTGATCGTGTGGATAGTCAGAGGCATTTTCCCAGGGCAGAAATGGCAAGCACGACAGCGCACAGTTTTAAGATGCTTGGAAGCAGGTACAGAGGAGATATCAGGGGTAAGTTGTTGTGCTGTTTTTTTAAAAAACGCAGAGAGTGGTGAATGTGTGGAATGGTCTGCCAGCGACGGTAGTGGAGGCGGATACAATAGAGTCTTTTAAGAGACTCCTGGACAGGTACATGGAGCTTAGAAAAATAGAGGGCAATGGGTAACCCTAGGTAATTTCTCAGGTAAGGACATGTTTGGCGCAGTTTTGTGGGCTGAAGGGACTGTATTGTGCTGTGAGTTTTCTGTTTCTATAACACACAATAAATTAGGAAAATAAAGATAAAATTCACAGATGAATTATGCATAAATAAAGCAAAGTGCATAAATTAAATATTCTCAGGTACAGAACAGATTATCTGGTGACACTTTGAATGCGCCGTGGCAGGGAGTTTAGAAGCCTAATGTCCTGAAGAAAGAAACTATTTCTCATCATGACTGTTCTTGATTTTATGTGTCAGAGTCTGACAGTAGAAAGTCAAAGAAGACGCTGGATGGATTGGTGGGATCCTTGATAACACCCCAAGGGCTCTGTGTATGCAGCACTCTGATAAATGTACCTGATGGATGACCATTGGCTGTTCTCACAGTCATTTGTTGGGACTTCTGGTCCGATGCTCAGCTGCTCCCATATCAAATGGGGATGTTGCTTGTCAGGATGCTCTGTATGGTGCTTCAGTAAAATACAGTTGATAATGAGGGTGTGGGGGACAGGGAAGCGCCTTAGTTGCTTCAATCTCCTCAGGAGAGGTAATGCATGACGTAAACTCTCAGGAACTTGGTATACTTCACTCACTCTATTGAGGAACTATGTACTTGCAGAAGGGGATGTTTCATCTGCACCTTCCTGAAGTCCACCATGATTTCCTTCGTCTTCCCCATGTTCAGGCTTAGGCTGTTCCTCACACCAGTCCACCAGCTGCTCCACTTCCTCTCAATACTCCAACTCATCATCGTTGATGAAGCCAACTACTGATGTGTCATCCACAAACGTGACACGGTTTGAGGTGAATCGTGCAACATAGTCGTGTGTCAGTGGTGTGAACAGCAGGTGGCTAAGCACACAGCCCTGAGGAGTGCCAGTGCTCAGTATAATGGGACTAGAGATGTTGCTGCCCACAAAGACCAGCTGTGGTCTTTCTGTAAAAAACACAAGAACATAAGAAATAGAAGCAGGAGTAGGCCATCTACCCTATCGAGCCTGCCCCGCCATTCAGTAAGATGATAGCTGATCTGCCATGGACTCATTTCCACCTACCTGCCTTTTCCCCATAACTCTTAATTTCCCTACTATGCAAAAATCTATCCAACCTTTTCTTAAATATATTTACTGAGGTAGCCTCCATGCTTAATCCAGCAGAGAATTCCACAGATCCGCCACTCTCTGGGAAAAGCAGTTCCTCCTCATCTCCGTCATAAATCTACTCCCCCAAATCTTGAGGCTACGTCTCCCAGTTCTAGTCTCACCTTCCAGTGGAAACAGCTTTCCTGCCTCTATCTTATCTATCCCTTTCATAATTTTATATGTTTCTATAAGATCTCCTCTCGATCTTCAGAATTTCACCAAGAACAGTCGCAGGTGACTCAATCTCTCCTCATAGTCTAACCCCTCATCTCTGGAATTGACCTGGTGAACCCCCTCTGCACTGCCTCCAAAGCCAGTATATCTTTCCTCAAGTAAGGAGACCAGAACTGCATGCAGTACTCCAGGTGTGGCCTCACCAGAACACTGTACAGTCACAGCATAACCTCCCTGTGCTTAAATTCAATCCCTCTAGCAATGAAGGTCAACATTCCACTTGTCTTCTTGATAGCCTGTTGCATCTGCAAACCAACATTTAGTGATTCATGCACAAACACTCCCAAGTCCCTCTGCACAGCAGCATGCTGCAATCTTTTACCATTTAATAATCTGCTCTTTCATTTTTCCTTCCAAAGTGGATACATTTACCAACAATGTACTCCATCTGCCAGACCCTTGTCCATTCACTTAACCTATCTATATCTCTCTGCAGACTCTCCATATCTTCTGCACAATTTGCTTTTCCTCTCAATTTAGTATCATCAGCAAATTTAGATACACTAAACTCAGTCCCACTTCCAGATCGTTAATGTATATCATGAACCCAGCACTAGCCCCTACGACACACCGCTCACCACTGATTGCCAACCAGAGTAACACCCATGTAACCCAACTCTCTCTGCTTTCTATTGGTTAGCCAATCCTCTAACCATGCTAATACATCTCTCCCAACTCAAACGCATCCATACCTCATGAGTAAGTTTTTTATGTGGCACCTTATCAAACACCTTTGGGAAATTCAAGTAAATAACATCCATCTATTCCCCTCTATTCACTGCACTCGTTATATCCTCAAAGAACTCCAGTAAGTTTGTCAAACAGAACCTGCCTTTGCTGAATCCAAGTTGCATCTGCCTGGTCGATCCATTTCTTTCTGGATGCCTTGCTATTTCTTTAGTAATAGCTTCAAGCATTTTCCCAACTACAGATGTTAAACTAACTAGCCTGTAGTTACATGCCTTTTGTCTACATCCGTTTTTGAACAGTGGTGTGACATTCGCTGTTTTCCAATCCACCGGGACTTGCTCAGAATTTTGGTAAATCATCACCAAACCCTCTACTATAACTTCTGCCAATTCTTACAGTACCCTAGGATACATTCCATCAAGACTAAGGGACTTATCTACCTTCAGGCCCACAAGTTTGCTCAGCACTACCTCTATATTGAGGTCCTCACCGCCCATCGCCTCCATAACCTCTCTCTTTGGCATGTTAGATGTGTCCTCCACAAAATAGTCATTCACAGCCACAGCCATTTCCTCATACCCAATATCATTTCCCCTTCTCGTCCTCCAGAGTACCTACCTTTAGCCACCTTTTTCCACTTGATATAATTATAAAAACTTTTACTATCTATTTTTATACTTCTGCTAGTTTTATTTCCCTTTCTTTATTGATCGCTTCGTGGTACTTTGTTGATTTTTAAAGTTTTCCCAATCATCCAATTTCCTATTACTTTTGGCGACATTGTACGCACAAGCTTTTAGTTTGATGCATTCTTTTATTTCCTTAGTCATCCAAGGCTGGCTCTCCCCACCTTTACTGTCCTTGCTTTTAACTGGAATATACTTTTGTTGAGCACCATGAAAAATTGCTTTGAAAATCTTCCACTGTTCCTCGACTGTCCCAGTCTACAGTACAGTATCCAGTTACAGTGGGAAATACTGAGACCCAGTGAGGATAATTTACCATTGTGATATTCATTTTGTCCCTTGCAATCCTTTTGCTTTTAACATATCTGTACAATAAGTTCATGTCTTCTTTTAAGATTCAAGATTTAAGTATATTTATTATCAAAGAATGAACAAATGATACAACCTTGAGATCTGCTTGCTCACAGGTAGCCACAAAGCAAGACACCCAAAAGAACCCAATTAAAGAAGAAAAATAAAAATATATAACCATATAACCATATAACAATCACAGCACGGAAACAGGCCATCTTGGCACTCCTAGTCCGTGCCGAACCCTTAATCTCACCTAGTCCCACCTACTAGCACTCAGCCCATAACCCTCCACTCCTTTCCTGTCCATATACCTATCCAATTTTACCTTAAGTGACACAACTGAACTGGCCTCTACTACTTCTACAGGAAGCTCATTCCACACAGCTATCACTCTCTGAGTAAAGAAATACCCCCTCGTGTTTCCCTTAAACTTCTGCCCCCCAACTCTCAAATCATGTCCTCTAGTTTGAATCTCCCCTACTCTCAATGGAAACAGCCTGTTCACGTCAACTCTATCTATCCCACTCAAAATTTTAAATACCTCGATCAAATCCCCCTCAACCTTCTACGCTCCAATGAATAGAGACCTAACTTGTTCAACCTTTCTCTGTAACTTAATTGCTGAAACCCAGGTAACATCCTAGTAAATCGTCTCTGCACTCTCTCTGATTTATTGATATCTTTCCTATAATTCGGTGACCAGAACTGCACACAATATTCCAAATTTGGCCTTACCAATGCCTTGTACAACTTGTTGTGCATTACATCCCAACTTCTGTACTCAATGCTTTGATTTATAAAGGCCAGCGTTCCAAAAGCCCTCTTCACCACCCTATCTACACGAGACTCCACTTTCAGGGAACTATGCACAGTTATTCCTAGATCTCTCTGTTCCTCTGCATTCCTCAATGCCCTACCATTTACTCTATGTTCTATTTGGATTATTCCTGCCAAAATGTAGAACCTCACACTTCTCAGCATTAAACTCCATCTGCCAACGTTCAGCCCATTCTTCTAACCGGCATAAATCTCCCTGCAAGCTTTGAAAATCCACCTCATTATCCACAACACCTCCTACCTTAGTATCATCGGCATACTTACTAATCCAATTTACCACCCCATCATCCAGATCATTTATGTATATTACAAACAACATTGGGCCCAAAACAGATCCCTGAGGCACCCCACTAGTCACCGGCCTCCATCCCGATAAACAATTATCCACCACTACTCTCTGGCATCTCCCATCTAGCCACTGTTGAATCCATTTTATTACTCCAGCATTAATACCTAACGACTGAACCTTCTTAACTAACCTTCCATGTGGAACTTTGTCAAAGGCTTTGCTGAAGTCCATATAGACTACATCCACTGCCTTACCCTCGTCAACATTCCTCGTAACTTCTTCAAAAAATTCAATAAGGTTTGTCAAACATGACCTTCCACGCACAAATCCATGCTGGCTACTTCTAATCAGATCCCGTCTATCCAGATAATTATAAATACTATCTCTAAGAATACTTTCCATTAATTTACCCACCACTGATGTCAAACTGACAGGTCTATAATTGCTAGGCTTCCTTCTAGAACCCTTTTTAAACAATGGAACCACATGAGCAATACGCCAATCCTCCGGCACAATCCCCGTTTCTAATGACATATTAAAGATCTCCGTCAGAGCTCCTGCTATTTTTACACAAACTTCCCTCAAGGTCTTGGGGAATATCCTATCAGGACCCGGAGATTTATCCACTTTTAAATTTCTTAAAAGAGCTAGTACCTCCACCTCTTTAATTGTCATAGGTTCCATAACTTCCTTACTTGTTTCCCACACCTTAGACAATTCAATATCCTTCTCCTTAGTGAATACTGAAGAGAAGAAATCATTCAAAATCTCTCCCATCTCCTTCGGTTCCACACATAGCTGACCACTCTGATTCTCTAAGGGGCCAATTTTATCCCTCACTATCCTCTTGCTTTTAATATAACTGTAGAAACCAGAAATAGAAACTGTAGAAAATAAAAGACCAACACTCAATGCACAAGAGAAATAAATTAAAATCACACAAACAATTGAAGCAGACACATGCCAAACCAAAACTGAGTTCTCAGATCGGAACCCTGGAGCAGCACGGCGTAGGCCGAAAGCCTCGCTGATCAGTTCTTCGTATTAGCAGGCATGGAGGACAGCAGCCAGGGCAGTCTTCACAGCCTCAGTGACATAGAGATGACCACTGCAGAGAACGAGTGAAATCAACTCTCATCCCCACCAACACCGTATTTTCAGTCAATCTGGGACGGCGCTTAAATTGACCAAACGCTGGAACAGCAAAAAGCTCCAGCAGCCTGGAAGAAGTGAAGATTGTGGAGAGTGAGTGAAATCAGCTCTTGCCTCCTACCTGGGCTGGTATTTAAATTGTTTAAACAACAAATCATACCTCACACTAAAAAGGCTCAGGGCCTAGACCACGCCAACCAGCAACTTACTCCAAGCCCAGATTTTGTCACCCCCAGCTCGAAGCAACACTAAAGCTCTTCAAATTAGCTCGGCACCCAATGTGATCCAACCTCGCCCCCAGGCCAGGTGTACGGGTATAGGAATTCCATCTACAACAATTCCACAATACACCATCTCTGCTCATGCCCAAACTCACCTTACCATCACTCACCCCTTCACTGTTTGCAGCAATAATTTAACACAATTTACTGCATTGGTATTGTTAATGATGTTTTTAGTCGGATTTCTTAGCTTTTTGACTAGCAGAATGTTGTTGCACACATTTAGTGGCACCACCTTAACTGGAAGATTTTTTTCAGTCCGCCTGATTTCTTCCTTTAAGTGTTCTTTTGCATTTCTTATAAGCCATAAGCTCCTCACTTGTGCCTATAAAAAGTAGGCATCCATACTCCCTTACCCCCAGAAGTTTTCATATTTTATCATTTTACAACACTGAAACACAATGGATTTAATTTGGCTTTTCTTTTGACACTGATCAACAGAAAAACTCTGTCGTGTCAAAGTGAAAACAGATCTCTACAAAGTGATCTAAACTAATTACAAATATAAAACACAAAATAATTGACTGCATAAGTATTCACCCTCTTCAAGTCAGTATTTAGTAAATGCAACTTCGGCGGCAATTACAGCCTTGAGCCTCTGTGCAAAGGTCTCTATCAGCTTTGCACATCTGGACACTGAAATTTTCACCATTCTTCTTTAAAAAAACTGCTCAAGCTGTGTCAGATTGCATGGAGATCATGAGTGAACAGTTCTTTTCAAGGCCGGCCATAAATTCTCAATTGGATTAAAGTCTGGACCACCCCAAGACTTGGCTACTCCAGGACATTAACTTTGTTGTTTTTAAACCATGCCTGAGTAGCTTTGGCTGTGTGCTTGGGGCCATTGTCTTGCTGGAAGACAAATCTTCTCCCAAGTCGCAGATCTCTTGAAGACTGTATCAGGATTTCCCTGTATCTTGCTACATTCATTTTACCTTCTACCTTCACAAGTCTTCCAAGGGCTTGTGGCAGTGAAGCATCCCACAGCATGATGCAACCACCACCATGCTTCACAGTAGGAATGGTGTGCCTTTGATGATGTGCAGCGTTCGGCTTACACCAAACACAGCATTCAGTCTGATGGCAAAAAAGCTCAATTTTGGTTTCATCAGATTATAGATCCTTCTTCCAACTGATTTCAGAATCTCGCACATGCCTTCTGACAAACTCCAGCTGTGATTTCACATGAAATTTTTTCAACAGTGGCTTTCCCTTTGACACTTTCCCATAAAGCTGAGACAGGTGAAGCACCCGGACAACAGTGGTTGTATGTGCAGCCCTCCCATCTTAGCCACTGAAGCTTGTAACTCCTCCAGGGTTGTCACGGGTTTCTTGGTGGCCTCCCACACTAATCTACTTCTTGCACGGTCACTCAGTTTTTGAAGACGGCCAGCTCTAGGCAAATTTATAGCTGTGCCATATTCTATCAATTTCTTGATGATTGACTTAACTGTACACCAAGGGATATTCAGTGAATTGGAAATTTTCTTGTATCCATCGCCTGGCTTGTGCTTTTCTTTTTTGTAATTTATTTTTTTATTGAAATTCATCAAACTAACATTTCCAATAAGATGTGCTTTTCAATAACATTTTGTGCAATTCCTTGGAGTATTCTTTTGTCCTCATGGTAGAGTTTTTGTCAGAATATTGACTCACCAGCAGTTGGACCTTCCAGATACAGGTGCACTTTCTACAATCAACTGAAACACCTTCAGTGCACACAGGTCCCCAAAAAAAGATTTCCATTGAACTAATTATGTGACTTCAACCTCTGTCTCTGATTTTCAGGGAGGCGGAGCAAAGTTAAGATGGCGCTAAACGCCGACTCCTTTGCTTGCATCTTCAGAAACAGCTCTATTTCCATCTTTAATATCTTTATTTTCCCCTTTCAGGGTTCTTTTGAAGACCCTGATCTGGAGTTACATGCTGACTACAGTTCTTTGCAGGAATGGGACCCGTTCTCGGGGGTTCAGGACTGGCCATAGTTCAGCATGCCAAGGGTTCAGCCTGACAGCTCGGTTCGAATTCAAAAGCCTAAGACCTCAGGGTTCTGGAGATGGGCAGATCGAGGGTCGGTGTCACAGCAGGAGACCCGTGTGTCAGGATATTTGCTGTGGGCCCAAAGACCCCGGGATCTTCGCAATCTTCAGGCGCAGAGCTCAAAAATAGTGACATAACGGACTTCTAACATCATAAACCAGTGAATTGTTTGTTACATCTCCTCGCTTGCTGGGAGAATTGAGACACCTCTTTCTCCCTTATTAGGGAGAGAGAGAATCTGCGGTATGTTGTATACCGACTGTAACGCAAAGTCTTTGGGGTGACTGCAAGTCTGTGTCTTTGCTATTGCTTTGCTCATGTTTGAGTGATTGGTGATGGTATCAACGTTTGCTTTTCTTTGCCAGTGGAGGAGGGGGATTTTTGCTTGCTGCTGCTTCAGCGCGGGAGAGAGGGGAGCTGGGTGGGGGGGACTTTGGGGTTACATTTATCTGTCATTCATTCTTTGCAGCACTTTTCCGTTTTCATGAATGTCTGCAAAGATGTATATTGTATACATTTCTCTGACATTAAATTGGACCTTTGACCCTTTGTCTTAAATATACCCAATGACTTGGCCTCCATAACCACTTGTGAATTCCACAGATTCACCACTCTCTACTAAAGAATTTCCTCCTCATCTCTGTTCTAAATGGACGTCCCTCTATTCTGAGGCTTTGTTCTCTGGTCTTAAACTCCCCCACCATAGGAAACATCCTCTCCACGTCCACTCTGCAGAGGCCTTTCAACATTTGATGAGTTTCAAAGAAGTCACCCTTCATTCTTCTGAATTCTGGTGAGTACATGCCCAGAGCCATTAAATGTTCCTCGTATAATTTTCATGAACTTCCTTTCAATCCTCTCCAAAGTCAGCACATCCTTTCTCAGATAAGGAACCCAAAACTGCTCATAATACTCCAAGTGAGGTCTTATAAAGCCTCACATTACATCCTTGCTTTGTATTCTAGACATAAGAAAGCCTCAGATGCTGTTAATCCAAACCAACAAACATAAAATGCTGCAGGAACTCAGGAGGTTAGGCAGCATCTATGGAAATGAATAAACAGTTGACGTTTCAGGTCAAGACCCTTCTTCAGGACTGAAATGGAAGGGGGAAGAGATGCCTGAATGAAAAGGTGGAGAGAGGAAGGAGGCTAGCTGGAGGGTGATAGCAGGAGCCAAGGTGGGTGAGAAAGGTAAAGAACTGGAGAAGACAGTATCTGATAAGAGATGAGGGTGGACCATAAGAGAAAGTGAAGTTGGAGGGGACCTGGGGAAAGTGATAAGCAAGTGAGAAGAGGTAAAAGGCCAGAGTGGGAAATAGGAGAATTGAATTGACTTTATTTCCTACAACCTTCACAGACATGAGGAGTAAAATTCTTTACATTACATCTAAATGTGCAATGTGTAATTTATAGTAACTTGTAATAAACAGTAGTAGTAAATAGTATGTACAACTGGATAGTCAATATAGCATAGAAATACAGTCTGATGGCCTGATGGAAGAAGCTGTCCTGGAGCCTGTTGGTCCTGGCTTCTCTTTCACTATTTTGCTTTAATGCTGCAGTACCATTTCCTAGATGGTAGCAGCTAGAACAGTTTGTGGTTGGGGTGACTCAGGTCCCCATGATCTTTCTCTTTACACACCTGTCCCTGAAAATGTCCTGAATAGTGGGAAATTCACATCCACAGATGCGCCGGGCTGTCCGCACCACTCTCTGCAGAGTCCTGCCATTGAGGGAATTACAGTTCTCATCCTAGGCAGTAATGCAGCCAGCTAGGATGCTCTCAATTGTGCCCCTGTAAAAAATCCTTAAGATTTGGGGGACTCAAGCCAACTTCTTCAGGGTAAGGGGAGGTTTGAAGCTACCCAGACTGAATACAAGGAGCTGCTCTTACACACTGAGGGTAGCCTCATCTTAGCACAAGAAGACCATCATGTTGGAATGGGAATGGAAATTGTAATTAAAATGTTAGGCCACCAGAAAGTTCCACTTTTGGCAGATGGAGCAAGTATGCCACTATTTACGACAGGTCTTGCCTATGTAGAGGTAGATGCAGGATAGGGAGCACTATACACATTAGACAACTGCAGCAAATTCACAGGTGAAGTTTTGCCTCACCTAGAAAGAGTGCTTAGGGCCCTCAGTGGAGGTGAGGGAGAGGTCAATGAGCAGGTGTAACACGGGCTGTTTTCAGGGGTAAGTGCTGGGAGGGAGATTAATTGGGAGTGGGAAGGTAAATATACATTTAATGGTAGGATCCCTTTGTAGATGGCGAAGATTACGGAGGATAATATGTTGAATGTGGAGGCTCATTGGGTGGTATGGAAGGACAAGAGGAACCCTATACCTGTTAAGGCGACAGGAAGATGGGGTGAGCACAGATATTCAGGAAATGGAGGAGACATGGGTGAAGGCAGCATCAATATGGGGGAAGGGAAACCCCATTCTTTGAAGAAGGAAGACATTGCAGATGTCCTGAAAAGGAAAGCTGGGAACAGATGTGGCAGAGACAAAGGAACTGAGAAAATGGAAGGTTCTCAGGATATAGGTGCCCAAGATGTACCATGAATATAAGGGCAATGTGGAAGCTCGAGGCAAAGTTGAAAAAAATTGTCAAGCTCTGCATGGGTGCATGAAGCAGCTCCAAAGCAATCAATGTAGCAGAGTAAGAGGCAAGTTCGGTATTGTCATTTAAAGCAAAATTGGATAGGTATATGGACAGAAAAGGAATGGATGGTTATGGGCTGTGCGGGTCAGTGGGACTAGGTGAGAGTAAGCATTCGACAGAGACATAGAAGGGCCGAGATGGCCTGTTTCCGTGCTGTAATTGTTATATGGTTATAGTAACAGTATCCCATCTGTTACTTTTTTGTCCATTCCTCTAATTTATGTAAGTCCTTCTACAGCCTCCCTGCTTCCTCAAAACTACCTATCCCTCCACATAACATCATATCATCCACAAATCTGGCCACAAAGCTATCAATTCTGCCATCCAAGTCATTGACAAGATATAAAAAGAAGCGATCCCAACACAGACCACTGTGGACATCAATAATCACTAGCAGCCAACCAGAAAAGGCTCTCTTTATTCCTAATCTTTTCCTCCAACCAATCAGCCAATAGTCCTCCCATACTAGTATTTTTAAGCAGCCTTACATGTGGCACTTTGTCAAAGGCCTTCTGAAAATCCAAGTACACAACATCCACCAATTCTCCTTTGTCTATCCTGCTTCTTATTTCTTCAAAGAATTCCAACAGATTTAGATTTAAGCCATTCAGCCTATTGAGACTGCTCTACAATTCCATCAAGGCTGATCCCGGATCCCACTCAACCTCATACACCAGAGTTCACACCATTTCCTTTGATGTCCTAACCTATCAGGAAACTATCAACCTCCACCTTAAATATACCCATGGGCTTGGCTTCCACCACAGTCTGTGGCACAGCATTCCACAGATTCCCTACTCTCTGCCTAAAAATGTTCCTCCATAACGCTGTTCTGAAAGGTCACCCTTCAATTTTGAGGCTGTGCCCTCTCTTTCTGGATACCTCCATACTATTACTCTCAACATTTTAAAGGAATAATTACCCTCAAAATAGTAAGAGAGAAAACAAAGTAAGGCAATAATAATGAAGGTGGAGAGGGCAAAGTGCTTTGCCACAATTATCATGGTACAGGTGGTGAAGACGATTGGGCAGATAGAGTGGATAGTGTTAGAGCAAATCCGCACATTACCACCAGAAGGAATGTTAACAAATATTTTGGTGAAGCAGTATTTCATTTGAGCACTAGCCTCCAATGGATAAGCAAAACAGACAGCTTGTCAATTAGTAAGCTGTTTCCTCTCTGTACCTAAGCTAAACCCATGCTTCATATGAACTTGAGATACATTATATTGTAAGGAATTTATACTTCCTTGAAAATAACAAGAGAAATTGTGGTAATGCTAAAGTTAATGTAATCTTATGAGAGTAGGACTGAACATCTCAGATCAGGACTTTAAAGTTTAAAATGAGATCTAATGGGCATGCTAAAATGACAATGAGCTATGTACAAATCATTTTTATTGACGTGAGCTAGTAAAGTTCAAAGTTCAAAAAAGTATCAACGTGCATAAAAGTCACAATACACAGCTCTGAGATCAATTTTCTTGTGGGCATATTCAACAAATCAATAGAATAATAATCATAACAGAATCAAAGACAGGCCCAACTTAAGCGTTCAAACGAATTATGCAAATACAAAAATAAAATATAATAATAATAAATAAATAAGCAATATAAAGAGAACATGAGATGAAGAGACCTTGAAAGTGAATACATTGGTTGTGGGAACACTTCAATAATGGGACAAGTGAGGTTGAGTTTGGTTCAAGAGCCTAATAGTTGAGGGACAGTAACTGTTCCAGAATCTGGTGGTGTGAGTCCTGAGGCTCCTGTGCTTTCTTCCTGATGGCAGCAGTGATAAGAAGGTATGGCCTGGGTGGTGGGGGTGCATGATGATGGATGCTCCTTCATGCAGATACACTCAATGGTTGGGAGGGCTTTGCCGATGATGGACTGGCCGCATCAATTTTCCGTTCCAGGGCATTGCTGTTCCGATACCAAGCTGTGATGCAGCCCCAGAGATCTGACCTGACCACGATGGTTACTTTTTGCCCACTGGCACTCCATACAAGCTACAGTCCAGTCACGCACATTCTTTCTGGGGCTGTGCCAAACAAACTTCTGTGCAACCAGTGTCTGAGGCCTGCCAGCTTGGATGCCAGAGGCCATGTATGTTGAAAACGCTCCTTCTCTGGTTTGCAGACAGGATGGGACTAGGGCAACAGTTTGAGACATTGCACAGGACAGAAACCCCAGCATCCCCAAACTTAAGCTGTGACTGCTGTTTGGTAAGCCTAGACCTCTGGGTCAGTAACTCGGTTGGCTGCCATGCCAGCATAGTCAAACCCTAAGTGTACAGTCTTAACAGCTGGACATGACAGGCAAGCAGCAATGGCCTTATTGTTCCCCAGTCATTAAAATCCAATATGTAGACCAGGTGGTGTTGCTGCCAGGTAGACCAAGGGTCTGATAGTTTGGCCATTGCATGCACAAGGGGTCAACGAATGCTGTGAAATATTGACCCTCTAGAAGAAAACGGAAATGGCGGACTGCCATATGGGGTTGAGTTAAATGTGCTGTACTTCTTTTTGGGGGTGTGAAACTGCTGACTAAAGGTGGTGAGTAGCTGCCACACATCTGCAACCAGCTGTTCGTCACAGCACCCAAAGCATGGTCTGAGGCATCAGTAGTAATGACTATGGGTGCAGCAGTAGAGACACATTAGAAAGAGCTCTTTTGGTATCATCAATTGCCCTGGTCATGTCTGCCAACCAGTCAAGCACTTGATTAAGGGTAATACCTTTAGGCGCACTATACAGGGGGAGCAAAAATTCAGCAGCTCGCAGAATGTAGTGGTGATAGAAATACACAAAGTGCAGCTTTTTTTTTATTAGTGTGCGGCAATGAGAATTACATGATTGCAACTACTTTTGATGGGAGGGATTTTGCTCCTGCTACGGAGATAGATTGGCCGAGAAAGACAATGACTGCCAACACAAACTGGCACTCGGCAGGTTTAATAATCAACCAGTGTTGCCTTAAGCATTCAAAAAGTGGGCAGGGATGAGATACATTTCAGATTTGGATGTACTGACAACAAGTATGTCCTCCAGATAAACAGAAAGAAAATCTAAATCTTTTAATACAAAGGACATCAGCCATTGGAAAGTCTGTGCTGCATATTTCAGTCCAAACAGCACACACAGAAACTCAATGAGGCCAAGTAGGGTTATCACAACTGTTTTGGGCATGTCCTCTGAGCACACGAGCATATGATGATAGCCCCTAACTAGATCTACTTTGGAAAAAAATTAACCTTCCAGTTAAACGAGCCAAAAAGTCTTGAATGTGGGACCAGGTAACAATCAGGAGTGGTGGCCTCATGAACGTGTCAGTAATCACCACATCGGCGGCAATCACCATTGGATTTGGGGACCATTTGAAGGCATGAAACCCAGAGGCAATTTGACCAGCATACAATGCCAAGCCTTTCCACATTGGCAAACTCAGCCTTCACGATTGCCAGCTTCTTTGGGTCCAGTCTACATGCACAGGCATGGACTGTGTGCCAGTTGTGGGAATGTGGTGCTCAACTCCATGTTTTGTGACTGCTGTGGAGAACATGGGCTTGACGAAGTTTGGGAATTTGCCCAGCAGTCGAGTAAACACGCATGCAGTGGTGCATATGCTTGGCAGTCATTGTGGGGAATTTACTGGGGGAGCAGGGTAACAAGCCAAAGTCCTTGACATACAAAAGCCAGCAATTCTTAAGATCAACTAACAGTCCTTGAGCACAGAGGAAATCTGTGCCGAGCAGGGGTCTAGCCAGGATGAAGTTCCATGTGTAACGTTACCCACTGAAGCAGATAATCACCCGCAAGTTTGGATCTGACTGCCGTTGGCAGCCTCCAGCAAGGTTTCATTACTCTTTGCCTTCTCGTCAATAGGCAATGTCAGCAGTACATGTCACACAGGAAGTGTCGCCCAGAAAGGGTGTCCATAAAGTACAGTAGATGATTCTGGCAGCTGCAACCCATGATGTTCACAGACCTCTGATGTCCCAATGTGCTAGCACTGTTGAAGCTTTAAGGTGGTCAGCCAAAGCGAGAATGGCAAAAGCACAAGACTGTTTCGCAACCGTGAGTGTCCTTCTGTTCAGGGCCTTGCTGACCAGGCTTATTGAGGCAGAGAAAGGAGGAGGAATGATGCACCACTGCCCAGCTGAGCATAGACTATCAGCCATTTTAGCAAGCTCACTCCACACTATAGTCCTTCACAGGTGCATTAGCGAGCGCTACATGAACAAGATCAGGCATTGAGTTCTTAAACAAGGATGGTGATCTCCCAGGAGAGACGGCATGTGTTCCATTAGCTCCAAAGGCTTAGAATCACCAAGACCAGGTAAGAAGAGCAACTGTTTGGTGCCCTCTGACCAATAGGCCAGAGTTTGCAGTGATGGGCATTCATCGTGTTCAGGTGGCTGTTCAAGCAGACTCACCATTCTTACAGCCATAGAATTGCTGAGCATAGTAGTATAATTTGGTGTCATCCGCAGCGATTTCTCGCAGAGCAAACTGGGCCTCAGCTTGTATGAGTGTCGGCATTTTGCTCCCAAAACTCCAACAGTTTCAAAGTGACTGCATTCACCAACGTGTTCAATAATTCTGGAATCAACTGACAGCATCAAGGCTACCAATATAGGTTTTCGCAAATAAAACAAAGTGAGATGTTTTATATTTAATGAAACCCATAACACATTTTATTGAACTCCAAAAGCTAAAACACAAAAGTGCATAACAAAATTTCTCCCATTTCCAATACCCTACAAAAGCACAGACTACTGATTCTTTGCAATTCCACAACTGCTCCTCTGCCTCTTGCAACCTCTTCTCTGTTACCTAATCTCTGGAGCCTTGCTCTTTAGCCTCTGCCTGTATGCAGGTAGGAGAAGGACAGCCAAGTGATCAGATCTACCAAAATGCAGACTGAGCATGGATCAGGAGACATTCCTTATCTTAGTATAACAGTGGTCTAGTGTGTTGGGACCTGTGGTGCTACAGGTTATATGCTGATGGTATTTGGGCAAGGTTTCTTCAAACAAGCCTGGTGGAAGTCCCCGGCTATGCATCGGGATAGCCTGCTTCTTGTTTGGAGATGGCAACATGCAGTTGATTATAGTCAGCTGCTGGTGGTAAGTACACTGTGATCAAAATTATGGAGCAGAACTCCTTTGATAAATAGAAGAGATGGCATTTGATCATTAGGTATTTAAGGTCAGGAAAACATAAGTATGACTATACCCCCTCCTCAGAGCACTGAACACACATCTTCATGTTTTCCCTTTTCTGAATCAGCAGTTCAGTCCATTCAGTCAATCAAGCACCTTTCCCATTTGACCACTGTAACAGGGAGGCATCCAAGTTTTGCTCAGACATGGAAAACAACAGTCTCTCATTTCCTTCTGATATGCAATCTTGCCCTCAGGTCCTCAACTTCATTCTCCAGGAATTTCACATTTGCTAACAAGAAGTTGGGTAGAGGGGGCTTATCCCAAATGAGAGAAAATCTGTAGACACTGGAAATCCAAGTAACATGCACAAAGTGCTGGAGGAACCCAGCAGACCAGGCAGTATATATAGAAAAGAGCAAATAAGTTCTGATGAAGGGTCTAAGCCCAAAATCTGTGGATCATTAAAAGTACACTAATCTAATTGTCACTAAAATAATTAAAGAAAACTTTATTTTTTTAATATGTTGAGTGTTATTTGACACATGGAACTTCTTTCCAGTAATATTGTGGTGCAGTTTTGGTCCCCTAATCTGAGGAAAGACATTCTTGCCATAGAGGGAGTACAAAGAAGGTTCACCAGATTGATTCCTGGAATGGCTGGACTTTCATATGAAGAAAGACTGGATTGACTAGGCTTATACTCACTAGAATTTAGAAGATTGAGGGGGGATCTTATTGAAATGTATAAAATTCTAAAGGGATTGGACAGGCTAGATGCAGGATGATTGTTTCCGATGTTGGGGAAGTCCAGAATGAGGGGTCACAGTTTAAGGATAAAGGGGAAGCCTTTTAGGACAGAAATGAGGGGAAACTTCTTCAGAGTGGTGAATCTGTGGAATTCTCTGCCACAGGAAACAGTTGAGGCCAGTTCATTGGCTATATTTAAGAGGGAGTTAGATATGGCCCTTGTGGTTAAACGGATCAGGGGGTATGGAGAGAAAGTAGGTACAGGGTTCTGAGTTGGATGATCAGCCATGATCATACTGAATGGCGGTGCAGGCTCGAAGGGCCGAATGGCCTACTCCTGCACCTATTTTCCATGTTTCTATGTTTCTATATCAGTGCCAGAATTCACAATTAATTTTTAAAAGAAAGTACATCAATATTTTAAAAAGAGCACATGGAGAAAAGGTCTGAACATGGTGATTAAGTTTAAAGTTTCGAGCACATGAATAAGAGTATTTTCTCCTATGATTTAAAGTTCCATTAGAATTAAAGCAAGACACAGTTGTATATTACAATATACTACTTATATTACAATATAACAGTAAATGCAGCCAAGCATTCAGTAATTGGCATTGGTTTTAAGACAATTAAGATCCAGATGTAAAAACAGAATTGAAAAATGTCTTAGATCCAGAAAATGCATTTCAACACAATAAGGAACTAAGTGGGAAGAAGAGTATGTGGCATGTCTCCTTAAGAGCTCAATCAAATGCAGAACATTGCTAGATCAGGAAAAATAGGCTCATTAGAGGAATGCAGAAAGACAGAAACTGGAAAGGGACAAAAAATTGTGATAGGTTAGAGTTGACAAACAAGAAAACTACTGTTCTGATGAGAAACAAAGTTCTATTCTAGGTTGGAACGCTATACCAAGTGTCATGAATGCTTTGTTGTTCTCAGTAAATGCAATCAGTGTACAAATCAAGCATAGCAAAAAGCTTAGAGTTGAACATTAAAAATTATGATCTCAACAAGTAATAAGAACATAATCTTCTTCACCAAGTCATTTTAATTCCCATGTACTTAAGCTTCTAGTGAGTGGTTGAAATAATACAATCACATATCATTTAAGGGGCAAATTTTTCTAAGAGAAACAGAAGTACAAGTTTTACTAACAGTAAAAACTAATGGCTAATCCTCAACTAAAAAAAAGTTCACAATTTCGGAAACCAGACTGAAATACGTTAAGAGCTACCTGAAGAACTGGGTTATTTTATTGGGGTGATTGAGAGGATATTTATTAAGGAGTTTAAAATTAAACACTCCTGATTGTTTCTTCTTGTTGCTCTGTTTTGATCCATGGAAAGGATAAACAAGAAGTGGAGTGGTGAAAAGTGAACAAAAAAAGTGTAATAATGATTTGTAATGTATGGAGGAATTTAAGGTGGCGGGTTATATGGGGGGGCAGGTTTTAAGGGTCGGCACAACATTGTGGGCTGAATGGCCTGTACTGTGCTGTTTTGTTCTTTGTTTTTATTGCATGAAAGCACTGGAAACAAATCTGATCACAACTTCCAAAAGAAAAAAGATAAATGTGTTAATCTAATTAATTTGGGAATTTAAAAAAATCATATTTTTTAATTTCAGCTCTTCTTTGAGAGTGCAGGCACAATCCAAGTGGCCTTTTTCTACCTGAATACTACACGATTCATATAATTTTGATCCAAGTTTTATATTAGCAGTGACCAGAGTTCTCAGGGAGGGATGCACCCTTCCAAAGGATGAAGCCCATAAAGTTCATATCTGTAGGAGCCTGATTAGTCTCTCATTCAAATCTCAATTAAAGTGCTAGTTGATGAGAAGATGAAAGCACATCTTCAAGAAAAAAGGAAATCAAGTCTTCTCTTCTTAAGTATGGAGTAACATACTGCTGCACTGGAGATAGAGTGGCAACTCAGATTCAGCAAAGATCTACAGTAGCCAGGGATAATCCCAAGGCTAAGGATCTGGGATTCATCATCACTTGCTGTGAACAGCAAATCAATCCTGTCCCACCTGAGGCTTTAAATGAATTTAGCAAGGCCACATTCTGAGCGATCCTTTAACTAACGCAGTTTAAGAAGAAACGTACTGGTTGTTCTAACAGTAAAGTGTCACTTTCTCAATTAAGATGTATGAAATTCCAGTGCAGGCAAGGCATGTTGAAAAGTCAGGGATCAAATTTCAAAATGTCACCATGACATCCAGTAAAGATCCACCATGTAGATTATTTTCTTTTGATTTGGAGTTGTACAAAGTAACACTTTAGGCACATTTTAAATGTCATTTTAGAGGGTCAAGTGCAGCATGAAGATGTGCATTCTCAGTAAGTCCATTTCAGATCACTGTTTGCAGCAGAGTTCTCTATCCTGACCAGATTCTTCTGCTATTCCTGATCTGGCATTACCAAAACGTCATCACCTTTATAGCTGCCTATGGGATCCAACCATTAAAAATGCACTAGCTGACCTTTCAACTGGACATTAATACAAAAGAGTCACGAAGGACACATCATTATCATGACTAAATCAGTCAGATTTATCAGGTCAAAACATGAAAATAAATTATTGTGTGGTTATAAATGATGAAGGACCAAATCTCAAAGTTATGGTGTTCTAAGAGAGCACAATTAGTTGCATCTTGGGAAATCTGAGGCTTATACATCCAGGATTTGTCAATTTGCTCTGCTGAAAAGCTCCCTGCTAACAGAATGTTTAAAAGGTTGGTCTGAAAAAAAATGTTTTCCAAAAAATATTCTCATGTTGCATTCATACAGGACCCATAATCATCACAAGGTCAGAAGGTACATGCAGAATAAATCTGCCCTTCATTTCACTTGATTTTGTCTTTCATGAAATAAAGAGCCCCAGTTTCTTAGCACTAAACATCTAGCTGCGACTTAAATAGTTCCAGTCTCTTGCCCTCTGCCACCTTTTCTGGTAACCTGTTTCAGATATCGATCACTCTGTGTAAAGTAATATTTTTGTCCTAAACCTGTCCTTCACAACCGTGAACATGTGCCTCTCCTTCTTGCTGCATCTGAAAATATTCTAGGTTATTTTCTCCATTTTATGCACATAAATCTTGCATATCACACAGTTATTCCTGTTTGAGATCAAGACACTGACGTTTTCAAGAATGCCCATCCTCAACTTCCAACTCCAGAAATCAAATCTTTTGCTTTTGAGAACAATTTTGATTGTCAATAATAGACTGGAAAAAGGATAGAAAAGAGAATGAAAAGTTAAAAAAAAAATAGGATTTTTCAGCTAGGTTGACTAAAATTACGTAGGCAGTGTAATCTTCATAGATCTATAGACAAAACAGTTTTGAACTAAATGAAACATGAAATAGAACTATGATATGTTACTTTGGGAAAAGTAATGTATCATAGCTAAAAGTAACATATTATAACTAAAAGTTATAAGATTGATTATGCCAGTACATGCTATTCTCCAATTCCATATATTGAACAAAGATTTTGATTTTGTCTCTTTTGACCTTAAAATCCAAATTTAAAAATGAGAAAATAAGGGCAATGTTTCTTTCTTGAACCAATGCCTTCAAATTTTACTAAAAGATTGTTTGAAATAAATTATATAAAATTTTTCATTTTCCCCACATAAAATATTTATGGATGCAATATCTATAATCATAAAAATCCACTTATTCAAAAAGAGCATAGCTTAATCAAATTGGGTATAGCACTGTTTACCTCCTGTAAAGGGATCCACATCTGGATATGATCAGGAAAATATCACAGCTAGCATAACATGTGGGCTATCATACTCATTTCTTCTAAAGTTATAGGTTTCTTCTAAAGTTAAGGTGTATTGGCCTTCATCAATCGTGGAATTGAATTTAGGAGCCGAGAGGTGATGTTACAGCTACATAGGATCCTGGTCAGACCCCACTTGGAGTACTGTGCTCAGTTCTGATCACCTCACTACAGAAGGATGTGGAAGCTATAGAAAGGGTGCAGAGGAGATTTACAAGGATTTTGCCTGGATTGGGGAGCATGCCTTATGAGAACAGGTTGAGTGAACTTGGAGCAATGGAGGATGAGAGGTGACCTGATAGAGGTGTATAAGATGATGAGAGGCATTGATTGTGTGGCTAGTCAGAGGCTTTTTCCCAAGGCTGAATGTTTGCCACAAGATGACACAGGTTTAAGGTGCTGGTGAGTAGGTACAGAGGAGATGTCAAGGGTAAGTCTTTTACTCAGAGAGTGGTGAGTGTGTGGAATGGGCTGCCAGCAATGGTGGTGGAAGTGGATACGATAGGGTCTTTTAAGATAGGTTCATGGAGCTTAGTAAAATAGAGGGCTATAGGTAAGCCTAGTAATTTCTAAGGTAAGGACATGTTTGGCACAACTTTGTGGGCCGAAGGGCCTGTATTGTGCTGTAGGTTTTCTATGTTTATTACAACATACACATCATTTTCTTCCACTTTATCACATGAAAAATTAATGTTGCAATCCCTACAAATTGAGAAAACCCAACAACTCAAACAAGTACATTATCAGTAACCTCTGTCAGTAGCTAGATTGAAATCACTGCTGGACTCATAATGATATGATTATGCAGACATCCAATGAAGAGAAAAGAATGTCTTTCCTCTTACTCTTCATTTGATTTGTTTGTTTACTATTGTAACAACACTGTAACAGTCAGTAATTACTGTAGAAATCCTGATTTTGTGCATATTCATCTGTATTCTGATTATAACTGTAGATAGTAGTGGTCTTTTACAGATATAACATTGTAGTATTTACCTCACTCAATCATGCTGTACTGCTTGTTGGCAATTAATTTGTCCTTTTGCTATGCAACTTGTGTTTCTATTTGACTGGTCTTAACAACTGTCATTCATGAAAGGAATGTTCCAGAACTAAACGTAGAAATATATTCTGGTTGAAGAATTTGGTAGGTTGTAATTCTTTTTTAATGTACGGCGTCAGTAATAGAACTAATATGCCATAATAAAATGAAGTGACAAGGGGTTAAAACAAAGTCTCAGCATTTTAATGTTTATGTCAAAGTTATACAAATAAAGGTTAGCTTCAATCTGTAGGTCATTTAAAAAGTGGGTTCTCTTTTTATCTCCAATCCCCAGCCCATGTCTCTTCATTGTCACAACATAATTGTACATTAATTCTCACTTTCATGCTACCATGTTATCATTACCACAACAATGACAATGTTCCTATTTCACTTCTTCACCATTCCCAAAGCATTTTCAATAAAACATTGCCACAAAGCTGGACAAAAAGGAGTTAATTAATGTATTTAGCTTCCTTGTCTAATGTACATTACTGAAACTATAATTACTAAGCCCTGTAAACACAGGGCTACCAACTGCATTATTACCCACAATACATTATTATGAACACTAATGCCAACTAATGTACTATGCCAACAAAACCATTAACAATATAGACTGGCTGTCTGCAAAATGGCTTCAAAGCCACACCAACTTGCCAAAGAGCACTACTCATTTTTTCTAATTTTGACTATTTTAGTCAAATTAAAATGGTTACACATTTTTCCAAAAGGGACATCTAGTGAATTACAGTTTTAAATCAAAAGGTTTTAAGAGGATTTTGGATTCTATTGGATTTACCTATGAATTTAGGAAATCTGCACAGTTAGATTCAGCATCATTTCTTTTATTCAAAATTGTAATGTGACAATAATGAAGATTATTTCATGACTGCTACTCCATAATAACAATTTATTTGAGAATATTTGAAACTGTTAAATAATATTGTATTAAAATACTGTAAGATCATTGATTAGAGAGCCACTGTTGAAATAAAATGGGCAAAAGTAATTTGATGTTGCTGACAAAGTGGGAACACAAAGGCAAGGGTGGGGCTATTTCCTGTCAGCACAATCTTCCAATGATCAGACAGTTAAGACAATCTTTTTTTTACCTTGAGCAGCTCCCTGATTAATGAAAAGAAAGTGATACAGATTTTTAAGATAACAGAAAAATGTAACTGTATATTAGCATCTGCACGTTAAACATCACTTTCTCTATCTTGCAGTTGCACTGAAGTCTGCACTTGCATTAACTGTATTGTTCACATCCAAAACAATAAACAAAAGGATGTCACAGCAACGAGAAGCAATCGACAATAGTCAAAGGACAAACAGAAAAATATATTTTAAAAATCAGTGACACAAACAAAACGTCTGATTGTAATGGTTATTCTACACATATATCGCTAATTAAAAGAGTCGACTTAAGAAAAAATGTAAATCAATCATACTACTTATTGAAACAGAATAAGTGTGCAATAATACATTAAATCTTTAAATACAACTTCAAATAAAAATCACTAATAATTTACCACTATTTCATGAACAATACAAGCAATTACACACTCACTTATCTGCTGCTTATTCACCAAACTATATCGGAATCGTCAAACACGAAGATGCGCTGAGCTTGTTAGTCCTTACAAATGCCAGCTGAAAGATTTCTAGCTGACAATCTGTTCTTGATATTTCAACATTAATACATGTGTTTCCATTCCACCAGTCACAGCTCACCTAAGATCACATGATTGTCAAATTACATCACAGCCGGCCACACCAATCGCTATTCTCCCTATGCCTATTTTTTCCTGCCTCTTCTATTATTCATCAAAATATTCCTGAACGGGTGGGGGAATTCACTTATGTAGTTAGTATAGGGTTTTTATTGTAAAATTCACAATAGATTTAGTCATGCAATATTAATGGAAATAACAAAGTCTTAAATCACTTATCAATGCCGTCATTTAGTAATCTGATTTATTTGTCTGCATTGTCTCGATTGTCAGTATTGTTTCTGCTTGAGAACTAATTTAGTTACAAACATACTGTGACAGAAAAACCAAAACGGGTTTCTTTTGCATTTACTTAAAGGATGCTGCCACGCTTGATGTATGTTACATTGTTTCTACAAAGAGAGTTTTGCTTCATAACGTTTATAAAATCTTTTCCAATTTAAGGAGATTAATGATCTAGTGAATGACGTTGTTTGAGCATGTGAATATGCTGACAATTTATTAGCATCCAATTTTAGGAAAACGGGAAACAGCAACAGCATAACATTATTGTAACTTTACTTAGCTAAAAACTTTTGAGCAAATTCGTTAATATTATGGTGGATTACATGTCTAATTATTTTCTTCAATGGCTGTTATTAAATCACAAACGACATATGGCTCTGCCCCGTCTCTTCAATTCAATCTGTTCTTTCAGGACTCAAATGATCTAATTGCCTGGTCTAAAGGAGTGAGCCTCCCGCATCACACAATGAAGAAATACAAATCATGAAAAAATTTAAACAGAAGCACACTGTCAACAATTTCAGTGCATTAAAACCAAGGCATTTTTAAACTGATATGTTTCTTAAAAGAAATTCAAGCTCAATCTCACAAGAAGCTTGTGATTTGATATGCAGAAATTAAGCTCACATGATCTACCACATTTGTTCCATTTGTTACTCATTGTCACTGGCTCATGTCATAAAACACTTCGTCAAAAATAGGTCTGCAAAACGATAAGTTAAAAACTGTACAGGTCTTAAAACATATTGCCTAATTAAGTATCTATATAAATGCCTCCACCATTTCCTCAGGCAACCACTCTCTGTGGAATAACTTACCCCTCAGATACCCTTCAAACTTTCCTCTCACCTTAAACTTATATCCTTGTGTTTTTGATCCTTTATCATAGGAAAGACATTTTATCTGTCTACTCCTCCCATTTACTTTTATCAGTTGATTCCTCGGCCTCATTTATTTCAAGGAAAACAAGCACAAGCCATCAAATTTCTCACCGTAACTAAAATAATACAATCCTGCAGAATCCCGGTGAATTTCCTCTACACTCTCAAGTCATTTTTATCGTCATTTCAACCATAACTGCTGGTACAGTACACAGTAAAAATGAGACAATGTTTTTTCAGGACCATGGTGTTACATGACAATACAAAAACTAGACTGAACTACATAAAAAACAACACAGAAAAAAACTACACTAGATTACAGACCTACCCAGGACTGCATAAAGTGCATAAAACAGTGCAGGCATTACAATAAATAATAAACAGGACAATAGGGCAGTAAGTTGTCATTCCAGGCTCTGGGTATAGAGGAGTCTGATTAGCTTGGGGGAAGAAATTGTTACATAGTCTGGTTATGAGAGCCCGAATGCTTTGATGCCTTTTCCCAGATGGCAGGAGGGAGAAGAGTTTGCATGAGGGGTGCATGGGGTCCTTCATAATGCTGTTTCCTTTGCAGATACAGCGTGTAGTGTAAATGTCCGTAACGGCGGGAAGAGAGATCCTGATGATCTTCTCAGCTGACCTTACTATCTGCTGCAGGATCCTGTGATCCAAGATGGTGCAATTTCCAAACCAGGGAGTGATACAGCTGCTCAGGATGCTCTCAATACAACCCCTGTAGAATGTGATGAGGATGGGGGGTGGGAGATGGACTTTCCTCAGCCTTCACAGAAAGGAGACACTGCTGGGCTTTCTTTGCTATGGAGCTGGTGTTGAGGGACCAGGTAAGATTCTCTGCCAGGTGAACACCAAGAAATTTAGTGCTCTTAATGATCTCTACCAAGGAGCCATCAATGTTCAGCGGAGAGTGGTCACTCCATGCCCTCCTGAAGTCAACAACCATCTCTTTTGTTTTGTTCACATTCAGAGACAGGTTGTTGACTCTGCACCAGTCCGTTAGCCGCTGCACCTCCTCTCTGTTAGCTGACTCATCGTTCTTGCTGATGAGACCCACCACAGTCGTGTCATCGGTGAACTTGATGATGTGGTTTGAGCTGTGTGTTGTAGCATAGTCATAGGTCAGCAAAGTGAACAGCAGTGGACTGAGCACACAGCCCTGGGGGGCCCCCTTGCTCAGTGTGATAGTGTTGGAGATGCTGCTCCCGATCCGAACTGACTGAGGTCAGTCTCTCCAACCCAATCATTATACATTCTATAATGATTGTATAATTATAAAGTTTGGTGACCAAACTTACACTGTACTTCAAGTGTGGACTTACAAGTGTTTTGCAAAGTTTCAGTATAATGTGATAGTTTTTATACTCTGTGCCATGACCTATGAAGGCAAGAATGCCATGTGTCTTCATCACCCTATCCATGTATGTTGTCATTGTCAGGAACTAAGGATGTGTCTCTCAGTTCATCCACATTACCCAAACACCTACTGTATTTGACCTATTCACACTTGACTTTCCAAAGTAAAACACTTCACACATTTCAGGATGAAGTAGAAATTCAAACTATAGCAGCATATATCCAACTATATGCTACTGTACCCTTCATGAACCTTCCTTACCATCTACAACACCAGCAATTTTTCACACACAAATTTTCCAATCATACCTCCTACAATAACATGCAAGTTAACACAGATTACAGACTATTCCCACCACTTGTCACAGGGTTCCAATAAAAAAAATTCTTCAACCATTACCTTCCGTGCCTTGTCATCAAGTCAATTGTGGTTTCAATCTGTCAACTTATTCTTCATGTGCCTTAACTTTCTAGACCACCTTACCATGCAAGACCTTGTCAAAACCCTTACTAACATCCATATAAATACACCTATCCCCCTGTCCATTTCCCTCCAAAGATGCCACCTGATCCTTTGAGTTCCTCCACCTTCTTGTTTGCTATTCCAGATTCTAGTACTGGCAAGTGGCTGCCTTCATCAATCTCCTTTGTTATCTCGTCAAAAAAGGTCAATGGAATTAGTGAGAAAGGATTCCTCTCCACAAAGTCATAACAATTATCTCTAACCAGTCAAGACCTTCTCATATGCACATAATTCTTGTCCCTTATAATTTCTTCCAATAACTTCCTTGGCATTGAAGCTCAATAACCTGTATTTATCTGGCAATTTAAAGAAATCTTTATTTCTCCTATAATATCCTTTTGACATTACAAAGACCTTTTTTTCATTCTCTGATTAGTTTACTGTTAATTTTATGCCCACAGTACCAAGCAAACCTCCAAGAGGACCACAACCTTGTTGTGGAATAGAGGCTTGTGCAGCTCACTAACCCAGAGAGCCATGTCAGTTAGAGGTCAGGACTTTATGCTTTGTCTCTTGGTAGGGGTCACCTATGTGAAACAGATCAAAGGGTAGAGGTCAGACTAGGAGGATATCCAGTCCTCCAGGTTCCAGGGCTCAGCTCAGGGCTAACAACCCTTACTGGTAAAACAAAACTGTTATGGAAATAGCAATTAAGAATCCTTTTACATCTGAAGTGGCCAAGGACACACAGAGATGTAGGACTTCCATCACTGCTATAAATGATAGCAGCGTAACAGGCGGTGAGTAAGTAAGTAAGTACCAATCAATCAAAAAATTTTAAGCTTCCAATTCAATCTAACTTGTAGATTTGTTTGAAAATGGAGACTGCTTAGAAAATGGAGACACTTGCTATAAGCCACTACTTGGAACCAGATAGAAATGAGTTGTAAGAGCCTTAAAGTTCAAATTTTATCTATCCAGTGATCTTAATGAAAATTTGTTAATTTGAGATCAAGCCTGCCTATACAAACAGCCCCCCCCCCCCATATCCTCCATGAATTTTGTATCTTTACATGAGTGAGCATTGGGAGTAGAGCTCTACAAGAGACATAAAATAATATTCAACACAATGAAGGCCAAATATTCAACTGAGTGTCATTTTGTGGGCTAGAAACTGTATCATGGAGCAAAATACATTATAATGTTTAATCAAAATCCATTTATGGTGATTCAAATCTTAGTAGTAGTGCAATCCCTTGAGTCGAGTATGATGTTCACCTCAGGGGTTTTCTATTGGCAGGTGCTCAGGTAACTATGGTGGCTTAGTGCAGACATAGCACAAATCTCCTGAATGTAGGCCATAAGACACAGGAACAGAATTAGGCTATTGAGTCTGCTCCACCATTTAATCATGGCTGTTTTTCCCCTCCTCAGCCCCACTCCCCAGTCTTTTCTCCAATTGATGTCCAGCAACTCTGCATCTGATGAACATACAGTATATATGAAGAGCACTATGCATGATCATTGAGATGCCATACAAAGTATGATATATTAAAATGATGGGAAAGGGTGGGATAATCAGTCAGCGGGTGAGGTGCCACAAGAATCAAAGCCACAATGGAGACTCAGCTATTTATAACCTGTATAAATCACATAGCTGAAGCAGTTGTGTAGTTACATTTGCCAGTGACTGGTTGGAAAACACAATCCAATGATGACCTAAGAAGCTGCCATATAGATGTAAACAGGTTAAGTAAATGGGGGTGGGAGACTGATAAGCATAATGGTATAATGTGCAGATATATGAGCTTATCCTTGTTACAAACCTGAAAATTACTATTTAATTGAAAAAACACTACAGAATTTGTTGGGGATGCCAAGAGCAGAGTTTCCTGGTAGTCCTGTCCCCATTCCCATTCTAACATGTTGATCCATGGCCTCCTATTTTGCCACAATGACATCACGCTCAGGGTGGAGGAGCAACACCTTATATTCCATCTGGGTAGCATGAATATTAGTTTCTCCTTCTGGTGAAAACCTCCCTCCCAATTTCCTCTTCTTCTATTCCCCATTCTGGCCTCTTACCCTCATCTACCTACGATCTCCACTGGTGCCCCCTCATTTCCTTTCTTCTATGGTCCACTCTCTGATCAGATTCCTTCTCCAGTCCTTTACCTTTCGCACTCATCTGGCTTCACCTTTCATCTTCCATCTAGTCCTCCTTCCCATCGCCCCCACCTTTTTACTCTGCCATCTTTCCGCTTCCTTTCCAGTTATGAAGAAGGATTTTTACCCAAAATATTGTTTATTCTTTTTCAGAGATGCTACCTGACCTGAGTTCCTTAAGAATTTTGTGTGTGTTGCTCAGAATTCCCAGTATCTCCAGAATCTCTTATGTTTATGAAATACATCCTCCCAGGAAATATTGCACAGGAGGCAATTGCAGAGAAGTTTCACTATGTTAACAAGTTGAGTCTTTACTCATTGGAGTTTATAAGAATGAAAATGAAATTACTGAGGCAAATAAAATTTTGAGGAAGACTTGACAAGCTAGATGCTGAGGAGGTGTTTCACTGCAAAGAGAAATTAGAATTGGGGGCACTCTTTCTGAGTAAAATGCACATGGAAGAATTCCTTCTCTTTGAGGTCAAGAACTATAGTATCATACAGCACAGCAAGGGGTCTTTATGACCCACAATGTCCTAATGCCCATCTACACTAATCCCATTTAGTCACAGATTTATAGCACAGCACAGTAAGCAGAGTAAGTACAGCACAGCAACATTTAAACTGCTACTCCCATCGAGCTGTAAAGGGACCATGGCTCTCCAAACCCCTAACATCCATGTAGCTGTCCAAACTTCACCTAAATGTTGAAATTGAGCTTGCATGCCCCACTTGCGCTGACACTTTGTTCCACACTCTAATGACCCTTCAAATGAAGAAGTTTCACCTCATGTACCTCTTAAACTTTTCACCTTTCACCCTTAATCCATGGCCTCTATTTGTAGCCCCACCCAACCTTAGTGAAAAATGCCTGCTTGCCTATCTATACCACTAACCATTTTATACCTCCATCAAATATCCTCTCGATTTTCCACATTCTGAGGAATTATAACTCAGGTCCTCCAGGCCTAGCAACATCCTGTAACTTTTCTCTGTATTCTTTCAATGTGATTTACATCGTCTTCAGGTAGGTGACCAAAACAGCACGGAATACTCCAATATCTCACCCATATCTCATACAACTTCAACATAACATCCCATCTCCTGTACTCAATATTTTGATACATAAAGGCCAATGTGCCAAAAGCTTTCTTTATGACACTAACTGTGATGTTATTTTCAATTAATTATGGACCTGTATTTCCAGATCTTTTTGTTCTACCACACTCCTAAGTGCTCAACCATTCACTAGGTAAGACTCACTCTTTTCAGTCTTACTGAAGTGCAACACCTCAAACTTCTCTGCATTAAATTCCACCTGCCATTTTTCAGCCCACTTTTCTAGCTGGTCCAGATCCTGCTGCAAGCCATGGTAGTTTTCTTTACTATCTCCAACCATTGGGGACCACTGGTGTAGTGGATAGTGAAGAAAACTACCATGGTTTGCAGCAGGAGCTGGACAAGTATGTGAGGTCATTATGATACCCTCGCGCCAGGGATCATTGGTTGGCCTCAGGTTACCAACCTCTTCGCGCAGCCGGTGAGAACTGCCGTTGCTACTGGCCTGGAGCATGGTCAGATGGGCGCTGCCTCTAAACCTGTTTATCACACCGAATGTTCATGGGGTGGGTTCCCAGATGACCTAATTCGGGCTCAGGGTTTCCTAAGTAGCAGAGCAGCTACCTTGCTGCGATCTACTGCAAGGTCATCTCTCGAGCCAAACTTTTGTCGGCCGATAGACCCTCCCTACCTACAAGGGGGGGCGGGCACATGCCCTCTCACACTCCTCCTTGCTCGGTCGGTCACTCTCTCTGGACTGCGAATGCTGTGGCACCGGAACGGGGACCTCTCACTTACCTTGTCCTCTCACTGGTGGTGTTGCAATAATTTTATATGTTCATACAAGGAAAATATGCGCTGTGTTTACTATCCAAACGTTACTTAAAATGTTATGATGCTATTGACTTATAAGTGAGTTATAATTGACTTATCACTATGTTCATGCGAGGAAACTATGCGCTGTGTGTTTAATATTAGATTCGTTAGATAAACCCTTTTAGAAATGAAATTGAGTGTATTAGCCACATAAGTGACTTATAGTTGACTTATCATGTATATTCCGGTTGTGATTAACACCCACATCCCGCCCCACACCCCCCCCCCCCCCCCCGTCGTCAGCAAAAATATTGTCAATGTTAAACCGCTCCGCGGTGCAAAAACATTTGGTGACCCCTGCACTACAACCCAAATCTTGGTGTCATCCACAAATTTGCTGATCCAGTGAACCACATTATCATCCAAATCATTGACATAGACGACAAACAGCAACGGACACAGGCCTCCAGTCAAAGAGGTAGAGATCTACCACCACTCTCTGGCTTCTCCCATGAAGCCAATGTCTATTCCAATTTATTACCTTATCTTGAATGCTGAGCAACTGAACTTTCTTGACCAACCTCCCATGCGGCAACTTGTCAAATGCCTTCCTAAAGTCCATGTAGACATTTACTGCCTTGTCTTCATCAACTTAAGCGGTAACATCCTTGAAAAACTCTTATAAGTTTGTTTGGATACATCCTTCATCTTTTATTCAGCTATGATTATTCATGTCCCCTTGAACCACACTTTTCCCTTGAACCATCTTTGGCTACTGTGTATATATTTCTATAGTTCAAATTTTGTTCCCTATCAATGAATTTTACCTTTCTGGTTCAGCATCACTTCTCCATCTAATGTCAAAACAGTTGTTAATACTTTACAGGTGGCAATACTTTGTTTGTCCTGCACAAGATATGATTAATAGCCTGAACTCAAATAGAAAATTGATTTTTATTTCTTCATTACCGATTGTTGACATCACAATTTATTGTCCTTGAGAATGTCCTTGGTGAACATCTATTTAAACCTATACACTCAGTAGCCACTTATTAAATACACCTTCTGTACACCTGCTTGTGAATGTAAATATCTAATCAGTCAATCATTTGGCAGCAGCTCAATACATAAAAGCATGAAAGAATGGTCAAGAGGTTCTGTTGTTATTCAAACCAAACATTGGATGAGGAAGAATTGTGATATAAGTGACATTTACCATAGAATAATTGTTGGTGCCAGACAGGATGGTTTGAGTATCTTAGAAATTGCTGATTTCCTGGGATTTTCATGCACAATGATCTCTAGAGTTTACAGAGAATGGCACAAAAAAAACACCCAGTGATCAGCAGTTCTGTGGGCAAAAATGCCTTTTGATGAGAAAGGTCAGAGGAGATCATCAGACTGGAAGGCAAAAGTAACTCAAATTTTTCAGGAAGATGAGAAACCACGCACATTGTCAAAGGCCTTCTGAAAGTCCAATTATACAACCTCCACTGCATCCCCTTTATCCAGCCTACTTGTAATATCCTCAAAAAAAATCCAACAGGTTCGTCAGGGAAAACTTTCCTTCAGGAAACCATTCTGACTTGTCCCATAACCTCAACCTCCGTAAACTCATCCTTAACAGTTGACTCCAACATCTTCCCAACCATTGATGTCAGGCTAACGTCTATAATTTCCTTTCTGCTGCTTTCCTCCTTCCTTGAAGGGTGGAGTGACATTTGCACCATGCATTTCTCCAATATTTTTTGAAAGATAATTGCTAATGCTTCCACAATTTCTAACTCTAATTAGGAAATTAGTTTCAGGATGTAGATGCAAAGTCAATGAAGAAAGGCAATGTCTTAGCAAATTCAGAGAGAATACAATGTGAAGGAGAATATCTAGATGGTAATGATCCCAAATAATTGCTGTTGTCCTCCTTCATGATAGAACTCAATATATTCAGAAGTCCTCTCAAGATAGCGCCTACGTACAATTTTCCTTTGGTCAACACCTTCTGGATAGATGAAGGAACCATCGTTTTCACTTCTTTTATGTCTTTTATGTTTGTTTCTCGTCTGGGATATGATTCTGGAACTGTTGGAGTCTATGCTTTGATGTTTAGAGATAGTTTGGGTGCATCAGTGCTCTGCAGTCTCCAACATTCCAAGAGGCCGAGGCAGCATGAGCGAACCTCATGGTGAGAAGCCTGCAGAATGGTGCACAAACCAATGTTTGACCCCATTTCATCAATTAAAACGACTAGGGCAATTGAAACATCAAGCAAATGCAGAAGTTTGGAGATTCTTTGGGTGTTCTAGTGCTCTGCAGTCTTTGAGGGGATTCCAAGAGGCAGAGGTAGCATGCATACACCGCAAGCTGCAAGCTGATGTTTGGCTCCATTTCGCTGATTAAAGCTCCCATTATTCGCTGACTAAAGCGATGAGGGGGATTGAAGCAAGTGCGGAGGGTAAGCGCTGACCTTTGATCGCTCAGTTCCAAAGAGGGCAGGGTCTGCTACTGGACCCAGAGAACATTTCCCACATTTTTCTGTGTTTTGGACGTGGACTTGGAACTAAAATATCTTTTTTTCAGTCTTACATTTTTCGTATTCTTTGTTTCTTTTTCACCTCATCATCTTAGTTTTTTTGGGAGTCAATGTGTCTGAACCATTTTGTTTGTTTTTTTGTGTGGGGGGAGGGAGATTTGGGGATCTCCATTTTGTTTAGTGTTTTTGTGCGGGAGGGGGGACTTGGGGATCAATGTGCCTAATCCAGTTTGTTTCTTTGTGTGGAAGGGGGATTTGGGGTTCAATGTACCCATTCCATTTTGTTTGTTTTCTTGTATTGGTGGAAGGATTTGGGGATCGATGTGCCTGATCTGTTTCATTTGTTTTATTTGTAAGGGAGGAGGATTTGGGGATTGATGTGCAAAAACTATTTTGTTTATTTTTCTGTGTGGGTGGAGGGATTTGGAGGTCAATGTTCCCAGTCAGTTTCGTTCATTTTTTTGTGTGGGAGGGGAATTTGAGGATCGATGTGCCTGATCCATTTTGTTTTTTTGTGCAGGGGGAGAGATTTGGGGATCGATGTGCCTGATCAGTTTTGTTCATTTTTTTGTGAGGGAGGAGGGATTTGGGAATTGATGCATATTGTTAGAAGGGGGGATTCTAACAGGAGAGAATAGAAGGCCATGGAGGAAAGAAAAGGGAGGCAAGGAGGTAAGATGAAAGAAGGAAAAGGGGATGGGGAATGATGAAGCAGGGATTGGGGTGGGGGGCATGACCAGAAGTTTGAGTAATCGATGTTCATATTAACAGGTTGGAGGCTACCCAGACGGAATATAAGGTATTGCTCCTCCAATCTGAGCATGGCCTCATCACAATGGTAGAGGAGACCATGGATTGCTATATCGGAATGGGCATGGGAAGTGGGATTAAAATGGGTGGCCACTGGGAGATCTCACTTCTGGTGACTGATGGAGCATAGGTGCTTAGCGAAGCAGTCCCCCGATCTACGTTGGGTCTCACCGATATGCAAGAGGCCACACTGGGAGCATAACATAACATAAGATAACATAAGAGATAGGAGCAGGAGTAGGCCAATCAGCCCCTCAAGCCTGCTCCGCCATTCAACAAGATCATGGCTGATCCAATCTTAACTCTAGTTATCACCGAATCCCACAAGGCAACAGTGCCAACCAACAGGGCACCATGCCGCCCATTTTATTTTATTATTCATCCCGCCCAAACTCATGTGATCACCCGGGGAAAAAAAAAACGATTTGCCAATTGAGGAGAAAAAATCTGGAAAATTCCTCTCCGACCCATCCAGGCTATCGAAAACTGGCCCAGGAGATCACATGGCTGATCTAAACCTAGCCTCATGTCCACTTACCTGCTCGTTCACCGTATCCCCTAATGCCATTATATGACAGCACACTATATGACCCCAACAGACTCCCAGGTGAAGTGTTACCTCACCTAGAAGGACTGTTTGAGGCCCTGAATGGTAATGAGGGAGGAGGTGTGGAGGCAGGTGTAGCACTTGTTCCACTTGCATCTCCTTCATTCTAGAATGAAAAGCCTCATCCTAAGAGCAGATTCCCTTCTCTTAATTCCTCCGTCACCAGGGTTTCCCTCTTGACTGTACTCATTTTCCATAGACGCTGCCTGGACTGCTGAGTTCCTCCAACATTTTGTGTGTGTTGCTTGGATTTTCAGCATCTGCAGATTTTCTCTTGTTTGTGATTGGAACTTCCACCAGACTGCTAATATCTTCCACGGTGAAAACTGATGCACAATACTTATTCCGTTCATCTGCCATTTCCTTGTCTACTATTACTACCTTTCCAGCATCATTTTTTAGTGGTCTGATATCCACTTTGACCTCTCCTTTACACTTTATGGGTCTGAGAAAACTTTTGGAATCCTGTTTCATATTATTTGCTTGCTTACTTTCGTATTCTATCTTTACCTTCTTAGTGACTTTTTTTAGTTCCCTCCATTAGTTTTTAAAAGATTCCCAATCCTCTAACTTCACACTATTTTTGGGCCATTATGTTGGGTTTGGCTTTGCTTGTTAGCCATGGTTGTATCATCTTGCCTTTAGAATATTACTTCCTCTTTTGAGCGTACATATGCTGTGTCTTCCGAACTGCTTCCAGAAATTCAGCCATTTCTACTCTGCCATCATCTTTTCCAATTTATTTGTACCCAACTCTTCTTTCATGCCTCTGTAATTCTCTTTACTCCACTGTAATACTGATAAATCTGACTTTAGCTTCTTCCTCTCAAATTTCATGGTGAATTTGATCATATCATGATCACTCTTCCCTAATGATTCTTTTACCTTAAGCTCTCTAATCAATTCTGGTTCATTGTACAGCACCCAATCCAAAATAGCTGACCCCCTAATGAGCTCAATCATGAGCTGCTCTACAAATGCATCTTGTAGCCATTCAAGAAATTCCCCTTCTTAGAATCCAGCACCAACCTGACTTTCTCATTCAACCTGCATATTGAAATCCTCATGACTATTAGCATGCATTTTCTGTCTCCCATTGTAATTTGTAGATGACAGCTTTACTACTGTTTGAAGGGGGGGCTGTCTGTATACAGCTCCCATCAGGATCATTTTACCCTTGCAGTTCCTTCACCCTATCCACAATAATTCAATACCTTCTAACACTATGCCACCACACATTATGCTCCAAGCTATCATCTTCTTTCAGCCATGATTCAGTGATGCTTACAACATCATACATACCAATCTGTAATTGTACTGTAAGTTTATTTACCTTATACCTTTACTTACCTTACTGCGTGCATTCACATGTACTGTATTCACCCTTTTCAATTTTGCCTGCCTTTTATGTTACAACTCATCCTGTTGACTACAATTTTGCCCTATAAACAGCCTCTCTTCACTACACATTCCCTCTTTGTAAACCAGGTACCTCATCATCTTCAGCACCATCACTCCAGTTCCCATGCCCCTGCCAAATTAGAGCCCTCTAGTTGTTAAACCCTCTAACAACTCTAGCCAATCTGCCTGCAAGGATGTTAACTCTGGTTACAAATGCCATTTCCACAGGAGTTTTTTTTTTCTCCAGTGTCATTTATTTGCTGGATATCTGTTGGCTTTAGTTTATATTTCCTTTTACTTCTGGTGTAAGCCATATTGCTTGTCTCCTGTTAGCTTTCAGACTATACATCTCAAGGCTATACAATCCTGTGTCACTCTCTTCATTATCAGATTTTTCATCAGCATCATGTAGGTAAATGCTCTTTTTGAAACTCCAACTTGACTTTTTACCTTTTTCCCTTCCCTGAGCAGTCAATTTGTTTTGGTCTGTCTAAAGTGCTCTTTGTATGTGTCCTACATTTTCTACAAGTTTCACCTTTGGACCTGGATTTGTTTGGTATATGTGAGCCCCTGTCAGAACGGTAACACAATTTGTTTGACCAGGCCAATTTCTGTTTAGACATAATGTTGTTCATGCTCACTTTCATGCCTGACTGCAGCTCAACCTCAATCTGCAGTTCGCATTGAAACAGTGATTTCAACTGCTCAAAAAAAGTAACTTAAGTTGTGCTTAAGTTAGGAACCATTTTTGAATGAATTCTTGTAAGATTCCACAAACTAAATGGTCTCTTAGTGCATCATTAAGGCTATTACCAAAATAACAATGTCTTCAATGCAGCCACACACACTGAAATGGACTCCACTTCTTTTTGATTCCACTTATGAAATCTAAAACAATCAACAATGGCTTTGGTTCTACATGTTCCTTTAAATCAGTAAAGCACATTTCTGCTGGTTTGGTTGGAGCAGTCAAACTTTGAAGCAAGCTGCATGTCTTTAAACCCAATGCACTGAGCAAAATTGGTATTTGTTTCTCATTGGCTATTTCATTTGCTTCAAAATATTGATGAATTTGTTCAGCATATAAAATCCAGCTATCTGTTGCGTAATCAAACATATCGATCTATCTGATGTAGCCAGCCATTTCTGCATTTTTATGGCTATTAACACTTGGTACTCACTCTCTGTTAATCTGTGAATCCTTCCTTTCTGTTTATGAACCTGTGAATTCTTCTATTTTTTGACTTTGTTTAAAGTTCAGTCATATCTTCACTTCCAAAGAACATATCTGTGCTGCATTTTTTTTTACAAATTCGACCATATCTCTACATGTGCTGGATGTTTTATTTCAGTTGAACCAATCCTCACTGTGCTTTTTTTTAGTTCGAAAGCTTCACTGCACTTTAGGTTCACTTTTAAAATACCTCATATGTAATTCATGTATTTATACATATAACCCATAACAAATTATTTAAAGGAACAAGAACACTTAATCAACATATATAAAATATCACTCAAATATTATTGAAGTATTAAATACACAACACTTGCCTCAGCTACTTGCCCAGCAGCTACATAAGTGCCAACTTTTGTGAAAGTAAGTTGCCTTTAAGTTCCTGTTACATTTTTTCCCCTCATCCTAACCCATGCCCTCAATATTTACAGTATGGGTAAAAGACTGAGCGTATTCACCCTAGCTATGCTCTTTATTTTATGCACCACTATAAGATCACATCTTAGTGTTAAGGAATAAAGATCTAGCATGTCCAACCTGTTCCTATAACTCAGTCCCTCAAAAATTGACAGCATCCTTGTAAATCTTTTATGCACTCTTTTCAGTTGAATAACATATTTACCAAAACTGAACACAGCTGCTTGGACTATTCCTCTTCCCACCCTGTCTCTTGCAAAAATGCTATCCCTTCCTCGCAATTCCTCGGTTTCCACGGCATCTGCTCTCAGGATAAGGCTTTTCATTCCAGGACGAAGGAGAAGTCTTCCTTTTTTAAACAAAGGGGCTTCCCTTCCTCCACCATCAACTCTGCTCTCAAACGTATCTCTCCCATTTCACACACATCTGTTCTCATCCCATCCGCCCGCCACCCCACTCAGGATAGGGTTCCCCTTGTCCTCACCTACCACTCCACCAACTTCCAGGTCCAACTCTGTAACTTCCACCACCTCCAACGGGATCCCACCACCAAGCACATCTTTCCCTCCCCCCTCTTTCTGCTTTCTGCGGGGATCGCTCCCTACATGACTCCCTTGTCCATTCCTTCCCACCGATCTCGCTCCTGGCATTTACCCTTGTAAGCGGAACAAGTGCTACACCTGCCCTTACACGTCCCCCTTCACCAACATTCAGGGCCCCAGAGAGTCCTTCCAGGTGAGGCAACACTTCACCTGTGAGTCAGCTGGTGAGATATACTGTGTCCAGTGCTCCCAGTGTGGCCTTTTATATATTGGTGAGACCTGACGCAGACTGGGAGACCATTTCACTGAACACCTACACTCTGTCTGCCAGAGAAAGCAGCATCTCCCAGTGGATACGCATTTTAATTCCACGTCCCATTCCCATTCTGATATGTCAATCTATGGCCTCATAGATGGCCTCATATGGCCTACTGTCAAGATGAAGCCACACTCAGGTTGGCGGAACAACACCTTATATTCCGTCTCTGTAGCCTCCAACCTGATGACATGAACATTGATTTCTCTAACTTCCGTTAATGCCCCTCCTCTTATTACCCCATCCCTTATTTATTTATTCCCTCCTCCTTTTTTTCCTCTCTATGCCCCTCTCACAATCACTCCTCGCCTGCTCTCCATCTCCCTCTGGTGCTCCCCTCTCCCTTTCTTTCTCCCTAGGCTTCCCGTCCCATGATCCTCCAGCTCTGTATCCCTTTTGCCAATCAACTTTCCAGCTCTTAGCTTCACCTCTTGTCTTCTCCTATCATTTCGGATTTCCCCCTCCCCCTCCTACTTTCAAATCTCTTACTATCTTTTCTTTCAGTTAGTCCTGACGAAGGGACTCGGCCCAAAAAGTTGACTGCGCTTCTTCCTGTAGATGCTGCCTGGCCTGCTGCATTCCACCAGCATTTTGTGTGTTTTAACAGTACTTCACGTACAGTTTCAACAGCATCCTGTACAACCACATCCCAAATTTGATATTCAGAGCCCTGATTTATGAAGGCCAGCTTACCAAAAGCCTTCTTCACCATCTGTGATTCCACTTTCAGTGAAATATGTATTCAAAGGCCCCTCTGGCCCCAAGACCCTCCCACTCACTGTGAAAATCCAACTGAGATTTGTCTTTCCAAATCTCACAAGACCTCACACTTATCCAGTTTTTACTCCATTTGCCATAACACAGCCCACTTACTCAGCTTATCAAAATCCTTCTGTAATTTTTGATAACCTTCTTCATTGTCCACTATATCACCTATTTTACTGTTATTTGTAAACTGCAAATCATTGTTCACTCGTATCTAAATTATTGATATAGATGATAAACAAGAAAGGGCTAAGCATTGACTCCTGAGGCACACCACTAGTCATGGGCCTCCATTCCAAGAAACACCATTTCACAACACCTTTTGTTCTACCATCAAGCCAGTTGTGTATCCAATTAGCTTGCTCTCCCTCAACTGCATGCAATCTAACCACAGAGAGAACTTCATTGTGTGGAACATTATGAAAGGCCTTACTAAAGTCCATATAAATCCACCATTTTCTAATTTAATTACACCAAGGCACTGTAGCTATTAAAGCTCAGGCATTCCAGAGTTCAAAGTTCAATTCCAGTACCATTTTGTAAGGAGTCTTTATACATCCTCCTCGTGGAATGCAGGAGTTTTCCACAAGTGCTCTGGTTTCTTCCTACAGTCCAAAGATGTACCGGGTAGGTTAATTTGCATTGTAAATTGCCTGTCTTTAAGCTCGAGTAAAATTGAGGTTGTAGGGTTGCTGGGAATGGCATGGCTTGAAGGCTGGAAGGGCCTACTCTGTGCTGTATTGCTAAAATAAATAAATTAATCAACTAACTTGTGCTTGTAGATGAAAATAGCTCTAGAATCAGAGGTAAGCCAATTCCAGCTTCTGAACAGCTCTTGTACCAACAGTATTCAGCTAAGTTTATCATTAATCATGCTTTGCAGGATATGGATCCTGGAGAACTCTATGGCCACTGCTATCTTCCTGGCTCAACACTCATCGCAAGCTGGAACATTAGGACAGTAAAGACACCTATAATAAACTATTGTTTATTGACAACAGCTCTATCTTCAGTTCTATTTTTCTGTGCAAACTCTTTTCCAAACTCATAGAACTGGGGCTCAACACCTCCATTCTCAAAGGGATCTGTGACATCTTGACCAAAATCTGCAATCAGTTAGAACTGGCAGTAACACCTTTGTCATGACTATGCTAGGCATTGATGACCCACAAACTGCCTCCTTAGTTCACTAGTCTACTCCTTGTACATTGGTGACTGTATGGCCAGTTTCTACTATTCCATCTATGAGTTTGAAGACAAAATGACCATTGTGTGTCATATCTCAAACTATTTATTTATTGAGATACAGCGCAGAATAGACCTTTCTGGCACTTCAATCCTAGCGTAATCTACAGCACATGACAGGTCCTTCAGCCCACAGTGTTGTGCCAACCATGTAGCTTACTCAGGAAGCTGCCTAAAATGTTCCTACTGCACTCTATTTTTCTAAGCTTCATGTACCTATCTAAGAGTCTCTTAACAGACCCAATTTTATCCATCTTCACCAACAGTGCATTCCACGCATCCATCACTCTCTGTGTGAAAACCTTACCTCTGACATCCCTTCGGTATCTATTTCCAAGCACCTTAAAACTATGCCCCCTCTTGTTAGCAATTTCAGCCCTGGGAAAAAAGCCTCTGGATATCAATGCCTCTCATCATCTTATACACCTCTATTAGGTCACCTCTCATCCTCCGTTGCTGCAAGGAGAAAGGGCCAAGTTCACTCAAACATTCCTCATAAGGTACGCTCTCCTCGTAAATCTCTTCTGCGCCATCTCTATAGCACCCAAATCCTTCTTGAAATGAGGTGACCAGAACTGAACAAATTACTCAAAGTGGGAGGAACTGTGGGAGGAACCCAGAGCACCTGGTGGAAACAAATGCAGTACAAACTCCTTACAGGTAGTGGCAGAAAACGAACCTGGATTGCTGGTACTGTAAAATGTCGTGCAAACCACTATTCGACCATTTTGCCCAACTTATCAATAATGATGAGTTGGAAGGAGATGGAAACCTGGTGACATTATGTCATGACAACAACTAGAAAAAAGCTGGTATTGACTTCAGAAAGTAGGGTGGTGTACATGCTTCTGATTACATGCATGTTGCTGAGGTCAAGAGTGTTGAGAACTTCAAGTTCCTAGGAGTGAACCTCACCAATAGTCTGACCTGGTCCAAATAGAGAGGTACCATGGAGAAGAAAGTTCAGCAGCACAACTAAAGCTCTTCTTCCTTGGGAGGCTGAAGAGATTTGGCATATCTACTCACCAATTTTTGTCAATGCATCTGAATATGATGTGTTCTACAGTGTATCACTGCTTGATACAGCAATTGCTCCACCTGTACCCACAACAGACTGTATAGGGTTGTGGACACAGCTCAGCATAAAGTCAAACAGCCATCAAAAAGTACAGCACAAAACTGGACCCTTGGCATATCTAGTCCATGCCAAAACCATTTAAACTGCCTACTTCCAGCTGACATCTAGCTGACCATAGCCCTCCATAACCCTACCATCCATGTGCCTATCCAAATTTCACTTAAATGTTGAAATCAAGCTATCATGCACCACTTGTGCTGGCAGCTCATTCCACATTCTTGTGACCTCTGAGCAAAGCAGTTTCCCCTAATTTTCCAATGAAACTTTTCAACATTCACCCTTAACACATGCACATGACCTCTATTTGTAATCCCACCCAACCTTAGTGGAAAAGGCCTATATTTATCCTATCTACACCCATCATAATTGTGTATACCTCTCAATTTTCTACATTCTAAGGAATAAACTCCTGAACTATTCAATGTTTCCTTATAACTCTAGTCCTCCAAAGCTGGCAACATTCTTTTAAATTTTATCTGTATTCTTGCTAACTTATCTACATCTTTCCTGAAGGTAGGTGGCCAAAACTGCACACATTACACCAAATTAGGCCTTATCATACCCAACTCAACATAACATCTCAACTCCTGTATTCAGTACTTTGATCTATGAAGGTCAATGTGCCAAATGCTTTCTTTACAGCTCTATCTACTTATGATGCCACTTTCAATGAATTATGAACATGTATTCACAGAGTTCTTTGTTCTATCACATTCCTCAGTGTCCTACACACACACACACATATATATATATATATATATCTCCTCCTGTATAAGACCTAATCTAATTGGGCCTACCAAAGTACAACACATCGCACTTGTCTGCATTAAATTCAATCTATTATTTTTCCAGGTGACCAGATCCCTCTGAAAATCATGATAGCCATCCTCGCTGTCCACTACACCCCAAATCTTGGCATCATCCACAAATTTATTTAGTTAACCACAGATATATCCAGATCGTGATATAGATGACAAATAGCAATGGTCCCAGCACCAATCCCTGTGGCACTCCACTAGTCACAGACCTCCAGTCGGAGAGGCAACCATTTACTACCACTCTCTGGCTTCTCCGCAAAGCCAATGTCTAATCCAATTTATTACCTCATTGTGAATGCTGAGTCACTGAACCTTCTTGAACAGTCTCCCATGCAGAACCTTGCAAAATGCATTGCTAAGGTCCTTGTAGGCAACATCCACTGCCTTGTCTTCATCAACTTTCTTAGTAACGTCTTTGAAAAACTCCATTAGATTGCTTAGACATGACCTACTACACACAAAGCCATGCTGACTATCCTTAATCAGTCCATGTCTATCCAAATATTCATATATCCAGTCCCTTAGAATACCTTCCAATAACTTTCCCCCAACTGAGGTCATACTCATTGGCCCATCATTTCCCAGTTTCTTAAAAAGTGGAGCAACATTGGCTATCCTCCAATCCTCTGGTACCTCTCCTGTTGCTAATGATGGTTTAAATATCTCTGCTAGGGCCCTGGTAGTTTCTGCTCCAGCCTCCCATAGGAACCAAGGGGACACCTTACCAGGCCCTGGGGACTTGTCCACACTGATTTGCCTTAGGACAGCAAATACTTCCTCCTCTGTAATCTGTGGAGGGTACGTTAAATTGATGCCATTTTGCCTCACTTCTATAGACTCTGTATCTGGCTCCAGAGTAAATATAGATGCAAAGAAATCTCTCTTGGTTCCATGCATGGATTACTATTCTGATCTTCTAAAGGACTAATTTTGTCCCTTGCTCTTGCCATCTCGGTAGAATCCCTTAAGATTCTCCTCCACATTGTCTGCCAGGGCAACCTCATGCCTTCAATTATCCCTCATGATTTCTTTAAGTCTTCTCTTGCATTTCTTACACTCTCAAGTACCTCATTTATTCCTACCTACCTATACCTGATATGCACCTCCTATTTTTATCTTAACCAGGCCTTCAATACCTCTTGAAAACCAAAGTTCTCAATACTTTTGCCAGAAAATAGTCTGTCTCAATCCACACTTGCGAATTCATTTCTGATACCATCAAAATTATCCTTTCTCCAATCTAGAATCTCAGCCCATGGACCAGACCTATCTTTTTGTATATTTACTTTGAAACTAATGAAATTGTGATCACTAGATGAGAAGTGTTCCCCGACACAAAATTCTGTCACCTGCCCTGTCTCATTCCTTAATAGCAGATCAAATATCATGCACTCTCTCACTGGGACTTCTATGTACTGATTAAGAAAACTTCCCTGAACACATTTGACAAAATCTATCCCAGCCAGTCATATTACAATATGGGAGTCTCAGTTAATATGTGGAAAGTTAATTATCAACTAATTATAACAACCTTGTGTCTCTTGCAACAGTCTGCAACTTCTTTACAAAGTTGTTCCTCTAAATCCCTCTGACTATGAGTGTTCTGTAATAAAGTTCCATTAATGTGGTGATACCTTTCTTATTCCTCAGTTTGACCCGTAACTAAATGAGTTTTCCAGTCTGTCCTTATGGAGCAGTGACCTGACATTTTCCCAGCACATCACAGAAAATATTCTCCTCCTCTATCTACACCGCTCTCTGCCTCAGCAAAGCAGTCAGAATGACATCCACCTCGGAGAAGTCTACCCTGCCCATTGGCAGAAAAGGCAAAAGTCTGAAAGTACGTAACACCAAGCTCAAGGATAGCTACTATCCCACTGTTATAACACTACAGAATGGTTCCTTAAAAAGATAAGCTGTACCCTTGACCTCAAAATCTACTTGTTATAACCTTGTACCTCATTGTCCACCTGTCTTCAATTTCTCTGTAACGCTAATACTTTATTCTGCAGTCTGTTATTATTTTACCTTGTACAACCTCAATTCACTGATGTAATGAGTTGATCTAAACGCTTAGGATGTTAGACAAACTTTTCACTGTATCTTGGTACACATAACAATAATAAACCAATTTACCAATTTACTCAGTGACAATCCTGCTATTAAATTCAAAGGTGAGAGGTTGGTTATGATTATTGACTGCCACTGTGGCATTTAAAATTTACTTATCACTGTTCAACCCACCCCTAAATATTTTTTGTTATTCTGTATTTCCTAAAGAGCTATCCCGAACCATGTGAAGTGTCCATGTGACTAATAATAATTATAAAAAGTACTTTAATGTTCCCAAGTGGGAAATTCGTTTGTTACAGCAACATTTAAAAACACACTTAGCAGTGTAACAAGTTGATAGATTTCCTGTGTAGCATTCCTTAATCATCTTTAGGCATTCATTTTTTTTTTGTTGGACCTCAGCCTTGAGCTGTCTAATGGTGTTTCTGTTCACTGAACCTATCCAATCACACCTTCTGTTTACAACTAATTGACTTCCGGTTGCCTCTACTGAATCTTTCTTTATGCTTTCTGGAAAAGAAGCCAAGAGTCTGTTTAAAAATGTTAAATCGTGTGGGCTTGAGAATCAGAATCAGAATTGTTGTTTTATGGCATCAGTACATTGTAATACATAATAATAAAAACTATAAATTACAATAAGTTTTAAATTATAAAAAACTATAAATTTTAAATTAATAAGTAGTGCAAAAAAGATGAAAAAATACTGAAAAAATACACAGACTCATTGTCCATTCAGAAAACTGATGGCAGAGGGCAAGAAGCTGTCCCTGAAACATTGAGTGTTCAGGTTCCTGCACCTCCTGTTTGATGGTAGCAATGAGAAGAAGGCATGTCCTGGGTCTTTAATGATGGATGCTAGCTTTTTGAGACATCACCTTTTGAAGGTGCTCTGGATACTGAGGGAATGGATGGATGGATCCGTCCATGCCCAGGATGGATCTGGCAGAATTTACAACTTTCTGTAGCTTTTTTGGATTCAGTGCAGTGGTTCCTCCATACCAGACAGTGATACAACCAGTTGGAATGCTCTCCATGGTACATCTGTAGAAATTGTCAGTGCTCAAGTAACATACCATTTCTCCTCAATGAAATATAGCCACTATCATGCCTTCTTTGTAATTGCATCAATATGTTGGGTCCAAGATAAATGTTCAGAGATGTTGACACCCAGGAACTTGAAACTGTTCACCCTTTCCACTTCTGAACCCTCGATGACTCTCACCGTCCTGAAGTCCACAAATCAATTTCTTGGTCTTACTGGCGTTGAATGCAAGTTTTTGTTGCGATACCACTCACCCAGCTGATCTATGCCTCCTCGTCATCATCTGAAATTCAGCTAACAATAATTGTGTTGTCAGTATATTTATAGATGGCATTTAAATACTGTCCAGTCACAGACTCAAACCAGTCTTGTAAGTACTCCTCTGCCTCCCTTGACCCTTGATCCTCTCCACTGGTGCTGTGGTTTTTACTCTCTACCTATACACTGGTAGTAGAAGTACAGACAGGTGATTGAACTTTTCTAAGTGTGGGCAGAGGATGGCGCATTCACGGTAGCATTCATGATGTTTGTATAACAGTTGTCAAGTGTGTTGACTCCTCTGGTTTCACAGGTAATATGTTGGTGGTAGCTGCTCAGGTACTCCTTCAAACTGGCCTGTTTGAAATCTCCTGCAATGATAGGGAAGGCATCAGGGTGCACAGTTTCAAGCCTGCTGATTATGTCACTGATTATGTCCAGTGCCTGCCTGACATTGGCCTGAGGTAGAATGTACACCACTGTGGACTTCCTGTGGCTCCATTATTTAAGAAAACTCAATGATGTAGTTCAGCCTTATTTCCATTGTCCTTGAGACCTGAGACATTAAATTTCCTGCAACAGTATTTTGGTTGCCTTTGCACTTTAGGACCCGTGATGATAGTTTTAACAGACCAGAATAACAACCTATTAAGCTATTAACAACATATATCACAGACTACCTGACACAGACATTATCCTTACAGTCACTTGCTCAAAAAATATAGACCATAAGACATAGGAGCAGAATTAGGCCACCTTGCCCATTGAATCTGTTCCGCCATTCAATCGTAGCTGATCCTTTTATTCTCCTTTTCAACCTCAGTTCCCAGTCTTCTCCCCATAACCTTTGATGCCATGTCCAATCAAGAACATGTCAATCTCTGCCTTAAATATACCCAACAACCTGGCTTCCACAGCTGCATTGGCAACAAATTCCACAAATTCACCAACCTTTGGCGAAAGAAGTTTCTCCACACCTCTGTTTTGAAAAGGCGCCCCTCTATCTTCCCACTAATTGTTGCTTTGTTCTATACCCTTTCTTTGGCTTTTACAATAGCTTAGACTTCCCTTCTCAGCCACAGTTGTACTATATTACCATTTGAGTATTTATTTATTTTTGGAATACAGATGTCCTGCACCTTCTTCATTTTCCCCTGAAATGCATGCCATTGCTACTTTGCAGCTCCTTCCAATTTACTTTGGCCAACTCCTCTCTCATACCACTGTAATTTCCCTTACTCCACTGAAATACTGCTACATCAGACTTCACTTTCTCCCTATCAAACTTCAAGTAGAAATCAATCATATTGTGATCACTGGTTCTTTTACCTTAAGGTACTTTTACCTTAAGCTCCCTAATTTCCTCCGGTTCATTACAAAACACCTAATCCAGTATAGCAGATCCCCTAGTAGGCTCAATGATAAACTGGCCTAAAAAGCCATCTTTCAACAAACTCACTCACTTGAGATCCTGATTTTTCCAATCGACCTGCATGTTAAAATCTCCCATGACTACCATAGCACTGCCCTTTTGACTGGCCTTTTCTACTTCCTGTTGTAACCTGTGGTCCACCTCCCAGCCACTGTTGGGAGGCCTGTATATAACTGCCATCAACGTCCTTTTACCCTTGCAGTTTCTTAAATCAACCCCCAAAGATTCAACATCTTCCGATCCTATGTCACATCATTCTACTGACTTGATGCCATTCTTTACCAGTAGAGCCACACCACCCCCTCTGCCAACCTCCCTATCCCTCTGATATAATGAACCTTGGACATTCATCTCCCAAATGCAACCATCCTTCAGCCATGATTCAGTGATGGCCACAACATCATACCTGGCAATCTGTAATAGTGCAACGAGATCATCCATATTATTTCTTATACTACGTGCATTTAGATACAACACCTTGAGTACTGTATTTGCTACCCTTTCTGACTCTGCATCCCTAATATTCTGATATTCAGCCTATTGGCTACAACTAAGTCCCATCACCTGCCTGCCCTTTCTGACAGTCTGACTGCATGCTATCTTTACTTTTTTACGATTCGTCCTATCCTGAGTCCCTTCACTCCAGTTCCTATCTCACCGCCAAATTAGTTTAAACCCTCCCCAATAGCTCTAACAAACCTGCCAGCAAGAATATTGGTCTCCCTTGGGCTCAGGTGCAACCCGTCACTTTTGAACAGGTCCTACCTCCCCCAGAAGAGAACCCAATGATCCAAGAACCTGAAGTCCTGCCCCCTGCACCAGCTTCTCAGACATGCATTTATCTGCCAAATCATCCTGTCTGTACCCTCACTAGCACATGTCACAGATAGCAATTCAGAAATTTCTACCTGGGAGGTACTGCTTCTCAGCTTTCTGCCTAGCTCTCTAACTTCTCTTTTCAAGACATCTCTGCTTCCTGCATCATTGGTACCAATATGTATCAAGACATCGGGCTACTCGTCCTCCCTCTCCAAAATGCTGTGAATGTGATTTGAGATATCCCCGATCCTGGCACCTGGGAGACAACATACCATCCAGGTTCACGTCCACAGAATCTCCTATCTATTCCCCTCTCTATTGAGTCCCCTCACATGATCCTTTCTTCTCTCTCTTTCCCTTCTGCACCATGGACTGTAACCTGGTCACCATGTCATTCTCCTGGGAGGTCATCCCCCATAAAAGTATCCAAAGCAGTAAACTTGTTTTTGAGGGGACTGGCAACAGGGGTGCACTGCTCCAACTGCCTATTTCCACTTTTCCTGACAATCACCCAGCTACTTGCCTCTTGCAACTACAGTATTTCCCTGTAACTTTGATCAGTTATCTTCTCACTTGCATACAAGCCAAAGGTCATCTAGTTGCTGCTGCAGATCCCTAACATGGTCTTCAAGGAGCTGCAGCCAGATGCACTTCACAGAGATGTAGTTTTCCAGGAGACTCTAGGACTCCCAGTTCTCCAACATCCGGCACAAAGAACACACCACAGCCATTTAAATGGTACAGTAAGAGAGGGGATAAAACAAAAAGTAAACCTTAACAGATGCTCTACACAGAGCCAAAGCCTCTTTTGCGCCAAAGACTGTCACTTCTACTCTTGCCACAGCCTCCTCGCAACAACGGCCGCTCCACTTATCCCTTCTGTGCTTTTTTTTCATTTGTGGAGCTCGTTCGTAGATGCTGCTGATAGGTCCCATACAAAATATAGTAAACTTGTTTGATTTTTGTGACTGTTGAACAAGGTGTTGTTTACAATAAATGGTATTGAAAGTATTTGAATATAAGATAATACTGCTGAAGAACATCCTTGTAAATTACACCTTTCTTGACGACTGTACCATTCAAATGCTAGAAATATCTCAGATTTGGCTTGTATGCAAGTTAGGAATCACTCAAAGTCAGAGTAGTCTTTTTCTTTGGTCTCACCTTCACTTTCAAGGTTGCGGCATATGCATAGTTGATCATAGTATGTTGGTTCCATCCTAGATGAGGCTGGAAGGTGAATTTGTCCCACACGGAGGTCACCAAGGTAGTAGAGCAACTTGATTTCAACGGTAAACCAAGTCCATGAAAATGGTGTCACAATCTGGGATTGCCCTTCCAAAATGAAGTATCCCCATGACTAGTCCTTCTTTCTCAACCTCATAAAAATCTTTGAAACCATCAAATGAAAAGGATTGTGAAGCATCTTTCCCAAAATTAGCTGAAATCTTAAGTTTGTTCAAATCAAATCAAAGTCAAGTTTAATTATCACTCAACTGTACATGCATATAGCTGAACAAAACAGCACTCCTCTGGGGCCAAGGTGAGCATATTCAAAATAGCAAGCGAAAAGACGTGGACATGCAAAAAATACATACCAAGCCCAAGTCCCTGAGTGACATGTCCCACAAACTGATGACACAGTGCACAGACACATGCAATCCAGCCTGTTATTTCAACGATTGAACACTAAAGGGCAGCACTGATGGGAGAGACCAGCCTCCAACCTGGCACAGATGCCACACTACACCATCTCCAGCATCTTCTCTTCTGGTCTGCAACGCAGGCAAGCCCACAGCTTGAGGCCTAGTTGTCACCACAATTTAGGCCACTCAGCTCCCCTGCCACCTATCACACCCCAAACAAGGGCATCTTATATTGTCAATGTCTAACAGGGTCTTGCAATCACAAGAGAAACATCCAAGGCAATCACCTACGGTTACACTGCATGCCGCCTTTGAGCACTAACTCCGATGCCTTCCTGTAGCAGGTAGTAACACAACCTGCACCCAGTGCAGCACCTCTGCCAATGAGTAGTTCCCACAGCATCTGCAGTGTACTTTGTGTTCACTAATGGGGTAAGCTTTCAGTACCTGAAGTTCCTGGAGCCCAGCATTGTCTTGTGATCATAAAAAAGACATTTAACAAAGAAAAAGCACCTTTGGTTGGCCCCCAAGAGGCCACTGCATCTGAATGCGCCACATCTTATTGGAAGTTCTCAACATTGAATTTCCTGTTTTGAATTTATTACATGATGACTTAAAAGCCATAATCCTAACCACAAATGATTCATAGACTGGGATCATGTAGGGTTGTGTCATTGCACCTCTCTTAATGTTGTGTCACCATCCCTCTTCTTAATCTTTCCCACTGAATTACCACATCCAACCAGTTTCCAAAATGACAAAAGAAAAATAGCAAATATTCAACATTTCAACATTCATCACCTCTTGAAACAAAATAACCCCAGTCTCTGTCACTGGCATGCAGCAGACAGACAAAATTTGTGCATATGTGTTCTCAGAGTCTAGCCATTAGGTCATTACTGTTTTTTCTCACTAAAGCTTAAGAGAGGATGTGACACACACTAAACATTCAAGGTCCTCTGCCAAGCTGAATACCACCTCTGGCACTGCTGGAAAAAATGGATCACTTTCAATATTTCAAGACCCACTTCTCATCAAATGAAAGAATCAATAACAAAATTCACCATGTGTGCCATATTTGAAGTCTGCACCATTATGCACATACTATGGTACTGTATTCAACAAGGGGATCAGCAATGAAGTTGTGAATGCCCCACATGTAAGTTGGTCCAAAAGATTAGAACCATGGATTTAAGGCAAAATGTAATGAAAATTAACTTGAATGGAAGTCTATGGCCAGTTTGTGGTGTACTACATTGATTGATAAAGATCCATCCTGGGCCCAACATACAAAGAAGGCATGCAGTGGATATATTTCATTAAGATTTTGAGGAGATTTGGCATGTCACCAAAGACTAGCAAATTTCTGCAGATGTACCATGGACAACAATCTGACTGGTTGCACCATTGTCTGGTATGGAGGCATAGGATCAGAAAAAGCTACAATGGATTGTAAACTCAGCCATGCTCCATAACTAGCCTCCCCATCATCAAGCAGCTATTCAAAAAGAAGATTTCTTCCACAATTAAGGATCCTCACCAACCAGGATATGCCCTCTTCACATTAATACCATCAGAGAGGAGTTACAGAAACACACTCAACTTTTTAGGAACAGTTTCTTACGCTCCACTAGCAGATTTCTGAATCGTCCATAAACTATTTTGCTTTATTTTTGCACTATTTATTATTTTTTGTATTTCTAAATGTAACATAGTAATTTTTATGCCTTGCACTGTACTGCTGCTGTAAAACAACAAATCCATGAAATACATCAGTGAGAATAACCCTGATTCTGATTTGATTTAAAGTAACGTGAAGCTAAATTTGATGCTGATCAAGCCATACTTCAAGTATGACAATGTGAACATTTGCACTGATGTGAACCAATGAAACCCTCGTGTGATTGATAAACACTCTGATGCATAGTTTATTTTTGGTCAAAGCAGCTACAACCTTCATCACAATTTTAATCTAAACAGAAAAGAAGTCATACAAGCAAAACAGATGCAAGTCTCTTTAACTACTTCACTGTTCACTTTTCCTATGCTGTAAAGTCATAAATAGTTTTATTTCTCCTCATGGGTACTTCTAGCGTTAGTTAGGGAAACACAGAACATAGAAAACCTACAGCACAATACAGGCCCTTCAGCCCACAATGCTGTACTGAACACATCCCTACCTTAGAAATTACGTAGGGTTACCCACAGCCCTCACAATTAATCACAATTCTTCTGAATGGAATCAGACAGCATAGGAATAGGCCCTTCTGCCCCACTGGTCCCTGCTGACCAATTCATTTCATTGTTGCAGAGTTCTCTGATGCCTATTGCCCCACTGACAATAGAGCTTTGGATACTGTTGAGGGAGATGTTCTTTCAGGAGTTGAGGCAGCAGTCAGATCTCTAGCACTATGGTTACCTCAGAACATCAGGGGCAAAGTTTAAAGTAAAATTTGTTATTAGAGTATATACATGTCACCACATACAACCCTGAGATTGTTTTTTCCGTGGGCATACTCAGAAAATCTATAGAACAGTAACTGTAAACAAGTTCAATGGACAACAAACTGTGCAAATGCAAGTATAAATAAATAGCAATAAATAACAATCATGAAATAACAAGATAAAGAGTCCTTAAAGGGAGTCCATCGGTTGTGGGAACACCAGAAGTAGCATAAGTGTAGTTATTCCCTTTTGTTCAAGAGCCTGATGATTGAGGGGTAGTAACTGTTCTTGAATCTGGTGGTGCGAGTCCTGAAGGACTTGTACCTTCTACCCAATGGCAGCAGTGACAAAAGAGCATGACCTGGGTGGTGAGGATCTTTGATGATGCTGCTTTTCTACAGCAATGCTTCAAGTAGATGTGCTCAGTGGTTGGGAGGGCTTTACCAGTGATGTACCGAACTGAACCCACACCCTTTTGTCGGAATTTCCTTTCAAAGGCATTGATGTTCCCATACCAGGCTATTAAGAAGCCAGTCAGGAAACTTTCCACGGCATATCTTTAGAAGTATCTCAAGGTTTTTGATGACATGCTGAATCTCCGCAGACTCCTGAGAAAGTTGAGGTGCTGTCATGCTTTCTTAGATCATAAGACTAAGGAACAGAATTAGGCCATTCAGCCCATCGAGTCAACTCTGCCATTTCATCATGGCTGGTCCCGGGTCCCACTCAACCCCATACACCTGCCTTTTCGCCATATCCTTTGATGCCCTGACTGATCAGGAAATGAGAGCTTTAAGGTGCTTGGAAGTAGGTACAGAGGAGATGTCAGTGGTAAGATTTTTAAGCAGAGAGTGGTGAACATGTGGAATAAGCTGCCGGCAACTGTGGTGCAGGGGGATATGATAGGGTCTTTTAAGGGACTCCCAGATAGGTACATGGAGCTTAGAAAAATAGAAGGCTATGGGCAATCCTAGGTAATTTCTAAAGTAAGTACATATATGGTACAGCATTGTGAGCCAAAGGGCCTGTATTGTGCTATAGGTTTTCTATGTTTCTAACTTCCGCCTTAAATAAATCCACAGAGTTGGCCTCCACCACAGTCTGTGGCAGAGCATTCCACCAATTCACCACTCTTTTGCTAAAAAAATTCCTCCTGTTCTGAAAGGTCACCCCTCAATTTTGAGGCTTTGCCCTCCAGTTTTGGATGCCCCCACCAGCGACAACATCCTCACAACATCCACCTTATCTAGTCCCTTCAACTTCAGTAGGTTTCAATGAGAGCTCCATGCATTCTTCTAAATTCCAGTGAGTATAGGCCCAAGCTGCCAAACGCTCCTTATATGTCATTCCAAGAATCATCCTCGTGAACATACTCTGGGCTCTCTCCAAAGAAAACATATCCCTCTGAGATATGGAGCCCAAAACTGATGACAATACAATACAATACTCTAGCGTCTTATAAAGGCTCTGTATTATCTCCTTGCTTTTATATTCTATTCCCCTTGAAAGGAATGCCAATATTGCATTTGCCTTCTTTACCACAGATCCAACCTGTAAATTAACTTTCAGGGAGTCTTGCACAAGGATTCTCAAGTCCCTCTGTGTCGAATTTTCTCCCCATTTAGATAATAGTCTGCACTATAGTTCCTTTAATCAAAATGCATTGACATACATTTCCCAATGCTGTATTCCATCTGCCTCTTTATTGCCCATTCTTTCAATCTGTCTACATCCTGCTTCAATCACATTGCTTCCTCAGCACTGCCTAATCTAGGCTGAAATAGCTAACACGAGAGGGCACAATTTTAAGGTGCTTGAAAGTAGGTACAGAGGAGATGTCAGGGGTAAGTTTTTTTTAAACAGAGAGTGGTGAGTGCGTGGAATGGGCAGCTGGCAACGGTGGTAGAGACAGATATGACAGGCTCTTTTAAGAGACACCTGTACAGGTACATGGAGCTTAGAAAAATAGAGGCACCTTATCAAACACCTTCTGAAAATCAAAGTAAAGGATGCCCACTGCCTCTCCTTTGTCTACCCTGCTTGTTACTTCTTCAAAGAATTCTAGAAGATTTGTCGGGCAAGATTTCCCATTACAAAAACCATGCTGACTTTTATCATCAGCCTCCAAGTACTCCAAAACCTCATCCTTCAGAATAGGCTCCAACACTTTCCCAACCACTAAGATTAGGCTAACTGGCCTATAATTTCCTTTCTTTTGTCTTCCTCACTTCTTAAAGAGTGGAGTGATATTTACTATTTTCCAGTCCTCTAGGACCATGCCAGAATCAAGTGATTCTTGAAAGATCATGACCAATGCATCCGTTATCTTTTCAGCAACCACTCTCAGGTCTCTGGGATGTAGTCCATCTGGTCTAGGGGACTTATCCACCTTAAGACCTTTGAATTTGCCCATCACTTTTTCCTTTGAAATAGCAATGGCACTCATTCCTGCTCCCTGACACTCACAGACCTCTGGCATGCAGGTAGTGTCTTCCACAGTAAGGACTGAAGAAAAGTACCCATTAAGTTCATCTGCCATTTCTTTGTCCCCTATTACTCCCTCATCAACATCATTATCTGCTCTGACCTCCCTTTTATTATTTACATATCTGAATATAAACTTCTAGTATCCTGCTTTATAATATCAATTAGTTTGCCCTCATATTTCACCTCTCCTCTTCTTATAGTTTTTTTAATTGCCTTTTGTTGGATTTTAAAAACTTCCTACTTACTTTTGCTACATTATATGCCCTTCCCTTGGCTATTATGCAGTCCTTAACTTCCCTTGTCAGCCACAATTGCTGAGTCCTGCCATTTATCGGTGGGACAATTCTTGTGAACTACTCCCAGAATCTTCAACCACCTCTGCTCTGCCGTCATCCCTGTCAGTATTCCCCTCCAATCCACCTGGGCAAGTTCCTCTCTCATGCTTTTGCAATTCCATTTATTCCATTGTGATACTGACACATGTGACTTATGCTTCTCCTTTTGAAATTGCAGTATGAATTCAATTATATTATGATCACTGCCTCCTAAGGGTTCCTTTATGTTAATCTCCCTAATTAGATCTGGGTTATTACACAACACTCAATCTGCCTTTCCTTGAGTAGGCTCAAGCACAAGCTGCTCCAAAAAGCCATCTTGTAGGCATTCAACAAATTCCCTCTCTTGCAATCTGAAACTAACCTGATTTTCCCAATCTCCTTGCATATTGAAGTGACCCATTACAATTCTGTCATTACCCATATTACATGCCTTTTCCAGCTTCCTTTGCAATCTCAACCTCACATCTTGGCTACTATTTCGAGGCTGATACATGATTCCCATAGTGGTTTTTTAACCCTTGCAGTTTAACTCCACCCACAAAGATTCAACGTTCTCTGACCCTATATCAGCTCTTTCTAAAGACGTAATTCCATCTCTTACCAATAAAGCCACACCACTGCCTATGCTTTCCTGCCTGTCCTTTCGCAGTAGAGCTCTACAATTATATTTATATATTAGATCCCGCATAGGTCCTCTGAGATAGTGACACCCTATTTCTCTTCCTATTTAAAGTTACTGACCCTTTCCACCTTATATCCTCCGATGAGTACTGGCTCATGGTCCTCTGGTTTCTCTCCATAGAACATAGAACCATAGAACATTACAGCACAGAAACAGGCCTTTTGGCCCTTCTTGGCTGTGCCAAACCATTTTTCTGCCTTGTCCCACTGACGTGCACCTGGCCCATACCCCTCCATACACCTCTCATCCATGTACTTGTCCAAGAAATTCTTAAATGTTAAAACTGAGCCCACATTTACCACTTCTGCACACTCCCATCACTCTCTGAGTGAAGAAGCCCCCCCCCCCATGTTCCATTTAAACTTTTCCCCCTCACCCTTAACCCATGTCCTCTGGTTTTTTTTCTCCCCTACCCTCAGTGGAAAAAGCCTGCTTGCATTCACTCTATCTATATCTGTCATAATTTTATATATCTCTATCAAGTCTCTCCTCATTTTTCTATGCTCCAGGGAATAAAGTTCTAATCTATTCAACCTTGAGTAACTCAGTTTCTCAAGTACCGGCAACATCCTTGTAAACCTTTTCTGCACTCTTTCAACCTTATTAATATCCTTCCTGTAATTCGGCGACCAAAACCGCACACAATACTCCAAATTCGGCCTCACCAATGCCTTATACAACCTCACCTTAACACTCCAACTCTTATACTCAACACTTTGATTTATAAAGGCCAATGTATCAAAAGCTCTCTTTACTACCCTATCTACCTATGACACCACTTTTAGGGAATTTTGTATCTGTATTCCTAGATCCCTCAGTTCTACTACACTCCTCAGTGCCCTACCATTTACCTTGTATGTTCTAGCTTGGTTTTTCTTTCCAAAGTGCAATACCTCATACTTGTCTGTATTAAACTCCATCTGCCATTTTTCAGCCCATTTTTCCAGCTGGTCCAGATCTCTCTGCAAGCTTTGAAAACCTTCCTCACTGTCCACTACACATCCAATCTTTGTATCATCAGCAAACTTGCTGATCCAATTTACCACATTATCATCCAGATCATTGATATAGATGACAAATAACAATGGACCCAGCACTGATCCCTGTGGCACACCACTAGACACAGGCCTCCAATCAGAGAAGCAATCCTCCACTACCACTCTCTGACTTCTCCCATTGAGCCAATGTCTAATCCAATTTACCACCTCACCATGTATACCCAGCAACTAAATCTTCCTAACTAACCTCCCATGCGGGACCTTGTCAAAGGCCTTACTGAAGTCCATGTAGACAACATCCACTGACTTCCCTTCATTCACTTTCTTTATAACCTCCTCAAAAAACTCTAGTAGATATGTTAAAGAAGAAGAGTTAAAGAAGATGACCTACTATGCACAAACCCATGTTGACTCTTCCTAATAAGTCCCTTTCTATCTAAATACTTGTAGGTCCTATCTCTTAGTACTCCTTCCAATAATTTACCTACTACCGACGTCAAACTTACCGTCCTATAATTTCCTGGATTACTTTTAGAGCCTTTTTTAAACAACAGAACAACATAAGCAATCCTCCAATCCTCTGGCACCTCACCTGTAGATACCAACATTTTAAATATATCTGCCAGGGCCCCTGCAATTTCAAAACTAGTCTCCTTCAAGGTCCAAGTGAATACCCCGTTAGGTCCTGGGGATTTATCTACTCTGATTTGCCTCAAGATAGCAAGCACCTTCAATCTGTAAAGGTTCCATGATGTCACTACTTGTTCGCCTTATTTCCATTGACTCCATGCCAGTTTCCTTAGTAAATACAGATACAAAAAACCCATTTAAGCCTGCTTGAAGCAAGTGGGTACTACAGATCTATGGAGCAAGAGATTGAAGATATACATGAATACACCAGCCAGGTAGTCAGCACTGGTTTTCAGTACATGGCCAGGTACCCCATCCGGACTGGAAGCTTTCCTTGGACTCACTGCCCTGAAGGCAGCCCGTACGTCACCTTCAGATACTGAGAGCAAAGGATCATCAGGAGACATGGGGTTGTGCGACAGTTCCTCGTGTTCTGGTGGTCAAAGCGAGTATAGGAGGCATTGACTTCATCTGGAAGAGAAGCTCTGTTGTCCCCTATGTCACAAAACTTAACTTTGTAGGAGATAATTGCATTCAAACCCTGCCACAGCTGTCGAGCATCCCTTGATGATTCCAGTCTAGTCCAGAATCTCCACTTCACCCATGAAATTGCTTTCCAGAGATCATACCTGCACCTCTTAGAGCATTCTTGAAGATAAGTTTTCTAAATTGGCATCAGACCAATTTTCCTTGACTATGAGGTGATTTGCCAATAGTAACTTTAAGGTAAATGAATCTCAGAGCAGTCGGAGCCAGTGAAAGAGTCTGAATAATCACGTTACCGCAAAAAAAATCTTAACTAAATTGGGAGACGAAGCAGTACAGAAAATAACATCAGACAAAAATGGAGGGCCACATTAAAAATGTTAATACCTCAGGAAACAGTGTAAAAAATCATCAGGAATTAAGATTGTAATTGAGGAAAACAAAGAAAACAGTAGAAATGTAAACTAACAAAATCAAAGAAAATTAAAAGATACTTAATTAAAAGCAAGATAACCAAGAAATCTGTTAGGGACCAAAATGGTGTTGAGACAAAGAAAGTGAATAACATTCTTAATCCATACATTTCACCTGTCTATTCAAAATGATGCTAACTTTGCAGTTTGAGAGAAAGCCATTATAGGCATTCTACAAATTCTCTCTCTTGGGATCCAGCACCAACCTGATTTTCCAAATCTACCTACATACTGAAATCCTCCTTAACTGTCATAAACATTTTACATGCCTTTCTTGCCTGTCTCCCATTGTAATTTGTACCCCACTTCCTGGCTGCTATTTGAAGGCCTGTATATATTTCCTATCAAGGCCTTTTTACCTTTGCAGTTTCCTCACTCCACCTACAAGGATTCTACTGTGTTCAGTAAACAACTTTCACATTTCCATTCTATACGCCATATTCAGACATCCCACCTCTCCCGAAAGTTCTGGGAGTCTCCCACCTTATTGATAGTAGCTCCCTGACGCCCGCAAATTATATACAATATCGAGAGTGAGAGAGTGAGGGAGAGGGGGAGAGGGAGAGACAGAGAGAGGGGGAGGGGGGAAGGGGGAGAGGGGAAGGGGATGAGAATATGATTTGTCTCTCTTTGTGCTAAGTAGACCTATCAGTTTTCTCTGTGGGTGGGCTTTACAGTTGACCTCTCTCTCTTTCTTTCATTGTCCATCAGTTCAGCTTTGTGTCCTGCAGTGTCATGGCAGAATGTTCCAAAAAAACAAAGTATAAAATGTACTTCACCCCAGACTACACTAAAGTGTACCCCTGCCTAATAGGGGTCAAAATAATGACAGTGTTGCTCACTGCACTGTTTGCAACAGTGACTTTTCTATTGCCCAGGGTGGGTTAAATGACTGTAAAAGACATGTTGAGGTGAGTTTAACGGGTGTCATTCATTCATTAGCATAGCTAACGTTATTTAAACTAGCTGCTAAGGAGCTACTCTATTGGTGTCCTACGTGATGAGGACAAACTCCCTGTAGACTTGCTTAAAGTTGTAATAGAATAAAAAAATGACTCCATGATAATATAAGTACATATTTTAATGTCACCTTTTCTGCATAAGACAATATAATACAGATACACCTCATGCTTTTATTTCTTTTAGGAACCACAACATATTAGGGAGGCTAAGTGAAGGGAAAGCTGCTCAAGTATTTCACAGTTCTTTTCAGCAGAAAACCAAAGTCTGACAGAGAAGGTCACTAGAGCTGAGGTATACTTTACATCTTTCATCGTTGAGCATAACCTGCCATTCCAGGTGTGTAAGCACGGCAAACTATTCAGGAAAATGTTTCCTGATTCAGAAATAGCAAAAGCTATGCCTGCTCATCAACCTGCAAAAGAAATAGAAGGACTTCCGGTTAAGATGGCAGTAGCTTAAGTCGCTAAAACTATTGCTCCACTCCACTTCATATACCTGCATTTATATCTTACTCTTCCTCCCACTATTGAAGTAGCTGGCTGCACAACGAGTGTATCTGAGCCTACTAAATCGGCAAAAAAAGACACTCCATCGGGAGCAACCTTGAGTGAAATTGTGTCGCTGTTAGAACAAACCCAACAAGATATGTTTTCTCAATTTAGTTCGTTGGAACTGAAACTGGATAAAATCAACTCTAGACTGGAGAATCATGCTCAACGTTTATCACATGTTGAAGACGTCACGGAGAAACTAGACCGTCGTTGTAAAGACCTGCAAAGAGTTTGCTCTACCCTAAAGGAGCATAATAGCAAGTTAACTCTTAAAGTTATGGACCTTGAAAGCAGGAGTAGACGCCAAAATCTTCGAATTCTCAGCTTGCCTGAGACGGTTGAAGGGGGATCTCCTGTCGAATTTTTCTCAAAATTTCTATGTGAGATCTTTGGAAGCAAAATACTTGCCAGTCCTCCAGAGATTGATCTTTACATCTTGCTCAGTGGATGGCCAGAGACCACGTCCAGTGATAATTCACCTCCATCGTTACCAAATCAAGGATTTACTAATTAAAGAAGCTCGCCGACGTAAAACGCTTCAATATAAAGGTCATGCTATCCGTTTAGTAGGGGACTATGCACCTCAGGTTATGAGTCAACGTGCTGAATACAGAGGAGTAATGAAAGATCTCTATGATCGTGGACTTCATCCGTCTCTCACCTTCCAGCCTGGCTCCGAATCAAGCTTAGGAACGGTGATTTTAAACGTTTTGATTCGGTTGCAGAGGCACAGACCTTTATTGATAGCCTATCTGCTACTTTGAGTTCCTCAGATATGATATGATATGATTTTTTTTTCTTTTCAGCCTTTTTCGTAGACAAGGTCTTTAAAGGTCTTTGGAGACTTTATTTCAAAATGGAGCTGGTGTCGCATTAAAAATTTGATATTGATTCGTGAAGTGACGACTTCCTTGAATGGTTTTTTGTTTTTCTTTTCAGACTTCAGTCTCCAATTTCTACAAATTTTGATATTTTCTTTTTTAAATTTAAAACGTAGCTGTTGTCACATCTATTTAATTAGTAGCTTAATTATGTTGCATTGTTCTATTGAAGTGCTTTGTTTTCAATTTTCTCAATTTTTGTTTCTATCTTACATAATTTTAGTTCTTTAAAGGTGATGATTTTTTTTCTTTCCGGTTAGATTATTTTAACCTTAAACAGCAGTTGGTGCTGTACCTTTAAACTCAGTTTCGAGTTTGGATCAAATTTCTCTCGAATGGATTTTACTTAGGTGGTTTTTTTTCCCTGTGTTTCAAGATGCTATTTGTGTTTTTTTTTTCCTTATTTTTATGATTTGGTTGGATTACTTATTTTGACGCTAAAGTTTTTTTTCTGTATAACTGAGTTTATAGATTATCTTTTTTTCGGTTTATCAACTCCAGCGGGAAGGTTGGGGTAAAGTTTTTTTTAGACCATTATTGTACTTTAAGATTTACAAACTTTGAATGTTTTTTTTTCTTGTTAAGGTAAATCTTTGTCTGTAACTCTTAAAGCTTTTTGGTGTTTATTTCCATTACTGTATCAACAGTTGGAGTGGAGATAATTAAGATGTTACCTAATTGGAAGTCCAGTAGGGGGTTAGTTTTTCTCATTATATTTGCTTTATATTTGCAGCTTTCTTGTTGTAGGTTTAGAGGGTGTGGGTGGGAACTCCAATGCTAATATTATATATGGAATTTTGACATATTTGTACTATAACAGGATGTAATTTCATCCTGTTTTTTTTTTCTTCTATACTTTTGCCCCAGAATTACATATGCATTTCAGATATGGTTTAATGCCTTTTTTTCTTATGTTCAATGGTTAGTCCATTGAACCTTGTCAGCTGGAATGTTACGGGTTTGAATAAATTCGGTTAAAAGTGGGAGAGTGTTCGCACATCTTAAACAGCTTAGAGCAGAGGTAGTCTTTTTACAAGAAACACATATTCGTCACTCAGATAATTCTCGTCTTATGGCACGATGGGCAGGACCACACTTTCATTCAACTTTTCAAGCCAAGGCGAGGGGCGTTTCAATTCTTATAAACAAAAATGTTTCTTTTGAGCTTCATAATAAGATATCTGATCCTAAAGGTCATTTTATTATTGTTTCGGGGAAACTTCATAATACGTGGGTGGTCTTAGCCAACCTTTACGCTCCTAACTTGGACGATGTAGGGTTTTTTGACCACTTTTTTCCTTCATTGCCAGAACTAAGTTCATACTCTGTTATATTGGGTGGTGACTTTAACTGTTGGCTGAATCCAGTTTTGGACAGATCTTCTTCTATCCCTAGACAATTAAGTAAATCTGCTTTATTTATTCAATCTTTTCTTTCTAATTATGGAATATCTGATATTTGGCGTTTCTTCCATCCACACGAAAGAGATTACTTTTTCTCACAAGTTCACCATATATTTACTCGAATTGACTATTTTTAAATTGATAATCAATTGATCCCATCCGTCCATTCTTGTGACTATAAGAGTATATTGATTTCAGATCATGCCCCACTTACATTGTCCATAGTTCTCCCTGGCCTCCCTCAAGTAAATAAACACTGGCATTTTAATCCGACCTTGTTGTCGGATAACGACTTTGTAAAATTTATGGAGGATCAGATAACTTTCTTTTTAAATACTAATGCACTATCTGAAACCTCTAGTCAGGTGGTTTGGGACACAATGAAAGCACATCTAAGAGGTCAAATAATTTCCTATACAGCAAATTTGAAAAGTAAGTCTCACAAAGAACGTTTAGAACTGATCAATTAGATTAAAGCTATAGACCAATTATACGCCCAGGTCAAGGATTCGGAGTTATATAAGAAAAGAATGGAACTTCAAACTAAATTTAATCTTATTTCTACTTATCCGATTGAATGCCAACTTTTGGGCAGTCGGAGTAAGTTCTATATTCATGGGGATAAATCTGGTAAGTCCTTAGTTAACCAACTTAGGCGCTCTAAAGCAAAACAACACATCACTAAAATTCAAATGAGTAATGGGAATATTAGTGTGGACCAGTCTGAAATTAATGATACATTCAAGAATTTTTACTCTCAACTTTACACCTCTGAATCCTTTAATGGTAATACTACTGTCATGTTTAGAACCCTTGGCGATTGCTATCCGAGAATCACAAAACATTTTTGGCATTAATCGTGGGACAGATATACATAAGTTAACATTATATGCAGATGATTTATTATTATTTATTTCTGATCCTGAGAAATCCATTCCTGCAGTTTTATCATTGTTGGCTCAATTTAGTGATTTTTCTGGGTATAAATTAAATCTTAATAAGAGTGAATTGTTTCCTTTAAATAGACAGGTTCCAATTTATGGAAATTTACCTTTTAAATTAGTTAATGACTCTTTTATTTACTTAGGGATTAAAATCACAAAAAACTATAAGGACTTATTTAAGATGAATTTTTTGCCCTTAATCGATCAGATTAAATGTTTGTTTACTAAGTGGTCACCACTATCTTTATCTCTGATAAGTCGGATTAATGCTATTAAGATTGTTATTTTACCCAAGTTTTTATATTTCAAGCGGTACCAATTTTTATTTCTGCTTTGCAGCCTGGTAAATCTCCTGGTCCTGATGGGTTCTCTACAGAATTTTATAAATCATTTTCCTCATTGCTCTTAGTAGTTTAGTTTTTCCTGATTCTTTTAAACAAAATAAATTGCCTGCATCATTTGATGAGGCTTGTATCATTCTTTTAGCGGAAAAAGGCAAGGATCCATTAGAATGTGCTTCATACAGGCCGATTTCTCTATTAAATGTAGATGCTAAAATTTTAACTAAAGTTGAGACTATTTTACCCTTAATTATCTCTGAGGATCAATCTGGCTTTATTAAAAATCGCCTTCCCTTTTTCAATATTAGATGTCTTTTTAATAATCTATATTCATCTTCATCAGGGACCCCTGAATGTGTTATCTCTCTTGATGCCGAAAAGGCGTTTGATCGGGTGAAGTGGCACTACTTATTTGTGGTTTTAGAAAAAATTAATTTTGGATATAATTTTATTAAGTGGATTAAGTTACTATATTCCCATCCAATTGCATCAGTTTTGACTAATTCCCAGCAATCCCAACTGTTTGATCTTGAACGTGGCACCCGACAGGGATGCCCTTTAAGTCCTCTGTTATTTGATCTGGCTATCGAGCCATTGGCAATTGCGTTTCACAGTTGTACTGAACTGACTGGGATCTGGAGGGGTGGTTTTGAGCACAAAGTCTCTCTATATACCGATGATTTGTTACTTTTTAAAACCTGACCACCTCCTTACCTTTGTTGTTTTCACTACTCAATAAATTTAGTCAGCTATCTGGATACAAACTTAATCTACATAAGAGTAAACTTTTTCCGATAAATAAGGAAGCACAAGAATTAGAATTTCACAATCTCCCTTTTAAAGTACTAAACAACTGTTTTACTTATCTTGGTATTATCGTAACAAGGAACTATAATTGACTGTTCAATGAGAATTTCAATAATCTTTTAAATTTTACAAAACAGAGATTAGCACAGTGGTCACCTCTGTCCATGTCTTTAATTGGGCAAATTAATGTAATTAAAATGAATATTCTCGCTAAATTTTTATACTTATTTCAATCTTTACCTATACTTAGTCCTAAAGTTTTTTTTGATTCTTTAGATTCTATTATCTCGTCATCCCTACGAAAGGGTAAACAGCCCAGACTCAATAAAGATCATCTCCAAAAGCCTGAAAGAGAAGGTGGCTTGGCGTTGCCTAATTTTCGTTCATATTATTGGGCAGCCAATATTCGTAATATTATCTTTTGGTCCTACTTTTATAACCAGTCTGTTGGTCCAACATGGGTGGCAATGGAATTAAACGCTTATAAGAAATTATCTATTCCAGCTTTACTTGGATTTGTTCTTCCTTGCCAATTGCCAAAATCTATTATTAATCCTGTAATCAGGTATACTCTGAGAATATGGGCTCAATATAGAAAATACCACGGTCTTTATAGTTTTTCCCTCTCTAATCCTATTCTATACAATCATTTATTTCAACCGTCTATGCAGGATTCCACATTCCAAGACTGGTGTAGGAGAGGTATCAGGCGTTTTGAAGATCTTTTTATAGACAATCGCTTTGCGTCTTTTGAATAGTTGTCTATAAAGTTTAATTTACCGAATACTCACTTTTTTAGATACCTTCAAATTAGACATTTTATTAGCTCTTTAATACCACATTTTCCTGAACAACCTGATAAAAATGTTGTAGACTTGTTTCTTCAAATGAACCCCTTGGGCAAAGGCGTAATCTCTACTATTCATGTTAAATTTATGATTCTCAGACGAGCCCCTTGTGATAAAATTAAAACTGCTTGGGAGCATGACTTAGGTTTTCCTTTGTCCGACAAGGTTTGGGATTCAATTTCTAAATCCGTCAATTCAATCTCCTTATGTGCTCGCCATTGTCTCCTACAGTTTAAAGTCGTCCACAGGGCTCATATGTCCAAAACCAAATTGGCCAAGTTCTATCCTGATATTTGTCCCTAGTGTGACAAATGCAAAGGAGGTGAGGTCTCCCTTTCCCATTTCTATTGGGCCTGTCCTACTCTGGAAAAATTTTGGAAAGATTTTTTTTAAACTTTATCTTCTATATTAAATTGTCATTTGGAACCTGATCCTTCGATCGCTCGTTTTGGTACTGTTCGAGACCCTGACAAGCATTTGACCCTTCCCCCTACCCATGCTCAATGGCTTAGGGATATAATGGTTTAGATTTCAAAAAGATTCACTACTCACTTTCTAATTCAGACATAAAGTTCCATAGGGTGTGGGGATCTTTTCTCGAATATTTTCATAACTCTCACCTAGATTGACAGGGTTTGTTCTTTTTTCTCTTGATAATCGGACCCTACTTTTCCAGCTTTTTTTTTACTTTTGTTTTTTTTCTGATCAGGTAGCAGGCTGCCACCCACTTTTTTTTTATTACAATATGTAGTTCTGGGGCAATAAAAGGGTATCTCGTATAATGGTTGGCTTGTTGGATAGGTGATGGATTGGGTGCTTTTCTTTCTTTTTCTTTTTTTCCTTTTTTACTATGGGTGACTTGCTCATTTGTTAAGACATGTATTATTGTTATTTTTGTTTATATGGCAATGATCCTTTGATATATATTATTGATTTTCTTTTCTTCGTTGTAGTTTTGTAGAAAATTATAAATAAAAGAGAAATAGAAAAGCTATAGCATAAGCATCTATCCTATGGGGTGTTAGCTTTCATAAGTCGAGGGATAGAGTTTAAGAGTCACAAGGTAATGATGCAGCTCTATAAAACTCTGGTTAGGCCACACTTGGAGTACAGTGTCCAGTTCTGGTCGCCTCACTATAGGAAGGATGTGGAAGCATTGGAAAGGGTACAGAGGAGATTTACCAGGATGCTGCCTGGTTCAGAGAGTATGCATTATGATCAGAGATTAAGGGAGCTACGGTTTTGCTCTTTAGAGAGAAGGAGGATGAGAGGAGACATGATAAAGGTATACAAGATAATATGAGGAATAGACAGAGTGGACAGCCAGCAGCTCTTCCCTAGGGCACCACTGCTCAATACAAGAGGACATGGCTTTAAGGTAAGGGGTGGGAAGTTCAAGGGGGATATTAGAGGAAGGTTTTTTACTCAGAGAGTGGTTGATGCATGGAATGCGCTGCCTGAGTCTGTGGTGGAGGCAGATACTCTAGTGAAATTTAAGAGACTGCTAGACAGGTATATAGTGGAATTTAAGGTGGGAGGCAAGGTTTAAGGGTCAGCACAGCATTGTGGGCCAAAGGGGCCTTTACTCTGCTGTATTATTCTATGTTCTATTTGCATTGAGACTGCCAACAAAATATTCAACAAGGAATATACAGTGTGTGTGTGTGTGTGTGTGTGTGTGTGTGTGTGTGTGTGTATTTATTAGTTTCAACATGTGATCAAATAAATTGTTGTGTTCTTTTCTGGAGGTCAACCAGGGGCAGGGGTGGTGGTGCTACCTGCCTGAAATGAGTTTTTGCAGGGTGGGATGTCTGCATATTGCTTGGCTATTATTAGTTTTCACAATGTAAATCTCAAGGTTACTCGGTCCTATGTCCCTCTCATCAGAATCAGATTTTTCAAGAACAGCATGCAGATTCGTACTGATTATGAAACAGAAAACTGACTTTTATCTTTATCTGTTCCCTGTGCAGTCCATTTATTTTTGGCTACCAAACATGCCCTTTATGTGTGTCCCACGTTGTTGCATTTTCTTCAAGTTTCACCTTTAAACTAGCATTGGTCTGGAGTAAGTGAGCCCCTGCTATAATGGTAATATAATTTGTTGCATTTTCTTCAAGTTTCACCTTTAAACCAGCACTAGTCTGGTGTATGCGAGTCCCTGCCACAAGGGTAATATAATCTTTTGGACCAGACCAGTTTCTGTTTAGATGCTGCAGCTTTGTTCACATTCCCTTTCATTTCTGACTGCAACTCAGTTGTGTCTATGTTTGCCACTTTCACTGATACAGCTATTTCATCTGCTCTTTTAAATACAAGTTGAGCTTCAGTTAGAAACCATAGAACATTCTTCTTATTTGGTTGTCCATCAGAATGCAATGCCAACATCCACTCCTTTAACAGTGAAATCTTTGATGACTATACAGTCCTATCCTGGACCCACAAGTTCTATTGCAGGTGGGATGTGTATATGTGGTAGTGATGGCAACCATGGCTGCATTTCTCCTGGCTCTCTTCTGCTATCTTCTGGTTGTTCTTCTCATCTCCAGAAAACTAACCCCGTCCCTACACAGCTGTCACCAAGTGTTATGGTTAGCAGCAATATCCTCCAGGTCCTCAGGTCTGATGTTGCACTTCCTTAAAGCAGTCTTCATCTGATAATTATAGCGCTTCTTTGGCCCTCCAGCTGAGAGTCGACCATGATGCAGCTGGCCGTATAACACTTTACGGGGTAGCCGACATGGGGGCATCCTTATCACGTGCCCCAGCTGCTGCAGCTAACGCTGGGTGATCATGGCCTCAATACTTCTGTAGGTCAGTGGTGGAGACCTGCACTAGGAAGATATTAAAGGGCCACAGGGGGTGTGCCATCCCCAGTCACACTATCTTCACCATGATGAGGTAAATCCCGGTGGTGAACCCAGGTCAACCGGTCCACATCTTGGCTGCAGGAGGCTGCCGGGTCCTTGATCTGTTAAGGCCACCCTATTGCTCAGAGGGTGTGTGTGAAGCGTCTAGTGCAGTAGTGTAGTCGTGCTTTAGTTAGTGCATGTTGCATGCTGTATGCCGCATAGTGCTCTCTGCTTACAGCTGTTGCCGCTGGCTAGCCTTCTCAAAAGAGGGTGAAAAGAGGAGCCAAGTGTGTAAGCCTCCTACTGCCAGTACAGAGCCTCTCCACCACCAAGACTCCTGCAGTGCCTCCTTGGGGTGACACGCGAAAACTGGGTATCTTACAGTCCCAGGCTAAACTACAGGGGATCTCAGAGCAGCAGTGGGCCCCAGAAATGTGGTGTGCAAGCCCACCACTGTGTGGATATTCCCTGGTGCCGTCAACCACTATGGGTAAATAGCCCCATAAAACATTATAGCACAGAAACAGGCCCTTTGGCCCTTCTTGGCTATGTTGAGCCATTTTTCTGCCTAGTCCCACTGACCTGCACCTGGACCATATCCCTCCATACACCTCTTGCCCATGAACCTGTCCAAGTTTTTCTTAAATGTTTAAAGTAAGCCCACGTTTACCACTTCATCTGGCATACTGTTTCTCTAGTGCAGGGAACAAACATAATCCAAAACCAGAAAAATATTATGTAAAAATAAGAAACAAATACTTCCAACACTTAAAAAACAGTAAAAGAAAATGAATTTTAAAAATTTTAATTTGTTAAATTAAGCAGCCAGATTTTGATTTCCACTGACTTCTGCAGGACTGTTGCAACACAATCGTTGCATTTTAAGCAAGTACTGTACAAATTCTGAAAATAAAAATCCAGTTATCGTTATTTTTATAAACACTTAAATTATAGAAAATCTGAACATTTAGACAGATAACAGATTATTTTGGTACATAAAGAACTGAATTGGCACTGTTGATCAGAGATAGTGTCACGGCTGCAGAAAAGGAGGAAGACACAGAGGGATTGTCTACGGAGACTCTGTGAGTGGAAGTCCGAAACAGGAAAGGTTCAGTAACTTGTCTGGGTGTTTTTTATAGACCACCCAATAGTAACAGGGATATTGAGGAGCAGATAGGGAGACGGATCCTGAAAAGGTGTAATAATAACATGGTTTTTGAGGTGGGAGATCTTAATTTCCCTAATATCAACTGGCATCTCCCTAGAGCGAGGGGTTTAGATGGGGTGGAGTTGGTAAGGTGTTTTCAGGAAGGTTTCTTGACACAATATGTAGATAAGCCTACAAGAAGAGAGGAATTGGGAAATGACCTTGTCAGGTCTCTTAGTGGGAGAGCATTTTGGAGATAGTGATCGTAATTCTATCTCCATTGGAGAGGAATAGGAACAGACAAATTGGAAATTGGAAACAGATGTTCTCAGGGAAATGTACAGAAGAAATGTTGCAAATGTTCAGGGGATATTTGCGTGGAGTTCTGCATAGATACGTTCCAATGAGACAGAGAAAGGATGGTAAAGTACAGGAACTGTGGTGTACAAAGGCTGTTGTAAATCTAGTCAAGAAGAAAAGAAGAGCTTATGAAAGGTTCAAAAAACTAGGTAATGATAGAGATCCTGAAGATTATAAGGCTAGCAGGAATGAGTTTAAGGATGAAATTAGGAGAGCCAGAAGGGGCCATGGGAAGGCCTTGGGGGACAGGATTAAGCAAATCCCAAGGGATTCAACAAGTAAATAGGAGTTACAGACAGGTGGTCACTCCGGGGCCACAGGGGACAGAGAAATGGATCACAGTCAGGAGAGGGAAGGGGAAGAGTCAGGCACTAGGGAGTACCTCTGTGGCTGTACCCTTTGACAATAAGTACTCATGTTTGAGTACTGTTGGGGGAGGGGGTGAAGGACAGCCTACCTAGGGGAAGCGACAGTGGCCGTGCCTCTGGCACAGAGTCTGGCCCTGTGGCTCATAAGGGTAGGGAAAGGAAGAGGAAGGCAGTAGTGATAGGGCACTCTATTGTCAGGGGTTCAGTCAGGCGATTCTGTGGACGCAGGAAAGAAACTCAGATGGTAGTTTGCCTCCCAGGTGCCAGGGTCTGGGATGTTTCTTATTGCATCCAAGATATCCTGCGGTGGGAGGGAGAACAGCCAGAGGTTGTGGTACATATTGGTACCAATGACATAGGTGGGAAAAGGGAAGAGGTCCTGAAAGAAGACTACAGGGAGTCAGGAAGGAAGTTGAAACGCAGGACCTCAAAGGTAGTAATCTCGAGATTACTGCCTGTGCCACGCGACAGTGAGAATACGAATAGAATGAGGTGGAGAATAAATGAGTGGCTGAGGGATTGGAGCAGGGGGCAGGGATTCAGACTTCTGGATCACTGGGACCTCTTTTGGGGCGGGTGTGACCTGTACAAAAAGGACGGGTTGCACTTGAATCCCAGGGGGACCAATATCCTGGTGGGCAGGTTTGATAGAGCTGTTGGGGAGGGTTTAAACTAGTTTGGCGGGGGGTGGGAATCAGAATGTGAGTGCAGGGATTAAGGTAGAAGGACAAGGGCACGATGCTAAGAGTTCTGAGTTGATGAGTAAGGACAGGCGGGGACAGAACATGATAATAGACAGTTAAAGGGGTTGAAATGTGTCTATTTCAATGCTACAAGTATTAGGAACAAGGAGGATGAACTTAGAGCATGGATTAGTATGTGGAACTACGATGTTGTGGCAGTTACTGAATCTTGGTTGGAGGAAGGGCAGGATTGGATGATGCAGGTCCCAGGGTTCAAGAGTTTTAAGAGGAATAGGATGGGAGGTAGAAAAGGGGGGGAGTGGCATTGTTGGTCAGGGATAGTATCACGGCTATAGAAAGGGAGGACACTGCAGAAGGAGCGTCCACAGAGTCAGTCTGGGTGGAAGTCAGAAATAGGAAGGGATCAATCACTGTGCTGGGAGTAGTCTATAGGCCCCCAAATAGCCCTCAGGACACCGAGGAGCAGATAAGCAGGCAGATTTTAGAATGGAGCAGGAAATGCAGGGTAGTAGTTATGGGTGATTTCAACTTCCCTCATATTGACTGGCACCTCCTGAGTGCAAGGGGGATAGATGGGGCTGAATTTGTCAGGTATGTTCAAGAAAGATTCCTGACACAGTTAGTGGGCTGGCTGACAAGAGGAGAGGCTACACTGGATCCAGTTAATGGTAATGAACCTGGTCAGGTGACAGACCTCTTGGTGGGGGAGCCTTTTGGTGACAGTGACCACAACTCCCTTAGCTTCAGCATAGCTATGGAAAGGGATAAAATCAGATGAAATGGTAAAGTGCTTAACTGGAGAAGGGCTAACTTTGAAGGGATGAGGCAGGAACTAGCGAGGGTAAATTGGAAACACATGTTCAAAGGGGAAAGCACAGAAGTAATGTGGGAGAAGTTTAGGGACCACTTGAGCTGGGTTCAGGATAGCTTTGTTCTACTGAGGCAAGGAAAAAAGGGAACCATGGCTGACAAAACATGTGAGGCAACTCATCAAGAGGAAAAAGGAAGCATATGTTAGATATAAGAAGCAGGAAGTATGAGAAATATATGGTAGCCAAGAAGGAGCTAAAGAAAGGACTTAGGAGAGCTCGAAGGGGGCATGAGAAGGCCTTGGCACGTAGGATTAAGGAGAACCCCAAGGCGTTCTATGCATATGTAAAGAATATGAGGATGACGAGAACGAAGGTGGGACAGCTAAAGGATAAAGAGGGCACCATGTGCCTGGAGGCGGAGGAGGCTGGGGAGGTACTAAATGAATATTTTATTTCAGTATTCACAAGTGAAAAGGATCTTGATCAGGATGATGTCAAAATAGAGCGGGCCTGTGTGCTGGACAATGTGGAGATTAAGGAAGAAGAATTGCCAGATCTTCTTAAAAACATTAAGATTGATAAATCCTCAGGGCCAGATATGATACACCCCAGGTTGTTGTGGGAATTGAGAGAAGAGATCGCAGGAGCATCAGCCTTGATCTTTGAATTCTCTTTGGCTGCAGGGGAAGTGCCGGAGGACTGAAGAATGGCAAATGTAGTTCCCTTGTTTAAAAAAGGTAATGGGGAGAAACCTGGGAACTATAGACCAGTGAGTCTTACATCAGTGGTATGCAAACAACTGGAAAGGATTCTTAAGGATAGGATCTATGAGCATTTGGAGAAGTACAGTCTACTCATGGATAGTAAACATGGCTTTGTGAAGGGAAGATCATGCCTCACGAGCCTGATTGAGTTTTTTGAAGAGGTAACAAAAGAATTTGGTGAGGGTAGGGCAGTGGGTGTGGTCTACATGGACTTTAGCAAAGTATTTGACATGAGAGACTCATCCAAAAAGTCATGAAGCATGGGATAAGTGGAACTTTGGCTGTTTGGATAAAATATTGGCTTAAAGGAAGGAAAGTATTCTGCCTGGAGGTCGGTGACTAGTTAAGTGGCGCAGGGATCTGTCCTGGGACCCCTGCTATTTGTGATTTTTTATAAATGACCTGGATGTAGAGGTGCAAAGATGGGTGAGTAAGCTTGCGGATGACACCAAGATTGGAGGAGTTGTGGATGGAGCTGTAGGTGGTCAAAGGTTACAAGAGGATATAGACAGGCTGCAGAGTTGGGCAGAAAAATGGCAGATGGAGTTCAATCTGGACAAATGTGAGGTGATGCATTTTGGAAGGACAAACCAGAAGACTGAGTACAGGATTAATGGTCAGTTACTTAACAATGTGGATGAACAAAGGGACCCTGGGGTTCAAATCCATACATCCTTCAAGGTCACTGCACAGGTTGATAGGGTAGTTAAGAAGGCCTATGGGATGCTAGGCTTCATTAACAGGGGGATTGAGTTCAAGAGTAGAGAGGTCATTTTGCAACTCTACAAATCTCTGGTGGGACCACACTTAGAGTATTGTGTTCAATTCTGGTCACCTCATTATAGTAAGGATGTGGAAGCTACAGAGAGGGTGCAGAGGAGATTTACCAGGATGTTGCCTAGATTGGAGAATAAGACATTTGAAGCAAGGTTAGCAGAGATGGGACTTTTCTCTTTGGAGCGTAGAAGAATGAGAGGGGACTTGATAGAGGTCTACAAGATTATGAGAAGCATAGATAGGGTGGATAGTCAGTACCTGTTTCCCAGGGCACCAATAGCAAACACCAGAGGGCACATGTACAAGATTAAGGGAAGGAAGTTTAGGGGAGACATCAAGGGCAAGTTTTTTTGGGGTTTTTTTTGTTTGTTTGTTTGTTTGCTGTTTTTTTTTCTTTTTTTACACAGAGTGTTGTGAGTGCCTGGAATGACTTGCCAGTGATGGTGGTGGAGGCTAAAATATTAGGGGTATTAAGAACCTCTTGGACAGGCACATGGATGAAAGAAAAATGGAAAGTTATGGGGTAGTGTGGGTTTAGTACATTTTTTTTAAGGATTATATGGGTCGGCACAACATGGAGGGCTGAAAGGCCTGTGCTGCGCTGTAGTGCTCTATGGTTCTAAGTATGTGAAGAGCAAGAGGAGAAGTTGTGAGAGAATAGGACCAATCAAGTGTGACAGTGGAAAGGTGTGTATGGAACCGGGGGGGAGATAGCAAAGGTATTTAATGAATACTTTGCTTCAGTATCCACTACGGAAAGGGATCTTGGAGATTGTAGGGATGACTTACAGCGGACTTAAAAATTTGATCATGTAGATATTAAGGAAGAATATGTGCTGAAGATTTTTGAAAGCATCAAGTTGGATAAGACACCAGGACCGGACAAGATGTACACTAGGCTACTGTGGGAGGCAAAGGAGGAGATTGCTGAGCCTCTGGTGATAATCTTTGCATCATCAATAGGGACGGGAGAGGTTCCAGAGGATCAGATGGTTGCGGATGTTGTTCCCTTATTCAAGAAAGGGAGTAGAGATAGCCCAGGAAATTATAGACCAGTGAGTCTTACTTCAGTGGTTGGTAAGTTGATGGAGAAGATCCTGAGAGGCAGGATTTATGAACATTTGGAGAGGTATAATCTGATTAGGAATAGTCAGCATGGCTTTGTCAACAGCAGGTCATGCCTTACGAGCCTGATTGAATTTTTTGAGGATGTGACTATACACATTGATGAAGGTAGAGCAATAGTTGTAGTGTATATGGATTTCAGCAAGGGATTTGATAAGGTACCCCATGCAAGGCTTATTGAGAAAGTAAGGAGGCATCAGATCCAAGGGGACATTGCTTTGTAGATCCAGAACTGGCTTGCCCACAGAAGGCAAAGAGTGGTTGTAGATGGGTCATATTCTGCATGGAGGTTGGTGACCAGTGGTGCGCCTCAGGGATCAGTTCGGGGACCCCTACTCTTCAGGATTTTTATAAATGACCTGGATGAGGAAGTGAAGGGGTGGATTAGAAAATTTGCTGATGACATAAAGGTTGGGGGTGTTGTGAATAGTGTGGAGGGCTGTCAGAGTTTACAATGGGATATTGATAGGGTGCAAAACTGGGCTGAGAAGTGGCAGATGGGAGTTCAACCCAGATAAGTGTGAGGTGGTTCATTTTGGCAGGTCAAATATGATGGCAGAATACAGTATTAAGGGTAAGACTCTTGGCAGTGTGGAGGATCAGAGGGATCTTGGGGTCCGAATACATTAAACATTCAAAGCTGCTGCGCAGGTTGACCCTGTGGTTAAGAAGACATACTGTGAGATTGTGTTTAAGAGCCAAGGGGTAATGTTACAGCTGTGAGGGACCCTGGTAAGACCCCACTTGGAGTACTGTGTTCAGTTCTGGTCACCTCACTACAGGAAGGATGTGGAAACCATAGAAAGGGTGCAGAGAAGACTCACAAGGATGTTGCCTGGATTGGGGAGCATGCCTTATGAGAATATGTTGAGTGAACTCGACCTTTTCTCCTTGGAGCAATGGAGGATGAGAGGTGACCTGATTGAGGTGTATAAGATGATGAAGGTCAGAATGTCAGTATCAGGTTTATATCACCAGCATGTGACGTGAAATTTGTTAACTTAGCAGCAGCAGTTCAATGCAATGCATAATCTAGCAGATTAACAAAATTAAATTAATAATAAACAAATAAATCAATTACATATATTAGATAGATGTTTTTAAATGAGCAAACACAGAAACACAGCATATTAAAAATAGTGAGGTAGTGTCTAAAGATCTAATGCTCATTTAGGAATCTGATTTCGGAGGGGAAGAAGCTGCTTCTGAATCGGTGAGTGTGTGCCTTCAGGATTCTATTCCTCCTACCTGATGGCAACAGCGAGAAAAGGACATGTCCTGGGTGCTGGAGGTCCTTAATAATGTAGACTGCCTTTCTGAGACACTGCTCCCTAAAGATGTCCTGGGTACTTTGTAGGCTAATACCCAAAATGGAGCTGACTAGATTTACAACCTTCTGCAGCTTATCTCGGTCCTGTGCAGTAGCCCCTCCGTAACAGACAGTGATGCAGCCTGTCAGAATGCTCTCCACGCTACGTCTGTAGAAGTTTTTAAGTGTACTTGTTGACATACCCAATCTCTTCAAACTCCTGATAAAGTATATCTGCTGTCTTGCCTTCTATATAACTACATCTTTATGTTGGGACCAGGTTTGATCCTCAGAGATCTTGACACCCAGGAACTTGAAAGTGCTCACTCTCTCCACCTTATCTTTCTATGAGGATTGGTATGTGTTCCTTTGTCTTACCCTTCCTGAAGTCCACAATCAGCTCTTTTGTCTTACTGACATTGAGTACCAGGTTGTTGCTGCGGCACCATTCCACTAGTTGGCATATCTCAATCCTGTACAACCTCTCGTCACCACCTGAGATTCTACCAACAATGGTTGTATTGTCAGCAAATTTTTAGATGGTATTTGAGGTATGTCTAGCCACACAGTCATGTGTATATAGAGTATACAGTCATGCGTATATAATGTCACAGATCTAGCCTTCAATGGACTAAGCATACACCCTGGAGGTGTGCTAGTGTTAATCGTCAGTGAGGAGGATACGTTATCACAAATCAGCAGAGTTTGCGGTCTTCCGGTTAGGAAGCCAAGCATCCAATTGCAAAGGAAGGTACAAAGGCCCAGGTTCTGCAACTTCTCAATCAGGATTATGGGAATCATGGTATTAAATGCTGAGCTATAGTCACTGAACAGCGTCCTGATTTAGGTGTTTGTGTCATCCAGGTAGTCTAAAGCAGTGTGAAGAGCCATTCAGATTGCATCTGCCATTGACCTATTGTGGCAATAGGCAAATTGCAATGGGTTGAGGCAGGAGTTCACTCTAGTCATGACCAACCTTTCAAAGCATTTCATCACAGTAGATATGAGCGTTGCTGGTCGATAGTCATTAAGGCAGCCCACATTATTCTTCTTAGGCACTGGTATTATTGTTGCTTTTTTGAAACAAGTAGGAACTTCTGCCCATAGAGTGAGAGGTTGAAAATGTCCTTGAATTCTCCCACCAGTAGGTTGGCGCAGGTTTTCTGAGCCTTACCAGGTACTCCATCAGGACCTTCTGCCTTGCGAGGGTTCACTCTCTTTAAAGACAGCCTAACATCGGCCTCTGAGATGCAGATCACAGGGTCATCAGGTGCAGCAGGGATCTCACAGCTGTAATTGTGTTCACCCTTTCAAAGTGTGCATAGAAGACATTGAGCTCATGTGGTACTGAAGCATCGCTGCCATTCATGCTATTGGGTTTCACTTTGTAGGAAGTAATATTTTGCAGACCCTGCCAGAATTGCTGTGCATCAGATATTGCCTCCAACCTCATTCAAAATTGTCTCTTCACCCTTGAAATAGCCCACCGCAAATCATACCTAGTTTTCTGGTACAGGCCTGAGTTGTCAGACTTGAATGCCACAGATCTAGCCTGCAGCAGACTACATACCTCCTGGTTCATCCACGGCATTTGGTTTGGGAATGTACAGTAAATCTTTGTGAGCACACTCATCCACACAGGTTTTAATGAAGTTGGTAACAACTGCAGCATACTCATCCAGGTTCGAAGATGAATTCCTTAATACAGTCCACTACACTGATTCCAAGCAGTCCTGTAGATGCTCCTGTGCTCCTCTTGTCCATACCTTCTTGGTCCTCACTGCTGGTGCTGCAGTCTTCAGTCTCTGCCTGTACTCAGGGTCTCGAAGTATAGCCAGCTTATCAGACTTCCCGAAGTGAGGGCATGGAATAGCAGGGTAGGCATTCTTGATGGTGGTGTAACAATGGTCCAGTGTGTTGTTTCCTCTGGTATTGCAAGTAATCTGTTGATGGTAATTGCTTAGTGATTTTTTCAGACTGGCCTGGTTAAAATCTCCCAAAATGATGGTGAAGGTGTTAGGGTGCACTGTTTTGTGCAAGTTAATCCCATTACTCAAATCACCTAAAGCTGCTTGACACTGGCCTGAGGTACAATATAAACTGCTACCAAAATGACCCCAGAGAACACCCGTGGTAGATAAAAAGGATGGCTCTATACTGCTAGATAGTCCAGGTCTGTGTTGGCACATGGCCAAGTGGTTAAGGCGTTCATCTAGTGATCTGAAGGTCGCTAGTTAGAGTCTCGGCTGAGGCTACGTGTGTGTCCTTGAGCAAGGCACTTAACCACACATTGCTCTGCTACGACACTAGTGCCAAGCTGTATGGGTCCTAATGCCCTTCCCTTGGACAACATCGTTGCCATGGAGAGGGGAAACTTGCAGCTTGGGCAATTGCCTGTCTTCCATTAAAGAAAACTCTGCCCAAGCTTGCGCCCTGGAAACTTTCCAAGGCACAAATCGATGTTCTATCAAGACTAACGGAGGCCTACTACTACACATTCCAGGTCTGGTGAGCAGAATAGGGACAGCACTGATCTATTTGTGCACCAAGAAGAGTTGATCATGAGGCATACTCCTCCACCTCTGCTTCTGAAAGACTGAATAGAACTATCATGACGGTGTATAGAAAATCCGTCAATCTGAATCACTGCATCCAGTACAGAAGGGGTTAACCAGGATTCTGAGAAACAAAGGACACGCACAGTCCTAATGTCTCTCTGATTCAACACCCTAGCTCTGAGATCCTCAACCTTAGTCACCAGAAACTGTACGTTCACCAGCAAGATAGTCGGTACAGGAAGTTTAAAGTCCCGTTCCCTTAAACGCACTTGTAACTGTGATCTACACCCACACTTACACAATCGGAGTTGTTTTGATCGGTTTTAAGCAGTGATAGTTCATTTAAACACATTAAGACATCTTTGTTGGCCGTACTGACCTTGGAAGCAGTTGTGCTTTTTAGCTGTATCAGGCTGTAACAGGAATATTTAATTGTATCCATTGAGAGACATTGATCGCGTGGACAGTCAGAGGCTTTTTCCCAGTGTTATAATGGTTTCCATGAGAGGGCACAGTTTTAAGGTGCTTGGAAGTAGGTACAGAGGAGATGTCAGGGGTGAGTTGTTTTTTTTAAAAAACACAGAGAGAGTGGTGAGTGCGTGGAATGGGCTGCTGACAACGTTGGTAGAGGCAGATACAATAGGGTCTATTAAGGGACTCCTGGATAGGTACATGGAACTAAGAAAAATAGAGGGCTATGGGTAACCCTAGGTAATTTCTAAGTAAGTACATGTTTGACACAGCATTGTGGACCAAAGGGCCTGTATTGTGCTGTAGGTTTTCTATGTTTCTATTTCCATTTTAGATGAAGCATTCAAGTCTTACACTGGAGTATCTATGTATTCAATCTACAACAATGCAAAATTGGCACCTAGAATTACTGCTGAATTACTATTCAAGGGAAATTTATAATCTCCTAAATTCAGTTTCTTCTTAATCACTACATTTATCTGATCAACACAGATTTCCAATATAATAATGGAATTGTGCATCTCCACACATTAGAGTAATGTAACTGGACATGTTTCAAATGGCCTTGATTTCAACCTCTGGAGCATTATACACTGCAAGGATATTATCGGGCTTATTTTCAAGTAGTATAAGTTAGGATATTCATGACAACATAACATCAAAACATTAATATTTAATCAAATAACTCATGCTTAAAAAATAAGAGTACTAATTTTAATTATAAATATTTATTGTCAGTATATAGTGAAATGATTCAACACCAGGTTATAATTTTCTACAATATAGAGCAACACACAAAGTACTGGAGAACTCAAGAGTAAAAGCAGCATCTAGGGAAGGATATAGACAGTTAATGTTTCAGGTTGAGATTCCTACCCACTGAATCCAACTAAAGCTTTGCGTCTTTCTCCAAATTCCAGCATCTGCAGTCTTTTGTGTCTTAATCAAAACACAAATATTCATGTGTGACTCTTACCTGTTTATTGTCCTTTTATATTTTAAATTAGGGTGCTCAGTGATGAAATGAGGACACATACCCCACAACAAACTTAACTCCTATCTTGTCCTCAGTATCCCTGTTATTCTTGTATATCAATTAGCAGAATGTAAACTATGTTGATCAAAGGGAGACAACATTGTAAAGAACAAAAGACCCATCTATCTCTGCTTCACAAAATTCTCCTCTACAACTAACAGACAATTAATTTAGGTATCACAGAAGGGTAGGGAAAGGAAGAGGATGGCAGCAGTGATAGGGGACTCTATAGTTTAGGGTCAGACAGGCGATTCTGAGGATGCAAGCATGAAACGCAGATGGTAGTTTGTCTTCCAGGTGCAGGGTCTGGCATGTTTCTGATCACGTCCACAATATCTTGAAGTAGGAAGGAGAACAGCCAGAGGTCATGGTACATATTGGTACCAATGACATAGGTAGGAAAAGGGATGAGATCCTGAAAAAAGATTACAGGGAGTTAGGAAAATTGTTGAGAAGCAGGACCTCAAAGGTAGTAATCTCAGGATTTCTGCCTACCATATGACAGTGAGTATAGGAATAGAATGAGGTGGAGGATAAATGAGTGGCTGAGGGTTTGGAGCAGTGGGCAGGGATTCAGATTTCTGGATCATTGGGACCTCTTCTGTGTGACCTGTACAAAAAGGACAGGTTGCACATGAATCCCAGGGGGACCAATATCCTGGCAGGAAGGTTTGCTAAGGCTATAGGGAAGAGTTTAAACTAGAAATGCTGGGGGGGGGGGGGGGGTAGGAACCAAACTGAAATGACAGAGGAAAGGGAGGTTGGCTCACAAATATGGAAAGTTTGGAGACAGTGCAAAAGAGAGGATAGTCAGGAGATAGAGAAGGGACATGCTCCATATGATGGTTTGAGATGTGTCTACTTTAATACGAGGAGTATCATGAATAAAGCAGATGAGCTTAGAGCATGGATCAGCACTTGGAGCTATGATGTTGTGGCCATTACAGAGACTTGGATGGTGCAGGGGCGGGAATGGCTGCTTTAAGTGCCAGTTTTACATGTTTCAGAAGGATAGGGAGGGGGGCAAAAGAGGTGGGGGTGTGGCACTGTTGATCGCGGCTGCAGAAAAGGAGGACGTCAGAGAGGGGTTGTCTATAGAGTCTCTGTGGGTGGAAGCTAGGAATAGGAAGGGATCAATAACTCTACCAATTGTTTTATATAGAGCACCCAATAGTAACAGGGACATCGAGGAGCAGATAGGGAGAAAAATTCTGGAAAGGTGTAATAATAACAGGGTTGTTGTGGTGGGAGATTTTAATTTCCCTAATATTGATTGGCAGCTCCCTAGAGTGAGGAGTTTAGATGGGGTGGAGTTTGTTAGGTGTGTTCAGGAAGTTTTCTTAACACAATATGTAGATAAGCCTACAATAGGAGAGGCTGTACTTGATCTGGTATTGGGAAATGAACCTGATCAGGTGTCAGGTCTCTCAGTGGAAGAGCATTTTGGAGATAGTGATCACAATTCTATCTCCTTTACTATAGCATTGGAGAGGGATAGGAACAGACATGTTAGGGAAATGTTTAATTGGAGTAAGGGGAACTAGGAGGCTATCAGGTCGGAACTTGGAAACATAAATTGGAAACAGATGTACCAAAGAAATATGACAAATGTTCAGGGGATATTTCAGTGGGGTTCTGAGTAAATAAGGCAATGAGACAGGAAAAGGATGGTAGGTACAAGATCCTTGGTGAACAAAGGCTGTTGTAAATCCAGTCAAGAAGAAGAGCTTACGAAAGGTTCAAATAACTAGGTAATGATATGAATATAGAAGATTATAAGGCTTGCAGAAGGAGCTTAAAGATGAAATTAGGAGAGCCAGAAGGGGCCATGGGAAGGCCTTGGTGGACAGGATTAAGGAAAACCCCAAGGCATTCTACAAGTATGTGAAGAGCAAGAGGAGAAGGCGTGAGAGAATAGGACCAACCAAGTGTGACAGTGGAAAAGTTCATATGGAACCGGAGGAAATAGTGGTGGTACTTAATGAATACCTTGTTTCAGTATCACTATAGAAAAGGATCTTGACGATTGTAGGGATGACTTGCAGTGGACTGAAAAGCTTGAGAATGTATATATTAAGAAAGTGGATGTGCTAGAGCTTTTGGAAAGCATCAAGTTGGATAAGTCACCAAGACCAGATGGGATGTACCCCAGGATACTGTGCGAAGTGAGGGAGAAGATTGCTGAGCCTCTGACGATGATCTTTGCATCAACAATAGGGACAGGAGAGGTTCTGGAGGATTGGAGAGTTGTGGATGTTTTTCCCTTATTCAAGAAAGGGAGTAGAGATAGCCCAGGAAATTATAGGCCAATGAGTCTTACTTCAGTGGTTGGTAAGTTCATGGAGAAGATCCTGAGAGGCAGGATTTATGAACATTTGGAGAGGTATAATATGATTAGGAATAGTCAGCAGGGCTTTGTCAAAGGCAGGTCGTGCCTTATGGTGGGATTGAATTTTTTGAGGATGTGACTAAGCACATTGATGAAGGAAGAGCAGTAGATGTAGTGTATATGGATTTTAGCAAGGCATTTGATAAGGTACCCTCTGCAAGGTTATTGAGGCATGGGATCCAAGGGAGCATTGCTTTGTGGGATCCAAAACTGGCTTGCCCAGATAAGGCAAAGAATGATTGTAGACAGGTCATATTCTGCATGGAGGCCGGTGACCAGTGGTGTGCCTCAGGGATCTGTTCAGGGACCCCTACTCTTTGTGATTTTTTTTAATAAATGACCAGAATGAGGAAGTGGAGGGATGGGTTAATAAATTTGTTGAGAATACAAAGGTTGGGAGTGTTGTGGATAGTGTGGAGGGCTGTCAGAGGTTACAACAGGATACTGATAGGATGCAAAACTGGGCTGAGAAGCGGCAGATGGAGTTCAACCCAGTGTGAGGTGGTTCATTTTGGCAGGTCAAATATGATGGCAGAATATAGTATTAAGGGTAAGACTCTTGGCAGTGTGCAGGATCAGAGGGATCTTGGAGACCGACTCCATAGGACATTCAAAGCTGCTATGTAGGTTGACTCTGTAGTTAAGAAGGCATATGGTGCATTGGCTTTCATCAATCGTGGGATTGAGTTTAAGAGCCGAGAGGTAATGTTGCAGCTATATAGGATCCTGGTCAGACCCCACTTGGAGTACTGTGCTCAATTCTGTTTGCTCACAATAGGAAGGATGTGGAAACTATACAAAGGGTGCAGAGGAGATTTACAAGGATGTTGCCTTATGAGAATAGGTTGAGTGAACTTGGCCTTTTCTCCTTGGAGCGATATAGGATGTGAGGTGCCTTGATAGAGGTGTACAAGATAATGAGAGGTATCGATCTTGTGGACAGTCAGAGGCTTTCCCCTAGGGCTGAAATAGCTAGCACAAGAGGGCATAGTTTTAAGGTGTTTAGAAGTAGGTACAGAGGAGATAACAGGAGTAAGTTATTTTACGTAGAGAGTGGTGAGTGCATGAAATGGGCTGCCGGCGGTGGAAGCAGAATCGATAGGAACTTTTAAGAGACTCCTGGATGAGTACATGGAACTTAGAAAAACAGAAGGCTATGGGTAAAGCCTAGTAATTTCTAAGGTAGGGTAATGTTCGGCACAGCTTTGTGGGCTGAGGGGCCTATATTGTGCTGTATGTTTTCTATGTTTGTATGTTAAATCAGCTGGTTTATCAGCTTCCTGCCAAAAATAGGAATATGTCATGCACCTGCCCCAATATTGCATCTTCTGACCAGTGTACATCTGTAGGCCAATCTGAAGCAACATCTTGATTCTCTCCAAAGAAACATGCTTCATCCCACTGCTTTGCATTTTCAGACCTTCACTCAATTTTCTGTTCATCTGATCATATTTGCTTTAACATGTACATTTAGAGCATAAAACCATATGAAACAGGAACAGAATTAGGCCATTCAGCCCATCGAATCTGTTGTCATTTCATCATGGTTGTTCCTGGATTCCATTTAACCCCATACAACTGCCCTCTCATCATATCCTTTGATGTCCTGACAATCTGGAAACTATCAACTTCCACTTTAAATATGCCCGTGCACATGGACTCCACCACAGTCTGTGGCAGAGCATTCCACAGATACATCACTCATTGGCTATATATATAAAAAAATCGCCTTTTTTCTGTTCTAAAAGGTTGACTCTCAAATTTGAGGTTGTGCCATTTAGTTCTGGATACCCCCACCAGAGGAAATGTCTTCTCTATATTCACCTTATCTAGTCCTTTGAACTTTGGTTGGTTTCAATGCGATTCCAACACATTCTTCTAAATTCTTGTGAGCACAGGCCCAAAGCTGCCAAACACTCCTTATATGTGAATTCCTTCAATCCCAGAATCATCCTCGTGAACCTTCTCTGGACTATCTCCAATAACAACACATCCTTTCTGAGATAAAACTGTTGACAATACTCAAAGTGAGGCCTCAGCACCACCTACCTCTGACTTATTATCCGCAAACTTTGCCACAAAGCCATCAATTCCATTATCTAAATCACTGACAAACAATATGAAAAGTAGCGATCCCAATACTGATCCCTGAGGAACACCAGTAGTCACTGGCAGCCCACCAGAAAAGGCCCCTTTTTATTCCCACTCACTGCTCCCTGCCTGTCAGCCATTCCTCTATCCATTCCAGTATCTTTCCAGTAACACCATAGAATTTTATCTTAAGCAGCCTCATGTGTGGCACCTTTTCAAATGCCTTCTGAAAATCCAAGTAAATGACAACCACTGCCTCTCTTTTATCCACCCTGATTGTTACTTCCCCGAAGAACTCTAACAGATTTATCAGGCTAGATTTCCCTTTACAGAAACCATGCTGACTTCGATTTATTTTATCATTAGTCTTCAAGTACCCTGAAACCTCATCCTTAATAAAGGAATCCAACACTTTCCCGAATACTGAGGCTCCCCTAACCACTGAGGCTAGGGGAGAAAAAAACCAGAGGTCATGGGTTAAGGGTGAAGGGGGAAAAGTTTAAAGGGAATATTGGGGGGGGCTTCTTTACGCAGAGAGTGGTGGGAGTGTGGAATGAGCTGCCAGATGAAGCAGTGAATGCGGGCTCTCTTTTGACATTTAAGAAAAACTTGAACAGGTATATGGATGAGAGAGGTTTGACAATAGACAAAAGGTGCAGAAGTAGACCATTCAGCCCATCGAGCCTGCACTGCCATTCTGAGATCATGGCTGATCATCTACTATCAATACCCGGTTCCTGCCTTGTCCCCATATCCCTTGATTCCCCTATACATAAGATACCTATCTAGCTCCTTCTTGAAAGCATCCAGAGAATTGGCCTCCATTGCCTTCTGAGGCAGTGCATTCCACACCACCACAACTCTCTGGGAGAAGAAGTTTTTCCATAACTCTGTCTTAAATGACCTACCACTTATTCTTAAACCATGTCCTCTGGTACTGGACTCTCCCAGCATCTGTAACATATTTCCTGCCTCTATCTTGTCCAATCCCTTAATAATCTTATAGACAATAGACAATAGGTGCAGAAGTAGACCATTCGGCCCCTCGAGTCTGCACCTCCATTCTGAGATCATGGCTGATCATTCACTGTCAATACCCAGTCCCTGCCTTGTCCCCAAATCACTTGATTCCCCTATCCATCAGATATCTATCTAGCTCCTTCTTGAAAGCATCCAGAGAATTGGCCTCCACCGTCTTCCGAGGCAGTGCATTCCACACCTCCACAACTCTCTGGGAGAAGAAGCTCTTCCTCAACTCTGTTTTAAATAACTGACCTCTTATTCTCAATCCATGCCCTCTGGTACTGGACTCTCCCAACATCTGGAACATATTTCCTGCCTCAATCCTATCAAATCCTTTAATTATCTTAAACGTTTCAATCAGATCCCCTCTCAATCTCCTCAATTCCAGTGTGTACAAGCCCAGTCTCTCTAACCTCTCTGCATAAGACAGTCCAGACATCCCAGGAATTAAACTTGTGAATCTACGCTGCACTTCCTCTACAGCCAGGATGTCCTTCCTTAACCCTGGAGACCAAAACTGTACACAATACTCCAGGTGTGGTCTCACCAGGGCCCTGTACAAATGCAAATGGATTTCCTTGCTCTTGTACTCAATTCCCTTTGTAATAAAGGCCAACATTCTATTAGCCTTCTTCACTGCCTGCTGCACTTGCTCATTTACCTTCAGTGACTGATGAACAAGGACTCCTAGATCTCTTTGTATTTCTCCCTTATCTAACTCTGCACCATTCAGATAATAATCTGCCTTCCTGTTCTTACTCCCAAGGTGGATAACCTCACACTTATTCACATTAAACATCATCTGCCAGGTATCTGCCCATTCACCCAGCCTATCCAAGTCACCCTGAATTCTCCTAACATCCTCATCACATGTCACACTGCCACCCAGCTTAATATCATCAGCAAACTTGCTGATGTTATTTTCAATGCCTTCATCTAAATCGTTGATGTAAATCATAAAGAGCTGTAGTCCCAATACCGAGCCCTGTGGCACCCCACTTGTCACCACCTGCCATTCCGAGAAACACCCATTCACCGCTACCCTTTGCTTTCTATCTACCAACCAGTTTTCTATGCATGTCAATATCTTCCCCCCAATGCCATGAGCTCTGATTTTACCCAACAATCTCCTATGTGGGACCTTATCAAATGCCTTCTGAAAATCGAGGTACACTACATCCACTGGATCTCCCTTGTCTAACTTCCTGGTTACATCCTCGAAAGACTCCAACAGATTAGTCAAGCATGATTTTCCCTTGGTAAATCCATGCTGGCTCAGCCCAATCCTATCACTGCTATCTAGATATGCCACAATTTCATCTTTAATAATGGACTCTAGCATCTTCCCTACTACTGATGTTAGGGTGATAGGACGATAGTTCTCTGTTTTCTCCCTCCCTCCTTTCTTAAAAAGTGGAATAACATTAGCCATTCTCCAATCCTCAGGAACTGATCCTGAATCTAAGGAACATTGGAAAATGATTACCAATGCATCCGCAATTTCCAGAGCCACCTCCTTTAGTACCCTAGGATGCAGACCAGCTGGACCTGGGGATTTGTTAGCCTTCAGTCCCATCAGTCTACTCATCACCATTTCCTTCCTAATGTCAATCTGTTTCATTTCCTCTGTTACCCTATGTCCTTGGCCCATTCATACATCTGGGAGATTGCTTGTCTCCCTAGTGAAGACAGATCTAAAGTACTTATTAAATTCTTCTGCCATTTCTCTGTTTCCCATAACAATTTCACCCAATTCATTCTTGAAGGGCCCAACATTGTTATTAACTATCTTCTTTCTCTTCACATACCTAAAAACCTTTTGCTATCTTCCTTTATATTCCTGGCTAGCTTGCATTCGTACCTCATTTTTTCTCCCCGTATTGCCTTTTTAGTTAAGTTCTGTGTTCCTTAAAAATTTCCCAGTCATCTGTCCTCCCACTCACCTTAGTTCTGTCATACTTTTTTTTTTAATGCGATGCAATCTCTGACTTCCTTTGTCAACCACTGTGGCCCCTTTCCCCCCTTTGAATCCTTCCTTCTCGGGGGATGAACTGATTTTGCACCTTGTGTATTATTCCCAAGAATACCTGCCATTGCTGTTCCACTGTCTTTTCTGCTAGGATATCCGTCCATTTAACTTTGGCCAGCTCCTCCCTCATGGCTCCATAGTCTCCTCTGTTCAACTGTAACACTGACACCTCTGATCTGCCCTTATCCTTCTCAAATTGCAGATAAAAACTTATCATATTATGGTCACTACCTCCTAATGGCTCCTTTACTTCAAGATCGCTTATCAAATCCTGTTCATTACACAAGACTAAATCCAGAATAGCCTTGTCCCTGGTCGGCTCCCATACAAGCTGTTCAAAGAATGCATCCCGTAGGCACTCTACAAACTCCCTATCCTGGGGTCCAGCACCAACCTGATTCTCCCAGTTCACCTGCATGTTGAAATCCCCCATAACCACTGCGGCATTAACTTTGCCACATGCCAATGTTAACTCCCTATTCAACTTGCACCCAATATCCATGCTACTGTTTGGGGGCCTGTAGACAACACCCATTAAGGTCTTTTTGCCCTTACTGTTCCTCAGTTCTATCCACACAGACTCTACTTCTCCTGATCCTATGCCCCCCTTGCAAAGGACTGAATCTCATTCCTCACCAACAGGGCCACCCCACCCCCTCTGCCCACATTTCTGTCCCTAAGTAACCTCGTAACCTCTTCAAAAAATTCAATAAGATTTCTCAAACATGACCTTCCACGCACAAATCCATGTTGACTGTTCCTAATCAGACCCTGTCTATCCAGATAATTATATATACCATCTCTAAGAATGCTTTCCAATAATTTACCCACCACTGATGTCAAACTGACAGGCCTATAATTGCTAGATTTACTCTTAGAACTCTTTTTAAACAAACGGAACCACATCAGCAATACGCCAATCTTCCGGCACCATCCCCGTTTCTAATGACATTTGAAATATTTCTGTCAGAGCCCCTGCTATTTCTACACTAACCTCCCTCAAGGTCCAAGGTCTATGTGTGGAAAATTAAAATCTCCCACAATCTCAACCTTGTGCTTACTACAAATATCTGCTATCTCTTTACAAATTTGCTCCTCCAATTCTCGCTCCCCATTAGGTTGTCTATAATACACCCCTATAAGTGTTACTACACCTTTCCCATTTCTCAATTCCACCCAAATAACCTCCCTAGACAAGCCCTCTAATCTATCCTGCCAGAGCACCACTGTAATATTTTCTCTGATAAGCAATGCAACACCTCCCCCTCTTGCCCCCTCCGATTCTATCACACCTGAAGCAACGAAATCCAGGAATATTCAGTTGCCAATAGCACCCCCCCGCCACCATGTTTACAACATCATATTTTTGCACCCTTTCTAGCTTAATGATATCCTTCCTATATCCAGGCAACTAGAATTGCACATAGCTTTTCCAAGTATGGTCTCAAAACATCTTGTACACTTGTAATGTGACCTCCCAGCTCCTGTACTCAATATTGGGGTGAAAGACTTCACAATGGCATACAAAAGAGAGTACTTAAAAAGAAAAGGAGGGCCTGTGAGACTATATTAAACTATCATGGACCCTGATCATAGTGAGTCATTGAGAATGGAAACAGGCTATTTGCCCAAGTACCCATCCTTACCAATCCCATCTTTCAGCAGTTACCTCTTGGCAATTTAAGTCTAGACAGTTCTTAAAATCTGTCAAAAATTCTGTAAATCTTCCAGTAATTGCATTGTGCAATTCTAAGTTCCACACCCCCCCCCCCACACATTTTCTATGAACTTACCCCTCTCACTTTAAATTTATGCTCTATGGTTTTGACACTGGAAGAAAGATATGGACTGTCTACCATATCTATGCTTCTCATTATCTTAAACTTGTATCACGTCTCAGAGTCACAGAGTTTGAGTTGGATCCAAGGAAACAGACCCTTTGATCCAATTGATACATCCCAACCAAGATGTCCATATGAACTAGTTTCCCTGTGTTTTGGCACGTATTTCTCTAAACCAGGGGTTCCCAACCCCCTTGCTTAATGGCATTGGTCCATGGTCTTATGTCTCTGACGTATAAATGAGGATGTGATTCCTGCATATTATGACATTCTTTATAGATATAATGTTATTAAACATGTTTAATGTTTTTAACATGATATAATGTTTTTAAACATCATCAGCCAAAGACTGTCTTTGCTATGACAGTGTTGAACCTGGCCAGGGCGGAGTTGATGAGAATGTGGTTAATGAGAAAATGTGAGAACATAGAACAGTATTGCAAAGGAAGAGGACCTTTGGTCTATAACGTCTTCATGAATTAATAAAATGCCAAACTAGGCCCTCTGTCTAGACAACATCTATATTTTTCTTTTAACTGCATACCCATGTGGTTAACTAAGATTATCTTAAACATAACTATTATATTTCCTTCCCTGGCAGCACATTCCAGTCACCCATCACTAGCTCCATCAAAAGAACTTGCCTACATCTCTTTTAATCTTACACTCTTTCAGATTAAATGTGTACCATCTAGCATTTGACATTTTAACCTTGGTAAGAAGATGAGGATTATTCCTTTTCAATATGGCTCTCATAATTTTGTTAGTTTCTTTCAGGTCTCCAGGGTAGTAAAGAAGTAATCTCTGGATGGCTGCGTGGCTGAAGAACTGGTGCAGGGGTAGGGGTTTAGATTTATGGATCATTGGTGTCTCATCTGGGGAAGGTATGACCTATACAATAGGGATGAGTCACACCTGAACCAGGGGTCGGGGAAGGGGTGTGGGGGAGGGTCCAATATTCTCACTAGCAGGTTGGCTGGAGTTGTTCAGGTGGGTTTAAACTTATTTGGCAGGAGAATGGGAACTGGAGTGATAGTGCTGAAGATGAAGTTGTTGGGTTACAAACAGAGGCAATGTGTAGTAAGACATAGCAAGGACAGGCTGATAAAAAGAGCAAAATTGCAGTCAACAGGATAAGTTGGAATGTAAAAGGCGGACAAAATCGAAAGGGTTAATACAGGACTAAAATGTTACTTTTGAATGCACGCAGCATATGTAATGAGGTCGATATAGTTGTAGCATAGTTACAGGTTGGTGAGTATGATGTAGGCAACACTAAATCATGGCTGAAAGAACATTATAGCTGGGAGCTTAATATCCAGAGATATACATTGTATCAAAAATATAGGCAGGAAGACAAAGGGGGATGGTGTGGCTCTGTTGGTAAAAAAGAAATTAAATCATTAGAAAGAGGTGACATAGGGTCATAGAATATAGAAATTTCCAGGACATTACAGGTCCTTCAGCCCACAATGTTGTACCGACCATGTAGCCTACTCTAGAGACTGCCTAGCATTTCCCTAGCACATAGCCCTTCATTTTTCTAAGCTCCATGTACCTATCTAAGAGGCTCTTAAAAGACCTCGTTGTATCCGTTTCCACCACCGCCACCAGCAGTGCATTCCACGCACCCACCACTCTCTGTGTGAAAAACTTACCATTGACATCCCCTCAGTACCTATGCCCCCCCCCCGTGTTAGCCTTTTCAGCCTTGGGAAAAAGCCTCTGGCCATCCACATGATCAATGCCCCTCATCATTTTGTACACCTGTGTCAGGTCACCTCTCAACCTCCATTGCTCCAAGGATCAAAAGGTGTTGAATCATTGTGAATAGAGCTAAGGAGCTGCAAGGGTAAAAAAAAAACCCTTATAGGACTTATATATGGACCCACAAATGGTAGTAAGGATGTGGTCAACAAATTAGAACAGGTGATAGAAAATACATGCCAAAAGGATGTTCAAACAATGGTCAAACACGAAGAAATCTACAGATGCTGGAAATTCAAACAACAACACACACAAAATGCTGGTAGAACACAGCAGGCTAGGCAGCATCTATAGGGAGAAACACTGTCGACGTTTCGGGCCGAGACCCTTTGTCATGACCATGTTACAATGGTCACGGGGGATTTCATTACAAGGGTAGATTGGGAAAATCAGGTTGCTGCGGGATTCCAAGGGGGAGCACTTCTAGAGTGCCAATGAGATAACTTTCAAAGCAGTTCATGGTTAAGCCCATGAGGGCATCAGCTATTCTGGATTGGGTGTTGTGCAATGAACCAGAATTGATTAGAGAGCTTCAGGTAAAAGATAATATGATCAACTTCACCCTGAAATTTGAGAATGAGAAGCTAACATCAGATGTATCAGTATTACAGTGGAGTAATGAAAACTACAGAGGCATGAGAGAGGAGTTGGTTAAAATTGACTGGACACCAACTTACTGTAACTTACTGTGCCTATTCTCTTGTTTATTATTTATTGTGATGCCTGCACTGTTATGTGCACTTTATGCAGTCCTAGGTCTGTAGTCTAGTGTAGTTTTTTCTGTGTTGTTTTTATGTCGTTCAGTGTAGTTTTTGTACTGTTTCATGTAGCACCATGGTCCTGAAAAACGTCTTGTTTTTACTGTGTACTGTATTAGTTATGGTCAAAATGACAATAAAAAGTGACTTGACTTGACAAGAACGCTGGCAGGGATGATGGCAGAGCAGCAATGGCTGGAATTTCTGGAAGCAATCCGGAAGGCACAGGATATATACATCCCAAAGAGGAAGATGTATTCTGAAGGCAAGATGACACAACTGCGGCTAACAAGAGAAATCAAAGCCAATAAAACAGCCAAAGAGAGGAAATATAATCAAGCAAAACTTGAAGAATGAAGATTGGGAAGATTTTAAAAACCAATAAAAGGCAACTATAAAGTCATTTAGAAGGTAAAGAAGAAAAATAAATGTAATCTCACCAATAATATTAAGGAGGATACCAAGAGGTGAGAGTGGATTCCGACCACTGTAAAGTGTTGCTGGAGAGGTAGTAATGGAGGACAAGGAAACGGCGGACAAACTGAGTAAGTATTTTGCATCAGTCTTCAGTGAAAGACACAAGCAATATGGTGAAAGTTCCAGGTATCAGGGTCACAAAGTCTTTAAAGTTACCATTTCTTGGGAAAAGGTTATTGGTAAGCTGAAAAGGTCTGAAGATAGACAAGTCACCTGGATCGTATGGTATACTCCCCAGGGTACTGAAAGAGGTGGCTGAAGAAATTCTGGGCACATTAGTAATGATCTTTCAAGAATCATTAGATTCTAAAATAGTTCCAGAAGACTGGAAAATTGCAAATGTCACTCCACTCTTCGAGAAGGTAAAGAGGCAGAAGAAAGATAATTATAGGCCACAGGACCCCACCAAAAAACATCAATCCACTGTCTCCCGCACAATCTCCACCCTCATCAACTCCGGACAGCTTCCTTCCTCAGCTAAAAAACTCATAATTCCCACACCCTGCACAGCTCGGTTTTACCTCATCCCCAAGATCCACAAGCCTTACTGTCCAGGCAGACCGATAGTTTCTGCCTGCTCCTGCCTTGTATCTGCCTACCTGGACTCCATTTTATCCCCCATAGTTCAGTCTCTCCCCACCTACATCCAGGATACATCCCATGCCCTTCACCCTTTCAATAACTTCCAATTCCCCGGCCCCGACCGCTTCATTTTTACCATGGATGTTCAATCCTTATACACCTCCATCCCCCATCAAGAAGGCCTCAAAGCCCTCCGCTACTTTTTGGATAACAAACCCCACCAGTTCCCCAGCACCACCACACTCCTCTGGTTGGCAGAGCTTGTTCTAACTCTCAATAACTTCTCCTTTGGTTCTTCCCAATTTCTCCAGATCAAGGGCGGAGCCATGGGCACTCGCATGGGCCCCACATATGCCTGCCTCTTTGTGGGTTATGTGGAACAGTCTATGCTCCAAATCTATACTGGCACCACTCCCCAACTTTTCCTCCACTACATTGACAACTATATTGGTGCTGCTTCCTGCACCCATGCTGAGATCAATTTCATCAACTTTTCCTCTAACTTTCACCCAATCCTTAAATCCACTTGGTCCACCTCGGACACCTCTCTCCCCTTTCTTGATCTCTCGGTCTCCATCTCTGGAGACAGACTATCCTCTGACATCTGACTCACTGACTGACCCACTGACTCACATAACTATCTTGACTATACCTCTTCCAACCCTGCCCAATGCAAAAATGCCATTCCCTATTCCCAGTTCCTCTGTCTCCGCCACATCTGCTCCCAGGATGAGGCTTTCTGTTTCAGGACTTCTCAAATTACCTCTTTCTTTCAGGATCGTGGTTTCCCTTCTGGTGTTATCAAAGATGCCTTCACCTGCATCTCCTCCACTTCCCGCACTTCAGCCCTTAACCCATCCTCCCATCACCACAACAGGGACAGGGTTCCTCTTCTCCTCACCTACCACCCCACTAGCCTCCGGATCCAGCATATTATCCTCCGCAACTTCCACCACCTTCAACAGGACCACACCACCAAGCACGCCTTTCCCTCCCTACCCCTCTCAGCTTTTCGCACAGATTATTCCCTCTGCAACTATGTGGTCCACACATCCCTCTCCACAGAACTCCCACCTGGTACTTATCCCTGCAAGCGCAAATGCTACACCTGTCCCCACACCTCCCCTCTTACCACCATTCCGGGCCCCAAACAGTCCTTCCAGGTGAGGCAACACTTCACCTGCAAGTCTGCTGGAGTCGTCTATTGCATCCGGTGCTCCCGGTGCGACCTCCTCTACATTGGCGAGACCCGACACAGATTGGGGGACCACTTTGTCGAACACCTACGCTCCGTCCGTCACAATAGACAGGACCTCCCAGTTGCCACCCACTTCAACTCTGCCTCTCATTCCCATCTAGATTTGTCCATACATGGCCTCCTCTACTGCCATGATGAGGCCAAACTCAGGTTGGAGGAGCAACACCTCATCTACCGTCTGGGTAGCCTCCAGCCTGATGGTATGAACATTGAATTCTCCAATTTCCGGTAATTCGCTCCCCCTCCCCCTTCCCCTATCCCAGGTCCCTCTCTGCTTCTCTCCCCTTTCAACTTTCTGCTTCTTTATCTCTACAGTTCTTTCATGCTTATCCCCTCCCCCCCTTTATCTTTCCTCTGATTGGTTTTCCACCTGTTGCCTCTAGGCCCTACCCCCCCTCCCCTATCTCTATTACTGGGCTTCGGCCCTCTCTTCTCCCCCATTCCTGATGAAGGGTCTCAGCCCAAAATGTTGGCTACTCTTTTCTCACGGATGCTGCCTGACCTGCTGAGTTCTTCCAGCGTTGTGTATGTATTCTTTGATCCACAGCATCTGCAGTTGTATTTTTGTGTTTTGAAATTATAGGCCAATTAGTCTGACCTCAATAGTCGGGAAGATGTTGGAGTCGATTATTAAGGATGAGGTCTCAGGGTACTTGGAGGCACATGATAAGATTGGCCATAGTCAGCATGGTTTCCTCAAGGGAAAATCTTGCCTGACAAATCTATCGGAATTTTCTGAAGAAATAACAAGCAGGAGAGACAAAGTTGATGCTGTGTTCTTAGATTTACAGAAGGCTTTTGACAAGGTGCCACACAAGGCTGCTCAGCATGCTACGAGCTCATGGTATTTCAAAAAAGATTCTAGTGTGGATAAAGTAGTGGTGATTGGCAGGAGGCAACGAGTGGGAATAAAGGGAGACTTTTCTTGTTGGCTGCCAGTAACTAGTGGGGTTCCACAGGGGTCTGTGTTAGGATCGATTCTTTGTATGTTGCATGTCAATGATTCAAGTGGTAGGATTGACAGCTTGTGCAAAGCTTGCATATTATACAAAGATAAGTGGAGTGTTAGGTATTTTTGAGGAAATAAGCTACAGAAGGACTTAAACAGATCAGGAGAATGGGCAAAGAAATGGCAGAAGGAGTTGGAAAATGTATGGTCATGCACTTTCGTAGAAGAAATTAAAGCGCTGACTATTTTCTAAATGGAGAATAAAAAAGAAAAATTTGAGGTGCAAAGGGTCCTTGTGCAGGATTCCCTAAAGGTTAAGTTGGTGAGGAAGGCAAATGCAATGTCAGTATTCATTTCAATAGGATTGTAATATAAAAGCAAGGATGTAATGTTGAGATTTTATTAAGCACTGTTGAGGCCTCACTTGGAGCAGGTTTGGGCTACTTATCTTAGAAAGGATGTGCTGAAACTTGAGAGGATTCAAAGGAGGTTCACAAAAATGATTCCAGGATTGAATGGCTTGTCATAAGAAGACCATTGGACGGCTCTGGGCCTGTATTCACTGAAATTCATCAGAATAAGGGGTGACCTAATTGAAAGCTTAATTGAAAGTGAGCAGGCGATAGATAGGAGCTACAAGGAGTTAGTTACCCCGAGGCTGCAGGAGTTAGGGAAGTGGGTGAGTGTTAGGGAAGGGAAGAGCTCAGATAGTAGAGAGCACACCTGTGACCATCCCCCTCAGTAATCATTATCTCGGTTTGGATGCTGTTGTTGGGGGGGGGGGGGGGGGCGGGGGTGACCTGACAGAAGACGACCATGGTGATCAGGTTTTTTGGCACTGAGCTTGGTTCCGTGGTACAGAAGGGAAAGAGGAAGATGAGGAATGCGGTAGTCATAGGGTATTCCATAGTGAGAGGAACAGGTAAGAGGTTCTGTCAGCCTGATAGAGATGCCCACATGGTGTTGCCTCTCAGGTGCCAGGGTACGGGATTTCTTGGATTGAGTGCAGAGTATTCTGAAGGGAACAGCCAGAGGTTTTGGTACACGTTGGTACCAATGACAAAGGAGCAGGTCCTGAAGACAGAATTCAGGGAGTTAGGTAGGAAACAGAAAAGCAGGACCTCCAGGGTAGTAATCTCAGGATTGCTGCCTGTGCCATGTGCTAATGAGTGCAAAAATAGCATGATCAGGCATTTTAATGCATGGCTGAGAGACTGGTGTAGGGGGCAGGGCTTCAGATTCCTGGATCATTGGGGCCTCTTCTGGGGGAGGTACAACCTGTACAAAAAGACTTGCACCTGAATGCAAAGGAGTCCAATATCCTTGTAGGCAGGCTTAATAGGAAGGGTTTAAACTAAATTGGCAAGGGATGGAAACCGGAGTGATAGGGCTCAGAAAGGGGAAAACAGAAATCAGTCAAAGATAACATTCAACAGAGATGATAAAAAGGACAGGCAGGAGATGAGGCATAATCACAGCCAATGGGATGAGTTACAGGGCAATAGAGGTGTTGTCAGTTAAAACAGAAGCAACAAATACTAGACTGAAAATGTACGCAGCATACGAAACAAAATGGACAATCTTGAAATTCAGTTACAGATTGGCAAAAGTATGATGTTCTGGCCATCTCTGGAACTTGGCTAAAGGATGGCTGCCATTGGGAGCTGAACGTCCAAGGGTATATGGCACACCAGTGTTAGTAGACAGAAGGGGTGATGTGGCTCTGTGTATGAGAAATAATATTAAATCATTAGAAAGGGAAGAATTGAATAGGAAGGTGTAGAATCTATGGGTTAAGTTAAGAAATGGCAACGGTAAAAGGACCCTAATGGCAGTTGAATACAAGCCTCCAAACAGCAGCCGGGATGTGGATTACAAATTTCAACAATGGATAGAAAAGCTGTGTCAGAAGAGCAATGTCAAGATAATCATTGGGGATTTTAACATGAAAATGGATTGGGAAAACCAGTTCAGTACTGGACCGCAAGAGAGAGTATCTGTAGAACATCTAAGTAATGGCTTTTTAGAACAGCTTGTTGTTGAGCCCATTCAGTGATCAACTGTGCTGGATTGGGTGTTGTGCAACTGGTTGATAAGAGAGCCTCATCTGACTGATTTGGACCAGTAAGAGTGTAAAGACAGAAGGCAACATACATGAGGTTTAGAAAGCAAGGATCAGATGGGTCTATTGAGGAATATAGGGTAGCAAGAAAGGAGCTTAAGAAGGGGCTGAGGTGAGCAAGAAGGGAGCATGAGAAAGCCTTGGTGAGTAGGGTAAAGGAAAACCCCAAGGCATTCTTCAATTATGTGAAGAACAAAAGGATGACAGGAGTGAAGGTAGGACAGATTAGAGATCAAGGTGGGAAGATGCACCTGGAGGCTGAGGAAGTGAGCAATGAATACTTCTCTTCGGTATTCACCAATGAGAGGGAATTGATGACGGTGAGGACAATATGAGTGAGGTTGATGTTCTGGAGCATGTTGATATTAAGGGAGAGGAGGTTTGGAGTTGTTAAAGTATATTAGGACAGATAAGTCCCTGAGGCCTGACAGAATATTACACAGGCTGCTCCAAGAGGTGAGGGAAGAGATTGCTGACCCTCTGGCTAAGCTCTTTATGTCCTCATTGTCCACGGAAGTGGTACCGAAGGTGAATGTCCCCTTGTTCAAAAAAAGGAGTAGGGATAGTCCGGGTAATTGTAGACCAGTGAGCCTTACATCTGTGGTGGGAAAGCTGTTGGAAAAGATTCTTAGAGATAGGATCAATGGGCATTTAGAGAATCATGGTCTGATCAGGGACAGTCAGCATGGCTTTGTGAAGGGCAGATTGTGTCTAACAAGCCTGTTAGATTTCTTTGAGGTGGTGACCAGGCATATAGATGAGGGTAGTGCAGTGCAAGTGATCTACAGTGGCATGCAAAGGTTTGGGCACCCCTGGTCAAAATTTTTGTTACTGTAAATAGTTAAGTGAGTGGAAGATGAAATGATTTCCAGAAGTCATAAAATTAAAGATAAAACATTCTTTTCAACATTTTAAGCAAGATTAGTGTATTATTTTTGCTTTGTACAATTTTGGAGTGAAAAAAAGGGAAGGAGCACCATGCAAAAGTTTGGGCACCCCAAGAGATTTGAGCTCTCAGATAATTTTTACCAAGGTCTCAGACCTTAATTAGCTTGTTAGGGCTACAGCTTGTTCACAGTCATTGTTAGGAAAGGCCAGGTGATGCAAATTTCAAAATTTCATACCCTGACTCCTCAAACCTTGTCCCAACAATCAGCAGCCATGGGCTCCTCTAAGCAGCTGCCTAGCTCTCTGAAAATTAAAATAAACGATGCCCACAAAGCAGAAGGCTATAAGAAGATAGCAAAGAATTTTCAGGTAGCCGTTCCCTCAGTTCATAATGTAATTAAGAAATGGCAGTTAACAGGAATGGTGGAAGTCAAGTTGAGGTCTGGAAGACCAAGAAAACTTTCCAAGAGAACTGCTCGTAGGATTGCTAGAAAGGCAAATCAAAACCCCCGTTTGACTGCAAAAGACCTTCAGGAAGAGTTAGAAGACTCTGGAGTGGTGGTGCACTGTTCTGTTGTCAGAAGAAAACCTTTCCTGTGTCCTCCCCACAAAAGTCAGCATCAGTAGTTTGCAAAGGAACATCTAAACAAGCCTGATGCATTTTGGAAACAAGCCCTGTGGAATGATGAAGTTTAAATAGAACTTTTTGGCTGCAATGACCAAAGGTATGTTTGGGGAAAAAAGGGTGCAGAATTTCATGAAAAGAACACCTCTCCAACTGTTAAGCATGGGGTAGGATCGAGCATGCTTTGGGCTTGTGTTGCAGCCAGTGGCATGGGGAACATTTCACTGGTAGAGGGAAGAATGAATTCAATTAAATACCAGCAAATTCTGAAAGCAAACATCACACCATCTGTAAAAAAGCTGAAGTTGAAAAGAGGATGGCTTCTACAACAGGACAATGATCCTAAATGTACCTCAAAATCCACAATGGACTACCTCAAGAGGCGGAAGCTGAAGGTTTTACCATGGCCCTCACAGTCCCCCAACCTAAACATCATGGAAAATCTGTGGATAGACCTCAAAAGAGCAATGCATGCACTATGGCCTAAGAATCTCAGAGAACTAGAAACCTTTTGCAAGAATGGGCAAAAATCCCCTAAACAAGAATTTAAAGACTCTTAGCTGGCTACAGAAAGCATTTACAAACTGTGATACTTGCCAAAGGGGGTGTTACTAAGTACTGACCATGCAGGATGCCCAAACTTTTGCTTCAGGCCCTTTTTCTTTTTTGTCATTTTGAAACCATAACAGATGGAAATAAAAAGGTAATCTCGCTTAAAATGTTAAAGAAATGTGTCATCTTTAACTTTATGCCTTTTGAAAATCTTTTACTCATTTAGCTATTCACAGTAACAGAGATTTTGACCAGGGGTGCCCAAACTTCTGCATGCCACTGTACATAGATTTTAGTAAGGCATTTGACAAGGTTTCACACGGTAGGCTTATTCAGAAAGTCAAAAGGCATGGGATCCAGGGAAGTTTGGCCAGGTGGATTCAGAATTGGCTTACCTGCAGAAAGCAGAGGGTTGTGGTGGAGCGAGTACATTCGGATTGGATGGTTGTGACTAGTGGTGTCCCACAAGGATCGGCTCTGGTACCCCTACTTTTCCTGATTTTTATAAACGACCTGGATGTGGGGGTAGTAGGGTGGGCTGGAAAGTTTGCAGACGACACAAAGGTTGGTGGTGTTGTGGATAGTGTAGAGTAATAATTAGTCTATAAATTTCGATCTTTTACAGAATTTTTTTTTAGGTATGGCTTACACGTATTTTTTATATACGGTAAAAGTTCTTTTTTTGGTTTATTCTGACTTTATTATTTTTCTTATATATTATTAATCTATTAACCTTGAAAATAACTGATTAGGGTTCCTTTTTTTTAAGTTTGTATACGCTTTTTATATTTTAAATTTTATATTTTAATTTTTGTTATATTAACCCTTTCTTATAATATGGGTTGTTTGTATTTTTTTCAATTTTTTTTTGTCTGAGTTGCTGTCCTGAGACACGGGGGTAATTTTAGTATTAGATTGCCTGCTTGCCTCTTTTTGGCTTTTTTCCTGGGGTTTCGAGGGTGGACGGAGGGGAATTTTTCTTTTTCTTTTTTCTCTTTTTGCTTGCTTTTTGTGTAGTTTTATTTCATGGGCCTATATGAAACCACAAAAATGGTTGCAGTGCCGTGACTTCCGGTTTCTCCTTGAACTCACTTCCTTCTTCCGGGTTCAGGAGTTCACTTTTTTTTTTAAACTTATGTGTTAATTGTAATAAACATTGTCAATATGGATAGGATTATTAATTTTGTTTCTTGGAATACTAATGGTTTAAATCATTCGATCAAATGGAAAAAAAATATTCAAAGTATTCCACAGAATGAATGCCAATGTTATTTTTGTGCAGGAGACTCATGTAAGGAAGGTGGATAGTCAACGTTTTTTTAGGTTTTGGAAGGACCAACAGTATCACTCAAATTCACAAGCCAAAGTAAGAGGTGTTTCTATTTTTATAGACTCATCAACTTCTTTTATACATCATGAAACAATTTCAGATCCACAAGGTAGATTATTGTTTATTACTGGTCTACTTTTTAATCAAAAAGTTGTTTTAGTTAATGCTTATGCTCCAAATACTGATTGTCCTGAATTTTTTAAATGCTTATTTACATCCTTTCCTAATCTGAATCAGTATAGACTGATAATGGGTGGGGATTTTAACTGTTGTTTAAACCCTGTGATGGATAGATCCAAGCCCACCCAAACTCTTCCGAATAAATCGGCTTCTCTTATTAACTCTTTTATGATTGATTCAGCTATTTGTGAAATTTGGCGTTTTCTACACCCTAATGACAAAGAGTTTTCATACTTTTCCCATGTCTATCATAGTTACTCAAGAATTGATTACTTTTTCATTGATCACCATTTACTCACAGATGTTACTGATTGTAAATATGACTGTATTACCATATCTGATCATGCTCCTCTGAAGTTATCTATTAAAATAACAGATTCATACATCAATGCTAAATTTTGGAAGTTTAATCCTATTTTATTGCAGGATTTAGACTTTGTTAACTTTATTAAACAACAAATTGATTTGTTTTTCTCAACAAATTATACAGCAGACATCTCTAGTGGAATTTTGTGGGATACTTTTAAAGCATATATTCATGGACAGATTATTCCATACTCTGCTGGAGTTAGGAAACAAACTAATTCTAAAATATTAACATTAGTTGATAAAATCAAAGCAATTGATAAGATTTATTCAATGACCCCTAGCAAAGAACTTTATAAAGAAAGAGTGGAACTTCAAATGGAACATAGTTTATTATTATCCTCTTCGACTGAAAGTCAGTTAATTAAATCAAAAACCCAATTCTATATATATGGAGATAAGTCTGGTAAATTACTGGCTAACCAATTGAAAATTGTTTCGGATAAACGACAGATTACTAGGATTCGTAAACAAGATGGTACTCTGACGATCGACCACAAAGAGATAAATAAAGCCTTTCAAGATTTTTATAACTCCTTATATCAATCAGAATTCACTAAGGATTCTTCTATAATAACTGAATTTTTAAGGAAATTGAATATTCCAAAAGTAACTGTTGAGGATAACGTAATTTTAGATACACCTATTACGGAGTCTGAAATAGAAAAGGCTATTTTTTCAATGAATTCTGGTAAAGCTTCTGGTCCAAATGGTTTTCCTGTAGAATTTTTTAAATCTTTTTCTTCTATCGGCCTATATACTTGTTAAATACGGATTTAAGATTTTCAGTAAAATTTTGGCTATTAGATTAGAAAATATATTACCTCAAATTATTTCTAAAGATCAGACTGGATTTATTAAAAATCGCTATTCATCTTTTAACATTAGAAAATTAATTAATATTATTTATACTTCTTCATCTAAAATACCAGAATGTGTTATTTCTTTAGATGCTGAAAAAGCATTTGATAGAGTTGAATGGCCATATTTATTTACTACAATGCAACAATTTAATTTTAGTTCAAAATTTATATCATGGATTAAATTAATATACCATAAACCTTTAGCTTCGGTTTTTACCAATAATCAAAGATCTCCTTTTTTTCAGCTATTTCATGGTACAAGGCAAAGTTGCCCTTTAAGTCCTTTACTATTTGACACCGCTTTAGAACCGTTGGCTATAGCTATTCGTAAATCACCTAACATTCTGGGTATTACCCGTGGGGAGAGGATGTATAAAGTATCATTATATGCTGATGATTTGTTATTATATATATCTGACCCTGAAAGATCTATCCCTGCTATTTTGTCTTTGCTTGCTCAATTTAGTAATTTTTCTGGTTATAAAGTGAACTTTAACAAGAGTGAACTATTTCCATTAAATATGCAAGTTCCAATTTATAAACATTTACCATATAAAATTGTTACAGATTATTTTACTTACCTAGGTATTAAAATTACTAAAAAACATAAAGATTTATTTAAGGTTAACTTTTTACCTTTAATTGATCAAATTAAGCAACTTGCTATTAGCTGGTCTCCACTATCTTTGTCATTGGTTGGTAGAGTTAATGCTATTAAGATGATGATACTACCTAAATTCTTATATTTATTTCAAGCATTACCAATTTTTATTCCTAAAGCTTTTTTTGATACTATTGACTCTAAAATATCTTCTTACTTGTGGCAGAACAAAACTCCTAGATTGGGCAAAAAATATTTACAGAAACCTAAGAAGGAGGACGGCTTGGCTTTACCAAACTTAAGATTTTACTATTGGGCAGTTAATATACGGTATTTAATATTCTGGACACAAGAATTGTCTATAGCTACTTGTCCACAATGGGTAAATTTGGAATGTAAATCTGTGCAAGATTTTTCACTGATTTCAATCTTAGGATCTTCACTTCCTTTCTCTTTATTCAAATTGAATAAACAGATAACTAATCCTATAGTCAGATATACGTTACAAACTTGGTTTCAATTTCGTAAATTTTTTGGTTTGAATAAATTTATTTTATCATGTCCTATAATATCTAATTATTTTTTTCAGCCTTCATCTATGGATCAAGCTTTTCTTTTATGGAAAACAAAAGGTATAACATGTTTTCGTGATCTGTTTCTGGATGATAACATTATGTCCTTTGAACAGCTATCTAATAAATATAATTTACCTAAAACCCATTTTTTTTTAGATATTTGCAAGTTAGAAATTTTTTGTATAATGAGTTACAGTCTTTTTCGAAAGAATGTCCATTGAACATTACAGAAAGAATTCTAGCCCTTAATCCTTATCAAAAGGGTTTAGTAGCCATCATTTATAAGATGATCATGAATTCACAGTCAGATGTATCAGAAAAAATTAAGAAGGAATGGCAAGAAGAGTTGCATTGTCCTATATCTACTGAGCAATGGGAAAAAAATTTATTATTGGTAAATTCGTCCTCTATTTGTGCTAAACATGCCCTAATACAACTTAAGGTTGTACATAGAGCTCATATGTCTAAGGATAAACTGGCTCGATTTTATTCTCATCTTAATTCAACCTGCGATAGATGTCATTCTGATGTTGCTTCATTGACTCGTACGTTCTGGTCTTGTCCTTGTTTACAAAATTATTGGAAAGATATTTTCAGCATTATTTCAAGAGTTTTAAATATCAATTTCCAACCGCATCCTTTTACTGCAATTTTCCGTTTACCAATGACGGATAATAACCGTTTATCCGCTTCATCTCAACGAATGATTGCATTTGTTACATTAATGGCTAGAAGATCTATTTTATTGAATTGGAAAGAAATTAATCCTCCAACTGTATTTCAGTGGTTTTCTCAAACTATCTCTTGTTTGAGTTTAGAAAAAATTAGAAGTGTGGTTTTTGATCCTTCAGTTAAATTTGAAGAAACTTGGAGACCATGTATTCAACATTTTCATATGAGTTGAATTGTCTTTTCCTAAACCTTACTTATATTATCCTTAATTATTTGGATGGAGGTTCGGAGTTATTGGCACTACTGTATATGTACGTAATATTATTCAATGGACCATGTTGGGTAGTGTTTTTTTTTGTTTTTTTTTCCTCTTTTTTGGGGGGGGTCTTTCTTTTATTTTTCTTTTTGCTTCTTTGTTCATTAATGTTCTGAGTTTGGGAGGTTATATATTTTTATTATTATATATCTGAATGTCTATTTAAACTATTAATTATGTACTCTCAAACACCTTGTATTCATGTTTCATTTATGTTTGTTTAAAATTAATAAAAAGATTTAAAAAGAAAGAAAGAGTGGTTGGTGCATGGAATGCACTGCCTGAGTCAGTGGTGGAGGCAGATACATTAGTGAAATTTAAGAGACTACTACACAGGTATATGGAGGAATTTAAGGTGGGGTGGGTTATATGGGAGGCAGGGTTTAAGGGTCGGCACAGCATTGTAGGCCGAAGGGCCTGTACTGTGCTGTACTATTCTATGTACACAAGATCGTCCTATGTACATGGACAGATTGCACGTACATAAAATATCTTAAAATAAGGTGACTAATAGGAAATGATAAAGTGACAACGCGACTCTTACCAAGAGGAACACTTCTAGTTAGAAGCAGGACATATGAAAACACAGGGCAGTGACTGTGTTAGTGGGGGTATGAGGTGTAAAGTGCAAGCATGAAGTGGCAATGCATGGTAAGGTTGAAGGATGGGTGGAGGTGTTGATCAGCCTGACGACTTGGGAGAAATAACTGTTTTTGTGTCTCATGGTCCTGGTGTGGATGCTGCATAGCTTCTTCCCTGATAGACAAGGGACATAAACAGGGTGGATGCAATTCTTCATATTGCTGGCTTTTTAAAAAACATATACACTTTATCTCCTTACAACATAAATCCTGCGAGGCAGGATTTATGAACATTTGGTGAGCTATAATATGATTATGAATAGTCAACATGGCCACAGCTCCATCCACAACTCCTCTAATCTTCGTGTCATCTGCAAACTTACTCACCCATCTTTCTGCCTCTTCATTCAGGTCATTTATAAAAATCACAAAGAGCAGGGGTCCCAGGACAGATGCTTGCGTTGCCAACCTCCAGGCAGAATACTTTCCATCCACTACTACCCTCTGCTTTCTTCCTGTAAGCCAATTTTTTATCCAAACATCCAATGTTCCATTGATCCCATGCCTCATGACTTTCTGGATGAGTCTCTCATGGGGGACCTTGTCAAATGCCTTGCTAAAATCCATGTAGACCACATCTACCGCCCTACTCTCATCAATTTCTTTTGTTACCTCTTCAAAAAACTTAATTAGGCTCATGAGGCACAACCTTCACAAATCCATATTGACTATCCTTGAGTAGACTGTACTTCTCCAAATGCCCATAGATCCTATCCTTAAGAATCCTTTACAATAGTTTGCAGACCACCGACGTAAGACTCAACAGTTCCCAGGATTCTCCCTATTTAAACAATGGAACTACATTTGCCATTCTCCAATCCTCTGGCACCTCCCCTGCAGCCAAAGACGATTCAAAGATCATAGCTACTGCTACAGTGATCTCTTCTCTCACTTCCCACAGCAACCTGGGGTATATCACATCCAGCCCTGGGGACTTATCAATCTTGATGTTTTTAAGAAGATCCAACACTTCTTCTTCCTTAATCTCCACATTGTCCAGCACACAGGCCTTTTATATTTTGACCTCACCCTGATCAAGGTCCTTTTCACTTGTGAATACTGAAGCCAAGTATTCATTTAGAACCTCCCCAACCTCCTCCACCTCCAGGTACATGTTGCCTTCTTTATTCTTTAGCGGTCCCACCTTCATTCTTGTCATCCTTCTGTTCTTCACATACGCATAGAATGCCTTGGGGTTCTCCTTAATCCTACATGCCAATGCCTTCTCATGCTCCCTTTGGGCTCGCCCAAGTCCTTTCTTAAGCTCCTTCCTGGCTACTCTATATTCCTCATGAGCCCAGTTTATTATATCTAAGAAGCTTATTTTCTTATATAAGCTTATATCTTACATTCTTATATGCTTCCTTCTTCCTCTTGACAAGTTTCCTCACATGTTTCGTCAGCCATGGTTCCTTTTTCTTACAATTTTTTCCTTGTCTCAGTGTTTCCTATCCTGAACCCAGCATAAATGGTCCCTAAACCTCCTCCACATTACTTCTGTGCTTTCACCCTCAGACATCTGTTTCCAATTTACTCTCGCTAGTTCCTGCCTCATCCCTTCATAGTTAGCCCTTCCCCAGTTAAGCACTTTCCCATTTTGTCTGTTTTTATCCTTTTCCATAGCTATGCTGAAGCTAAGGGAGTTGTGGTCACTCTCACCAAAATATTCCCCAACCAAGAGGTCTGCCACCTGACCAGGTTCATTACCCAGAACTAAATCCAATCTGGTCTCTCCTCTCGTCGACTGGTCCACATACTGTGTCAGGAATCCTTCTTGAACACATCTGACAAACTCAGCCCCATCTATCCCCCTTGCAGTCAGGAGGTGCCAGTCAATATGGGGGAAGTTGAAATCACCCATAACTACAACCTTGTATTTCCTATTTCTGACTTCCACCCACACTGGCTCAGTGGACATGCCCTCTGCAGCATCCTCCCTTTCTATAGCCGTGATACCATCCCTGACCAGTAATGCTACTCTGCCCCCCACTTTTCTACCTCCCATCCTATTCCTTTTAAAAACACCTAAACTCCGGTACCTGCATCAGCCAATCCTGCCCTTCCTCCAGCCAAGTTTCATGAGAATGATGAGAGGCACTGATTGTGTGGATAGTCAAAGGCTTGTTCCCAGGGCTGAAATGGCTAACACAAGAGGACACAGTTTTAAGGTGCTTGGAAGTAGATACAGAGAAGATGTCAGGGGCAAGTTTTTTTTTAAAAAACAGAGAGTGATGAGTGCATGGAATGGGCTGCCAGCAAAGGTGGTGGAGATGGATACAACAGGGTCTTTCAAGAGACTCCTGAATAGGTACATGGAGCTTAGAAAAATAGAGGGCTATGGGTAACCCTAGGTATTTTCTAAAATAGGGACATGTTTGGCACAGCACCATGGGCCGAAGGGACTATATTGTGCTGTTAGTTTCTATGTTTGTACACAGAAAATGCTGGAGGAACTCAGCAGGCCAGTCAGCATCTATGGTAAACAGTAAACAGTCAACATTTCCTGCAACTGCAGATTTTCTCATGATTTGTATATCCTTGATGGCAGGTAGGCTGATGCCAGTGATGCTTTGGACAGTTCTAACTATACATTATGGAGTCCTCCTGTCCGCCACAATGTACTGTAGTCTCCATTTCGCACAATGATGCAGCCTGTTCAGATACTCTTAACTACACAACTGTAAAAGATAATGAATATTGATGGGCGTAGTCCAGCTCTCTTCAGCCTCCTCAGAAAGTAGAGGTGTTTGTCCTACATATTAGAGCACAGGCTCTCTAATCCAGGCAGTGTCCTAGTAAACCTTTTTTCCACCCTCTCCAAAGTCTCCATCTCCTATAAAGGGGGGGGGGGGGGGGGGGGAACCAGAATTAAATACAATAGGAGCAGCCTAACCAGAGTTTATAAAGATCCCATACAATTTCCTGACTCTTGAACTCAAAGCATCAACTAAAAGTCAGGCACACTATATACCTCACACTACCACCCTATCAACCTGTGTAACTACTTTCAGAGAGGCATGGACTTGGACCCCAAAAACCTTTAGTTAATCAATACTACTGAGGGATCTGCCATTAACTGTGTGCTTTAATTTTTCACCTCATACTTGGCTGGATTAAACTCTGTCTTTTCTCTTCCCATATCCCAGTGTATTTATTTAGAAATACTGTAATTCACCCTCATAGCCCTATGCTCCCACACCACCCAATTCCACCAATGTGACCAATTTACCGACTAACCTGTGTGTTTTTGTAAGATATAGACCTTGTTGCCAGCTTATGCTGTCAGCACATTGCATTCTCTGGTCATTTTAATCATGATGAGATATCATAGAATTGTATTTTTCCAAGTTTAACAGTCTTAAAATCAACAAGTATTATAGCATCTCAGCGTGGCTTTTAGGGACTTTTATTTCCTCAAAATTTTATCCATTCAACATATGAAGCAGTCATGTGAATAATATTTTAAATCTGCTTTCACTTCAAATTACTATAAAATTAACTGGACTTTAAGGTTAAAAGAAAAACAACAGATGTAAGACTGGGCCCACTCTATCTAAATGCCGTAGATTGTATGGAAGATGAAAATAATAGTTCCTGTATTTTTAAGAATAAAAACACAATGTTCTAAAAATTATGTTTCAGAATCAGAATCAGGTTCATTATCACAATCATTTGTCATGAAATTTGTCAACTTAGCAGCAGCAGTTCAATGCAATACATAATATAGAAGAAAAAATTTAAAAAAACAAGTAAATCAATTACAGTATATGTAAATTAAATAGATAAAAATTGTGCAAAAATAGAAATCATATATATTAAAAAAGGGAGGTAGTGTTCATGGGTTCAATGTCCATTTAGGAATCCGATGGCAGAGGGGAAGAAGCTGTTCCTGAATCACTGAGTGTGTGCCTTCAGCCTTCTGTATCTCCCACCTGATGGTAACAGTGAGAAAAGGGCATACCCTGGGTGCTGGGGTCCTTAATAACGGACACTGCCTTTCTGAGACACCGCTCCTTGAAGGTGTCCTGGGTACCTTGTAGGCTAGTACCCACGATGGAGCCAACTAAATTTACAACCCTCTGCAGCTTCTTTCGGAACTGTGCAGTAGACACTGCCCCCCACCACATACCAGACAGTAATGCAGCCTGTCAGAATGTTCTCCGCAGTACATCTATAGATGTTTTTGAGTGTTTTTGTTGACGTACCAAATCTCTTCAGACTCTAAAGTATTACCTTCTTTATAACTGCACCAATATGTTGGGACCAGGTTAGATCCTCAGAGATCTTGACACCCAGGAACTTGAAGCTGATCACTCTATCCACTTCTGATCCCTCTCTGAAGATTGGTATGTGTTCCTTCATCTTACCCTTCCTGAAGTTCACAATCAGCTCTTTCATCCTACTGATGTTGAGTGGAAGATTGTTGCTGCAGCACCACTCCACTAATTGGCATAACTCACTCCTGTACACCCTCTTGTCTCCATCCAAGATTCAACCAACAATGGTTGTATTATCAGCAAATTTATAGATGGTATTTGAGCTGTGCCGAGCCACGCAGTCATGGGTATATACAGTAGAGCAATAGGCTAAGCACACACCCTTGAGGTGCACCAGTGTTGATCATCAGCAAGGAGGAGATATTGTCACCAATCCACACAGATTGTGGTCTTTTGGTTAAGAAGTTGAGGATCCAATTGCAGAGGGAAGTACAGAAGCCCAGATTCGGTAACTTCTCAATCAGGATTGTGGGAAAAATGGTGCTAAATGCTGAGCTACAGTCGATGAATAGCATCCTGATGTAAGTGTTTTACTAATATTTCACTGTATTTTTTTATCTTCTTGATTCACCAACAAACTGCACCTATGATTCTTTGATTTGGCATGAAGTACTGATTTAAAGCTACGAGGGAATTGGGAGAGGGCTCAGATTAATGACTAATAAAAGCAGGTGTAAGAGGTGGGTACTGCCTTAAGATAGTATCTAGATCCAAAGATTGCAGAAAATAAGATGTTTAAGATCTCTCAAATGAGGTAAAAGATTTTGAAATCAAAGTACAAAGGAAAAAGACAAAAATGTAACAAGATTTGGGGAAATGGTTCCACTCAGTAGTTAGAATCAGATACAGAATTATATTTAAATTGCTATTTTTTGTGATGAACCTCAGGATACAATTGCTTTAAATTTAATGTGATACTGAAGTTAAAAACAGAAAATGCTGAAAATATTCAGCAGTTCAGGAAGCTTCTGCAGAGCATGAAATAGATTTAAAGTTTCTGATTGACATCTTCATTATTACCATTATTGTTAATTAAAAATTGCACAGGCAACAATTTTAAAGGATACATTTCTGCATTATTGAAGTTCAAAGTAAACTTTTAATTAAAGTACATATCTGTCACAAAACACAACCCTGAGATTTGTTTTCTTGCGGACATACTCAGTAAATCCAAGAACCATAATAGTGTGGTGCTCCAGGAGCAGCTGGAGCTGTGATCGACAGCTCGCCCCTGCATTCCCTGTGGCCAATGTTAGTTACTGTTCTTCTTTTAAAATGTGTTTGCAGTATTATGGTGAGATGTTCAAGTTCATTTGTTATTACATTTTAGCTTAGGTTATACAGTTTCTCGCTTGTGTGTTTGTGGATAATCCTGACTCCTTTATCTGTATGTGACTGAGTTGGTTCTCACTAAGCAATGGTGCTCTGTCTATTATTGTGCATGTTGCAATAAAAACAGTAGTTGAGATAAACAACCTCTTCTTGTCTGTCATTGTGGACCAAAAGTTCCCTACATTTGGTGTCAGGAGTGGAATTAGAAATTGAAGGCAAAATGAAGAGCAGTGACTTCCGATGGAGCACCTGAAGACCCAGGGAATAAGTTGAGGTTCTGAGCAGTGTCCTGGAGGGAGAACCTAGGAACTGAGCCTCGTGTCTTCCCAGTGAACCCCAATGCTCCCAAACCTGAGGTACACACTGGAGCATATAACCTGCCTTCCTCGTGACTCGTGCCAGAAAACCCAAGAAGCTACAGCCATGGGAGAATTGCAATGCAGCGGACACCACCGCCACCGGAGAAAAAGATGAGGGTCCAGCAATTAACACCACAAGGTTCTCCCTGAAGATTCCCAGATACAATGACACCAGTACCTGGAGCCTTATCTGGTGCCAGTCAAGCTTGCTGCATGGCACAACGATTGGCGCCTCACCAAGGTGGCAGTGCACCTTGCCCTGATCCCTTCTAGCCCTGTGGTCCCGCCTCGACCAAATGCCAGCTGAGCAGTGTGACTAGAGAGCCCTCATAGCGGCACTCAGAGCATTGTTTCGAGCAGAGGCCACTGGAGGAAGCAATGAGGGGAGAACTGCACAGCAGGCAGCGCTTTGTGGGAGGAAGCCTGGGGGCATTCGTGGCAAATCTCCGCCTCTGCGTTTGACATGGCTACCTCCAGTTCCCTCCCGTGACCCAGGAAGAGCTTGCCCTCCACAACTTTGTAAAGACACTGACTCCTGAGAGTCTTCGGCAGCAAGTTCACCTGACCATCATAACTGGCCGAGGCACTGACAAAGGTAGAGGGGGCAGAAGCAATTTTAGCCCCTCCAAAGTGTTCCAGCAAAGTGTTTGAGGGTAAGCCAGTGGATGTAGTGTACCTAGATTTTCAGAAGGCATTCGATAAGGTGCCACATAGGAGATTGGTGAGTAAAATCAGAGCTCATGGCATTGGGGGCAGGGTTTCAACATGGATAGAAAACTGGTTGGCAGATAGAAAGCAAAGGGTAACAGTGAATGGGTGTTTCTCGGACTGGCTGGAGGTGACTGGTGGGGTACCACAAGGCTCTGTATTGGGACCACAGCTCTTTACGATTTATGTCAATGATTTAGATGAGGGCATTGAAAACTATTTCAGCAAGTTTGCTGACGATACTAAACTGGGTGGCAGTGTGACATGCGAAGAGGACGTTAGGAGAATACAGGGAGACTTGGATAGGCTGGGTGAGTGGGCAGATACTTGGCAGATGTAATTCAATGTGAATAAATGTGAAGTTATCCACTTTGGAAGCAGGAACAAGAGGGCAGAGTATTGTCTGAACGGTGTCGAGTTAGGTAAGGGAGAAATGCAAAGAGACCTAGGAGTCCTAGTTCATCAGTCAATGAAGGTGAATGAGCAAGTGCAACAAGCAGTGAAGAGGGCAAATGGAATGTTGGCCTTTGTTACAAGGGGAATTGAGTACAAGAGCAAGGATGTCCTTTTGCATTTGTACAGGGCCCTGGTGAGACCACACCTGGAATATTGTGCACAGTTTTGGTCTCCAGGTTTAAGGAAGGACATTCTGGCAATTGAGGAAGTGCAGCGTAGATTCACTAGATTGATTCCTGGGATGGCAGGGCTGTCTTACGCAGAGAGATTGGAGAGATTGGGCTTGTACACACTGGAATTGAGGAGATTGAGAGGGGATCTGATTGAAACGTTTAAGATAATTAAAGGATTTGATAGGATTGAGGCAGGAAATATGTTCCAGATGTTGGGAGAGTCCAGTACCAGAGGGCATGGATTGAGAATAAGAGGTCAGTTATTTAAAACAGAGTTGAGGAAAAACTTCTTCTCCCAGAGAGTTGTGGAGGTGTGGAATGCACTGCCTCAGAAGATGGTGGAGGCCAATTCTCTGGATGCTTTCAAGAAGGAACTAGATAGATATCTGATGGATAGGGGAATCAAGGGATATGGGGACAAGGCAGGGACTGGGTATTGATAGTGAATGATCAGCCATGATCTCAGAATGGCGGTGCAGACTCGAGGGGCCGAATGGTCTACTTCTGCACCTATTGTCTATTGACTATCACCTCACACACCACAAGCCTAGGCTTGTGTCACTGAGGCAGAGGAGGAAACTGACGAGGAGATGCCATGAGACAGGTCCAATCAGCACCATGCTGTCCCTGCCACGTCTCAATCTCTGCTGACCATGTGCGAGTCAGGCCATGTAGCCCAGCACAACTCAGCCAGATTTTCAATCTCCCTCTTACAACATTTGATTCATCCAATGACAATGGTGTTGTCAGCAAACTTAAATATGCACTGGAGTTGTACAAGGCCACACAGTCAGAGGTGTAAAATGGGTAGTGAAGGGAGACTAAGCACCCGTGCTGATGGAGATTGTGGAGGAGATATTGTTGCCAAGCCAAACTGACAGGGGTCTACAAGTGAGGAAATATTGCACAAGGAAGTAGTGAGGCCAAAGATTTGAAGCTTATTGATTAGTTCTAAGAGAATGATAGCATTGAATACCAAGCTGCAGTTGATAAAGAGCATCATGATGTATGCATCTTTGCTGTCCTGATTTTCCAGGGTTCAGTGAAGTGCCAGTGAAATGGTACCTGGTGTAGACCTCTTGTGCCAGTAGGCAATTTGAAGCAGATTCAGGTAGGAGTTGACATGTTTTGTCACCAACCTCTCAAAACACTTCAAAGTGGATGTAAATGCTACTGGACAGTAGTCATTGAGGCAGATCACCACATTCTTCTTAGGCACTAGTAGAATTGTAGCCTGCTTCAAGCACGTGGGTACCTCAGACTGCTGAAGTGCGAAGTTAAAGATATTGGTGAACAATCCAGCCAGTTGGTCAGTACAGGTCTTTAGAACTCAGTCAGGTACACCCATCTGGGCTAAAATGCAATTAACAAAAACATCAGAATCCACCTTTCTGAAACAGATATGGTGCAGTAATCTCTGGCTGTAATGACTTGTCATTTGAAAATCTTACCAATGGTCATTGCAATTTTAAAAGAAACAGAACATAAAGGGATTTGTTAATACCAGATTATAGTTCAAGAATACTGCACTTCAGATTATTATCCAAATATTATACTGTATACAAAATTTACTTAGATAACAAAATTAAAACTAACAGTGTGTTAAGTGAACAAGTTTATACTATAGCATTGTGATTTTAAAAGAAAAAAGTAGTATTCAACTTTTAAATTTTTTGTAATTTTCCAGATATTTATTTTAAATGCTTAGAATAACCTTTAGGATATTATAAGAATCTCTTTTCATGTCCCTATATACCTCCATCCCCCCTCAGGAATGTCTCAAAGCTCTCCGCTTGTTTTTGGATTCCAGACCTAACCAATTGCCCTCTACCACCACTCTTCTCCGTCTAGTGGAATTAGTTCTTACTTTCAATAATTTCTCCTTTGGCTCCACCCACTTCCTCCAATCCAAAGGTGTAGCCATGGGCACCCACATGGGTCCCAGTTATGCCTGCCTTTTTGTTGGCTTTGTGGAACAGTCCATGTTCCAAGCCTATATGGGTATCCATTCCCTTCTTTTCCTTTGCTACATCAACGACTGCATTGGCGCTGCTTCCTGTACGCATGCTGAGCTCGTTGACTTCATTAACTTTGCCTCCAACTTTCACCCTACCCTCAAATTTACCTGGTCCATTTCTGACACCTCCCTCCCCTTTCTTGATCTTTCTGTCTCTATCTCTAGAAATGGCTTATCTACTGATATCTACTATAAGCCTATGGACTGTCACAGCTATCTGGACTATTCCTCTTTCTACCCCGTCTCTTGCAAAAATGCCATCCCCTTCTCACAATTCCTCCGTCTCCTCCGCATCTGCTCTCAGGATGAGGCTTTTCATTCCAGGACGAAGGAGATGTCTTCCTTTTTTAAATAAAGGGGCTTCCCTTCTTCCACCATCAACTCTGCTCTCAAACGCATTTCTCCCATTTCCCACACATCTGCCCTCACCCCATCCGCCCACCACCCCACTCGGGATAGGGTTCCCCTTGTTCTCAGCTAACACCTCACCAGACTCCGGGTCCAAAGTATAATTCTCCGTAACTTCCGCCACCTCCAACAGGATCCCACTACCAAGCACATCTTTCCCTGTCTGCTTTCCGCAGGGATCACTCCCTATGCGACTCCCTTGTCCATTCGTCACCCCCATCCCTTCCCACCGATCTCCCTCCCGGCACTTATCCTTGTAAGCAGAACAAGTGCTACATCTACCCTTACACTTCCTCCCTCACCACTATTCAGGGCCCCAGACAGTCCTTCCAGGTGAGGTGACAGTTCACCTGTGAGTCGGCTGGTGTGGTATACTGCATCCAGTACTCCTGGTGTGGTCTTTTATATATTGGTGAGACCTGAAGCAGACTGGGAGACCGTTTCTCTGTCCGCCAGAGAAAACAGGATCTACCAGTGGCCACACATTTTAATTCCACGTCGTATTCCATTCTGATATGTCTATCCATGGCCTCCTCTACTGTCAAGATGAAGCCACACTCAGGTTGGCTTATATACCAGCTTATATACCAGCTGGGTAGCCTCCAACCTGATGGCATGAACATTGACTTCTCTAACTTCCGTTAATGCCCCTACTCTCCTTCTTACCCCATCCCTGATATATTTAGTTTTTTCCCCCTCCTTTTTTCCCTCTCTTTCTGCCCATTCTCCATCTCTCTCTGGTGCTCCCCTCCCTCTTTCCTTCTCCCTTGGCCTCCTGTCCCATGATCCTTTCCCTTCTCCAGCTCTGTATCCCTCTTGCCAATCACCTTTTTGGCTCTCAGCTTCACCCCACCCCCTCCGGTCTTCTCCTATCATTTCGCATTTTCCCCTCCCCCTCCTACTTTCAAATCTCTTACTATCTTTCTTTTCAGTTAGTCCCGACGAAGGGTCTCAGCCCAAAACGTCAACAGTGCTTCTCCCTATAGATGCTGCCTGGCCTGCTGCGTTCCACCAGCATTTTGTGTGCGTTGGTTGAATTTCCAGCATCTGCAGATACCTCGTGTTCTCTTTTCATGTATTTCTTTTTTTATCTCAATTGGTGAATATTTAAAAAGTTATAACTATGATGGCCACATGCAAAGAATAATTAAAAATCTAACAGCTTGCTGTGTTATTTATTCTGCTGTTATAGTATATTAAAATAAATTAAGGATGATAACTGTAAATAGAATAAAACTGCCCATACAAGTAATTTATATGATTACTTAAAGCAACTGCATACATTAATTTGACAGAATTGGTGACATGATCATTGACACTATTCTTTTAAAAAAGGGGTATTTGACCTGAAATGTTAACTGTTTCTCTTTCCATAGCTGTAGCCTGGCCTGTTGAGTTTGCCAGCACTTTACTTACAATTTTATTCTATCTTTGCACTTATTTTCCAATTACATTTTTCACTGTGAGTATCTTTAACATTATAGCAAGAAGGCAGAACACAACTGCATCCTTGGCTCTATTTCTGACAATCATATTCTTGGGCATTTTTATTCTTAACTTCTGCACTAACCCAAACTATGTTCTTCTGGCACACTAACTTGATGCACATAATTTAAGTCAGGGTATTTGATCCTGCATCTCAAATGAATGCAATCCTACCATTTGATGGAGATCAGATACTTGAATCACACAAACTGTGTCTGTTCACAATGAACACTTCCATGGTATTATATGACTAAACATAGTCTAGATCTAAAGCATAGGATATTTGTTGCCTCCATGGTGAAGTCACTGACTTTAAAAACATTGGAGAGCCTCATTTCTTAATAAATATTAATCCACGAAATACACATTATGGACTAACCTGCAACAGTCAGCAAGGCTGTCTGAAAATGTGACTGAGCTTGTTGAACCTGCAACTAAGTATACAGATGGGGGCAATGTGGATGATGGGAGATTAGTAAGGCATTTGACAAGGTACCTCAATCCATGGTATCCAGGCAAGTTGGCAAACTGGATCCAAAGAATGACCAATGTTTTGTACCATAGTGGCCAAAAGTGGTATTCTTACTATTTGTGTGTACAGGAATGACTTAGATACTATTGAGGCAGGATTTTTTTTGTAGAAGACACAAAAATGGTGTAGTGAGAAGGACAGTCTCAAGCTACATAACAAGATTGAACTTGTTTTGTAAGTACAGTGCAATGGCAGATGGAATGTAATCCCGATTAACTAATACATTTTGGGAGTCTGAATACCATACAGGAAAGGCAATCATGATGGATCTAAGAAATATATCAGAGGGACAGAGGGACTTCTGTTCTCAAATAACATTTCTGAATACAGCAGCATAGGCAGATAGGGTGGGCACAGAATACAAGAACAGGAAAGTTAAAGAAAAGATATTACTTTGTTAAAAACCAGTGGGGGAGGGTGAAATCACAACCACATAAGGAAGATGTGATTCTTCAGATTACCTGTGTGCAGAGGAGATTTACCCAGATCTAAAAAAAACAGAAAAAGCAGGGAAAAGTCGGTAAGTCTTTGTTGGAAAAGAAATTGAGTTCTGACAAAAGGTTGAAGACCCAAAATATTGACAGTTTTTCTTTTCACAATGCTGACTGATATGTTGAGTTGTTCTAACATTTTCTGTTTTAGTGTTAGATTCCTAGCATCCGCATTTGGTTTTAAAATTAGATCTGGGATAAAGCACCTCAATGATGAGAAAAGATTGAATAGGCTGTGATTGTTTTACTTTGGACACAGAAGGCTGCGGGGTGTGGAGAGATCCTGACAGAGGTCTACAACTGCTATACACAGTTTATACAGTGGCATAAACAGGGCAGACAGTAGTAAATGTTTCTCCATAGCTTAGATAGCCATAATCTAATGGCACAGATTTAGGGGAAGAAGTCATTTGTATAATGGGTGATAGTTTTCATGCTGCAGGCAATTGGAATTTGGAATGCACTACCTGACAGGGTAGTGGAAACAGCAAATCTCACAAAAAATAAGAAATATCTAGATGAGAACTTGGTGAATATTGAATTTTAATGATTTTTGAAGTTTACAGAAAACAATATAAAAATAAGGACATGCAGATATTCTTCAATTAATGAAGGAACTGTGTTTCTGGAAATGTTAGGTGTATGATGGGTATTTTGATATGATGTCTTCCTATGTTAAAAAATGAGGCACTGTCAGCTAAAGCAAAAATAATTGGTAAATTCAGGACGATCTGAAAGTCTAATAGCAAAAACTTGTCTATTGTAGGCTTTTAAACTAAACCTTATACTTTACAATTATTACATAAACACTTAAAGCATTAAGTCATAAATGTTAGAACATACATCTTTAAGTTTTTTTCCCCAAAGCCAGTGATTCTTTTTAAAACTCTGTTGTAGCTCATTCAAAAATAATTGACATTTTCAGTGGGATTATGCACAAGAAGTTGAAGTTGCAGTAAATTGCCATGCAGATTGCATTTGTGAAAACATCAGCAGTGCAGCCGAAGGATAAACTGAGCATCATTGACAATCACTTTTCATAGATGTCTACTACGCCCATCCGCAAATATGTACGTCCGAGTCAGTTTACAGTCAGAGCAAATAATGTTACCAGTTTCATTCCATTGTAGCCACAAATACAGTGCAAATTTGCTAAGAGTGAAAAAAAATGTTGCGTGATTACAAACAGGTCGTACACAAATGCATACAATTGAGTGACTTATTTAGATATATGGCAAATTGCGCATCTTCGTTTGTTTGTTGTTTTGGTTTAGTTATCAAATATTCGCTATGCCAAACGATCTTACACACATAAACCGAAACATGTTGAATAAAACAGAGTTAAAAGTAACTATGTTTAAAATGCGCAGCATCGGAATAACGCCATTCCACACGCTGTCCATACAAAAATTAATACAGTACAATAATGTGCAAGACAAAAAAAGAGATAATTCTGACAATAAATCGTATCAAATTAACTGAATATTATTCACCACTTAAATCTGCATCTTCAACAACTATCTTGGATTGACAATTGGATACCCAACACTAATGTAGAAATTCATTATTCATGTTGTGTGCTTGGGAAGAGAGTGAGATTTAGACGAGACATACACCTTCAACAGCACCTACTTTCGTCTGTACAAACCAACTCCCCACCGCTGAGTCATGCCCACTGGCTGCTCTCGACCGTCAGCTGAACCAGGAAGGCGAGCGCAAAGCATCTAGGCCAGTATTTTACCCCCAGTTCAAGGCGACCTCAGGGATTGAAGACTTCAAATAATTTTGGTAACCCAGGCAACGTCAGTCCTATCTTTCAACCCCCGAAACGGATTCAAGGCCTTTCTATGAGCCGGGAGAGGGTTGTAGTCTCAAAGCAGGTTAAATAACATATCGGAGAGAAAGAGAAAAAAATCAATACTTCCCACCAAAAAAAATGTTTTGGAATTTGTTACAACCCACCTGGCAAATGTGATCTGGCGGGTTTGGAGAAGTCCCGCCTCCCTGCGGGGAGGAGGAGGAGGAGGCGGAGGGAGAAGCCATTTTCTTCACACTCTGGCTGTTGTGAAGCACGATTGTGAGACAGCTCTGCTCCACTGGTTCTCACTGCAGACGCTACTTTCCTGGTTTTGATTCTCCTTTGGCCGGATTTTGTTTTGTACTCGGCTAATGAAAGCTGGGGAGGGGGCGGATGGAAGATGAGGTAGATGGGGATTCTTTCGTGGGGGGGGGGGGGTGAGGAGCAGAGTTTGACCTTTGTTGTGCTGCCGAAACGAGTGTGTCCGTGTTCCCGGGTGACTGCAGCACTTTCTGCCGACTCAAGCTCTGCCTCAACTCAGTTTTAGCGACGGTCTGGGAGCCGGCGTCAATGCCCCACAACACACGCTGATTTGATTACGTACAGTACAGAATGCTGGACTGAGAAGCATTCTGATCTGTCGTAGCTCTGCTCCCACACTCAGGATTAGGTGGGGCACACATGCTTCTGTTCCAAGATGCGCGATGCCAAGGATTTACATCACGATTTATAATAATTATTTATAATAATTACCTGAATTAGTAATATTGTTCCTGTAATGATTGTTACATTTAGTATGTTTTCTAAATTAATAATACAATGCCATAGCGTAGAGTACATAACGTTACTGACATTAGAATGACAATTAAATCGTAAAATAACAGTAATACAGGACAAGATACTGCGAATTATAGAATCATCACTAACCTATATATCATGCAAATTACTGCATTCATGAATGGAAGTCTGCACGTTTGAAAAATAAACAATGCCTTTACGTCATTTAAATAAATTCACACTTATGTTACCCGCGTTAAGAGAAGAGTTGATTTTCCTTAATCCAGATCAGGTACTTTAAAAAGATTTGTTTGTTGTTCAGCGTTTTGAGCTGCAAAAAGGTGGAAGTGGCAGTCTGTGCTTAGAATTAACAAACAACTGTAGAAATAATATTATGGGACAGCAGTGTTCACTATTATAATTTCGGTGGATAGGTCATAGAGATTACAGCACAAAACCAAGCCCTCCGTCCGTTCATACCAATCTTAGTTTCATCCAGCTGCCCCTGAACTCTTACCCCATTCCCCTCACATCCATGTACTTAGCTGAACTTCTTTTAAATGTTGAAATCGAATCTGCACCATCCTTCACCAAAGTGAAATAAATCTAGTAAATTTAAAAATGCATTTCTACCAAGAACCAACTGGATTATTCACTGGGAATACTTCATGTATTTTTAGTGGATGGGAGGGAAAAGTGTAGTAAAACGTAAAAAAAAACAGAGAGAAAGAAATGTTATGGTTTCAGCAAACAGACTTTATTGCAAGTACCGTCCAGTGCAGTAGAATTCTATAAAAGACAAAATAGTACAGCACTGCAACAGGCCCTTTGGCCCGCAATATTCTGCTGAACCATTTAAATGCATGCCCCCGGTATTAGATCCTGGGAAAAAGATACTTTCTATTTCTGCCTCTCATAATCTTATAAACCTATCAGATCTTCCCTCAACCTCCATCGCTCCAGAAAAAACAACCCAACTGTGTGCAACCTCTTGTTTTAGCACAAGCTCTCTAATTCAGGCAGTTTCTTCTGCACCCTTGCAAAGCTTCAACATTCTTCGGATAATGGAGCAACCAGAACTATATGCAATACTCCAGGTGCAGCCTAAATTAGAATTTTATAAAGCTGCCACGTAAATTTTTGACCTTTGAACTCAATGCCTCGTCTAATAAAATCAAGCATGCCATATGCCTTCATAACCACCCTACCTTTGTTGCCACTTTCAGGGAGCTATGAACTTGGACCCTAATTGAATTGAATTTTGGTTTATTGTCATTTAGAAACCACAACTACAATGCAGTTAAAAAATCTGACAACATTCCTCCAGAATGATATCACAAAAGCACACGACAAAACAGACTACACCAGAAAATCCACATAAATGCCCAAATCCAGAGTCCAGAGACACTACTGCGTATTAATATTGTGCTACCATTGTAGCGTGTTCCCCGGAAAGGAGCTCCAAACTCACCAGACAAAACTAGACTACCCAGACACACCAAGTCAAGAGACCAACTCTACCACCCAACAAACCAAAAACTAAAGCTACAAGACATATACAAAACCACGTAGTTACAACATATAGTTACAACAGTGCAAACAATACCATAATTGATAAAAAAAAACAGACCATGGGCACAGTAAAAATAGTCCAAAGATGTTAAAAGACTATAAATTAGAAAGAAAGAAAGGATATCTCATTAACACTGTAAAGGATCTTGCCCTTAACTGTCTCGTTACATTTGACCCACAAAGGTGAAATGCTTCAAATTTGACTGGGTTAAACAAAGACTTAGAACGGGAAACTCAGTCCCTATAAAAGAGAGGTGCGGTCATCAAAGTAGTCTGAGGCAGAGCAGTAAAGTTTTGGCTCAACAAGCCTTCAGTGAGAACAGGTGGAGGCAAGGTACATAGGTAAGTTCATTCCTTATTTCTTATTTAAATCTGGAGAGAATAGGGGATATCCGCAGAGCCAGTGTTCTGTTCTGGATGTCAGATGTGGGATTTCCAGGAGACTCCTAGCCTCCCCGATAGTCACATCTGCACTAGGGGCATCAAGATGCAGCTCCTTAGAGACTCTGTGAGGGAACTGGAGGTGCAGCTCAATGACTTTCAGCTTGTTAGGAAAAGTGAAGTTGTGATAAGACACGAGCTACAGGGAGGTAGTCACCCCAAGGCTACATGAGACAGGTAAATGGGTGACTGTCGGGAGAGAGAAATGGGGATCATCAGATAGTGAAGAGCACCCTTGTGGCTGTCCCCCTCAACAATATGTACTCCATTTTGAGCACTGTTGGGGGGAGGGGTGGGAATGACATACTTGGGGAAAGCAACAGCATACATGCCTCTGGCACTGAGTCTGGCCCTGTGGTTCAGAAGGGTAGGGAACTGAAGAGGATTGCAGCAGTAATAGGAGACTCAATAGTTAAGGGAACAGATAGTCGATTCTGTGGACACAAAAAGGAAACATAGATGGTAGTTTTGTCTCCCTGGTGCCAGAGTCCACGATATTTGTGAATTCATCCACGATATCCTGAAAAGGGAGAGTGGACAGCCAGAAGTCTTCGTACATACTGGTACCAACGGCAAAGTAAGAAGAGGAGGAGATCTTGAAAAAAGAATATAGGGAGTTAGGAAGGAAGCTGAGAAGCAGGATCTCAAGGGTAGTAATCTCGGGTTTGCTACCTGTGCCACACGACAGTGAGGATAGGAATAGAAAGAGATAAATGCATTGCTGAAGAATTAGAGCAGGAGGCATGGATTCAAATTTCTGGATCATTGGGACCTCTGCTGGTTCAGGTGGGACCTGTACAAGAGGAACTGAATCTGAGAGGGACCAATATTCTTGCGGGCAGATTGACTAGAGCTATTGGGAGTGTTTTCGACTAATATAGCAGGAGAATGGAAACCAGGATAATAGAGCTGAGGATGAGCCAGCAGGTTTACAAGTAGATAATGGGTGTAACATGAATGCAAGGATGGACAAGCCAATGATTGGGTAAAAATGCAGACAGAGCAAAGAATTAAATTATTCCATAGAATCAAAATTCAAAAGGGCAAAGAATGCAGGACTAAAGGTGCTATATTTAATGTGCGTAGCATTTGGAATAAGGTGGTCTAACTCATGGTAAAATTAGAGACTGGTCGGTCTGATGTTGTCGGCATCACTGAGTCATGGCTGAAAGAAGGCCATGGTTGGGAGCTTATCATCAAAGGATATACTTTGTATCAAAAGGAGAGGAAGAAAGGAATAGGTGGTGATGTAGTTGTGTTGGTAAGAGATGGAATTACATCTTAAGAAAGAGGTGACATAGGGTCAAAGAATGTGGAGTTAGGAAATTGTAAGGTTAGAAAAAAACATTATGGGATTCAAATAGGCCTCCAAATAGTACCCAAGATGTGGGGTTAAGATTGCAAAGGAAACTGGAAAAGGCATGTAATAAAGGTTTTGACACAATTGCACTGGGGGACTTCAATGTGTAAGGGGACTGGGAAAATGGGACTGGGAAAATCAGACTGGTGTTGGATCGCAAGAAAGGGAACTTGTTGAATGCCTAGTAGATGGCTTTTCAGAGCTGCTTGTGCTTGATCTTACTCAGGGAAAGGCTATCTTAGATTTGATGTTGTGTAATTACCCAGATCTTATTAGGGAGCTTAACATAAAGGAACACTTAGGAGGCAGTGATCATAATATGATTGAATTCATACCGCAGTTTCAGAGGGAGAAGCATAAGTCACATGTATCAGTATCGCAATGGAATAAAGGGATTTACAGAGGCATGAAAGAGGAGCTTCCCAGATGGATTGGAGGGGAATATTGGTGGGGATAATAGCAGAGCAGAAATGGCAGAAGTTTCCAGGAGTAATTCACAAGGTGCAGGATAGATATGTCCCACAGAGGAAGAAGTTCTCAAATGGCAGAGGTAGGCAACAGTGACTTACAAAGGAAGTTAAGGACTGCATAAAAGCAAAGGATAGGGTATATAAGGTCACAAAAGTGAGTGGGAAGTTGGATGATTGGGAAGCTTTTAAAATCCAACAAAAGGCAACTTAAAACCAAAAAGAAGGAAAAAGATGAAATATGGGGCAGACTAGCCAATAATATGAAGCAGAACAATAAAAGTTTGTGTATTCAGTTATATGAAGAGTTAAAAGGTGAGAGTGTAGCGATGTACTACATACAAAGCAGGAGACAATGACACGTTTCGAGACTAGTTTATTCAAACTTCGTGGTGCTGGCATTTAATCCCTAGCGCCCGCCCTCTCCGGGCGGAAATGACGTCAGAGGTGCATTACCAAAGTCTCCCCCCGCACGCTGGCTATTTGTGAGCCAGTTCACCTGCACAGAAAGTGGGTCGCCACATAACCCTCCCCAGAACCGGCAATACACCCCCCAATGTCCACAGTCTGGATCAGCCTCTGTTTGCCTCTGTCTGCCTCTACGCCGTGGTGCCTGAACCTTGTCCGGCTGCGCCAAGTCCACATGGGCTGGTTTGAGTCGGTCCACCGTGAAAACCTTGTCTTTCCCCCCAACGTCCAGAACGCACGTGGACCCGTTGTTGTTGATCACCTTGAACAGCCCCTGGTATGGCTGCTGTAGCGGTACCCGGTGTCCACCCCTTCACACAAACACAAACTTACAATCCTGCAGGTCTTTGAGTACATGGGTCGGGGTCCATCCATGCTGTGAAGTTGGTACAGGGGCCAGGTTGCCGAGCCTTTCGTGTAGTCCGTCCAGGACTGCTGCGGGTTCTTCCTCTTGCCCCCTTGGGGCTGGTATGAACACTCCCGGGACGGCCAGGGGTGCGCCGTACAGCAACTCAGCCGACGAGGTGTGCAGATCCTCTTTGGGTTCTGTGCAAATTCCAAGCAGGACCCAGGGAAGCTCGCTCACCCAGTTAGGTCCTCTCAGGCAGGCCATGAGAGCTGATTTCAAGTGACGGTGGAAGCGTTCCACTAGTTTGTTTGACTGTGGGTGGAAGGCAGTAGTGTGGTGTAGCTGCGTTCCCAACAGGCTGGCCACAGCCGACCACAGGCTGGAGGTGAACTGGGCGCCTCTGTCAGAGGTAATGCGGGCCGGTACCCCAAAGCGTGCTACCCAGGTTGCAATCAGTGCTCGGGCACAGGAATCGGCAGATGTGTCGGTGAGCGGGACCGCCTCTGGCCACCTCATGAACCGGTCTACCATAGTTAGGAGGTACCGTGCTCCTCGGGACACTGGTAGGGGGCCCACGATATCCACATGAATGTGGTCGAACCTCCGGTGGGTGGTTTCGAACTGCTGTGGCGGGGCTTTAGTGTGCTGCTGCACTTTGGCTGTTTGGCACTGCGCGCACGTTCTGGCCCATTCACTGACCTGCTTGCGAAGTCCGTGCCACACAAATTTGCTGGAGACCAGCCGGATGGTTGTCCTGATAGACAGGTGTATGAAGTCGAAATCTCGCCGTCTCCAGGCTGCCGGGACGATGGGGCGAAGTTGGCCGGTAGCCACGTCGCACAGGAGGGTCCTCTCACCTGGGCCTACAAGTAAGTCCTGCAGCTGCAAACCCGAGACCGTGGTCCTGTAGCTGGGCATCTTGTCTGCCTGCTGTGCCTCCACCAGTGCTGCATAGTCCACCCCCGGGACAGGGCCTGAACAGCTGGTCTGGAGAGTGCGTCCGCCACGACGTTGTCCTTTCCCGAGACATGCTGGATGTCCGTCGTGTACTCAGAGATGTAGGACAGATGTCGCTACAGGCGAGTCAACCAGGGATCGGACACCTTTGTGAACATGAAGGTCAATGGTTTGTGGTCCGTGAACGCGGTGAACGGCCTGCCTTCTAAGAAGTACATGAAATGCCGGATTGCAAGATACAGTGCCAACAGTTCCCGTTCGAAGGCACTGTACTTGAGTTCGGGTGGTCGTAGGTGCTTGCTGAAGAATGCCAAGGGTTGCCAGCGCCCCTCGAAGAGCTGCTCCAGCACCCCACTGACTGCTGTGTCGGATGTGTCCACCGTGAGGGCGGTCAGAATGTCCGTTCTGGGGTGCACCAACATCGCAGCATCCGCCAAAGCTTCCGTGGCTTTAATAAAAGTGGCTGCGGCCTCCTCGTCCCAAGTAATGTCCTTTACCCGACATCAGGGTGTACAAAGGGTGCATGATACGGGCTGCTGAGGGGAGGAAACGGTGGTAGAAATTCACCATATCAACTAACTCCTGTAGGCCTTTGACCGTGTTGGGCCGGGCAAAGTGGGAGATCGCATCTACCTTGGCGGGCAGAGTTGTTGCCCCGTCTTTGGTAATCCTGTGGCCCAGGAAGTCGATGGTATCGAGACCGAACTGGCATTTGGCCGGGTTGATCGTGCGGGTGAAATCACTCAGGCGGGAATAGAGCTAGCGGAGGAGGGACAGATGCTCCTGGCAACTACTGCTGGCTGTAAGGATGTCATCCAAGTAGATGAACGCAAAGTCCAGGTCGCGTCCCACCGCATCCATTAGCCGCTGGAACGTCTGTGTGGCATTCTTCAGGCTGAACGGCATTCGGAGGAACTCGAACAGGCCGAACAGGGTGATAAGTGCTGTTTTGGGGATGTCTTCAGGGTGCACCGGGATTTGATGGTATCCCCGGATGGTATCCCCGGATGAAAATATTCTTGCCCCGTGCAGGTTTGCTGCAAAGTCCTGTATGTGCGGCACGGGGTAGCGGTCTGGAGTTGTAGCCTCTTTCAGTCTGCTGTAGTTGCCGCATGGTCTCCAACCCCCAGCTGCTTTGGACACCATGTGCTGGGGGGAGGCCAATGAGCTGTCGGACCACCGTATGATCCCCAATTCCTCCATCCTCTTGAACTCCTCCTTCACCAGGTGGAGCTTTCTGGGGGGAGCCTTTGTGCGCGGGCGTGGAGGGGTGGTCCCTTGGTCGGGATGTGGTGCTGAACCCCGTGTCTGGGCATGGCTGCCGTGAACTGCGGTGCCAGAATCGATGGAAAGTCCGCCAGGATTCTGGTGAGTTTGTTGTCCAACAGCGTGATGGAGTCCAGGTGTGGGGCCGGCAACTTAACTTCACCCAGGGAGAACATCTGGAAAGTCTCGGCATGTACCAGTCTTTTCCCTTGAAAGTCGACCGGCAGGCTGTGAGCTCGCAAGAAGTCCGCCCGCAGGAGTGGTTGGGCCACCGCGGCCAGTGAGAAGTCCCACGTGAACCAGCTGGTGCCGAACTGCAGCTGCACTGTGTGGGTTCCGTAGGTCTGTATCGTCCTGCAGTTTGCGGCCCTCAGGGTGGGTCCTGGCTTCCTGTTGCGGGTGTCGTACCCCGTCAGGGGCAAGACGCTGATTTCCACTCCAGTGTCGACCAAGAAGCGGTGTCCCGACTGTTTGTCCCAGACGTACAAGAGGCTGTCCTGGTGGCCAGCCACCATAGTCATTAGCGTCAGCTGGCCCTGGCCCTGGCCCTTATAGGGCGGGCGACAACGGCGGGCTTTTGTGCCCCTCCACTGGTGGTAAAAACACCACTGTTCACTGTCCTCCTCACTCCTGTCTCTGTGTTGGGCGCGCCCCCCGCCGGGCCTGGTCTGGTCCGCTGTTGGGTAATCTGACCGATGAACTCTTCCTCTTGGCTTTCCACAGCACGTCTGCCCGGGCTGCCACCTTCCGGGGGTCGCTGAAATCTGCGTCGGCCAGCAGCAGATGTATGTCCCCGGGCAGTTGCTCTAGGAACGCTTGCTCGAACATGAGGCAGGGCTTGTGTCCATCAGCCAGGGCCAGCATCTTGTTCATCAATGCTGATGGCAGTCTGAGGTGAAGCAGGTGGGCACCCCGATCACACCGTGAGAGGCCAAAGGTCCAAATAAGCAGTGCTTTGAATGCTTCATATTTGCCTTCTTCTGGGGGTGACTGTATGAAATCTGCAACCTGGGCGGCCGTCTCCAGGTCAAGGGCGCACACCACGTGGTAGTAATGCGTGGAATCAGAGTATATCTGCCGAATCTGGAACTGGGCTTCTGCTTGGCTAAACCACACGCGTGGTCGCAGCATCCAGAAAGTCGGCGTTTTAGCGAAACTGCGTGAACAGATGATTTGGATCTTTGGTCCAAATCCTGTTTGGACCGTCGGGGTCGCCAAGATAGCCATGTACTACATACAGAGCTAGAGACAACGACACACAGTCAGTAAGTCGTTTCGAGACTAGTTTATTCAAACTTCGCGGTGCTGGCATTTAATCCCTAGCGCCTGCCCTCTCCAGGCGGAAATGATATCAGAGGTGCATTACCAAAGTCTCCCCCCGCGCGTTGGCTATTTGTGAGCCGGTTCGCCTGCGCAGAAAGTGGGTCGCCACAAGAGTTGATATTAGAGCACTGGAAAATGTTGCTGGTGATATAGTAATGGAGGACAAAGTAATGGCAGATGAACTTAATGTGTACTTCGCATTAGTCTTCACTGTGGAAGACACTAGCTGTATGCCAGAGGTCCATGAGTGTCATTGGTATTACAAAGGAAAAAGTGCTAGGCAAACTGAAAGGTATTAAGGTGGACAAGTCATCTGAGCCAGATGGACTACATTCCAGTCCTGAGAGAGGTTGCTGAAGAGATAATGGATGTATTGGTCATGATCTTTCAAGAATCACTTGATTCTGGCATGGTCCCAGAGGACAGGAAGATTGTAAATGTCACTCGAGTCTTTAAGGGAGGAAGGCAAAAGAAAGGAAATTATAGGCCAGTTAGCCTTACCTCAAAGTTGGGAAAATGTTGGAGTCTATTATTAAGGATGAGATTTTAAGGTAATTGCAATTCTGTAAAGGGAAACCTTGCCTGATAAATCTAATAGAGTTCTTTGAGGAAGTAACAAGCAAAGGAGATGTCATTTACTTGGATTTTCAGATGGCGTTTGAAAAGGTGCCACACAAGAGGCTGCTTAACAAGATAAAATCCTATGGTGTTACAAGAAAGTTACTGGCATGGATAGAGAAATGGCTGACAGGCGGGAGGCAGAGAGTAAAAATAAAGGGGACCTTTTCTGGTAGGCTGCCAGGTACTAGTGGTGTTCCTTAGGAGTCAGTAGTAGGACTGGTGCTTTTCACATTGTTTGTCAATGATTTCGGTTTTGGAATTGATGGCTTTGTGGCTGTAAGTTTGCGGATCAATCAAAGATAGGTGGAGAGACAGTGCTGAGGAAACAATGCGATTACAGCATCGGAAAACTGGGCAAAAAAGTGGGGGATGGAATACAGTGTTGGGAAATGTATGATAATGCATTTTGATAAAAGAGACAATATTGCAGACTATTATCTAAATGGGGAGAAAATTCAAGCATCAGAGATGCAGAGGAAATTAGAAGTGCTCATGCACGACTCCCAGAAGGTTAATTTACAGGTTGGATCTGTGGTAAAGAAGGCAAATGCAATGTTGGCATTTATTTCAAGGGGAATAGAATATAAAACCAAGGAGATTATGCTGAGCCTTTATAAGACACTAGTCAGGCCACACTTAGAGGATTGTCAACATATGTTTGGCAGCTTTGGGCCTGTACTCTCTGTAATTTAGAGGAATGCGGGGGGGGGGGGGGGCGGGGATCTCATTGAAACTTACCAAATGTTGAAAGGAGTAGTTAGGGTGGATGTGGAGAAGATGTTTCCTGTGGCAGTGGTATCCAGATAGAGGGCACAGCCTCAAACTTGAGGAGCAACCTCAAAGATAAAGAGGAATTTTTTAACCAGAGAGTAGTACATCTGTGGAATGCTCTGCCAATGGAGGGCAAGTCCATGCATATATTTAAGGGGGAAGTTGATTGTTTCTTCATCAGTCTGGGCATCAAATAATATGGCAAGAAAGCAGGTGTATGGGTTTGAGTGGGATCCAGGATCAGCCATGATGGAATGGTGGAGCAGACTTGATGGGCTGAATGGCCTAATTCTGCTTCTATGTCTTATGTTCCTATTTTCTTATGGTTTTATCTACCCTATGGCTGGAGTGAACATGAAAATATTGGTCTAAACTCTAGCAATCCTTTCACTCGCCTTTCTCAACAACCTGAGGTATATCACTCCAGTCCTAGGGACTTATCCACCTTAAAGCTCTTTAAGAGACCCAATCCTAATTCCTTTACCTCAAAGTGCCCTAGAATATCAATATGTTCGGCACTGATCTCCTTATCCTGTAGTCCTTGTTCTTCGTAAATACTGATGTAAAATACTCATCAAGGACCTCATCCACATCCTCTGCTTCCAGGCAAATATTACCACCTTTACCCTTGAGTGTTTCTACCACCTCCCTAATTATCCTCTTGGATTCTCTTTAATCCTACATTCCAAGCTCTTAGTGTCCGAAGGTGTTGGATCATTGTGGATAGAGCTAAGGAACTGCAAGGGCAAAAAGACTCTGATAGGAGTTGTATACAGACCCTCAAACAGTAGTAAGGATGTGTTCTGCAAATTACAATGAGAGATAGAAAATACATGCCAAAAGGGCAATGTTACAATAGTCATGGGAGATTTCATTATACAGATCGATTTGGAAGATCAGGTTGGTGCAGCATTCCAGGAGGGGGATTTCTAGAGTGTCTATGAGACTGCTTTTTAGAACAGCTAGTGGTTGAGCCCACTAAGGGATCAGCTATTCTGGATTGGGTGTGTGCAATGAACCAGAATTGATTAGTGAGCTTAAGGTGAAAGAACCCTAAAGGGAAGGTGATCATAATATGATCAAATTCACCCCAAAATTTAAGAAGGAGTAGCTAAAGTCAGATGCATCAGTATTACAGTGGAGTAAAGGGAATTACAGAGGCATGAGAGAGGAGTTGACCAGTATTGATTGGAAAACCACACTGGCAGGGATCACGGCACAGCAGCAATGGCTGAAATTTCTGGAAGCAATTCAGAAGGCACAGGATATGTACCTCCCAAAGAAGAAGCAGTATTCTAGAGATGAGATGACACAACCGTGGCTAACAAAAGAAGTCAAAGCAACAAAAAAGCCAAAGAGAGGGCATAGAATAGAGCAAAAATTAGTGGGAAGTTAGAGAATTGGGAAGCTTTGAAAAACCAGCAGAAGGCAACTAAATAGTCATTGAGAAGATAAATATGGAATATGAAAGTAAGCTAGGCAATAATATTCAAGAGGATACTGTTACGTATTCAGGCAACAATAAATATGAGTTCGGCAAGGGTTTATATAACAATAACACGTTTATTAAACACTGAAAACAAACCCCCCCCCCAAAAGTAAACAAACACTAACGTAACCAGAAATCAGCTGCTGTGCGGCAGCTCAAACAGTTCTTAAAGCGATGTTGCAAAAACAGTTCTTTAAAGTAGTATTGCCAAAAATTCGATATGCTCACAGTCCATTTAAAAGGAGAGACTTTATAAGATGATTTAAATTCTCTTTCACGTCACTTTGCTTCGATCCCCGATGTCGAACTTTTCCCACAAATAATTTACGAAACGAAACGAAACGGCTTAAAGGCACTGACCTTTCCCTTTATCACACTGTCCTCAATCTTCTGCTATCCCGCAGAGATTAACACGAGAACAGTCAACGAATTCCTTTCAAATAAGGATTAAATAAGGTCGAACTCCTTTCACCGTCGTAAATAGATTCTCCTCGATCTTTAATTCCTGAACTCTGATCTTCATTCTCCACTGATTCTCAAACTAGCAGTATTGTAAAGAACCTGCTGGCAATGACCTTTTAAACTTTAGGCATTTCAACTTTCAACTAAACTGCGTCATCACATTAAATCACGCAGTGGCATGAAGTCAACTTGGCAAATCCAGCCACGAACTGCCCCTCCTCACAGGGTGGGGTCTTCCTTTTATAACCTGTAAAAAAAACCTGTCACATGATCTCTACTGGCGGGAAAATGATGTCACTCCACCATCACAAGATCATTACCTCAAGTCCAGTACAGCTTCAACCCCAGTCATGTGACAAGGGTACCACTGTCATGCGTCACGAGTACATAACACCTCCCTCCAAAAAAAAACATTTTTGGTCTGACAAGAACAAAATTTTAAAAATTATTTACAGGAAAAACAAATATATAAATATTATAACATACATAATATACAATACCACATATAACAGCTTATAACTCACAATACAGTAGGAGTGTTACAATAAAAAATACACTCCATAAAAAAAATTGCATTGTACATTCAACATCGAGATAGCCAATCATAGTGGCATGTCCAAATTCACTCTTAGCTAAATTAATAGTTAAGTTAGCTTTTGAAAGCCTTTCAAACAATTTCTCCACCGCAATAATGTGTGCTTCCCAAGTATCATTTCCTGTCACTAAATCATCAATATAAGCATCAGTATCTTTCAATCCCTGAATCACAGAGTTAATCATCCTCTGGAAAGTACCTGGGGCATTCTTCATCCCAAATGGAAGAACATTATACTCATATAACCCAGATGGAGTTACAGATGCAGAAATCTCTCTACCTCTGTCTGTTAATGGAACACATCAATATCCTTTCAATAAATCAATCTTTGTAAGGAACTTTGCTTTTCCAACTTTATCTACACAATCATCTACTCTAGGAACTGGATATGCATCTGTTTTCGTTACAGCATTCACCTTCCTATAGTCCGTACAAAACCTAATACTACCATCTGATTTTGGCACCATAACACATGGTGAACTCCAATTCGAGTTAGAATGTCTAACGATATTATTCTCTAACATATATTCAATTTCTTTCTCAGCAAGTTCACATTTTTCTATGTTCATCCTATATGGATGTTGTTTAATAGGTTTGGCATCTCCAACATCTACATCATGTGAAGCTATAGCAGTCCTTCTCAGAACATCTGGAAACAACTCCCTATATTTAAAAATTAATTCCTTCATCTGTTGTTTCTGCTCTAGCTGTAAATGTGCTAATTTCGCATCAATATTTTCCAGAATGGTTGAATTTGGTAACCTAACAGAAACAATGTTGGATTTAGAATGAAAGTCAGATGAATCATCTATCATGTTCCTAGTTAAATCAAACTCATTCTCACTAACCACAACAGTCACAGTATCAGATTGTTTCTCATAATATGGTTTTATCATATTTATATGACAAAGTTGTGTTGACCTTCTACGATCTGGAGTTTTTATCACCTAATCCACATCATTGATTTTAGACACAATTTCATAAGGACCATGAAATCTAGCTTGTAAAGGATTTGTCTGCACCGGGAAAAGAACCAACACCTTATCTCTAGGCTTAAACATCCTCATCCTGGCTTCTTTATCATACCAAGTCTTCATTTTCTCCTGAGCCAACTTTAAATTTTCCTTGGCTAAGCTACAAGCTTTATGTACCCTGTCCTTAAATTTCAAAACATAGTCCAACAAATTAGTGTGTACTTCCTTACTAATCCACTGTTCTTTCAATAAAGCTAAAGGTCCTCTAACTCTATGCCCAAACACAAGTTCAAATGGACTAAAACCTAAAGATTCCTGTACCAATTCCCTTACTGAAAATAAAAGTAAGTTTATACTCTCATCCCAGTCACTTTCATTTTCCACACAATATGTCCTAATCATATTCTTGAGGGTAGAATGAAACCTCTCCAAGGCACCTTGTGATTCTGGATGGTATGCAGACGAAGTGATTTGCTTAGCTCCCAATTTATATACTATCTGTTGAAACAATCCAGACATAAAATTACTGCCTTGATCAGTTTGTAGCTCCTTAGGTAATCCAAAATAAGTAAAGAATTTTATAAGGGCCTTTGTCACAGTTTTAGCTTTTATATTCCTAAGTGGTACTGCCTCTGGAAACCTAGACGAAGTACACATGATAGTCAACAAATACTTATAACCAGTTTTTGTCTTTGGTAATGGACCAACACAATCTACAATAACTTTAGAAAACAGTTCACCAAATGCTGGAATAGGTTGTAATGGAGCTACTTGTGAAACCTGATTTGGTTTACCCACAATTTGACAAGTATGGCACATTTTACAAAGCATCGCCACATCTTTTCTTAGACCAGGCCAGTAAAAATGTTTTAAAATCTTGTCCACAGTTTTCCTTACCCCTTGATGTCCAACTAAAGGCACACTATGAGCTAAAGTCAAAATCTCATTTCGATAAACTTTAGGGACAACTACCTGGTAAACAACATTCCAATCCTCACTTGCAGGAATTGTAGGCGATCTCCACTTCCTCATCAACACTCCTTTTTCCAAGTAATACCCTACTGGCACCTTCTCAATTTCACTACCTAGCAAAGCTTGTTCTTTTAATTTTATAATCTCAGAGTCTGTATTCTGCTCTGCTATCATCTCCTTCCGAGACAGAGATAAATCTTCATAGTCAGACTTCCTCCACGAATCTTGTTCAAACAACGAAGATAAGAAAGTCTCTGACACATCCTCAAAACTCGAATCCTGAGTTGAACAGTCCTGAGTAACAACCTCATTCTGCGCATCAATCTTTTTAGCCATAGCTCTAGTCACAACACAGGAAGAATCTGTGTTAGAATTCATCTCTGGTTCCTCTGACTCCATTGACAAATGCACTTCAGGAAAAACTTGTCCACCTGCCAAGTCATTACCTAAGAATAAAGAAATACCCTTCACAGGTAAGCGATGCTGTAATCCTACTTTAACAAATCCTGCAACTTTAATTTTACTTTATGTAAATGCACAGGCATAAAATCACTTCCAACACCTCGTATGTAATTTACCACACCAGTATCAGACTCTTCATTAAACTTCAACACACTGTCTAACATCAGTGATTGAGAAGCTCCAGTATCCCTAAGGATTTTTATTGGCACCAGAGTAGATCCTTCTTTCAAGGATACAAACCCTTCAGTTATAAAATGATCATATCCCTTTTTAACTTGGTCAGACTCTAACAAAGCCTCATTTGTGTTTATCAAACCCTGTAACTTTACAGGTGCTTCAGTATGTTGCACACAAGCATCTGGAGCTGCTTCCTTCTCTTTCTTTTTCAATCTGAAACAGTTAGCTATTACATGGCCAGGCTTCTTACAATAGTTACAAATAAGACCAAACTGTTTTTCCTTCACAGGCTTTCCTTTCTCCTTACCTTTTTCATTAACATCTGATTTAATTTCTAATTTACCTTGAGTCTCCATGTTATTTTTCCTCTTAAAACTTCTGCCCTGAAGAAATTTATTCTTATGGATTAAAACATACTCATCAGCTAATCTAGCACTTTACTGCAATTTATCAGTACCCCTCTCATTTAAGTAGGTCCTTACTTCAACAGGAATGCTTCTTTTAAATTCCTCCATTAAAATCAGCTCTCTCAATGTCCCCATTTACATTTTTTGAAGAAACCCATCTCTCAAAACACACAGCTTTATCATAGGCAAATTCCACATAAGTTTTATCCACAGACTTTTTCAAACTTCTGAATCTTTCCCTATAAGCTTCTGGGACTAATTCGTATGCATTTAGAATATGCATCTTCACAATATCATAATCAAGTGCTTGCGCAGCAGTTAAAGCTGTGTAAACTTGTTGTGCTTTACCTTTAATTACACTCTGTAACAACACTGACCATTTATCTTTTGGCCACTCTGACATCCGAGCAATAGTTTCAAAATGTTGAAAATATCTTTCCACTTCTGTTTCACTAAATGGAGGGACCAATTTAATTTCTTGACTAGCAACAAACGGTTTTTTAGAACCAGAAGACTGATTCCCAGACTTTAATTCCTCCATTGCATATTCAAATTCCCTCTGCTTTTGTTCAGCCTCTAATTTACAACGCTCTAACATCAGTTGTTCGATTTGCAACTGCATCTCCAGATTACTTATTGGAAACAACTCTAAAATTGAATCATCAAAAACACCCGAATCCACATAGTTTGACGCGATTTTTCTCTGTATCACAGCCTTTGATGTAGTCGTCAAAATATCTTTAAGTTGCAATCTACGAGCTATCTCAAACACCTCATTTTTTTCCGCCTTCGCCAACAACTCCGCGCCTGGCGAAGCCAGAAACTCATCAATATCCATCGTTGCCAAATACCATTCACAAGCCAATCAAACAAATGAATCAAGTATTCCCCGTTTCCAAAACACCGATTCAAAAGTTAGCAAGCATTCCAACTCAAATGATCCAATCCGGACGCAGCCCCCATATTTATGTTACGTATTCAGGCAACAATAAATATATGAGTTCGGCAAGGGTTTATATAACAATAACATGTTTATTAAACACTGAAAACAAACCCCCCAAAAGTAAACAAACACTAATGTAACCGGAAATCAGCTGCTGTGCGGCAGCTCAAACAGTTCTTAAAGCGCTGTTGCAAAAACAGTTCTTTAAAGTAGTATTGTCAAAAGTTCGATATGCTCACAGTCCATTTAAAAGGAGAGATTTTATAAGATGATTTAAATTCTCTTTCACGTCGCTTTGCTTTGATCCCCGACGTCAAACTTTTCCCACGAAGAATTTACGAAACGAAACGAAACGGCTTAAAGGCACTGACCTTTCCCTTTATCACACTGTCCTCAATCTTCTGCTATCCCGCAGAGATTAACATGAGAACAGTCAACGAATTCCCTTCAAATAAGGATTAAATAAGGTCGAACCCGTTTCACCGTCGTAAATAGATTTTCCTCAATCTTTAATTCCCGAACTCCAATCTTCACTCTCCACTGATTCTCAAACTAGCAGTATAGTAAAGAACCTGCTGGCAATGACCTTTTAAACTTTAGGCATTAGATAAAACTTCATCTTTCAACTAAACTGCGTAATCACATTAAATCACGCAGTGGCATGAAGTCAACTTGGCAAATCCAGCCACGAACTGCCCCTCCTCACAGGGTGGGGTCTTCCTTTTATAACCTGTAAAAAAAACCTGTCACATGATCTCTACTGGCGGGAAAATGACGTCACTCCACCATCACAAGACCATTACCTCAAGTCCAGTATAGCTTCAACCCCAGTCACGTGACAAGGGTACCACTGTCATGTGTCACGAGAACGTAACAATACTAAAAGTTTTTTCAGATACATGAAGCGTAAAGGAGAAGCAAGAGTGGATATCAGGTTGCTGGAAAACTATGCTGGGGAGGTGGTAATGGGGTACAAGGAAATGGTGTATGAACAAATAAGTATTTTGCATCAGTCTTCATTGTGGAAGTGTAACCCTCAAGCTCGGCCAGCATATGTTTGTCTAGGGGAAAACAACTACTGGCCCCGCCAAACTGAGAAATCAATTTGGATGCTATATGATGTGTTGCCTGGTTACAAATCTGCACCCCAAAATATCAAACAGTACCCAATATATGATTAAATGATTGAACTTTATAGATCTTAATCTGAATAAAGGGTTAGTAAAGAAAATAAAAAGAAAACAAAAGGGACAGGTTGCACCTTAATAGGTGGGGGACCAGCATTCTGGCAGACAGGTTTGCCACTGCAACATGGATGTGTTTAAGCTAAGTAGTGGGGGGGAGGGGATGAACTGGAAATATAAGGATGGAGTTAAAGGGAAAGTGAAAATAAGAAAAGTTAAAAAGGACAACAGAATCAATGGAGTAGAGAGCTCAAGAAGAGACCATACAGTATAGCCAAGTGAAATAGGAATTGATATGAAAGGAGAGGGGAGTACTGAATACCGAGTACCGAGTATTATATATGAATGCACGAAGTATAAGGAATAAAGTAGATGAGCTTTAGGCTCAGTTGGAAATTGGCAAGTATGATGTTGTGGGAATAACTGAGACATGGCTTCAAGCGAACAAGGCCTGGGAAATGAATATTTAAGGATATACATCTTATCGAAAGGACAGGCTGACTGGCAGAGGGGGTGGGGTGGCTCTGTTGGTGAGGAATGATATTCAGTCCCTTGCGAGGGGGGACATAGAATCTGGGGATGTAGAGTCAGTATGGATAGAACTAAGACATACTAAGGGTAGAAAGACCCTAATGGGAGTTATCTACAAGCCCCCAAACAGCAGTCTGGATATAGGGTGTAAGTTGAATGAAGAGTTAAAATTGGCATGTTGCAAAGGTAATGATACAGTTGTCATGGGGGATTTCAACATGTAGGTAGACTGGGAGAATCAGAATGGTACTGGACCCCAAGAAAGGGAGTTTGTGGAGATGGATTCTTGGAACAGCTTGTACTGGAGCCTACCAGGGAGAAGGCAATTCTAGATTTAGTGTTGTGCAATGAACCAGATTTGATCAGGGACCTCGAGGTAAAGGAACCATTAGGAGGTAGTGGCCATAATATGATATGTTTTAACCTACAATTTGAGAAGGAGAAGGGAAAATCGGATGTGTCAGTATTACAGTTGAACAAAGGGGACTATGGAGCTATGAGGAAGGAGCTGGCCAAAGTTCAATGGAAAAATACCCTAGCAGGGAAGACAGTGGAACAAAAATGGCAGATATTTCTGGGAATAATGCAGAAGGTGCAGGATCGGTTCATTCCAAAGAGGAAGAAATATCCTAAGGGGAGTAAGGGGCGGCCGTGGCTGACAAGAGAAGTAAAGGGCAGTATAAAAATAAAAGAGAAGAAGTATAACATAGCAAAGATGAACGGGAAACCAGAGGACTAGGAAGCTTTTAAAGAGCAACAGAAGGCAATACACCAAGAAAAAATGAGGTACAAAGGTAAACTAGCCAAGAATATAAAGGAGGATAGTAAAAGCTTCTTTAGGTATGTGAATAGCAAAAAAATGGTTAAGACCAAAATTGGGTCATTGAAGACAGAAACGGGTGAATTTATTATGGGGAACAAGGAAATGGCAGATGAGTTGAACAAGTACTTTGGATCTGTCTTCACTAGGGAAGACACAAACAATCTCCCAGATGTAATAGTGGCCAAAGGAACTAGGGTAAAGGATGAACTGAAGGAAATTTATATTAGACAAGAAATGGTGTTGGATAGACTGTTGAGTCTGAAGGCTGATAAGTCCCCGCGACCTGATGGTCTGCATCCCAGGGTACTTAAAGAGGTGGCTCTAGAAATCGTGGATGCGTTGGTAATCATTTTCCAATGTTCTATAGATTCAGGAACAGTTCCTGCTGATTGGAGGGTGGCTAATGTTGTCCCACTTTTCAAGAAAAGAGGGAGAGAGAAAACAGGGAATTATAGACCGGTTAGCCTGACGTCAGTGGTGGGAAAGATGCTGGAGTCAATTATAAAAGAGGAAATTACGACACATTTGGATAGCAGTAGAAGGATCAGTCTGAGTCAGCATGGATTTATGAAGGGAAAATCATGCTTGACTAATCTAGGACTTCCAGTGGCTGGAATAGAGTAGGTTGCACTAGCTACGTGCTCCGAAATTATTTGCTTCCCTTGCTGTTTAAACCTATCTCAGTGAGAGCACCATGAGTAGAAAGTTGTCAAAAAAAGAGACTACTTTCGAGACTTTGACTGAAATGATTCAACAAATGTCAGAGAAACTTGGAAAAATTGGATAAACTGGATGACTTGGAATCCAAGTTTGATTTGTTACAGAATTGCTTCGACCTGGTTAAATTTGAACTGAAAACGTTTAATCGGAAACTTGGAAATATACAGCAGATTGTGAATGACCAGAAAATTCATATCAAGCTACACGAAGAACCTCTGCCGGTGTTGCAGAAGGATATCGAAGGTTTCAAGAGAATTTCTAAAGAGCAACTTAAAAAATACAACGCGTTACTGAAGAAACTTACAGATTTGGAGACCAGGAACCGAAGGTGCAATATCTTAATTCTTGGACTTCCTGGAGGGTAATCAACCTATTGATCTTTGTGCTCAAATGCTGAAAGATTTATTCCCTGATATATTATCGGAACTAGCAAAATTTGAGCGCGTTAACTGAGTTACCCCGCCTAATTGTGATACTGCCAAACCTCGCTCTATTATCATTCGCTTTTATGACTACCAGGTTAAAGAACAGATCCTTCGTGAATCAAGGAAGAAACATATATTACAATTTCGTGATCAACAGTTTCGGATCGTTCAAGATTATCTATCGGAAGTTCTAAGAGCTAGACAGGCTTTTAAAGAGGTCATGTCTGATCTTTTTAAGCTTGGCTGTCGCCCTTCTCTCAGAGATCCATGTAAACTCAAGGTTACTACTTCTGATAATAAGGTTTCTTGGATTACGAAGCCTGAAGAAGCTAAAAAACTTTTACAAAGTCTCCATCCTTAAATTCAACTTTGAGTTGTTTTATGTTAAATGTTTTAATTTCAGGTGTTCAATCAAGTACTTGGCGTTTTTTTGATAACAAGGTTTCTTGGTTTTACGAAGTCTTAATCATTTGTTTGACTAAGTAACTTTACTTTTATTTTTTTTGTATATATATACAATCGTTTATTCAGCACAGCTATACATATATATTTTCTGGAGCCACCGGAGTTTTGGGTTGGGAATGTTAGAATTAGTCTTCAGCTTCCCTTGGCTGACTTCTCTCTTTGGGGGGAGGGAGGGGGGAAATGGGTTCTTCTATAAAGCTGATTGGATGTTTTCACTGTTTTACTTACTCACTATCTACATGTCTGTGATTACCTTTTATACATTACTAAAGGATACTTGATGGATTATTTTATTAATATACTCAATTTTAATGTAAAAGTTCTAAATAACCCTGTTAAATGAAATAAGATTTTCTCTTATATCCAGAAACTTAAAACTCATATAATCTTTCTTCAGGAAACCTATATTCATAAAGATGATATTTCACGTTCTTTCAAAGGATGGAAAGGTATACATTTTCACTCACCCTCTCAATCTAGATCGAGAGGCATCTCTATCCTGCTTGATCAGAATTTATCCTTTATTCAACATAATGTAATTTCTGATACAAATGGGCGCTTTGTTATTGTTTCGGGTAGTCTTGGGAATAAACTAATTGTATTTGCGAATGTATACGCTCCAAATACAGATTACTCCTTGTTCTTTGAACGTCTTTTCACTTTTCTGCCTGATTTGAATCGATATTCCTTAGTGATGGGTGGAGATTTTAATTTTTGGCTTGACCCTATATTAGACCGCTCTTCAAGTAAAACCCCTGTCACTAATAAATCAGTCTTACTTTTTATATCTTTTTTATCTCGATGTGGTATTCTTGATGTGTGGCATTTTTTACACACCCAAGAAAAGGAATATTCATATTTCTCTCAGGTTCATCATATGTACTTTTGGATCGATTATTTTTTTATAGATAGAAACTTGCTTCCACTGGTACGATCCTGTGATTATAAGGAGATTGCTTTGTCTGATCATGCAACTGTGCTTCTGTCTTTAAGATTACCTGTTTACTCTGTACCAAATAGAAGTTGGCATTTTAACTTATCACTGTTATCTGATAAAAATTTTCTAAAGTTTTTGTAAGACCATATTACTTTTTTCTTTAAAGAAAATTTTAAAGGAGATACTGCTGGTAATATAGTCTGGGATACTTTTAAAGCATATATTCATGGAGAAATTATCTCTTACTCTACCTATATAAAGAAAAAAGCTGACAAAGAAAGGTCTGACCTAGCAGCGATATTAAAAGCTCTTGATCGAAAGTATGCCCTATCTCTAGATCCAAGTATATATAATAAGTGTATTGAAATCCAATCCAAGTATAATCTTCTGCTGACTTACCCAATTGAACAGCTGTTGAGAGATAAAACTCAATTTTACATTCACAGGGATAGAACTGGTAGTTTAACTGGTAGCCAATCGCTTAAAATCTTTTACAGTTAATTGTCAAATCACAGAAATTTTTAAAGATAATGGAACTAAGACATCCGACCATTCTGAAATTAACAACATATTTAAAGCCTTTTACCTTAAGTTGTATCAGTCTGACTCTTCTTCAGCTGATACCTATATGAATGTTTTTTTCAGTAATATCAACATCCCTACATTATCTGCTGATAGTCTAACACAGGTAGATCAGTCTATTTCCAATGATGAAGTGGCTGAGGCTATACGTGCTCTACATTCTTGTAAGACTCCAGGACCTAATGGCTTTCCTGGGGAGTTTTATAAAACTTTCACTATGTTACTTACACCTTATTTATCCTCTGTTTTATCAGAGTCCTGTAAATTAGGTAAACTCCCTTAATCTTTTTATGAAGCTTTAATTGCTCTTATTCTTAAAAAAAATCCAGCTGAATGTTCTTCATACAGACTGATTTCTTTATTAAATGTTGATGCAAAAATTTTAGCTAAAATCTTAGCTCAAAGACTTTAAAAAATATTCTACCATCTATTATATCACATGACCAGACAGGATTTATTAAAAATCATTACTTACATTTTAATATACATTGGTTATTGAATGTGATATATTCACCATCCAAAAAAAGATCAGAGTGTATATTATCCTTAGATGCAGAAAAAGCCTTTGATAGGATTGAGTGGAATTATCTTTTTAAGACCTTAGAAAAGTTTAATTTTAGGCCTAATTTTATTCGTTGGGTTAAATTAATCTACTTGTCTCCTACCGCTCAGGTTATTACTAACTCCCAAATTTCTAAGCACTTTAAACTACAGCGGGGAACTAGACAAGGATGTCCTATTAGTCCTTTACTTTTTGCTTTAGATATAGAACCCTTAGCAATAGCACTTTGAGAAGCTAAGGACATTTCTGGTATACTAAAGGAAGGTATGTCTCATAAAATTTCATTATACGCTGATGATATTTTACTTTTTATCTCTAACACTGAAACTTCTTTACCTTTGGTTCTTTCTTTAATCTCCCAGTTTAGTTCTTTTTCAGGATATAAGCGGAACCTACATAAAAGTGAGCTATTTCCTTTAAATGACCTAATGTCATCAAATGCCAAATTTCTGTTCAAAGTTGTTACAAGTCAATTTACATATTTAGTTGTAACAATTACTAAAAACTTCAAGAATTCATTCAAAGAAAACTTAAACTCCTTATTGAATTATGTGAAAAAGACACTTTCTAAATGGTCCCCTCTTTCTTTATCCCTAATTGGCCGAATTAATTCGATTAAAATGAAGATTCTTCCTAAATTTTTATATCTTTTTTAGGCCTTACCTATTTTTATTCCTAAGACGTACTTTGATTCTTTAGATTCAATTTTCACCTCTTATATTTGGAATAATAAACAAGCTCGTTTAAGTAAAATTTACTTACAAAGAAATAAAGAGGTGGGTGGACTAGCCCTACTCAATTTTAGGTTTTACTATTGGGCTGCCAATATAAGGAATATTACTGTCTGCCCTATTATATTTATTGTAAAGATTGCCCATCATGGGTCTCCTTAGAAGTTAATTCATATATTGTAATAAAATTGATCAAAATGTTATAGCATAACACATAAAGGTATACCACTTTGTAATCAAAAATTTAAAGATAGGTCACACATCATAAAAGAATTTTTTTTATATATAAAAAAAGTCAACCCCCTACCAACTACCAAAGAAAAAAGCTGATGGATGACAATGGATAATTAGAAAAAAAACATATTCACTTAAGAAGAAAAGATAAAAATATACATAAAAGTCTGTGCACTGTTAAACTTTATAAATAGGAAAAGTAATTTAGGAAAGATCCGCAAATATCATAAAAAGATTGTTTCGAATTTAAGACTGAGCAGCGGATCTTTTCTAAATTTAAATACAACATAATATCATGTATCCATTGAAGATGTGTAGGGGGGTAGACTCCTTCCATTTAAGCAAGATTGCTCTTCTTGCTAGAAGAGAGGTAAAAACTAAAACCTGTAGGTTAGGAGTATTTAAAGTTATATCTTCATTTGCAATAATACCAAATAAGGCAGTAAGGGGATTTGGGTCAAATTGGACCCTAAAAAGTTGAGAGAAGGTATGAAATACTTCCCGCCAAAACTTTTCAATTGTAGGACAAAACCAAAACATATGAATTAAAGAGGCATCAGCAGAGTTGCATTTATTACAAAGTGGAGAAACATTCGGGTAAAAACTGGAGAGCTTCTGTTTAGAAATGTAAGCTCTATGAACCACTTTAAATTGTAGAAGAGAATGACGAGCACAGAAAGATGATTTATTAACCCGTTTAAGAATTTTATTCCATCTATCATCAGAAATCTGACAATTTAGGTCATCCTCCCAAGCTTTTTTTATTTTATCTAAAAAGTCTTGTCTAGAATCAATCAACAAGTTATAGATACCGTTAATAGAAGCATTAACAAAAGGTTTTAAATTTAAAAGATCGTCCAATAAATTTTTATCAGGACCTATAGGAAAAGTAGCTAATTGGAAACATAGAAAATCGCTAATTTGAAGGTATCTGTAAAAATGTGTTTTTGGGAGTGCAAATTTATTTGACAATTGGTGAAATGAAGCAAGAGATCCTGAGATAAACAGGTCCCCAAAACACTTAATACCTAATTCATCCCAATCCTTAAAAGACTTTATCAGTCATGGAAGGGATAAAAAAATAATTAAGGAGAATGGGAGATGATAATGAAAAATTCGCTAAACCAAAAAATTTTCTAAATTGAGACCAGATCCTTAAAGCTTGCTTAACAATTATGTTATCTGTTGTTTTATTTGCTGAAAAAGAAGAGTATGATCCAAGAAGAGAGACAATAGAGGAATTTTTTACAGAATTAACATAACACAAGTTATGTTGAGATGTATCTATGTGTTGCACTCTGTAAATCTTTTTTTTTCCTTCTGAATAAAAATATTGTAAAAAGAAAGAAAAGACTAATCTTCTGGAGTTTTTTGAGGATGTAACTATGAAAATGGACAAGGGAGAGCCAGTGGATGTAGTGTACCTGGACTTCCAGAAAGCTTTTGATAAAGTCCCACATAGGAGATTAGTGGGCAAAATTAGGGCACATGGTATGGGGGCAGAGTACTGACATGGATTGAAAATTGGCTGGCTGACAGGAAACAAAGAATAGTGATTAACAGGTCCCTTTCGGAATGGCAGGCCGTGACCAGTGGGGTACCGCAAGGTTCGGTGCTGGGACCACAGCTGTTTACAATATACATTAATGATTTAGATGAAGGGATTAAAAGTAACATTAGCACATTTGCTGGTGACACAAAGCTGGGTGACAGTGTGAAATGTCAGGAGGATGTTATGAGAATGCAGGGTGACTTGGACAGATTGGGTGAGTGGGCAAATGTATGGCAGATGCAGTTTAATGTGGATAAATGTGAGGTTATCCACTTTGGTGGCAAGAACAGGCAGATTACTATCTAAATGGAGTCAAGTTAGGAAAAGGGGAAGTACAATGAGATCTAGGTATTAAGAATAAGGGGTAGGCCATTTAGAACAGCACCTTAAAACTATGCCCCCTTGTGTTAGCCATTTCAGCCCTGAGAAAAAACCTCTGTCTATCCACATGATCAATGCTCCTCATCAACTTATACACCTCTATCAGGTCATCTCTCATCCTCCTTCGCTCCATGGAGAAAAGGCCAAGTACACTCAATCTATTTCCATAAGGCACGCTATCCAATCCAGGCAACATCCTTGTAAATCTCCTCTACACTCTCTCTATAGTATCCACATCCTTCCTGAAGTGAGGTGACCAGAACTGAGCACAGTATTCCAAGCAGGGTTTGACCAAGGTCTTATATAGCCATAATGTTACCTCACAGTTCTTGAACTCAGTCCCATGGTTGATGAATGCCAACACACCACATGCCTTTTTAACAACACTGTCAACCTGTGCAGCAGGTTTGAGTGTCCTATCAATACGGACCTCAAGGTCTCTCAGATCCTCCACACTACCAAGAGTCTTAACATTTATATTATATTCTGTCTTCAAATTGGACCTACCAAAATGAACAACTTCACATTTATCTGAGTTGAAGTCCATCTGCCACTTCTCAGCCCAGTTCTGCATCCTATCGATGTAACCTCTGACAATCTTCCAGACTATCCACAACACCCCCAACTTCTATATCATCAGCAAACTTACTAACCCACCCTTCTACTTCTTTATCCAGGTCATTTATAAAAATCACAAAATGGAGGGATCCCAGAACAGATCCCTGCAGAACGCTATTGGTCATTGACCTTCATGCAGAATATGACCCATCTACAATCACCCTTTGCCTTCTGTGTGAAAGTCAATTCTGGATCCACAAAGCAAAGTCTCCTTGCCTCTTTACTTTCTGAAGGAGCCTTGCACGAGGAACTTTATCAAATGCCTTACTGAAATCCGTATACTCTACATTCACTGCTCTACCTTCAACAATGTGTTTTGTTACATTCTCGAGGAATTCAATCAGGCTCGTAAGGCATAACCTGCTCTTGACAAAGCCATGCTGATTATCCCTAATCAGAGTATGTTTCTCCAAATGCTCATAAATCCTGCCTTTCTTCTCCATCAACTTTGCCCACCACTGAAGTCAGACTCACTGATTTATAATTTCCTGGGTTATTTCTACTGCCTTTCTTGAACAAAGGAACAATATTTGCTACCCTCCAGTCTTCCGGAACCTCTCCTGTCCCTATTGATGATGCAAAGATCATTGCAAGAGGCTCAGCCATCTTCTCCCTTGCTTCCCACAGTAGCCTGAGGTATATCTGATTCAGTCCTGGTGACTTATGTAACTTAATCCTTTTCAAAAGCTCCAGCACATTCTCTTTCTTAATGTCTATATGCTCAGGCATTTCAGGGACAATATCACACAGCACTCATGGGACACATAATGGAATATTCAGACTGAGTCTATATGGGTGGAACTTAAGAACAGGAAGGGTGTAATCACTCTGATGGGATTACACTACAGATCCCCCTAATAACCATGGGGCATTGAGGAACAGGTATGTAGACAGATTAAAGAAATGTTGTCACAAACAAGAGAAATTCTGCAGATGCCAGAAATCCAAGCATCACACACAACATGCTTGAGGAATTCAGCAGGTCAAGCAGCATCTGTGGGAAAAAGTACAGTCAACATTTTGGGCTGAGGCCCTTCAGCAGCACGGGAGAAAAGAAGATGAGGAGTGGATTTAAAAGGTAGGGGCTGAGGCAGAGAAAGAAACACAAGCTGAGAGGTGAAACTGGAAGGGGCAGGAAAGAAGTAAAGAGCTGGGAAGTTGGTGAAAGAGATGCAGGGTTGGAGAAGAGGGAGTCTGACAGGAGAGGATTGAAGGCCACGGAAGAAAAAGAGGAGGAACACCAGAGGGAGGCAATGAGCAGGCAAGGGGATAAGGTGTGAGAGAGAAAAGGAATGGTGAAGTGGGGGCAGTGGTTAAAGTTCAAGAAATCAATGTTCATGTGATCAGGTTGGAAGCTACCCAAATGGAATATTTGTTCCTTCAACCTGAGTGTGGCCTGATCACGACAGTGGAGGAGCCCATGGATTGACATATCAGAATGGGAATGGGAAGTGGAATTAAAATGGATGGCCACTGGGAGTTCCTGCTTCTTCTGGTAGATGGAGCATAGGCGCTTGGCAAAGCGGTCTTCCAATCTAAATTGGGTCTCACTGATATACAGGGAGACTCATCAGGAGCACCAGACACAGTAGGTGACCCCAATAGACTCACAAGTGAAGTGTTGCCTCACCTGGAAGGACTGTTTGTGGCCCTGACTGATAGTGAGGAAGGAGATGTAGGGCAGGTGTAGCAATTGTTCTGCTTGCAAGGATAAGTCAGAAAGAAACAGAGAGCTTTGAGGCCATTCCAGAAAGAAATGGAGAGTCTTGAGTCAGTCTGACAGACTGACCTCTATCTTGTTGAAGCCCAGTGACAACTCTGAGACACCTCCTCTTACTTACCCCTCAAACAGGATCCCACTAAGGAGCACCAGCCCATTGTCTTCCACACCATCACTGGCCTTATTAGCTCTGGGGACCTCCAATCCACTGCCACCAACCTCTTAGCACCCACACTCCACACCTCCCATTTCTACCTTCTACCAAAGATCCACAAGCCCAGTTGTCCAGGTTTTCAGCTTTTTCCTGCCCCACAGAACTCATATCAGCATACCGCAACTCCATTCAGTCCCTTCCTAACTACATCCATGACACACTCTGGATCTTTTCAATGATTTCAAGTTTTCTGGCCCCCATCATATTTTCACTATGGATGTCTAGTCCCTATACACTTCCAGCCCCCACCAGGAAGGCCTCAAAGCTCTCTGTTTCTTTCTGGAAACCAGACCCAACCAGTTTCCCACCATCACTCTCCTCCACATGGCTGAACTAGTCCTCACTCTTAATAATTTCTCCTTTGGCTCCTCCCACTTCCTTTAAACAAAAGGTGTAGCCATGGGCACTTGCATGGGTCCCTGCCTGTTTGTTGGCTCCATGGAACAGTCTATATTCCAAGCCTACACTGGTGACCGTCCCACACTTTTCCTACACTACACCAACGACTGTGTTGGTGCTGCTTCCTGAACCCATGCGGAGCTCATCAACTTCATTAACTTTGCCTCCAACTTCCACCCTGCCCTCAAATCTACCTGGCCCATTTCTGACACCTCCCTCCCCTTTCTTGATCTCACTGCCTTCTATCTTGGGAGACTACTTATCTACTGAAGTCTATTATAAACCCACGGATTCTCGCAGCTACCTGAAATATACCTTTTCCCACCTTTACTTGTAAAAACACTGTCCCCTCCTCTCATAAACAAGAGAAAATCTTCAGTTGCTGAAAATCCAAGCAACACACACAAAATGCTGAAGGGACTCAGCAGGCCAGGCAGCATCTATAAAAAGAGTACAGTTGAGGTTTTGGGCCGAGACCCTTCGGCAGGACTGGAGAAAGAAAGATTAGGAATATATTTAAAAGGTGGGGGAGGGGAGGAAGATCGCCAGAAGAAGTGGGATCTCCCAGTGGCCACCCATTTTAATTCTGCTTGCCATTCCTATTCCAATATGTCAATCCTTGGCCTCATGAGTAGAGGAGGCCATGTCTCTTTGCTTGCTCATCACCTCCCTCTGGTTCTTCGACTGTACTTTTTTCCATAGATGCTGCCTCGCCTGCTGAGTTCCTCCAGCATGTTGTGTGTGTCCCTATCTCTAAATTCCTCTATCTCCACCGCATCTGATCTCAGGATGGGGCTTTTCTTTCTGGAACAAAGGAGGTCCTCCTTTTTCCATGAAAGGATCTTCACTTCCTCCACTATCAATGCTGCCCTCAACCACATCTCTTCCATTTCACACACCTGTTCTTACCCCATCCTCCCACCACGTGACAAGGGATAGGGTTCCTCTAACTTACCACCCCACTGGCCTTTGCATCCAGCAAATGATTGTCCAAAACTTCTGCCACCTCCAATGGGATCCCACTTGCCAAGCACATCTTTCCCTCACCCTACTTACCACAGGAATCGCTCCCTACACAATTCCCTTGTAGAACAAATACTGCACCTGTCCCTATGCCTTCTCCCTCAGTACCATCCAGGGCCCCAAACAGTTCTTCCAAGTGAGACACTTCACCTGTGAGTTTGTTGAGGTCATATACTGTTTCCAGTGCTCCAGGTGTGGCCTTGTGTATTTTGATGAGACCTGACATAGATAGGGAGACTGCTTTGCTGAGCTCCATCCATCAGAACAAGCAGGATCTCCCAGTGGCCGCCCATTTTAATCCAACTTCCCATTCCCATTCCAAAATGACAATCCATGGCCTCCTCTACGGTCGCAATGAGGCCACTCTCAGGTTGGAGGAACAACACCTTATATTCTGTCTAGGTAGCCTCCCACCTGATGGCATGAACATTTTACTTCATCCCTCCCCTTCCTGGTTTCACCTATCACCTTGTGTTACCTCTCGCCTCCCCCCGCTTTTTATATCTACTCCCCATCTTTTTTTCTCCAGCCCTGCTGAAGGGTCTCAGCCGGAAATGTTGGCTGTACTTTTCTATAGATGCTGCCTGGCCTGCTGAGTTCCTCCAACATTTTGTGTGTTGTAAGGAAATGTTGTCTTGGGGGATTTCAACTTCCTTCATATAAACTGGGGCCTTTGTAGATGGGGCAGAATTTGTTCAGTGTGTCCAGGAGAGTTTCTTAAATCAATATGTGGACGGTCCAACGAGAGGAGGGCCTGTACAGTTATTAGTATTCAGTACTGTGCTTGGCCAGGTGACTGACCTTTCAATGGGTGAGCAGTTAGGGAACAATGACTACAACTTCTTAACTTTCAGGATAACGACAGATAGAGATAGGTATGGTCCTTGCAAGAGATTTTTAAATTGGACTTGAGCAATTATGAGGGCATTAGGCATGAACCAATGTGAGTTAATCAGGAACACCTTTTATTTTGGTAAGTCCACAACAAACATGAGGAGTGTGTTGAAAGATCAATTGCACAGAGTGAAGGAAAGATAAGTTCCTGTTCGAAGGCAATGATGGAAAGATAAGAGAACCTTGGATGTCCAGAGAGATGATAAATTTAGTCAAGAAGGAAAAGGAGAAGTATGTAAAGCTTTGAAAGTTAGGATCAAATGGAACATGTGAGGAGTATATAGAAGTTAGAAATGAACTGAAGAAGAAAATTAGTAAAGCCAAGAGGGGCCATGAAAAGCCCTTGGCAAGTAGGAATAAGATGAATCCCAATTCTATACATACACCAAGCATATGGATAATTAGGGAGCAGGTAGGACCACTCAAGGATGCGGAGAATGTGAGTTAGGTACTTAACAGGTACTTTGCTTCAGTGTTTACCAAAGAAAAGGACATGGAAGACATGGAGGTAAGTGTGTAAATATGTTAGGGTGTTTAGAGGTCAAGAACCAGGAATTGTTGGGTCTCCTAATGAGTACTAAGTGGATAAGTCTCCAGAGCCTAATGGGATTTACCCCAAGTTATTGATGGATACAAGAGGTGAGATTGCCTGGACTTTGACCAGTATCTTTGTGTCCTCTCTAGGCACAGGCAAAGTCCCAGAGGACTGGTGAGTGGTTAATGTTGTACTTCTATTTAAAAGGGAAAAAGGGAAATTACTGAGAATTACAGGGAAATTGCTGGAGAAAATTCTTTACTGTTGTATCTGTGATGGAATCTTAAGTTTTACTGTATTCATTAAGGACTGTGCCTTAAGAATCATGCCTGTCAGAGAGAGAGAGAGAGAGAAAGAGAGAGAGAGAGAGAGAGAGAGAGAGAGAGAGAGAGAGAGAGAGAGAGAGAGAGATGTACAGCACAAACAGCTGCTTGCAGAGAGAGATAGAGAGGGGAGGAGCTAGATGATGGACAGCTGGTGTTCAGCTCATCGGTATTTAAACAAGCGTAACTGTCTCTTTCGCAAGGGGCACGCAGACACACGAAGGCTGGTGGCAGAATTGCCACTGAACTTTTAAGGGCTGAGGATTGATTAAGAGGAATCGATCCGTGACTATCAGTGCGTCTAAGGGCGACACTGTGGAATCTACTGGTGTGTCTAACCCTTGCTTAGGTTGGTAGATTATCACTTCAAGATGTCACTCTTAAGTTGGTCACGTTTAGCTAACTTGGAAGATATGGAGGACATCGAGGAGGATTGACAACACCTGTTTACTTGGATTACAAATCTCTCTCTCTCACTTCAATCCTGTAGACTGAACTAAATTTCCTTACCACAGCATCATAAGACTGTTTCACTTACCACCTAAGCTTGAAGAAGTTTGGGGATTTATATATTTACACCTATATATGCATAACACTGTTAACTCTTGATTTACCTGGTTTAATTTACTATATTATGTAGTTACTAATAAAATAGTGTTTTGTTAACAGCAAAACCAGACACCAGGTGTGTTCTATTGCTGCTGATACTTTTACAGGATTGCATGTACGTGACATATCATATCTATCCATTTATCAAAGTATAACAATGTAACTAAAAAACCAATAAGGAGGGAAAAGATGAAATATGAAGGTATCTAGCCAAGAATATCAACAAGGACGATACCAAAAGTTTTCTTCATATAACGAGAAAGAGTGGCCAGAGTAGATATCAGACTGTTGGAAATGATGCTGGAGAGGTAGAACTGGAGAACTAGTAAATGGTGGATGAACTGAATAAGAAGAAAGGTTTTATGGATATAGAAAGAGTAAAACCTCCATGAGGACCACAAGGTAAAGATAACAATGGGGAACAAAGTAATGGTGGATGAACTTAACAGGTATTTTGCACCAGTTTTCACTGTGGAAGACACGAGCAGTATGCCAGAAATTCAAGAGTGCCAGCGGACAGAAGTGAGTGTAGTTGCTATTACTAAGAAGAAACTGCTTGGGAAGCTGAAATGTCTGAAGGTAGATAAATCACTTGGACCAGATAGACAACATCCAAGGTTCCAAAAGAGGTAGCTGAAGAGATTATGTTATCATTAGTAAGGACCTTTCGAGAATCAATAGATTCTGGCATGGTTCTAGAGGACTGGAAAATTGTAAATTTCACTCTACTCTAAGAAAGCAGGGAGGGAAAAGAATGGAAAAGCCAATTAGGATTCGGGTAACTTGAAGGCACATGACAAAACGGGCCAAAGACAACACAGTTCCCTTAAAGAAAAATCTTGCCTTAAAAATTTGTTGGAATTCTTTTGAGGAAATAAAGAGCAGGGTAGACAAAGAAGAATTGGTAGATATTGTGTACTTGGATTTTCATAAGGTAACACATGAGGGTGCTTAACAAATTTGGACCCCATAGTATTACGGAAAGATACTAGCATGGCTAGGAAATGAAGGAGGAGAAATAATAACAGGGGACAAAGGAGATGGCTGATGAACTAAATGAGTATTTTGCATCATCTTCACTGTGGAAGACACTGGCAGTATGCCTGGTATTGTAGTGTGTGAAGGAAGAGAAGTGGGTGAAGTTACTATGACAAGAGCTCAAAAAACTGAAAGACATTAACCACCAGGACCAGTTGAACTGCTCCCTAGGGTTCTGAAAAAGGTACCGTTAGAGATTGTGGTGGCATTGGAAATAATTTTTCCAAAATCATGTCACTCCATTCTTTAAGAAAGGAGGAAGGCAGCAGAAATGAAATTATAGACCAGTTAGCCTGATCTCAGTGATTGGGAAGTCATTAGAGTCAATTGTTAAGGATGAGGTGATGGAGAACTTGGTGACACAGGACAAGATAGTACAAAGTCAGCATAGTTTCAATCAGGGAAAATCCTGCCTGGTGAACCTGTTGGAATACTTTGAGGAGATTACAAGTAGGATAGATAAAGGAGATGCAGTGGACTTTCAGAGGCCTTTGACAAGGTGCCACACATGAGGCTGCCTACCAAGTTAAGAGCCCATGGTATTACAGTAAAGTTATTAACATGGTTTGAGCATTGGCTGATTGGTAGGAGGCAGCAAGTGGGAATAAAAGGATCCTTTACTGGTTGGCAGCCAGTGACTAGTGGTGTTCCACAGGGGTCAGTGTTGGGACCACTTTTTCTGCTATATATATAAATGATTCAGATGATGGAATAGATAGTTTTGTTGCCAAGTTTGCAGATGATATGAAGCTTAGTGGAGGGGCAGGTAGTGTTGAAGAAACAGGTAGGATGCAGAAGGACTTCAACAGAATGGGTAAGAAAGTGACAAATGAAATACATTGTTGAGTATTTGAGTAGGAGAAAAAAATAGATCAGCCAAGATTGAATGGCATAGCAGACTCAATGGGCCAGATGGCCTAATTCTGCTGCTGTCTTATGGTTTAACATTGGCTGATTAGCAGGATGTAAAGAGTGGGAATAAATGGAGCCTTTTCTGATTGGCTGCCAGTGACTAGTGGTGTTCCACAGGGGCTGGCATCAGGGCTACTTCTTTTTACATTATTTATCAGTAAATTGGATAACAGAATTGATGGTTTTGTGGTCAGGTTTGCTGAAGATACAAAGATAGGTGGAGGGGCAGGTCATTGAGGAAGCTGGGAGTTTGCAGAAGGAATTAGACAGTTTAGGAAAATGGGCAAAGAATTAGCTGATGGAATATAATGTCTGTAAGTGTACAATCATACACTTTGGTAGAGGAAGTAAAAGCGTAGACTATTTTCTAAACGGAGAAAATTTAAAAATCCAAGGTGTAAAGGGATTTTGGACTCGTTGTGTGGGACTCCCTACAGGTTTACATGCAGGTTGAGTCAATAGTGAGGAAGGGAAATGCAATGTTAGCATTCATTTCAAGAGGACTGGAATATAAAAGCAAAATGTGATATCAAGGCTTTATAAGGCACTCGTGAGGCTTCACTTGTGCGCAGTCTTGGGCTACCTATCTTAGAAAGGATGTGCTGACATTGGAAAAGGTTCAGAGGAGGTTCTTGAAAATGATTCCAGAAATCAAAGTTTATTATATGAGGGAAGTTTTATGGCTAAGGGCCCATACTTACTGGAATTTAGAAGACTGAGGGGGGATTCCCATATAAACCCATAAAGTGTTGAGAGGCCTAGAAAAAATGGATGTGGAGAGAATGGTTCCTATAGTGGGGGAGTCTAAATGGACGCTCAAAGATTAACTTTATTATAAAAGTATGTATGCAGAATACAGAAAACCATAGAAGTGCAGGTAGTCCCCGAGTTACGAATGTCCGACTTATGAACAACTCGTATTTACGAACCAAGGAAGAACACTGTCCACCATTTTAAGTCGGATCCCGATGCCATCTGCCATTTTAAGTCGTTGCCGTTGACACTGTGTTGAGTGTTTAACTTTGTATTTGGCTTAGAATTTTCTTAGTAAGATTCACCCTGACCTCTTCCCCTCCCCCCCCCCCCACCATTCTGGTCAGCTGGTGGCGCAGTGAGATCAGCGCCGGGCTGGAGAATGGAGGTTTCCGTACTGGGTTAATGTTAATCCAGTGACTCCCATACCATCCATGCCGGGTTGACATCAAACTCGCAACTCGACCTTGTAAAAATAAAACACTGCCACCTCCAGTTTAAATTCCCACATGGAATATTGTGGATGATCAAATACGTAAACACAGCACAGCCCCCACTTGTCCCATTCAGCCTGTCTCAGTGTGGTGGTCGTTGGGACCCAGCGGAGCTTGGGACCCGCTGCCCGCAGTGTTTCTGTTCCATTGACGGTGTGCGGTGGTCCTTAAGGTCCAGCAGACCTTAAGAACTGGCGGATTTGAAAGGCCCTGCCCCGATGAAAGCTACAATTATTACTAAGCAACACAGTGGTTTAATTATTGGAATACATACGTTTCTTAAGAGTTTCATATGCATCGAGAGGTTAAATACATACTATATACTAAGACAAATGTTTGACTGACTTTAAATAATACCGGATGTACTTGTTCTGACGTACATACAAATCTGACTTAAATACGGACTCAGGAATGGAACTTGTATGTAACCCGGGGACTGCCTGTAATTGAAAGAAAGACATCATTCACCCCATTTGATAGGTCCATTTAGAATGGAGATGAGAAGAAATTTCTTTAGCCAGAGAGTGGTGAATTTGTGGAATTTGTTGCCACAGGTGGCTGTGGAGGCAAAGTCATTGGGTGTATTTAAAATGAATGTTGATAGATTCTTGATTAGTTGGCATGAAGGGATATGGGAAGAAGATAGGAGAATGGGGTTTATCATGGGATCATCTGTGATGAAATGGCACAGCAGACTCAATGGGTTGAATAGCCTAATTTTGCTCCTTCATCTTCTGGTCTTAAGAGATCCAACACCACTTCCTTCTTATCTTGAAATATTAGCATGCTCATTTCCCTGTCCTCCAGATCCTTCTTGTTAAATATTGATCCAAAGTACATATTTAAAACTTCCCCACATCCTCTGAACATTTTACCTCCTCTATTTTTGAGTGGTCCTACACTCTCCTTGGTTGTTCTTTTGCTCTTAATGTATGAAATTAATACATGGGTTGTCTCTAGTCCTATTTGCCAAGGACTCTTCATAGCCACCACCCGGCTCTCCTAATACCTTCTTGAGTTCTTTTCTGGTTTATTTATCATCCTCAAGGTCTGTTTGATTTTAGTTTCCTAAATGTTCTATACATTTCCTTTTAAATCTTGACTAATTTCATCACTCTTGACATCCATAGTTCCTGTGCATTGGATTGGGGGGGGGGCGGGGTGAGGGTTGTCAGATGTGGACTTGCCCGAAACTAGTTATTCTCAATTAACTCTCGCTAGCTTTTACCTATTACTCTAATATTTTGCCCTGCTCCAACTTAATGCTGCAAGGTCTATCCCCCCACCAGTGCAAAAGTTGATTGTGCAAATGGCAACGAGAACATCAACCCCCACCACAGGCAAAAAATAGAATCGCATAATGGTAACAAGAAAGAATGAGAGTAAACACAGAATATAAAACACAAAATCAAAGGAGTCATATTCAGTTCAGCTCAATGTTCATTATATGCGGGCCATCTAGCCTAAAATAGCACCAGACAAAGGTGCGACCAAGATCTACAGTCTAATTCACAAACTGCAGACTCAGAACTTCAGTATCATCCTTTGACAGTATCAAACACACATAGGCACCTTCCTCTGGTAGCAGTATGCAAGAGACTGGTAGATGGTGCTGAACATTTGCTTGCCTTCTGGACTTACATCAATGATTTCCTTGACACTTTAATTGGTGTGATCAGTGAGAGATAGGATCTATCGCGGGCTTGCGGTCAATGAGAGATAGGGTCTATCGCGGGCTTGCTATCAGTGAGAGATAGGGTCTATCACAGGCTTGCGGTCAATGAGAGGGAGGGTCTATCACGGGCTTGCTATCAGTGACAGATAGGGTCTATCGCGGGCTTGCGGTCAATGAGAGGTAGGGTCTATGGCGGGCTTGTGATCAGTGACAGATAGGGTCTATCGCAGGCTTGCGCCCTGTCTCTAAGCTTCTTGGCTGGTTGCCTCCTTTAAACTTCTCAGAAACAGCAAAGCACCAGACAGCTCAATCAGCCCAAGAACACACCATCAAACAGTAGAAAACAGACTCCAACAGTACCAGAATCACCTTTGAAGAGAAAGATGTAAAAAAAAGTGAAAGAAACAGTTTCTGAAGGACTTTGACTATGGGAGCATTGTTCACTGGTGTCATCTTCTTGTTGGATGTGGGGTTTCGGTTCGAAACGTCAACAGTTCATTTCCCTCCATAGAGTCTGCCTGACCTGCTGCAGAGATCTCCCTTCATTGTGTGTGTTGATCCAGATTTCCAGCATCTACCGTTTCTCAAGCAACACTCATAAAATGCTGGAGGAACTCATCAGGCCAGGCAGCATCACTGGAAAAGTGTACGGTTGGGCTGAGAAAGGTGGGAGGTGGCATGGGGGGGAATGGGAGGTGGGAGGTGGGGGATGGGAATGGGGTGGGGGTGAGGGAGAATGGGGGGTGGGGGAGAATGGGAGGTGGGGATGGGAATGGGAGGTGGGAGTGGGGGAGAATGGATGGGAATGGGGGTGGGGGGGGGAGAATGGGAGGTGGGGATGGGAATGGGAGGTGGGGGTGGGGGAGAATGGGAGGTGTGGGCGGGGGTGGGATAGGGTTGTCAACTGTCCTGTATTAGTCGGGACAGTCCATATATTGGGCTAAATTGTTTTGTCCCATATTTGACTTCTACTACTCTGTAATCACCAGAAGGCACGCTTACAGACAGATCCTAGATCTGATACAATGGTGTGTGTGCATGTTGCATGTGCTGCTGACACCACACCCGAGCGATTCACCTGTCATCCAATCACAGGCCCCCTTATGCGCATCAGTTGTGTGCTACATTTTGCCAATTCCTGCCAAAAGAAAATGTTTCAGTAATATCTGGTGTTGTTCGGTCAGTTTGGCATGTGCCAATATGGATAAACCTCCAAAAACGAAAAGACTGCAGCTATAACAAGCAATGGGAAACAAAAAAGATGTGGGTTAAGCCCATCAGTGGTGACTCGATGTTGATGAAGGCCTCCTGTACTTTATGCCATCAGGAATTCTCAATTGGCCATGGAGGTGAGAAAGACCTAACTCAGCATGCTTCCGCAGAAGTGCACAAGAAGGCCACACTAGCTAAAGGTGCAAGCAATATTGGTGCATTCTTCGTGAAATCTATTGCGGAAAATGACAAAATCGTGGCAAGTGAAGCCCCGTATGTGTACCATATGGTTAAACACGGACTCAGCTACAACAGCACCAACTGTCTTGCTAAGTTCAACGGTGCTTTGTTTAATGACTCAAATGTTGTGAAGAAGATGCACTTAGGATGAACAAAAGCTGAGATGATTACAATGAATGTTTTAGGACCAAAGCCTGTGCGGGATATTATGGATGATCTATCCCCGATTGAAGAAGGTGAGCCCGTGGAGCCCACATATTTCTCAGTTGCCACCAATGCCTCAAACAAGGGAGATTGAAAAATGTTTCCAGTGTGCGCGAGATATTTCTCTATGTCTGATGGAGTGCAGTGTAAGTTACTTGAGTTTTATGAAGACAGTGATGTAACTGCAAATGGCATACATCAAGCTCTGGTGAGCTGACTGGAAAAGTATGAACTGGATATTTATCATGTCACAGCCTATGCAGCAGATAATGCCAATGTAAACTTTGGAAAACACCACTCATTTTACTAATTATTGAGCAGTGCCAACAATTGCATTCTGAAAGCTAATTGCCCAGCTCACATAGCTCATAACGCCTGCAAGCACGTCTGTGAACAGCTGTCAATGGATATCGAGGCAATTGTTCTAAAGGTCTATAGCCACTTCTCAATATCTGCTTCCCGAAGAGAGGAACTGCGTTCATTTTTTGCCTTTGTTGACATTGAGTGGCGTGAAATTCTGCGTCATGTTTGCACACGATGGCACTCTCTTCATCCAGCTGTCGAACGTCTCCTGCAAAGTTGGCCAGCTCTCACGTCATACTTCAGGTGCCTTGAGATCTGTCCTGTGGCACTGGAGGGTTTTTGAGGATGAAGAAAAAACTGGAGCTACTGAGATTTATCTGTGTTTTTTCCACAATGTGTGGTGTGTTTTTGACCAACTCGCATAAAAGCTGGAGGAAATAAAACTCTGCATCACAGATGTTTACGAGGAAGTCCGAAAGATCAAAATAAAGATGCTTCAGTGGAAACAGGAGAGCTTTTTTGGATACTAGACCAGGTAGCTAATGGACAAACAAGTGCCAGCACAAAGGTCCAAGCAGCAACAGGACTTTGTGAAGTTTTATGACTCTGTCATTACATATATTGACAAGTGGTTTGATTTCTCTCCAGAAAATGTAATGATGAAACTGAAACTGATTGGCCTCTATGAGAAGCTCTCCTTCACTGACCTGGAGCAGGTGGTGGCTGCCTTCAAAATGACAGAGACAGTCAATATGGACAAACTCTATGAAGAGTTTTGTGCTAGCCGAGAGGAAATACAGAAAGCCAGACAGGATACCGCAAAATCCACCAGTGAAAAGTGGGTGGCAGTTTTCCAAAACATAGGGAAAGCCAACTTGATCAACATGTTCAGGATTGTCTCATTTGTCCTCAGTGTGCCAGGCTCAAATGCCTTAGTAGAAGAGGATCTTCTCTCTGATGACCATTAAATGGTCAGACTCAAGAAACAGATGCAGCACAGAGCTGATCAAAAACGAACTTCAAATATCTGTGAACTGTGACTTGTCCATGTAAGGACTTCTCTCTAGCTGTGCAAAAGGACAAAGGACTGCTTGAATCAGTCAAGAGCAGCAAGAAACATCCATGGAAAAAGTAGACTTGGTGAGTTCCCCCCCCCCCTTCCTCTTTTGCAGTGATTAAATGTCTACTCTATAAGCACCTTCAATAAGGGTTATTGGTGTTATTTCATGTCTGACTGGTAGACAGATTATGCTCTGTATTATGCTTTGTTATTATTTGGTGTTACATTTCACATATAACACTGAAGGTATGTATATATGGTTCATATATTGGATTTGTTCACCTCTTCAGGGTTGTTTTTTTCTCTCTTTTGAAAAAGATCCCTGTTACCATCTGCTAGCTGCCAGCTCCCTCAGTCACTTCATCCCGGGCCTACACCATACCCACTGCCGCGGAACGCCACCTTTTGTCCGGTATTTGGGAGTGAGAAAGCTGGGTGCGGGGAATGGGAAGACGAGGGCGCTGCAGATGGAGTACATCGTGAGACCAACTGCAGCTCTTTCACAGCACCGGCTTTTGTTTCGTTTCTCGTTCCCTAGTTACCCAAGAGGCGCGACCCGATTGGTGTTGGTGAAATTAATGTGTTGTGCAGGTTGATTCATTAATCCTGTGTGTTGATATGAGGGAATAACGTTTCGCCGTGGATTACTGCTGCCTGCCGGTAGACCCTTAGATTCTCCATATAATTCTAAAGGAAAAACAGGCCATTGTGGCTTATTGTTCGAATGTAAGCACACCAGAGGTAAGTACGTGCTATTAGGATACTATTTTAAAGAAAGAAAACGCTGGCTTCATAAAGTAATATGTTTGGCTGGGATCGTGCCTCACCTCCGTAGGAGTCTGCGGAGATTCGGCATGACATCTAAAACTTTGACAAATATCTCTAAATGTCTAATGGCTGCATCACAGTCTCGTGTGGGAACACCAATGTTCTTGAACGGAAAATCGTAAAAAAGGTAGTGGATTCGGCCCGTTACATCACAAGTAATACACTCACAGCGCATGAAAACAGCATCCATCGTTAGATCCCCACCACCGAGGTCATGCTCTGGTCTCGCTGCTCCCAACAGGTAGAAGGTACAAGAGCCTCGGGACTCACAACACCAGGTTCAAGAACAGTAACTTCTCCACAACCATCATGCTCTTGGACAAAAAAGATAATTATATTCTCTTGCCCATCCAGACGTTCCCACAACCAATGAACACACACAAAATGCTGGAGGAACTCAGCAGGCCAGGCAGCATCACTGGTAAAGAGTACAGACGACATTTGAGGCTGAGGCCCTTCAGCAGGACTGGAGAAAAATGATGAGGAGTAGAGTTAAAAGGTGGGGGAGGGGAGGTAGAAGCACAGGGTGAGAAGTAAAAGTGGGAGGGGGAGGTGAAGTAACAAGCTGGAAAGTTGATTGGTGAACGATACAGGGCTGGAGAAGGGGTCTGAAGGCCATGGAAGATAGAAAAGGGGGGACGAACACCAGAGGGAGGCGACAGGCAGGTAAAAAGGTAAGGTGAGAGAGGGAAAAAGGGGTTGGAGAATGGTGAAGGTGGGGGGGGGGCATTACTGGAAGTTTGAGAAATTGATGTTCATGCCATCAGGTTGGAATGTAAGGTGTTCCTCCAACCCGAGTGGCTATTGGCCTCTTTTCCTATGCTACATCGACAACACCCATGCAGAACTCATCAACTTCATCCTCTTTACCTCCAACTTCCACTGTGCCCTCAAATTTATCTGGTCCATTTCCAACACCTCCTTCCCATTCTCGATCTTTCTGGAGACAGCTTATCTACTGATGTCTATTATAAACACATGCACTCACAGCTACCTGGACTATACCTCTTCCCACCCTGTCACTTGTAAAAACACCATCGCCTTCTCTCAATTCCTCCACCTCCACCTCATCTGCTCACAGGATGACGCTTTTCATTCCAGAATGAAGGAGGTGTCCTCCTTGAAAGAAAGGGGTTTTTCTTCCTCCACCAACAACACTGACTTCAACTGCATCTTTTCCATTTCACGCACATCTGCTGTCACCCCATCTTTCTGCTGGAAATGTTGACTGTACTCTTTTCCATAGATGCTGCCTGGCCTGCTGAGTTCCTCCAACATTTTGTGTGGCTCAGATTTCCAGCAACTGCAGATTTTCTCTTATTTGTTTTTGGCCCACAACCAATGATCTCACTTTGAACTTTATCATGTTTCATGTTCTCGTTATTCATTACAATTTATTTATATTTTCATTTGCACAGTTTCTTGTCTTTTGCACTGTAGTTGATCTTTCATTCATCCTTTTATAGTTACTCTTATGTAGATTTGCTGAGTTTGTCCATAATGTTGTTTAGATTAGCTTTAATTGTCACTTGTTAATCAAAACATACAGTGAAATGTGACATTTTAATCAAATCAGTGAGGATTGTCTCCATGCTTCTGGTGCCAACATAGCATATCCACAACTCACTAACCCTAACCCAACCCAAATGTCTTTGGAAAGTGGGAGGGAACCAGAGCACTGGGAAGAAACTCACAGCTGAAAAGGGTGCAGAAAAGATATAAAAAGTTACCGGGATTGGAGGGCTTAAGTTTTAAGGAGAAAGTAGATGAGCTGGGGTTTTTGCCCTGGGATGTAGGAAGCTGAGGGCTGGCCTTACAGAGATTTATAGGTGTTTATAGTTTTTCTCCCATGGTAAGAGGGTCTAAAAGGATTTGAGAGGCTGCTTTTTCCAGATACATAGAAGTGGTGGAGGTGTGTATAATCACCATGTTCTCTACATGGATAGAGAAGGTTTTTAGGGATATGGACCAAAGGGCTCTATTTGATAATTTGGTTAGCATGAACAAATTGGGTTGAAGTCATTTTCTATTACCTCTGTAGATGGCCATAGATTTATTGAGTTATGCAGTACGGAGACAAGAGCTAGAAAAACCCAACAAACCTGAATCTAATGAATGTTGAAGGCATATAAAAATATTCCTATATTTATCAATCATCTGAGGAAGTTCTGCACAATCTGAGTGAGATATGGAAGTCAGTCAATTGACAAAGAAGATGAGGTGACTTTAGTAGAAAACCTCAAATCCATCTGAGATGCACATATGTAATTAATTGCTCAATTTCCTACAGTCTGACCTCAGTGCATGATAACCACAGGGGTTGGTGTTGGGACTGCTTCTTTTTATGCTATATATCAATGACTTAGATAATGGCTTTGTTGTCAGGTTTGCAGATGATATGAAGATAGGTGGAGGGGCAGATGCTGTTGAGGAAATAGGTAGGATGCAGAAGGACTTAGATTAGGAGAATGGGCAAGAAAGTGGCGAATGAAATACATTGTTGGAAAATGCATAGTTATGCACTTTGGCAGTAGAAATTAATGTACAGACTATTTCTTAACAGGGAGACAATCCAAACATCTGAGATGGAAAGGGATTTGGGAGGCCTTATTCGGATAGAGTTGGTGGTGAGGAAGTCAGATACAATGTTAGTTGTATTTCGGGTGGCCTAGAATACAAGTGCTGGGATGTGATGCTGAGGCTATATAAAGCATGGGTGAGGCCTCACCTTGAGTATTGTGAACAGTTTCGGGCTCCTCATCTAAGAAAAGATATGCTGGCATTGGAGAGGGTTCAGAGGAGGCTCACAAGGATGATTCCAGGAATGAAAGGGTTATTGTACGAGGAATGTTTGATGGCACTGGGTCACTGGAATTTAGAATTTAGAAGGATGATGGGGGGGGGGGTGGAAATCACGTTGAAACTTTTTGAATGTTGAAAAGGCCTACAGAAGATGCCTACTGGTTGTTGATAGAATAACAGCTTTTTGTAGCTGCTGCTTTGCTGTTTTCAACCTGTTTTTAAATTTTGCTTTTAAACGTAAAACTGTTTTAATATGAGGGCTGCCAAAAGTACTAAGAAAGAAGAGGACCCCCCTGTAACGTTGGAATCTATTATGAAGTTGCTTCGGAAACACAAAAAAGAATTCTCTGAGGAATTCCAGCAGAAGTTCCAGCAACTCAGCTCTGAAATTAAACAAATTAATGTAAAATTTGACTCTATTCAAAAAACCTTAAGTGAACATGATAAACGATTACAGGAGAATGAAGATACTCTGACGATTTTGGACGCAAAAATTGAAGACCTGCAAACACTTTGTGAAAAACAGTCAAAATCTAATGAAAAATTAAGATAGAAGATTATTGACTTAGAAAAAAGAAGTAGAAGAAATAATCTATGAATTCTGGGTCTTGAAGAGTTAATGGAAGGTAATCAGCCTACGGAACTCTTTGCAAACTAATTGCCTAAATTATTCCCTAAGATTTTAAAAGCTCCACCTAAGATTGACCGAGCTCCCATGCCCAACTTGCTGTAGGAGAGAGGGTGATAGTCTGTTTTTATGATTTTCAAACAAAATAACTTTTAATTTGTGAATCCTGCCGAAGGGGTATGATTGATTACAACGGTCAGACGGTCAGAATTGTCGATGATTATTCACCTGAGGTGATGAATGAGCGCTTCAAGTTTAAAAAGGTTATGTCGGAACTGTATAACAAAGGTTTCTAAGCCATCTTTCCATTACCCTGCTGGGCTCAGAATTATCTTGAGGGATGGTTCTCGGAAATGGCTTTGTTTGACTCAGGAAGCCCAAGAATTTTAGGTGCAGAAGTCTGACTGTTTAATATCTTTCTACATGAATAATTGCTTTTTTTACTTTTGATATATTTTGATATGAATTGCTTTTGTAGCTAACTCTCTTCTTGAACTCTTTAATGCTTTACTTAGAAAATAAGATTTTAATGTGTTAATACCTTGTGTGTTAATATGTTTTGAATTTTGATATGTTTTAAAAAAATATATTATACTTTTTTGGAGGTTTTTTTCCTTTCAATAGGGTCTAGTTAGGCTTTTTCTTTTATTTAATCTAGTTGGAACGGCGCTAACCTTGAAAATTTATTTGGAGCTAAACCAGTAGGGTTTTTTTGGGAGAGTAGTGTCAATCAGTTTAGCTGTCGACTGTCTATTGGTCGACTTTCTGACTTTGGGAGGTGGGTGGGGGTTGGGTGTTTTAACCATATAACATATAACCATATAACAATCACAGCACGGAAACAGGCCATCTCGGCCCTCCTAGTCCGTGCCGAACTCTTAATCTCACGTTGTCCCACCTACCCGCACTCAGCCCATAACCCTCCACTCCTTTCCTGTCCATATACCTATCCAATTTTACCTTAAATGACACAACTGAACTGGCCTCTACTACTTCTACAGGAAGCTCATTCCACACAGCTATCACTCTCTGAGTAAAGAAATACTCCCTCGTGTTTCCCTTAAACTTCTGCCCCCTAACTCTCAAATCATGTCCTCTCGTTTGAATCTCCCCTGCTCTCAATGGAAACAGCCTATTCACGTCAACTCTATCTATCCCTCTCAAAATTTTAAATACCTCGATCAAATCCCCCCTCAACCTTCTACACTCCAATGAATAGAAACCTAACTTGTGCAACCTTTCTCTGTAACTTAAGTGCTGAAACCCAGGTAACATCCTAGTAAATCGTCTCTGCACTCTCTCTAATTTATTGATATCTTTCCTATAATTCAGTGACCAGAACTGCACACAATATTCTAAATTTGGCCTTACCAATGCCTTGTACAATTTTAACATTACATTCCAACTTCTGTACTCAATGCTTTGATTTATAAAGGCCAGCATTCCAAAAGCCTTCTTCACCACCCTATCTACATGAGACTCCACCTTCAGGGAACTATGCACTGTTATTCCTAGATCTCCCTGTTCCTCTGCATTCCTCAATGCCCTACCATTTACCCTGTATGTTCTATTTGGATTATTCCTGCCAAAATGTAGAACCTCACACTTCTCAGCATTAAACTCCATCTGCCAACGTTCAGCCCATTCTTCTAACTGGCATAAATCTCCCTGCAAGCTTTGAAAACCCACCTCATTATCCACAACACCTCCTACCTTAGTATCATTGGCATACTTACTAATCCAATTTACCACCCCATCATCCAGATCATTTATGTTTTCTTTTCTGGGAGCTAGTTTGGTCTCTTAGCCACATCTGTTGCCTGGTTACTTTATCTCAAAGGTAATTGTTTGGATTTAATATACATTTCAGTGGTTAGTATTCTAACCTTTCTTTTAAGTAGTATTAAAAATGGATCATACTATTAATTTATTTAGTTTTAATGGTAAAGGATTAAACCGCCCCGTGAATCGGAGTAAGATATTTTATAAAATATCTTACTATATTAAAAAACTTAAGGTCCCAATTTTTTTTTACAAGAAACTCACATTCGTAAATGTGATAATTTACGCCTCTTCAGTGTTGGCGCGCGTGGCCAAGTGGATAAACCATCGGTCTAGTGATCTGAAGGTCACTGGTTCGAGCCTCAGCTGAAGTAGCATGTTTGTGTCCTTGAGCAAGGAAACTGCTCTGCGACGACACCGGTGCCAAGCTGCTTGGGTCTTAGTGCCCTTCCCTTGGACAACATCGGTGGCGTGGAGAGGGGAAGGCTTGCAGCTTGGGCAACTGCTGGTCTCCCATACAGCCCTGTCCAGGCATGCGCCCTGGAAAATCTTCCAAGGTGTAAATCCATGGTCTCACAAGACTAACGGATGCCTATTAGTCGTTGGAAAGGAGGACCCATTCCTCCTTTCAGGCTAAGTCTAGGGGTGTTTCGATTTTTATGGATAATACAGTTTCTTTTGTTCAACATAAGGTAGTGTCTGATACCAATGGGCATTTTGTTATAGTATCAGGAAAATTTGTATGCCCTGAATATAGATGATCCAGGGTTTTTTGAGCAATTTTTTTTTGCTTCTATCTGATTTAAGTCTTTACTCTTGGCCTTGGGTGGAGATTTTAATTGTTAACTTGACCCAGTTTTAGATCGATCATCTTCTAATAAATCAGCCTAGTTTAATTAATCTTTTCTAATGAAATATGATATTGTTGATGTCTGGTGTTTCTTACATCCAATAGATAAGGAGTATTCATTTTTTTCCTACATCCGTCATACGTATTCCAGGATTGATTATTTTTTTTATTGACAGCCAATTAATTCCATTAGTTCGATCCTGTGAATATAAAGAGATCGCTGTTTCAGATCATGCTCCTGTGTTTTTATCTTTAAATATTCCTGTTTCCAAATAAACAGATTTTGGTGTTTTAACCCAACTTTGCTATCAGGTAAGGATTTTTTTAAACTTTTGGAGAGACAAATTATTTTTGAGGAGAATATGTGGGAAGAGACTTCTAGTCATTATATGGGATGCCTTTAAGGCTTATATTAGAGGTCAAACTATTTCTTATACTGCAAATATTAAGAAAAAAGCTAACAGAGAATTGAACCAGCTAATCAGTTGAAACAATTAGATAAAAAGTATGCCATGACTCCAGAACCTGCTTTATATAAAAGACGTGTTGAAATTAAAACCATATATGATCTTCTTTTAACATATCCAATTGAAACTGAACTCCTTAAAGATCAAAGTTAATTTTAGACATACAAACAAGCTGGATGAACTCAGTAGGTCGGGTAGAATCCGTTGAAACGAGCAGTCAACATTTCGGGTCGAGACCCTTCATCAGGACTAAAGGAGGGGGCAGGGGCCCTATAAAAAAGGTGGGGGGGAGGATGGAAAACCAATCAGAGGAAAGATCAAGGGGTGGGGGAGGGGAAGCAGGGAGGGGATAGGCAGGAGAGGTGAAGAAGGAATCTAAGGGGAAAGCACTATGGGTAGTAGAAGAAGGCAGAGTCATGAGAGGTGATAGGCAGCTAGAAGAGGAGACAGAGTGAAGGTGGGATGGGGGAAGGGAAATGGAGGGAATTGCCGGAAGTTGGAGAATTCGATGTTCATACCAAGGGGCTGGAGACTACCCAGACGGTATATGAGATGTTGTTCCTCCAACTGAAGTTTAGCCTCATCATGGCAGTAGAGGAGGCCATGTATGGACATATCTGAATGGGAATGTGAAGGAGAGTTGAATTGAGTGGCAACCGGGAGATCCTGTCTGTTGTGGCAGATGGAGCGTAGGTGTTCGATGAAGCGGTTCCCCAATCTGCGTCGGGTTTCGCCGATGTAGAGGAGGCCGTACCGGGAGCACCGAATGCAATAGATTACCCCAACAGACTCACAAGTGAAGTATTGACTCACTTGGAAGGACTGTTTGGGGCCCTGAATGGTGGTAAGAGATGAGGTATAGGGACAGGTGTAGCACTTACCCTTGCAGGGATAAGTACCAGGTGGGAGATCTGTGGGGAGGGACGTGTGGACCAGGCAGTCACGGAGGGAACAATCCCTGCGAAAAGCAGAGAGGGGTAAAGAGGGAAGGATGTCCTTAGCGGTGGGGTCCTGTTGAAGGTGGCGGAATTTGGGGAGGATAATATGCTGGATCCGGAGGCTGGTGGGGTGAAAGGTGAGGACAAGGGGGACACGGTCCCTGTTGTGGTGATGGGAGGATGGGGTGAGGGCTGAAGTGCAGGAAGTGGAGGAGATGCGGGTGAGGACATCATTGATGACGGCGGAAGGGAAACCATGATTCTTAAAAAAAAAAGAGGACATCTGGGATGTCCTGGAATGGAAAGTCTCATCCTTGGAGCAGATGCGGTGGAGATGGAGGAACTGGGAATAGTGAATAGAATTTTTGCATTTGGCAGGGTGGGAAGAGGTATAATCAAGGTAGTTATGGGAGTCAGTGGGTTTATAGAAGATGTCAGTGGACAGTCTATCTCCAGAGATGGAGACAGTGAGATCGAGAAAAAGAGAGAGAAGTGTCCAAGATGGACCAAGTGAATTTGAGGGCTGGGTGAAAGTTAGAGGCAAAGTCAATGAAATTGACGAGCTCAGCATGGGTGCAGGAAGCAGCACCAATGTAGTCATCAATGTATCGAAGGAAAAGTTGGGGAGCAGTACCAGTATGGATTTGGATTTGGACTGTTCCACATAACCCACGAAGAGGCAGGCATAGCTAGGGCCCATGCGAGTACCCATAGCTACACCCTTTGTCTGGAGAAAGTGGGAAGAACTGAAAGAGAAGTTATTAAGAGTGAGTACCAGTCCCGCCAACCAGAGGAGTGTGGTAGTGTTGGGGAACTGGTTAGGTCTATTGTCCAGAAAGTAACGGAGGGCTTTGAGGCCTTCTGGATGGGGAATTGAAGTGTATAAGGATTGGACATCCATTGTGAAAATGAAGCGGTCGGGACCACCGGGGAACTGGAAGTTATTTGAAGAGGTGGAGGGCATGGGATATATCCCGGATGTAGATGGGGAGGGTCTGAACTATGGGTGACAAAATGGAGTCGAGATAGTCAGATACAAGTTCGGTGGGACAGGAGCAGGCCGAAACTATAGACCTACTGGGACAGTCAGGCTTATGGATCTTGGGGAGGAGGTAAAAGCGAGCGGTGTGGGAATTATGAGTTTTTTGGCTGAGGATGGAAGGTCTCCGGAGTTGATAAGGGCAGTGATGGTACAGGAGACAATGGTTTGATGTTTTTTGGTTGGGTCCTGTTCCAGGGGTAAGTAAGAGGAGGTGTAAGAGAGCTGCCGTTTGGCCTCACTGAGGTAGAAGTCCGTCCACATGACGGCTAGGGCACCACCTTTGTCTGCAGGTTTGATGGTGAGGTTAGGATTAGTGTGGAGAGAGTGGAGGGCAGTGAGTTCAGAGGGAGTGAGGTTGGAACAGGAGAGAGGAGTGGTGAAGTTGAGACGGTTGATGTCTCGGTGATAGTTGGAGATGAAACGATCGAGTCCAGGTAGAAGGCCCGGTGGGGGTGTCCAGGAGGAGGAGGAGGGCTGAAGATGGAAGAAGGTGGGTCATCAATAGGGGGAGGGGAATCCTTGTTAAAGTAGTAGGCTCGGAGATGTAGGTGACAGAAGAAGAGTTCAGCGTCATGCTGGGCAAGGATCTCACTGAGGTGTGGATGGAGGGAGACAAAAGTGAGGCCCTTGCTAAGCACAGAACGCTCTGCTTCAGAGAGGGGAAGGTCAGAGGGGATGGTGAAAACATGGCAAGGGTTGGGGCTGGGGTCAGAGGAGGGTAAAGAGTGGGAGGTCTCAGGAGGAAGGGGGGGTTGGGATGTTCATGGAGAGCGGGCTGAGGAGAGGTTGGGGAATCAGAGGAATGGAGGGAAGGTTGGGAGTCGTGGGGAGGATGGGGGTAGTAGAGGAATAAGATGAGCAGTAGGATCCAGCGGCAGTAAGAGCAGTCCCGGTCTGGATAGGGTCAGGATCTCAGTCCGAGCTGGATCTAGAGTTATGGGTGTTGGAGTCTATGGCCTGCAGGGCGCCAGAACTGAGGTCCGAATCAGAAGCGGGTGAGTCCTTGGCGTGCTGGGGGCTGATGCCCATGTGCTCATCTGCAGTGTACTTTGTGTTTACTATTCATTACTCCACTGCGAAGTCGCTTCAAGGTATGCCTACCTTGAAGAAGTTTAAATCTTCTCTTCGATGGGAGTTCAGTGAGACCCTTTCTCACTGATCACCCTCTGTGATCTCCACCTTTCTTTGACTCTTTGATCATGTCTTGACGCAGACGTGGTATCACAGCCACGTCTCGTTTTTAGGAACGTGTCTCTGCAGCCGTCTCGTACCGCAGGGATTTCAGCTCCGATTCCAGGCCTCCCAGTTCGAGCTCGGCGAGGATCCCTGGTAACGCCGTTTTATTGACTGTTTCTCCCCCCCGCTGCTCACGCCAGATTCTCTGAGCCACGCTCACTTCCATGTGGAGATACCTACAGATCCTGTCTCTCTCTCTCTCTGCCACCATTGCGGGCCTTGCTCTCCACCGTCTGCCATGGACCTCTCCTAAACTTCATTCTCCGCTGGATTCATGCCTCCAACCGCCGTTACTTCTCCTTCCTCGCATCCAAGAAGGATCACAAGCTCTCCCGCCTGCCCGTGTCCGGGAGGCTGTGGTTCCAGTCGGGGTTAGAGTCTGCGGCGGATGGGTCTTCGGCCTGCCGGCCTCAAAACCCTCCGCTACTTTCTGGACAATAGACCTAACCAGTTCCCCAACACCACCACACTCCTCCGGTTGGCAGAACTGGTACTCACACTTAATAATTTCTCTTTCAGCTCTTCCCACTTTCTCCAGACAAAGGGTGTAGCTATGGGTACTCGCATGGGCCCCAGCTATGCCTGCCTCTTCTTGGGTTATGTGGAACAGTCCAAATCCAAATCCATACTGGTACTGCCCCCCAACATTTCCTTCGATACATTGATGACTACATTGGTGCTGCTTCCTGCACCCATGCTGAGCTCGTCAATTTCATTGACTTTGCCTCTAACTTTCACCCAGCCCTCAAATTCACTTGGTCCATCTCGGACACTTCTCTCCCTTTTTCTCGATCTCTTGGCCTCCATCTCTGGAGATAGACTGTCTACTGACATCTTCTATAAACCCACTGACTCCCATAACTACCTTGATTATACCTCTTCCCACCCTGCCAAATGCAAAAATAGTCCCATAGTGCTTTCCCCTTAGATTCCTTCTTCACCTCTCCTGCCTATCCCCTCCCTGCTTCCCCTCCCCCACCCCTTGATCTTTCCTCTGATTGGTTTTCCACCCTCTCCCCCACCTTCTTTATAGGGCCCCTGCCCCCTCCTTCTTTAGTCCTGACGAAGGGTCACGACCCGAAACGTTGACTGCTCTTTTCAACGGATGCTGCCTGACCTGCTAAGTTTATCCAGTTTGTTTGTACGTCTTGATTTGACCACAGCATCTGCAGTGTACTTTGTGTTTAGAAGTCAATTTTATATTCATGGAGACAAAACGGGTAAATTATTGGCTAACCAGTTAAAAACCTTTATAGTTAAATGGCAAATTAATGAAATCTGTAAAGCTAATGGCCATTCAGAACTGACCATTTAGAAATAAATGATACCTTTAGAGAATTTTACTCTAAACTTTATAGTTCTGATTCTCCTAAAGAGATAATACTGTTATGAATAATTTCTTAGATCAATTAAACATCCCTACACTTGAGAATCTCCTCTATTCTCAAAGGAAAAAGCCTATCCATGTCAACTCTATCTATCCCCCTCATAATTTTAAATACCTCTATCAAGTCCCCCTTCAACCTTCTATGCTCCAAAGAACAAAGACCTAACTTGTTCAATTTTTCCCTGTAACTTGGGTGCTGAAACACAGGTAACATTCTAGTAAATCTTCTCTGTACTCTCTCTAATTTGTTGGCATCTTTCCTATAATTTTGTGACCAGAACTGTACACAATACTCCAAATTCGGCTTTACCAATGCCTTGTACAATTTTAACATTACATCCCAACTCCTATACTCAATGCTCTGATTTATAAAGGCCAACATACCAAAAGCTTTCTTCACCACCCTATCCACATGAGATTCCACCTTCAGGGAACTATGCACCATTATTCCTAGATTACTCTGTTCTAATGCATTCCTCAATGCCCTACCATTTACCATGTATGTCCTATTTGGATTATTCCTACCAAAATGTAGCACCTCGCACTTATCAGCATTAAACTCCATCTGCCATCGTTCAGCCCACTCTTCTAACTGGCCTAAATCTCTCTGCAAACTTTGAAAACCTACTTCATTATCCACCACGCCACCTACCTTAGTATCATCTGCATACTTACTGATCCAATTTACCACCCCATCGTCCAGATCAGTAATGTATATGACAAATAATTATATGTATATAATTAATTTTGATCACTTTGTAGAGTAGTGTTCACCAACCTTTTTAAGCCCAAGATCCTTTACCTCGGCCATGATCAAAGGCGAGATTGACCCCCAGATTGATTAGTTACATGCATGTGCAATGGGGCAGAAGAGACCGAAAGTAAAAGTCCACAACCCGGAAGCAGAAATAATGTATAAACACCAGGGGTACACACCCTTTTTTGCACCGCGGACTAGTTTAATATTGACAATATCCTTGCCGACTGGCCGATTGGGGGGGTGGGGTAGTGTTAAACATGACGGGAATACAGTACAGCGATACTCGAAGCAGGTTCCTTATGCCCAGTCTATTCTGCAATGTAGTTTTAGTGGCTCTTGGCACTTAGCTTCTGTCCTGCTTGCCTACGTTTTTTTGCTCAAAAAACTCAGTGGGTTTGTCTTTAAGTGCGGGGTGCTTAGACTCAGGGTACCAAAGCAGTTTTGAGGGCTTCATTGCCTCATTAGACAGCCTCTGCCCGCCACCAGACACCTTAGTCAGGTGTGGCTGGTCATGGGTGGGGTGAGAGGACAAGGTCAGGGCCGGAGGTCTCCGTACCGAGGCCACGGTGGTTCCAGTCCGGAGAGAGCTACCGAGCGAGGAGTGTGACAGGGCCACCCCCCCTTGTAGGGTCTATCGGCCAAAAGAAGTTTGTTTCAGTAGATCGCAGCGTGGTAGCTGCTCTGATATTTAAGGAACCCTGAGCTGGAATTAGATGGTCAGCGAATATTTTAGCACTGGGTACCCCACGAACATTCAGTATGGTGAACAGGTTTAGAGGTGGTGCCATCTGTCCATGCCCCGGGCCAGTAGCAACGGCACTTCCCGCCAGCCGCGCTCCGGGCCAGTAGCATCGGCAGTTCTTGCCAGCCGCCGGAGGTGAACCAGTGATCCCTGGCGCGAGAGTATCACTGCATTTGGGTGACTGATGATCTCGCGTGGGTTCAAGTTCAACAGTGGGCGAGACATGGAATAAGGGAAGGTGCAGCTGACTCATATTGGACTTCATCCAAGATGGCAGCATGACGCAGCTTGCAGCGGCCACTCCGGAACTGATTATCTGTTATTTGTGAAGTGGGGTGCCGTGCGCAATCATAGTCGATTGCAAACGGAGATGGGAGTACGGAGAAACATCGGGAAATTCCAGGAAGTCTTTCTTCGTTGATGCTGCTGCTGTGAGGTCCGGGACTCTGCTGGGAAGAACAGGCCCCCAGTCTTCGGGGTCGTGATGCTGATGGCCGCTGGCAGGGCTGTCTTAATACGCTCGGCAGAGGGTGGTGCTAGGAGAAGCTGTGCCAGAGGGGATGGTCATGGGAGGTTCGACGGACTCGGAGTCCTTTCGACGGACTCGGGTCGCTTTCGGTGTGTGCTGCGTCTGCGAGGCTGGTTTCGACAGAGCTTCCGTTGTGTGCTGCGTCTGCGAGGCTGAGTCGGGCAGCGCCTTGGAAGTCCATAGCGGGGGCACTCACTTCTGCCGCCAGCATGGTATGGCGAGTCTGTTGGGACCCTGAGGACTTGTGGAAACTGTGGTGATTTCTGTTAAACTTACAGTCCTTTAACATCTTGGACTATTTTTACTGTGCCCATAATCTTTTTTTAAATCAATTATGCTATTGTTTGCACTGTTGTAACTATATATCGTAATTATGTGGTTTTGTGCAGGTCTTGTTTTTGATCTTGTTTTTGTCTGGTGGATTTGGAGCTCCTTTCCGGGGAACACTAGACGGTAGCGTGATATTAATACGCAGCAGCCTCTCCGGACTCTGGATTGGGGTTTGCCAAACGTTACGTGGATTTTCTGGTGTAGTCTGTTTTGTCATATGCTTTTGTGATATCATTCTGAGGGAACGTTGTCTCATTTTTTAACTGCATTGCATTTGTGGTTTCTAAATGACAATAAACTGAATCTGAATTGTTTCCTTGGTTGGGGACCACTGAAGTACACTGTGTAAACGCAAAGTACACTGCAGATGCTGTGGTCAAATCGACACGTACAAACAAGCTGGATGAACTCAGCAGTCAGCAGGTTGACTGCTCATTTCAATGGATGCTGCCCGACCTGCTGAGTTCATCCAGCTTGTTTGTACATGTTGATTTATACTGTGTAGTGCGGGGAGCTACACGCATGCGCACTGAGCAGAAAGAACGGAACTGAAACCCTGCAACCCGGAAACAATCTCTCAACAGTATTTGTGTATTTATATTTTTTCCAGGATCTACTGGGGAAGTCTCAAAGATCGACCAGTAGATCGTGATTGACAGGTTGGCGACCACTGTTGTGGAGGTTAATTTTCACTTTGACACAAAAGAGTCTTTGTCTGCTGATCAGTGTCAAAAAGCCGAATTAAATCCACTGTGACTCAATGTTGTAAAATAATAAAAATGAAAACTTCCAAGGGGGTTGAATACTTTTGATAGGCACTGTACATTCTAAAATCAGGAAATGCTGGTAGTACTTTTGGCAGTTGAAGCAGCACCGTACAGACAAAAGCAGTTGATGCTTTGGGTAAAGAATAAGAAGGGTCGTCATCAGAATTGGGAAGCTGTGAAAGCAAGCGTGTTTTAATTACGGTAGATTGGAGGGTGAAAGAAGATGGAATTTATATGAATGTAAACCAAAGTTGCCATGGTTAAATATACTTTAGAACTGGCAGTTGGAGATGGAAGAGAAAAAAAATGAAACGGAAAGATACAGCTACATTTGTGGAGAGAAATGGAAGGAGTGGGATGACTTACCAATAATTATTAAATTCAATATGAAGACCAGGTTGATTCTCCAAACCCAGATGAAAAATGAAGTGTTGTTCTTCAAGCTTGTATAGGGCAGTGTTGGAACAATGTAGAAGCTGTTGGTAGGTCAGAGTGTCAATTGGACAGAAAATTAGGAGATAAATCTCTTGGCAGGTAACCGAGAGCTTGGTCTCTTCTTTCTGCCTTCTCTTCATATCTGCCTACTTCCCCTTGAATATATTTGATCACTTGGTCTCCTCTGTGCTCTGTGGTTGAGAATTCCTCAGGTTTGCCAATAAAAAATGTTCTGATTTCAGTACTACATTAAATGTTCCATATCCTGAGTCAGCGACTTTTGATTCTGAATTTTTCAGCCGCCAGAAACCAGACAGAGGACTGCATCCTCAGTCTAGTTATTGTTTTTTTTATTATTGGTCTCTATGAAATTCTTTCTCATTTTCCAAACTCCTGTAAATAAAGTCCTTATTTGCCAAAAGCCTGATCTGCTCTGTAAGTAATTTTTCTAGTAACCCTTCAAAGCATTCTCTTCATGGGAAGAATATACCTCATTAGATAAGGAGACCCAAACTGTATGCAAATCTTCAAAGTGAATTTCACCTAAGCCCTATTTTGCTCCTATACTCAAATCTCCTTCAAGGAAGTTTGGAGCTCCACCTTCAAATGTGTATAATTGCAAGAACCATCAGCATATTTCAGTTTAACTACTAAATATTTGAATAGCTCTTGTCTTGGCAAATATTTAGACCATAAGATATAGGAACAGAATTAGACAATTTGGCCCATCGAATCTGCTTCGCCATTTCTTCATGGCTGATCTAATTTTCCTTTCAGCCCTCGTCTCCTGCTTTCTCCGCAGCTGCCTGTGGCAAAGAATTCCGCAGATTCACTAGTCTCTGGCTAACAAAATTTCTTCTCACTTCTGTTCTAAAAGGGCGCCCCTGTATTCTGAGGCTGTGTCCTCTGGTCTTTGACTCTATCATCATAGGAAACATCCTTTTCTCATCTATCCTATCGAGGATCTCACATGGTCTGTACACACCAAGCTGTATGCCCTTCCCTTGGACTATGTCGTTGGCATGGAGAGGAGAGACTTGCAGCATGGGTAACTGCTGGTCTTCCATACAACCTGCCCAGGCTTGCACCCTGGAAACTTTCCAAGGCGCAAATCCATGGTCTATCGAGACTAACAGAGGCCTACACATATACCGGCTGTGTGGTGGAAAAGGCACAACACCTCCTTTTTCACCTCAGACAGATTGGTATAGGCCCCTAAATCCTAAGAACTTTCTATAGGGGCACAATTGAGAGCATCCTGACTGGCTGCATCTCTGCCTGGTATGGGAACTGTACTTCTCTTAGTGGCAGGACTCTGCAGAGGGTGGTGCGGACAGCCCAGTGTATCTGAAGATGTGAACTTCCCACTACTGAGGACATTTACAAAGATAGGCGTGTTTAAAAAAAAAGGCCCAAAGGATCATTGGGGACCCGAGTCACCCCAGACACAAATTGCTCCAGCTGTTACCATCCGGAAAATGGTACTGCAGCGTAAAGGCCAGCACCAACAGGCTCTGGGACAGCTTCTTCCACCAAGCCATCAGATTGATTAATTCATGCTGATACAATTGTATTTCTATGTTATATTGACTGTCCTGTTGTATGTACTATTTATTATAAACTGCTATAAATTGCACATTGCTCATTTAGATGGAGATGTAATGTAAAGATTTTACTCATGTATATGAAGGATGTACTATTTATTATAAACTGCTATAAATTGCATATTGCACATTTAGATGGAGATGTAGTGTAAAGATTTTACTCATGTGTATGGAGGATGTAAGTATAAACTCAATGCAATTCAATCCAATTAATTTCATATCACAAGCCATTCAATCCTGGAATCATTACCATGAACCTCCTTTGAACCCTCTCCAGTTTCAGCACATCCTTTCTAAGATAAGGGGCCCAAACCTGCTCACAGTACTCCAAGTGAGGTCTCAACTTTACATACTTGTTTTAACATTCTAGTATTCTTGAAATGAATGCTAATGTCACATTTGCCTTCCTCACCACAGACTCAACCTGCAAATTATCCTTTAGGGAATCTTTACAAGGATTTTCAGGTCCCTTTCTCTCTATTTAGAAAATAGTCAACCCTTTCCTATCATCTACCAAAGTGCATGACCAGCATTTGTTGGAGTTGAGGTGGAGAAATGCAACATGAAAGACGGAAGAGAGTGTTGGGGCAATATTTGTTATTGGCCTTCATAAAGAATGGTTTTGTTTTAGATTCATTATGAAGCCAATGCAAGTTGACGACAAACTGGATGAGATGTTCCACAATCCCTTGAGGTTGGTGGAATCAAAGGTTCATACAGGGTTGCAACTCTCACATAGCAGCACTTCAATTAGAACTGCAACAGCTTACCTGCTCAAGTGCCCAGGGCTAGACAGGATATACCCCGAGTTACAAGGGCAGAACTTGCTGGGGTATTGACAATGATCTTCTGTCCTCCCAAGTTGCAGAAGGATAGAGGATTGGAGGATGGTATAAGCTATTCTGTTGTTAAGGAAAGGTAATAGGAATAATCCTGGGAATTATAGACCAGTGAGTGTTATTTCAGTTGTTGGCAAACTAATGAAGAGGATGCTTAGGGACAGCTTTCACAAGCATTTGGAACAACATTTGGGATAATCAGCATGGCGTTGTAAGGAACAGGTTGTGCTTCACAAGGATGTGGCAAATTAAATTGACAAAGTTAGAACAGAATGTGTGTGTATGTATTGTAGTAAGGTGTTTGACATAGTTCCCTGCGGTAGGCTCAGCCAGAAAGTCTTTAGACATGGTATCCATGGAAACTTTGCTGTATGGATTCAGAGAAGCGCTGTCGATGTTTTGGGCCGAGACCCTTTGAACGTCGACAGCGCTTCTCCTTATAGATGCTGCCTAGCCTGTTGTATTCTACCAGCATTTTGTGTGTGTTGGTTGAATTTCCAGCATCTGCAGATTTCCTTGTGTTTGTATGGATTCAGAATTGGCTTGCCCATAGAAAGAAGAGGGTGATAGTAGGTGGAGCATATTCTGTCAAGAGTTCGGTGACTAATGGTGTTCTCCAGGGATCTGATTAGGACTCTTGTTCTTTGATTTTTAAATGAGTTTGCTGAGGAAATGGAAGGGTTGGTTGGTAAGTTTGCAGATGACTCGAGGATTGGGGGTACTGTGGAAAATGTAGAAGGGTGGAAGGTTGTCGCAGGTTATGTTAGACTAATAGACACGATGCAGAGCTGGGCAGATGGAGTTCAGTTTGGAAAAATGTGAAGAGATGATTTTTGGAAGAACAAACTTGAAGATGGAGCACAAGGTTAATGCTAGGATTCTTAGCAGTGTGGAGAATCAAGGACATCTTGGGTCCAAAGTCCATAGATCCCTTGAGGTCGCAATGCAAGTTGATGGACCATAACACCATAAGATATACGAGCAGAATTAGGCTATTTGGCCCATTGAATCTCCCCTACAATCACAATGTCTAATCCATTTCCCTCTCAGCCCCAATCTCTTGGTGACAGGGTGGTTAACAAAGCCTAACAAATCTCTAAAACTGTGGTTGGACCACACTTGGAGTATTGTGTTCTATTCTGGTCACCTCATTACTGAAAGGATATGGAGGTTTTAGCAAGGGTGCAGATTTACCTGGATGCTGCTTGGATTTGAAAATCTGTCTCATGAGGAAAGGTTGAGTGAGCTAGGAGTGAAGGAGGAAGAGAGGAGGATAGGGGTGTATAACATTAGAGTCATAGACAGAGTAGAAAGCCAGCCGTGTTATCCCAGGGCAGCAATGGCCAATGCCAGAGTACATCTGTTTAAAGTGAATGGATGAAAGTTTAGGGGAGGTGTCAAAGATACAGTAACACACACAAAATGCTGGAGTCACTCAGCAGATCAGGCTTTCTTTTGTTCTCTTTCTGGTGAACAAAATTTCCCCCCACACTTCCTCTATTCCTCACTCTGACTTTTTATTAATTCTCATTTGCCTGTTACTTCCCCCTGGGTTTTCTCATCCTTCCCTTTCTCCTATTGTCCACTCTCCTCTCTGATTCTTTCTTCTCCAAGCCTTGATTTTTCCCACGCACTTGGCTTCACCTATCACTTTACTGCTAGTCTCTTTCTCCTCTCCCCACCTTTTAATTCAGGCACCTCCCATTTCCATCACAATCCTGAAGAAGAATCTCAGTTTAAAATGTTGACTGTTTACTCTTTTCTATTAGATGCTGCGTGACCTGCTGAGCTCCTCCAGCATTTTGTTACTTTGGATTTTCAGCATCCAGTTTCTCGTATATGAGATGTCAAAGGTAGTTTCTTTTTTAACACATTGCCAGGGACAATGGTAGAGCATACAGCAGGGGCATTGAAGAGAGTTATGGGTTGTGCAGGAGGGAAGGGTTAGATCGATCGTGGAGTTGGTTTATATGGGTTGGCACAAAATTGGGCTGGGCGGTGCTGTGGAGACATCATTGAATCCATATTTAATACATACAGATGCATGCATAACAGTGAGTGATTTTTAAAAAAGGTATCAATTTATGGGAATTTAGGGGGAAACTGAGCAACTTTGATTTAAGGATGGGGAAAACTTTAGCAACAGAATCAGTTGTACAGGATGAAACAGGCAATCCAGCCCAACTTAAGCATGCTGGTCAAACTGTATTCCTGAAATAGACCTTCTAACTTGCATTTGGCACATAATCTGTAACATTTCCTGTTCATGTGTAAGGAGAACAAAATAATTGTTACTCTGGATCCAATGCAGCACAAAAAAAAACACAAAAGATAAAAAGCACAATAGTAATAAAAAAACACAATAAATATAAGCATGTTAGTTAGCTTATAGACGTAGATTCATTGGGCATAAGGTGACTGACAGGAAATGGACTCGTACAAAAGCTGGATGAACTCAATAGGTCGGGCAGCATCTGTTGAAATGAGCAGCCAATGTTTTGGGCCGAGACCCTTCGTCAGGACTGAAGAGGGAGGAGGCAGAGGCCGTATAAAGAAGGTGGGGGGAGGGTGGAAGTTGCGGGTGAAAAACTAATCAGAGGAAAGATCAAGGGGTGGGGGAGGGGATAGGCAGGAGAGGTGAAGAAGGAATGTAAGGGGAAAGCACCATGGGTAGCAGAAGAAGGCAGAATCCTGAGAGAGGTGATAGGCAGCTAGAAGAGGAGGCAAAGTGAAAGTGGGATGGTGGAAGGGAGAGGGAGGGAATGGTGCTTCATCGAGCACCGCTGCTCCGTCCGCCACAACAGACAGGATCTCCCGGTTGCCACACACTTCAACTCTGCTCCACATTCCCATTTGGATATATCCATACATGGCCTCTTGTACTGCCATGATAAGGCCAAACTCAGGTTGGAGGAGCAACACCTCATATACTGTATGGGTAGTCTCCAGCCCCTTGGTATGAACATCGAATTCTCCAACTTCTGGTAATTCCCTCCCTCTCCCTTCCACCATCCCACCTTCACTGCCTCATCTTCCAGCTGCCTATCACCTCTCTCATGATTCTGTCTTCTTCTACTACCCATAGTGCTTTCCCCTTACATTCCTTCTTCACCTCTCCTGCCTATCCCCTCCCTGCTTCCCCTCCCCCACCCCTTGATCTTTCCTCTGATTGGTTTTTCACCTGGCACCGTCCACCCTCCCCCCATCTTCTTTATAGGGCCCCTGCCCCCTCCTCCTTCAGTCCTGACGAAGGGTCTCGGCCCGAAACGTTGACTGCTCATTTCAACGGAAGCTGCCCGACCTGCTGAGTTCATCCAGCTTTTGCATGTGTTGATTTGACCACAGCATCTGCACTGTACTTTGTGTTGACAGGAAATGGAGTTTGTGAGTGGAGGTGTTGATCAGCCTTACTTGGGACAAGTAACTGTTTTCAGGTCTGATGGCCCTGGTGTGGCAGCTACAGAGCCTTCTCCCTGATGGGAGTGAGTCCATGAGCTGGGTGTCCATATAGCAGTCTAATTGCCGTTTTCAAGATTGTGAAAAAAATAGAGGGCTGTGTGTTAGGGAAATTCTAGGCAGTTTCTAGAGTAAGTTACATGGCCGGCTCAACATTATGAGACGAAGGGCCTTTAATGTGCTGTAGACTTCCATGTTTCTATGTTTTACCCACGTCTACCATTCTTCGGTATTTAAGGCATCAAACTTGTATTTTGCATTTACTGTATTTCCTGCAGGTTTTGGAAATACAAAACATTTGAAGAATCAAAATATCTGAAGAGGATGATCTCAGGATCACTTCAGCTTGAGCAAAAGATCTAAACAAAATATGTTTCAGGTAAGGGTACTGGGTAGGTGGAAAATAGACACATTTTGTTGATTACGGTTTAATCTTTCCTTAATCTTCTGTCCTAAAGGGAGACATCTTGCCTAGTTTGAGCTTCTATTTTGAGCTTATTTCCATGATGTAATCTGGAGAGCTCAGGAGACCAAAAGAATGTAAGAAATATTATTAAAAATAAGGCAAGTAGAGTCTGTTGTGCCAATTTGATCTGGTTTTGGTCTTGGCTTCAGTAGCCTGTCTATTTCTCACGTCCTTATACTTCCCAGAAGGCAAGAAATCTGCATTGGCTGTGAGTATATTCAGTGATTCAGCTATAGAATTTTATTTATCATTTTGAATGTTCACAGTAAATTTATTATTAAAGTAGTATATGTCACCAAATACAGTGCTGAGATTTGTTTTCTTGCAGGTGTTCACAGTAGAACAAAAAATCTACACACAAAGATTGACACGTAACCACTGTACAAAAGAAAACTGTAAATACTACTATGTTACTGTTACTACTAATAAATAAGTAAATAGTGCTGAGAACATGATTTATAGAGTCCTTGAAAGTGAGTCCATAGGTTGTGTTCAGTGCTGTGGTGAATGAAGATGTCCATGATTGTTCAGGAGCCTGATGATTGAAGGGTAATAACTGTTCCTGAACCTGGTGATCTAAAGCTCCTGTGTGCCTTCCTGATGGTAGCTATGAGAAAATAGCATGGCCTGGATGGTGAGGGTCCTTGATGATGGATGCTGCTTTCTTATGGTAGTGCTCTTTGTAGATGTGCTCAGTGGTGGGGAGGTCTTTTCCTGTGGTGAATTGGGCTGTGTCCACTATCTTTTTGTAGGTCTTTCTGTTCTTGGGCACTGAGCTTCCAAACTAAGCCTTGAGGCAACCAGTCAGACTACTCTCCACTGTGCATCTATAATTCAAAGTTCTAAGTACATTTATTATCAAAGTATGTATACATTATTCAACCTGAGATTTGTCTCCTAACAGGCAGCCCTGAAACAAAGAACCAATAGCCATGTACAAAAAAAAAAGGCCAAAAAGAAACTCATCATGGCCATAAAAAAAGAACCCATATAGAAAAAAACCTTTCTGATTTGGCATTGTGCTTAAGTCTCCAACTAAACATCGAGTTCAATCAAATTGGTACGCTCTGGTGTCTGAACCTCGTTGCCTCAATTTGGCCTTTGGCACAGTGCTAAAATTGATTGAACCTAGGGTCCACCTTGCTCTTGGCGACGGGTCCACTGTCTCGCCTCACCTCGGTTCTGTCACATCAGATTGCCTTCAAGTCCAAAGTGAAGTTACAGTCTGTTACTTGCGATTATTGTTTGCCAGAAAAAATGTGATTTACAAAGTATTTAGTTGTTTTACTTGTTTTGTTTGTCACCAGCCAGAGGTTGCTGAAGTTCATCAGCACCATCTTAGACTGGAAGTTTCTCAGTGTTTTAGATGACATACTGAATCTGCAAACTTTTAAGTAAGTAGAGGTGCTGCCATGCTTTCTTTGAAATGGAAGTTATGTGCTGGCTACAGGACAGTTCCTTTGATATGGAAGTGGCCAGGAATTTAAAATTTCCTCCCCTCAGCCATCAGATTTTTGAATGGTCTATGAACATTAGTTACATCACTTATTCCTTTTTGATGAATGCTGTTTTCTTGAGGCCATTTTAAATGCGTATCTGCTTAATGTGACTCAGTCTTCCTGAAAATGATGAAGGAAGGCCTGAGCTCAGCTCATGGGAAGTTTTAGATTTGGGGACTGCAGTGGGATTGACCTACTCTGTGATAGGGTCGTGGGTTGGTGAGATAGACTAGAAGAGGGGAAGAGAAGTCATAAAATGGCTGTAATGAATGTAGCTGCTGTGATGTCACAGAAAACTTTCTTTGTGTGCCAGCTGCTGGGGCATGTAGCAGGGAACTGCTGGAATAGATGAGAGAGGGTAAAGGAGATGATTTGTTACAGCTATAGCTCCCATCCATGGTTGGAGGCAGAGCCTTGAAAAAAGAGGAAAGCGTGAAAATCACTCACTCGCCAAACTAGACGGAATCCACAACAGGGCCCATTCTTTCCGACTTAGTTGCTGACCAGATTATAAAGCTGGTGAAGTCAGATGGCCATCTCTATGGCCAGTGGTGGTCATCTACAAATGCACACAAGATGTTTACTAGGAAGTGAAATATTAGTGAATAGGGGATTGTCAATATCAATAACTGGTCTACACTTGTCCACAACTAGAGAGGTGATTTACATTACCAGAGCAGGAGGTGAAACAATGACGGAAGTGGGAACACAGTCCAGCTACTTGAGATTGAGTTTCCTGTAGATTTCTGAGTGTGCCCAAACAATGAAGGTACTATTCTGAGAATACACACACTGAGTAAGGCAGGTCATAGACTCAGGAAAATGAGAAATGACATGGATAAGATAGGGAGAGTGACTAAAGCAACTGTCATCGCCCACAGAGAGACAGCATCCCCAAGCCAGGAGGAGAGACAGGGTGATGTGTGGGAATCATGTCAGGAGGTCCCTATGGGAGGGAGCAGGCACAATCAGAGGTAGTGCAGCTGCTTAAGGAGGTAGTAGAATAAAGTAAGGCTCACCACAAAAGGAGCAGAAAAGGAATGAGTGCGCTTACATCGGTGTGAGCAGGTCAGTGGAAAAACAAGAAGCAATAGAAATTACATGTGTACAGGAAGAAACTACAACTGCCAATCTAGTTAGATTACATGGAAATGTGAAGGACCACTGTAACCATGGTAACACAATGAGGGGTCGAACAAAGCAGCAGTGATATATTGCAGATCAGAGAGAGCCAGAGGGAAAGAAGATAGTCCTCCCACAGCCAGGTGACCAAGTCATAGTAAGGGAGCTGGTTGAAAGGACATATGTCATTCCCAGGTGGATGGAACCACAAGTGGCGATCCAGACAAATGGCATCTGTGTTGGTGTACAGTCCTGGCAAGGCAGCCAGTGGAAGCACTGGACTCCAGTTAAGCTGTATGATCCTTGCAGACTGAGCAAGAGGTCAAGTGTACCCAGTAACAGTATCCTTGTTATTTCTTCATTAGTTTAATTGGGGCATGACTGTGCAAGCACATGCATGTCAGCCAGTGAGAACAACAAGAAGAGGAGACAGCCTTATGGAGTGGGCGCAGAGGAGTGAGCGGTGGAGTAGAAAGAGACAGAGTAGGAAGGCTTTGGCTCAATGGGGCTTAGATGGTAACGGATCGAGGCAAGGTACATTGCCTGAATAGAGTACAGACAGGAAGTATGTGTGTGGGGCCAGATTTCTGTGCTCAGTGTCAGATGTGGGAGGTCCAGGTGCATCGAGCTGCAGCTCCTTAGGGACTGTGTTAGGGAACTGGAGATGTAGCTCGATGACCTTCGTCACATCAGGGAAAGTGAGGAGGTGATAGATAGGAGAGGGAAGGGCAGGAGTCAGAGGTTAGAGGGCAAATATATAATGTTAAATAATCTCAGAACATTTGAGAAAGAATAACAACCCTTTATAAAGCCTGTTTAATCTTTAAAAATGATTTTACCCAGTTTCCGGTGATGTCATTGTCGAGAATGGCAGCTTAAGTCTCTAGCTGCTCTGGAAAAACGTGTATTAAGCCCCGTTAACCCATCAAGTATAGTATTTTTCAAAAAATATTTGAACTGAAAAGAGGGGCAAAAATGGGGAAAAAGAATGGAAATTAAAAAAGCGACACTGTGGAACCTGCGGCCGAGAGGAGTGCAGCGAGCGGCTCTCCTACCCAACCACGTGCTAGTGAGGCGGATGCTGGGCTTCGTTCAGTCGAAGCGGTGAATATGATCGAAATCCTGAAAGAGATAAGGGAGTTCCAGAAAGAAATAAAGCAGCAGCTACATGATATTAAGTCAGAACTTGCCAACATCAATCAAAAAATAGTGGTAGCAGAGACTCGGAATTGAGAAGGTGGAAGATCACATTCAAAATGTTGAATGATTACCGAGAAAGACGATAAAAATATTAAATCACTAAGAAGGTAAACTGCTTGACCCAGAAGGAAGATCACAGCGGAAAAATATCAGAATCTACAACGTTCCCGACGGAGTAGAGGGCTCGTCTATGATGGAGTTTGTTGGAAAGTTGCTGTGGGACGAGCTGGAGCTTCCCTCAACTATGGAGCTGGAAATTGAGAGAAGGAATAATTAAATTCCTTCGGTACAGCACCAAGGCGGAGATTCTACGAAGGTCCTGGGGTAAGAAGAGAGCGTTTTTAGATGATAAAGTAATATATTTCGACCAAGATTACCCCTCTGTGGTCCTGCAGAAAGTAAAGAATACTCTGAAGTAAAGAGTACTAAAGCAAAAAAAAGATTAGATTTCAAACTCCGTACCCTGCTAAACTTCAAGTGTTTTATGACAACAGGATGCGGTTGTACCAGACAGTGGAAGAGGCGACTACAGACATGAAGGCCAGAGGGTTGCCCGTCAGCGTGACCAAACCGAGGGAAAGCCTGGCAGAGGAATTATCCTGCTCCACTTGGCAAATAGTGCGAGAATTGAGAAGGCAGGAGACGGGAGGGGGCTGAGAGAAGCATATCAGGAGTTTCCCAAAGACAGTCCTCACCCCCTTCAGAAGAGCCATAAGGTTTGGCTAACTTTAAAAATGTTGAGAAACTAAATGGAAGCAAAAGTAGACGGTGATGTACCTATCTTGAGAAATACTTATTATAATGTGAATTTTATATCACTTAGTTGTTATCCTTTATTCGCTTACTTACTCCTTTTACCCCACCAAAATGAGAATATGTGTGCATATATGTGTATGCGTGTGTGTGTGTGTGTGTGTGTATATATATATATATGAGGAGTACACTAGGAAATCTTTTCTGTGTAATGGATTTGTTCACTGGCTTTTATGAATACTGCAATGGGGGCTCTCAACTCACAAGTAGGAGGGGTTAGCCCTCACAGCTAGACATTTCCTCTAGCTCAACGCAGGGTCATCTACTAGAGACCTCAGCCTTGGAATCACACGTTCGTTGCCATTTGTGTTATTATTTGTGTTTCTTGGTACTTATTTGTTCAGGGAGTAGATGGATTAAGTTTTATTCTGCTAATTTCAATGATACATTGACAGATAAATACAGATGGCTAAGGACAAGATAAAATTCATTTCTTTTAATGTCAATGGGCTATTAAATTCAATCAAACGCAATAGTGATAAGCTTGGACGCTGAAAAAGCATTTGATTTGGTTAATTGGAATTTTCTTTACAGAGTTTTACATAGATTTTACATAGAAGACACAATTATTAAAACTATACAGACACTATATGACAATCCTACTGCTAGTATTATAATCAATGGGTATTTATCAAATAGTATTACCCTAGAAAGGGGCACGAGACAGGGTTGTGCATGGTCACCACTACTGTTTGCGTTATATCTGGAACCATTAACTCAATACATCAGACAAAATGAAGATGTAAGGGGAATTACTATTAAAGGGACAGAGCATAAATTGGCTTGTTATGTGGATGACATTTTGATCTATCTAGGGCAACCAACATACTCTTTACCTAAATTGATGCAATCCTTTGAACAATATGATCAATTATCAGGATACAAGATCAACATAGAAAAAACCCAATTACTTTCATATTACTATAGCTCACCAAGAGAAATTGAAAGTAGATACCCCTGGGCATGGCACACAGAGTCTTTCAAATATTTGGGCATCATTATGGCAAAATTATCAGATTTTAATTATCAGCCTTTATATAAAAAATTAAGGAAGATGTGGCAAGATGGAACCTGATTCCTTTTTTCAGTCTCAGTTCAAGGATTGAGTCTATTAAAATGAATATACTGCCCAGGCTGTTATATCTCTTTCAGACCCTACCAATAGAGATTAATCAAAATCAATTCAATGAATGGAACAAGATTTTATCAAGGTATATTTGGCAGGGTAAAAGGCCTAGAGTTCTTCTCAAAACTTTGCAATTAGCAAAGGAAAAGGGGGGATGGGGCCTACCTTCTCTTAGAGATTATTATTTTGCAGCACAGTTGAGAGCTGTAATATGTTGGTGCAACCCATCATATGACGCTCAATGGAAAAACATTGAGGAGCGGGTACTTCCCATCCCCATAAAAGCAATTTTGGCTGATAACAACTTGCAAAGGTACATAAATACTATTGATAACACATGGGTGAAGTTGACTCTTAAACTATAGAAAACTACTATAAAAGAATATAATCTAGAGGGAGATACTGCAATTCTTAAATGGTGAGCATGTGACTCGGATTTTACACCAAATAAATTGGATGCCAGATTTAAGGACTGGACAGCTAAAGGAATAACAGTTCTTTGCAACATAATGAAAGAAGGAACACTGATCAGTTTTGAAATGCTTAAAGAGAAACACTTATTAGAAAAACAAGATCTTTATCGGTATTTACAGATGCGACAATATGTTAATAAGATGCTTAAAAATGTAACCAAGGCAAGTACATACTTGATAGAGCTATTTAGAAAAGCATATAATTCAGATAATGGTAGTAGAGTCATTTCAAGCATGTATCTTAAAACATGTCAAATGTCGAATCTTGTCAAATCTTAGAACTCATTTGACTTTATACATTAAAACAAAATGGGAGAAGGAAGGAGGGATAATTATATCTGAGGAAGAATGGAGAACGATATGGAGATATCACTAGAAGTGTACCAGTTCACAGAAATGGAGGGAGTTTGGATGGAAAAACTTGATAAGATATTTTATTACACCCTCTCAGAAATCCCATTATGATAGTAACCTCCCTGTTTGCTGGAGGAATTGTGGAAATCAAAATGCAAATCATTATTTTTTGGGACTGCCCTGTTATCAAAGACTATTGGAGGGGGATACACAATGCCCTACAAGACATCTTTAAATGTGAAATACCCTTAGAGAGTAAGACCATATATTTTGGATATATACCTCAAGAATGGTTGAAATATTTAATGAATATACTGTTGGTGGCTGGTAAAAAGACTCTTACTAGGAAATGGTTATCACAGGAGAGCCCAACTTTAAATACATGGATGGAAATTACAATGGACATTTACAAAATGGAGAAGATAATAGCATCTGTTAATCATAAGCTGGAACAATTTGATTCCTACTGGGAAAAATGTTTTAACTACATAATGCCTCATAGGCCTGATTTTATTCTCACAAATCAATGAATATGTTGTAAAAAAAAATCACTCCCTACTTGTACATAGTTCTTTCCTTTTGCTTGTTTTTTCTTTAGACTCTTTTCTATAAGTGTATACCTCAGGTAAATATTTTGTGGAGATTTGTGATATATATAATTATATGATGTATATGTGCAATGTCTGAAATATATCTTATGGAAATGTTTGTTTGATGATGAACTTCAATATAATAAACAAATTTTAAAAACTGATTTTATTCAAAATACTCTCCAACCGATTGTCCATTATCTTTGAGAATCTCAGCATCAACATTCAATAATGAAATAGGTCTGTATGAGGCTCAATCAGTAGGATCTTTATCCTTTTTGAGAATTAAAGAAATAGAAGCTTCATAAAAAGTAGAGGGTAAATCTCTTTTCCCAAAAGAATCTTTAAACATCTCCAACATATATGAAGAAAGCAATTTTCGAAATTTTTTAATAAAATTCTACAGGATAACCATCAAGTCCTGGGGCCTTACCAGACTGCATTGAAAAAAAAAATGGCTTTATGAATTTTGGATTCAGTAATTTGGGCATCAAGAATTTTTTGATCCTCAGCAGAAATTTTAGGAAAAGCAATCTTTTGTAAAAAAAAAGCATTCATTTCAGAAGAGTCTACTGGACATTGAGATTTATAAAGTTCAGTATAAAAATCTTGAAAAATCTTATTAATTTCTTCATAATCCTGAGCCAGGGTACCATCTTTTCTACGAATTTTCAAAATTTGCCTCTTGGCTCCAGTCAATTTTAATTGAGATGCAAGTAGTTTATTATTTTTATCTCCAAACATATAAAATTGGCTCTTTAACTTAAGTAGATAACCTCCAATTGGATGAGTTAATAATAGGTTATATTGTGATTGAAGTTCCACCCTTTTTTAAAATAAGTCACTATTAGAGGAAGTTGCATAGATATTATCTAAATCTTTAATCTGTTTTGAAATTTTATCTAAATATGCTTTAGTCTGTTTTTTAAGTTCAGCTGAATAAGAAATAATCTGACCACGTAAAAATGCTTTGAATGTATCCCATATAATTAATTTAGACATACCTTCTATATCATTAAAAAGAAAAAAATCTTTTATCTGGCTTTCGATAAAACTGATAAAGTCAGAGTTTTGCAATAAAGTCTGAGACATGCGCCATGGTGGACGGCCAAAAATGACATCGTCAAATTCAAAGGACAAGCTCAAAGGTGCATGATCAGATATAACAATAGAGACATATTCACAGTTTTTAACATTAGGCAAAAGACAGGGATCAACTATAATATAATCAATCCTTGAATTTTTTAAAATTTAAATTGCAGCAAAAGGTGGGGAGGAAAGAGGTAAAAGAAGCTCGGAGAGAAGCTGTTTCTTTTTAACTGATTATGGCAAAGAGGCTAGACTGCACAGGCGCGTGATGTAACGTGCCAAAGGTTTAAAAAGGAAGACTGCCATATACAGCGGCCATTGTTGGAGTGGACTGAGGCAGAGTGAGTCGGCTTTGGCTCAATCAGGCTTCAGCGAGAACAGGCAGAGGTGAGGTTTGAACGGGGCACAAATGCGCAAGCACGTGAAAGTCAGCCCGTGAGGCAGCGAGAGAATTTAAATAGCGAGCAGAGGCTGAGTACGAGCTTCACTTCAGATGTGGTAAGGTCGGGTAAGGTCCTTTAATTAGTTACATTAGGAGTAGGTAATGGAGGCAGCAGTTAGGGCAGTTGAGTGCTCCGTTTGCAGTATGTGGGAAGTCAGGGCGAACACCATTGTCCCTGATGACTACACCTGCAAAAGGTGAATCTAGATGCAGCTCCTGGGAAACAGTGTTAGGGAACTGGAGCTGGAGCTGGAGCTGGATGAACTTTGGATCTTTTGGGAGGCAGAGGCAGAAATAAACAGGAGTTTCAGGGAGATAGTTACCCCCAGGTGGCAGGTAGTTGGGTGACTGTCAAGAAAAGGAAGGGGAATAGGAAGAGCAGAGCACCCCGTGGCCATTCCCATCATCAGTAAGTATACCGTTTTGGATACTGTTGGTGGGGACAACCTACCAGGGGCAAGTTGCAATGGTTGCGTCTCTGGCACCGAGACTGGACCCTCAGCTCAGAAGGGAAGGAGGGAAAAGGGGAGAGCAGTAGTGATAAGGGATTCAATAGTTAGGGGGACAGATAGGAGGTTCTGTGCAAGAGATTGAGAATCCTGGATGGTCTGTTGCCTCTCTGGTGCCAGGGTCTGCGATATCTCGGATCGAGTTCTCAGTATTCTCAAGAGGGAGGGTGAGCAGCTGGATGTCGTGATCCATGTTGGGATCAATGATGTGGGTAGGAAGAGTGAGGAGGTCCTGAAAGGGAATTTAGGGAGTTAGGCGCCAAGTTAAAGGACAGGATCTCCAGGATAGCAATCTCAGGATTGCTACCATTGCCACATGTAGGTGGGTTTAGAAATAGTAAGATAGTGCAGATCAACACGTGGCTGAAGACATGGATCAGGAGGGAGGGCTTCAGATTTATAGATAATTGGACAGTTTTCCAGGGAAGCTGCGACCTGTTCCGGCAGGACAGTTTACATCTGAACTGGAAGGGGACAAGTATTCTTGCAGGTAGGCTTGCTAGAGAGGCCCCAGTGGATTTAAACTAGACATGAGGGGGGAGGGGAACCAGAGTTTAGGAACGGATGTATGGGAGAAGGAAGCAAAAGAAGACAGTAAAGTTCTTTGTACTGTTAGAGATAAACAGAGAGGAAGAGGTGGAGAATTTCTTTAAAGCATTTATTTTAATGATAGGAGCATTGTAAGAAAGGTGGATAAGCTTAGAGCATGGATTGATACTTGGAGATATGATGTTGTAGCTATTAGTGAAACATGGTTGCAGGAGGGGTTTGATTGGCAGCTAAATATTCCTGGATTTCGTTGCTTCAGGTGTGATAGAATCGGAGGGACAAGAGGGGGAGGTGTTGTGTTACTTGTCAGAGAAAATATTACAGCGGTGCTCTGGCAGGATAGATTAGAGGGTTCGTCTAGGGCAGGGGTCGGCAACGTTTACCACTGAAAGAGCCAATATGGACCCATTTCCCACAGAAAAGAAAACACTGGGAGCCACAAAACCCGTTTGACATTTAAAATGAAATAACACTGCATACAACAGTTTTTTTTTGACTTTAGGCTATGTATAAACAAACTATAATGTGTTGCATTTATGAAATTGATGAACTTCTGCAGAGAAAACAAAATTACATTTCTGCATGCAACAAAAACATTTTGAACTCTGAAAAAAAGATGTTGGGTTGAAGGTTACTCCATAGTTAGCCTACCTTGAATCGAAGAATTAAAAGAAAGCGCGCACTGGTGGGTGTCAGGCATTGGCAGTGGTGATGTATATTAATAGCGATAAAAAAACGTAGCGGTGTGCTACACGCAGCGCTAAAATAATAACACTGCAGTCAAAGATAACTTTATTCAAACTAAACAGTCTTGCTTTAAAGCCTCCCTCAACCTGTCCCCGTGGGCGCAGATGCTCCAAAAGACACGTACTCACAAACCCCCGTAGACTATCTCCCTTAGCCGGAATGGTGGCTAATTGTGAGCCGGTTCGGATGTGCCAGGAAATGGGGTCTCCACAACGTTTTATTTAGATTGTACAAGATCACCATAATCTTCAAATTTCGAATTACATTTCAAAAACTAACAAACCACGTGCTGTGCTGCAGCACAGAGATCAAAGAGCTGCATGCGGCTCCGGAGCTGCGGGTTGCCGACCCCTGGTCTAGGGAGACTATTTGGGTGGAATTGAGGAATGGGAAAGGTGTAGTAACACTTATAGGGGTGTATTATAGACCACTGAATGGGGAGCAAGAATTGGAGGAGCAAATTTGCAAAGAGATAGCAGATATTTGTAGTCAGCATAGGGTTGTGATTGTGGGAGATTTTAATTTTCCACACATAGACTGGGAAGCCCATACTGCAAAAGGGATGGTTTGGAGTTTGTAAAATGTGTGCAGGATAGTTTTTTGCAACAATACATAGAGGTACCAACTAGAGAAGGGGCAGTGTTGGATCTTCTGTTAGGGAATGAAATAGGTCAGGTGACGGAGGTATGTGTTGGGGAGCACTTCTGGTCCAGTGATCACAATGCCATTAGTTTCAATGTAATTATGGAGAAGGATAGGACTGGACCCAGGGTTGATTGGAGAAAGGCTAACTTTGAGGAGATGTGAAAGGATTTAGAAGGAGTGGATTGGGACAATCTGTTTTATGGGAAGGATGTAATAGAGAAATGGCAGTCATTTAAAGGTGAAATTTTGAGGATACAGAAGCTTTATGTTCCTGTGAGCTTGAAAGGAAAGGTTAAAAGTTTGAGAGTGCCATGGTTTTCAAGGGATATTGGAAACTTGGTTAGGAAGAAGAGAGATATCTACAATAAATATAGGCAGCATGGAGTAAGTGAGATGCTCAAGAAATTTAAAGAATGTAAGAAGAATCTTAAGAAAGAAATTAGAAAAGTTAAAAGAAGATACGAGGTTGCTTTGGCAAGTAAGGTGAAAATAAATCCGAAGGGTTTCTACAGTTATATTAATAGCAAAAGGATAGTGAGGGATAAGATTAGTCCCTTAGAGAATCAGAGTGGACAGCTATGTGTGGAGCCGAAAGAGATGGGGAAGATTTTGAACAATTTCTTTTCTTCGGTATTCACTAAGGAGAAGGATATTGCATTGTGTAAGGTAAGGGAAACAAGTAGGGAAGTTATGAAAACTATGACGATTAAAGAGGAGGAAGTACTGGCGCTTTTAAGGAATATAAAAGTGGATACATCTCCGGATCCTGACAGGATATTCCCTAGGACCATGAGGGATGTTAGTATAGAAATAGCAGGGGCTCTGACAGAAATATTTCAAATGTCATTAGAAACGGGGATGGTGCCGGAGGATTGGCGTATTGCTCACGTGGTTCCATTGTTTAAAAAGGGTTCTAAGAGTAAACCTAGCAATTATAGGCCTGTCAATTTGATGTCAGTGGTGGGTAAATTAATGGAAAGTATTCTTAGAGATGGTATATATAATTATCTGGATGGACAGGGTCAGATTAGGAACAGTCAACATGGATTTGTGCGTAGAAGGTCATGTTTGACAAATCTTATTGAATTTTTGAAGGGGTTACGAGGAAAGCTGATGAGGGTAAAGCAGTTGATGTCTACATGGACTTCAGTAAGGCCTTTGACAAAGTTCTGCATGGAAGGTTAGTTAGGAAGGTTCAGTCTTTAATATTGAAGTATTAATATTAATACTTTATTAATTATTAATTAAGTATTAATATTGAAGTAGTAAAATGGATTCAACAGTGGCTGGATGAGAGATGCCTTGAGTAGTGGTGGATAACTGTTTGTTAGGTTGGAGGCTGGTGACTAGTGGTGTACTGGGTCCAATGTTGTTTGTAATATACATTAATGATCTGGATGATGGGGTGGTAAATTGGATTAGTAAGTATGCAGATGATACTAAGGTAGGTGGCGTTGTGGATAATGAAGTAAGTTTTCAAAGCTTGCAGAGAGATTTAGGCCAGTTAGAAGAGTGGGCTGAAAGATGGCAGATGGAGTTTAATGCTGATAAGTGTGAGGTGCTACATTTTGGTAGGACTAATCAAAATAGGACATACATGGTAAATGGTAGGGCATTGAGGAATGCAGTAGAACAGAGTGATCTAGGAACAATGGTGCATAGTTCCCTGAAGGTGGAATCTCATGTGGATAGGGTGGTGAAGAAAGCTTTTGGTATGTTGGCCTTTATAAATCAGAGCATTGAGTATAGGAGTTGGGATGTAATGTTAAAATTGTACAAGGCATTGGTAAGGCTAAATTTGGAATATTTTGTACAGTTCTGGTCACCGACTTATGGGAAAGATGTCAACAAAATAGAGAGAGTACAGAGAAGATTTACTAGAATGTTACCTGGGTTTCAGCACCTAAGTTACAGTTACATTGAACAAGTTATGTCTTTATTGTTTGGAGCATAGAAGGTTGAGTGGGGACTTGACAGAGGTATTTAAAATTTTGAGGAGGATAGATAAAGTTGATGTGGATAGGCTTTTGCCATTGAGAGAAGGGGAGATTCAAACAAGAGGACATGAGTTGAGAGCGGGCAAAAGTTTAAGGGTAACACGAGGGGGAATTTCTTTACTCAGAGAGTGGTAGCTGTGTGGAACAAGCTTCCAGTAGAAATGGTAGAGGCAGGTTCGGTATTGTCATTTAAAGTAAAATTGGATAGGTATATGGACAGGAAAGGAATGGAGGGTTATGAGCTGAGTTCAGGTCAGTGGGACTAGGTGAGATAAGCGTTCGGCATGGACTAGGAGGGCCAAGATGGCCTGTTTCCATGCTGTAATTGTTATATGGTTATATTTTTTGTAAACGTGAAAAAAAGGAATATTCTCTTATCAGGGTGTAAATGCCTCCATAATTTGATCAACCCAAAATTGGTCAAAAAGGAGTTAATAACTGACGCAGAACGATTTGGAAGTCGCTGATTAGTTGAGCTCTTGTCAATCATAGGATTTAAACAACAGTTAAAATCTCCACCCATTATCAACATATACTCATTTAAATCTGGCAGTAAAGCAAATATTTTTTTTTTAAAAAGGATCATCTAAATTAGGACCATACAAATGAACCAAAACAACCTTTCTATTACAAATCACTCCTTTAACAATTAGAAATCTAACATTAGAATCTGATTCAGTATCCCCTTGAGTAAATATATTTGATTTAATTAAGATAGACACGCCCTTAGTTTTGCTCTGAGAAGTAGCATGGAGCTGTATTCCATTCCACCAGCGAAATAATCTATTTTGATCTCCTGCCCTGATGTGCATCTCCTGAGCAAAAATTATATCAGGTTGGAATCGATTAATAATTTTAAAAGTCTTTTTTCGTTTAATAGGATGATTTGAACCACATACATTCCAACTTATTACATTAATCCATTCAATTGCCATACTATAATTTTATTCCAATTTACTTTATACATGTGCAGAATGCATACCAATACGGGATTATCAAAGATGACGGTGATGAAGAATACAGCCATATAGAAAACACGCATGCGCCAGATCCACCCAGTGGGAAAAAACTAACTCTAAACCCATCCACCCTCACAAAAGCCCAAAAAAAAGGCAAGCAAACTTAGATGCAAAGCCATGGGCTGCTTTGTCAGTCTCATCTCTCCGTCCCCCCCAGCCAGTACATAAAAAAAATAAAATGACCTTGCAAGAAAGATGGTAACGTCTCAACAAAGGTGAGTGTTTACATTCCATCATGTATTAAACGGAAAAAGAACTAAAATAATTTAATCTCTTAGAGAGAAAAACCAGCGCCATCTTAAGTTTAGCTTTGATTCCCTACAAGAACTTTAAATTCGTTTATAGGGTGCTATAATAAAACATTTAAAAAACGTTAATAGTATATGTAACTGAACTAAATTTATGAAAACATTATTTAGTAATATCGTAGTAACTAAACCCTCCCAGATATATATAAAAAGAAACCCTATTGGTAGGAAAAAAACCTACCAGTTAGTAAGTTAAGAAACAACAAAAAAAAAATCAAACCAAATATTAGATAAAAGGAACAAATCCTTTTATCCTCTTTTCTCAGTCAAATATGTAATTAATCATTTAAACAGTCAAACTTGAACCGTAAATCTTTCCAAAAAAAATCCAATAGGATGTAATGATAAGCATGTTTTCTTATCTTCCTTTATTAATCTGTCAATGAAATATCCAAATAGCCTTCATATATCTTTTTGAAATGTGAGTAATATACAGATAATCAAACAGCTTTTCAGATAGATCATTCGGGAGTAATGTCAATGGTGGTGACAGGTATAGCCTGGACAAAATCCAGTGTGACTTTTGAGTCAAAGAAAGTACATGGGGAAGAATTAGGAGGAAAAACTTTCATTCTTTTGGGTAACTCAAAGAGGGAAATAGTTTCTTATAGTTGCTTGTTTCATTACCAAAACAAATCTTACTCTTTGTTCCGTTATTTCTTTTGGATAATCTTCATAAAAACAGAGCTCAGACTCATTGAATCTGAAAACTTTTTATTTTCTTGCCTGTCGCATTATTTGATCTTTAATTTTAAAGTGATGAAAACAAACCAAAATAAATCTTGGTCTGGTTGGGTCTTTAGATTACGAAGTGGACAGCCTGTGCACTCTTTCAATACCAGGTGGCTGTGATAAAATAGTCGGAAATAGATCATGAAAGAGCTTACCAAAGTAAACCGTTAAGTCTCCATTTTCAGCTCCTTCTTACAATCCAACGATTTGTTTCGGCGAGACCTAGTTTCCAGATCAATAATCTTATTCTGATATTTTTCCAAACGGGTTGTAGTTTCAGACAGTTTTTGCTTAGTTGACTTCAATTCCTCTTCATGTTTAGTAACTTGAGTTTCCACATCTTTAAGTTTTCCCAGAAATAACTTCATTTCATTATTATTCTTTTCCAGTTGATCTTTAATTGCCTTATTCTGATCTTGAATTGATTTCAGTGTATGAACGATATCTTCAGCCCATGCTGGCATTTCATCAGATCTTTTCTTTGGCATCTTCCCTTTTCCATTGTCTTTGTCAGTAGGTTCATGCGGATTCTTCCCACTTCTTGTAGACATAGACATATTACTCCCCTTCAAGAATCAGCAATTAAAAATTTTAAATTCAAAATTTAAGCAGGGGGGAGGGAGAGAAAACTAAGAGCAGCACAGAGTTAATGCTATTCCATCAACAGACGGAGGTGGTTTCCATGGAGGGATTGTCTATGGAGTTTCTGTGGGTGGAGGTTAGGAACAGGAAGGGGTCAATAGCTCTACTGGGTGCTTTTTCTAGATCACCCGATAGTAACAGGGACATCGAGGAGCAGATAGGAAAACACATTCTGGACAGGTGTGAGAATAACAGGGTTGTCGTGGTGGGAGATTTTAATTTCCCAAATATCGATCGGCGTACCCCTAGAGCAGGGGTTCCCATGGGGTGTGACAAAGTGTGGCTTGTGTTCTTGAGTGACGAGACTCGAGTCATCACTCAGCCAGCTGCCAGTGTGCCTTGAGAAGTGGTAGTAACGTTTGTCCCAAGCACACTCCAGTCTCCCGCTGCCCGAGTCAGCATTGAGGATTCTCCTCAGTGTTAACTGGGAAGTTACACCTTAGAGTTGAGGAGTCTCATCAATGTTAGATAGAAGATTACATCTCAGAGTTAAAAATCATCTCATAATGCCAAAATCTTTATGCATCCCAAATCAACCATTGAGTAATGACTTAGCGTTAAAAGCAAACCCGCAGACAGTAGGTAAATTATTCAATTATAAAATTTTAAAAAGCCGCATTTTGATAAAAAGCAGCCGAAGTCATTCATTCATATTTGTCTCAATGCATTAAAGAAGTTTTTGAATTTCAAAGGTTTTTTTTCTCTTAAAAGGTTTTATTCTTGAATCGTTGATAATTTTGAATTGTGTTAGTTGAAGCAGTATCATGGTTAGCATCAAGGACTTTGAATCGTGTGATGGGAGTTCATATCTCGGTAATCATCGGAAATAGGTGTGTAAATTCAGTAGAGAGTAGCCTAATAAGTTGTGTCGCGTCCCCGTAGCATTTCCACCTGACGATTTATCTTGGCATAGCCGCAGATAATATCATAATTTAATATTCGAAAGTGTATTTTTCGTGATAATTTGCTATAGGCGTGTCTGGTTGAGTAAAGCGGTCATCCCTGACTTACTCAGATAGTTTTTCTCATATTAGCTCATATTTTTCTCTTTACCCTTAACCCTTCATCATGTCAAAAAGAAGGAAATGGAATGATGACTATGTATGCTTTGGTTTCACTTGCACGACAGGAAATGATGGCTTGCAAAAACCCCAGTGCATTCTTTGTAGCGTTGTTTTCCAACTCAAATCTGAAGCCATCCAAGCTTCAAGAGCACTTCAAGAACGTGCATGAAGGAGTTGATGTTGAAGGACATGATGTTGGGTCATTGAAAATGAAAAGAGTTCATTTTGATTCACAAGGAACTCTTCCAAAATTAGGTTTCATTTCTGTTGAAAAATCACGACTTCTTACTTCATACCAAGTGGCATATAAAGTGGCCAAATCCAAGAAGCCCCATGCAGTTGCAGAAGATCTCATCAAGCCATGTGCACTGGAAATGGCAACAATTATCCTGGGCAAAGAAGCAAGAAAAAAATTTGAACAGGTGCCCCTATCAAATAGTGTCATTCACAACCGAATCAGAGTTTTGGGTGAAGATATTTTGGACCAAGTCATCTCAGATGTCAGAGCTAGTCCTCTTAAAATCTCTATTCAGTTGGATCAGTCAACTGATGTTTCCAGTTGGAGTCAACTCATCACATTAATGAGGTATGTCAATAATGGTGCTGTGAAGGAAGATTTCCTGTTTTGTAAAGATCTGAAAACAAACACAACTGCAAAGGATGTGATGCAGCTGGTGAAAGACTTCTTTGCCAAACATGATTTAGATATCAAAGTCATCGGTTCTGTGTGCACTGACGAGGCATCTGCAATGCTTGGAAATAAATCTGGCTTTTCAGCATTGATGAAAAAGGAGATTCCAGACTTGCAAGTTACCTATTGTTTTCTTCATCAGCATGCTTTGGCATCAAAAACATTGCCTCCAAATTTGAAGAAAGTCCTTGATACTTGTGTGAAGATCATCAACTGGATCAGGGGGCGTGCTTTGAACCATCACATCTTCAAATCATTTTGTGAGGATCTGGGAAGTGAGCATTCAGTTTTGCTTTTCCACACAGAAGTCCATTGGTTGTCACGAAGACGAGCTTTAACCCGCTTCTTTGAACTGTGGGAAGAAATCAAAGTTTTTCTGGAGGAGCGTGAATGTGATCTGGTTGGGGCAATGGAATCACAGGAATTTGCCCAAATGCTGACTTACTTAGTTGACATTTTCACTCGTATGAATGACCTGAGTGTTTCTCTTCAAGGAAATGGGATAAACATATTGAAGGCTTGTGAAAAGTTGAATGCCTTCAAAGAAAAGGTACGACTTTGGTGTCGAAGGATGGAAAGAGGCAGTCTCAAATTTTCCTTCACTAGAAGAGATGGTTGATGATGCTGGATCCATAACTCCTACAGTGCGTGAATAAATTGTGGCTCATTTGGAGATGCTGTCAGAATCGTCTGATGGATATTTTGCTGCTGGAGACCTGAAGATTTCAGAAGAATGGATCATGAATGCATAATCCTACAATTTGGAGAAAATGTCAGATGATGAAGAGCTGAAGGAAGATCATTGATCTGCAGACAAATCAAGCTCTTGAAATGCAATTTAAAAGCAAGACTTTGGAGGAGTTTTGGTGTGCAGCACTGGATATGTTCCCAAGACTTGGTGGAAAAGCACTCCATGTCCTCATTCCATTTGCAACAACATACTTGTGTGAATCTGGATTCAGTTCTCTTTTGTCAATCAAGACAAAATCTAGGAATCGCCTGAATCCACAGGCAGACCTGCGGATCGCAGTCAGCAAGAAAGTTCCACATTTTGACAAAATCATGAATGAGAAGCAGGAGCAAAGAAGTCATTGAATTTTATGTTCACAATTGGGATTGATTTTACTGTTTACAATTTTTTCTGAATAATAATTGCTCAATTTATATTTGCAATTAATCATTGAGTTGAAAGCTTTTTTTTAAAGTTCAATTTGTTCACCTGCAGTAATGTATGTGGTTCAATTTGTGGTTCAAAAATTAGAAATTAGACTTCTTCATCTTCAAATGTGATATTACCTTTGTAGGGGGTGTGAACATTAATCAAACATTTCCTAGGTGTGTGTGGCATAGAAGAGGTTGGGAACCACTGCCCTAGAGTGAGGGGTTTAGATGGGGTGGAGTTTGTTAGGTGTGTTTAAGAAGGTTTGTAGATAACCCTATAAGAGGAGAGGCTACACTTTATCTGTTATTGGGAAATGAACCTGATCAAGTGTCAGATCTCTCAGTGAGAGAACATTTTGGAGATAGTGATCACAATTCTGTCTGCTCTACCATAGCATTGGAGAGGGATAGGAACAGACGAGTTAGGAAAGCATTTAATGGGAGTAAGGCAGGAACTTGGAAGCATAAATTGGAAACAGATGTTCTCAGGAATTGTATGGAAGAAATGCGGCAAATGTTCAGGGGATATTTGTGTGGTGTTCTGCATAGGTACGTTCCTATAAGACAGGGAAAGGATGATAGGGTACAGGCACCATGGTGTACAAAGGCTGTTGTAAATCTAGTCAAGAAGAAAAGAAGAGCTTACAAAAGGATCAAAAAGCTAGTTAGTGATAGAGACTAGAAGATTATAAGATGATAAGGATTATAAGGAGCCATGAGAAGGCCTTGGCAGACAGGATAAAGGAAATCCCCAAGACATTCTACAAGTATGTGAAGAGCAAGAGGATAAAATGTGAGAGAATACAACCAATCAAGTGTGACAGTGGAGAAGTGTGTATGGAACCGGAGGAGATAACAGAAGTACTTAATGTGTACTTTGCTTCAGTATTCATTACGGAAAAAGATCTTGGTGATTGTAGGGATGACTTACAGCAGATTGAAAAGCTTGAGCATGTAGATATTAAGAAAGAGGATGTGCAGGAGCTTCTGGAAAGCATCAAGTTGAATAAGTCACTGGGACCGGACGAGATGTACCCTAGGCTACTGTGGGAGGAATGGGAGGAGATTGCTGAGCCTCTGGCGATGATCTTTGCATTGTCAATGAGGACGGGCGAGGTTCCAGAGGATTGGAGGGTTGTGGATGCTGTTCCCTTATTTAAGAAAGGGAGTAAAGATAGCCTAGGAAATTATAGACCAGTGAGTCTTACTTCAGTGGTTGGTAAGTTGATGGAGAAGATCTTGAGAGGCAGGATTTATGAACATTTGGAGAGGCATAATATGATTAGGAATAGTCAGCATGCCTTACAAGCCTGATTGAATTTTTTGAGGATGTGACTAAACAGGCATGGGATCCAAGGGGAAATGGATTAGTGAATCCAGAACTGGCTTTCCCACAGAAGACAAAGAGTGGTTGTAGATGGGTCATATTCTTCATGGAGATCAGTCACCGGTGGTGTGCCTCAGGGATCTGTTCTGGGAATCCTACTCTTTGTGATTTTTATAAATGACCTGGATGGAGAAGTGGAGGGATCATTTAGTAAATTTGCTGATGACACAAGGTTGGAAGTGTTGTGGATAGTGTGGAGTTTACAGCAGGACATTGATAGGATGCTAAACTGGGCTGAGAAGTGGCAGATGGAGTTCAACCCAGATAAGTGTAAGGTGGTTCACTTTGGAAGGTCAAATATGATGACAGAATTTAGTATTATTGGTAAGACTGTTGGCAGTGTGGAGGATCAGAGGGATCTTGAGGTCCATAGGACACTCAAGGCTGCTTCGCAGGTTGACGCTGTGGTTAAGAAAGCATACGGTGCATTGGCCTTCAACAATCGTTGGACTGAGTTTATGCAGAGGGACTTGGGAGTTTTTGTGCAGCACACCCTGAAGGTTAGCTTACAGGTTGAGTTGCTGGTGAGGAAGGCAAATGCTATGTTAGCATTCATTTCAAGAGGTCCAGAATTCAAGAGCAAGGATGTGATGCTGAGGCTTTATAAGGCACTGATGAGGCCTCATCTTGAGTATTGTGAACAGTTTTGGGCCCCTCATCTTTAAAAAGATGTGCTGGCATTGGAGAGGGTCCAGAGGAGGTCCACAAGGATGATTCCTCAAATGAAAGGGTTATCATACTAGGAATGTTTGATGGCTCTGCGTCTGTACTTGCTGGAATTCAGAAGGATGAGGGGGATCTCATTGAAACCTTTCAAATGTTGAAAGGATTAGACAGAGTAGATGTAGAAAGGGTGTTTCCCATTGTGGGAGAGTCTAGGACAAGAGGGCACAGCCCAGGATATAGGGGCGCCCTTTCACAACAGAGATGCAGAGAAATTTCTTTATCTAAAGGGTGGTGAATTTGTGGAATTTGTCACCACGTGCAGCTGTGGAGGCCAGGTCGTTGGGCGCATTTAAAGCGGAGATTGATAGGTTCTTGATTGGACATGGCATCAAAGATTACAGGGGGAAGGCTGGGAACTGGGGTTGAGGAGGAGATAAAATAAAAGATCAGCCATGATTGAATGGCGAAGCAGACTCAATGGGCCAGATAGCCATATTCTGCTCCTATGGCTTATGGTCTTATGGATATGAGAGGACGATGGAACATGGGAGAAGGAGAGGCATCAGAGGTAGGTGATGGCAAGTGAGGAGAAGAAAAGAGGTGAAATGATAACCAGAATTGGGAATGGAAGAGAAAGAGAGGGAGTTAAGTTATTAGAAGTTAGAGAAATGGATGTTCATGTCATTAGGTCAGAGGCTACCCAGACAGATTATGGTGTGTTTTCCTCCAAATTGAGTGTGGACTCTTTGTGGCATGGTCCAATATATCAGAATGGAAATGAGAAGCCAAATTGAAATGAGTATCCTCCCTTTATTGTCTTATGATATAGAGTAAAGATGTTCAATGAAATTGTCTCCAGTGGATAGGAGACCGAACCAGGAACACTGAACAAAGAGATGACCCTGACAGACTTGCAGGTGTAGTGTTGCCTCACTTGGATGGATTGTTTATAAGAGCAATTGTGGATGAGCATGGCCTCACAAAATCATTCAGTCTTCTCCAAACCAGATACCCTGGATGAATGGTAAGATCCACAATCTGCTGAGGGTCAGATCAGAGGCATTCAAATTTGACAACCAAGAAAGATACAAAAGGTCCAGGTACGATCTAATGGGTCTCATGGGTAAAGTGGCAATTCTAGACTAAACTTAAATCAGTGAAGGATGCTCCAAAACTGTGGCTTGGTTTGAATGCTATCACCTCTTATTAAGTAAAATCAAGCAATAGGGGGCTTATTCATGGTTTCAATGCAAAATTATCTGGTTCATTTTATTTCAAATCTTCAATCAATCGAATATGAACATTATAGTACTGAGTAACCGATGATGCTCTGCTGAGTTTGATGACAATTTATGCTAAACAATATGTTTTTGTATTATGCTAAATGTTGTGATCCTGTGTATCATCCATATCCCTCCAGTCCCTCTACATTCACTTGTCTATCTAAAAGCCTCTTAAACTCCACCAAACTCCCTGCTTCCACCAGTACCACAGGTAACTTATTCCAGGTACCTACCACTGTAAAAAAAACAATTTGCCCTTCACATAGTCTATAAACTTGTCCCCTCCTAATGTTAAATGCACGCCCTCTGGTGTTTGACATTTCTCCCTTCAAAAAAAATTCTGACTGTAATTCCTATCCATGCCTCTCAATTTTAAAAGCCTTGCCTATATGCTGTCTCCTCTCAGCCTCCAGCATGTTAGAGAAAACAACTCACATTTGTCCAACTTTTTTTTATGCTCATATCCTCTAATACAAGCAGCATCCTGATAAAACTCTTCTACACCCCTCCACAGTCTCTGAGCTCTTCCCATTATGGGGTAACTAGAGCTACACACAATATTCCCAAATATGGAGTGACTGATGTTTTATTTAGCTGTAGCATGATCTTCTTGCTCTTAAGCACCCTTGCTCATGAAGGCAAGCTACCTTATCCAATTGCGTAGTCACTTTCTGTGAACTATGGTCTTGGCCTCAAGGTTCCTTTGTACCTTAATGCTATTAAAGGTTCTACCATCAACTGTAAACTTTCTCCTTTCATTTTACCTTCCAAAGTGCAACACCTCACACTTGCCTAGTTTAAACATCATTTGCCATTTCTTTGCTCATTATCTGCATCTGATCTGGATCCTACTGTATTTTCTGCTAGTTCTTTACACTGTTCACAACTTCAATGTTGGTGTCATCCACAGACTTGCTAATCCACCTATTTAATTTGTATCCATAGCATATCTATCAGAGGTTCCAGCACAAATCCTTGAGGAATACTATTGTCTCAAGCTTTCAGCCAAAATACAGCATTCCATCCCCACTGTCTTCAATGGCAAGCCATTTCTGAATCCAAATTTGCAATTCAACCCGGAGCCCATGTACCTTTATTTTCTGAATAAACCTAACATAAAGGACTTTATCAGCTGTCTTAATGAAGTCAATATCAATAACATCCACTGGTTCACCTTTGGTCTGTTTGTCAGACACAAAGTAATGCTGACTGTTGTTTGCCTTTTCAAATATGCATAAATCCTGTCCCTCAATTTCTACCTTCCCAGTAGCACTGATGTGAGGGTCATTGACCTAAAATTACCTGGACTTTTCTTCAAAACACTTGCTACTGTCCAGTCCCTGGAGCCTCACCTGTTGCTGAGGAGGCCACACAGATCCTTGTCAAAGCCACAGCTATTTCCTTGCTTACATCTTTAAATGTTCTAAGATACATGTCATTAGGCCCGGGGGATCTATCCACTTAAATGCTTTTCAGAAAACCCAGCAATACCTTCTACTTCAGAGGTTCCCACATTTTTTTATGGTATCATTAAGCAATGGGTCTGTGCACATTAGTGTGTCCTACATTGCTTCACTAACTTTCTAATCCTTCTTAGTGAACATATATGAAGTACACATTTAGTATCCCAGCTGTTTGCTCTGATTCCCAACACAAATTCCCTCCTTTGAGCGGACCTATTCTCTCTTTAATGCAAGTGTAAAATGCCTTATGATTTTTTCCTAATTCTGCTCACCAAAGACATATCATAGCTTACTTTGGCCTTCCTAATCACACTTGAGCATTTTCTTGCTACAGTGGATATGGTGGAATCTGATTAATTGGGACACATCAAGACCAGTACATTTTGGCCCAATTAAGTGGCTGTTCCAATTAGCCGATATTTCATGAAAATAGTTAAAAAGGTTTAAAAAAGCTACCATTTAACTGAATAACAAGTTACATAATGAAATGAAAAACAGAACAAATTAGAACTCTATCAACAGTATTATACAGTATAATAAAACTCTACAGTATTATAAAACTATTATTCACTAATAGTTGCTAATAAATCCAGTGCAGCTGTTGGATTGACTTTAAATGGACAAAATCACCTAGAGTAGATAATGACTGCCTTTGTACAGTCCTTTTGATGATTGTATTCTCCAAATCTTCATTTTAACTGTTGATACTGTAATGCCTGGTTTAAGACCATTCTTTATTTTACTAATACAGTGATGCTATGGATATTTGTTGCAGATTTTCTCAAAATGCAGTGTGTTCCTTTAATTACATTATGCAATCGGGTTGATTAATAAGTTAACTGAATTAGCCAATAGGATTTGTCTTTGGAATATTCTAGAGAGAGTGTGGGGAAAATAATGGGAAGCCATTTTCTACAGAGAGCCTGGCATCAAAGAACGTGAGAATGAACACAGAGAAAGAACATGGTGAAGTGCTCACAGAACCCATTTGGAAGGACGGATATTGATGTCAGGAAACTTTCGTGCATACTGTGGTCTCTCAGAGAATGTGCAAGTAACTCAGTTAGTTAGCTAGCAGATGATATTGGAGAAAGATTGGTGCCTTTCTCTTTGGATGTTGCGGGGATAGGTATTTATGTTTCGCTTGGATTGGTTTTTCAGCACAAAACTGTTTCAATACCATGAGTAAATGAAGTGAAACAAACTGGATTGATTACAGGATCATGAGCTCCAGTGTGCATGCTGTAGACACGTGTGTGTGTGTGTGTGTGTGTGTGTGTATGTATGAAATGGATAGCAATAGAGAGATAATGCCTATAAAAAGTATTCACCCACTTTAGAAGTTTTCTTGTTTCATTGTCTTACAACATTGAATCAAAGTGGATTTAATTTGGACTTTTTGACACTGATCAACAGAAAAAGACTTGTCAAAGTGAAAACAGATCTCTACAAAGTGATCTAAATTAATTACAAATAAAACACAAAGTCATTGATAGCATGAGTATTTACCCCCTTTAATACGACACACCAAATCGACATTGATGCAGCCAATTAGTTTCGAAGTCACATAATTAGTTAAATGGAGATCTTTTATTGCTATTTCTGTCACAGTTTTGTTTTACCAGTCAGGGTTGTTAGCCTTGAGCTGAACCCTAAACCCGGAGGACCAGTGAACCACTCTTAGTTTGGCCTCTACCCTTTGACCTGTTTGATGTGAGTGACCCTACCAAGAGCCAAAGCACAAAACCCAGCCAACATAGCTACCTGGGTCATTGAGGCACGCAAGCCTCCAAACTACGACAAGATTGTGGTCCTGTTGGAGGATCCTAATGTGTAACTACAGTGCGTATAAAAAACAATTCACATGAAATTTTCATGTTTTATTGTTTTACAATAAAATCATGGAGGAAAACCTGATGCAGTCTGCAAGAGAACTGTGAATTGGGGGAAGGTATTTTTCCAGCAAGGTTTGTTTTCCCCAAGCATAAAGCCAAAACTATACAGGGATGATTTTAAAAGAACAAAGTTAATGTCCTGGAGTGGCCAAGTCATAGTACAGACCTCAATCCAATTGAGAATTTGTGACTGGACTTGAAAAGTACTATTCACTCACAGTCCCCATGCAATCTGACAGAGCTTGAGCAGTTTTGTAAGGAAGAATGGGGAAAAATTGCAGTGTTCAGATGTGCAAAGCTGATAGAGACCTATCCACACAGACTCAAGGCAGTAATTGCTGCCAAAGGTCCATCTACTGACTAATGACTTGAAAGGGATGGGGTGAGTAATTATGCAATCAATTATTTTGTGTTTAATAATTGACATAATTTTAGATGAATTTGTAGAAACTTGTTTGCACTTTACCTTTGAGTCTTTCCCGTTGATCAGTGTCAAAAAAGCCAAATGAAATCCACTGTGATTCAATGTTGTAAAACAATAAAACATGAAAACTTCCAAGGGGTGAATATTTTTTATAGCCACTGTATGGATGGCATCCATTAGTCTGGTGAGACCATGGATCTGTGCCTGGAAAGTCTCTCCAGGCGCAGGTCTGGGCAGGGTTGTACGGAAGACCGGCAGTTGCCCAAGCAGCAAGACTCCCCTCTCTACGCCACTGATGTTGTCCAAGGGAAGGGTAAGGGCCGATGTAGCTTGTCACTAGTGTCATCGCAGGAGTTGCCAGAGCAAGGTTGAAAGCAATGTCAGACTGCCTTAGGGACTCCAGCTCCTGGTTTGTCCTCAGGTTTTACTCCCGAAGCCTTTCCCATAAATGCGTATGGCTGCAAGGCAGCGGAGGTTTGAAATCAGAGTTTTCCCTCTCTTAGATGGACTGCCTTTCCAGGCTGATGAGCTCCATCTACCCGAAGCACTGGTTTTTAAGGTGCCAGGACCCACCTTTGCCCCTTCTCCTGTCTGTAGACACAGTTTTTTTAAAAATTAAACAAAATGTACTTTATTCAAAAATAGAATTATATACAATAAACCATTCAATGACTTTCAATTCTTTACAGTTGTTTCCATTACTGTCTTTACATTTTCAAAATTTTCGTCACCCATCACACAATCCCAGGGTCAGACATAGAGAGATTATTCTTCTACACGGTCCCATCAAACACTCCCTGGGTCAGACACAGAGTGATTATTCCTCTACACGGTCCCATCAAACACTCCCGGGGTCAGACACAGAGTGATTATTCCTCTACACGGTACCATCAAACACTCCCGGGGTCAGCCCAGAGTGATTATTCCTCATACTTACATTCGGGGGTATACCCCCAACCCCACTACACCTCAACTCCTGCGGGACAAGAACCCTAGACTGTGGTCCTTCCCCACTGGGACACAGTTCCGCTGGGTTTAGAGGCTAAGCCACACGAGAAGGTGGACATGGTTGTCAGAGGTTATTTGAGGCGCATACCGTGAGGAGCACTTTTAGGTAGTGGGAGCTTGTCCCCACTACCACTCCTCGGCTTGACAACCCTCTATATGCATATGTGTATGTATATATATGGAAATACATACATATTTGTATATGTATAATATACACACATATATACATAAATATAAAATATATACACACAAAAATGTGTGTGCATATGTATGTATATGATTGGCCCATTTCTTTATTTTGTTTCTTATAATTTAAAATATTTTGTCAATACAATTTTAATCCATGTTTATACTGGTGTGAGCTAAACTACTGCTTCCTGGCGAATGGTAAATTTGCATGTGTGTGTCAGTATTCTTACAAGTAATAGTGTTATTTTTCCTGAAAGGAACATTCAAATTTCTATGTTTTTGTGTTTACTCAAATCAAATGTAACCTTGTCTGGTCGTTTATTAGAAATGGCCTTTTCATCTTTATCCCCATGCATGGTAGGATTATGTTGCTATTAGTTTGCATTCACAGTAATAGCTAACTAATTACGAGCCTAACACGTGAGGGTTACAATACCTTTACATTCTTTGTTGCTTCTAACTGATGCTATTTAAGAACTATTTGCTGGAAGCATGATGTAGCATCTAACAGCTATGCAAGTATACGTGATTGATGCTAGATAGAAACTTTTCAGCAAGTATCCTGCCCCCATTTAAGTGGTAATAGTGTCCCAATTAAATAAAGGAAATCCGTCTATTTTCTTGATTAGGTTTTGTTCTTTATTTTTTAGTCCAAATAAGTGGCCTGATTAACTGATGGCCTAATTAATTGGAATCTACTGTAGTCTACAAGTGTTTAGTTTGATTTTATCTTCCTAAACCTTCCATATGCTTCATTTTCTTTTCAGAATAAATTTTGGATCTCTTGGGTTATCCAAGGTTCTTTCATCCTTGTCCCACTCTTTTCCAGGAGATGCTTAATTTGAATTCTGATCAGTTGGTCTTTAAATAACTTAGATATGGACTTGTCTGACTGCAGCTGCTCCAAGCTCCTCCAACATCCCTTAGCTCCTATCTTACCCATTTGGCCTCTGCAAATTTAGTACTTTCCCACATATTGCCCTTACTCATAACTATCTTAAAGTATAATGAATTGTGGTTACCATTCCCAAAATGTTCACCCACCATCAAGTCTGTCACCTGGCCTGCCTCATTTCCTAAAATCAATTCCAGTATGTTATCACCATATGTTGTTGCCAGAATTTCTCTTGGCTTTACTGAAGAAGCCCTCACCCCATCTAAACCTTTTTTAAAGGAAATTCCAATCAATACTGAGGAGGTAGAAGTCCCCCACCATGATAAACCTGTTGTTTTTGTGCTTTTCTATAATCTGTTTACATATTTGTTCAAGCATGCCTCACTAGCTGTTGGGTGGTCCATTATATAATCCCATCATTGTGATTGCACTTTTCTTATTTTATAGCTCCACCCGTAATTGCCTCAGTGTATCCTCTTAATTGTTGGTGTGACATTCTCCTTTATCAATAGTGCAAACCCTCCATCTATTGTGCCCCTCTCTATCACATCTAAAACATCAAAACCTAAGAATGTTGAGCTACCAGCCCCCTTTTTTTGCACAGTAGGAGAAATAAGGGTTATGGGGAAAAGGCAGGTAGGTGGAGATGATCTTATTAGATCAACCATGATCTTATTGAATGGCAGAGCAGGCTCAATGGGCCAGATGGCTTACTCCTGCTCCTATTTCTTATGTTCTAATGTTCCTGTCTCTCAGGCAGCAAGGAATCAAATGCATCACAATCCATTAACTGATCCAGGCTGTAAGTTCATCTTCCGTTTCCACTATAGTCCGTCTGTTGAAATAATTATCTCAGTCTATTAGTCTCTTGATGTTTATTAACCTGCCCCATGCTGTCCTTTCTTTTCATCTTACTTTTCATACCATCTTTATTACTGTCAACCCTATCACCTGTTGCTCTGCTACTGCAGTTCCCATAAATCTACCCTCCAAGTAACATGAGCAAACCTCCCAGGGAGGATATTGGTTTGTATGGATCATGCTGTACCTGCCCTGGAAGAGAGCCCAATAATCCATAATTCTGAAAACCACCCTCCTGCTCCAGCTCCTTAACCACATATTGAACTCATCTCAATTTCAATTGGCACAGATATGATCCTGAGATTACAGCTTCTTAATGTTCTACCTAGTTCCCTGAAGTCATTTGTCAGGACTTTGTCCCTAGCCCTGCCTATGTCATTGGTGCAATATGGTCCAAACTCACCTGTGGTATCCTCAGAATCCCAAATTAATCAATTCCAGCTCCAATTCCTACACCCAGTCTGATGAAGCTGGTCATCAGAGAAACCATGAGTTTCCCTGACTTTACACGTCATGTAGGAGGAGCATACCATTGCCCTGACTGCCATTTTGTCTGCAGTGTGAAAAGGAAAATAAAAACATTACATGCTACTCACGAGACAAACTTTGATAGATATGTGATAGAGGGTGTATTAACTGGCTGTATCACAGCCTGGTATGTAAACACTAATGCCCTTGAATGGAAAATCCTACAAAACATAGTAGGATTTACCCAGTTCATCATGGTTAAAGCCCTTCCTACCATTGACTACATCGATATGGAATGCTGTTTGCAGGAAAGCAGCATCCATCATCAAGGACACCCGCCATGCAGGATGTGCTCTCTATTCACTGCTGCCATCAGGGAGAAGGTATTGTGTACAGTTCTGGTCACCGAATTATAGGAAAGATGTCAACAAAATAGAGAGAGTACAGAGAAGATTTACTAGAATGTTACCTGGTTTTCAGCACCTAATTTGCAGAGAAAGGTTGAACAAGTTAGGTCTTTATTCTTTGGAGCGTAGAAGGTTGAGGGATTCGCCATTTTGCAGTGCATGGAGTAGTCGCATTCTTAGCGGCACCTTTTTTTTATATACTTTATATCCCACTGACAGATTCTTTTTAGCTTTGATGATTTATTACTTCTACTGAAGGATTTATTACTTTTACTGAAAGATTTACGATCTAATTACAATGGCTGACAAAAGTCGTTTTGGTATTGAACTGAGAAGTGGCAAGAGTTTTCCTGAAACGGAACAAACAGAACAAACTAAGGAATCTGCTAAGCTTTGGTGGGTCAGTTAAAGACTGGGATGGTCAGAAGACAGATTTTAAAAATTCGTAGCCCAGATAGAATTGAACCTTTAGATCCTTATGAAATTAATAAGATATTTATGGACTTCTAATCTTTATAAATCTGAATTCTCTGATAATACTGTTACTATGAATAGATTTTTGCAAAAGTTAAATATACCTCAAATTTTGACTCAAGATGTTGATATATTAGATGCACCTATTAAACAAGAGGAAATAGCCAAGGCTATATCCTCTATGCAACTAGGGAAAGCTCCGGGATCTGATGGTTATACGGTAGAATTTTACAAGACTTTTCATTCTATATCCTCTGGGAACCTCCCAAAAACTTTTTATGAGGCATTAATTTCATTGATTCTTAATAAAGGAAAAGACCCACTGGAATGTGTATCCTATAGACCTATTTCTTTATTGAATGTAGATTTTAAAATTTTCTCCAAGATTCTAGCTAATAGACTTGAGAATCTTTTGCCTAATGTTATCTCAAATGATCAAACAGGTTTTATTAAAAATAGGTACTCACATTTTGATAGTCGAAGATTGTTAAATATCATTTATTCCCCTTCAGTCAAAGAATCTGAATATATTGTATCTCTGGATGCAGAGAAAGCCTTTGATAGGGTGGAGTGGCCTTATTTATTTCAGGTTTTGAAGAGGTTTAATTTTGGCCAGGGATTTATTTCCTGGATTAAATTGATTTACCATACCCCGGTGGCTGCGGTTATAACTAATAATCAAAAGTCTCCTTATTTTAGATTATATAGAGGAACCCGCCAGGGATGTCCTCTTAGTCCTTTATTATTTAATTTGGTTTTAGAACCACTTGCTATCGCTCTTAGGGATTCTAATTCTGTGCAGGGTATTAGGAGAAGAGATAAACTACATAAGGTTTCATTATATGCGGATGATTTACTAGTTTACGTTTCAAACCCTAGGAAATCTATTCCTTTTATGCTACCTATATTTACGGAATTTAGTATTTTCTCTGGATATAAACTTAATTTACATAAAAGTGAATTATTTCCTATTAATAATTATTCTGATTATTAAGATCAAATACCTTTTAATATTGCTAAAAACCATTTCACTTACCTCGGTATCAAAATTACTAAACATTTTAAGGACCTATATAAGTATAATTTCTCCCCTCTAATTGAATATGCTCAACAAGCGCTTTCTAAATGGTTGCCTATGTCAATGTCATTAATAGGTTGAATTAATGCTATAATAATGGTTATTTTACCGAAATTTTTATATATATTTCAAGCAGTTCCCCCTTTTGTTCCAAAAACATTTTTTGATAAAATAGATTTTGTCTTATGTTTGGAATAACAAAAGCTCTAGAGTGAATAAACTTTTATTGCAAAAATCTAAAAAAGATGGAGGACTGTTCCTACCAACCTTTAGATTTTATTATTAGGCAATTAATATTCATTATATTACTTCTTGGATTTATGATATAGATAACCAGGATCATGGTAACATCATGGTAAAATGTAACCATGGTTACGTCTGGAGGAAAATTCGGTAACGGGGTATTCTCTAGCTTCTTTATTAGGAGCTCCCCTTCCTTTTTCGTTCTCCAGAATAGGTAGACAAGCTCTCAACCCTATTGTTAAAAATACTTTAAAATCTGGTTTCAGTTTCATAGATTTTTTGAATTAAATAATTTTTTACTCTCTGGTGACCATCAACTCTGGATAAAGCTTTTTTAATATGGAAAACTAAGGGAGTAAAAACTTTTTTAGATTTGTTCTTACAGGATTGTTTAATGTCTTTTTCGCTGTTAATGGATAAATATGATATCTCTAACACATTGTTTTAGACACTTACAGGTTAGGAATTTTTTCCGTGATCTTTTACCGAATTATCCCTTAGCCTATTCTTCAAATTTGGCTTATGCTATTTTTCAGCTTAAACCCTTTCAAAAATGATTAATAGCTATCATTTATAAACAGTTAATGAATGCTCGCATGCCGCCTAATGATAAGGTTCAACGCACTTGGGAAATAGAACTTCAACATTCACTTTCAGATGATCAATGGAGTAAAATTTATTATCTAGTTAATAATTCATCTATCTGTGCATGCCATTCCTTAATTCAGTTTAAGATAGTACATAGGGCCCATATGTCTAAAGATAAATTGACACATATATTTCCTAATATAAGCCCTACTTGTGACAGATGTAACGTAGAGGTGGCTACTCTAACTCATATGTTTTGGTCCTGTGTAAGCCTAAATAATTTTTGGAGAGATTTGTTTCGAATACTATCTAAAGTTATAGATGTGGATGTTTAACCCAATTCAATTATGGCAATGTTTGGGATTATTCCAGAGGAAGTAGGTAGAGTATCTGCTTCCGCTCAACATGTGATAGCCTTTTCAACTTTACTGGCTAGGAGAGCTATCTTGTTATACTGGAAAGAATCTAATCCGCCTACTGTTTTCTATTGGCTCTCCTCCATTATGTCATGTTTGATCTTAGAGAAAATTAGAAGCCAGATGTTTGATACATCTTTTACTAGAATGTTACCTGGGTTTCAGCACCTAAGTTACAGAGAAAGGTTGAACAAGTTAGGTCTTTATTCTTTGGAGCGTAGAAGGTTGAGGGGGAACTTGATAGAGATATTTAAAATTATGAGGGGGATAGATAGAGTTGACGTTGATAGGCTTTTTCCATTGAGAGTAGGGGAGAGATTCAAACAAGAGGACATGAGTTGAGAGTTAGGGGGCAAAAGTTTAGGGGTAACACGAGGGGGAATTTCTTTACTCAGAGAGTGGTAGCTGTGTGGAATGAGCTTCCAGTAGAAGTGGTAGAGGCAGGTTCGGTATTGTCATTTAAAGTTAAATTGGATAGGTATATGGAGAGGAGCGTTATGGACTGAGTGCAGGTCGGTGGGACTAGGTGAGAATAAGCATTCGGCATGAACTAGAAGGGCTGAGAGAGCCTGTTTCCGTGCTGTAATTGTTATATGGTTATAAGGTAGAGGACCCTCAGGACTCTCACCTCCAGATTTAGAAACAGTTATTACTCCTCAACTGTTAGGTTCTTGAACTAAATGGGATAACTTCACTGAACTTCACTTGCCCCATTATTGAAATGTTTCCACAACCTATGGATGGGTTACACCTGAACCCAAAGGGGCAATATCCTTGCAGGCAGGTTTGCTAGACCTGTTTGGGAGGGCTTAAACTAATTTGGCAGGGGGATAGGAGTCAGAGGGATCAGGCTGAAGATGGGGTAGTTGGTTTATGAACAGGCATAGTGTGTAGTGAGACTGTGAGCAAGGAGAAGCTGATGATAAGGCAAAATTGCAATCAATGGGATGTGTTGCAATGTGAAAGAATTCCAAATTCAAATAGGGTGATGAATACAGGACTAAAGGTGTTATATTTGAATGTCCACAATATATGGAATAAGGTAGATGAACTAGTAACAGTTACAGACTGGCTTGTATGACATATTGAATCATGGTTAAAAGAACATTACAGCTGGGATCTTTACACATTGTATTGAATGGGCAGGCAGGTAGGCCAATGGGGTGGGTGGCTTAGTTGGTAAAAAATGAAATCAAAACAGTAAAAAGAGATGACATAGGTTGAGAGGTGCAGAATTGTTGTGGGAAGAAACTGAAAGGGTAAATAGATAGTGTTCGGAGTTATATGCAAACCTCGAAACAGCAGCAAAGGTGTGGTCAATAAATGACCGGAGATGGAAAATGCAAGTGAAAAGGACAATGCACGATAGTTATGGCGGATTTCAACATGCAGGAAGATTGGGAAAATCAGGTTTCTACTGGATCGTAAGAGGGGGAATTCACAGAATGCCAGCGTAATGGTATTTTAGAGCAGCTCATGGTAGGTCCCAGAAGGGGATCTGCTATTCTGAATTGGGTGTTGTACAATGAACCGGAATTGACAAGAAAACTTAAGATAGAACGCTTAGGGGACAGTGATTGTAATATGATAGAATTCACTCTGCAATTTGAAAAGGAGAAGCTGAAGTCAGATGGTATGCTATTACAATGGAGTAAAAGGCATGAGAGAGGAGCCAGCCAAAATTGACTGGAAGGAAACACCAGCAGGGATGATGGCAGGGCAGCAATAGCTGGAGTTTCTGGGAGTAATTCGGAAGGCACAGGATAGAAATATTCCAATGAAGAATCACAATTCATTTCAAGAAGTCTAGAATACAAGAGCAGGGATGTGATGCTGAGGTTTTATAAGGCACTGGTGAGGCCTCACCTCAAGCATTGTGAACAGTTTGGGGTTCACATCTAAGAAAAGATGTGTTGGCATTGGAAAGGGTTCAGAGGAGGTTCACAAGGATGATTCTGGGAATGAAAGGGTCAAGGAACATTTGATAGCTCTGAGTCTTTATTCGCTGTAATTTAGAAGGATAAGGAAGGGAGTTCATTGAAACCTTTCGAATGTTGAAAGGACAAGACAGAGTAGATGTGGAAAGGATGTTTTCCATGGTGGGGGAGTCTAGGACAAGAGAGCACAGTCTCAGGATAGAATGGCGTCCATTGAAAACAGAGATGTGGTGAAATTTCTTAAGCTAGAGGGTGGTGAATTGTGGAACATGAAGCTGTGGAGGCCAGATGGTTGGGTGTATTTAAGGCAGAGCTTGATAGGTTCTTGATAGGACACAGTATTCAAGGTTACAGGGAAAAGGCCAGAGACTAGGGCTGAGGAGGGGATAAAAAGGACCAGCCATGATTGAATAGTGGAGCAGACTCGATGGGCCAAATGGCCTAATTCTGCTCCTTTGCTTTATGGTTTTGTGGAAGAAGAAGACAGGATGATGCAACCATAGCTGACAAGAAAATTCAAAGCCAACATAAAAGTGTAAGGGATAGAACAAAAATTAAAAGAAAGGTAGAGGATCTTCAGATATATAATGTGTAAAAGGGAAAGAGGGTAGATATCGCACCACTGGAAAATGATGTTGGAGCGGTAGGGATAGTATACAAGGAAATCTTGGATGAACTGAATTAAGTATTTTGTATCAGTTTTCACTGTGGAAGACACCAGCAGTACTCCAGAAGTTTGAGAGTATCCGGGGGACAGAAATGAGTGAGTTGTCATTACTAGTCAGAAAGTGATTTGGAAGCTGAACAATCTGAAGGCAGATAAGTCAACTGAACCAGATAGTCGACACACCAGGCTTCTGAAGGAGGTGGCTGAAGAGATTGTGGAAGTATTAATAAAGATCTTTCAAGAAACAATCGATATTGACCTGGTTCTGGATGACTGGAGAATAGCGAATGTCACTCCACTCTTCAAAAGTGAGAGAGGCAGAAGAAAGGAAACCATAGACCAAGTAATCTGATCTTAGTGGTTGAAAAGATGTTGGAGTCAATTGTTAATAATGTTTTGGGGTACTTGGAGGCACATGATAAAATAGGCAAAGTCAACTTAAGGGAAAATCTTGTCTGACAAATCTGCTGGAAGTTTTTGAAGACAAAACAAAACAAGATAGACAAAGGAGAATCGGTGGATGTTGTTTACTTGGATTTTCAGAAGGCCTTTAACAAAGTCCCACACACGAGGCTACTTCACAAGTGAAGAGCCCACGATATTACAGGAATAGAGATTGGCAGGAGGCAAAGAGTGGGAATAAAGGGTGCTTTTTCTGGTTGGCTGATGATGACTAGTTGTGTTCCACAGGGATCTGTGTTGGGACTGCCACTTTCTGTTATATGTGAATGATCTGGATGATGAAATTGATGACTTTGTTGCCAGGTTTGCAGAACGGTACAAAGATAGGTGGAGGGATGAAATGGTGCAGCAGACTCAATAGAGCAGGAGCAAATACTTCTTTCTGCTCCTATATCTTATGGCCTTATGGACTCACTTTCAAGGACTCTTCGTCTCATGTTCTCAATATTTTTTGCATATTTATTATTATTATTTCTTCCTGTTTGTATTTGTGTTTGTTATCTTTTGCCAACTGGTTGAATGCCCAAGTGGGCGTGGCCTTCCATCGATTCTATTATGGATTTATTGAGTATGCCCACAAGGAAATGTATCTCATGGTTGTGTTTTGAGACATATATGTAGTGTTCTGGTTCACATCTTTACTGTTATGCTGTCGGTATTTCATTTAGCAGCACTGTAAGAGCTGTTTGTTCTGCTTTCAGCCTGTTTAGGTTATTGTTGAAGGTAAGGGATGATGCAGAATGTGTGTCATCCAATTAGTGGGAGGTTTTCTTGGTGAGGGATAATACGGTTGGTCTTAGCTTTTCTTCGAGAGGAGATAAAGAGAGAACCACTGGGGAGAACCAGTCTTAGCGTTAAATCTGGTGAGAGACCCATTTGTTCGAGATGGATTACGAGCAAAGTTCAGAAGGTGGTGTGTGCTTTCACATTGATGGAGGGCCCAGCATGTAAGTGACAGAGAAGTTCAAGATGAGCTCCGATTTGTGCACATTTGACTGTTTAATCAGAATGGACCTTTTTTTGTTATTCTTTAATAACCCTTAAGTTAAGATTCATAAATATAATTCCTTTAATCCTTTATTTTGTGGCATTAAGTTGTAACAGTGTAGTGAATTACACAGCATCCACAAACAGGGTGTTTGTGGAGGAGGGGCTTGCACCTCAATCTCACATGTTTGGTGGGGCTGGAGATTGTCTTCCCTAGACTTACACAGCTGAGGAAATCAGAGTGTTTCATATTCAATTGCAAGAAAAAGTTTGTGAACCCTTTGCAATTACCTGGCTTTCTGCATTAATTACTCATAAAATGTGGTTTGATCTTAATCGAAGTTATAATAATAGACAAACACAATTTACCTAAACTAATAACACAGAAACAATTGTACTTTTCATGTCTTTATTGAACACATTGTTTAATCATATAGTGGTGTGCATTTCTGCCAAAAGGTTCACCTTTTGTCTCATCTGTCCACAGAATATTGTCCCAGAAGTGTTGTGGATCATCTAGGTGGTCTTTTGCAAACTTGAGATGTGCAGCATTTTCTTTGGAGAGCAGTGCTTTCCTCCATGTTGTCCTTCCATGAACACCATTCATGTTTAGTGTTTTTCTTATAGTGGACACATGAACAGAGACTTCAGCAAGTTCTAGAGATTTCTACAGGTCTTTTGCTGTTTCAAGTCAAGTCAAGTCACTTTTATTGTCATTTTGACCATAACTGCTGGTACAGTACGTAGTAAAAATGAGAACTTTTTCAGGACCATGATGTTACATGACACAGTACAAAAACTAGACTGAACTACGTAAAAAAAAACAACACAGAGAAAGACTGCAGACCTACACAGGAGGAGAGAGTGAGCAGTTTCAAGTTCCTGGATGTCGAGGTCTCTGACGACCTAACCTGCTGTTATGAAGAAGGCAAGACAGCGACTAGACTTCATTAGGAGTTTGAAGAGATTTGGTACTACAACAAATACACTCAGAAACTTCTATAGATGTACCATGGAAAGCATTCTGACAGGCTGCTTGAAACTGAAACTGCTTGAAACTGCTCACTCTCTCCTCTTATGATCCCTCTATGAGTGTGTGTTCTTCGTCTTACCTTCCTGAAATCCACAATCAGCTCTTTCGTCTTACTAATGTTGAGTGCAAGGTTGTCTGGTTTGGGGGGTGGGGGGCTGGCTACTGTACAGGACCGAAAGAAGCTGCAGAGGGCTTCAGGGAGCGGTGTCTCAGAAAGGCAGCGTCCATTATTAAGGACCTCCAGCACTCAGCGCATGCCCTTTGTTCAATGTTACCATCAGATAAGAGGTACAGAAGCCTGAAGACACACACTCAGCAATTCAAGAACAGCTTCTTCCCCTCTGCCATCCGATTCTTAAATGGACATTGAACCCATGAAGACTACTTCACTTTTTAAATATAAATTATTTATGTGTTTTGCACGATTTTTAATCAGTATATATGTATACTGTAATTATTTATTTATTATTTCATTTAATTTTTTTCTTCTTCTATAATGTGTATTGCATTGAACCGCTGCTGCTGTAATTTAACAAATTTCACAACACATGCTGGTGATAATAAACCTGATTGTGATTCTGATTCTTTACAAATGCTTTTGTAGCCTTTTCCAATTTAATGCGTCTCCACAATTCTTGTAAAGTCCTCTGAAAGTCGAAACGCATGGGACACGTAAACAGATCTTTCTTGTGAAGAGCAGGCTCTGTCAGTCACCTGAATGTGTGTCTTTTTTATAGGGCAGGACACCTCTACAACTCTCACCTCCAATCTCATCTCATTGATTGAAACACCTGACTCCAATTAGCTTTTGTAGAAAGCATTACTCCAGAGGTTCACATGCTTTTTTAATCTGAGGCTGCGATTATTTAAATGGTTTACTCAATATTGACAAGAAGTAGTTTAGTTGTTTGTGTGATATAAGCTTATGCAGACTATTATTGTGTCTTAGATGAAGATCAGACCATATTTTATGAGTAATGAATGCAGAAAAGCAGATAATTGCAAAGGGTTCACAAACTTCTTTTTGCAACTGTTTGCACTTTGATAATAAATTAACTTTGAACGTGTGCCATCTCACCAAAACCTCTCCTCTCCACCAGCACTGACACACCACAATCACTACTTCTAAATGGGGCACTTCAGTTGATTCTATGTTTTTATTGGTAAAGTGTGTGGCAACTCTGCCAATTAAAAACAACTTAGTCAAAGGTGCTGGCTCCTCCCCTCAGCTGTTTTGACTGCTGCAGCTAGACTCCTTCTGCCTTCAGCAGTCTGCATGTTTTCCCCCAACATAGGAATCACTTTTACAGGAATTCACCAAATCATCTTCTAAATCATTTCAGATTGCAACTATTCTATTACTTGCTCTGTGGCTTGGAAGAATGAGAACACTATAACAAATAAACAGCATAGCAATGTACTAGATTAAGAATTGTAATTTCAGATCCCACATTTGTACATTGATTTCCATTGAGGATAGTGAACTATACCACAAATGCACACCCAGTATTTTTCTGCGATAAATTAATTACTCTACATAATCCTGTGCAGAGACAATGAAACTTTTATTTATTCTTTTCAATTCAGGATGAATTACATAAGACAGTTGTTGCTGGAGTGATGAAGCTGTCCTCAGTTGAAGAAAATGCCTGCAGTGATTTTGATTTTGGTGAGAACTTGCTACTATGTAGTATTAACTTATAATAATTTAAAGCCAAAGCTATTTATTGTCCTATGCATAAGTACATATAAGAACTTGCAGCAGCATCATAATCTTGTCAAGTAGCCAGATGGAAATTAATTAGTACTCAAAATCTCTATTAACTCAACCCTTTTGCTTCAATAAACTTTGGAGTAGCCATTGCCAAGTTTTGGAAGGAGTAGCTATTTATGAAAATAGAAATCCAGTACGTAGTAGAACATAAGCCAGATTCTAGAACAGTACAGCATTAGACAGGACATTCAGCCTATGGGGTGCTGTGCTGATCTTCATGCCAATTTATACTAAATGACCTCTTGCACATCATCCATACCTTTCCATTCCCTTCATATTCATATGCCTGTACAGAAGCCCCTGAAATGCCACCAAACTGCCCCGGTAACATATTCCAGGCAACTACTACTCTCTGTGTTTCAAAACAACTTGCCACTCGCATCACCTTTAATTTAACCTTAAAAGCTTGTGCTTGACATTTCTACCCTGGGAGAGAGATTCTGACTGTCAGCCAATCCTTGTCTCGCATAACTTTTAAAACTTCTATCAGGTCTCCGCTCAGCCTCCAGCTGAAGGCCTCGAGGTTGAAGGGCCCAAGTTTGTCCAAGTTTCCCTTATAGCTCGTACCCTATAATCTAGGCAACATCCTCTGTACCCTCTTCACAGTATCCACATTCTTTGTATAATGGGCCAACCAGAACTGCATGCAATATTCCAAGTGCAGTCAAATTTAAGTTTTATATAGCTGCAGCATGACTTTATTGCTCTTAGTACTCCCATCAATTAAGGCAAGTATTCCACATGCCTCCTTTACCACTTGTGCAGCCACTTTCGGTGAACTTTGGACCTGGTCCTCAAGATCCCTTTGTACATTAATACCATTACGGGATAATCCTAATTCCCTTTCTCGAACAAAGGCACAACATTTGCTATTTTCCACTGGGATCTCACCTACTACTACTACTGAGGACACAAAGATCTTTTTCAAATCCTTAACAATTATTCTCATTTACATTTATTAATATTCTGGGATGTTCAGAATGCCATCAAGCCATGAGAATTTATCCACATTGATGTTTTTCGGAAGACATAGCACTACCTCCTTCAGAATCTCAAAATGCTCCAGCACACTAGCATATATCACTGTACCTTCACTATGTACCAAATCTGGTTAGTGTGACACTCTGACAGCTCGGGGGCGATCTGGAGTTTGGAGTTCTGCAAGAAATCTCTGTATGTCCTCCCTGTGGAATGCATGGATTTTCTCTGAGTCCATCAGAGTCCAAAGACTTATCAGTTAGGTTAATTGGTTATTGTAAATTAGCCCATGATTAGGTTAGAGTTATCAGGTTTGTCAGAGTTGCTGGGGTGGCATGGCTCAAAGGGGTCTACTCAATGCTATGTTATTAAATAAGTAAGCAAAGCTTCCATATCCTTCCTAGAATGAGGTGACAAGAATTTTATTTCTTCATTTACGGGATGTGGGCTTCACCAGCTAAGCCAGCATTTATTGCCCATCCCTTGTTCCCCTTGAGAAGGTGGTGATGAGCTGCCTTCTTGAACCACTGCTGTCTTTGAGGTGTAGGTATACCCACAGTGCTCTTGGGGAAGGAATTCTGTGATTTTGACCTGGCGACAATGAAAAGGCGATATGTTTCCAAGTCAGGATGATTTGGAGGGGGATTTCCAAGTGGTGGTGTTCCCAAGTATTTGCTATTCTTGTCCTTCTAGATTAGTGGTCGCCATCCTTTTTAAGCCCAAGATCCCCTGCCTTGGCCTTAGTGAAAGGCAAGATTGACCTACTAAATCTGTTAGACGAAAAACAGCTCAGATTGTACTTCCAACTTGAGGCCTTTTATTTGGGCTGGTTGTATTTGAATTACATAAAATGCTTTTGTCAAACTTTCAAATTAATTCAACCAAGAAAACACTGTAACTAGCATATCAAACAGGCCATAGCTGTATTTCTTTAAGAATATTACAATACTTCATACCTTTTGTAGTAACTTCTACTTTGAAAAAGGACCACTTGACAACTTCATGTCCAAAGGAACAACTTTATCTGGGACGGCAAAACCAATATTTAACATACAGAGGTTTTCACTGAACCACGTTGCATGGTGGAGGGGCTATACGCACATGTGCACTGGGCAGAAAGAACGGAAGTAAAACCCTGGAAACAACCTCTCTTTACAAACAGCTTTCCATAGTGGGAGTATTGTTATATTGCCATTATCCTAATTAGTATTACTTATTTTTATAATGCTTACATTACAACACCTTTAATTCTAAGTTTCATTATTTAATTTTATTTCAACAGGAAAAATAAATGAATAAAAATGACCGAGGCTGAATACTTTCTGCTAGTTCTCTGAAATTTAGCTCATAACTACAGACAGCCAGTCTGAAACAGTCTGTGAGGTGTCTATCAGTAAGACAGCTCCTGTACTTAAATTTAATAATTTTCATCTGTGAATATGTAATTTCACACAGATAAGTTGACCCAAAGTAGGCACTGACTTTTAGTGCACATGTGGTGAGATGAAACTTCTCCCTGCTGACAAGCCCCCAAAAGTCACCGTCCCGTGATCTTGCTTTAAGCTCGATGTCATTTTGCAAATCAATTATTTCCATTTCAATATCACTTGGCACACCAAATACTTGCTGGAATTTGGCTTCTATCTGTTCTGTATCGATTGGCAGAAATGGGTTTGAAATAAATGCAGCAATATCTTTCATGACGTTTAACTCCCCAAAATGCCGATCGAACTGTATTGCCAGTTTGTCTAAGTAAGCACAGTACTGCTCAGGGTGAAAAGCATTATTTTTCCTTGATGGCCTGTAACATTTTCTCCAAGTTGGTAAAGTGTGTCAGCCTTCCGTTCTTTAAATTTGAAATCCAAATTGGCCTTACATGCATTTACTGCAATTATCATGTTGGGCAGATGTTGGTCTTTTCCCATGAGCTCATTGTTAAGTGTGTTTAATTTAGCCATTAGGTCAATCAGAAACCCTAAATCCAGTAGCCACGCACCATCTGACAGTTCCTCGTTTCTTTATCTCAGGCAGCAAGTCAAAAAATTGATGCAGCACAGCACCCTCACAAACCTCCTGATAGATTGAATATTTGAACAGTTTCCTTTGTCAGACTGAATGTTGAACCTGACGCGTTTTTCAGGTGTTTTGTATTGGTAAACTGTTACTGAGACTCTAGTATAAGTTTCAGAGGTATGCAAGCTAATGACACCACTGTTTTTCATTTCCCAGTTCTTGTGAATTTGGGGAATTTGGAATTTAAAGGGGGAGAAGTGTTGTAATGTGAGCACTGTAAAGATAAGTTAATACCAATTAGAATAATGGTAATATAGCAATACTCCCACTACAGAAAGCTGTTTGTAAAGAGAGGTTGTTTCTGGGGTTGCGAGGTTTTACTTCTGTTCTTTCTGTCCGATGCACATGTATGTATAGCCCCTCTGCTGTGTAGCGCAGTTCAAGGAAAACCTCTATATGTTAAATATTGGTTTTGCCATCCCAGATAAAGTTGTTCCTTTGGACATGAAGTTGTTGAGTGGTCCTTTTTCAAAGTAGAAGTTATTACATATGACTCACATATGCGCTCTAGGGGTAAAATTTGCTTTTGCATCAAAAGGTTATCAGGCATAGTACACACTGCTGCAACTGCTTGTTGATGGTGGAGGGTACCAATCAAGTGGGCATCTCTGTACTGGATGGTGTCAAGCTTCTTGAGTGTTGATGGAGCTGCATTCATCCAGGAGTGTGGCAAGTATTCCATTACACTCCTGACCTGAGCCTTGCAGATGGTGGACTGGCTTTGGGGAGTCAGGAGGTGAGTTACATGTCGCAGGATTCCTAGCCTTTGACTTGTTCTGGTAACCATGGTGTTTATATGGCTAGACCAGTTCATTTTTCTGTCAATGGTAAACCCCAGGATGTTGACAGTAGGGGATTCAGTTGACTCAGTATTCCAAGTGTGGTCTAACCAGGGCTTTTTGAGCTACAACATTACCTCGCGACTATTGAACTCAATCACCTGATTAATCAATATACAACATGCCTTCTTAACAGCCCTATAAACTTGCAAGGCAACTTTAAGTTTAACAATGGATGTAGATCTGAGCATCCCTCTGTTCCTTTATGTTGCTAAGAATCCTGTCATTAGCCATGTATTCTGCTTTCAAATTTAACCTTTTAGTCTGATTGGCCTGTCACTGTTTCAGGTTGATCTCCATCTGCCATTTTCCTGCCCAGTTCTGCAGGTATAGATTGAGTGAATAGCCAGAGACATTTCCCCAGGGTAGAATTAGCTAATACAAAATGGCCTAATTTTAAGGTGATTGGTGAAAAGTATAGAATGTCAGAAGTCAGTTTATTTAACAAAGTAAGTGTTGAATGTTTGGAACACCCTACCAGAGGTGGTGGTAGAGGTAGATGCATTTAAGGAACTCTTAACAAATGCAGCCAAGTTTCCCTGGATCCCATGCATCCTGACTTTCTGAAAGAGCCTACTGTTACGTACTCATGACTCATGACAGTGGTACCCTTGTCACGTGACTGGGGTTGAAGCTATACTGGAGGTGGAGGATCACCATCTTGTGATGGTGGAGTGATGTCATTTTCCCACCAGTAGAGATCATATGACAGGTTTTTTTAACAGGTTATAAAAGGAAGACCCCACACTGTGAGGAGGGGCAGTTCGTGGCTGGATTTACCATGTTGACTTCATGCCACTGCGTGATTTAATGTGATGACGCAGTTTAGTTGAAGGATGAAGTTTTTATCTAATGCCTAAAGTTTAAAAGGTCATTGCCAACAGTTTCTTTACAATACTGCTAGTTGAGGATCAGTGGAGAGTGAAGATCGGAGTTCCGGAGTTAAAGATTGAGGAGAATCTATTTCGACAGTGAAACGGGTTCGACCTTGTTTAATCCTTATTTGGAAGGAATTTGTTGACTGTTCTCATGTTAATCTCTGCGGGATAGCAGAAGATTGAGGACAGTGTGATAAAGGAAAGGTCAGTGCCTTTAAGCCATTTTGTTTCATTTCGTAAATTCTTCGTGGGAAGTTCGACGCCGGGGATTGAAGCAAAACAACGTGAAAGAGAATTTAAATCGTCTTATAAAGTCTCTCCTTTTAAATGGACTGTGAGCATTTTTGAACTTTTGGCAATACTACTTTAAAGAACTGTTTTTGCAACATCGCTTTTAGAACTGTTCAAGCTGCCGCACAGCAGCTGATTTCCAGTTACATTAGTGTTTGTTTACTTTTGGGGGGGTTTATTTACAGCGTTTAATAAATGTGTTATTTGTTATATAAACCCATGCTGAACTCATATATTTATTGTTGCCTGAATACGTAACACTACCATGGGGAACATTATCAAAGCAATTACTAAAATCCATATACACTTCATCCTTCTACCTTTGTCAGTGTGCTCCGTCACATCCTCAAAGAGTTTAATAAGGCTCATGAGGCATGACTTTACCCCTCACAAAGCTCTGATGACAATCACTAATCAGTTTATTCTTCTCCATATGTTTGAAAATCCTGTATATCCCAGGGTTATCCCTACTCCCTTTCTTGAACAAAGGAATAACATCCAGAATCAGGATCAAATTTATTATCAGTGGCATGTGTTGTGAAATTAGTTTACTTAGCAGCAGCAGTTCAATGTAATACATAATAAAGAAAAAGTAAACAAAATATAATAATAATGATGATACAGGCAGTCCTCGGGTTACAAACTCGTTCCGTTCCTGAGTCTGTCTTTAAGTTGGATTTGTACCTAAGTTGGAACAGGTACATCTGGTATTATTTAGAGTCAGTTAGTCAAATGTTTGTCTTAGTATATAGTATATATTTCACTTTTCTATGCATATAAAACACTAAAGAAATGTATGTATTTCAATAATTAAACCACTGTGTTGCTTAGTAATAATTGTAGCTTTCATTGGGGCAGGGCCTTTCACATGCTCCATTATTCTAATTTTATCCTTTAAAATTATTCCGATTGTTGACCGACTGTAGCCTAACACTTTTCCAGTGACCAACGGCGTTTCACCTCTTTCCGATCGTTTTTTTATTTCCATTTTATTTTCAATCGTAGTTGTTTTCCATCAACGGAATAGAAACACTGCAGGCAGTGGGTCCTGAGCTCCGCCGGGTCCTAAAGTCCACTGCACTGAATTCCCTGGGTCCTAAAGTCCACACTGAGACAGGTTAAATGGGACAAGTGCTGACTGGACAAGGTGGTCAGGGTGAATCTTGCTAAGAAAAATTTAAGCCAAATACAAAGTTGCAGACTCAACACAGTGTCAACGACAACGACTTAAAACGGTGGATGGCGTTGTTATCCAACTTAAAATGGTGGGCAGCATCGTGATCCAACTTAAAATGGCGGACAGCGTTCTCCTTCCTCGGTTCGTAAGTACAAGTTGTTCGTAAGTCGGACATTCATAGAGGAAGCTGTGGATAGACATATCAGAATGGGAATGGGACGTGGAATTAAAATGTGTGGCCACTGGGAGATCCTGCTTTTTCTGGTGGACATGCCACATCCCATTCCCATTCTGATATGTCTATCCATGGCCTCCTCTACTGTCAAGATGAAGCCACACTCAGGTTGGAGGTTATATTCCATCTGGGTAGCCTTGAACCTGATGGCATGAATATTGACTTCTCTAACTTCTGTTAATGCCACTCCTCCCCTTCTTACCCCATCCCCTCCTTTTTTTCTCTCTCTGTGCCCGTTCTCCATCTCCCTCTGGTGCTCCCCTCCCCCTTTCTTTCTCCCTAGGCCTCTTGTCCCATGATCCTTTCCCATCTCTAGTTCTGTATCCCTTTTGCCAGTCATCTTTCCAGCTCTTAACTTCACCCCACCCCCTCCGGTCTTCTCCTATCATTTCTGATTTCCCCCTCCCCCTCCTACTTTCAAATCTCTTACTATCTTTTCTTTCAGTTAGTCCTGACGAAGGGTCTCGGCCCGAAACGTAGACAGTGTTTTTTTTTTCCTATAGATGCTGCCTGGCCTGCTGTGTTCCACCAGCATTTTGTGTGTGATGCTGTGGGTGCTCAGGGTCCTTAGTAATGGACGCTGTCTTTCTTGAAGATGTCGCGGGTGGTTTGTAGTCTAGTACCCAAGGTAGAGCTGACTAGATTTACAACCCTCTGCAGCTTCTTTCGGTCCTGTGTAGTAGCCCTTCCATACCAGATAGTAATGCAGCCTGTCAGAATGCTCTCCATGGTATGTCTATAGAAGTTTTTGAGAGTATTTGTTGTCATACCAAATCTCTTCAAACTCTCAATGAAGTATAGCTGTTGATTTGTCTTCTTTATAACTGCAGTGATATGTTGGGACCAGGTTAGAATCTTAGGGGTCTTGACACTCAGGAACTTGAAACTATTCACTCTCTCCACTTCTGATTCTCTATGAGGATTGTTGTGTGTTCCTTCATCTTACCCTTCTTGAAGTCTACAATCAGCTCTTTCGTCTGTTATGAACCCCATAACTGGGTTACTTACCAGCAAAGATAGAGACGTCCATTGGAGTCTGGTGATACTATTTTTAACAGTATTTTTAACAAAAATACATAAAAATAATATCAATGCAAATATACAGATAATATACGTCGTCAATACTAAACCTAAAAGTGCGGGTATAATAATAATCAATAAGAAATAAGCTCTATCGTTGTCTAGGGGATAATGAATTGTCTGATACAGGCTGCAGTCATTGTTTGTTTGTCGCTGTGTTGCAATTGTTGGAGAGAGAGAGAGAAATAGAAAAATAACTTGCCGACTTTCCTTGATACGATCTTGATCCGTATCTGTGCTTTAGCTAGACTGTTTCGTGGAGGACTCGCCACCCAGGCAAGGATGGACACACACACAAGCCCCCCACTGGTCTCGTACGTATCTCCTGGTGTGTCTGAGGGGTGTTCCCCAGACCCCTCTTTTATCCTCACTCACGGGGTCTCAGATGTCAATCATGTTGGGATGATGAAATCCCCCAACCAGACCACTCTGGTTGTCCCTTGAGGGGTTTCAATGAATAGTACAGTACTCAATACACAATTCCTTCTCCAAGAGACAATAGCAGTAATCAGTGGTTCCGTTCCGCTTCTGTTAGGAGACATTCCACCTTGTTGTGTATTCTGCGTTGTCTATAATAACTGCCTTTGCTGTGATCCTGTGTCTCTGTCTCTCTCATTTCCTGACATGCTGTGTATCTCTCTCATTTCCTGGGTCTCAGACCCGAAATAATAGCGATCTTGTGATTCTCAAAAAAGGAGGGTGCGACTTTGCTCCCTTCATTCATAACACGTCTTACTGACGTTGAGTGCCAGGTTGTTGCTGTGACACCACTCCAGTAGTTGTCATATCTCGCTCCCGTACACCCGCTCATCCCCATCTGGGGTTCTTTCAACAATGGTTGTATCATCAGCAAATTTATGGATGGTATTTGAGCTATGCCTAGCCACTCAGTCATGGGTATATAGAGAGTAGAGCAGTGGGCAAAGCACACACCCCTGAGGTGCGCCAATGTTGATCGTCAGTGAGGTGGAGATATTATCACCAATCCGCACAGATTGTAGTCTTCCAGTTAGGAAGTTGAGGATCTGTTTGCAGAGGGAGGTACAGAGGCCCAGATTCTACAACTTCTCATTCAGGATTGTGGGAATGATGATATTAAATGCTGAGCTATAGTCGAGGAACAGCATCCTGACATTGGTGTTTGTGTTGTCCAGGTGGACTAAAGCTATGTGAAGGGCCATTGAGATTACATCTGCCATTGACCTATGGTGGCGATAGGTAAATTGCAATGGGTCCAGGCCCTTGCTGAGGCAGGAGTTCAGTCTAGTCATAACCAACCTCTCAAAGCATTTCATTACTGTTGATGTGAGTACTACTGGATGATAGTCATTAAGGCAGTTCACATTATTCTCCTTAGACACTTGTATCATTGTTGCCTTTTTGAAGCAAGTGGGAACTTCTGCCCATAGCAGTGAGAGGTTAAAAATGCCCTTGAATACTCCCACCAGTTGGTTGACACAGGTTTTCAGAGCCTTACCAGGTACTCCATCGGGACCTTCTGCCTCGCAAGGGTTTACTCTCTTTAAAGACAGCCTAACGTCGGCCTCTGAGACAGAGATCACAGGGTTATCAAGTGCAGCAGGGATCTTCACAGCTGTAGTTATATTCTCACTTTCAAAGCGTGCATAGAAAACATTAAGTTCATCTGATAGTGAAGCATCGCTGCCATTCATGCTATTCAAAAGTTCTGTCTCATCCTCTTTCAAGTCAAGTTACTTTTTATTGTCATTTTGACCATGACTGATGGTACAGTACACAGTAAAAACAAGACAACGTTTTTCAGGACCATGGTGCTACATGAAATAATACAAAAACTACACTGAACTATGTAAAACAACACAAGAAAAACTACATTAGACTACAGACCTAGCCAGGATTGCATAAAGTACAGAAAGCAGTACAGGCATTACAATAAATAATAAATAAGACAATAGGCACAGTAGAGGGCAGTAAGTTGGTGTCAGTCCAGATTCTGGGTATTGAGGAGTCTGATGGCTTGGGGGAAGAAACTGTTACATAGTCTGGTTGTGAGAGCCTGAATGTTTCAGTGCCTTTTCCCAGATGGAGAAGTGTTTGTATGAGGGGTGCGTGGGGTCCTTCATAATGCTGTTTGCAGATGCAGCGTGTGGTATAAATGTCTTTCTTAACTTTGTAGAAGTCATAGACCCTCTTTCTGGTGAATACTGAAATAAAGTATTCACTAAGGATTTCATCTACCTCCTCCAACTCCAGGCATATTTCCTCTTCAAAATTCGAAGTAAATATATTATCGAAGTGCATACCAGCAGTTAGTTGGTCACCAGTGGACAACTGTAATCAAGCGCTTAGATACTGCATAATGCCATCTCCAAAAAAGAAACAATCCATCCCGGTGCATTTCAAATCATTTTCAAGTATTCAACCAGGCTTGTTTCAAGAAACACACACAAAATGCTGGAGGAACTCAGCAGGCCAGGCAGCATCTATGGAAAAACTACAGTCGACATTTCGGTCACCAGTGGTGTGCCTCAGGGATCTGTTCTTGTACCCCTTCTCTTTGGGATTTTTATAAATGACCTGGAAAAGAAAGTAGAGGTATTGGGTTAGTAAATTTGTTGATGACACAAAGGTTGGAGGTGTTGTGGATAGTGCGGAGGGCTGTCCGAGGTTACAGCGGGACATTCATAGGATGTAAAACTGGCCTGAGAAGTGGCAGATGGAGTTCAACCTAGATAAGTGTGAAGTGGTTCATTTTGGTAGATAAAATATGATGGCAGAATATAGTATTAATGGTAAGACTGTTGGCAGTGTGGAGAATCAGAGGGATTTTGGGGCCCAAGTCCATAGGACACTCATCAACCGTGGGATTGAGTTTAGGAGCCGAGAGGTAATGTTGCAGCTATATAGGACCCTGGTCAGACCCCTCTTGGAGTACTGTGCTCAGTTCTAGTCGCTGCACTACAGGAAGGATGTTGAAACTATAGAAAGCGTGCAGAGGAGATTTACAAGGATGTTGCCTAGATTGGGGAGCATGCCTTATGAGAATAAGTTGAGGTAACTTGGCCTTTTCTCCTTGGAGTGACAGAGGATGAGAGGTGACCTGATAGAGGTACCTAAGATGACAAGAGGCATTGATCGTGTGGATAGTCAGAGACCTTTTCCCAGGGCTGAAATGGTTAGCATGAGAGGGCACAGTTTTAAGGTGCTTGGAAGCAGGTACAGAGAAGATGTTGGGAGTAAGTTTTTTACGCAGAGAGTGGTGAGTGCATGGAATGGGCTGTCAGTGACGGTTGTGGAGGTTGATACGATAGGGTCTTTTAAGAGACTCCTGGATAGGTACATGGAGCTTACAAAAATAGAGGGCTATGGGGAACCCGAGGTAATTTCTAAAGTAAGTACATACTCGGCACAGCATTGTGGGCCGAAGGGCTTGAATTGTGCTGTATGTTTTCTGTGTTTTGGACTGAAACCCTTCAGCAGGACTGAAGGCCTGTCGTGCTGAAGGGTTTCAACCTGAAACATCGACTGTACACTTTTCCATAGATGCTGCCTGGCTCGCTGAGTTCCTCCAGCATTTTGTGCGTGTTGCCTGGATTTCCAGCATCTGTAGATTTTCTCTTGTTTGTTGTTTCAAGAAATACGATCTGCATATAACCTGTAGCACCAGAGGTCCCAGCACACTAGACCACTGTTACCCTAAAATAAGGATTGCCTATAGTTCCATGCCCAGACTGAATTTTGGTAAATCTAATCCGTAGACTGTCCTTCACCTGCCTGCACACAGGCAGAGGCTAAAGAGCAAAGCTCCAGAGATTAGGACAGAAAGAGGTGGTTGTGGGAGGCAGAGCGGTGGCGAGAGATTGATTCAAGCCAGTGGACTGGGCCATGTTCAAGGACTCATCTGTGGATCTGAATGAATACACTATAGTTGTCACAGACTTTATAAAAACAGTCATAAAAGAGTGTGTCCCCACAAAATCATACTGGTCCCCAACCATGGATAAACCGTGAGATCTGCTGAGGACCAGATCAGAGGCATTCAGGTCTGGTGACAAAATAGTTATTAGAGGCCCAGTTACAATCTCTGGAAATCCATCTCAAGAGTGAAGTGGCAATTCCAGACTCCCAGACTAAACTTGAATCAACAAAGGATACTCACCATTTGTGCCAGGGCTTGAAAACTATCATATAAAGTAAAATCAAGCAACATAGGCAACAACAGTCTTTGCTTCCAGGTGAGATCAATGCCTTCTATGTTTACTTTGAGCTTCAAAACATGGAGGAACCATCATGAACTTCCACAGTTGCTGCTGATCCTTTGATTTCAGTCTTTGAGAATAGCCTTCAGGAGGGTGAACTGATGAAAAGCATCCAGCCGAAGTGGGCTAGCTGGCCAAGTGCTAAATACCTGTGCTGATCAACTGGCTGGAGTGTTTACTGAGATATTTTACCCCATTGCTTCAGCAGTCTGAGGTACCCACCTTCTTAAAGCAGGCTTCACTTATACCGGTGTCGAAGAACAGCGTGGTAACCTGCCTCAATGATTAGTGTCCAATAGCACTAAGTGATGAAGTGGTTATCTACTCCTGTCTGAAAAGTGACTTGGATCTGCTCCAATTTGCCTACCAGCACAATAGATCCACAGGCAATGCCATCTCATTGGTTCCTCACTCAGCCCTGGAACGTCTGCACAGCAAAGATGCACACATCAGGATGTTCTTTTTTGACTACAGCTCAGTATTCAATGCCAGCGTCCCCTCAAAACTAATCAATATGCTTCAAGATCCGAACTTCATTACCTCCGTCAATTTCCTCACTTGCAGACACTAGTCAGTTTGGATTGGTAATGACATCTTCTCACTATCTCCATCAACACAGGTACACCCCAAGGCTGTGTGTTTCACCCTCAACTCTAATTGCTTTACACTTATGACTGTGTGGCTAAGCACTGCTCCAATGCCGTATTCAAGTTTGCTGATGATACCACTGTCATAGGTGGTGATGAACCAGCCTGTAGGAGGGGACCGAAAATCTGCCCGAGTAGTTCCACAATAACCTCTTGACACCCCAGTCTCCTCTACCCCTCACCACCCGAACCTCCGACGACTCAGCCAAACACCATCGTCAGTGTGCTCACTGTCTTCCGGATTCCAGTAAGTGAAACTACACTTATTTCCACTTACTTCTACTTTATATAGGCTGTGTATTTTTATGTGTTATTTGGTATGATTTCTTATTTGGTTTCATTTGGCAGCTTCATAGATTAAAGTTTACTGTAGAGTGCTCCTGCTGAGAGCGCTTGCGCTGAATGCTTCTGCGGAGAGTCCTGCCCAGAGCGCTTGTGTGAGACTTTCGCTACGGTGGACAGAACTGTCCTTCAATGACTACAGAAAAGTATTTCTGCTTTATATAGGCTGTGCATTTATCATAACATTTCTGCTTTTACTATATGTAACTTATTTTAGATTTTATGTGTTATTTGGCATGATTTGGTAGGTTATTCTTTGGGTCTGCAAACGCTCAACAATTTTTCCCATATAAATAAATGGTAATTGCTTCTTCACTTTACGAAATTCCGGCTTACGAACCATTTCATTGGAACGCTCTACCTTTGAATCGTGGGGGAAACCTTTATCACATGCGGTCTGGTATCTGCTGTAAGCAGCCTGTCTACATATTATGTCAGGAATTCTTCATGGACATACTGAACAAATTCTGCTCCAGAGGTGCCATCAATGGTAAAGAAGTTGAAGTCACTCATAACACAACCCTGTTATTTATCTTGTATGGAATTCCCTGCCCTGGGGGAAACAAATCTAATTATCTGTCTTCTCTATACATCTCATATACATCCACCATCTGAAAGTGCTTCGAGAGGCTGCTGATAGTGCCATCACCAGTTCTCTGGACTCATTTCTCAATCACACTTTATTTGCTTATGCTCATGGAGAACAGCATAGCTCCTGTCACCACACTGCTCTGATGTTGCATTTTTGTGCAGAATTGACTAGCTGTTATGGATGTTGACGTTTTGGTAAACTTTATTTGCTCAAATTCCTTATTTGTAAGATCAATTGCCATTCAAAATACACATGTTAAAAATTCATAGAAACTACAAGTGAACAATGATGATACTTTGTAGTTAGTAAAAGTAATTGTCTCTTAATTGGTGTGTCTTCCTTAAATCCTTCTGTTACATCCTTATCTTGTCTCTGAATGCCAAATGCCAGATATGCTGTGCATTTGCTAAGAAGCTATGCTCTTTAAATACCTTTATTGCCCTTGCTGACTACACTCTATGGAACATGGAACATGGAGCAGTACAGCAGCGGAACAGGGCCTTAGGCCCACAATGTTGTGCTGAACATATAAATATCCGGCTAAACTGATACTAAATGCCCACACAATGTCCATTGTCATCATCATCAGCTGCCATGCCCAGTTTGAGCTTTGACTGCCATGGCCCACACACTCCTGTTTCGGGTCAAGTGGATCAATTCATTGGTATTCATTTCAAGTTCTCTGGCTGCTGTCTGCATCATCATTTGTCTTTGCCTTTGTCTTGCTTTCTTCCCTTCAATCTTTCTTATAATTGCTGTACATTCTAACTCCTGTTTCCTAATCACATGTCCAACAAAGTCACATTGCTTTTTCATGATCTCATACATTATTTCTCTTTTTGAGCTTGCTCTGTTCATGACATCCTCATTAGATATTCGTTTTGTCCATGATATTCTTTGCATCCTCCTCAAAAACCACATCTCTGCTGCTTCAATTCGTTTCCTCATGTTACGTATTGTTGAACATTCTGAGCCATATAACATAACCGGATAAACGGAACATTTCAGTGCTCTGAGGCGGGTTGTCATTCCTAGGTTAGTGTTGACCAGTATACTCTTCATTCTCGTAAAGGTGTCCTATTCTTCTCTTGATGTCCATGTCGCACCTGCCATCTGATGTCACCCAGCTTCCTAAATAGCAAAAGTTGTGTACTTGTTTTATGTCTTGCCCGTTTATTCTCAGTCTGCAGATAGGATTTCCCTAACTTTTGGCTATCACCATACATTCTGTCTTTTTGCAATTGATAGATAGACCCATTTTTGCACTTTCTTCAACAACTATATCAATTAAGTTTTGTAGTTCTTCCTCCATACTTGCAATTAACACAGTGTCATCCGCATATCTGAAATTATTGATGTTTTCACCGCCAACTTTGATTCCCAAGATGTCTCTTATTTGTTGTAATATTGTTTCACTATACACATTAAACAAATCAGGAAAGAAAACACACCCTTGTCTAATGCCTCTCTTGATTTTCTCCTGGAATATTTCAAATAACTCATTGTGCTTCATTTTATCAAATGCTTTTGTGTAGTCGATAAAACAAACAAATCCTTTTACACTTGAATAGCTCGTTCTGAGAGTATCCTTAACATCAATATTGCGTATCTTGAACCTTTGCCTTTCACAAAACCACATAGTTCTTTATCTATTTCAGCTTGTATCTTACTTTTAGTTCTTGTCATCAAAATTCTTTGAAGTATCTTGATGATATGACTCATTTTACTTATGGTCCTATGTAATTCACATTTTATTACTCCAGGTTTTTTAGGAAGAGTGATAAATACTGATTTTTTCATCTGATATTATTTCAGTCTCATAAATGTCATTGATTAAATGAGTATTTCAATTCCATAATTTTCAAGGGCAATAATTTGTTCTATTACTAATTCATCAGGACCTGCTGCCTTTCCTTTCTTTATCTTATGCATTATGAACTTAGGATTTTGAATACTTACTTTAAAAACCATTCAAGACACTTATGGACCTGGAAAAGTCCAGGTGATAACACCAGAAACTTAAGACAATGTCCATATCTCTGTTATTTCTTCAAATTTATGTGCATATCTAAGCAACTCTTGAAAGGTCCCTGATGGATCTGCTTCTACCACCATTCCAGGCTATGTATTTCAGGCACCCACCATTTTCTGTGCAAAAAAAAAACTTGACTCACATCTCCTTTAAAATTATCCCCCTCACTTTAAATGCATGCCCTCTAATATTAGACATTTTAACCCAAGGAAAAAGTACTATCTCTCTACTCTATCTATGCCTCTCATATTCTTACAAACCTCTGTTGGATCCTCTCTCTGCCTGCCACTCCAGAGAGAACAACCCATGTTTTTGCACCTTCTTGTTCTGGCACATGCCTTCTAATCCAGGCAACGTCCAATTAAACCTTTTCTGCACCCTCTCCAAAACCTCAACATTTTGCCTCTAATGGGGCGATCAGAATGATATGCAGCAGTCCATATGTGGCCTAATTAGTGTATTATAAAGTTGAAACATAACTTCCTGAACCTTGAACTCAGTACCTTGACTAATAAAGGGAAACCTGACATATGCCTTCTTAACCACCCTATGGTATTGCTCTTAACAGTGTACTCTCTCTTTACATTTGACCTACCAAGACATGACATGCCTCACATAAAGCTGTTGTTTTCCAAATGCTTATGAATTCTATCCCTAAGAATTCTCTCCAGTAACCTATCTACCAATGACATGAGACTCAATTACCAGGTTATCCCATTCCTTTGAACAATCGTACAGTGTAAGGACCTCACCTGAGGCTGGAGAAGACAGAAAGATATTGGTCAAAGCCCCAGCACTCTCTTCAGTCAACACAAAGTACACTGCAGATGTTGTGGTCAAATCAAGATGTACAAACAAGCTGGATGAACTCAGCAGGTCGGGCAGCATCTGTTGAAATGAGCAGTCAACGTTTCAGGCCGAGACCCTTCATCAGGACTGAAGAAGCAGGGGGCAGGGGCCCTATAAAGAAGGTAGGGGGAGGGTGGAAGGTGCCAGGTGAAAAACCAATCAAAGGAAAGATGAAGGGGTGAGGGAGGGGATAGGCCAGAGAGGTGAAGAATGAATGAAAGGGGAAAGCACTATGGGTAGTAGAAAAAGACAGAATCATGAGAGAGGTGATAGGCAGCTAGAAGAGAAGGCAGAGTGAAAGTGAGGTGGTGGAAGGGAGAGGGAGGGAGTTACTGGAAGTTGAATTTGATGTTCATACCAAGGGGCTGGAGGCTACCCAGATGGTATATGAGGTGTTACTCCTCCAACTTGAATTTGGCCTCATCATGGCAGTAGAAGAGGCCATGTATGGACATACCTGAATGGGAATGGGGAGCAGAGTTGAAGTGGGAGATCCTGTCTGTTGTGGTGGACGGAGCAGAGGTGCTCGATGAAGTGGTCCCCCAATCTGCATCGGGTCTCGCCCATGTAGAGGAGGCCGCACCGGGAGCACAGGATGCAATAGATTACCCCAACAGACTCACAAGTGAAGTGTTGCCTCACCTGGAAGGACTGTTTGGGGTTCTGAATGGTGGTAAGAGAGGAGGTATAGAGACACTTGTAGCACTTACGCTTTCAGGGGTAAGTACCAGGTGGGAGATCTGTGGGGAGGGACGTGTGGACCAGGCAGTCGCGGAGGGAACGATCCCTGTGAAAAACAGAGAGGGAAAGATGTGCTTAGTCCTGTTGAAGGTGGCGGAAGTTGCGGAAGATAATATGCTGGATCCGGAGGCTGGTGGGGTGGTAGGTGAGGACAAGGGGAACACGAGTCTCTGTTGTGGCGACGGGAGGATGGGGTGAGGGCCGAAGGTTGGGAAATGGAGGAGATGCAGGTGAGGGCATCATTGATGACGGCAGAAGGGAAACCACGATTCTTAAAGAAAGAGGACATTTGAGATGTCCTGGAATGGAAAGCCTCATCCTGGGAGCAGATGCAGCGGAGACGGAGGAATAGGGAATAGCATTTTTACATTTGGCAGGGTGGGAAGAGGTATAATCAAGATAGTTATAGGAGTCAGTGGGTTTATAGAAGATGTCAGTGGATAGTCTGTCTCCAGAGATGGAGATGGAGTCAATTTCATTGACTTTGCCTCTACCTTTTACCCAGCCTTCAAATTCAGTTGGTCCATCTCGGACACTTCTCTCCCCTTTCTTGATCTCTCAGTCTCCAACTCTGGACTAAGTTCTTTACTAAGTTCCTCACCTGCCTTAATATCCAAGGTTCTCTGACCTATGTAGTGCTGCCAAAACGAGTGTGTCCGTTTTCCCGGGTGACTGCAGCACTCTCTGCCGACTCAAGCTCTGACTCAACTCAGTTTTAGTGACGGTTAGGAGCCAGCGTCAATGCCCCACAACACGCTGATTTGATTACGTACAGTACAGAATGCTGGACTGAGAAGCATTCTGATCTGTCGTAGATCTGCTCCCACACTCAAGGATTAGGTGGGGCACACATGCTTCTGTTCCAAGATGTGCGATCATGATTTATAATTATCTTGGTACTTGAATTAGTAATATGTTTTGTTCTGAAGGGAGATGATATGGATGCGATGGGAGGTGAGGATCTCAATACACTAGCTATCACTAAAGAGGTAGTGCTGAGTTAACTTGTGGGCCTAAAGTCCCCTGGTCCTGATGGAGTATATCCCAAGGTACTGAAGGAAATGGCAGGTTATAGTAGAGGCATTGGTGGTAATTTACCAAAATTCCCTGGACTCTGGGTCCCAGCGGATTGGAAGAAGGCGAATGTCATGCCACTATTCAAAAAAGGATGTAGGCAATAGGCCAGTTAGTTTAACATCTGTAGCTGGAAAAATGCTTGAAGCTGTCATTAACAAATAAATAATGAGGTATCTGGAAAGAAGTGGATCCATCAGACAGATGCAGTATGGATTCAGCAAAGGCAGGTCCTGTTTGATTAACTTACTGGAGTTCTTTGAGGATAGAACAAGCACAGTGGATAGAGAGGAACAGATGGACGTTATTGACTTGAATTTCCAAAAGGAGTTCAATAAGTTGCCACATAAAAGATTTATCTAAAAGTTATGGATGCTCAGATTTGGAAGTGATGTGGAGGAGGTTCACCAGATTGATTCCCCAAAGTCTGATGAATCCATGGAATTCTCTGCCCAATGAAGCAGTGGAGGCTACCTTGGTAACTATATTTAAGACAAGATTGTTTAGATTTTTGCATAGTAGGGGAATTAAGGCTTATAGAAACATAGAAAACCTATAGCACAATACAGACCCTTTGGCCCCAAAACTGTACCGAACATGTCCTTACCTTAGAAATTACCTGGGTTTACCAATAGACCTCTATTTTTCTGAGCTCCATGTATCTGGCCAGGAGTCTCTTAAAAGACCCGACCGTATCCACCTCTAGCACCGTCACCGGCAGCCCATTCTATGCACTCGTTACTCTCTGCGTACCTACTTCTCAGTACCTTAAAACTATCCTCTCATGCTAGCCATTTCAGCCCTTGGGAAAAAGCCTCTGACTATCCACACAATCAGTGCCTCTCATCATCTCTATCAGGTGACCTCACATCCTCCGTTGCTCCAAGGAGAAAAGCTGAGTTCACTCAACCTATTCTCATAAGGCATGCTCCCCATTCCAGGCAATATCCTTGTAAATCTCCTCTGTACTCTTTCTGTAGTTTCCACATCCTTCCTGTAGTGAGGCGACCAGAACTGAGTACAGTCCTCCAAGTGGGGTCTGACCAGGATCCTATATAGCTGCAACGTTACCTCTTGGCTCCTAAACTTAATCCTATGATTGATGAAAGCCAATGCACCGTATGCTTTCTTAACCACAGAGTCAACCTGTGCAGCAGCTTTGAGTGTCCTGTGGACTTGGACCCCAAGATCCCTTTGATCCCTCTGATCCTCCACACTGCCAAGAGTCTTACCATTAATATTTGACCTACTAAAATGAACCATCTCACACTTATCTGGGTTGAACTCCATCTGCCACTTCTTGGCCCAGTTTTGCATCCCATCAGTGTCCCGCTGTAACCTTTGACAGCCCTCCACACTGTCAACAACACCCCGAACCTTTGTGTCATCAGCAGATTTACTAACCCATCCCTCCACTTCCTCATCCAAGTCATATATAAAAATCACTAAGATTAGGGGTCCCAGAACAGATCCCTGAAGCACACCACTGGTGACTGACCTCCATGCAAAATTTGACTTTTCTACAACCACTCTTCATCTTCTGTGGGCAAGCCAGTTCTGGATCCACAAAGCAATGTCCCTTTGGATCCCATGCCTCCTTGCTTTCTCAATAAGCCTTGCATGGGATACCTTGTCAAATGCTTTGCTGAAATCCATATACACTACATCTCCTGCTGAACCTTCCTCAATGTGTGCTCTTCATTTCTTCTTGACTAGATTTACAACAGCCTTTGTACACCACGGTTCCTGTATCCTACCATCCTTTCCCTGTCTCATTGGAATATACCTATGCAGAACTACATGCAAATATCCCCTGAATATCTGCCACATTTCTTTATGGGGAAAAGGCAGTTAGGTAGAGATGAGTCCTTGGTCAGATCAGCCATGATCTTATTGAATGGCAGAGCAGGCTTGACGGGCCAGATTGCCTACTGATGCTCTTATTGCTTATGTTCCTTATGTTTGTGTTATCATTGTTACATTGAGTATGTTTTCTAAATTAATAAATACAATATTGTAGCATAGAGTATATAATGCTATTAACATTAAAATGACAATTATGTCATAAAATGACAGTCTTACAGTACAAGTTGTTGTGAATTGTAGAATAATCACTAACCTATATCAGCTGCAATTTAATTCATTCATTCATGAATTGAGATCTGCAGATGTGAAGAATGTTTCATAGTTGTGATAAGGTTTTGGTGTTGGAGTGCAGTGCCCTTAATACTCCTAACATAACAATGTGCATTTCTGTAAAAAAAAGATCAAATTTGTCTCATCTGTCCACAGAACATTGTCTTAGAAGAATTGTAGATTATCCAGATGGTCTTTTGCAAACTCGAGACATGCAGTAATGTTTTTTTTGGAGAGCGATGGTTCCATGACTCCCATTCTTGTTCAGTATTTTACTAAAAGTGGCCACATGAATAGAGACTTTAGCAAGCTCTAGAGATCTCTGCAGGTCTTTTGCTGTTACCTTTGTGTTCTTTTTCTTTGTTTTCAGCATTGCCTGTTGTGCTGTTTGTGTGACCTTTGCAGATTGCTCACTGCCAAGTAAACAGCAACAGTACTAAGTTTCTTCATTTATAGACAATTTCTCTTACTGTGACTGATGAACAGTCAGGTCTTTAGAAATACTTTTGTAGCCTTTCCGGCTTCATACATATGTACAATTCTTTTTGTAAGGTCATGAAAGTTGTTTAGATTGAGGCATGATGCACATATACAGATCTTTCCTGAGAAGAACAGGTACTTAATCTCTTTTTTATAGGGCACAATACCTCTACAACCCACACCTCCAATCTGATCTCAATGATTGAAGCACCTGACTCCAAATAGCTTTTGTAGAAGGCATTACCCCAGAGGTTCACATACTTTTTCCAACAAATACATGTAATACTGGATCATTTTTCTCAATGTAAATGAACAAGTATAATGTTTTCTGTGTTATTTATTTAATTGTGCTCTCTTTGTCTAGTTTTAGGATTTTTGTGAAGATCTGATCGCATATTATGTCATATGCAGAAATAGGGAAAATTCTACAGTGTTCACAAACTTTACAAAACTTTTGTGTCATCAGCAAATTTACTAACCCATCCCTTCAGTTCTTCATCCAGGTCATTTATAAAAATCACGAAGAATAGGGGTCCCAGAACAGATCCCTGAGGCACACCACTGGTGACCGACCTCCATGCAAAATCTGACCTGTCTACAACCACTCTTTGCCTTCTGTGGGCAAGCCAGTTCTGGATCCACAAAGCAATGTCCCTTTGGATCCCAGGCCTCCTTATTTTCTTAATAAGCCTTGCATGGGGTACCTTATCAAATGCCTTGCTGACCTACTGCTCTTGCTTCATCAATGTGTTTAGTCACATCCTCAAAAAATTCAATCTGGCTCGTAAGGCAGGACCTGCCCTTGTGTTGTGGAAAAAAAATCTCAGGAGCAGCAGACAGAATAGATCAGGCTGACTCAGAGAATTGTTTCAGACTAAAGAGCTTTATTACATGATATCATGGAGAGCCCAGACACCTAAAGCAGAGTTCTCAGACTCTGCTCAGCAATGGATTACACTCTTATTTATACCCCAGGCATACGTGACAAGAAGCACTTAAATCTGAAAAAGGAGGGAATTTCAACTACAACTCATTAGAATAGTGAGGTCACACTATATGTCCTTGAGCGGAAATACATTTTCTTAAGTGTTAGTTCTCAAGACAGTATATTAGGCTTTCCCAAGCACAGACGTGATGATTCTTAGAACAAGGAAGCACAGACATAGTTATTTTCCCATCCCATCTACAAAGCGCATTTCAGTTACACAATGTACATTAGTTGCAGGTAAGTAATTAGAGATTTTGAATTCACATACTAGAAGGTGGTCATTAACCCCTTAATGTTCATCACAATGTCTTACTATTTTTCTTCCACAGTTCCCTCCTTGTTAATCTTCTAGATTAACATTTCTTACTGTGGTCCACCAGTGCTCCTTGCTAGCTTTATCTTTTACCGACTGCAACTCCAGCCTTGAATTCAGCTTCAAAGCGATTGCGCAACCACCAACTGCGAGTTCAGCCTTGAACTCCAGGCCAGGTCTTCACATGCTGCGATTGTGTCTCCTGTCTCCCCTTCCCCACCACCACTCTGCAATCCCCTCTCCCTCAGATCCCACCTTCAGCTCCTGGGCCCTCAGAGGCTCCATCTTCCTCTCACCCCAACCCTTCCCTCTCCACTGACACTACCAGCCTCCCTCCTCCCTCTGATCCCATCTCTCATCCGTGCCGGGTCTTTACCATTCCCTCCGACCTTCAACTCTCTGAGGCAGAGCGCTCTGTCCTTCGTAAGGGCCTCAACTTTGTCCCCCTTCGCCCACACCTCAGCAAGTTCCGCGTACGCCATGACGCTGAACTCTTCTTCTGCCTGCTCCGTCTCTGAGCTTACTTCTTTGACAAGGACTCTCCTACCCCCATTGATGACTCTTTCTCCCATCTTCAACCCTCCTCCTCTTCATGGACACCCCGCTCTGGTCTTCTGCCTGCTCTGGATCTCTTTATTGCTAATTGCTGACGGGACATCAACCGTCTTGACTTCACCACACCATGTTCCAATTCCAACCTAACTCCTTCTGAACGCTCTGCTCTCTGCTCCCTCCGCACCAATCCCAACCTCACTATAAAACCCGCTGATAAGGGGGAAGCTGTTGTAGTCTGGCGTACTGACCTCTACCTGGCCGAGGCACAGTGACAACTCTCTGATACTTCTTCTTATTTACCCCTTGATCATGACCTCACTAAGGAGCACCAGGCCACTGTCTCCTATACCATCAGCAACCTTATCAACTCCGGGGATCTCCCATCCACTGCTACCAACCTCATAGTTCCCACACCCTGCAGTTTCCATTTCTAGCTCCTACCCAAGATCCACAAACCTGCCTGTCCAGGTAGACTCATTGTCTCAGCTTGCTCCTGCCCCACCAAACTCATTTTTGCATAACTTGACACTTTTTTATCCCCCTTTGTCAATCCCTTCCCACTTATGTTTGTGACACTTCTCACGCCTTGAATTTTTTCAATGATTTTAAGTTCCCTGGCCCCCACCGCCTTATTTCAACATAGATGTCCAGTCCCTATATACCTCCATCCCCCACCAGGAAGGTCTCAAAGCTCTCCGCTTCTTTTTGGATTCCAGACCTAACCAATTTCCCTCTACCACCACTCTCCTCCCTCTAGCGGAATTAGTTCTTACTCTCAATAATTTCTTCTTTGGCTGATCCAACTTCCTGTTAGTCCTGATGAAGGGTCTCGGCCCGAAATGTCAACAGTGCTTCTCCTTATAGATGCTGCCTGGCCTGCTGTGTTGCACCAGCATTTTGTGTGTGTTGCTGATCTTTTACCATCAGGGATATCATCAGGACACCCTTGGGGCTGGACAAAGTCCTCTTTATCAACTGATACCAGCACAACCTCAGTGTTCCACATACACAGCACCCTAAAACACATATCTTTACCACTACAATTATTCCATGTGTTTCCAGCTTACCCAGCCAGAAAACCATCCCCATATTCCTTCCCACCAAGATCCTCCACTGTTACAAAAGTTTTCAAGCTGTTCTCCCACCTTCCTAATCTCCTCAACCTTCTCCATAATGTGACATCAGGAATATAAGTACAACATTCCTCTTCAACGTAACCTCTTTTTTTTTCTGTCTCAGGTGATGTGTGATTGCACATAGAGTAATGCTACCATCTCCCCTGACTTTGACTTTGTATGGGTGTAGATCTAATGAATGCATAGTTGTATGACAGAATGAACTACCACTGCTAAGCAGACCAGGGCAATGAGGCTGTAAAAGAGGGGCTGTAGCCAGGAAAATATTCCTTCAATCCCACCCCCAATATGATTACTACCTCTACTTTCTTCATATTGGTCCTCTATTGAGTATTTATTTTGTTAATACTCAGCCACTATGTATATAACATGAGGTGCAGGTTTGAATAGATATTTTTCCTGTCTCTCAATAACACTTGGATCTTGGTTCTCAGCGCTGTTCCTCTCTCTCAGGGAAGATATTGTGGCGACCCATTTCCTAGCGTATCCGAACCGACTCACAATTAGATAGCCTACGGGGGTTTGCGAGCACAGAGCTTTGGAGCCTCTGCGCCATGGGGGGCCGGTTGACAGAGGCTTAAAAGTGAGGCTGAAGTTTTCAAATAAAGTTTTTTCCTTCGACTGCAGTTACCAACTCCGTGTCGTAATTTTAGCGCTGCGTGTAGCACACCGCTACAATTGGTGACCCCGACGGTCCAAACGATTTTTGGACCAGAAATGACCGACGCCGCCTCTGTTCATGCGGTTTCGTTGAAACTGCCAGGTTTCTGGACACAGCGCCCGGACCTATGGTTCCAGCAAGCCGAAGCCCAATTCCACGTTCGCCAGATCACCTCAGAAGACACCCGCTACTACTACGTGGTGAGCTCCCTCGACCAGGACACAGCGGCCCAGGTCGCGGAGTTCGTACAGTCGCCCCCGGCAGACGGCAAGTACACGGAATTCAAAGCCCTGCTCCTCAGGACTTTCGGACTCTCACGGCGCGAGCGGGCTGCCCGTTTACTGCACCTGGATGGCTTGGGCGACAGACCTCCATCGGCTGTTCCTCTCTCTCAGGGAAGATATCACTTGTTCAGTGTTTTATTTCGTCCTCGTCGTGGTGCAACTTGCACCTGCTGGGATGTATTCAGTCAGGTTTCTCCTTCACCTTAACGGCTGTATGGGTCATCAGTAGCACGAGGTAGGGGCCTTTCCACCTGGAAGAGAAAGAATCTTTATTCATTGATCTCACATATATTCTATCTGCCAACTTAAATGGATGCACGTTACCTTCAGTTAAAGGTGCCTGGGCTTGCTGGACCCTCGTACAATTTCCCTGCCTCCTGACACAACACTTGTGCGTATTTCAGTGTCCTCTCATCGCATCATATTAGTGCTACCTTTTCTGGGGTCATTGGAGGTTAATTTCCTGTTGTCATAGGCCACCCCATCAAAATTTCATGAGGGGTAAGTCCTGTATTTCTATTCTTCTGATTTTGCAGAGTGTACATTACTAAGGACAGTGCCTTTGGCCGTCCGAGACCATTTTGCTGATAAACTTTTGTCAGAGCCACTCTTATTTTCCCCAGCAAACACGAGGAAGTCTGCAGATGCTGGAAATTCAAACAACAACACACACGAGATGCTGGTGGAACACAGCAGGCCAGGCAGCATCTATAGGGAGAAGTGCTGTCGACGTTTCGGGCTGCATTTCCCCCTTCCCCCCACTACTTTCAAATCTCTTACTATCTTTCCTTTCGGTTAGTCCTGACGAAGGGTCTCGGCCCGAAATGTCGACAGTGCTTCTTCCTATAGATGCTGCCTGGCCTGCTGTGTTCCACCAGCATTTTGTGTGTGTTGTTCTTATTTACCCATTTGCTTTTTCCACCATACCTGAGGACTGAGGCTGGTAGGGGATATGCAATTTCTACTGGAACCCCAAGGCTTCCTTCAGTCCCTGTACTAATTTATTTGTAAAATGGGTTCCCCTGTCGCTATTTATCCCTAGAGGAATTCCAAACCTAGGTATAATTTCTTTCGTCAATACGTTCACCACAGTTTCTGCATCCTTCCTCCTAGCTGGATAGGCCGCCCCTCTGGAAGACATGTCTACTATTACCAATATATACTTAAACCTTCTTTCAGCAGGCATATGTACAAAGTCAATTTGCAGAGGCGTACCATTGTTGAGTGATGGCATGCTGCATCCCTCCTTTGCCCATGTGAGACATGTGAGCTGGGGGCAAAAATAAACTGTGCGGGCACAATACTCTGCCGTCTGGGTGACGCCATAGCCCGGTATTCTGGTAACATGCAGATTTGCTCCAGCCACATTTGTCTTGCTGTGAGGCAAGATTTTGGGCTTCCTGCAACTGTTGGACATCAGTACACACAGGGAGCTCCTTCTCTCCCGATTCAACCCAAGGCGTCTGTGGCACAGCTTGTCACTGAAGGGCCACCAAACCGATTCCCCTTGGAGACCTCATTCTCAGCTGAGGTGTGTACCTCACACTTAATTATTACTAAAGTCTGTGGCAACTGAATAGCTTCTAAAAGGTTCAGTCCAAAGGGGGTGTGTTTAATTGCTTTCCCCGAGGAGGTGATAAATCCTCTATTTTACCACAATTGCCCAAAGTCATGGGCTATCCCAAATGCATAACATGAGTCAGAATAAAAGTTAGCAGCTTTTCCTTAGGCCAAAATGCAAGCAGGCTCGGGTAATGACATAAAGTTCTGCCACCTACACTGATGTTCCTATTGTCAAGGCGTAAGCTTCTACTACCTCATGGGGAGTTACTATAGCATACTCTACCAGCAACAGACCATCTCTTGGGCAGTGCAAAGAGCCATCTGTGGAAAGAATTAAATCAGGGTTATCAATAGGTTCGCTTCTCAGATTTGGTGAGGAAGTAGTAGTGGCTTCCACTGCGAGCAGACAGAACGGAACAAAAGTAGCTGGATTAATATCTGGAGATCTTTTGTATGTACAGTTGGATCGAGAGAAAAGAATCACCTCATAACCTGTCCTTCTAGTCGTGGTAAAATGCTGAGTAGCAGTTGAATTCAATAGTAGCATTATGGCATGGGGTACTATCACAGTACGTGGGTGATCCAATAAAATAGAAATAGATTTTTCTACCATTATATTTAGGTCATGGAAGGCTTTCTCCCTTTCGGGTGTTTATTCAACGAAGAGGGGCTCCGTTTTCAATGTAGCAGAACGCATTACTGCGTCCCTCTCCTGGTATTCGGGAATCCACTGTCGACAGTGCCCCACCCACCATGTTTGGGCCTTTCCCACAAGATTATTATGTTGGGTCCATAGGTTCCCTGTATCCACTCTAAGGCTCTTGGGCGAAGTAGAGGCTCTTCTCATGGTGGTTGTTGCTTTTCAAAGAATGTTTCCCATCTCTCGGACTTTAACATATTTCTCCCCTCCTTTTCGTTAAAGAATTCTATTCTGGCTTCTTGTCCTAATACCGGCAGAGCCGGTTGTACAGACAACCTCGGTATCTTTCGCCAATCATTTTATCATCATCCCGATATCTTTAGGCTTTGCTGGTGGTCTTATGGCCACTGTCAAATGAAGCATTGAGGTTGTAATCTTTTTTCCTGATCTTTCACTAAGTCCACCATGAGCCCTAATCCCTCGGGACCAAAATATACATACAGTGTTGCTTTCAGCATTACTGTTTAACTAAGGGTGTACAGGCTGATCATAGTGTGGGTCAGTTTGTCAAGTGTAATAGACCGTGCAATGAAGCTGCTTCTTTACTCAGCTGTTATTATTAGCTATTGCAAATTTTGCATGTAGAGGTTGGCTCGTCCTATCCATGTGTCGTACAGTCTCTGAACCTGCCAAGCATAGCGATTACTATCCAGCTGCCAACAGTAGAGTATGGGTTCTGAACTGTCCTTTTCTCGCCCATTCATTAATTTTAGCATTTGAAGGGCATTAATTTGAGGAAGCTCCATGTATATACCTTCAGCTGTACAGTGCCCCTAATTTACAGGGGAAGTGGGGCTGCTTTAGGTATAATGAAGGTGTCTGTTAAAAGCTTATCCTCCATTCTCTTTTTCTGTTTTCCTGCCTCTTTTTTTTCCTTTTTGGGCGTATTTTTTATTAATCATCTGTAGTACTGCTAACACTTCCTTCAGCTCCCTCAGCTTCAATTCCTCTTTCCTGAGTCCCTTCTCTCGTCACAGTGATGTCTGCTCCGCTGGGGGTGTCAGATGCTTCAACCTCTGGCATGGGGGGGGTTGTAAGGAGTGGTTGCGGATTGTTCCAAGGCAGTTGTCGTCATTATTAAATTGTTTATTTCACTATTGGGTGCCAATGGGGCACTGGCCGGTACAGGGAGTTGTGGATAAAGTCCTGTGGCAGGTTTCGTTTCAACCCCAGCCTTCTCTGTTTCAGCCTGCTTAATCTCCTTTTTCTTTGGAGGTTGGTGTCTTATAGCCACCTCCTTACATCATTTAAAACGTCTTTACATGTAATCAGCCTCCCAATTTGAGTCACCATCCTCATTTTGGGTGGCGTCCTCCCAGTTATGGATTAGTCCCAAATTAAAACTCCCCCCAATCCCCATATGACCACTCATGCAAATCACTACAAAATGTTACCGCATAAGGATCATCTCCAGTCTCTCTGCTTACCATACCCGCTGGGGATCCTGGCAGGACTAAGGGGCCTGGTGGTGCCATTTTATCTTTACAATCTTTTTTTTTGCGGTCTTTTTTCCTACCTGTAGTTGAGTGTTCAAAGCCTTCATCTTATTTCCGGAACTCTTTGGTTTATTAGCAGGATCAGCACTAGCCAATCAACTGCTCTCACTTCCCGCTTTTCCTGTTTAGGATTTCAATTTCATTTAAGACAGCACGAAGTGTCTTTATTCACACTATGTACACAATGAGCACTCACTGTTGTGTTTCCTCTGTCTTTCCACAATCTCTGAGTTTGGTCATGGAATAAATTGGTAGCTACCTTGGTACTCCCACGAGCATTCCCTGCCATCTCCCTTTCAGCTAAGATGCATGACACCTGTCTCCTCCTTTCAGCTAGGAGACTGATTCTCTTTCCCAATTTGAAGGCACCTTTTCCTTCCGAACTTGGAGGGCGCCTTTCTGTCTCACTTCTCCTTTTCTGCCGAGGGTTCTTTCTTTCGATCCTGCTCTTCTAGCCTCCCCCTTTCGGCTGGGAGACTAGATTGAGGATCCTATCCTCATTGCCAAACTGTTGTGGAAAAAAAATCTCAGGAGCAGCAGACAGAATGGATCAGGCCAACCAGAGAATTGTTTCAGACTAAAGGGTTTTATTACATGCTATCATGGAGAGCCCAGCCCACAAAGCAGAGTTCTGAGACTCTGCTCAACAATGGATTACACTCTTATTTATACCCCAGGCATACGTGACAAGAAGCACTTAAATCTGAAAAAAGGAGGGAACTTCAGTTACAACTTGTTAGAATAGCGAGGTCACATGTCAAGGATAAAATGTCCTTGAGCGGAAATACATTTTCTTAAGTGTTAGTTCTTAGGACAGTATATCAGGCTTTCCCAAGCACAGACATGTGATGATTCTTAGAACAAGGAAGAACAGACATAGTTATTTTCCCATCCCATCTACAAAGCGCATTTCAGTTACACAGTGTACATTATTCGCAGATAAGTGATTAGAGACTTTGAATTCACATACTAGAAGGTCATTAACCCCTTAACGTTCGTCACAATGTCTTACTACCTTTTCTTTCACACCTTGACTGACTACTCCTAATCATATTATACCTCTCCAAATGTTCATATATCCTGCCTCTCAGGATCTTCTCCATCAACTTATCAACCACTGAAGTAAGATTCGCTGGTCTATAATTTTCTGGGCTATCTCAACTCCCTTTCTTGAATAAAGGAACAACATCCGCAACCCTCCAATCCTCTGGAACCTCTCCTGTCCCCATTGATGATGCAAAGATCATCGCCAGAGGTTCAGCAATCTCCTCCCTCGCCTCCTGTATTAGCCTGTACATTTCGTCTGGGCCCAGTGACTTATCCAACTTGATGCTTTCCAAAAGCTCCAGCACATCCTCTTTCTTAATATCTACGCGCTCAAGCTTTTCAGTCTGCTGCAAGTCATCACTGCAATCACTAAGATCCTTTGCCATAATGAATACTGAAGTAAAGTATTCATTAAGTACCTCTGGTTCCATACACACTTTCCCACTGTCACACCTGATAGATCCTATTCTTTCACGTCTTATCCTCTTGTTCGTCACATACTTGTAGAAAGCCTTGGGGTTTTCCTTAATTCTGCCCACTAAGGCCTTCTCATGGCCCCTTCTGTCTCTCCTAATTTCCTTCTTAAGCTCCTTCCTATTAGTCTTATAATCTTCTAGATCTCTAACATTACCTAGCTCTGAACTTTTTGTAAGCTTTTCTTCTTGATCAGATTTATTACAGCTTTTGTACACCATGGTTCCTCTACCCTACAATAACTTACCTGTCTCATTGGAATGTACCTATGCAGAACTTCACACAAATATCCCCTGAACATTGCCACATTTCTTCCGTACTTTTCCCTGAGAACCTGTGTTTCCAATTTAAGCTTCCAATTTCCTGCCTGATAGCCTCATAATTCCCCCTTATTAAGAATGGGATTTCAGGGTAACCATATAACAATTACAGCATGGAAACAGGCCATCTCGGCCTTTCTAGTCCGTGCCGAAAGCTTATTCTTATCTAGTCCCACCGACCTGCACTCAGCCCATAACCCTCCATTCCTTTCCTGTCCATATACCTATCCAATTTTTTTTTAAATGGTACTTGGAGCATATTATAATATGGACCAAAGTCAATGGTTTCTTTAAGGGAAAATCTTGCCTGACGCATCTCTTGTAATTCTGTGAGGAAATAGCAACCAGTTTAGATAAAGGAGAACTGGTGGACGCTGTGTACTCAGAATTTCAAAAGGCTTTTCAGTTCAGTTCAGTTTTGGTTTATTGTTATTTAGAAACCACAAATGCAATGCAGTTAAAAAATGAGACAAGTTTCCTCCAGAATGGTATCACAAAAGCACATGACAAAACAGACTACACCAGAAAATCCACATAATATTTGGCAATTCCCAATCCAGAGTCTGGAGAGGCTGCTGCGTATTAATATCGCGCTACCATCTTAGCGCGTTCCCCGGAGAGGAGCTCCAAATCCTCCAGACAAAACAAGACTACCCAGACACACCAAGTCAGGAGACCAACTCTAGCACCTAGCAAACCAAAAACTAAAGCTACAAGACCTGCACAAAACCACATAGTTACAACATATAGTTGTATATAGTGCAAACAATAGCATAATTGATTAAAAAAAACAGACCATGACCACAGTAAAAATAGTCCAAAGATGTTAAAAGACTGTAAGTTTTAAAGAAACCACCACACAGTTTCCACAAGTCTTCAGGGTCCCGATAGACTCGTCATCCCACGCAGGCGGCAGAAGGAAATACCCCCACTATGGACTTCCACGGCGCTGCCGGACTCAGGTGCAGCACATGATGCTGCTTAGCAATATAAGGATCATTGGTATTACAGGTAAAATACTAGTATAGATGTTTGATTGGCCAGAGACAAATAGAGGGAATAAAGGGAGTCTTTTCTGATTGGCTGCTGGTGGCTAGTGTTGTCCTTCAGAGGGGTCTGTATTGGGCTCTCTTCTTTTTATGTTCTGTGTCAATGATTTGGATAATGGGAAGTGTATGGTTATGTACTTTGTTAGTTGGAATAAAAATGTAGACCATTTAGTAAATGAGGAGAAAATTCAAGAATCTGATGTGCAAAGGGACTTGGGAGTCCTTGTGTAGGACTCCCACGTTTGCGGTACTCGCATTCATTTCGAGAGGAGTGCAATATAAAAGAAAGGATATAATGCACTAGTGAGGCCTCATAGAGTACTGTGAGCAGTTTTGGTCCCAGTATTTAAAAAACTATGTGCTGACATTGGAGAAGGTTCAAAAGGGGTTCATGGAAAAACAACCATCAAGCAGCATCCTGTACTTTCTACTTTTGAATGGATTTTGAATCTATCCAACTAGTTCTCCCTAAGTTTCACGGTACCTAACTTTCTAGAGTAGTTTACCATGCAGGACCAGGCGAAGGCCTTGCTAAAGATCAAAATGACAATATTTACTGCCCTACCCTTATCTTCCTTTTCCATTATCTCTTCAAAGTATTCAAACAGATTCATCAAACGTCTTCCCCAGTTATGTACCCCTAGGGTTCATATTTTCTGTGGACAATCACTTTAAAATGTTGGGAGAATGAGACTGGCTTTTGGACACTTTGAGCTGTTACAGAGAGAGAGAGAGAGGGGGGGAGGTGTCCAATGCAATGAGAGAGAGAGAGAGAGAGAGACTGCTCGAAAGATTGATGTTATGGTTTCTCGGCAGTTTGTTCACATTTCCACAAGGACACTGCCTGCTTGCAAGTCCTTACAGAGAGAGCAGGGTGGAGCAGTTTGATGGACAGCTGGTGTTCAGCATGCTGAAAAAAATACCAGGTCAGCTGCTGGACCCACACACACACACAAAGTTTTGGACACTGGACGAGCTTTGTTGCACCCACAGGAAGGTGGGGTTTTTGGAGGATCAATTCGGGGAAATCGATCAGTGGCTCTTGCAGTGCAGAAAAGGTGTGACCGGTGGGGAGTTATTTGTGTGTCCAACCCTGGTCTGTGTTGATAAGAACAGTCACCTTTGTTTTGTGGTCACATTTGGTGACTTTAAAGGAAGAGAAGAGAGGAGAGGAAAGTTTGAAACAGAACAAACCTAGTGACAAAGAGGTCACTGTTTGGTCTGTCTCCTAAGTAGCCCGTAAGTGTGCATTTGAGTTCCATTCAAATACAAAGGTGTGACAGTCACGTAGTTAATCCACAGGCATGGGTTCTCTGGTGAGGAGGAAACATTTGTGATTACCACTTGTGTGTTACCCTTGTTTGGGTGTGGTAGTTCACTGAAGAAAGGCAACCCTGTGGCAAATCACTGTGGGAGTTATTTCGTATGTCGTGGAACTGGATAAGTGGCTATCATAGTTGAGAGTGTGGGGTAACCTTGTGTGGAAACTACCTGTGTGTGATAATCCTTGCCTGGGTTGGTAGTTTTACCACTTGAAGATGGTACCTCAGTGATAAGCTACTGTTGGTGATAATCCATACGTGGATTCTGTTTGAGTATCCTGTGGCCACCACTTTGGGATGACCCATAACTGCATTCGGGTGTGGTACCACTTGTGTTGAAAAGGATATTCGTTTGAAGATCACTGTCGGTGATACTTCGTGTGTGGAGTGGAACAACTTTGGAGATAAAACCTACTGCTATTGTTATTTTGGAATATTGACATAATTGCCTTCTCACAACATATGCCATTGGATTATAAATCTCTGTCTCTTACCAACAACAGCAACCTCGTGCATTGAACTGACGTTTCTTACATATCATCGTAAGACTGGATTCATTTACCCCTAGACTTGAAGAAGCTTGGTTTTCCTATTTCCAGACTTATATATATATATCATTGCTAACCTGTTTAAGATATCTGCATTTATAGTACTGTATTGCGTAGTTTTCTAATAAACACTATTAGCTTATAGCAATAGGGAGCTGGAGCAGGAGCTGGATGACCTCTGGATCATTCGGGAGAATGAGCAGTTTATAGATTGTAGCTTCCGGGAGGTAGTTACACCTAAGGAACAGGGCACAGGTAATTGGGTTACCATCAGGCGAGGGAAGAGGAAAGAGCAGGTAGTGCAGGGTTCCCCTGTGGCCATTCCCCTCCAAAACAGGTGTACCGATTTGGATACTGTTGGGGGAGATGGCTTACCTGGGACAAGTTGCGGCAGCCAGATCTCTGGCACTAAGTCTATTTCTGCAGTGCAGAAGGGAGGGAGGAAGAAGAGGCGAGCGGTAGTGATAGAGTACTCCGTAGTCAGGGTACAGACAGGAGATTCTGTGGTCGTGACAGAGACTCCCGGATGGTTTGTTGCCTCCCGGGTGCCAGGGTCAGGGATGTCTCTGATCGCGTGCACAGTATTCTGAAGTGGGAGAGAGATCAGCCAGATGTCGTGGTACGCATCGGTACCAATGACATAGGTAGAAAGAGTCAGGAGGTCCTGAAGAGTGAGTACAGAGAGCTTGGTAGGAAGTTGAAAAACAGGACCTCGAGGGTAGTAATCTCCAGATTGCTGCCTGTGCCACGTGCCAGTGAGGATAAGAATAGGATGCTCTGGCAGATGAACTGATGTAACTGAGAAACTGGTGTAGGGGGAAGGGTTTCAGATTTCAGGATCATTGGGACCTCTTCTGGGGCAGGTGGGACCTGTATAAGAGAGACAGGTTGCACCTGAACTACAGGGGGACCAATATACTTGCAGGGAGGTTTGCTCGTGTTATTGGGGAGGGTTTAAACTAGATATGCAGGGGGATGGGAACCAGAGTGCCAGAGTAGATAGAGGAATGGGGGTAAAAATAAATGATGTTAGTAGTTCATGCAAAGTCACAAATAGTAAGGTTGTGTGTGGTGGTAATAATCTTCTGAGGTGTGTATATTTCAATGCAAGGAGTATTGTGATAATGGCAGATGAGCTGAGGTCCTGGATTGACACATGGAATTATGACATCATAGCCATTACTGAAACTTGGCTACAGGAGGGGCAGGACTGGCAGCTCAATGTTCCAGGGTTCCGATGTTTCAGACGTGATAGAGGCAGAGGGATGAAGGGTGGGGGGTGGCTTTGCTAGTCAGGGAAAATATTACAGCAGTGCTTCGGCAGGATAGATTAGAGGGTTTGGCTACTGAAGCCATATGGGTGGAGCTGAGAAACTGGAAAGATATGACCACATTAATAGAGTTGTATTATAGACCACCCAATAGTCAGCGAGAATTGGAGGAGCAAATCTGCAGAGAGATAACAGGTAACCGCAGGAGACAGAAAGTTGTGATTGTAGGGGATTTTAATTTTCCACACATTGATTGGGACTCCCATACTGTTAAAGGTCTAGATGGGTTAGAGTTTGTGAAATGTGTTCAGGAAAGTTTTCTAAATCAATATATCGATGTACCAACTAGGGAGGATGCAGTATTAGATCTCCAATATTTGCAATATTAGGATGCATCAGTAAGCGAGACGAGGCTGAGTACAGGGCTACGGCGGGAAACTTTGTCACATGGTGCGAGCAGAATCATCTGCAGCTTAATGTGAAAAAGATTAAGGAGCTGGTGGTGGACCTGAGGAGGGCTAAGGCACTGGTGACCCCTGTTTCCATCCAAGGGGTCAGTGTGGACATGGTGGAGGATTACAAATACATGGGGATATGAATTGACAATAAACTGGACTGGTCAAAGAACACTGAGGCTGTCTACAAGAAGGGACAGAGCTGTCTCTATTTCCTGAGGAGACTGAGGTCCTTTAACATCTGCCGGACGATGCTGAGGATGTTCTACGAGTCTGTGGTGGCCAGTGCCATCATGTTTGCTGTTGTGTGCTGGGGCAGCAGGCTGAGGGTAGCAGACACCAACAGAATCAACAAACTCATTCGTAAGGCCAGTGATGTTGTGGGAGTGGAACTGGACTCTCTGACGGTGGTGTCTGAAAAGAGGATGCTGTCCAAGTTGCATGCCATCTTGGACAATGACTCCCATCCACTCCATAATGTACTGGTTAGGCACAGGAGTACATTCAGCCAGAGACTCATTCCACTGAGATGGAACACTGAGTGTCATAGGAAGTTATTCCTGCCTGTGCCCATCAAACTTTACAACTCCTCCCTTGGAGTGTCAGACATCCTGAGCCAATAGGCTGGTCCTGGACTTATTTCCACTTGGCATGATTAACTTATTATTATTTAATTATTTATGGTTTTATGTTGCTATATTTCTTCACTATTCTTGGTTGGCACGGCTGTAACGAAACCCAATTTCCTTCGGGATCAATAAAGTATGTCTGTCTGTCTGTCTGTCTGTCTATTAGGAAATGAGTTAGGGCTGGCGATGGAAGTGTGTGTAGGGGAACACTTTGGTTCCAGTGATCATAACATCATTAGTTTTTAACTTGATCATGGATAAAGATAGATCTGGTCCTCGGGTTGAAGTACTAAACTGGAAAAAGGCCAAATTTGAAGCAATGAGAAAGGATCTAAAAAACGTAGATTGGGACAGGTTGTTCTCCGGCAAGGAAGTGATTGGAAGTGGGAGGCCTTCTAAGGAGAAATTTTGAGAGTGCAAAGTTTTTATGTTCCTGTCAGGGTTAAAGGCAAAATGAATAAGAATAAGGAACCTTGGTTCTCGGCATATTGAAACTCTGATGAAGAAGAAGAGAGAGATGTATAACATGCAACAGGGAGGAAATAAGATGCTTGAGGAGTATAAAAGGAGTAAGAAAATACTCAAGAAATAAATCAGGAAAACTAAAAGAAGACATGAGGTTGCTTTGGCAGTAAGGGTGAAGGATAATCCTAAGAGCTTCTACAGATATGTTAAGAGCAAAAGGATAGTAAGGGATAAAATTGGTCCTCTTGAAGATCTGAGTGGTCAGCTATGTATGGAGCCAGAAGAAATGGGAGAGATATTAAATGGGTTTTTTGCATCTGTATTTACTAAGGAAACTGGAATGGAGTCTATGGAAACAAGGCAAACAAATAGAGAGGTCATGGAACTTATACAGATTAAAGAGGAGGAGGTGCTTGCTGTCTTGAGACAAATCAGAGTAGATAAATCCCCAACACCTGACAGGGTATTCCCTTGGACCTTGAAGGAGACTAGTGTTGAAATTGCAGGGACCCTGGCAGAAATATTTAAAATGTCGATATCACCAGGTCAGGTGCCAGAGGATAGCTCATGTAGCTCCGTTGTTTAAAAAAGGCTCAAAAAGTAAGCCAGGAAATTATAGGCCGGTAAGTTTGACATCGGTAGTAGGTAAATTATAGAAAGGAATACTAAGAGATAGGATCTACAAGTATTTGTATAGACAGGGACTTATTAGAAAAAGTCAGCATGGCTTTGTGCATGGTAGATCATGTTTAACCAATCTATTAGAGTTACCAGGAAAGTGGATGAAGGGGAGGCAGTGGATGTTGTATACATGGACTTCAGTAAGGCCTTTGACAAGGTCCCGCATGGGAGATTAGTTAGGAAGATTCAGTTTCTAGGTATACATGGAGAGGTAGTAAATTGGATTAGACATTGGCTCAGTGGAAGAAGTCTGAGAGTGGTAGTGGAGGATTGCTACTCTGAGTGGAGGCCTGTGACTAGTGGTGTGCCATTGTTATTTGTCATCTATATTAATGATTGGATGATAATGTGGTAAATTGGATCAGCAAATTTGCTGATGATACAAAGATTGGAGGTGTAGTGGACAGCGAGGAGAATTTCCAAAGCTTGCAGAGGGATTTGGACCAGTTGGAGAAATGGGCTGAAAAATGGCAGATGGAGTTTAATGCGGTCAAGTGTGAGGTATTGCACTTCGGAAGGTCAAACCAAGGTAGAACATACAAGGTAAATGGTAGGACACTGAGGAGTGCAGTAGAACAGAGGGATCTGGGAGTACAGATACATAATTCCCTAAAAGTGGCGACACAGGTGGATAGGGACGTAAAGAGAGCTTTTCGTACATTGGCCTTTATAAATCAAAGTACTGAGTATAAGAGTTGGAATGTAATGGTGAGGTTGTATAAGACATTGGTGAGACTGAATTTGGAGTATTGTGTGCAGTTTTGGTCGCCTAATTACAGGAAGGATATTAATAAGGTTGAAAGAGTGCAGAGAAGGTTTACAAGGATATTACTGGGACTTGAGAAACTGAGTTACAGAGAAAGTTTGAATAGGTTAGGACTTTATTCCCTGGAGCGTAGGAGAATGAGGGGTGACTTGATGGAGGTGTATAAAATTATGATGGGTATAGATAGAGTGAATGCAAGCAGGCTTTTTCCACTGAGGCTAGAGGAGTAAAAAACCAGAGGTCATGGGTTAAGGGTGAAGCTGGAAAAGTTTAAAGGGAATATTGGGGGGGCTTCTTCACGCAGAGAGTGGTTGGAGTGTGGAATGAGCTGCCAGATGAAGTGGTGAATGCGGGCGCACTTTTGACATTTAAGAAAAACTTGGACAGATATATGGATGAAAGGGGTTTGGAGGGATATGGTCCAGGTGCAGATCAGTAGGACTAGGCAGAAAAATGGTTTGGCACAGCCAAGAAGGGCTAAAGGGCCTGTTTCTGTGCTGTAATGTTCTATGGTTCAATACCAGACTCCAATGTGTTTTCCATTTCTGCTGGTTCTTTAACCCGTCACGGGGTACGTGACACCACGTACAAATCCATGCTGACTCTTCCTAATCAGACTCTATCTATCGAAATGTTGGCAGATCCTGCCTCTCAGAATTGCCTCCAGTAACTTCCCACTGCTAATGTCAGCCTGATTGGCCTGTAGTTCCCTGGTTTGTCCTTCCTACCTTTTGTAAACAATGGAATAAGATTAGCCATCTGACAGTGTTAGGAACTTCACTAATGGCTAATGCTGAAGCAAATATTTGCACGGGAGCCTCTGAAGTATTTTCTGTAGCCTCTTACAAGGTAGAAAACCAGTGCAAAAAATACTTCACTTGGTTACCTTCATTGGTTCAGCCAGATGGCAGACATCGTAGTTCAGCTTCAATGAAGGTGGTACAGTGGATCTCAGGAACAATGGTCATTTGGATCCAATATTCTCTTGGTGAAGGGAGGCTGATGATAGTCGTGGAGCACTGTTTTTCTGTCTGCAAGCCTGTTCTGTGTGCTTTATTGGAAGGATTGGTGCTGGGGCCATAGTTCTTTGCAATGCATGTAACTGCTAATGCTCCTATAGTACTTTGGTTGAGAATGTAGGTAATCTGATTAGTAAATTTGCAAATCATACAAAATTCTGCCATTCTAGAATGTGAAGAAGGCTGTTTAAGGATGTAGTGTGACGTAGGTTAGCAGGAAAGTTGGGTGGAATATTGCAAGTTGAAATTTAATCCAGACATGTGGAGGATCAAATTTTGCTTATGGCAGGAGTGTTAGGAGTGTTGACATATGGAAAAACCTTAAGTGCTAATCTATATCTCCACCTTAGGCACTTCTAGTGCCTTCTCTTATTCACATTTTTGAGCAACACTTTTTTTCATTGAGGCTGCAGCTGTATATTGTTTCCCTGGTAAAAAAAGTTTTATAATTAAAATTATAATTATTTCACATTTCCCCCTCCTCCCACTACTACTTTCAAATCTCTTACTATCTTTCCTTAGTTAGTCCTGACGAAGGGTCTCGGCCCGAAACGTCGACAGTGTTTTTCCTTACAGGTGCTGCCTGGCCTGCTGTGTTCCACCAGCATTTTGTGTGTGTTGTTTGAATTTCCAGCATCTGCAGATTTCCTTGTGTTTGCGCTTTATAATTAGATATCCTTTTGGCTCCTGAACAGCTGTGTTTCTCCCGGCAAACCTCTCCTTATTTCTCCTTATCAGCTGAGAGGTGATTTAATAATAAGTACTTCATTGACCCCAAGTGGGAAATTCTTTTCGTTATAGCAGCAACACTTAAAAACACATTTAGCAGTGTGCATAAAGTATAAATTAATAATCTGCACAATAATTTACCAAGGTGTAATAATAATGTACGAAATAATAAACCAGAGACTATTGTACTATGATGTTTGTTTGCAGATAGATATAATTTAGAAAATAGAAATTTACAGCACATAATAGGCCCTTTGGCCCACAATGTTGTGCTGACCATGCAGCCTACTTTAGAAACAGCCCAGAATTTCCCTAGCACATAGCCCAATAATTTCCTAAGTTCCATGTACCGATCTAAGAGGCTCTTAAAAGACACTATTGTATTCGCTTCCACCACCACCACCGGCAGTGCATTCCACGCACCCACCACTCTCTGTGTAAAAGAACTAACCCCTGACACCCCTCAGTACCTATTTCCAAGCACCTTTAAACTATGCCCTCTTGTGTTAACCATTTCAGCCCTGGAAAAAAGCCTCTGGTTATCCACATGATCAATGCCCCTCATCATCTTATACACCTCTATCAGGTCACCTCTCACCCTCCAACGCTCCAAGGAGAAATGGTTAAGTACAGTCAACCTATTCTCATAAAGTATGCCCTGCAATCCAGGCAACATCCTTGTAAATCTCCTCTGCACTCTCTCTATAGTATCCACATTCTTCCTGTAGTGAGGTGACCAGAAATGAATACAGTACTCCAAGCGGAGTCTAACCAAGGTCTTATATAGCCACAATGTTACCTCACGGCTCTTGAACTCGGTCCCATGTTTGATGAATGCCAACACACCTTTCGCCTTCTTAACAACACTGTCAACCTGCACAGCAGGTTTAAGTGTCCTATTGACATAGACCCCAAGGTCTCTCAAATCCTCCACACTGCCAAGAGTCTTACTATTTACAGGTAGTCCCTGGGTTACATACGAGTTCCGTTCCTGAGTCTGTCTTTAAGTCGGATTTGTATGTAAGTCGAAACAAGTACATCTGGTATTATTTAGCATCAGTTAGTCAAATATTTGTCTTAGTATATAGTATATATTTTACCTATGCATATAAAACACTTTAGAAAAGTATGTATTCCAATAATTAAGCTACTGCGTTGCTTAGTAATAATTGTAGCTTTCATCGGGGCAGGGCCTTTCACATGCTCTATTATTCTCACTTTATCCGTTATCCTTTAAAATTGTTCTGATCGTTGACAGACTGTCGCCTAACGCTTTTCCAATGACCGATGGCGTTTCACCTCTTTCCAAAAGCTTTATTATTTCCACTTTATTTTCAATCACGATCGCTTCCCGTTAATAGAACAGAAACACAGCGGGCAGCGGGTCCTGCGTTCCACCAGCTCCCGAGGTCCACTGGGTCCTAAGGACCACCGCACTGAGGCAGACTAAATGGGACAAGTGGGGGCTGTGCTGGGTTTGGGCATTTGATCTTCCACAATATTCCGTGTGGGAATTTAAACTGGAGGTGGCAATGTTTTTTTTCACAAGGTCAAGTTGTGAGCTCGACATCAACCTGGCACGGATGGTACAGGAATCACTGGATCGACATCAACCCAGCACGGGAGCGGTCTGTCACTAAATCAAACTTGGGAACCTCCATTCTCAAGCTTGGTGCTGATCTGACTGCCCCACCAGCCGACTGGAACGGGTGGGGGGGGGCAGATGCGGGGTCAGGGTGAATCTTACTAAGAAAAATTTAAGCCAAATACACAGTTAAACACTCAACACAGTGTCAACGGCAATGACTTAAAATGGCGGACAGCGTTCTCCTTCTTCGGTTTGTAAGTACGAGTTGTCCGTAAGTCGGACCTGTATATTATATTCTGCCATCATATTTGACCTACTAAAATGAACCACCTCACACTTAACTGGATTGAAGTCCATCTGCCACTTCTCAGCCCAGCTTTGTATCCTATCAATGTTCCACTGTAACCTCTGACAGCCCTCCACACTATCCGCAATGCCCCCAACCTTTGTGTCATCGGGAAACTTACTATACGCCCTTCTACTTATAGACTCAAACACGAGGAAATCTCCAGATGCTGGAAATTTAAGCAACACACACAAAATGCTGGTGGAACGCAGCAGGCCAGGCAGCATCTATGGGAAGAAGTACAGTCGACCAGTTTGTACAGTCTGTCCGCCACAGAAAGCAGGATCTCCCAGTGGCCACACATTTTTTTTTATTAGTTTTTCAAAACATTTTACAAATTAAAAACCCCAAATCCCAAATGAGGAACATTAAAACAGTGCAAAATTAAGCATACAATAACAATATGCTACAAAGGAAGAGAATTTAGCAAAAAAAAAGCACCTAAATTAAAGACAAGTAAACTTAGTGTCCTCCCCAAGCCCCACAACACAAGAAAAAACAACAGCAACTCCAGACCAAACACAACACAATATGGAGAGTATAAGTCAGGACAGCCAAACTCCCAGACTGTGAATACACTCATCAACAGAGGATAATAATGCCTTCTACCAGAAAAAAAAAGGAGCTGAAAGCAAGGGACCGAAAAGAAAAAAAAACACCCTAGTCAAGAGGAAGGTTATGAAAGTACTCGATAAAAGGTCCCCAGACCTTATGGAACTTTAGATCCGAATTGAGAACTGAATAATGAATTTTTTCGAGGTCCAAACAGGCCATGATGTCATTAAGCCATTGAGCATGAGTGGGCGGGGGACCATCTCTCCATCTGAGGAGGATCAAGCGTCTAGCCAGGAGTGAGGCAAAGGATAATATTCGGCATTTGGTCGGAACCAGACATAAATCTGTCTCGCCCCAAAAACTGAACAGAGCAATTAAGGGGTTTGGTTCTAGGTGCTGATTCAGAATATACGATAACATAGTGAAGACATCTTTCCAGAATTTCTCCAAGCTAGGACAGAACCAGTACATATGGATGAGAGAGGCCACGCCCCTCTTGCATTTATCACAGAGTGGACTAACGCTAGGGTAGAATTGAGATAGTTTAGATTTAGACATATGGGCTCTATGAACAATCTTAAACTGTAAAAGGCAGTGGCGAGCACAAAGAAAGGTTGAGTTAACCGATTTGAGAACTGAATCCCAGCTCTCCTCAGATAAGGAGATATTTAAATCCTGCTCCCAGGCCATTTTGATTTTATCCATGGGGGCCCGTCGTAAGGCTGCTAGTTTATCTCGGATGATTGATATTAAGCCTTTACCTAGTGGATTCATGGAAAGAAATAGGTCCATAGCATTTTTTGTAGGCGTTTCAGGGAAGTTAGGAATTAAAGGAGCAATAAATTGTCGGATTTGGATATATCTGAAAAAATGAGCATTGGACAGATTGAACTTAACAGAGAGCTGCTGAAAAGAAGCGAAGCGATTATCAATGAAAAGATCTTCAAAATGTCTAATGCCCTTCCTATACCAAACCTGGAATGCTGAATCGTATGTAGTAGGTAAAAAAAGGTGATTATGAGCAACAGGGCTGGAAACGGAAAACCCCTGGAAACCATAGCATTTCCTGATCTGAGCCCATATACACAAAGTGTGTCTAACAAGAGGATTAGCTATTGATCTGGGCAGACTACTAGGGAGTGCAGAGCCAAGAAGTGCAGAGATAGATAATTCTTTAGTGGAGCACAGCTCCATCGCCACCCAGTTAGGGCACTCGGGTTGGCCATGGAAGGAAGACCAGAAGGTAGCACAACGTATATTAGCTGCCCAATAATATAAACGAAAGTTAGGTAAAGCCATGCCACCCTCTTTTTTTAGATTTTTGGAGATGGATTTTATTAATTCTAGAGCGCTTATTCTGCCACAGATATGACAAAATAATAGAGTCTAAGGAATCAAAAAAAGATTTAGGAATAAAAATTGGGATAGATTGAAATAGGTATAAAAATTTGGGGAGAACATACATTTTAACAACATTAATACGACCTACCAAAGACATAGATAGAGGTGACCATTGTACCAGACTCTGTTTTATAACATATGAAAGATTGGCAAAGTTTTCATGAAAGAGATCTTTAAACTTCCTTGTGACTGTAATTCCAAGATAAGTAAATTGATTATGGACTACTTTAAAAGGGAGATCATGAAATGTTAGTTCTTGTGCTTCTTTATTAATTGGGAGAAGTTCACTCTTATGTAAATTAAGTTTATAGCCAGAGATCTGGCTAAACAGGTCAAGGAGTGAAAACATTAGAGGTAAGGATGTAGACGGATTTGAGAGAAAGAGTAATAAGTCATCAGCATAGAGAGAAACTTTATGCTCAACACCCCCTCTCCAAATCCCAGTCAATTCAGGGCAGTTTCGAAATGCTATCGCCAGAGGTTTCATAGCCAAATCAAAGAGAAAGGGACTTAAGGGGCATCACTGGTGGGTGCCACGTTTGAGATGAAATACTTGGGATTTCTGAAAATTGGTTAAAACGGAGGCAGTAGGACACAGGTACAGCAATTGGATCCAAGAGATGAAACTTTGGCCAAGGTCAAATTTTTCTAAAACTGCAAAAAGGTAGTTCCACTCTATACGATCAAATGCTTTCTCCGCATCGAGGGAAATAACACATTCAGGAATCCCAGTTGGAGGTAAGTATAAGATATTAAATAAACACCGAATGTTAAAAAAAGGGAAACGGTTTTTAATAAAGCCTGTTTGGTCATCAGAGATAATGGAGGGAATGACGGTTTCTAATCTATGAGCCAAAACTTTAGCTAAGATCTTTACATCAACATTGAGCAGAGAGATCGGCCTATACGAGGAACACTCTGTTGGGTCTTTGCCCTTTTTTAAAAGAAGAATAATAGATGCCTCACTGAAAGAGGGTGGCAATTTGCCGTAATTAAACAAGTCAGATAATACTGAAAGTAACTGTGGAGAAAGAAGAGAAGAGAATGATTTATAAAATTCTACAGGGAACCCATCAGGTCCAGGAGATTTCCCTGAGGACAGTGCAGAAATTGCAGTAGATATTTCTTCTAATGACATAGGCGCATTGAGTTTGGCTTTGAAATCAGATGAAAGTGAGGGGATAGCCAGATTCTGTAAAAATTGATCAACAGAGATATTGTCATTCAGAGGTTCAGAGGAATAAAGCCGAGAATAAAAATTTTTAAAAGCGTCATTAATTTCTAAATGATCCGATGTAAAGTCTCTGTTCTCCTTCCGGATCTTTGTAATGTGTTGTTTGGCTTTGGAACGCCTCAGTTGATTGGCTAGGAATTTACCAGACTTATCCCCATGAATGTAAAAGCGACTCTTGCTTTCGAGAAGTTGGTGTTCGACAGGTTGAGTGGACAGAAGGTTAAATTTAGTTTGGAGTTCAACACGCTTCTTGTATACTTCAGGGTTCTTAGTTTGGGCATATATTTGATCCAATTCTTTAATCTGGTTAATGAGGTCTAATCGATCTGCACAGGATCTTCTGTTGAGATTTGCTGTGTAAGAGATTATTTGACCCCTCAGATATGCTTTCATGGCATCCCAGACAATCTGGGATGGCACTTCAGGTGATGTATTAGTGTTAAAATAAAAGGTTATCTGATCCTTAATAAATTTTTAAAAATCATCATCCGATAGTAAAGTTGAATCAAACTGCCAGTGTTTATTCCTCTGAGGGCGACCAGGCAAATTCAGAGAGAGAGTAATTGGGGCATGGTCAGAGATCAGTATACTCTGATAGTCACAAGAGTGGGCAAATGGAATAAGTTGGTTATCGATTAAGAAATAATCAATTCTACTGAAAGTATGGTGAACATGTGAGAAAAAAGAATAATCTCTCTCCGTAGGATGGAGGAAACACCATATATCAGAGATACCATAATTAGAGAGAAACGATTGGATATCTAAGGCAGATTTTGTAGGTGGTCTAGTAACAGAGGACAATCGATCCAAATTAGGATCTAACCAACAATTAAAGTCACCACCCAGTATAAGAGAGTATGAGTTTAAGTCTGGTAGTGAGGAAAAAAACCGTTCAAAAAAATTAACATCATCAAAGTTGGGGGCATACAGGTTTGCTAGTGCAACTTTAGTGTTATATAGTTTGCCAGAAACAATAATAAAACGGCCATTTATATCAGATATTTTATTATGGAGTTCAAAAGGAATATTTGAGTTAATAAGAATGGAGATTCCCCTAGCTTTAGCGGTAAAGGATGAATGAAAATGCTGACCCGCCCACTTTGACAAAAGCCGGGAGTTATCAGAACACCGAATATGAGTTTCTTGAAGGAAAGCAATGTCAGCTTTGAGTTGTTTGATATGTGAGAATACCTTCCTCCTTTTAACAGGGTGATTCAATCCCTTTACATTCCAGCTCACGAATTTAAGTGCACTAGCCATTATCGATTACTAATGCATAAAAGGCAGAAGGCATATAAAAAGTCAAGCAGTACAATAACAGTCTAGGAACAGAGATGTAAACATAGATTCGTAAAATCAAAACATATACATGTCCTGAGCAATAAAGAGATATAATATATACAGTGAGTGATGTTGGAACTAGAAAATCCACCCCACCCACACAACCCAAAACTAGACGGCTACCAAAACAAGTAGCTAGCTCTACCAAAAAAATTAACCCAAATACGACTTCCAGATCTGTGTTATTAACAGCAGTTCCGTGTAAATACTATAACAAATAGTAACTAGTTTATGCACTAAAAAAACATAACTACAGATTAGAACACCTTCTGCAGGAATATAAAACTTAATACAGAGAAAATCGGAAGAGGACCAAAACTAACCTGCCAGCGAAAAAGTTATAGAAGAATAAAGTAAGAGAAAGGAAAAAAAAGGATAAAAAAAAGGAGAGGAAGGGGAAAATTATAAATTCAAGACGAGTATTTATCAACCATTTACAGAGAAGAGAGAAAAAAATTCAGAAATTAGAAAAAAGGGGGTGAAGAAAAGAAAAAAGTATAATAAAATAAATAAATATAAAAAGAAGGAAAAATAGATCGGCAATTAAACTGTGAACCAACAAACAGGAAGGCCTTCACTGAAGACTTCAAACCTCCAAAACAAGTTAAAGTCAGTTGTAGAACTCTGTAGATAAAGTTGTACAACAATAAAAGATAGATTACACACACACCAAATCCAGGGAGAGATTGTCAACAGCCCTTAGAGTTTTGATGAATAATGTCTGAATGATTCAAGTAAAGTCTGAGTCCAGAAAAAGTAATTTTACTACGAGAAGTACTTATCCACCATTTTAGGAGGTCTGATCGGGTTCCGAAGATGGCTGGATAGCCGGAAGACTTGCCACAAATATTTCAGCTTCCTTGGCTGACTTAATCCATTTGTATTTCCCAGTGTTAAGTTTGATTCGTAGATCAGCAGGGGAACGAAGACAGGGTTTAAAACCACGATCAAAAAGCACTTTCATTGCGCCTTTAAACTCAGCGCGCATCTTTAAGGTCTGGGGTGCAAAATCTTCCACAAAGTGAATAGTTGTATCCTGGAAAATAAAAGAACCTCTGCGACGTGCCTCTACGATCAGACGGTGTTTTACCTGGTATTGATGGAAGCACAAGATTACTGGTCGCAGGCGGTTGCCCAGAATTCCTGCGGGAACATGGACCCGGTGTGCCCGTTTGAGCTCAGGCTAGTTCGGAAGCAAATCTTTCCTGAATATCTCACAGAGAAACTCGGCGAAAAACTTCACTGTTGATCCCTGTTTGGTGGCCTCTGGCAATCCAAGAATTCTAAGATTGCAGCGTCTGCTGCGATTTTCGAGATCCACCGTTTTGAAAAGGAGTTTGTTACACTTTTCCTCCAGGCTGGAACAGAGAGTCTCCAAGTATCGAACACGACTTTCTAAATCTTCAGAAGTCGAATCGATGCGAGCTAAGTGTTGGGCATACTTGCCCACCTTGTCGTTGATTTGATCAAGCTTGTCTTCCAACTGTTTGAAAGTGGTTTTAAATTCCTTTAAAATTTCGTCTCGGAGCTGACCGAGCGCAGCCAGGGTCTCGTCTGAGAGAGCCGTAGCTTCCTTTCTCCCGGATTTAGAGCTCTTGCTAGACATTGTAAGTTAGATGTGTTCACAGGCAAGTAAGAGGTACCGAAAAAGTTCCCGACTAAGGTTTAAAAAATGGAGACATTTAGTGCAAAGATAGCAACAGTAACGGAACAAAAGTTCGGAGCAGCTAAGCAATCGCCATCTTACCGGAAGTCCCCCTGGCCACACATTTTAATTCCACATCCCTTTCCCATTTTGATGTCTATCCATGGTCACCTCTACTGTCAAGATGAAGCCACACTCAGGTTGGAGGAACTACTTATCTGGGCATTCCTAATGGCATGAACGTTGATTTCTCTAGCTTCCATTATTGCCCCCTCCCCCCCATTCCCTTCTTACCCCATCCCTTATTTATTTAGTTAGTTATTTCCCCTTTTATTTCTTTTCTCTATTTTTTCTCTCTCTGTTCCTCTCACAATCACTCCTTGCCTGCTCTCCATCTCCCTCTGGTGCTCCCCTCCCACTTTCTTCCTCCCTAGACCTTCCATCCCGTGATCCTCTCCCTTCTCTAGCCTTGTATCCCTTTTGCCAATCAACTTTCCAGCTTTTAGCTTCATCCCTCCCCCTTCTGTCTTCTCCTATCATTTTGGATCTCCCCCTCACCCTCCCACTTTCAAATCTCTTACTAGCTCTTCTTTCAGTTAGTCCTGATGAAGGGTTTTGGCCCAAAACATCGACTGTACTTCTTCTTATAGATGCTGCCTGGCCTACTGCATTCCACCAACATTTTGTGTGTGTTGCTTCTACTTCCTGATCCAGGTCATTTATAAAAATCACAAAGAGGAGGGGTCTCAGAACAGATCCCTAAGGAATACCACTGGTCACTGATCTCTATGCAGAATATGACCCATCTATTACCACGCTTTGCCTTCTGTGGGCAATACAATTCAGGATTCACAAAGCAAAGTCTCCTTTGATCCCATACCTCCTTACTTTCTGAAGGAGCCTTGCATGGGGATTCTTACCAAATGCCTTACTGAAATCCATATGCACTATATCCACTGCTCTATCTTCATCAATGTGTTTTGTTACATCCTCAAAGAATTCAATCAGGCTTGTAAGGCACAATCTGCCCTTGAGTAAGCCAAGATGACTATCTCTAATCAGATTATGTCTCTCCAAATGCTCATAAATCCTGCCTCTCAGGATCATCAACAACTTGCCCATCATTGAAGTCAGACTCACTGGTCTATAATTTCTTGGGTTATCTCTACTCTCTTTCTTGAACAAGGGAACAACATTTACAATCCTCCAATCCTCCGGTACTTCTTCTGTCCCTTCTGATGATGCAAAGATCATCGCAAGAAGCTCAGTAATCTCCTGCTTCACTTCCCACAGTAGCCCGGGGTACATATCATCCAGTCCTGGTGAATTATCTAACTTAACACTTTTCAGAAGCTCCAGCACATCCTCTTTTTTAATGTCTATATGCTCAAGGGTTTCAGTCCTCTGTGAGTTATCCCCACAAATGCCAATGTCTTTTTCCCTGGTGAATACTGAAGCAAAGTATTCACTAAATACCTCGGCTGCCTCCTCCGACTCCATGCACAAGTTGCAACTATCATACCTGATTTGTCCTATTCTTACATGACTTATCCTCTTGCTCTTCTCATGTCTTGGGGGTTTTCCTTAATCCTGCTTATCAAGGCCTTCTCATGGCCCCTTCTGGCACTCCTAATTCCATTCTTAAGATGCTTCCTAGCAATCTTGTTAAGAAGAAAAGAAAAGATTTTTTAGAGCTCTAACAATATCTAATTTCTTGAACCTTTCATAAGCTTTTCTTTTCTTCTTGACTAGATTTTCTACATACTTTGTACACCATGGTTCTTTAACTTTACATCCTTTCCTTGCCTCAGTGGAACATAACTGCAGAATGCCACGGAAATATCCCTTGAACATTAGCCACATTTCTGCTGTATATTTCCCTGAGGATATCTGCTCCCAAGTTTCTTCCCGATAGCATCATATTTCCCCCTACCCCAATTAAATATTTTCCCAAATTGTCTGCTCCAACCCCCTCCAGCGCTATGGTAAAGCAGTTAGAGTTGTGGTCACTACCTCCAAAATGCTCTCCCACCGAGAGATTTGACACCTGACCAGGTTCATTTCTCAATATCAGATCAAGTACAGCCTCTCATCTCGTTAGCTTTATACTGCATCAGGAAACCTTCCTGAACACATCTAACAAATTCCACTCCATCTAACCCCTTGTGCTAAGGAAATGCCAATCAATATTAGGAAAGTTAAAATCTCCCATTGCAACAACCCTATTATTATTGCACTGTTCCAGAATCTGCCTGCTATCTGCTCCTCCATATCCCCGTTACTATTGGGGGGAGGGTCTATAAAAACACCCAGTAGAGTTATTGCTGCTTTCTGGTTTCTGTCTTCCACCCACAATGACTCAGTAGACAACCCCTCCAGGACTTCCTCCTTTTCTGCAGCCATGCCATTATCATTAATTAACAATGTCACACCCCCACTTCTTTTGTCTCTTTCTCTGTTCTTTTCAAAACATTTAAAGCCTGGCACACTCAGCAGCCATTTCTGCTCCTGAGACATCCAAGCCTCTGTAATGGTCACAACATCACATTGATCCACACTCAAAATTCATCCACCTTGTTTATGATACTCCTTGCATTAAAATGGACGCATCTCAAACCATCAGGCTGAGTGCATCTTTGCTCTAACATCTGTCTATCCTTCCTCACAAGCTCCCTACAAGCTGTCTCCTTGTGCTCCAACCTCCCCATCCTCTGCCTCTTCACTTTGGTTCCCACTCCCTTGCAAATCTAGTTTAAACCCTCCCCAACAGCAGTAACAAAACCTCCCTGCCAGGATATTGGTCCCTCTCAGATTCAAGTGCAACCCGTCCTTTTTTTGTACAGGTCACACCTGTCCCAGAAGATGTCCCAATGATCCAAAAATCTGAAACTCTGCCCCTGCTTCAATCCTTCAGCCACGCATTTATCCTCCATTTTGTTCTATTCCTATACTCACTGTTACATGCACAGGCAGCAATCCTGAGATTACTACCCTTGAGGTACTGCTTCTCAGCTTCCTGCCTAACTCCCTGTAATCTGCTTTCAGGACCTCCTCCCTTTTTCTACCCAAGTCGTTAGTACCAATATGTACCACAACCTCTGGCTGATCACCCTCCCAATTCAGGATATTGTGGATGTACTCAGAAACATCATGAACCCTGACACTTGGGAGGTAAACAACCATCTTTGTTTCTTTTTCACATCCACAGAATTGCCTGTCTGTCCCTCTATAAAGTCCATTATTACCTCTGCCATCCCCTTTCATTCCCTACCCTTCTGAGCCATAGGGCCAGACTCAGTGCCAGAGCCATGACCACTGTTGCTTCCCCCAGGTGGGTTGTCCCCCACCCAACAGCACTCAAAATGGAGTACTTATTGTTAAGGGGTACAGCCACTGGTGCTCTCCACTACCTGACACCCTCCCTTCCCTCTCCTGATGGTCACTCACTTATCTGTGTCCTGTGGCCCTATAGGACCTGTGGACCTATAGGGCCTGCCTATAACTCTTGTCTGTCACCTCCACCCTCTCCCTAACAAGCGAACGGTTATCGAGCTACAGCTCCAGTTCCCTAACTTGTTCTCTAAGGAGCTGCAGCTCAATGCACCTGGAACAGTTGTGGCCATCAGAGAGGCCAAATATCTCCTGGATATCCCACATCTGACACACAGAACAGAAAACTGGCCTCGCAGTCATACCCACCATTCTCATTTGTCAAGCCCCACGAGACGCTACTTTGTTAAAACTCTTCTCCCCGAACTGTGCGAAGCTCTATCACTCCACGAATCGATTGATCTGCCACTAATGAACTGTTGTATGTGCATATTGAATATGTAAGGAAAGATTTTCTGTAACGATTCTTGTGACAGCAGAGTTGAATGAGTCTGTTGGAAAGGGGGCTCCGCTGCTTATTCAGTAGGTCATGGAGAGGATGTGCCAGGCTCTCCATAATGGATAACAGTTGGTTTAGTGACCTCTCCACCACCAACTCAAAAGAGACCAAGTTGTAGCCAAGGATGGATCCAGCCTCTTTGATGAGTTAATTGAGTCTTTTTGCATCATCAGCACCGATGCTGCTCCCCTGACATAATAGACGTCTTTAAAATTATGAGAAGTTTTCTTGATGTAGACATAAGGAGACAGTTTCCACCTGTGAGGAAAAATATAACTATGTTTGATAATGTAACAATACTGTATAAGATAGTCATTACAAATTCCAATACAAGATTTACAGGTTTAAGGTGCTGGGGAGATGTCAGGGGTGTTTTTTACTTACCCCTGACAGAGTGGTGAGTGCGTGAAATGAATTGCTGGCAACAGTGGTGGAGGCGGATATGATAAGGTCTTTTAAGAAACTTTTAGATAGGTACATGGAACTTAGTAAAATAGAGGGCTATGGGTAAGCCTAGTAATTTCTAAGGTAGGGACATGTTCGACACAACTTTGTGGGCCGAAGTTGCCTGTATTGTGCTGTAGGTTTTTTATGTGTAGGGCTCTCAGTAACTGTGGTATTTACTGTTCAGGTTAACAAAATGGCTTCTCTGTATTGTTATAATGAAATGGCTTCTCTGTAATGTTACTTACTGCTGTAATGGGTTTCTGTAGCTGGAATGTTTGGATTATAACTGCAGATAAGGAGGGAACTAACCAATGGAGAATTGTTATGCTGTCTTGTATCTGTGAGTTGAGCGGGAGTTTGCGGTCTTTTTCGGGAGGCGAGTGAAGAGAACGGATGTGTGAGGAGCAGACAGCGGTTCCAGGGTGGCGGATACTGGATGTCGGCACCTCAGACGGTGGCTGAAGGCTCGGAAGGTCATTGTGGATGGAACCGGAGGCATGAGCTCCAACGTATTAAAATATTAAGTGCACAAACTGATAAACTTACTGATTTGGCATCTTTAGGTTATCTGTTTCTCCCAACCCATCACTAAGAAATAACTATAAAGTTGAAATTATTTACTCACCTTTGGTGTATTGTCTGATATTTGTGTTGCGAGCGTGTATGGGGGCATTACACCGTATTTACACCGAAGTATTGCACTGTTGGCAGGGTGACAGCGGTTCACCCTAGGCGAATGGGGGTAAATTAGGGACACAGATGCTACATATGTTTCTATGTAAAATTCAAAGAGTGGTCTGGCACAGGGAGGGATTGAAGAAACTGAACAGAAAAGACTGGACAAGCCTATGAAGAGGATTAATGGGTAGAAGCTTAAATGGAACACAAGTGCCAACATGGAGATTTAACTAGATGTCCTATGTAATCCACTCCTGGCTGACAAGGTATCTGACAGGACTCTTTTGTCCTGCGGAAGGGTCACAGCCTGAAATACCAACTGTACTCTTTTCCATAGATGCTGCCTGGCCTGCTGAGTACCTCCAGCATTTTTGTGTGTTGCTTGGATTTCCAGCATCTGCAGATTTTCTCTTGTTTGTGATGAAGTATCGAGAATGATTTCCCATACTATAGTTTTTTGAAGTCAATTAATACCATGTACAGTACTTAAGTAGAACTGAATCATTCAATCGCAATCACAGTAAATTGTGTTTTTACGCCATTTTCAAAGATGTCATGCTCAGTGCATTGCATCATATACAGTAACTCTGGTTGGTGATGTACTTCTTGATTTAACATGTGAAACAGCTTGAATTGATGGAATTACCAATGGACTTTACCTTAGTCTCTACCACCCTTCCCATTGGCTGTGCAAGTCCTTAATATTGTATATTGCTAACATGTCTGTATCACAAGAAGAAAAGCCACTAATTGTACCTTTTCCCTTTTCTGTTTCTGCTTTTGTGAAGAAAAGGAAGTGAAGAATTCTACTAGAGATGAATCTCCCAAACCAAAACCACGTTACAGTTTTCTAAAAAGGGAAAGTAACCATGGAAGGAGTAATGAATTGGAGAAGCAGGATGGCAACCTTTTAAATACCCATTGTTCAACTTCAGATTCAAAGCTTTCCAGAACAGTCAATGTATACAAATTGGACTCCAGCATCTTTTGTCCTGAGGTAAGGCAAGCAAAATTTAGGTTGTTTATAACCATATTACAATTACATCACAGAAACAGGCCATCTCGGCCCTTCTAGTCTGTGCCGAATGCTTACTCTCACCTGGTCCCACTGACCCGCACTCAACCCATAACCCTCCATTCCTTTCCTGTCCATGTACCTATCCAATTTCACTTTAAATGACAATACAGAACCTGCCTCTACCACTTCTACTGGAAATTCGTTCCACACAGCTACCACTCTCTAAGTAAAGAAATTCTCCCTCGTGTTACCCTTAAATTTTTGCCCCAACTCTCAACTCATGTCCTCTTGTTTGAATCTCCCCTACTCTCAATGGAAAAAGCCTATTCATGTCAACTCTATCTCTGCCCCTCATAATTTTAAATACCTCTATCAAGTCCCCCCTCAACCTTCTACGCTCCAAAGAATAAAGACCTAACCTGTTCAACCTTTCCCTGTAACTTAGGTGCTGAAACCCAGGTAATATTCTAGTAAATCTTCTCTGTACTCTCTCTATTTTGTTGACATCTTTCCTATAATTCGGTGACCAGAACCGTACACAATACTTCAAATTCGGCCTTACTAATGCCTCGTACAAAATTGCCTTGTACAATTTTAACATTACATCCCAACTCCTATACTCAATGCTCTGATTTATAAAGGCCAGCATACCAAAAGCTTTCTTCACCACCCTATCCACATGAGATTCCACCTTCAGGGAACTATGTACCATTGTTCCTAGATCACTCTGTTCTATCTGACGAAGGGTCTCGGCCCAAAATGTCGACAGCGCTTCTCCCTATAGATGCTACCTGGCCTGCTGCGTTCCACCAGCATTTTGTGTGTGTCACTCTGTTCTACACTCTGTTTACTTAATAGTACAGAATTATAATTTCTTTTTGAAGTTTAGGGAGTGGGTAATCCTGCTAGTTCACAGTGTTATTGGAAAGTATTGCCAAATTGCAGTGCAAATTAATCATTGTCCAACATGGTTTTCTAAGCTACTTATGGACAGAATGCATACTGTGCACCACATACTAGTCAGGTTGAGGAAGTGGCTCAGATTTCAGATTTCTGGATCATTGGGATCTCTTATGGGGAAGTTATGTCCTGTACAAAAAAGGACAGGTTTCATCTGAATATGAGGGGGACCAATATGCTTGTGGGAAGGTTTACGAAGGGGTTTGAAGTATTTTTGAAGGCAGATCGGAACTGGAGTGATAAAGCTGAAGGTGGGTCATGTGGTATACCTACAAGTCAGTGCAGTGTATAGTGACACTGTGAGAAAGGGGAAGGGGTGGCTCTGATGGTAAAAAATGAAATCAAATCCTTTGGTGACATACAATTAGACGATGTAGAATCCTCGTGGGTAGAGTTAAGAAACTAAGGGTAGAAAGATCCTAAATAGGAGTTATGTACAGGCCTTTGACAGTAGCCAGAATGTGGGATATAGAAACATAGAAAACCGACAGCACAATACAGGCCCTTCAGTCCACAATGCTGTGCCAAACCTGTACTTCCTTTAGAAAGTACCTAGGGTTACCCATTGGGCCGGCTGGTGACGCAGTGACATCAGCGCCGGACTCTGGAGCGAAAGTTCCTGAGTTCAAATCCAGTCGGGCCACTCACAAACACATGTTATACTCGACCACTACAGATATGAGCTCCAACGTTAATGTGCACATTGGATTGTTTTAACTGTAATGGGCTCTTTTTATTTTTCTTTTCTTTTTCAGTAACTTTATTAAAGTTCAGAATTCGGTAAATATATTTCTTTTGTAATTTTATGCCAGTAGTATCTTATTTTTTTTCGAGTGTTAACTTTGCACATAACAGCAGTCACTACAATCAATGTCTTTCTCTAGAAAATCACAACTTTCCTGTTTAGTTGAACACCAAATCATACTGACTCTAAGTATATATTGCTTATGAAAGGTGGTGTTCTTGCTGCTGTGTCACATGGCTGTAAGCAGAGTTAGCTAATGAGCCAAGTTTCTATACAAGCCCAGTGAGAGGGTTGCACGTGTATTTTCTATCTCACATTATAATTTGTAGACCACATCTTTACTACTGTTTTGGGGTCTGTCTATAACTCCCATCAGGGTCTTTTTCCCCTTGCATTTCCTTAGCTCTATCCACAATGAATCAACACCTTCCAATCATATGACGCCTCTTTCAAATAATTTTATTTCATTGTTAACCAACAGAGCCATGCCATTCCATTGCCTAGCTGCCTGTCCTTTTGAAATAATGTGTATCCTTGGATGTTAAGCTCCTAAGCTATCATCTTTTTTCAGCCATGATTTCATGATACTCACAATGTCATACATGCCAATCTGTAACTGTGCTACAAATTCATCTACCTTATTTTGTATACTGTGTACATTCAAATCTAACACCCTCAGTCCTGTATTCATACTTGCATTGCAACACATTGCAATTTTTTCCAAACATCAGCCTCTCCTTGCTAGCAGTATCGCTGCACACTGCCTGTGTTTGTAAACCAACTACGTCATCCTCAGTGCTGTCACTCTGGTTCTCATCCTCCTGCCAAATTAGTTTATTTTTTGTAATTTATTTTTTTTTTATTGAAGTTCATCATCAAACAAACATTTCCATAAGATGTACTTCAGACATTGTACATATATATCATATAAACATGTATGTCACAAATCTCCACATAGTATTTATCTGAGGTATAAACTTAAAGAAAAAAGTGGAGAGAAAAAACAAGCAAAAGGAAAAAACTATGTACAATAGGGAGTGATCTTATTTTACAACATAATCATTGACCCATATACATCTTGTTCCATTCATTGAATTGATTTTGATTAATCTCTATTGGTAGGGTCTGAAAGAGATATAACAGTCTGGGCAGTATATTCATTTTAATATACCCTTGAACTGAGACTGAAAAAAGGAATCAGGTTCCATCTTCCTTAATTTTTTTTATATAAAGGCTAATAATTACATTCTGATAATTTTGCCAAATCTTTTGGCATAATGATGCCCAAATATTTGAAAGACTCTGTGTGCCATGCCCAGGGATATCTACTTTCAATTTCTCTTGGTGGGCTATAGTAATATGAAAGTAATTGGGTTTTATCTATGTTGATCTTGTATCCTGATAATTGACCATATTGTTCAAAGGATTGCATCAATTTAGGTAAAGAGTATGTTGGTTGCCCTAGATAGATAAAAATGTCATCCGCGTAACAAGCCAATTTATGCTCTGTCCCTTTAATAGTAATTCCCCTGATATCTTAATTTTGTCTGATGTATTGATCTAATGGTTCCAGATATAATGCGAAGAGGCGGTGACCATGCACAACCCTGTCTCGTGCCCCTTTCTAGGGTAAGACTACTGCTAAATTAGTTTAAACCCTTTAAAGAAAGCATGGCAGTGTCTCTATTTCCAAGGAGTTTGCGAAAATTCGGCATGGCATCTGTAACTTTGACTAACCTCTATAGATATGTGGTGGAGAGTATATTGAATGGCTGCATCACAGCCTGGTATGGAAATGCCAATGCCCTTGAACTGAAAATCCAAAAAAAAGCTGTGGATACAGCCCAGTCTATCACAGGCAAAGCCCCTCCACACCATTGATCACATCTACATGGAGCGTTGTCGCAGGAAAGCAGCATTTATCATCAAGGACCCCCACTATTCAGGTCATGCTCTTTTCTTGCTAATTGGTTGTGATTAAGTTGTCCCTTGATTAAGCTTGGTTTAAATTGGGGGATTGCTGGGCAGCACGGGTCAAAAGTCTGATATGTCCTATTCCGTGCTGTCTTTCGATAACTAAATAAATACCATGGCATATACAGTACTTCTATAGACTCTGTGTCCATTTCCTGAGTAAATGCAGATGCAAAAAAAATTCATTTAAGATCTCTTTCATCTCTTCTGGCACAGTGCATGGATTGACATTCTGATCTTCCAGAGGACCAATTTTGTCCTTTGCAATCCTTTTGCTTTTAACGTACCTGTAGAATCCCTTTAGGATTCTTCTTCACCTTGTCCCCTAGGTCAAACTCATGACACCTTTTAGCCCTCTTAACTTCTCTCTTCAGTGTTCTCTTCGATTTTCTATACTCCATAAGCATTGGTTTAAGATGGCACTGCTAACCGGTTAAAATGACAATGTGCTGATGGCCAGTGAAACAAAGAAAGCAACTAAATACTTCATTCTTCACACTGATCATTGCAAACAGTAGCCTGTGGCTTCCCTTTTCAAGCTGAACTGAATTGCCTGTACGATAAGGCATTTTTGCAGTGTGACTGGAGTTTTTCTTGCGCAGGATGATTGCAGCAGTTCCAGGAAGGAGTCTGAGTCAATTCAGATAGAGCTGAGGTGAGGTGAAACAAGGTGAGGAAAGGTGCAAAGTTTGATCAATCTAAGAGCCAAGCCAAATTGGGAAGGGTTGGGAAATTTGATGCAGCAGAGACAAGGCAAGGCAAGGAAAATTCCAAGGTTTGTTTGATTTAAGAGCTGAGCCGAATTGGTAAGGATGGGTACTGGCCATATCAAGGCTGTGGAGCCTGAGCCCATAGGCAAGGAATGACCTGAGGTTTGGATGATTTAAGCGCTGGGCAGATTGAAATGGTCGGTCAAGGTGGATACGATTCGGTTCGCAGTTCCACGGGGTTTGCTTGTTTATAAGCTGGACTGAGGCTGTGGTCTGCTGGAATGACTGCAGTGATTCCTGGCATTGTCAACTTCAGTTCTGAATGCTGTTTGCCTGCTTTTATTGTTTGCACGATTTGATTTTTTTTTCTCCCTCTTCCTCACACTGGGTGTTTGGATGGTCTTTTGTTTTTCACAAACACGAGAAAATCTGCAGATGCTGGAAAAACAAAGCAACACTCACAAAATGCTGGAGAAACTCAGGAGGCCATGCAGCGTATATGAAAAAGAGGCCTGTATATGATTCCCGTAATGGTTTGCAGTTTCTTAACTCCATCCACAAAGGTACAATATTCTCTAGCATTATGTCAGCTCTTTCTAAATACATAATTCTATCTCTTACCAACAGAGCCACACCACCACCAATGCCTTCCTGTCTGTCCTTTCTATACAAAGTATATCCTTTGATGTTGAACTTCTAACTATGACTTTCTTTCAGCCATGGCTCAGTGATGCCCACAACATCGTATGAACAATCTCTAATTGCGCTATGTGTCATCCTGCATGAGCACTCCCAATTGCTTATGTATCTCTGATTTCTGAATTTGCCCTCCATTTGGAAAATAGTTGACATTGTTATTCCTTCTATCAAAGTACATGAGCATGCACTTGCCTACATTATATTCCATCTGCCATTTATTTGCACATTCTCCAAATCTTTCTAAGTCATTCTGCTGACATTGTACTTCCTCAACACCATATGCTCCTCCGTCTATCTTTGAATTGACTGAAAACTTGGTCAATGACCCATCAGTTCCATCATCTGAAGTAATTGACATATAGTGTGAAAAGCCGTCACAGCACTGACCCCTGCAGAACAGCAATCAAACAGAAAAGACCCCTTAATTTACACCTTCTGTCTCCTGCCAGTCGGCCAATTTTCAATCATAAATAGGAGAAAATCTGCAGATGCTGGAAATACAAATAACACACCATAGATGATCCCTGGCATGCTGAATTCCTCCAGCATTTTGTGTGTGTAGTTAATTTTAATGCATGGTTATCATCGACCAGTTCTGCCTGTCTCCATACATGTTGGAAGACATTATTTATAAGAGATTATTAGGGAATATTTCTTTTTGAGGAAACAATGCTGACTTTGGCCGAGTTTATCACGTGCCTTCAAGTATCCCAAAATTTCATCCTTAATAGTGGATACCGACAGCTTCGCAGCCAACAAATAATTTCTTGTCTTTTACTTCCATGTCTTCCGAATGAGTATAGTAACATTTGCAATTTTCCAGTCATAGAAAGGTAAAGTACAGAAACAGGCTCTTCAGCCCATCTAGCCCTTACTGAACCATTTAAACTACCTACTCCCATTGACCTGGACCAGGACCATAGCCCTCTGTACCACTACATCCATGTACCTAAACAAACTTAAATGTTGAAATCAAATTTGCATGTTTTACTTGCGCTGACAGCTCATTCCACACTCTCACAATCCTCTCTCACTACTATTAGGCCCCAAACATTCCTTCCAAGTGAAGCGACACGTCATCTGTGAGTCTATTGGGGTCATCTATTGTATCTGATGCTCCCAGTGTAGCCTCTATATCAGTGAGACCCCACACAGATTGGGAAACTGCTTCACTGAGCACCGAGGCTCCGTCCGCCAGAAAAAGTGGGATCTTCCACTTCCCATTCCCATTCCGACATGTCAGTCCACGGCCTCCTCTACTGTCACGATGAGAGGCCACACTCAGGTTGGAGGAGCAATACCTTATACAGCATTCTGTCTGAGTAGCCTTTAACCTGGTGGCATGAACATTGATTTCTTGATCTTCTAGTAATGCCCCCAACCCCTTCACCATTCCCCATTCCTCTCTCTCACTTTATCTCCTTATCTGCCTGTCACTTCCCTCTGGTGCTCCTCCCACTTTTCTTTCTTCCATGGTCTTCTGTCCTCCTATCAGATTCCTCCTTCTCCAGCCAGGTATTTCTTTCACCCATCAATTTCCCAGCTCTTTACTTCACCCCTACCTCCCCCACCCCACCTGTATGACCTATCACTTTGTGGTTCTTCCTCCCCTCCCCTCACTTTCTTACTCCTGACTCCTTATCTTTTTTCCAGTCCTGATGAAGGGTCTTGGACCGAAACGTTGAAGTGTCTACTCTTTTCCATCGATGCTGCCTGCCCTGCTGAGTTCCTCCAGCATTCTGTGTGTGTTGCTTGCATGTACCCTATCTATACCCCTCAGAATTTTATATGCATCAAATTTCCCCTTAATCTTCCATGATCTAAGGAATAAAATCATAACCAATTCAATATTTCCTTATAACTCAGGTCCTCCAATCCTGGCAACATCCTTGTAAATTTTCTCTGTAAGCTTTCAACCTTATTTACATCTTTTTCTAGGTAGGTGATCAAAACAGCACACAATACTCCAAATTAGGCCTCACCAACATCTGATGTAATCTTAATATCCCATCTCCTGTACTCAATACTTTGATTTATAAAGGCCAATGTGCCACAGGCGTTTTTGTGACCCTGTTTACCTCTGATTATGGACTGAAGTGCGATACTTCACACTTGTCTGCATTAAATTCCATCTGCCATTTTTCTAGATAGTCCATGTAAGATCAGTTAGACATGACTTAGTCACTTATAATCAGTCCGTGTCAATCTAAATAATAATTTTTTTGTCCTTTAGCATACCTTCCAGTAACTTTCCCACTCATGTCAGGCTCAGTGGCCTATAATTTCCAGGTTTACTTTAAGAGCCTTTCTTAAATACTGGAACAACATTGGCTATCCTCCAATCCTCCAGTACTTCATTTGTCACTAAGGATGATCTAAATATGTATCTCTGCTTGGGTCCCTGCACTTCCTGCACTTCCCTCCCACAGAGTCCGAGGGAACACCTTGTCAGGGCTTGCCTCAATTTGCCCCTAATTTGCCTCAAGACAGCAAACACTTCCTCCTCTGTAATCTGTATAGGGACCATGAAGTTGATTTTGCTTTGGCTCACTTCTATAGACTCTGTGTCCATTTCCTGAGTAAATACAGATGCAAAGAATACATTTAAGATCTTCCCCATCTGTTTTGGCTCCACACATGGATTACCATTCTGGTCTACCAGAGATCCAATTTTGTCACTAGCAATCCTTTGTAATCTCCTTCAGCTTGTCTGCTAGAGTGACTTCATGCCTTCTTTTAGTCTTCCTAATTTCTTAAGTATTCTCTTGCATTTATTGCAAGACAGCTAATCTTTTTCCTACTTGCCTATATCCTTTAAGCACCTCCTTTTTTCTCTTAACCAGGGCCTCAATATCTCTTGAAAACCAGGATTCTCTGCATTTGTTATTTTTACCTTTTATCATTCTGAAACATTGGTTTTCTTTTTGTCTCCACAGATACTTCCTAACTTACTGAGTATTTCAAGCATTTTCTATTCATATTTAAGGACAAAAGTACTTGGGATGAATGCCCCAAAACATCCAAAGTTAGAGAAAGAGCAGATAAACTAATCAAAAAGATACTTGGCAATTGCACTGTATTGGCATTGAATGCAATGTCATGCCAAAACTGCATAACAAGTTTGTAGAATTATGGGTATGAGAGTGACTGTCTCTGGCACAGAACAACGGTAACTGTGGGAAGGTTTCTTGAGGTGGAGAGAAATAATTAGGCTTGGAAAGAGTGAACAGAAATGATCCCTGTCACTTTACAGATTTAAGTGGTTCAGTCAGAAATACATTTGATGTTATATTTTCTATCATCTGCACTTTTTGTTTTTGTCATAAACATTTACAAATGAAAATGTTTACTTGTACTTGACAGGAAAAACCCCAAACAGAGATGAAGTTGATGGGAATTGAGAGTCAAAATCCAGAAACAAATGGAAAATCAAAAAGTAGAAGGTGATTCAAAAATATCATACTCATAGCTCTGCAGGACCTTTATTCTTTATGGCCATTCTTTGATACTACTTGCTAATTCACATGAGCTTCATTTCCATATTCTCTTAAGACTGTTGTTTTATCCATGTCAGGAAAGCTGTTGAATCATATTTTTACATCTCTATTCAAAATGAAAATGGTAACTGGGATTGGGTTAGACTGGAAAACACCTGCTTGAATTATCTGGCCTCAAAGGAATAAACCCTAGTTTACTAAGGGCAGTAAAGAAGGAAATTGCTGAGAAGCCAGTCATAATCTTCTAAGCACTCAGGGCCCAGAAACTGGAAATTTCCTCTCGTTAGATGTACTGATTTGAGAGGCTGAAATTGTTCTTGGAAGGTGATGAAAGGATCTATTCAAATATGTAAAATCAGAAAGCGCAGAGAAAGGAACAAAGACCATTGAACGTGATTGGACATTCAGGTGCAAACAATCACAAGTAATGTGACAACGGAGAAAGCTTTCTTATGGTGAGCGATGTTAGGATCCAGAATGTACTGCCTAAGGGAGTGGTGGTGACAAATTCAATTAGAGCATTCATTACGGGTAAGGATATGAAGGGAAATAAATTGTAAGGCTACCCAGAGAGCATGGGGCAGTAAGCCGAGTTGGATTTCTCATATGGGCTCAACAGGCTGAACGTTCTCATTCCATATATAACTATTCTGTGAGATAATAATTTTGATCAGACAATGATCAAAATAAGAACTGGATTGAATCTGACATTTCCAGAAGAGGAAACAGAGAAAATGGTGTAAATGTGAGATAAAATTTTGAGCTGAATATTGTCTGAAATTTCAGAGTTCAGCCTTAAATTCTTAAGCCTGGTATCGGCCTTGTTAAAAATTATACATTTGTTCTGAAGCTTATGTTGAACTTGATTGAGGTTCTGCATTGGGATTTCAGGGAGTTAGCTGCTAAATTAAAGTTAGGTGCTAGATTACAACTTCCATGGTTGTAATCTCAGGATTGTTAACCGTGCCACGTGCTAATGAGGCCAAAACTAGCAAGATAATGCAGTTTAATGTGTGACTAAGGAGTTGGTCTAGGAACCTTTAGAACTGGTTTGGCCCATTTCATCAGTGGTTTGTATGCTGGAATTAATGTAACAGATAAGTGATCTAAGAGCCCAGGCCGGGAAACTGCTTTGTATGCATCTGGTATGTTAGTATAAACCAGTCTAGTATATTTTCACTTCTTGTAGCAAAATAACATACTGGTGGAATTTAGGCAGGACTGTTTATTTGGTTAGAATGGCACTGATGGTGCTGTAGAGCTCATGCAATGCAATTAGCAGAGGTGGAGGGGGTACATACAGCTACTAACATAATTGTTGTGAACTCACTCAGTGTATAAAATGGCAAGTACATCACTGTCACGTACCCTGTGATGGGTTAAAGAACCAGCAGAAATGGGAAACGCATTGGAGTCTGGTATTGCTATAAACTAATAGTGTTTATTAGTAAACTACGCAATACAGCACTATAATCGCAAATATATCCAACAGGTTAGCAATGATATATATGTACATAAGTGTGGAAATAGGAACAAAACTAGGCTCTTTCAAACCTAGGGGTGGATGGGTACAGTCTAATGCTGATATGTAAGAAAGGTCAGTTCAATGCACAAGGTTACTGTTGTTGGTAAAGAGAGAGAGATTTGTAATCCAATGGCATATTTTGTGAGAAGGCAAGTATATTGATATTCCAAAATAACAATAGCAGTAGGTTTTATCTCTGGAGTTGTTCCACTCAGTACATGAAGTATCACCGACAGTGATCTTCAATGAATATCCTTTTCAACACAAGTGGTACCACACCCGAATTCAGTTATGGGTCATCCCAAAGTGGTGGCCACAGGATACTCAAACAGAGTCCACGTATGGATTATCACCAACAGTAGCTTATCACTGAGGTACCATCTTCAAGTGGTAAAACTACCAACCCAGGCAAGGATTATCACACACAGGTAGTTTCCACACAAGGTTACCCCACACTCTCAACTATGATAGCCACTTATCCAGTTCCACGACATACGAAATAACTCCAACAGTTATTTGCCACAGGGGTGCCTTTCTTCAGTGAACTACCACACCCAAACAAGGGTAACACACAAGTGGTAATCACAAAGGTTTCCCCCTCACCAGAGAACCCACTCCTGTGGATTAGCTACATGACAGTCACACCTTTGTATTCAAATGGAACTCAAACTCACCCTTACGGGCTACAGAGGAGAGAGTCCAAACAGTGACCTCTTTTTCACTAGGTTTCTTCTGTTTCAAACTTTCCTCTACCCTCTTCCTTTAAAGTCACCAAATGTGACCACAAAACAAGGCGACCGTTCTTCCGTGGTGGAATTATCAACCCAGGCCAGGGTTATTTGGACACACAAATAACTCCCCACTGGTCACACCTTTTTTGCACTGTGAGAGCCACTGATTGATTCTCCTGAATGATCCTCCAAAATCCCACCTTCCTGTGGGCACAATAAGCTCAGCCAGTCTCCAAAACCGTGTGTGTCTGGGTCCAGCAGCTGACCTGGTATTTATCTCCCCATGTTGGACAACAGCTGTCCATCAACCTGCTCCGCCCTCCTCTCTCTGTAAGAGGATAGACAATAGGTGCAGAAGTAGACTATTCGGCCCTTCGAGCCTGCACCGCCATTCTGAGATCATGGCCGATCATCTACGATCAATACCCGGTTCCTGCCTTGTCCCCATATCCCTTGATTCCCCTATCCATAAGATACCTATCTAGCTCCTTCTTGAAAGCATCCAGAGAATTAGCCTCCACTGCCTTCCGAGGCAGTGTATTCCAGACCCCCACAACTCTCTGGGAGAAGAAGTTTTTCCTTAACTCTGTCCTAAATGACCTACCCCTTATTTTCAAACCATGCCCTCTGGTACTGGACTCTCCCAGCATCTGGAACATATTTCCTGCCTCTACCTTGTCCAATCCCTTAATAATCTTATAAGTTGCAATCAGATCCCTTCTCAATCTCCTTAATTCCAGCGTGTACAAGATCAGTCTCTCTAACCTCTCTGCGTAAGACAGTCCGGACATCCCAGGAATTAACCCCGTGAATCTACGCTGCACTTCCTCTATAGCCAGGATGTCCTTCCTTAACCCTGGAGACCAAAACTGTACACAATACTCCAGGTGTGGTCTCACCAGGGCCCTGTACAAATGCAGAAGGATTTCCTAGCTCTTGTACTCAATTCCCTTTTTAATAAAGGCCAACATTCCATTAGCCTTCTTCACTGCCTGCTGCACTTGCTCATTCACCTTCAGTGACTGATGAACAAGGACTCCTAGATCTCTTTGTATTTCTCCCTTACCTAACTCTACACCATTCAGATAATAATCTGCCTTCCTGTTCTTACTCCCAAAGTGGATATCCTCACACTTATTCACATCAAACATCATCTGCCAAGTATCTGCCCACTCACTCAGCCTATCCAAGTCACACTGAATTCTCCTAACATCCTCATCACATGTCACACTGCCACCCAGCTTAGTATCATCAGCAAACTTGCTGATGTTACTCTCAATGCCTTCATCTAAATCGTTGATGTAAATTGTAAACAGCTGTGGTCCCAATACCGAGCCCTGTGGCACCCCACTTGTCACCACCTGCCATTCCGAGAAACACCCATTCACCATTACCCTTTGCTTTCTATCTGCCAACCAGTTTTCTATGCATGTCAATATCTTCCCCCCAATGCCATGAGCTCTGATTTTACCCACCAATCTCCTATGTGGGACCTTATCAAATGCCTTCTGAAAATCGAGGTACACTACATCCACTGGATCTCCCTTGTCCAACTTCCTGATTACATCCTCGAAAAACTCCAATATATCAGTCAAGCATGATTTGCCCTTGATAAATCCATGCTGGCTCGGCCCAATCCTATCACTGCTATCTAGATATGCCACTATTTCATCTTTAATAATGGACTCTAGCATCTTCCCCACTACTGATGTTAGGCTGACAGGATGATAGTTCTCTGTTTTCTCCCCCCCCCCTTTCTTAAAAAGTGGGATAACATTAGCCAATCTCCAATCTGCAGGAACTGATCCTGAATCTAAAGAACATTGGAAAATGATTACCAATGCATCCGCAATTTCCGGGGCCACCTTCTCAAGATACAGACCATCTGGACTTGGGGATTTGTCAACCTTCAGTCCCATCAGTCTACTCATCACCATTTCCTTCCTAATGCCAATCTGTTTCATTTCCTCTGTTACCCTATGTCCTTGGCCCATCCATACATCTGGGAGTTTGCTTGTGTCTTCCCTTGTGAAGACAGATCTAAAGTACTTATTAAATTCTTCTGCCATTTCTCTGTTTCCCATAACAATTTCACCCAATTCATTCTTTAAGGTTTCAACATTGTTCTTAACTATCTTCTTTCTCTTAACATACCTAAAAAAAGCTTTTGCTATCCTCCTTTATATTCCTGGCTAGCTTGCGTTCATACCTCATTTTTTCTCCCCGTATTGCCTTTTTAGTTAAGTTCTGTTGTTCCTTAAGAACTTACCAATCATCTGTCCTTCCACTCACCTTAGCTCTGTCATACTTCCTTTTTTTTTTAAATCCTATGCAATCTCTGACTTCCTTTGTCAACCACTGTGGCCCCTTTCCCCCCTTTGAATCCTTCCTTCTCCGGGGGATGAACTGATTTTGCACCTTGTGCATTATTCCCAAGAATACCTGCCATTACTGTTCCACTGTCTTTTCTGGTAGGATATCTGTCTAGTTAACTTTGGCCAGCTCCTCCCTCATGGCTCCATAGTTTCCCCTGTTCAACTGCAACACTGACACCTCTGATCTGCCCTTATCCATCTCAAATTGCAGATAAAAACTTATCATATTATGGTCACTACCTCCTAATGACTCCTTTACTTCAAGATCGTTTATCACATCCTGTTCATTACACAAGACTAAATCCAGAATAGCCTTGTCCCTGGTCGGCTCTCGTACCAGCTGTTCCAAGAATGCATCCCGTAGGCACTCTACAAACTCCCTATCCTGGGGTCCAGCACCAACCTGATTCTCCCAGTTCACCTGTATGTTGAAATCCCCCATAACTACTGCGGCATTACCTTTGCCACATGCCAATGTTAACTCCCTATTCAACTTGCACCCGATATCCATGCTACTGTTTTGTGGCCTGTAGACAACACCCATTAGGGTCTTTTTGCCCTTACTGTTCCTCAGTTCTATCCACACAGACTCTACTTCTCCTGATCCTATGACCCCCCTTGCAAAGATAGATGGAGTGGACATGGATAGGCTTTTTCCATTGAGAGTGGGGGAGATTCAAACAAGAGGACACAAGTTGAGATTTAGGGGGCAAAACTTTAGGGGTAACACGAGGGGAGACTTCTTCACTCAGAGAGTGATAGCTGTGTGGAATGAGCTTCCAGCAGGTTCAATATTGTCATTTAAAGTAAAATTGGATAAGTATATGGACTGGAAAGGAATGGAGGGTTGTGGGCTGAGTGCAGGTCGGTGGGACTAGGAGAGCGTAAGCGTTCAGCACAGACTAGTAGGGTCAAGATAGCCTGTTTCTGTGCTGTAATTGTTATATCGTTAAAGTAGTCTTGCTAAAAACCTTGTTAAGACATGAAAAACAACTGATTCCAACAATCCTCCCCTTTGATTCTAAAGCACACATTTAGAATTATTAAATCTGAAAATTCAGAGGCAGAAAACTTGGGATATCTATGTTACAGAGTAATCAAAATACTTCAGTTGTGTAATATCAAAGAGTACATGTTCTTCAAAGCATTTAAGACCATAAGACAAACGAGCAGAATCCGGCCATTTGGCCCATTGAGTCTACTCTGCTATTTTATCATGAACTGATCCATTCTCCCATTTAGTCCCACTCCCCTTCCTTCTCACCATTACCTTTGATGCCCAGACTACTTAGATACCTATCAATCTCTGCCTTAAATATACCCAATGATTTGGCCTCCACTGCTGCCAATGGCAACAGATTCCATAGATTCACCACCCTCTGACTAAAAAAAATTCTTTGCATCTCTGTTCTGAATGGGCACCCTTCAATCCTTAAGTCATTCCCTCTCGTACTAGACTCCCCCACCATGGGAAACACCTTTGCCACATCCACTCTGTCCATGCCTTTCAAATTTTGAAATGTTTCTATGAGGGGGGACCTCATAGTACAGTCCAAGAGTGGACAAACATTCTTTGTATGTCAATCCTCTCATTCCCAGAATCATTCTAGTGAATCTTCTCTGAACCCTCTCCAATGCCAGTACATCCTTTCTTAAATAAGGAGCCCAAAACTGCACACAGTATTCCAAGTGAGCTCTTACCAGTGCCTTATAGAGCCTCAACATCACATCCCTGCTCCTATACTCTATTCCTCTAGAAATGAATGCCAACATTGCATTTGCCTTCTTCACTACTGACTCAACCTGGAGGTTAACCTTAAGGGTATCCTGCATGAGGACTCCCAAGTCCCGTTGCATTTCAGAACTTTGAATTCTCTCCCCATTTAAATAATAGTCTGCCGGCTTATTTCTTCTACCAAAATGCATGACCATACACTTTCCAACATTGTATTTCATTTGCCACTTCTTTGCCCATTCTCCCAATCTATCCAAGTCTCTCTGCAGATTCTCTGTTTCCTCAGCACTACTGGCCCCGCCACCTATCTTTGTATCATCAGAAAACTTAGCCACAAAGCCATCTATTCCATAATCTAAATCGTTGACATACAACGTAAAAAGGAGCAGCATGAACACGGACCCCTGTGGAACACCACTGGTAACCAGCAGCCAACCAGAATGGGTCCCTTTATTCCCACTTTTGTTTCCTGTCAATCAGCCAATGCTCTATCCATGTATATAACTTACCTGTAATTCCACAGGCTCTTATCTTGTTCAGGAGCCTCATGTGCGGCACCTTGTCAAAGGCCTGACAATCCAAATACACAACATCCACTGCATCTCCCTTGTCTAACCTACTTGTAATTTCCTCAAAAAATTGCAATAGGTTTGTCAGGCAGTATTTTCCTTTAAGGAAATCATGTGGAGTTCTGCCTTTCTTGTCATATGTCTCCAGGTACTCCATAACCTCATCCTTGCCAATTGACTCCAACAACTTCCCAATCACCAATGTCAAGCTAACAGGTCTATAATTTCCATTTTGCTTCCTTGCCTCCTTTTTAAATAGCGTAGTGACATTTGCAATCTTTCAGTCCTCCGGAACCATGCCAGAACCTATTGACTTTTGAAAGATCATTGTTAATGCCTCCACTGTCTCCACAGCTACTTCCTTCAGAACACGAGGGTGCATTCCATCTGGTCCGGGAGATTTATCTACCCTTAGACTATTCAGCTTCCTGAGCACTTTCTCTGTCGTAATTGTGACTGTGCACACTTCTCTTCCCTGACACCCTGAGTGTCCGGTATATTGCTGATGTCTTCCTTGGTGAAGACTGATGCAAAATACTCATTCAGTTCCTCTGTCATCCCCTTATCTCCCATTACAATTTCTCCAGCATCATTTTCTATTGGTCCTATATCTACTCTCACCTCGAACCATAGAACCATAGAATATTACAGCACAGAAACCGGCCTTTTGACCCTTCTTGGCTGTGCCAAACCATTTTTCTGCCTATTCCCACTGACCTGCACATGGACCATATCCCGCCATACACCTCTCATTCACGTACCTGTCCAGGTTTTTCTTAAGTGTTAAAAGTGAGCCCGCATTTAGCACTTCATCTGGAAGCTCATTCCACTCTCCCACAACTCTGTGTGAAACCTCCCCCCCCCTCAATATTCCCTTTAAACTTTTCCTCCTTCACTCTTAACTCATGTCCTCTGGTTTTTTTTCTCCCCTAACCTCAGTGGAAAAAGCCTGCTTGCATTCACTATACCTATACCCATCATAATTTTATATACCTCTATCAAATATCCCTTCATTCTTCTACACTCCTGGGAATAAAATCCTAACCTATTCAATCTTTCTCTTTAACTCAGTTTCCTAAGTCCCGGCAACATCCTTGTAAACTTTCTCTGCACTCTTTCAACCTTATTAATATCCTTCCTGTAATTCCGAGACCATAACTGCACGCAATACTCCAAATTCAGCTTCACCAATGCCTTATACAACCACACCACAACATTCCAATTCTTATACTCAATACTTTGATTTATAAAGGCCAATGTAGCAAAATCTCTCTTTACTACCCTATGAGTGACGCCACTTTTAGGGAATTTTGTATCTGTCTTCCCAGATCCCTCTGTTCTACTGCACTCTTCAGTGCCCTACCATTTACCTTGTTTTTTTTCCTTCCAAAGTGCAATACTTCACACTTGTCTGTATTAAACTCCATCTTCCATTTTTCAGCCCATTTTTCCAGCTGGTCCAAATCCCTCTGCAAGCTTTGAAAACCTTCTTCACTGTCCACTACACCTCCAATCTTTGTATCATCAGCAAATTTGCTGATCCAATTTACCACATTATCATCCAGATCATTGATGTAGATGACGAATAACAATGGACCCAGCACTGATTCCTGTGGCATGCCACTAGTCACAGGCTCTCTGTCTTTTAATCTTTATATACTTGAAAAAGCTTTTAGTATCCTCTTTGATATTATTTGCTAGCTTCCTTTCATAGTTCATCTTTTCCCTCTTAATGACCTTCTTAGTTTCCTTTTGTAAGTTTTTAAAATCTTCCCAATCCTCTGTCTTCCCATTAACTTTTGCTTCCTCATATGCCCTCCCTTTTGCTTTTACTTTGGCTTTGACTTCTCTTGTCAGCCACAGTTGCATCCTTTTCCATTCGAAAATTTCTTCTTCTTTGGAATATATCTGTCTTGCACTTTCCTCACTTCTCGCATAAACTCCAGCCACTGCTGCTCTGCCTTCCTTCCTGCTAGTGTTCCTTTGCAGTCAACTTTGCCCAGTTCCTCTCTCATGCCACTGTAATTTCCTTTATTCCACTGAAATACCGACACATCGGATTTTGGCTTCTCTTTCTCAAATTTCACAGTGAACTCAATCATGTTATGATCACTCTCTCCTAAGGGCTCCTTGACCTCAATCTCTCTATTCACCTCTGGTTCATTACACAATACCCAATCCAGTACAGCCAATCCCCTTGTGGGCTCAACAACAAGCTGTTCTAAAAAGCTATCTCATAGACATTCTACAAATTCTCTCTCTTGAGATCCAGTGCCAAGCTGATTTTCCCAATCCACTCACATGTGAAAATCCCCTACAATTATCATAACATTGCCCTTCTGGCAAGCCTATTTCCTGTTGTAATGTGTAGTCCACATCACTGCAGCTGTTAGGAGGCCTGTAGATAACTGCTATCAGGTTCCTTTTACCCCTGTGATTTCTTAGCTCAACCCATAAAGATTCTGTACCTTCTGATCCAATGTCAACTCTTTCTAATGATTTAATATCATTTCTTACCAATAAAGCCACACTACCCCCTCTGCCTACCTGCCTATCCTTCCAATACACCGTGTATCCTTGGACATTCAGCTCCCAGAGACATGCATCCTTTAGCCACATCTCAGTGGTGGCCACAATTTCATACCTGCTAATCTGTAACTGTACAACAAGATCATCCACCTTATTCCTTATGCTGCGTGCATTTAAGTACAACACCTTAAGTCCAGTATTTGGTACTTTTTGCATTGATTGCACTGCAACTCATCCCAATGGCTACAAATTTGCCCCATCACCTGCCTATCCTTCCTGACATCTTTACTGCTCACTATCTTAGATTTATTTCTTTTTTTTTCTTTTTCAATCTTTTTATTATTATTATTAATATCAACAAAATAAAATTGATACATAGATAATGGGATTACAAACATACACATTTCAACTGAACATGAAAGAATACATAAGCAATGGTTACAGTATAAATGAGTATTCCCAAATCATGGACGATACAAGTAACAAATAAACAAGGCAAACCTAGGTATATCATAATATATATTAAAAAAAACAGAAAAAAGAAAAAGAAAAAGAAATTTGCAAAAAAAACTAATCTAATAATCTAATAACTAATAAGGAAAAAAACAAAAAAAGAAAAAAGAGAAAAAGAAAAAATGGGAAAAAAGGGCTGTTTATAATATCTCACAAAAATACAAAATCGTCAGTGTCGTCAACTCCGATCCTTTCAACATATATAAAATCGAAACTGGAAAAACAAATAGGCTTGGAACAGGGTCATATTACATCATATGAAAATATTGAATAAATGAATAAATATTGAATAAATATCTTTCCAAATTTAATAGAAGTATCAAATACAACACTTCTATTTTTTTCTAAATTTAGACATAACATAGTTTGAGAAAACCAATGAAATACGGTAGGAGGATTAATTTCTTTCTAATTCAACAAAATAGATCTTCTAGCCATTAATGTAAGAAATACAATCATTCGACAAGCAGAAGAGGATAAATGGAGTGAGTCCATCATTGGTAAACCAAAAATTGCAGTAATAGGATGAGGTTGTAAATCAATGTTCGATACCATAGAAATAATATCAAAAATGTCTTTCCAATATTTTTTCAAAAGCGGACACAACCAGAACATATGAGCTAAAGACACTATCTCAGAATGACATCTGTCACAAATAGGATTTATATAGGAATAAAAATGAGCCAATTTATCCTTGGACATATGAGCCCTATGCACAACCTTAAACTGTATTAATGAATGTTTAGCACATATAGATGATGTATTAACTAATTGAAGAATTTTATCCCAATTCTCAATAGGGATAGTAAGGTTAAGTTCTCTTTCCCAATCATTTTTAATCTTATAGACAATAGGCGCAGAAGTAGACCATTCGGCCCCTCGAGTCTGCACCGCCATTCTGAGATCATGGCTGATCATTCACTATCAATACCCAGTCCCTGCCTTGTCCCCATATCCCTTGATTCCCCTATCCATCAGATATCTATCCAGCTCCTTCTTGAAAGCATCCAGAGAATTGGCCTCCACCGTCTTCCGAGGCAGTGCATTCCACACCTCCACAACTCTCTGGGAGAAGAAGCTCTTCCTCAACTCTGTTTTAAATAACTTATTCTCAATCCATGCCCTCTGGTACTGGACTCTCCCAACATCTGGAACATATTTCCTGCCTCAATCCTATCAAATCCTTTAATTATCTTAAACGTTTCAATCAGATCCCCTCTCAATCTCCTCAATTCCAGCATGTACAAGCCCAATCTCTCCAATCTCTCTGCGTAAGACAGCCCTGCCATCCCAGGAATCAACCTAGTGAATCTACGCTCCACTTCCTCAATTGCCAGAATGTCCTTCCTTAAACCTGGAGACCAAAACTGTACACAATATTCCAGGTGTGGTCTCACCAGGGCCCTGTACAAATGCAAAAGAACATCCTTGCTCTTGTATTCAATTCCCCTTGTAACAAAGGCCAACATTCCATTTGCCCTCTTCACTGCCATTAATTTGCCCTCTTCACTTGCTCATTCACCTTCATTGACTGGTGAACTAGGACTCCTAGGTCTCTTTGCATTTCTCCCTTACCTAACTCGACACCGTTCAGACAATACTCTGCCCTCTTGTTCCAGCTTCCAAAGTGGATAACTTCACATTTATTCACATTGAATGACATCTGCCAAGTATCTGCCCACTCACTCAGCCTATCCAAGTCTCCCTGTATTCTCCTAACGTCCTCTTCGCATGTCACACTGCCACCCAGTTTAGTATCGTCAGCAAACTTGCTGATATAGTTTTCAATGCCCTCATCTAAATCATTGACATAAATCGTAAAGAGCTGTGGTCCCAATACAGAGCCCTGTGGTACCCCACTAGTCACCTCCAGCCAGTCTGAGAAACACCTATTCACTGCTACCCTTTGCTTTCTATCTGCCAACCAGCTTTCTATCCATGTTGAAACCCTGCCCCCAATGCCATGAGCTCTGATTTTACTCACCAATCTCCTATGTGGCACATTATCGAATACCTTCTGAAAATCTAGGTACACAACAAATCTGGCTTACCCTCATCTAACATCCTTGTTACACCCTCAAAAAACTCCAACAGATTAGTCAAGCATGATTTGCCCTTGGTAAATCCATGCTGGCTCGGTCTAATCCTATTTCTGCCATCTAGATGTGCCACTATTTCGTCCTTAATAATGGACTCAAGCATCTTCCCCACGACTGACATAGTTCTCCGTTTTCTCCTTCCCTCCCTTCTTGAAAAGTGGGACAACATTAGCCACTCTCCATCTTCAGGAACTGAATTCAGGAATATTCAGGAATAGAAGGGCTCTGAATGTATCTTCATAATTATATTGTAAAGTTTTGATATTAGCCCTTTCTGAGAAGGATTTAGTTCAAATAAATTCTCCAAAATACCTGAAGACACAAAATTTGGAAAAGTAGGAAGTACAGTATTTAAGAAATTCCTAATCTGTAAATAACTAAAAAAATGAAATCTAGGCAAATTATATTTATTAGATAATTGCTCAAAAGACATAAAACAATTATCCAAAAATAAATCAGAAAATCGTAGTAATCCTTTAGTCTTCCAAGCTGAATAAGCTTGGTCTATAATAGAAGGATAAAAAAAGCAATTGGATACAATAGGAATATTTAAAACAAACTGAGTCAACCCAAAAAATTTCCAAAATTGCAACCATATACGTAAAGTATGTTTAACTATCGGGTTGTCAATTTGTTTCGGCAATTTAGAAAGAGCAAAGGGAAGAGAAGTCCCTAAAATAGAACCCAATGAAAATCCTTGTACAGGTTTAATTTCCAGGTTCACCCAATGAGGGCTAAAAGATATATCCCAATCCTTTAACCAACATATCAAATATCGGATATTAATTGCCCAATAATAAAATCTAAAATTAGGCAATGCCAATCCACCTTCCTTCCTTGCCTTCTGTAAATATTTTTTACCTAATCTAGGATTTTTATTCTGCCATATATATGAGGAAATTTTTGAATCAACATCAGCAAAAAAAGATTTCAGAATAAAAATTGGTACCGCTTGAAATATATATAAAAACTTGAGTAAATAACCATCTTAATAGCATTAATCCGACCTATCAGAGATAAAGATACTGGTGACCATTTAGTAAACAAACATTTAATCTGATCGATTAGGGGTAAAATATTTATCCTAAATGTCCTTATAGTTTTTTTGTGATTTAATCCCTAAGTAAATAAAAGAGTCATTAACTAATTTATAAGGTAAATTTCCATAAATTGGAACCTGTCTATTTAAAGGAAACAATTCACTCTTATTAAGATTTAATTTATACCCGGAAAAATTACTAAATTGAGCCAACAATGATATAACTGCAGGAATGGATTTCTCAGGATCAGAAATAAATAATAATAAATCATCTGCATATAATGATAGCTTATGTATATCTGTCCCACGATTAATGCCAAAAATGTTCTGTGATTCTCTGATAGCAATTGCCAAGGGTTCTAAAGCAATATCAAATAATAATGGACTAAGAGGACAGCCTTGTCTAGTACCCCAAAATAAACGAAAAAAGGGAGATCTTTGATTGTTAGTAAGCACCGAGGCTACTGGAGTATGATATATCAGTTTAATCCAGGAAATGAATGTCAGACTAAAATTAAACTTCTCAAGCACAGTAAATAAGTATGGCCATTCAACTCTATCAAATGCTTTCTCAGCATCTAATGAAATGACACATTCTGAAGTGCTATGTGAAGGAGTATAAACGATATTTAATAGTCTCATAACATTGAAAAAAAATAGTGATTTTTAATAAAACCATTTTGATCTTCCGAAATAATTTGGGGTAATACCTTCTCCAGCCTGGATGCCAGTAACTTGGAAAAGATCTTGGAATCTACATTCATTAAAGATATTGGTCTATAGGATGCACAGTCAGTAGGGTCTTTATCTTTCTTCAATATTAAAGAAATGGAAGCTCTAAAAAGATTGTGGCAGATTACCCAATCTAATTGCTTCTTCAAAAACCCTGCATAACCAAGGAGAAAGAGTAGTGGAAAAACATTTTAAAAACTCTACTGTATACCCACCTGGACCTGGTGCTTTCCCAGAATTCATAAAGGAAATAAACCCTTTAATTTCTGCATCCGTAATAGGAGTTTCTAATATTGAAAGATCATCTGATGATAATTTTGGAAAATTCAATTTCCCAAGAAAATCACACATGGTATTATGATCATGAGGGAATTCGGAATGATACAGGGAGGTATAAAAATCTTGAAATGATTTATTTATCTCATCATGGTTAACTGTCAGATCCCCATTCTGCTGACAAATCTTAGCAATTTGACGTTTAACCAAAGCATTCTTCAATTGACTAGCTAACAGTTTACCCAATTTATCACTAGGTATATAAAAATCAGATCTGGTTTTCATTAATTGATTTTCAATCGAGGATGTAAGTAATAAACTATGTTCCATTTGAAGTTCAACCCTTTGTTTGTAAAGCTACTGACTAGGAGCAATCGAATATTTCTTATCAATCTCTTTAATTTTATCAACCAATAAAAGAGTTTCCATCTTAGTACGTTTCCTCAAACCAACAGAATAAGAAATAATCTGTCCACGTATATACGCTTTAAAAGTGTCCCAAAGTGTTCCGCAGGAGATATCATTTGTAGAATTAGTTGAAAAGAAGAAGTTAATCTGCTCCTCCATAAATTTTATAAAGTCAGAGTCTTGCAAGCTGTATCCGTAAATTTCATAGAAAGTAATAATGGAGCATGATCAGAGATAGCTATAATATCATAGTTACAACCGATTACCAATGGAATAAAACAGGAGTCTACAAAAAAATAATCAATTCTCGAATAAGAGTGATAAACATGTGAGAAAAAAGAAAACTCTTTGTCTTTAGAATGCCGAAATCTCCAAATATCAAAAACTCCATTGTCAGTCAAAAAAGAGTTAGTACAAGTGGCCGACTTATTAGATAAAGTCTGAATAGATAAAGATTTATCCATCAGAGGATTTAAACAGCAATTAAAATCACCACCCATTATTAACTTATATTCATTTAGATTGGGTAAAGAGGTAAATAAGGACTTAAAAAAGTCAGGACAATCCACATTTGGAGCATAAACATTAACCAAACCAACCTTTTTATTACAAAGTAAACCCATAATTAACAAAAATCTACCATTCGGATCCGAAAAAATATCATGTTGAACAAATGGAACAGAGGAGTCAATAAAAATTGAAACTCCTTTTACTTTAGCATTCGAATTTGCGTGATACTGTTGACCCCGCCAAAGTCTAAAAAAACGAAATTTGTCCTCCTTCCTCACATGAGTTTCTTGTACAAAAATGATATGAGCATTAAGTCTTTGGAATACTTTGAAAATCTTCTTTTGTTTAATTGGATGATTTAAACTATTAGTATTCCAAGACACAAAATTAATGGTCTGAGCCATAATTCTAAAATCAACCCTTTGGTATAGAAAGGGTTAACCAACTTATAAACTCATGCACCCGGAAGAGGAACAAAAGTAAAGAGAAGACCCGGAAGTGACGACAACACAGACATATTTGAAGTTCAAAAACAGCCCAAATAAAAAAACTAACACAAACTGATGCAAAAAAAAAATAGAATTAGAAAACAGACCATCCCCCCCACCCCCCAAGAAACATAGAAAAAGCCAAAATATGACAAAAAAGGAAAAAGTAAGACTAATTCTACCCCCATGTCAGCTGAAAAGCACTCCATATATAAAGGATATATATAAAAGAATCACCCCAACTTTAAAAATTAAAATCGCTATAATAATAACCATATTTCTAAGTATAGTTAGTTGTAAAAAAAATAAGAATATAGTCACTAAAAAAATTATAAATCGGGCTCTAGCCCAGACAAAACAAAAAATATTTAAGCTATGATAAGCGATGCATTGTAGGAAAAAGACGAAAGAAAGAAAAAAGTAAAACCATCTTAAGCAAAACCAAAAATCTTTTTCAAAAAACCATCTTAATCAAAAAAAAATTCACCTTCAAAAAATTAAAAATATACCTTCGAAGGAGCAAAGTTAATGGACAAGAATGTAGTATACTGGTTAAAATGTATAAGGCAGAACAATTAATATGACGAAAACACGCTTTAACTTAAGTATAAAGTATAGGATGAACCTACACCAATAACCAGATTTTAATTCTGGTTTAAGAGATTGAGAACCATTTTACACGATCAGAATCGTTCATTTATTAGAGACCGCTGTCTGTAGCAGTAGGGAAGTTCTCCTCCAGATATTTTCTGGCTTCTGAAGTTGAAAGAAAAACCTGTCGTGGAGCATTCGACGGAGATATTCGTAGCTTCGCAGGGTATAGGAGCGCAGGTTTCAGATTTTTCTCATAACATACAGCCATCAACGGTTTAAAAAGAAGCCTTCTTTTTAAAAGGTCAGGGCTAAAGTCTTCGACCAGGCGGAAGCAGAATTCTTTGAATTTAATCATTCCTGCTCGACGAGCTGCCCGTATAAGTTGTTCTTTGTCATGTACATAATGGAACCGGACAATTACCACCGAAGGTTTGTCTGTAGCACTCGGTGATCGACGCCGAATTCTATGTGCCCGATCCAATAAAGGAGGGTTATTCGGGAAAATCGTCGGAAACGCTTCTTTTAAAAGTTGAGCAAAATATTTCGAAGGGTCATCTTTTTCTATGCCGTCTGGAAGACCAAGCATACGTAAGTTCTGTCTTCTGGACCGATTCTCAAAATCGTCACTCTTGGCTTTAAGGGCTTCCATCAGCTTAACGGTCGAAATTAAATCCTGTTGCAGTTTTTCAATAGTCAAATCTCGCTTCCGAGCATCTTCTTGCAGAGACGCAATAAGAGCTTGTTGCTGTTTAATTACTGAATCCGTCTTAACCATGTACTCTTGAAAAGCCTTTATATCTTCTTTAAAAAATCGTTGTAGTTCATCAAATTTTTTACCCAAAACCTCCATAAACAATTCATAAGTTAATTGAGTTTGTTGTGGCGGAGCCTGCTTCTTTCCGTTACCGTTCGGATTGCGTCCGGGATCCCGTCCCTTAGACCTGAGAGACATTTCTGTTTGCATATCTTCAAAAGTTCACAACAAACTCTTGGCAGTAAGTTCAAAAAAAAATTAACAAAGAAACTTTCGGTATAGGTAAAAATAAACTGAATAAGGGTGATGAAAGGTTAAAAAAAAGTAAAGGTTATGGAGCGAATCCAAAACAGTACTCACTCCATGAGCGTCTCCAGCTGACTCCCTCTGCTAATTAAATTTGCTTATGATACTACATTTTTTGGCCTTATCTCAAATAATAAAGAGGCAGCCTACACAGAGGAGATCATCTCTCTGACACACAGGTGTCAAGCTCTCCCTCAATGTCACAAAAACAAAGGAGCTGTTTTTGGACTATAGTAGGAATGGAGATAGGCTAACCCATATTGACATCAAAGGATTTGGGATTGAGAAGGTGAACAGCTTCACGTTCCTCAGCATCCACATCACCAAGGACCTCAGTTAGTGTGTACAAATCAGCTCTGTTGTGAAAAAGGCATAACAGCACCTCTCTCACCTCAGACAGTTGAAGAAATTCGGCACAAGTCCCCAAATCCTTAAGGATTTTCTACAGGGGCACAATTGAGAGCATCCTGACTGGCTGCATCACTGCCTGGTATGAGAACTGTACTTCCCTCAAATGCAGGACTCTGCAGAGAGTGATGCAGACAGCCCAGCACATCTGTGGATGTGATCTTCCCACTATTCAGGGCATTTATATAACTATATAACAATTACAACACATAAACAGGCCATCTCGGCCCTTCTAGTACGTGCCAAACGCTTACTCTCACCTCGTCCCACCAACCTGCACTCAGCCCATAACCCTGCATTCCTTTCCTGTCCATATACCTATCCATTTTCTTTTAGTGACAATATCGAACCTGCCTCTACCAATTCTACTGGAAGCTCGTTCCACAGAGCTACCTCTCTCTGAGTAAAGGAGTCTCCCCTCGTGTTACCCCTAAACTTTTGCCTCTCAACTCTCAACTCATGTCCTCTTGTTTGAATCTCCCCTACTCTCAATGGAAAAAGCCTGTCCACATCAACTCTATCTATCCCCCTCAGAATTTTAAATACCTCTATCAAGTCCTCCCTCAACCTTCTATGCTCCAAAGAATAAAGACCTAACTTGTTCAACCTTTCTCTGTAACTTAGGTGCTGAAACCCAGGTAACATTCTTGTAAATCTCCTCTGTACTCTCTCTATTTTGTTGACATCTTTCCTATAATTTGGTGACCAGAACTGTACACAATACTCCCAATTTGGCCTTACCAATGCCTTGTACGATTTCAACAATACATCCCAACTCCTATACTCAATGTTCTGATTTATAAAGGCCAGCATACCAAAAGCTTTCTTCTCCACCCTATCCAAATGAGATTCCACCTTCAGGGAACTATGCACCATTATTCCTAGATCACTCTGTTCTACTGCATTCCTCAATGCCCTACCATTTACCATGTATGTCCTATTTTGATTAGTCCTACCAAAATGTAGCACCTCACACTTATCAGCATTAAACTCCATCTGCCATCTTTCAGCCCACTCTTCTAACTGGCCTAAATCTCTCTGCAAGCTTTGAAAACTTACTTCATTATCCACAACGCCACCTATCTTAGTATCATCTGCATACTTACTGATCCAATTTACCACCCCATCATCCAGATCATTAATGTATATGACAAACAACACTGGACCCAGTACAGATCCCTGAGGCACACCACTAGTCATCGGCCTCCAACCTGACAAACAGTTATCCACTACTACTCTCTGGCATCTCCCATCCAGCCACTGTTGAATCCATTTTACTACTTCAATATTAATACCTAATGATTGAACCTTCCTAACTAACCTTCTGTGTGGAACCTTGTCAAAGGCCTTACTGAAGTCCATATAGACGACATCAACTGCTTTACCCTCGTCAACTTTCCTAGTAACCACTTCAAAAAATTCAATAAAATTTGTCAAGCATGACCTTTAACGCACAAATCCATGTTGACTGTTACTAATCAGACCCTGTCTATCCAGATAATTATATATACCATCTCTAAGAATACTTTCCATTAATTTACCCACCACTGACATCAAACTTACAGGCCTATAATTGCCAGGTTTACTCTTAGAACCCTTTTTAAACAGTGGAACCACATGAGCAATACGCCAATCCTCCAGCACCATCCTCGTTTCTAATGACATCTGAAATAATTCTGTCAGAGCCCCTGCTATTTCTACACTAACTTCCCTCAAGGTTCTAGGGAATATCATGTCAGGACCTGGAGATTTATCCACTTTTATATTCTTTAAAAATGCCAGTACTTCCTTTTCTTTAATCATCATAGTTTCCATAACTACTCTACTTGTTTCCCTTACCTCAGACAATTCAATATCCTTCTCCTTAGTGAATATCGAAGAAAAGAAGTTGTTCAAAATCTTCCCCATCTCTTTTGGCTCCACACATAGCTGTCCACTCTGATTCTCTATGGGACCAATTTTATGCCTCACTATCCTTTTGCTATTAATATAACTGTAGAAACCCTTTGGATTTATTTTCACCTTACTTGCCAAAGCAACCTCATATCTTCTTTTAGATTTTCTAATTTCTTTCTTAAGATTCTTTTTACATCCTTTATAGTCCTCGAGCACCTCATTTACTCCAAGCTGCCTATATTTATTGTAGATCTCTCTCTTTTTCTGAACCAAGTTTCCAGTACCCCTTGAAAACCATGGCTCTCTCAAACTTTTAAACTTTCCTTTCAACCAAACAGGAACATAAAGATTCTGTACCCTCAAAATTTCACCTTTAAATGACCTCCATTTCTCTATTACGTTTGTAGATCCTTCCCATAAAACAAATTGTCCCAATCCACTCCTTCTAAGTCCTTTCGCATCTCCTCAAAGTTAGCCTTTTTCCGATCAAAAATCTCAACCCTGGGTCCTTCTCTATAATTACTGTGATTTACAGTGATAGTTGCGCAAAAAGGTCCTGAAGAATCATTGGGGACCTGAGTCACCCCAACCACAAACTATTCCAGCTGCTACCATCTGGGAAACAGTACCACAGCATTAAACCTGGAACCAACAGGCTCCAGGACAGCTTCTTCCACCAGGTCATCAGACTATGATTGCACATTCAGAAGGAGACGTAATGTAAAGATTTTTACTCCTCGTGTATGTGAAGTATGTAAGAAATAAAGTCAATTCAATACAATGCTGAGTCACAGTGGATTTAATTTGGCTTTTTTGACACTGATCTTTTTTTTGTAATTCATTTTTTTATTGAAGTTCATCATCAAACAAACATTTCCATAAGATGTATTTCAGACATTGTACATATGTATCATATAATCATATGTTACAAATCTCCACATAGTATTTCTCTGAGGTGTACACTTATAGAAAAGAGTGGAAAGAAAAAACTATGTACAAGTAGGGAGTGATCTTTTTTACAACATAGTCATTGATTTGTGAGGATAAAATCAGGCCTATGAGGCATTATGTAGTTAAACCATCTTTCCCAGTATGAATCAAATTGTTCCAGCTTATGATTAACAGATGCTGTTGTCTTCTCCATTTTGTAAATGTCCATTGTAATTTCCGTCCATGCATTTAAAGTTGGGCTCTCCTGTGATAACCATTTCCTAGTAAGAGTCTTTTTACCAGCCACCAACAGTATATTAATTAAATATTTATCTCTTTTCAGCCATTCTTGAGGTATATTTCCAAAATATATGGTCTTACTCTCTAAGGGTATTTCACATTTAAAGATGTCTTGTAGGGCATTGTGTATCCCCCTCCGATAGTCTTTGATACCAGGGCAGTCCCAAAAAATAGGATAATTATTTGCATTTTGATTTCCACAATTTCTCCAGCAAACAGGGAGGTTACTATCATAATGGGATTTCTGAGAGGGTGTAATAAAATACCTTATCAAGTTTTTCCATCCAAACTCCCTCCATTTCTGTGAACTGGTACACTTCCATTGATACCTCCATATTATTTTCCATTCTTCCTCAGATATAATTATCCCTCCTTCCTTTTCCCATTTTGTTTTAATGTATGAAGTCGAATGTGTTTTAAGATTTGACAACCCCTTATACATGCTTGAAATGACTCTACTACAGTTATCTGAATTATATGGTTTTCTAAATAGCTCTATCAAGCATGTACTTGCCTTGGTTACATTTTTAAACGTCTTATTAACATATTGTCACATCTGTAAATACCGATAAAAATCTTGTTTTTCTAATAAGTGTTTCTCTTTAAGCATTTCAAAACTGAACAGTGTTCCTTCTTTCATTATGTTGCAAAGAACTGTTATTCCTTTAGCTGTCCAGTCCTTAAATCTAGCATCCAATTTATTTGGTGTAAAATCTGAGTTTTTCCATTAAGTGTGATATGATGGGTTGCACCAACATATCACAGCTCTCAACTGTGCTGCAAAATAATAATCTCTAAGAGAAGGTAGGCCCCATCCCTCCTTTTCCTTTGTTAATTGCAAAGTTTTGAGAAGAACTCTAGGCCTTTTACCCTGCCAAATATACCTTGATAACATCTTGTTCCATTCATTGAATTGATTTTGATTAATCTCTATTGGTAGGGTCTGAAAGAGATATAACAGCCTGGGCAGTATATTCATTTTAATAGACTCAATCCTTGAACTGAGACTGAAAAAAAGAATCAGGTTCCATCTTGCATTATCTTCCTTAATTTTTTTATATAAAGGCTGATAATTACATTCTGATAATTTTGCCAAATCTTTTGGCATAATGATGCCCAAATATTTGAAAGACCCTGTTTGCCATGCCCAGGGATATCTACTTGCAATTTCTCTTGGTGGGCTATAGTAATATGTAAGTAATTGGGTAATTATGTTGATCTTGTATCCTGATAATTGACCATATTGTTCAAAGGAATGCATCAATTTAGGTAAAGAGTATGTTGGTTGCCCTAGGTAGATCAAAATGTCATCTGCGTAATAAGCCAATTTATGCTCTATCCCTTTAATAATAATTCCCCTGATATCTTCATTTTGTCTGATGTATTGAGCTAATGGCTCAAGATATAATGTGAAGAGTAGCGGTGATGATGCACAACCTTGTCTCGTGCCCCTTTCTAGGGTAAGACTATTTGATAAATATCCATTGATTTTAATCCTAGCAGTAGGGTTGTCATATAATGTCTGTATAGTTTTAATAATTGTGTCTTGGAAACCAAAACTATGTAAAACTCTGTAAAGAAAATTCCAATTAACGGAATCAAATGCCTTTTCATTGTCCACGCTTATCACTATTGCTTCGATTTTATTTTTTTGTATATGATCCATAATGTGAAGTGTCCTTTGTATATTATCTTGTGTTTGGCATTGTCGTATAAAAGCTGTCAGATCGTTACGTATCAGTATGGGTAGAAACTCCTCTAATTGTTTGACCATGATGGACGTAAATAATCTATAATCTACATTAAGAACGGATATTGGTCTAAATGACCCGCATTTCATTTTATCCTTGCCTTCTTTTGGTATAGCTGAGATTATCACTTCCTTCCAACTAGGTGGCATTTGTGCCTTTTTTAGAGCCCAGTTCAGTGTGGGGAGTAAAACAGGAATTAACTCATTTTTAAATTTTTTGTACCACTCTGCCATATACCCATTTGATCCTGGTGACTTGCTTAAGTTAAGCCTACTAATTGCAGCTTTTATTTCAACTTCAGTTATGTTAGCAGTCATCATTCTTCTCTTAAAATGGGTAATTCTAGAGAATTCAAGAAGGTGGCAATTTGGGTTATGCTTCCCCCTGGAACTTTGGAATATAGCGTTTTGTAAAACACTTCAAATGCTTCTTGAATTTCACTTAGTTTAATTTTTATCATTTTCGTTCTTGGGTCCCTAATTCTATGAATTGTATTTTCTGCTATCTTTTTTTCCCGTTTCCACACCAGTATTTTCATAGACTTTGATCCACTTTCATAATGTCTCTGTTTAAGAAACATTACATTTTTCCTGATTTCTTGCATAGCCAAACTATTAATTTCATTCCTAATTTTTTTTAATTTCCCCTAATGTATCCTGAGCCAAGTTCAATTTGTGTTTTTTCTCTAGTTCCTTCAGCCTGTTTTGTAATTCCTCTAATGTTTTATTCCTTATAATTTTCTTATATGAAGATATCACTATAATTTTCCCCTTTAAGACTGCCTTCAGAGTATCCCATAAAATGGGAGGTGAAACCTCTCCATTATCATTACATTCTAAGTAGAGACCAATTTCATTTTTAATTTGTTCCATAAAGTACGGATCATTGAGTAGACTTGAATAAGTAAATAGTATTATTTGATTGTAGGTGAAAATCAACAGATAAATATATAGGTGCATGGTCACTTACATCTATTGTCCCAGTTCCACAGGTGTTTATTTTGTCTTTGTCTTTTCCAAATGTTATGAAATAGTCTATTCTTGTATATACAGAATGGGGAGCAGAATAATGAGTCTAATCCCTTCTGTTGAGGAAAAGGTCCCTCCATATATCAATTAAACCAACATTCTCAAAAAGTATATTAACTTTCTTATGTAAGGATTTTGTTTCATAGGTTTTTCTATTGGAAGAGTAAGTTTGGTTGTAATTGTAAATTTAAATCTCCCCCACATATCAGGAGACCTTCTGTTTCCGCTACCATAATATCAGTAATTTTCTGAAAGAAACCAATATCACTTCCCGGGGGTGTGTATATATTCAACAGAGTAACTGAATTTCCATCTATATTCCCCCTTACTAGAATATATCTGCCCTCCTTATCTCCCATTTCAAATACTTTTTCAAAATTTACCTTACTTGAGATAAGAATAGCAACTCCTCTCCTATGTCCTGATTTATATGAGGAGAAAAACAAATTAGTGAAGCCCATTCTCTTTAGTTTTTTATGCTCATTATCACTTAAATGAGTTTCCTGTACTATACAGTACAGTACAGTATTCCTATACTACATGGGCTTGTTCTTTTTTCATTTTGGATAAAATTTTATTACGTTTGATTGGATTTAATAGTCCATTGACATTAAAAGAAATGAATTTTACTTTATCCTTAGCCATCTTTATTTATCTGCCAATGTATCATTGAAATTAGCAGAATGAAGCTTAATTGATCTACTCCCTGAACAAATAAGAACCAAGAAATGCAAATAATAACAAAAATAGCAATGAATGTGTAATTCCAAGGCTGAGCTCTCTGGTAGATGACCCTGCATTGAGCTAGAGGAAATGTCTAGCTGTGGGGGATAACCCCTCCTACTTGTGAGTTGAGGGCCCCCATTGCAGTATTCATAAAAGTCAGTGAACAAATCCATTACACAGAAAAGATTTCCCTGTGTACTCATATACACACACACACACACACACACACACACACACACACACATATACATACATATATATATATATATACACATGCATCCACATATATGCACACATATATTTTTTCATTTTGGTGGGGAAAAAGGAGTAAGTGAGTGAATAAAGAATAACAACTAAGTAATATAAAATCCACGTAATAATAAGTATTTCTCGAGATAGGTATATCACCGTCTATTTTTGCTTCTGTTTAGCTTCTCAACATTTTTAAAGTTAGCCAAACCTTATGGCTCTTCTGGAGGGGATGAAGGTTGTCTTTGGAAAACTCCCAGTCTCTTCCTGATGTACTTCTCTCGGCCTCCTTCCATCTCCTGCCTTTTCAATTCTTGCTCTATTTCCTAAGCAGAGTGGGATAATTCCTCTGCCAGGCTTTCCCTCGGTTTGATCACGCTGACGGGCAACCCTCTGGCCTTCATGTTTGTAGTCGCCTCTTCCACTGTCTGATACATTTGGATTCCATCTTGATAAAACATTCAAAGTTTAGCAGGGTATGGAGTTTGAAATCTAATCCTTTCTTGCTTTAGTATTCGCTTCAGAGTATTCTTTACGTTTCTGCAGGACCTCGGGGGGGGGGGGTAATCTTGGTTGTAATATATTAATTTATCATCTAAAAACACTGTCTTCTTACCCCAGACCCTTTGTAGAATCTCCACCTTGATACTGTATTGAAGGAATTTTATTATTATTGAGCGTGGCTTATCTGCTCTATCTTGGGTAGGCTTCAGGATGAGCGCACGATGCGCTCTCTCAATTTCCAGCTCCATAGTCGAGGAAAGCTCCAGCGCGTCCCGCAGCAACTTTCTGACAAGCTCCGTGATAGACAAGCCCTCTGCTCCTTCGGGAACATTGTATATTCTGATATTTTTCCACAGTGATCTTCTCTCCAGGTCAAGCAGATTACCTTCTTGTTGATTTAATATTTTTATCGTCTTACTTAGTATCCGTGTCACATTTTGAACGCGATCTTCCACTTTCTCAATTGGAGTCTCTGCCACCACTACTTTTTGATTGACGTTGGTGAGCTCTGTCTTAATATCATGTAGCTGCTGTTTTATATCTTTCTGGAACTCCCTTATTTCTTTCAAAATTTCGATCATATTTGCTGCTTTTCCTGAACGAGGCCCAGCGTCCGCCTCGCTAGCATGCTGTCGTGTAGGAGAGCCGCTCGCTGCACTCCTCTTGGCTGCAGGCTCCGCAGTGTTGCTTTTTTATTTCCATTCTTTTTCCCCATTCTTGCCCCTCTTATCAGTTAAAATACTTTAGAAGAATACTATATTTGATGGGTTAATGGGGCTTAATATGCGTTTTTCTGGAGCTGCTAGTGACTTAAGCTGCTGTTCTTGACGACGATGTCACCGGAACCCCCTTTTTTGACACTGATCAACGGTAAAAGACACTTCTGTGTCAAAGTAAAAACAGATCTCCAACAAAGTGATGGAAATTAATTACAAATGTAAAACAAAGTAATTACTTGCATAAGTATTCACCCCCTTCAGGTCAGTATTTAGAAGCTGCATCTTCAGTAGCATTTACAACCTTGAGTCTGTGCAGATAGGTCTCTATCAGCCCTGCACATCTGGACACTACAATTTTTTTCCATTCTTTTTTACAAAGCTGCTCAAGCTTTGTCAGATTGTATGGGAATCATGAATGAACAGCCCTTTTCAAGTCGAACCACAAATTCTCAATTAGATTGAGGTTTGGACTCTGACTTGGCCACTCCAGGGTGTTAACTTTGTTATTTTTAAGCCATTCCTGTGTAGTTTTGGCTTTATACCTGGGGAAAACAAATCTTCTCCCAAGTCACAGTTTTCCTGGTTTTCCTCCAGGATTTCCCTATATTTTGCTGCATTCATTTTACCTTCTACCTCCACAAGCCTTCCCAAGCCAGCTGCAGTGAAGCATCCCCACAGCATGTTGCAGCCATCACCATGTTTCATAGTAGGGATGATTTTGATGATTTGATGACTTACACCAAACATGTTTAGTCTGATGGCCAAAAAGTTCAATTTTGTTTTCATCAGACCATAGAACCTTCTTCCAGCTGACTTCAGAGTCTCCCACATACTTTCTGGCAACTCCAGCCGTAATTTTATTTGAGTTTTTTTTAGCAGTGGCTTTCTCTTTGCCTCTCTCCCATAAAGCTGCAACTGGTGAAGCACCTGGGCAACAGTTGTTGTTTGCACAGTCCCTCCCATGTCAGCCACTGAACCTTGTAACTCCTCCAGAGTTGTCTCCCTCACTAGTCCCCTTAGAACACAGCACACATTACACATTACAGCACAGAAACAAGCCTTTTGCCCCTTCTTGGCTGTGCTGAAACATTTTTATGCCTAGTTTCAAGGTTCTATGGTCTGATGAAAACATCTTCTTGCATGGTCATTCAGTTTTTGAGGATGGCCTGCTTTAAGGAAATTTATAGCTGTGCCATTTTTTCCATTTCTTAATGATTGTCTTAACTGACTTGGAAATTTTGTTATATCCATCTCCTGACTTGTGCTTTTCATTAACCTCTTCTGCAGAGTTGCTTGGAGTGTTCTCTTGTCTTCGTAGTGTAGTTTTTGCCAGGATACTGACTCACCAGCAGTTAGACCTTCAAGATGCAGGTGTATTTTTACTACAATCAGTTGAAATATCTTGACTGCACACAGGTCTCCAAAAACAAATCACCACTTAACTAATTATGTGACTCCCAAAGGCAATTTGGTATTTGCACCAGTGATGATTTGGTGTATCATGTTAAAGGGGGTGATAACTTACGCAATCAATTATTTTGTGTTTTTTATTTGTAATTAATGTAGATCACTTTGTAGAGATCTGTTTTGACTTTGACATAAGAGTCTTTTACTGTTGATCTGTGTAAAAAAAATCAAATCCACTGTAATTCAATAAAACGTGAAAACTTCCAGGTGTATGGGGTGAATGCTCTTTGTAGGCACTGTAGCTTTTCTGCTGATCCAGGATTTGTTTTCTGGCATGTTGTACATCTCTCAGCTGTTTTTCATGCTTGCATCACAAACTTTTGTTATGAATCCCGTAACTGGAGAACTTGCCAGCAAAGATAGAGAGGTCCGTTGAAGTCTGATGTCACTATTTTCAAACGTTTTATTCGTAAAGGGACACAAAAGTAGGGTTAATACATACATTCAGATAGTGCACATTGTCAACATTCAATCTAAAGCCCGGGTATAGTAATCATTAAGAAGTGAGCTCTGCTGGTGTCTAGGGGTTAATAGATTATCCGTTGGAAATATAAAAGTCACTCTGAAAGTCTGCGGGCCTCAGCCCTTTGAAAATCGCTGCGTTTTGCGTGGGGCGACCGAGAGAGAGAGATTGGGGGGAGAAGAGAAAGAACTTGCCGAGTCTTGATGAATCTTCCGTGAAATCGGGGAAGCGTTGGTTCCCTCTCCCTGATGTTAGTTAAAAGCGGTTTCCTGTGATTCCAGCCACAAATTCCAATCCCGGAATCTAACGCACGTGGCTTCCTTCAGAATGGCATCGCGCTGCTGCAGGATCGCTCTCTCGTGTCTTCTGGGTGCGTCTGAGGGGTTGTCCCCCTGAGACTCTCCTTTATACTTCCTCACGGGGTCGCAGGTGTCAATCAGGTTGGGATGATGCAATCTCTCTCTCAACCAGCCCACCTTGCCCGAGGGCTTTTCACGTGGTCTCCATGAGACAATAGTTGCTGGCATCTTATTCTGTATCCCTGGTGGGACGTGCAATTTTTCACGTTTCTCTCTCTCTCACTTCCTGGATCTACTGACCGCCCCCCCCCCCCCAACGGGTGCTCTTGTGATTCTCACAAAGGAGGGGGCTGGGATCATAACATCTCCCCTCTTAAAAAGACGTTTTACCAGCAGTTAAAACGGAGTGGTCCACCGTCTTGCAGGAGTTTTGGATCTAACACAATACACAAGTTTTACTTTTCACAAAATACTACCATTATACATTCAAGTCAGTATCTAAATAGTTAACGATTACAGTGTCCCTTTCTTTCATATCTTAACATTGCGAACCGTACATCAGATTTCAATTCAATAACCACCTATTTAATTTTTTTTTCTAAGCAACAAAACTAAGGAGGTGTGACCTTAGCTTAGGTGCGTTTACAAAAGTTTACGCGAATACTAATCGTTTCAGTCGTTTAACTTAACCGGCAGGTCTCCAAAGGGCTGTCTTTATTATTCACAGGCTTTGGCGCAAACCCGTTCAACCTGCCTGGCTGTCTAACAATGGCACCTCCATTAACCGTCGCCTCTTTTCCGGCGAGCCCCCCCGTGGGGAACTTGAGTAGTTTTGCGTGGTGAACTCCCGCCCGCCCCGCTCATCGGGGTCACTTTAGCAACACCATGCCCCAGACTTAGACCATTTCCACCCAACTCTTTGATTTTACCCAGGTGGCTGGCCCTTTTATCAGTCCCCTTCAGGGTATTGGTGTTTGATTCGAACTCTTCGCTCAAGTAGCATGTCGAAGGCAGCCTTTTCACGCCCCATCCTGGCATAACAATAGAGTGGGGGGCCCCGCTATTCCCCGGCTCACTCTGTGAGCGATCTGCCAGGTTTAAGATTTCTTCCTTCGATTTGGAAACTACAGACTTTTAGTTTCCTTTGCCAACAATCCTCACCCCCCCATTCTTAAATTCTGCATTAACTTTGAACACTCCTTCGAGTACAGACGCCGGGGAACTCACACTTTCCCCGGTTACCAAGGTTAACCCTTTTCCCACTGAACCGAGTCCATCTGACCCACAAGGACGGCCACTGTCCTGTTCCACTGAATCAGATACCTCAGACATCTTCTGAGCTCCGTTACCAGGTTCAGCACCTCGTGCATCCCCATCTCGGACACACTCAAACAGGACATTGGCCTCTTCCAGGCTTTCAACACCCGTACCTTTTCCACATTCTAACTTCCCCCGATCCTCCCAGTTACTCTCTGGGCAGCTCCCACCCGGGGAAGGTGCAACCCTGCGAGCAGACTCCTTCGAGGCAAGGGTATCCTTTCCATCTAGGAGTGCCCTCTTCTCATTATCGGGAACACCTTTAGAACTCTCAAGTTCTTCAAACAATTCTGCCAAATCAGACAGATCATCCATGTCCAACTCTGGACCTTTTGACAGCTTTATCTGTTTCTCATCTTTATTTCCTACCTTTAGGACCTTTCTCTTCGCTAAAGGCAGATCTATCTCTTCTCCCTTACCCCCTTTCACTTTACTACTCTTCGTCTTACCACCCTCGAAACCCTCATGGCACAGGGTCGGCAAAGACGTCTCGGCCAAATCAAACTTGGCCAGATTTAAACTGCTCTCGTTCACAGCTCTCTCTCTCGACAGGTTGCGAGTGACCCCGCCGGCGAGATGGTCCTTGGGCGCTAGGGACGGGGCTACCACACTCTCCGGTCGGCAGGTCGGCAGCATGGCTGACCAAACCTTACCCCCTGCTAAGTCATTTCCCAGCAGGATGTCCACGTCATCTCTCGGGAATTCTGAGGGCACCCCTATTTCAACTGATCCATACACCAGCTCACAATCCAGAATGACCTTATATAAGGGCACCATTTCTATCCGTTTATTTATTCCTTCCACCTTTACCATACCCGTTTCCCGACCAAATTCTAGTACCTTACGGCTAACCAGGGATAATTCAGAGCCCGTATCCCTCCAGATTCGTACGAAACTGGTGTGTCTCCCTCCGTCACAGACACGGTTCCGTGTGACAGACAACTCCCAGAACCCTCTTGTACTTTGTCTACCCTCAGCTCTCTGGTCGATTTGCTGATTACCATGGCACACCCGATAGGGACTGTGGTTTTCCCTCTTCCTATCTCCTTCCTCAGAGCAAAGCATCGAGATGCAATGTGCCCCTCCTTTCCACAATTAAAACAGGTCAAACCCGGAGCCCTCTGGCCGTCTTGCCTTTCCCCCGCTCGCTCCCGGTGGGACCTCTGCCTCACTCGTCGGACTTTCTCGATCGTTCCCACGCTCTCTCTGGGGACCTTTATTCGAGGGAGTCTTTGTCTTGTGGGTTAGGGCATATTCGTCCGCCAACCTGGCACATTCTGAAATGGACTTATCCGGCTTCTCATTCAAATAAATCTCCTCCGGAACACAACTTTTGAATTCCTCAATCAAAAATAACTCCCTGAGACGCCCATAATCCTCGCCCACTCTTTTCGCGGTGCACCAACGGTCCAAGAGCACCCCCTTCTCATGGGCTAGCTCGGTATACATTTGATTCCACCCTTTCCTTAAATTTCTAAACCTTTGTCTATAGGCCTCAGGTACCAATTCGTAAGTCCGGAGAATTACTTTTTTTACCTCATCATAATTCTCTGCTACTCCCTCCTCCAGGGACAAGGCTGCATATGCTCGTTGGGCCTTCCCCTTTAACACACTTTGTAACAACACCACCCACTGCTCTTTTGGCCACTTCTGATTTACTGCCACCTTTTCAAAAAGCAAGAAATAGCTATCGACATCTGTCTCCTCGAACGGGGGCACCAATCTCAACTCCCTACTAACATTAAACCGCTCTACTTGGTCTAACCCTTGATCTCTTCGTTCTTCATCTTCTCAATTTCCCGGTCATGTTGCCTCTGTTTCTCTTTCTCGGCCTGTTCCTTCTCTTTCTCGGCCCGTTCCTTCTCTTTCTTGGCCCGTTCCCTCTCTTTCTCTTCTGCTTCTAGCTTCTTTAGGTTAATTTCATGCTGCCTTTGCCTTTCCCTTTCTCTCTCTTGCCTTTCCCTCTCTCTCTCTCTCGCTCTCTCTCTCTCTCAGCCGCTTCCAGCTCTTTTAACTTAATTTCATGTTCCAACTTCAATTTCTCCACCTCTAACTGAACCGTCCCACTTGATGGTATCTCTTCAGGGATATCTCCCAATACCTCAGCTTCAAACACCTTCTTCCCAATGTAATACTGGGTTATGGCCCTTCGTACCTCCCGCTTTTTCATGGACGACCTCACTTCTGTGAGGTTCAACCCCTTCGCCAAATTTAACAAGTCTGATTTGGTGGCCGCCTCTAGCGCCCCACCGTCGGGTTTTCCATAAATTCCCCCACGTCCATCTTTGCTGGTTTCCCGTCTGGCTACCCGCGTAACCAGATTCAAGTTTTTAATTTACAAGCCCGATTCACTGGCCTCCCAATTTGGTGTCAAATCCCGAGACGAGAACCCCAACTGTTAAGAATCCCGTAACTGGAGAACTTACCAGCAAAGATAGAGAGGTCCATTGAAGTCTGATGTCACTATTTTCAAACGTTTTATTCGTAAAGGGACACAAAAGTAGGGTTAATACATACATTCAGATAGTGCACATTGTCAACATTCAATCTAAAGCGCGGGTATAGTAATCATCATCATTAAGAAGTGAGCTCTGCTGGTGTCTAGGGGTTAATAGATTGTCCGTTGGAAATATAAAAGTCACTCTGAAAGTCTGCGGGCCTCAGCCCTTTGAAAATCGCTGTGTTTTGCGTGGGGTGACCGAGAGAGAGAGATTGGGGGGAGAAGAGAAAGAACTTGCCGAGTCTTGATGAATCTTCCGTGAAATCGGGGAAGCGTTGGTTCCCTCTCCCCGATGTTAGTTAAAAGCGGTTTCCTGTGATTCCAGCCACAAATTCCAATCCCGGAATCTAACGCACGTGGCTTCCTTCAGAATGGCATCGCGCTGCTGCGGGATCGCTCTCTCGTGTCTTCTGGGTGCGTCTGAGGGGTTGTCCCCCTGAGACTCTCCTTTATACTTCCTCACGGGGTCGCAGGTGTCAATCAGGTTGGGATGATGCAATCTCTCTCTCAACCAGCCCACCTTGCCCGAGGGCTTTTCACGTGGTCTCCATGAGACAATAGTTGCTGGCATCTTATTCTGTATCCCTGGTGGGACGTGCAATTTTTCACGTTTCTCTCTCTCTCACTTCCTGGGTCTACTGACCCCCCCCCCCCCCCAACGGGTGCTCTTGCGATTCTCACAAAGGAGGGGGCTGGGATCATAACACTTTGTATTCCACCACTGTTGGGAGGATCTGTCGGTCACCTCTTGCACTCCAATGTGTCCAAGGAAGTGTTTCTGCTATGCCAGAAGAGGAAGCAGTTCAGTTGATGCCATTTGTTTATGACTCATGCCATATCTGCATACTCTATCATAGTTTAACAACCCACCATTTCCATCCAGAATTACTTCTCTTGGATTGAGTATTGATTTTGCATTTCTCAAATATCTTCTTGTTCATCTGTAAGGGGAGGGAAGTTCAAGGGGGATATTCGAGGAAGGTTTTTCACTCAGAGAGTGGTTGGTGTGTGGAATGCATTGCCTGAGTCAGTGGCGGAGGCAGATACACTAGTGAAGTTTAAGAGACTACTTGACAGGTATATGGAGGAATCTAAGGTGGGGGGGGGGAGTTGTATGGGAGGCAGGGTTTGAGGGTCAGCACAACATTGTGCCTGCAATGTGCTGTACTATTCTATGTTCTATGTCCTATGTAATACAGAATTCAACTTTGTTTCCACAGTTATAGTTAGCAAGTTTCCTTCTCTTTTGTCTATTTTCTTTATTCCTCCTCTTGCTGCTCTTTGTGCAGTTTCGTCTGCGAATGCATTCTGTGGTAATTTTGGAGTGACCTTTACATTTTAAGGCAACAAATTCTGATGGTAGTTGTATGGCTTTCAGAAGTTCTCGTAATAGTTGGTTATTCTGATTGGGGTTTCCACAGCTGTAAGAAATCCTCTTTGTCTCCATAAGTTTCCAATGTGTTTAACATCTCCAAAAAGGTATCGAGAGTCAGTGTAGATGTGAAGATGTGATGTTCCTTCTGCTAGCTCACAGGCTTCAGTCAAAGCTACCTGTTCTACCTGTCGTGCTGCAGTACCAGGAGTCATGCTTCCTCAGGTCATCACTTAGTTTTCTCTGACAACAGCCTTACCAGTCATTCAAAATTCTTCCCACAATGGTTGAGGAGCCATCAGTGTACAGAATCACATCTGGGTTTAATCAAGGCACTTCCTTATGGTAATTTGCATCTTCTTCACATGTTAATATTCTTCCACAGTCACAGTCATCATAATCTTCCATATCCATAGCAACTCTGCAGCTGAATTTGCTGGACTTGCTTGTTGAATGATATATTAAGTGCCCCAAGAACAGTGAATCACTTGAGTCACAAGGTAATCAGAGCACTTGCTGCCTTTCAGCAGGCTAGTGAGGGGTTGAGCAATGTCAGCATCCAAATCAAAGCTTGCTCTTTTGTACCATGCTCTTTTGAAGTTGCACAAAAACGTTGCTGGACTGTTGCCTTTGTGCAATCTTCAGTGATTTTTTGTTTGCCTTGGGAAATTTCCTTTCCCAGGTAAATCACTTTCTCTTGTTGCCATCATGCCTTGTCCAAATTTGCTTTGTATTCCTTGAAGGCTAAATAATTGAGCACATAAAGTGCATTGCATTCATTTCCAAATAGTAAATTAACATTGGTTAACCATTGTAGACAGTTGCTTCATCTGTACTGATCTTACTCAGACTTCAATATCTTGCTTCCCTTGTTTGGCAGTTTTTACTACCTCAATGTAGGAAACAACAATTACATTCCAATTTGCTTTTGTTAGCTTCACCATTTTGACAACACCTGGTTTAAAGCCATCTATGAAGGTTGACTTGAGAGGGCTATATGTGGATTTTTCTATATTATCTTCAGTTATTCTTTGAACTCCTGAGTAGCTGATCCAAATTGCCCAATAGTGTTCTTCATATTCAGAAACATTTTTAAAGCCTTTTGTTTGCAGTTCAAATATTTTTCAAAAAGTATTATACTTGATGGGATAACGGGGCTTAATACGCGTTTTTCCAGAGGAGCTAGTGACTTAAGCTGCCATTCTCGACGATGACGTCACCGGAACCTCAAGAATAATTTCCAACAGCTTTCCCACCACAGATGTAAGGCTCACTGGTCTACAATTACCTGGACTATACCTACTACCTTTTTTGAACAAGGGGACAACGTTCACCTCCCGCCAAACCTCTAGTACCATTCCCATGGACAACATGGACATAAAGATCCTAGCCAGAGGCTCAGCAATCTCTTCCCTCACCTCGTGGAGCAGCCTAGGGAATATTCCGTCAGGCCACTCCAACACCTCCTCTCCCTTAACATCAACATGCTCCAGAACAGCAACCTCACTCAGATTGTCCTCACCATTATTATGTTCCCTCTCATTGGTGAATACCAAAGAGAAGTATTCATTGAGGACCTCGCTCACCTTCACAGCCTCCAGGCACATCTTCCCACCTTGATCTCTAATTGGTCCTACCTTCACTCCTGCTATCCTTTTGTTCTTCACATAATTTAAGAATGCCTTGGGGTTTTCCTTTACCCTACTTTACCCTTCTCATGCCCCCTTCTTGCTCTACTCAGCCCGTTCTTAAGCTCTTTTCTTGCTACTCTATATTCCTCAATAGACCCACCTGATCCTTGCTTCCTAAACCTCATGTATGCTGCCTTCTTCCACATGACTAGATTTTCCACCTCACTTGTCACCCATGGTTCCTTCACCCTACCATTCTTTATCTTCCTCACCGGGACAAATTTATCCCTAACATCCTGCAAGAGATCCTTAAACATCGACCACATGTCCATAGTACATTTCCCTGCAAAAACATCATCCCAATTCACACCTGCAAGTTCTAGCCTTATAGCCTCATAATTTGCCCTTCCCCAATTAAAAATTTTCCTGTCCTCTCTGATTCTGTACTTTTCTGTGATAATGCTAAAGGCCAGGGAGCGGTGGTCACTGTCCCCCAGATGCTCACTCACTGAGAGATCTGTGACGTGACCAGGTTTGTTACCTAATACTAGATCTAGTATGCCATTCCCCTAGTCAGCCTGTCAACATACTGTGACAGGAATCCATCGTGGACATATTTAACAAACTCTGTCCCATCTAAACCATTGGAACTAATCAGGTGCTAATCAATATTAGGGAAGTTAAAATCACCCATGATAACTACCCTGTTATTTTTACACCTTTCCAAAATTTGCTTCCCAATCTGCTCTTTGATATCTCTGCTACCAGGGGGCCTATAGAATACTCCCAGTAGAGTAACTGCTCCCTTCCTGATCCTGACTTCCACCCATACTGACTCAAAAGAGGATCCTGCTACATTACCCACCCTTTCTGTAGCTGTAATAGTATCCCTGACCAGTAACGCCACCCCTCCTCCTCTTTTTCCGCCCTCTCTATCCCTTTTAAACCAGTGAAATCCAGGAATATTGAGCATCCATTCCTGCCCTGGTACACATACCTTGGCCCTTCCACCTTACTACCTTTACAGCCTTTATTCTGCTTCTCTTTCCTCAAAGCCTCTTTATATGTTAGATCTGGCTTTACTCCATGCACTATATTTGCAGTTCTCGCATGACCTTTATCCTGCTCCACCTCACTGTCTGCTCTAACACTCTGGCTCCCCTATCCCTGCAAATCTAGTTTAACCCCCCCCGGAGCAGCACTAGCAAACCTTCCCACAAGGACGTTAGTCCCCCTCCAGTTCAGATGCAACGCCTCCTGTCAGAACAGGTCCCACCTTCCCTGGAACAAGGCCCAATTGTCCAGAAACAGGAAGCCCTCTGTCCTGCACCAACTCCTTATTTAGCTGCATTATCTTCCTATTTCTAACCTCACTAGCACGTGGCATGGGTAGCAATCCTGAGATTGCAACCCCGGAGGTCCTGTCCTTCAACTTTGCACCTAACTCCCTAAACTCTCTTTGCAGGACCTCCCCCTTCTTCCTAACCAGGTCATTGGTCCCTACAAGGACGACAACATCTGGCTGCTCACCCTTCCTCTTGAGAATACTGAGAACTCAATATAAGATATAAGATATCGCGGATCCTGGCACCAGGGAGGCAACAGATCTTCCGGGATTCTTGATTTCTCCCACAGAACCTCTTATCTGTCCCCCTAACTATCGAATCCCCAATTACTACTGGTCTCTTTTCCCTCCTGCCCTTCTGAGCTGAGGGTGCAGTCTCGGTGCCAGAGACAAGACCAGTGCAACTTGTCCCTGGTAGGTCGTCCCCACCAACAGTATCCAAAATGGTATACTTACCAGCTACCTGTCTCCTGAATTTTAGGGGTGACTACCTCCCTGAAACTCCTGTCTATTTCTGCCTCTGCCTCACGAATGATCCGAAGTTCATCCAGCTCCAGCTCCAGTTCCCTAACTCGTTTTGTGAAGAGCTGCAGCTGGATGCTCCTTTTGCAGGTGTAGTCATCAGGGACAATTGTGCTCCCCCTGACTTCCCATATCCTGCAAACGGAGCACTCAACTGCCCTAACTGCTGCCTCCATTACCAACTTCTAAGTTAATTAGTTCAGTTAAAGGATTTTACCTGGCCTTACCTCACTGGAAGGAAGCTCGTCCTCAGCCTCTGCTCGCCGAAGCCTCTCGAGCCAAAGCCTTCCTACTCTGCCACTACTCCGTCGCTCACTCTGTTAATCTCACTTTTTAAACTCTCCTGCTGTCTCACAGGCTGACCTTCACATGCTTGCGCAGTTTTGCCCCGTTCAAACTGCCGAAGAAGTGACATGAAGTCATGATGAAGGGTTTTGACTGTTTACTCTTCTCCATAGCTGCTGTCTGGTCCTCTGAGTTCCTCCAGCATTTTGTGTGTTTTGCTTGGTTCATCTCCAGTTCAAGTGTAATCCATCCCTTTTGTACAGCCATCTGCAGTCCGAAGAGATCCCATTTGCCCAAGAACTTGATCTCTCCCTCCTGCACTAGCTTTTCAGTCATGTATTTCTTTGCTGTTCCTACCTTCAGTAACATGTGGTTTATAGTCCTTGAGTCTTACTTTTTTAATCTCCCTACCTTCACTCTTCCCTTACTCAACCTATCACATCACATTTATACTATCGTGTACATGTCTTGTACTTGAGAATATTCTGAATCATTGGTAACATTGTTAACCTTAGCATCAGGGAAGGAACATACTTGAGGGTTGTTTATGTCCACAGAGTCATGTTTGTGTGTGACATTGATTTTCCTATCATATTTGACTTCACCTTGCCATTTTCACATCTTCATTTGTTTAACATTGGGATCAAGAAATCAAGAAAAAGTTTGCAATTTTCACAGGTCTCTGAATTCATCAGTGGAGAGTCTGGAATGTTCTTCAATTGGAAAAAGCCCACAATCAAAAACAACTGAGCCTCGGTATTTGGGAACTTTAAAAATCTTGGACAGAAAGGCAAATGAAACTTCTAACCTTGAAGCTACAGATACAATCAGAGCATCTATTTATCAGGTGATGAATTTGGAATTACGAATGTTTTTGTGTGTTTGCAATTCATAGGTCTATTTTTACTGATATGATCTATAGATGGGGAGACACTACAGCATTACAACTAAACATGTAAGAGTAGATTTTACCATTATAATTTCTTTGTATATTCTGTATAGCTTTTTCAACAATGGGACTACCCTAAAATTCAAATATACAGTATTGTCTATGCTGGTCTTTGTGGATGCCAAATTGGATCAAATTTCTCAAGCAAAGTTTTGCTTGGCTCAACATTGTGGGCCAAAGGGCCTGTAATGCGCTGTGTTCAGTATGCTGTAATGTTCTATGTTCAATATGCCCCTGGACATTTTTGATAGGATTCAAACCAATATCGTGTTGCAATCTTAAAACTCATTGGTTAGAGCACAGATACAATTTTATATATTATTGTTGTAATGGGGAAAGACATGAATGCACTAGACGTAGTGCAGGGAGTTTCATCAGTATGTTTCAGAGAAAGGATTGTTTAAGTTACAAGAGACTGGATTGGCTTGGTTTGTTTGCTTTTGAGCTGATGGGGCCAAAGTGATGATAGCAGTATACAAAATTATGATAGGGAAAAGATAGGATTGATAGTAACAAGCCTTTTCCCCACGTAGAGGTGTCGAAGCCCAGGTGGCATAGATTTAAGGTGGAGAGTAAGAGGTTTAGAGGGGATTTGAGGATCTTATTTTCACCCAGAAGATGCTTGCAATTTGATATGCAGTGCCTGAGAAGGTGGCAGAGCCAGATATACTTAACCTGGATGAGGATTTATATCACCAAGATATAAAAAAGTATTGTCCTGCTGCTAGTAAATGGGAAGAAAAGAGATTTTGCATATGCTGGTAATCCAGATTAACACTCACAAAGTGCTACAGGAACACAGCAAGTCAGGCAGCATCAATGGAAAAGAATAAACTGTTGAAGTTTTGGGCCAAGACACTTCATAAGGACACAAAAGCAAGGGGGAAGAAGCTAGATAAAGAAGGTGGGGGAGGAGTACAACCTTGAAGGTGATAGGTGAAGCATTTGATGGGAAAAGTGGGGGAGAGAGTGAAGTGACAAGTTGGGAGGTGATGGATGGAAAAGTAATGGGATGAAGAAGGAGGAATCCAGTGGGAGAGGACTGTGGACCATGGAGGTTAGGCCGGCCCCCACCTCTGAGAGGGATACTGATTTGGAGGATGAGGTCTTGGATGTGTGTTATATGCTGCCTTTTGCTAACTCCCCATTGATTGAGGAAGAGACTCCAGCCCTTCTCCTATTGAGACAGGTGATGTGGGGGGGGGGCTATCTGTGGGCAGCCTAGATTACAACAGGACTCTGCAGGGGAGGAAGTGGGGTTTGGCCACGGGACAGAGGGCTCCGAGTTACAGGTGGGCACGAGTGATAGATCGGGAGAGGCCTCACCAGGTAGACCGTAGGTATCCCCAGTAGTGTCGGAACCAGAAGAGGTAGATGATGGGTCTCACAGAATTAGGAGAGCACCAGATAGGTTGGCTTATATAACACCAGGGCAACAGGGTGTGACCCCTGCTGTGCTGGGGAGCTATGTCACTGCCTTTTACATCTGGATTAGGCTTTGTGTTTTGCAGGACGGGTTGGTGAATTATCTCAACGTCATGAGGACATGACTAAATTTGGTGGGGGGAGAGTGTAACACGCTGTAAGGCTTCACTACTGAGGTAATGGTTCTTCTGTAGCAGCAATGTTTGGGTTATGACTAGAGATAACGGGGTTTTAGAATGCGGGGAAATGTTGTTGTTTCTTGTGAATCTGGAAGAGAGATTTTTGCGGTCTTTTGCCAGGGAGAGATGAGGGGAGAAGACGTGAATGGGGAGAGTTGGTAGACTGCCGTATGGAGTGGACTTGGAGCGAGGGTCTGAAGGTCAGCGATAGTTGAAGGTGGACAACCGGCTTATCAGTGAGCTCCGACATTGCACAATAGACAGTTTCATGAGAAACTTTTTTTTTCTTTTTTTTGTTTACTTTACTTATAGTCAAGGTAAGAATTATAAAGCTCAATCGTTTAATTGTATATTGTGTTATGTTTGAGACATATCATGCAGCATCCACCCAAATGAGATTTCTTAAATTTGGCTGGGCCAGGGGTTATCACCCCCTTTATTAAGCCGCTAGCTGAAGTGAGAGTTACACTCACATTCTGAGACTGCCACATTCCTGTGCACAGAAAGCAGGACAAATCCACTTCATCTGGCTTCTTCACAATATCAGCTTAATGCTCTACCTTTCATAAACAAAGCTAATAAAACACAGTAACTTATTTACACATGCTCAGGTTTCATTTCACCAGGACCAGTCAAATTCATCTTTGGTCCAAACATGTACCAAAGATCTTAATTCTGGAATTAGATACTGTAATTGTGATTAGCTTTGACCTCAAGGACCACTTGGCTGAGCATAGATCAAGGAGCCCCAGTAAAATGGAAGCCAATGAGCATTGAGGGGAAAAATTCCAGTGGTTATAGTCATACCTTGTACAAAGTGCACCATGATTAAAAGCACGATATGGTGTACCCTGATGCTGTCATGGGAGACTTTAGTCAGGTATTGAGGGCCCATTGCACAGGACTGGAAAAATCTGCAGAGCAGTGTCAACTCAGCCAGCTCCATATAAAAATGAGTCAAATCAGCAGTGAGTTTATGGACCATATACAGATTATAGAAGAGGAAGTGCTAGCTGCCTTGAGCGAAATTAGGGTGGTTAAGATCTCAGGACCTAACAAGGTGTTCCCTGACACGAGAAAATTTGCAGATCCTAGAAGTCCAATCAACTGATGAAGGGACTCGGTCCAAAACATTGACTCTATGAAACTTGCTCCATAGATGCTGTTTGGCCTGCTAGGTGTTCCCAGCACCTTGTGGGAAGCTAGTGCAGAAATTGCATGGGACTTTCACAAAGTTAGCCACAAGTGAGATGCCGGAATACTGGTGGATAGCTAATGTTGTTCTGTTGTACAACAGAGTACCTAAGAATATGCTGGGAAATTTTAAGCTGGTGAGTTGGACATCAGTAATGCGTAAATTCTTGAAAGGCATTTTAAGAGATATTTAAGTATTTGGATATACAGGGTCTAGTTAGGGATAATCAACGTGGCTTTATGCATGATAGGTCTTGTCTAAGCAAATATATAGTTTTTCAAGCAGATTACCAGGTAACCTGACGAAGAAAGGCATGGACATTGTCACAAACAAGAGAAAATTTGCAGATGCTGGAAATCCAGGCAATACAGACAGATTGCTGGAAGAACAGTCCAGGCAGCATCTGTGGGAAAAAGTACAGTCAATGTTTTGGGCCAAGACCCTTCAGCAGGTCTGGAGCGAAAGAGATGTCATTGTCCATGTGAACTTTAGCAAGGTGTTGACAGCCTCCCACAGGAGTGGCTGGTCAAAAAGGCTTCATTGCTTGGCATTCAGGATGAAGTAGCAAAATGGATTCAGCATTGACTTTGGAGAGTGGAAGTAGATTGTTGCCTCTCTCACTGGAGGCCTGTGCTAATAGTGTGCCACAGGAAACAGTGCTGTCAATGATCTGCATGATAATCTAGTTTATAATGCATTTTCTTTTTTATCTTTTTATTAATGCTAAGATTTTTATAATGACTTTAATTCAGTAAACCTTGGGAATATTTTATCTGTGCTTAGCTCCCAATAATTTACATGTATTTATTAATATCATACAGGAGTGGCTGGAAAGGAAAAGACAAGTTCTTTCTGAAAATAAGAGACATCGAAAGCTGAAAGTACAACAGGAAAATGTGAAGAGAGAACAGGTTTATTGATTTATTCCCAATGGTTCAATGTTCTATTACATAAAACTGCTACTTTCAACATTAAAACATTAATTTTGAAATTTATCAGGAAAGTAAAGGGATTGTTCAATTTTAAGAAATATACAAAAAATTCATTGCAATATTTTACTCTATATTTCCAAAAAATATTTAAATATAGACATTTTGCCCACCATGTCCATGCCAACCATATAAAGAACATTAGGACATGTACATGGATAGGAAAGTTAGAGAAGGATATGGACCAAAACAAATAAACATTTCCAAGCTGGGAAACAGAGCAGTGTATTGCAGCAAGACTGGCTCATTTGAGGTACATCAGCCTATAACTTGGAAGACAGAACGGAGTGCAGTGGCTATTTTTAGGAGTGGCTGTGTTTAAGCTGTAAGTGCCATGTTTCACTATAAGTGAGGAGGCTAAGCAGCTGTTTTTATTATTTTTCTGATTTGTGTAGTGGAATTGTAGTTACGGCGATGGAATGCTCCTTCTGCCAAATGTGGAAAACTTCCTAGAACGTATGAATGATAAAGAAAGGTTAGACAAACTTGGAATGTTTTCCCTAGAGTGTCAGAGTCTGAGGGGATATATGATGGAGGTTTATTTACTAATGAGAGGAAAACCTAGGCCACAAAGGCAACATCATTTCCGCAGGGTGATCACGATCATCATTATTACTGTATCTGCTGTGTCATATGGCATAGGCGATCATGGCTCCAGGATAGAAATGCCTAACACTGGAAAAAATACTACATCTCCAAGCAATGCGGATGCATTGGTAATCATTTTCCAATGTTCCTTAGATTCAGGATCAGTTCCTGAAGATTGGAGAGTGGCTAATATTATCCCACTTTTCAAGAAGGGAGGGAAGGAGAAAACGGAGAACTATCACCCTGTTAGCCTAACGTCAGTCGTGGGGAAGATGCTTGAGTCCATTATTAAGGACGAAATAATGGCATATCTTGATGGCAGTAATAGGATTAGGCCGAGCCAGCATGGATTTACCAAGGGCAAATCATGCTTGACTAATCTGTTGGAGTTTTTTGAGGGTGTAACAAGGATGTTAGATGAGGGTAAGCCAGATTTGTTGTGTACCTAGATTTTCAGAAGGTATTCCATAATGTGCCACATAGGAGATTGGTGAGTAAAATCAGAGCTCATGGCATTGGGGGCAGGGTTTCAACATGGATAGAAAGCTGGTTGGCAGATAGAAAGCAAAGGGTAGCAGTGAATGGGTGTTTCTCAGACTGGCTGGAGGTGACTAGTGGGGTACCACAGGGCTCTGTATTGGGACCACAGCTCTTTACGATTTATGTCAACGAATTAGATGAGGGCATTGAAAACTATATCAGCAAGTTTGCTGACGATACTAAACTGGGTGGCAGTGTGACATGCGAAGAGGACGTTAGGAGAATACAGGGAGACTTGGATAAGCTGGGTGAGTGGGCAGATACTTGGCAGATGTCATTCAATGTGAATAAATGTGAAGTTATCCACTTTGGAAGCAGGAACAAGAGGGCAGAGTATTGTCTGAACGGTGTAGAGTTAGGTAAGGGAGAAATGCAAAGAGACCTAGGAGTCCTAGTTCATCAGTCAATGAAGGTGAATGAGCAAGTGCAACAGGCAGTGAAGAGGGCAAATGGAATGTTGGCCTTTATTACAAGGGGAATTGAGTACAAGAGCAAGGATGTCCTTTTGCATTTGTACAGGGCCCTGGTGAGACCACACCTGGAATATTGTGTACAGTTTTGGTCTCCAGGTTTAAGGAAGGACATTCTGGCATTGAGGAAGTGCAGCGTAGATTCACTAGGTTGATTCCTGGGATGGCAGGGCTGTCTTACGCAGAGAGATTGGAGAGAATGGGCTTGTACACACTGGAACTGAGGAGATTGAGAGGGGATCTGATTGAAACGTTTAAGATAACTAAAGGATTTGATAGGATTGAGGCAGGAAATATGTTCCAGATGTTGGGAGAGTCCAGTACCAGAGGGCATGGATTGAGAATAAGAGGTCAGTTATTTAAAACAGAGTTGAGGAAAAACTTCTTCTCCCAGAGAGTTGTGGAGGTGTGGAATGCACTGCCTTGAAAGACGGTGGAGGCCAATTCTCTGGATGCTTTCAAGAAGGAGCTAGATAGATATCTGATGGATAGGGGAATCAAGGGATATGGGGACAAGGCAGGGACTGGGTATTGATAGTGAATGATCAGCCATGATCTCAGAATGGCGGTGCAGACTCGAGGGGCCGAATGGTCTACTTCTGCACCTATTGTCTATTGTCAAATTCAACATGAGGAAATCTGCAGATGCTGGAAATTCAAGCAACACACACAAAATGCTGGTGGAACGCAGCAGGCCAAGCAGCATCTATAAGGAGAAACACTGTTGACGTTTTGGGCCGAGACCCTTCGTCAGGACTAACTGAAAGGAAAGATAGTAAGAGATTTGAAAGTAGGAGGGGGAGGGGGAAGTGCAAAATGATAGGAGAAGACCGGAGGGGTTGGTGTGAAGCTAGAAGTTAGAGAAGTCAATGTTAATTCCTCGTCCCATTCTCATTCTGATATGAGCAGGATCTCCCAGTGGCCACACATTTTAATTCCATGTCCCATTCCCATTCTGATATGTCTATCCATGACCTCCACTACTGTCAAGATGAAGCCACACTCAGGTTGGAGGAACAACACCTTATATACCAGTTGGGTAGCCTCCAACCTGATGGCATGAACATTGACTTCTCTAACTTCCGTTAATGCCCCTCCTCCCCTTCTTACCCCATCCCTGATATATTTAGTTTCCCCCCCTCCTTTTGTTTCCTCTCTGTTTCTGCACATCACTCTGCCTGTTTTCCATCTCCCTCTGGTGCTCCCCTCCCCCTTTCTTTCTCCCTCGGCTTCCTGTCTCTTGATCCTTTCCCTTCTCCAGCTCTGTATAACTTTTGCCAATCACCTTTCCGGCTCTCAGCCTCATCCCACCCCCTCCAGTCTTCTCCTATCATTTTGCATTTTCCCCTCCCCCTTCTACTTTCAAATCTCTTACTATCTTTCCTTTCAGTTAGTCCTGACGAAGGGTCTCGGACCGAAACATTGACAGTTCTTCTCCTTATAGATGCTGCCTGGCCTGCTGTGTTCCGCCAGCATTTTGTGTGTGTTTCTCCAAGCAAAGTTCTTGCTTTGGTTAATATGCCTACATATCATGTCAAAATGTTTTCGTAGATGCACCTCAAAAGTTCTCCCTACACTGATCCTTAATATATGCATTAAAATCACATGCTATAAATAGTCAAATAGAAAATATCACTTCTACTTCTGCTTCACAAAGTGAGGACCTAGTTGAGTTCTCTAAGTTCAGAAGGGAAGTTAAAGAGAAAATAGAGAAAATGGAGACAAAACTGACAGAAAACACAAAATAGAATCCATGCAGGTAACACAAAAAATACTGCAGGTGTTCTATGCAGGGAAGTACCAGTTGATGTTTCAGGCTGAGGCCCTTCAAAAGGACTGGAAGAGAAGAGGACAGATGCTGGAATAAGCAGATGGGGAAAGACACATGGTGACAGGAGGTAAGTGAGATCAGGTTAAAGGAAAGGTGGATGAATGATGTGTGAAGCTTGAAGGTGAGAGGTGAAGAGCTGAAGCTAAAAGAGTTGGACAGTGGAAAGTGTTATAACTGTTGTTAGGGAGGAGGTGTAGACAGGTATACCACTTGTCACAGTTGCAGGGATGAATGCTAGGATAAAGGTCTGTGGGTTGGGACAGATGGACAGCAGAGTCCTTCCAAGTGAAGTGACACTTCACCTATAGATCTTTCGGGGTCATTTATTGTATCTTGCATCCTCAACTGTGGTGAGACCTGATGCAGATTGGTGAACTGCTTCATTGAGCACCTGTAGGTCCACTACAACAAGCAGGATCTCCGGAAGGGCACCCATTTCAATTCAGCTTCCCATTCTCACACTGACATGTCTGTTTGTGACCTCCTCTACTGGAGCCAAATCCAAGTTGGAGGAACAGCACCTCATATTCCATCTGGACTCCAACCTGATGGCATGAACATTGATTTATCTAACTTCCAGGAAACCACTCTGCTTTGCTTCCCACCCCTCCTCCTTTGATGTTTCCCCCTATTCTAATCACCCTCTCAACTCCTCACCTGCCCACCACGTCCCTCTGGTTACCTACCTCTTTTCCTTTATTCCATGAGCAACTTTTGAGAAGACTATCAGATTCCTTCTTCTTCAGCACTTTCCCTCTTCAGCCTCTCACCTCCCAGCTTCTTACATCATAAGACATTAAAACATGGAAGCATAATTATGCTATTTCGCCCATTGAGTCTGTTCCTTCATGGCTGATTCATTGTCCTTCATACCATTTATTGGCCCTTTCCATCATCGATCTATCTTACCCCTCAGCTTGTCTTTCATATCATGGATTAGATTGACTTTATTTGTCACGTGTACAGTAAAAATACAATGAAATGCATTGTTTATGTCAAATCAAGTCAGCAAGGATTGACCGATATCCATATCCTCAGCACATTAATTTACCTAGCTAAGAACCTCTTAAATGCTCCCAGCATACTTACCCTTATACTTTCCTCCCAACACCTTAAAGGTATGCCCCTCTTATGAGCAATTTCTGTTTCAAATATAGAAGATAAATTGTTAGCACATGAACTCAAGGTGGACCAGTATCCTTGTGAACAGGCTTGCTTGATCTAATCAGGAGGGTTTAAACTAATTTGACATGGGGATGGGAACTGGAGTAATAGGGCAGTTGGTATACAATTAGATGCAGTGTGTAATGTATGGAAGGGTAGCCAGATGATAGGGCAAAATCGTAGTCAGTGGAATGGATTGAAAAATATCTTTAAACTAAATAGTAGTTTCAACAGTTTGGAAAAGTGAGGATAAAGTAAAAAGGAAAGAGAATGTGAGAGAGCTTAATGAAGTCTCCAGAATAAATGAAAAGACAAAGTGTTTAGAAATTTTACTTCTGGTATCATGGGGCAAAACTGAAAAGACTGATGAATACAGGTGTAATACTTATTAGATTCTGAGGCATGACAGTTAGCACAGCTATTACAGCTTGACACTCAGCTTTCAGCTTTGGTGGCCTCTAAGGAATCTCTGTATATCTTCGTCGTGGAATCTGTGGATTTTTTCCATTTGCTGCAGTTTCCTCCCACAGTCCAAAGACATATCAAAGAGGTTAATTAGTCATTCTAAATTGTCCTGTGATTAGGTTATGGTTAAATTGGGATTGTCAGGGGTTGCTGGGCAGTGCAGATTGATATTGCATTGTATCTCTGAACAAAAATAATATATGTAAATGATCGCAGTTTATGGAACAAGGAAGATGATCAGTTAGAGATTGATTGGTATGATGTCATGGCTGAAAGAACATCGCAAATGAATATATATTATCCAGGGATGCACATTGTATTAGAAAGGACAGGAAGAGGGGTGGAGTTGGCTTTGTTGGTTAAAAAATAAATAAAATCCTAAGAAAGAGGTGCCAAAGGATCAGAAGATGTAGAATTCTTGTGTTTAGAGTTAAGAAACTGTTAGTGTAAAAAAGACATGGGATACAAGAGATAGGAAAGGCATTTAAAAAGACACTTGTTATGGTCATCATGAGGGATTTCAAAATGCAGGTAAATTGAAAACTAGGCTGGTGTTGTATCCCAAGAGAAGGAATTTGCAGAATGCCTCCAAGTTGGGTTTTTAGAGCAGCTTGTGGTTAGAAGAAAGGCAATTCTAGATTGGGGGATGTGTATTGAGCCAGATTTGATTAGCGAGCTGAAGGGAAATAAACCCTTAGGAGGTAGTGATTGAGAGGGAGAAGGTAATGTGAGATTTATCAGTATCACAGTGGAATAAAAGGAATTACAAAAATATGGGAGAGGAGCTGGTCAAAGTTGATTAGAAGGGGAAACTAGTAGGGATGATGGCAGAGTAGCAATGACTGAAGATTCTGGGAGCATTTTGGAAGGTGCAGGACTGAAACGTTTCAAAGAAGAAGCGGTATTCTACAGGCAACTGTGGTTGACAAGGAAAGTGAAATGTAGCATAAAACTTAAAAAGGGAGGGTGTATAATAGAGTAGGAATTAGTAGGAAATTAAAGGACGGGGAGCTTTTAAAAACAAAGTAAGTCAACTAAAATGCACTAAGGAGAGAAATGGTGGATGGAGGAGTGCTTTGTAAGCATTGTGGAGGGGTGAGTAGCAGTGGTCGAGTCTGTTATCTCCCTGTGTGCTCACCTGGATGTGTTGACAGAACTTTGGAGAGATTTTAATCGAGCTTCTCTGACTGAAGTCAGTGATGCTCAATTAAAGTCTCTGACAATGATGAAAGCAGCCTCCGGGTGTACAGCCTCTGGGTGCTGAAGATCTCGTACAGTTCCTTGAGAGCCAGGTCAATATCAGCCTGGGGCGGAATATACACGGCTGTGATAATAATAGCCATGTACTCCCTAGGCAGCCAGAACAGTCTACAAGGTACTCCAGATCCAGGGAGCAAAAAGATTTGAGGGCATTAGATGTGTATGAATTTCTTTCAACATTGAGGATGAGGATGAACTACTTTCAACTAGCAGTAGTTGTAACTTGTTCAATGAAATCCGTAACTTCTGCTAATTGGGGCTGACACTTAATTGGGTCATAATGTATTGGTCCCAATATGCTCAATTAACTGGAATCCATTATATATCAAATAGCTTGATTTGATTCTTTGATTTTATTATTTCTTTCTGAAGTTATTGCAACAATGAATATGAATGTTTTAGCTAATTGCTCTGTTTCTATTAAAGAATAATATTGCAAACAAAAAAGAAGCAAAGGCATCATTTGAGGCCTGGAAGACAAGAAAGAAGAATGCATTTCAAGAAACCTATCAGAAGAAGAAAGAAGAGGAGAAAATAAAGCAACAAGCAGAGGCAGAGAAAGAAGTGAGGAAGGAAGAAGCAAAAAAGGCAATCACAGCTTTTTGATTAAATTAAAAGGTCTAAAAGGTTGAAAGGTCTATTTTACCAAAGGGTTTAGATCAAAAGATCAAAAGAAATAGGAGCAGAATGAGGCAATTCCACCCATCGAGTATCCTCTGCCATTCCCTCATGTTTATTTTTATTATTCCCACTCTCCTACCTTCTTCCTGTAACCTTTGACTCCTCGATTAATCAAGAATTTATTGACTCCTGCCTTAAAAATAGACTTGTCCTGCACAGCTGTCAGTGGCTATGGTTAAAGAATTTTTTTCCTCATCTCTGTTTGAAATGAACATCCCTCAATTCTGGGTCGCTGGTGCTAGATTCTGTAGGAAACATTCTCTCCACATGCACTTTATCCAGAACTTGCAATAGTTGCTAGATAGGTTGCAATGAAATTCCTGTTGTATTCGTCCAAACTCTAGCAAGTAGAGATCCAGAGCTCATATGTTAACCCTAACATTCTTGAGAAAATCCTTTAGACCCTCTCAATTACCAGATCTTCTCTCAGATAATTTTGTATACCCATCAAAACTCTTCTCAATCTTCTATGTTCCAAGGAATAAAGTCCTAACCTACATAGCTCGAGTTCTCCAGACCCAGCAACATCCTTGTAAATTTTCTCTATATTCTTTCAACCTTATTTACATCTTTTCTGTAGAGTTAGAAGAATCACCTCTTGTAATAATGATCAGTGAGGCACAGAGAATCTGTAGTTACCGACAAGTAACTTCTATTGTTTCAACTAAAAGCATGTGGATTCACAAACTGTCTCTGGTGTGTACCCTACCAGAGTTCCCTGACCCTCCATGAACAGTTGATGAAGAGAAAAGATATTACCCAGGAAAAGAATCTACATTGGCCAGGCGTTCCTCATGGTCCTGATCTCCATGTGTCCGTGGGATCCTCCTTTTCTGCGATGGTTGGTCTCTGGCTGCTGGAGAGTTATCGCCCCTGCGTATTTGGAGCTCCTGAGTCTTATACTGTTCCTCATCAATTGAACCATTGGATCTCCATCCCTGACCTACCTGGGACACCTTCTTACTGGTCATTGTACAGGGCTACAGCCAACATTGTTTCATGGCTCTACCCACCCCAGCCTTGTGTATTTGTGTCTTTACACTCTGACTGGTCCAAACCAGTTAAATGAGGCAACCCAGGCAGAGTCTAATGAGATTACCAATTGTAGGACTGGCATTTTACATAACAAATAGCTACTCCTCTGAGAATGGTCTCAGGTTTAGCAGATCATTACCTGAAGCCTCCAGTGGTCCACATTCAGTTGCTCTGATTAGATTATCCAAGAGCAAGAAACTTCAGAGTCCACAAAATGGGGGTGGGGGGGTGAACAAAGACTACTGGCTTGTCTGCTTCCTCTATCCTTGATCAGACTGAAGTTTCTTCTGGCCAACAGTAGGTTGGTGACTCACAATACTTCAAAATAGGCTTCACCAAGGTCTTATACTTCAACATAACATCCCATTTCCTGTACTCAATGCATTGATTTATGAAGACCAATGTGCCAAAAGCTTTCTTTATGACCCTATCTGTGACCACTTCCAGTGAACTATAGACCTATTTTTCCAGATCCCTTTGTTCTCCCACATTCCTCAGTATCCTATCATTCACTGTGTAAGAGCTACCCATGTTAGTCCTTCCAAAGTGTAAGACCTTGCATATGTCTGCATTGAACTTCATCTGCCATTTTTCAGCCTATTTTTCCAGCTGGTCCAGATCCTGCTGCAAGCCATGGCAGTCTTCCTCATTGTCCACTACATTCCCCATATTGGTGTCAGCCACAAATTTTCTGATTCAGTTATTGCCTCAAAAAATTCCAACAGATTTGTCAGACAAGATTTTCCATTTTATCATGTGCCTCCAAGTACCCCAAAACTTCCTTCTTAACAATCAACTCCAACATTTTCCCAATCAGTGAGATCAGGCTAACTGGCCTATAATTTATTTTCTTATGCCTCCCTCTCTTCTTGAAGCGTGGAGTGATATTTGAATTTTCTAGTCCACAGAACCATGCCAGAATCAAATAAGATCATTACAAATGCCTCTACAATTTCTTCAGCTACCTCTTTCAGAACCCTCAGGTATAATCTATCTGGTTCAGGTGACTTAGCAAACCTCAGACCTTTTAGTTTCTCAAGCACCTTTTCCTCTGTAATCGCAACTGCACTCACTTCTGTCCCCCTGATACTCTTGAATTTCCGGCAGAATGCTAGTGTCTTCCACGGTGAAGACTGTTGCAAAGGACTTATTCTTTCATCCACCATTTCCTTGTTCCCTGCACCCCCATTACTACTCCAGCAACATTTTTCCAGTGGTCTAATATCTACTGTTGCCTCTCTTTTATTCTTTATTTATATATATATATATTGGTACCCTCTTTGATATTATTGGCTAGCTTACCTTTATTTTACTCCTTATAGCTTTTTTAGTATTTTGTTGGTTTTTAAAAACTTCTCAATCCTCTAACTTCCCGATAATTTTTGCTCTATTATATGCCCTTTCTTTTGCTTTTATGTTGGCTTTGACTTCCCTTGTCAGCACACATGTGTGATCCTGCCTTCAGAATACCTCTTTGGGGAGGGGGGATAGCTATCCTGTGCCTTGCAAATTACTCCCAGAAACTCCAGCCATTGCTGCTCTACTGTCCTTCCTGCTAATCAACTTGGCTAGCTCCTCCCTCATGCCTCTGAAATTCGTTTTACTCCACTGTAATACTGACACATCTGACTTTAGCTTCTCCTTCTCAGATCGCAGGGTGAATTCTATCATATTCTATCACTTCTTTCTCAGGACTCCTTTACCTCAAGCTGCCTATTCAAATCCGGTTCATTACACAACACCCGATCCGGAATAGCTGATCCCCTAGTGGGCTCAACCACAAGCTGCTCTAAAAAGACATCCCAGGGTCCTTTTACCCTTGCAGTTCCTTAACACAAACAACAATGATTCTGCATCTTCTGATTCTATGTCACCACTTTCTAAGAATTTGATTTAATTTTTACCAACAGATCCATGCCATTCCCTCTGCCTACCTGCCTGCCCTTTCAATACAAAGTGTATCCTTGTATATTAAACTTACAACAATAATCTTTGTTCAGCCACGAATCAGTGATGCCCACAACCTCATACCTGCCAATCTCAAATTGTGGTACAAGACTATCTACATTATTTCGTATACTGTATGCATTCAAATATAATAACTTTAGTCTTGTATTTGTCACTCTTATAGAATTTATTCTCATTACACTGCAACTTATTCCACTGATTGCAATTTTGCCCTATCATCAACTTGTCCTTTATGACAGTCTCATTACACACTGCCTCTGCTTGTATGCTTACTGCTCCATCCTCAGCCTTATCATTCAGTTTTCCATCCCCCTGCCAAATAAGTTCAAACTCTCCCAACAGTTATAGAAAACCTACCTGCTATGATATTGGTGCCTCTTGGATTCAGGCGTACCCACCCTTTGTGAAGATTACACGTTCCCCAGAAGTGATCCCAAAATCCAGAAATCTGAACCCCTGTCCCCTGCACCAGTTCCCCAGCCACACATTCATTTGCCTGATCATCCTATTCTTAACCTCAGTAGCACATGTCACATGCAGCAATCCAGAGATGACAACTCTGGCTGTTCTGCATTTAATCTTTCTACCAGATCTCTAAATTCTCTCTTTCAGGCCTCCTCCCTCTTCCTACCTATGTCATTGGTGACAATAGGTACCAAGACCTCTGGCTGCTCACCCTAACCTGTGGATCAGAGACCGTGGCATCTGGGAGGCAGCATACCATCCAGAGTGTTTCTTTTATGTCTGGTGACTACTCCTCTAACTATGGAATCCTGCACCACTACTGCAGTTCTTATCTATCCCCCCCCCCCCCACCTTCCCTTATGAACCACAGCACGAGATTCAGTGCCAGAGAACCGATTGCTGCTGTTTTCCACTGTTCGGTCGTATGCCTTCAACAGTATCCAAAGCAGTATACTTATTATTATAAGACCATTTAGTTTGATGCCTTTTTTTTACTTCCTTAGTTATCCAAAGCTGGCTCTACCCACCCTTACCGTCCTTGCTTTTAAATGGAATATAATTTTGTTAAGCACTGTGAAAAATCTCTTCCTTTGTTCCTCAACTGCCCCACCATATGGCCTCTGTTTCCAGTCTACATTAGCCAAATCCTCCCTCATTTCCATTGTTTAGGCATAATACAATGGTTTTAGATCGAACTATTGCAGCTTTCATTTGTATGAGAAATTCTATCATACTGTGACCAAGAGGATCCCTAACACAAGATAACTAATTTTACCTGTCTCATTGCACAGGACCAGATCTAAGATAGCACATTCCCTTGTAGGTTCAGTAACATGCTGTACAAGAAATCCATCGTGGATGCATTCTATGAAGTCCTCCTCAAGACCGCTTTGACCAACTTGATTCACCCAATCTATGTGCAAGTTAAAGTCCCCCATGATAACTGCTGCTCCATTCTTACATGCTTCAGATATTTCTCTGTTTATTGCCTGTACCACTGTGATGTTATTATTTGGTGGTTGATAGACAACTACCAGTGATTTTTTTTTCCCTTTACTATTCCTAATCTCTACCCAGATGGATTCAACATACTGCTCCTTAGATCATCCTCTTTAAGTAAGAGCACTACTCCACCTCCCTTATCTTCCTGCCTAACTTTCCGTATTACCCGATGTCCTTGGATATTTAAATTCCATTCCTCGCCACCTTGCTATTTGAGCCACAAGTTCACTGACCTTGTTTTGAATCGTACGGGCATTCAAAAAAGTGCCCTTATACTCATTGTGCTTTTAAAATCTTGTAATCTCTTACTCTTGCACTTGACTTTTCTTCACTCCACTCTTACTTTTTCTTTTTTAACTTTTACATTTTCTTTATCTTTATCCACACTTTCCTTTTTCACTTTATCCATATTTCTGCAGTCTGTTGAACATACTTAGCTTAAAGCCCTATCCACAGCCCTAGTTATGCGGTTCATTAGGATCTAGGTCCCATCACATTTCAGTTGGAGCCCATCCCAATGGTACAGCTCTCTCCTTCCCCAATACTGGTGCTAATTTCCCATGAATTCAAACCACTTCTCCCACACCAATCCCTGAGCTACACATTTAACTCTCTAATCTTCTTAACTCTTCTAATATCAAATCTGTCAATTTGTACGTGGCTCAGGTAGTAATCCAGAGGTTACTACCTCACCTTTTTGGTTCTGCTCTTTAATTTTGTCCTTGGCTGCTCAAATTCCCTCAGTAGAACCTCTTTCCTCATTCTACTTATGTCGTTGGTACCCACATGGACCACAACAACTGGATCTTTCCCCTTCCACTGCAAATTCCTCTGCAGGTCAGATAAGATGTCCCAAACCTGGGCACCAGGCAGGCAACACAGCCTTCAGGACACTATCCTTGTGACAGAGAATTCTGTCTTTCCCCCTAACTATACTATCCCCAATTACCATTATATTTATCTTCTTTCCCCCTTCTTGAATAGCTCCCTGAACTACAGTGTCACAGTTAGGTTGCTCATCTTTTTTACAGCCCCCACTGTTATCTACACAGGGAGCAAAAATTTCAGATCTATTGGACAAGCTCCCTGGCTGAGGCTCCTCCAGCACTGTCTCTTGGCTCCCGCTACCCACCTCACTCACAGTCACACCCTCTTGAAACTGACCACAGACCGAATTTGAGGCAGCTAATCTAATGGGTGAGACTACCTCCTGAAATAGAGAATCCCGGTAACTCTCTCCCTACCTGATGAGCCATAGTGTTTGAAGCTCAGATTCCAGGTTTGAGCCTGAATTCCTCGAGCAGCCAACACTTCAGAATCAGGTTTATTATCACCGGCATGATAAAATTTGCTAACTTAGCAGCAGCAGTTCAATGAAATACATAATCTAGAAGAGAAAAAAAAATTAATAAAATTTAAAAAAATAATAAATAAACAAGTAACTCAATTTCAGTATACGTATATGACTAGATTAAAAAAGTTACAAGCAAGGAAATAGTGTATATTTAAAAAAGTGAGATAGTGTCCAAGAATTCAATGTCCATTTAGGAATCGGATGGCAGAAGGGAAGAAGCTGTTCCTGAAACATTGAGTGTGTGCCTTCAGGCTTCTGTACCTCCTACTTGATGGTAACAGCTAGAGGTCCTTAATAATGGATGCTACCTTTCTGAGACACCACTCCCTGAAGATGTCCTGGGTACTTTGTAGGCTGGAACCCAATATGGAGCTGACTAGATTTACAACCCTCTGGAGCTTCTTTCTGTCCTGTGCAGTAGCTCCCCCCCTCCCCATTGCAGATGTGGTCACCAGGAACCACATTGGGGTCTACCAGCTCATGCAGCTGCAGAACATCACCTGATCCAGCTTTATCCCTTTATTTAATTAGCTGTAGTTTATCTTTAAACTCACCTGGAAGAAGGCAAATCACTGCTGTAAACTGCCAAGTACACGATTTTCTAATATGTCACTCTCAATAAAGGATCAAAACAACGTTAACAACAAGTGTTGGGACAGAGTAATGTGGAGGAAAATCATCTGCCAACTGGAAATTCCAGGTGCGACCAAATGATGACGTAATTTAGTGACATTTTATTCAACCACCACAAAAGCCTTACTTGCTACTTACCTATACTTCCTTGCCAAAGCCTCAAGTTCCCACTCCTACACTGGTCCGCTCACACAATGGCCACTCTGCTTTGACCCTGCTTTATTTTTATTTGCCCTGCTAATGAATCACGAATTGATTGTTCCACTGCTAATGTGCGGATCCCTTAAAATCAGTCCTTTTTGAAACTCTTCCCCGGACGTGTGCGAAGCTCTTTCTCGCTTCGAATCGATTGGTCTACCGCTAGTACAAAAAACTTGGCCACAAAGCTATCAGTTCCTTCATCCAAGTCATTCACATACAACGTGAAACAAAGGAGTCCCAACACCAACTCCTGCACCAACTCACCTCTAGTGAGTCACAGCCAATCAGAAAAGGCCCGTTTTTCCCCATGCTTTGACTCCTGACAATCTTCTGTCCACGCTACTACCTTTCCTGTAATATCAAGAGCTCTTACCTTGTTAAACAACCTCATGTGTGATACCTTGAAAAGGACCTTTGGAAAATCCAAATAAACAGCATCGACTGATTCTCCTTTGTCTATTCTGCCTGTTATTTCCTCAAATAATTCCAACAGATTTGTCACACAGTTTTCCGTTAAGGACACCATGCTGACTTGGTTCCATGCTAACTGGCCAATGTTTTCCTTTCTCCTGCATCCCTGCCTCCTTAAAGAGGTAAGTGACATTTCCAATTTTCCAGTCCTCTGGAACCATTTCAGAATCCAGTGATACTTGAAAGATCATTACTAATGCCTTCAGAATCTCTGTAGCTACTTCCTTCAGAACCCTGGGTTGTAGTCCCTCTGGTCCAGGTATCTTATCTAACTTCAGGCTTTTCAGCTTCCCAAGCACTTCTTCCTTAATAATCGCAACAACACTTTTCTGCCCCCAACATTCGTATTCCTGGCATTCTGCTAGAGTCTTCCACAGTGAAGACTGATGCAAAATACTTTTTAACTTCCTCTGCCTTTTATTTATCCCTTATTACTTTCTCTCCAGAGTTATTTTTCAGTGGTCTGGTCTCCAGTCCTGTCTCTCTGTATATATCTGACAAAAACTTTTTGTATCCTCCTTTATATTATTGGCTAGGTTAACACCATATTTCATCTTTTCTCTCTTCATGGCTTTTTTTTTTGTTTTCTTCTGTTGGTTTTTAAAACCTCTATCTTCCCATTAAATTTTGCTATTTTATATGCCTTGTTATGCTTTTATGTTGTCTTTGACTTCCATTGTCAGACACATTTACCTCATCCTCCCTTTAGGCTACTTCTTCAGCTTTGGGATGAATCTATCCTGCGCCTTTCAAATTTCCCCAGTAAACTCTAGCCATTGCTGTTTTGCCATCATCCCTGCTAGTGTCCCCTTCCAATCAACTTTGGCTGGCTCCTCTCTCAGGCCTCTGTAATTCCCTTTACTCCACAGTAATAGAGTCGTAGAGAAGCACTGAAACAGGCACTTTGGCCCATTTAGTTCCTGTTGAAAATTGCCTACTCCCATTGACCTGCACCAGGACTTTAGTCCTCTATACCCCTGTTATCCATGTACCTATCCAAACTTTTCTTAAACATTAAAATTGATGTTGCATGCATCACTTGTGCTGGCAGCTCATTCCACACTATCACAACCCTCTATGAGTGAAGAAGTTTCTTCTCATGTTTTCCTAAACTTCTCACCTTTCACCCTTAACCCATGACCTCTGGTTGTCCTCCCACCCAACCTCAGTGGAAAAGGCCTGCTTGCATTTACCCTATCTATTTCCCTCATAATTTTGTATAGCTTTATAAAATCTCCTCCCAATCTACTACGTTCTAAACTTTCTTTCTTACTTACTGAAAACCTCTGCCAATGCTTGCAAAGCCTATTGTTGCCTAACCTGTTGAGCCAAAGCCAGACCACTCTAACGCTGTTATACTCCGACAACAGTAACACCTTTTTTGTTGTGACTGCACTGATTTCAGCTCGCCCAAAGAAAGCTGAAAACACCTGAGCTCTTTTTAAATGTCATGTTGTGCCACTAACAAATGACTTCTCATGCTCATTTTAGCCTGTGAAAGAAATAATTTACTTTCATTAAAGATAGTGTAACAATGTTTCATTTCATTGATTTCTTATCAGAAAATAGAACACATATGTCCAATTAAGTAGAATGTGGTTGGAAGGGAATTTGAAAGGTATACTTACATGGTGAATCTGTGTACTCTGGTGATTGGGTCTAATTAATGACAGAATTTGAGGATAAGGTATCAGCTATTTTACACTGAAACATTCAGGAACTTAGGAATTTTATCTCTCAGAGGACTCACCATAATTGTCCGCACTAGAATGTTATCAAAATCGGTCATGTAGGTGAACCAAACTGGAAAGTAGAGGAGATCAGATTAGCTATGACCTTGTTGAATGGCACAGAAGCACATATTTCTTATGGCTTTTATTTAAATTCAAATGTTGTGATTGCTGCATGCAATAGAATTAATATTGTTCATGGTTTGTAAGAGACTGCCTGAACTTTTTTGATCAGAAATATGCAATATGATAGGGTTGTTCATCTTTTCTCCTAAACCATATTTATCTAGTCTAGAGATATACATAATTTAATACATTCATTCTGAAATAGTAGTGGAATAATACTTCTTCTCTTTGATAGGTATTTGAAAAATGGAAAGAAGGCAAAGACAGATATTTACAAGAAAACTTACAAAAGCAAAAACAGATTAAAAAAGAGAACAGGGAAAAGGAAAAGGAGCAAGTCAATGAACGGAAGGAAGGAAATGCTTCTGCATTTATGAAATGGTAAGCAAATCTCAAAGGTTCAAAAGTCCAATTTAATATCAGAGAAATGTATATTATATACATCCTGAAATGCTTTTTCTTCGCAACCATCCATGAAAACAGAGGAGTGCCCCCAAAGAATGAACGACAGTTAAATGTTAGAACCCCAAAGCCCCCCCCCCCCCAGCTCCCCTCCCTCCCATGTGTAAGTGACAGCAAGTAGCAATTTTTATTCCCTATAGTTACCAGTATTCTAAGGTGTATACATTGGGCTAGTTCATACCAGGTAGTAAACTGTCCATTAGCTATTCAACCCACAGGAAGTCTCAGACTTTGACTCACCTGTGGCCAAAGTCTGAATTGTCGTGAAGGTCATCTGTCAACATCATTGGGTTCAGTGGTTCCCTGAAGAAAAATTACAATTGCACAGAACCTTAGCTTTACAACAGGGAAGACCACTTGGGTGAAGAGCAAGGCTTACAGGTGGAGGGCATCAGTTACTGTGCGTTGGTGGACACAGGGTCAACCATCACTATCATCCGTCCAGGTGTTCTCCCCAATATGGATCAGACATCCCCGCCTGGGTGGACAACAACAGCGGTCCAGCTGGTTATGGTCACTCCCATAAGGTGCCATCTGCTGCACAGTTGTTCCCTCAATGCCTCTGCTCAAAATGCTGCTCCAGCGCCACTATGATGGCCCCGTAATCACACTGCTCCGCTGGTGTTAGGTCTCCACCACTGTGCTTGGCATAGCTGCAGCCAGTTCCCTCCCACGGCCCAAGAAGAGCTTGCCCTCCATGGCTTTGTAAACGTGCTGATGCAACAGTGCCTTTAGCAGCAAGTTCGGCTGACATCACCATCATCGCTGCATGAGGCGCTGGCCGAGGCTGAGAGGGCAGAAGTAATTTTAGCCCTCAGTGTTCCAGCATCACCACACACGCAGTGAACACAACCAAGGCGGAGGAGGAAACTGCTACCAGTGCGGTGAGGCAGGTCAGTTGGCCCGGTACTTCCCCGCACTGGCACCACACCACAGCTCAGTGCAGCCATTGAGAAACGCCAAGTGGGCAGAGCTGCCTGAATACCCCAGCAGAATCCCTCTATTGTCGCCTCTCCAGGTGGGCCGTTTGGGTGAAGAGCAGGGCTTATATGTGGACTTTGTGGTGGGGGGCATCAGATGCCGGGCGTTGGTGGACACAGGGGCACCCATCACTATCTTCCATCCTGGTGTTCTCCTCAACACGGACCACCCATCCCCACTTGGGTGGACAATGACCGCAGTCCAGCTGGCAACAGTCACTAGTGACTGTGCGGTGATGCGAGGGAAAAGGAGGCTGCGCATCGCAGTGGGGAAACAGTGGAACATGAGGTGAGGCTCGCCAACATCCGTGAGTCCTGCATCCTTGGCCTGGACCTGCTGTCCTGTTGGGAGGCCATGTGGATGTGTCGGGGGCAACACTCTACCTCGGTGCCGAAGCCGTGGCTCTCTGGCCGGGCAGCTCCAGGAAGCAGTCCCAGCGGGGGCAGCAACCACCGCTGGTTTCACAGCAGCCCCCGGCAGAGGCTCAACGCGACACAGCTGAACCGGGAGCAAGCTACGGTGAGGGCCCTTCAGATGACAGCCAGTGGCAACCTCCCCACCATGGACCAGCAGCTGAGCAGCAAGCAGGTAAATGATCCCATGCTGGGAAGGGTAAGGGGATGGCTGAGTGTGGGATGACAGCTGGATTGGGCAGGGTCTGTGACCTGGACCCAGAGACCAAAGCCCTATACTTGCAGTGGGGAATGCTAGAGGTGAGCGACGGGTTACTATTTTGGCAGTGGCAGTTGTCCAATGGTGACAGACATCTCTTGTGGCTGGTAGTCCTTCAGGGGCTCCACTATGGTGCTACCCTTTTAAAAGCACGCAATAATGCTTTTAAATCTGGTGATGCCTCAGCATACAGTGTTGCCAGGTCAAACCCGAAAAAAGGCATAAAAAAGGCCAAAGACATCCACAGGCAACGGGTAGAGGACCACTTCAACAGTGCTAACAATCGGACCATGTGGCAAGGCATCAGGGCTATTACTGACATCCTAACCCTGTCTGCCCCCACAGTGATGTCATACTGGCCAATGAACTCAACACCATCTTTGGCCGGTTTGAAATTAACAACAATGTGAGGAGTGCAAGAAACCCAGCCATAGAGGATGAACAGTCCCTTACACTGAGCACACACGATGTACAGCGCACACTGTAGAGGGTCAATCCATGAAAAGCTGCAGGCCCGGATGGAATCCCAGGACAGGTACTTAAAGACTGTGCTGAACAACTGTCTGATATATTTACACAAATTTTCAGTCGGTCTCTATCTCAGGCAACAGTCCCCAAGTGCCTGAAGTCAGCCATCATAGTGCCTGTCCCGAAGAAAACAAACTTAAACGATTTGAATGATCGTTATTATTGGTGTTCGGTTGCCTTCACACCAACAATAATGAAGTGCTATGAGAGATTGGTCCTCTCCCACTATCCCTGCTACACTGGACTCACACAAGTTTGCCTATAAAGCTAACAGGTCCGTGGAGGATGCCATCTCATTAGTTCTTAACTGTCCTGACACATCTGGAGGGAAAGGGCACATACGTGAGGATGTTATTTGTTGATTATAGCTCTGCTTTTAATACTGTCATTCCCAGCAAGCTCATCTCCAAACTCCATCAGCTAGGCCTCAGCTCACCACTCTGCAACTGGATCCTGAATTTCTTGTCAGAGCATTCACAGGCAGTGTGACTGGGCCCTCACCTGTCCTCCACTACTATCCTGAACACTGGTACACCACAAGGTTGTGTATTGAGTCCCGTACTCTACTTACTCTTCACTTACGACTGTGTACCTGCATTTGACACCAGTACCATCGTCAAATTTGCAGACGACACAACAGTGATCGGGTTGATCTCCAACAGAGACGAATCAGCGTACAGAGCAGAGGTACAGAACTTAGTGTGTTGGTGCTCAGAGAACAACCTGTCTCTTAATTCATCAAAGACTAAGGAGCTAATTATCAACTTTGGAAAGTCACGGGTTGACGAGTACGCTCCAGTCTACATTAACGGAGACATAGAGGAGAGAGTGTCTGGGAATACACATCTCAGAAAACCTTACATGGTCTTCTAACACCACAACAATAGTTAAGAAAACACAGCAACGCTTGTTTTTCCTCAGGACACTGAAGAAAGCTGGTCTACCTGAACAGATGCTGGTGACCTTTTACCGCTGCACCCTAGAGAGCATCGTAACATACTGCATCTCTGTGTGGTATCTCAGTTGTACAGCAGCTGATAGGAAAGCACTTCAGCGGGTCGTCTCTAGCACACACAAGATCATCGGGTCACAGCTCCCAGCCCTGGAGGACACCTACAGCTTATGCTGCCTAAGGAAAGCTACAAGCTTCTGTAAGGACAGTACACACCCATGCAATCATCTGTTTGAAATTCTTCCATCGGGCAGACATTATAAGAGTTTCCATGCCCGCACTTCGAGACTGAAAAATAGCATTTTTCCCCAGAACTACCAATCGATCAAGCATCATCCATAAATTTGTTATATTGTTACTTTTAATACTGGTTTTATGGCTGTCATGCATCTGAGTTGCGCTTTTGTACTGCTGGACGTTGCCTGTACCGGCTGGTTACTTGATTTTATTTATTGTTTATTTATTTATTGTTTTATAGCATTGAGTACGAGAGTTGCAAACTCATTTTTGCTGTATTAGTGCATGACAAATTGTACTATGCAATGACAATAAAGATATTTCATTTCATTTCAGTCGGTGCATGGGTTAGTGGGGGCCGGCCATTTTGGAGTTGCAAAGATGTTGGGCAGGCTGCGTAAACACTTCTACTGGCTTGGGTACAGGCAGGACATGAAGCTGTTTGTGCACTGCTGGGACACCTGCACGTCCCGAAAGGGGCTGGGCTCCCAGTCTGGGGTGCCAATGCCACAGTACGTGGTGGGGCCCCCAGTGTGGGTCTACTGCCCCTCCTGGAAGAAGAGACTACTCCCAGACTGGGAAGCCACTGGAAGGGGCCGAGAGATGTGCTCAACCGCATCTCCGATGTGGTATATCAGGTGCGGTTGCCTGAGCGGTGGAAGGTAGTGGTGCTGCACCAGACCGGCTGGCACTGTGTCAGCCCTTCGCCACCACTGACCCAGCGAGGCTGAAGACAGGAAGTGACACTCCGGATGCCCTGACTCTTGCCTCTTGCTGTGTCGACATTCACCGGGACTTTTGGACTTTGATATGGACTCTGAGGTTGGCGAGATGGCTGACCCCTCGGGTGGGGGGCAGTGTGACATGCTGGGGAAGGTGTGGTCGATAGCCCACCCTCACATTTCTAATGACTTGCGCAAAACTGCTTTTGTAGGATTATGGTGGGAAGTTTTATTTTATTTATTGTTACAATTTAGCTTGGGTTATACAATTATTCTCATGTGTATTTGTGGGTCACCCTGACTGTAACCGGGGTGTGTGATGGTCACCTCCCCTGTCTGTATGAGACTGGTGGGGTTCACTCTCCGGGTCATGGTGCCCATCTGTTTTGTGTTTATCACAGTGAAACGGTTGTTGAGTTCAATGAGCTTCCTTATCTGTCATTATGGACCAAATGCTCGCCACACTATAAAGAGTTTACTGTAGCACAGGATGTGCTAACCGAAACCTAGCTACAATCTGGAACTTGGTTTGTTTCCCTCTCTATCTGGATAAAGAATTAAGGTATGCTTTCAAACCTACAGCTTGCATGAAGGCACCCAAAATTAGTATGGAAGTTAAAAGATTCATCATTAGACTTACCAAGGGAATTGATTAAAAACATGGCGTGGTTATAGAGAGCACATGTGAAGTGATGTGCACAATTTTAGTCTCATTTTTTAAGGAAGGATATTCACTTATATTTTATTTATTTTATATTATTTTATTTATTTACTGGAAATAGTCCGAAGTAACTTTATTTGAACTATGCCAGAGATCATTCGTTGTCTTAAAAAGTTAGACAGACCAAGCTGGTACAGTATATGATACAGTTTTAAAGAATGAGGATTTGACTGATAAGTAAAATATCCTGAGAGGTCTTTACAGAGTGATGTGGAATGAATATTTCCTGTGTGGAAGAACCTCAAACAAAGAATTGTTGTTTAAAAATAAATGAATGCTTATTTAAGACAGCCATGAGTTTTTATTCTCTCTCGGCGAGTTATGAGTCTTTGCAACTCAGTTCCTCAGAGAGTAATAGAGAAATAACCTTCGAATATCCTTAAAGCAAAGATAGCTTACGTTTTGATAAGCCAGGTGGTTGAAGACCAATTGTAATATCAACTTTGTACTTCTGTATACTATAATCAGACAAAAATATTAGATATTAATATTAGGGTCATAGAGTACTGCGGTTTAGAAACAGGCCTAGCCAACGCCAACTATTATTCTGCCTAGTCCAATTAACCTGCACCTAGACCATAGCTCTTCATATCCCTCCTACCCATTTACTTATGCTTGCTTCGACCAATAGAACATGGAGGTACCTTCACGAACTCCTACATCTACACTGGAGAGCATCATGGCCTGGAATGTCCAATCTTGGAAAAGGCTCAAAAAGCAGTGCTACAAAAGTAATGGATACAGCCCAATCCCTTACAGGAAAGCCTTCCCAACAATCTTCTAAGAATACTGCCACAAGAAAGCAGCATCCATTATCAAGACCATCTCCCACCCCTCACCCCTCAACCACATACAGGTCGTGCTTTCTTCTTTCTGCTGCCATTGGGAAGGAGATACTGGAGTCTGAGGTCCACATCTCAGGTCTCAGTCCTGATGAAGGGTCTCAGCCCGAAACGTTGACTGTACTTCTTCCTATAGATGCTGCCTGGCCTGCTGCGTTCCACTAGCATTTTGTGTGCATTGCTCGGATTTCTAGCATCTGCAGATTCCCTCCTTTTTGCATTCATAGGTCCAGCACCAGGTTCAGGAAGAGTTAGTACCCATCAACCATCAGGCTTCTGAACCAGCATGCATTACTTAATTCACCTCATCACCGAACTTATTGCACAATCTATGTACTTGTTTTGAACTTATTTTCTCAGTAGTATATATGCATGTATTTACTTATTTATTTGTTAATTTTTTTGCTTGTTTATTTATTATTTGAAACATAGAAAGCCTACAGCACAATTCAAGCCCTTCGGCCCACAATGCTATGCCGAACATGTACTTTAGAAATTACCTAGGGTTACCCATAGCCCTCTGTTTGTCTAAGCTCCATGAACCCATCCAGGAATCTCTTAAAAGACCTATCGTATCCGCCCCCACCACCGTTGCTGACAGCCCATTCCACACACTCACCATTCTCTGTAAAAAACTTACCCCTGACATCTCCTCTGTACCTACTCCCAAGCACCTTTAAACTGTGCCCTGTTCTGCTAGCCATTTCAGCCCTGGGAAAAAGCCTCTGACTATTCACATGATCAATGCCTCTCATCACCTTATAGGCCTCTGTCAGGTCACCTCTCATACTCCGTCGCTCCAAGTAAAAAGGCTGAGTTCACTCAACCTATTCTCATAAGTCATGCTCCCCAATCCAGGTAGCATCCTTGCAAATCTCCTCTGCACCCTTTCTATGGCTTCCACACCCTTCCTGTAGTGAGGTGACCAGAAATGAGCGCAGTATTCCAAGTGGGGTCTGACCAAGGTCCTGTATAGCTGCAACATTACCTCTCGGCTCTTAAACTGAATCCCACGATTGATGAAGGTAAATGCACCGTATGTCTTCTTAACCAAACAGTAAACCTGCGCAGCAGTTTCAAGTGTCCTATGGACTTGGACCTCAAGATCCCTCTGATCCTCCACACTGCCAAGAGTCTTACCATTAATATTATATTTTGCCATCATATTTGACCTACCAAAATGAACCACCTCACACTTATCTGGGTTGAACTCCATCTGCCGCTTCTCAGCCCAGTTTTGCATCCTATTGATGTCCCGCTGTAACCTCTAACAGCCCTCCACACTATCCACAACACCCCCAATCTTTGTGTCAGCAGCAAATTTACTAACCCATCCTCCACTTCCTCATCCAGGTCATTCATAAATCCTGCCTCTCAGGATCTTTTCCATCAATTTACCAACCACTGAAGTAAGACTCACTGGTCTATAATTTCCTGGGCTACCCCTACTCCCTTGTTCCTAAGGGAACAACATCTGCAACCCTCTAATCCGTCGGAACCTCTCCCCAATGATGATGCAAAGATCATCACCAGAGTCTCAGCAATCTCCTCCCTCGCCTCCCACAGTAGCCTGGGGTGCATCTCGTCCAGTTCTGAATACTTATCCAATTTGATGCTTTCCAGAATGTACTCTTTCTTAATGTACTGTATTTCCACTGTTTGTCTTCTTTGCATATTGAATATTTGTCATTATTTGTGTGTAGTTTTTTTTTATCAATTCTGTTGTATTTCTTTGTTCTAATGTGAATGCTGCAAGAAAATGAATCTCAGGGTAGTATATAGTAATTAATTTACTTTTAAGTTTGAATTTAAATGTTAAATCATTCTGCTAACAGCTCATTCCAGACTCTCACCACCCTTTGAGAGAATACATACCTCCTCAGCTCCTTGAACATATTATCTTTTCCCTCAATCCAGGCCCTCTAGTCCTAGATTCACCCAAACTGAATGCAAAAGTACATATGGTGACTGAGAAGAAATGATAAAGTAGTGCTGGTTGGTGGTGTGGAGGGGTGGGATAGTGGGTGGAGATGTTGATCAGCCTTACTGCATGGGAAAGTAACAGTTTAGAATCTGGTGGCCCTGGTGTGCATCCTATGTAACTTCCTCTCTGATGGTAATGGAGAAACAGTTCATGCGGCGGCAGGGTGGGTGGGATCCTTCATGATGTTACTGGCACTTTTCTGTATCTATGTCCTTGATGGCGGGTAGGCCAATGATGTATTGAGCAGTTTTGACTACCTGTTGTAGAGCCTTTGTGTCCACCTCAGTACAGTTTACATATCATGCAATGATGCAACTTGTTAGGATGCTCTCTGTGACACATCTGGAAAAAGTCATGAGTATAGATGTGTATAGTCCAGCTCTCTTCAGCCTCCTCAGAAAATAGAGGTGTTGCTGAGCTTTCCTGATTATGTAGCATGTGATCTGGGACTATGAGAGATTGTGTGAGATGTGCACTCCTAGGATTTTGTGTCGCTACATTCAGATATGGCCCAAGTGTGGAGCGAGACACACTGGTCGATAGTTCACAGACTTTAATGCAAACAGAGTTAGAGGGAAAATAAAGCAATAAATGCTAGACCTTCTTCTGCTGTGAGGTCCGGGACTCTGCTGGGAAGAACAGGGCCCCAGTCCTCGGGGTTGCGATGTCGATGGCCGTTGGCGAGGCCGTCTTAATACGTTCGGCAGAGGATGGTGCTCGGAGAAGCTGTGCTGGAGGGGATGGTCGTCGGCTCGGAGGTTCGACGGACTCGGAGTCATTTCGACCTACTCAGGTCACTTTGGGTGTGTGCTGCGCCTGCAAGGTTGGAAGTCCATAGTGGGGGTACTCCCTTCTGCTGCCAGCGTGGGATGGCGAGTCTGTCGGGACCCTGAGGACTTGTGGAAACTGTGGTGATTTCTTTTGAACTTACAGTCCTTTAACATCTTGGACTATTTTTACTGTGCCCATAGTCTGTTTTTTTTAATCAATTATGCTGTTGTTTGCACTGTTGTAACTATTTTGTGCAGGTATTGTAGCTTTAGTTTTTGGTCTTATTTTTGTCTGGTGGATTTGGAGCTCCTTTCCGGGGAATGCGCTAGACGGTAGCATGATATTAATACGCAGCAGCCTCTCCGGACTCTGGACTGGGGATTGCCAAACGTTACGTGGATTTTCTGGAGTAGTCTGTTTTGTCATATGCTTTTCTGATATCATTCTAGGGGAACGTTGTCTCATTTTTTAACTGCATTGCATTTGTGGTTTCTAAATGACAACAAACTGAATCTGAATCTGAAACAGGGCCATTAGCTAAAACTCTCAAATGGAAAACAAAGCCAACACTGCAGCTGAAAGGAATGACTAAATATAAAACAAATACCACTGGTCTTCAGAGTCCGTTGACTCAACAGTCCAATTTCTCAGCCCAGTGATGAAATCTACTGAGAGGTGAGACCATGGGTGGTGGGGCACAGGTAGTGGAGGGCACAGCCCCGCAGGTTGCTGGCGTGATGTCTTGTTCTGAGCGCAGGTGGGACATCCTAGGACATAGATGGCCACCAAAATTGTCTTTTTATAAACTCCTGGGTCCGTTGAATTTCCGAATGTCCAGCCAGACAGGAGGAGTGACCCCATTCCAACACTTTGGAGTGCACCGCAGCAGGGACAAACAACCAGTTGGAAGGTCCCCCATCTGGGCCTGGGTCCGACTGTTTGGCGGCCCTCACCTCTGCCTCAATTCCCCAGATCACTGCAGCAGCAATACATAAGTGAGGAAGAATGGGCTGTGGATCGGCATTGTTCTCAGATCTGTCAAACTGCCACAAAAGCTTCAGCCTTAGTATTCTTGCTGCCGGAATGATAGGAGTGAGGATGAAATTGAACTGTGTGAAGAAGAGAGCCCAACGAGCTTGATGAGAGTTGAGACTCTTTGCATCCTGAATGTAGGATACTTTTGATCTGTTCAGGCCAAGAATGGATGCTCTGCCCCCTTCAACCAGTGTCGCCATTCCTCCACGGCCTCCTTTATAGCCAGAAGTTCCCAGTTCCCAACATTGTGATTCTTCTTGGCTGGAGTCAAGCAGTGGGAAAGAAAAGCACAAGGGTGCAGCTGGCTATCTGCAGATGAGTGCTGAGAGAGGACAGCTTCAATGCCTACATCAGATACATCCACCTCAACACTGAATGGCTGTAATGGGTCAGGCTGTTGCAGCACTGGGACAGTGGTGAAATGTGGCTTTAGCTTCGAAATGCTTGCTCAGCATCATCTGTCCAATGGAATCCTGCTGAGGTCTTCTTGGTGAGTGTTTTTTTCGGAGCCGCAGTAGAGCTGAAATTCCAGATGAAGTGGTAATAAAAGTTCGCACACCCATTGAAGTGCTGCACCTGTTTGACTGTTGATGGTTAGGGCCACTCTGAAACTGCCTGAACTTTGCTAGGGTCTATTTGAACACTAGATGTGGCAAGTATATACCCAAAAACAACACCTGGTATTTATGGAATTCACATTTTTCAGGCTTGGTGTACAGGTTATTTTTAAGAAGCCTTCTGAGAACTCTCTGGACATGCTGGACGTGCTCCTGATGAGAGCAGGAATAGATAAGGATGTCATCTAAATACACAAACACAAACTGATTCAACATGTCCCTGAGCACATTGTTAAACAAGGCCTGGAATACAGTTGGCCAGACCAAAAGGTACTCATAGTGGCCGTTAGAGGTATTGAAAGCTGTCTTCCACTCATCCCCTTCTCGTACGTGAACCATATTTTAAGCATTACACAGATCAATTTTGGAAAATATTGTTGCTCCCTGGAGAAGTTCAAACACAGACACCAGCGGGGGAGAGGGTAGCGGTTCTTCACAGTGATGTTGTTCAGGGGCCGATAATCGATGCAGGGACAGTGTTTGCCATCTTTCTTGCTCACAGAAGAGAAGCCCGCTCCTGCCGGCGAGGTTGTTGGATGGATAAACCCCATGCTTAATGCCTCCTTGATGTATTCTTCCATGGCCACCATTTCAGGACGAGAAAGGGAAAAGAGCCGACCCCGGGGAGGATAGTGTTAGCTAAGAGGTCTTTGGCACAGTCGTATGGCCGGTGTGGGGCAGAGTGGTGGCCTTTCTTCTACTGAAGACCTCAAGGAGATCCACATACTCAATTGGAATCCCAGACATGTTCACATCCTTAGCTGATACGGGAGGGGATTCATTGAACAGGGCTTGAGCTGGACCAAGACAGGTAGACGGGCATGTCAGTCTCCACTCTTGGAGTACTCTCAGAGAACAATCGATACTGTGGGTTATGTCGGGATAACCATGGGACACCAAGTACCAATGGCAGTTCAGGCGAATCAACCAGACAGAAAGAGAGTTCTTCATGATGGTTGCCTTCAAGCACATTGGAGGGGTTAGGTGGAAAGGTGAATATGGCTGGTGCCCAGAGGTCACCTGTCCAGTGCCTTGACATTGATCTGTTCTCTTAATTCTTGAATCAGAACTCCCCATCTTTGAGCAGAGAGATGTCCATGAGATTCCCAGCTGCACCGGAGTCAATAAATGCCTTAAGTTCATGGGTCTGAGACTTTTGTGACAAGGAAGCTGAGAGCATTACACAATTAGTGGAAGCTGACTGAAGAGAAAACTGACCTGTCAGGACTCCCCTCCCTGTTGATGGGTATCCTCTTTTACTGGACACTTGGAACATGCCACCTGGAAATGTCCTGAATCGCCACAATAGAGAAAGGAACCTGTTTTGCATTGCTGTCATTCCTCCTGAGACAGGTGCATATACCCGACTTGCATAGGCTCCTCCGTGCACTGGGTGCTGGGTGGTGACAGAGGGAGAGAGGCCGAGGAAAGATGGTAGGTAGCTTAAAACATTCTTTCCCTGTGCCATTCAGTTAACCAGCCATCAACTCAAATAGCCAGATTAATCAGGTCAATCAGACTACCCTGCTCATCCCGCACAGCGACCTCATGTGGACCCCTATGTTCAATCCACACTGAAAGTCAGTGATGAGAGATCTCTCATTCCAACCCACCTCTACTGCTAGTGTGTGGAATTTGACTGCATAGTGTCACGCAGGTGAGAAACTGCTAGAAAATTCAGCAGTCTAGTGAACAAGGAGGCAATTAAAAGAGAGAGAGGACTCTGACTTGGTTTTGATAACACTTTTAATTGTGACCTTGAGAGAGAGAGTACGGCGCCAGCTGAGACACGAGCTGGGAAATCACCATGGTAACAGCTCAGAGCGGTTGAGCTAACGGACGGCTGGAATTACGAATGGATTATAAAAAGTTGAGGCTTTTGGTCTGATAAGGGCAGAGGAGACACGACACAGGAGAATTGCGGAAGCTACCCGAGAAACCACTGGTAGAGTTTAAGACCACCATGAGGTTGGAGGCCACGGACTGATTAATTTCAGCCCGTGATTACTAGTGTGGGTAAGAGCTTGCCTGTGGGGGTCTGCTGGTGGTAAGCCCATGCCGTTGGTTAGTAGAACATTCCCTAGAAAGGGCTCTGCTCATTTGTATCTGTGTGGGGGTTCACACGAAGTGACTCTAAAGACTTCAGAAGCAAGAACAACTAAAGCTGCCAATGTATACATCAACTCAATTAACTCTCTCTCTCTCCATCAATTCAACTCTACGCAACACAAAGTGAACTGAACTGCTTAAACTACCTGACACTGTAAGATTGATATCTACCTCCGGGACTATTATCTTTGTATCCACACACACATTTACGAAGATATGTATATATATATATAACTTGTATCATATTATCCGGTTTTAATGATATTAATTTGTAATAGTAATAAATATGGTCTTAATTTATAGTAAACCAGACTCCAGGTGTGTTTCATTTCTGCTGGTACTTTTCAACTTGTCACAGAATTCGTGACAATAAATTAATAAATTCGCCGTTCTTCTGCCTTGGTGCAGATCCAAGAGTTGTTGGGAGGCCTCTTGACCCTGTACTGGAGGGTCAAAAACCCTCCTTAACTCCACCACAAAATGTCAGAACGACTAGGCTGTGGGGTATCCTTGCTCCTGTAAAGTGTTGAACAGGCTGAGTGGAGGCCCATCTTGAAAATTGACAACTTACACCAGTGTTTGCACATTATCACTATATAGTGTTACAATACGGCAACAATGAATTTATAAACAAATAAAGCATTTATTTAAACTCAGCTCAACAACAAATGAAAAGCAAATGAATGACTAACTTAACCGGAAGTTAATGGCTGTACAGCAACTCGAACAGTTCTTAAAACGATAAATGCAAACACAGTTCTTAAAAGTGGTAAATGCAAAAGTCCAAATGATTTACATAGTCAATTAGGAGAGACTTTCCTGAATTAATGAATTCCTCAACGACATGACATTACTGCTGAACCCAGCCAAAATATGCCTTGCCCGAAGGATTTATAACGGAGGAAATAAAAATAGCTTAAAGGAACTGACCTTCCTTGGCGAATAACACTGTGCCCAGCCCTTTCTGCTTTTACAATGCAGGGGCTATCTCGGATGCAGGTTACTACCTCCTTGAACAAAGATTAAATAAGGTCGATCCTGTATTACTGCCAACAACACCAACTGTACTCGATCCTTCGGGTTCCTGTATTTCAATAAATTCTTCATTCTCCGACTGGACTAAACTGGCAGTGTCGTGGCGAGGTGAAGCTGCCGCCAATAACCTTTGAGACTTAAGATAGAAATTAAAACTTCACTTAAAACAAAACTGCACCATGAGATAAATATGAAGCATAATGGAGTCACTGCTGAATTAAACAATGAACTTGACCTGCGTCACAGCAAGGCTTCCCCCTTTTATACCTGTTGGAAGAGGCCATCACATGACCTCTCACTGTTGGGAAAATTACATCATGTGACCTCACTCTGGCACGAAATTACATCACCCCACCATCACAAGGCCATTACATCATGTTCACCAGATACTCAATTACATCATGGTCATAAGACAGTCACAAGATACCCACAGGGTATGTAACAATAGTCACTATAGAGAGAGTGCAGAGGAGATTTATAAGGATGTTGCCTGGCTTAGAGGGCATGTCTTACGAGAATAGGTTTGATGAACTTGCCCTTTTCCCTTTGCAGTGACGGAGGATGAGAGGTGACCTGGATAGAGGTGTATAAGATGATGAGGGGCATTGATCGTGTGGATAGCCAAAAGCTTTTGTCAGAGCTGAAATGGCTAACACAAGGTGACATAGTTTTAAGGTGCTTGGAAGTAGGTATCGAGGGAATGTCAGGGGTAATTTTTTACACAGAGAGTGGTGGGTGCATGGAATGCATTGCTGGCAGTGGTGGTGGAAGTGGATACAATAGGATCTTTTAAGAGCCTCTTAGATCGGTATATGAAGCTTAGAAAAATAGAGGGCTATGCAGTAGGGAAATTCTATGCAGTTTCTAGAGTAGGTTACATGGTCGGTACAACATTTTGGGCCAAAGGGCCTGTTACGTGCTGTAGAGTTCTGTTTTCTATGTTGTATTACCAGAATGACCAGGCTGGGCTTGGAATGTCAGCTTGCATTGGATAATAAAATTCCTGCAGCCATCGGGATCACCAGAATATCTGCCTGGTGGTGGAATACTCAGTTCCTGTAAGGATGTGGGTGTCTGAGGGCGGGAGTCAGTTCTGGTCCGGGCGCAGGAGCGGGAGCGTTAGTCACAGAGTTTGTCGCAGCAGCAGAAAAGGAGGACCTGCGAGATGCAGGGATTGGGACTGAGGCGGCCAGAGGCTGCTGAATTGCATTAGCAAGAATGTTAACGGCTGTCAGCTGACACTGGCTGTCTACAGTAAGTTCGTGGATGGCGGCCGTGAGAGCGGAAATCACAGACATCTGACTCAGATTGCTTGCGGTGAGCTATTTAACTGTTGCAGCTAGGGATGATACCTGTTCTTCCAGATGAGACTGGGCTTATTGGCATGAGATTATCTGCCTCATTGCTTCCTTAAATTCACTGAGAATAGATTACATTGCCTGTCGCCTACCTGTCCAGTGAATCTCAGGGCCAAAGTCAACTGCTCTCTCTCCCTGTTGTGTCCATCTTTGTGTGGTCAAGACTGTCTGTCATTACGTTTGGATATGACCCAAGTGTGGAGCAAGAGATACTGAGCAAAACACACAAAATGCTGGAGGAACTCAGCAGGCCAGGCAGCAACTATGGAATACAGTCAACATTTCGGGCCGAGGAGCTGAAGCTGAGAAGTAGATTTGAACCCCATCCTCCCCACTACTGGATAGGGTTCCTCTTGACCTCACTTACCATCCCACCATCCTCTGCATCCAGCACATAATTCTCCCAAATTTCTGCCACCTCCAACTGGATCCCACCACCAAGCACATCTTTCCCTTCCCCCCCCCCCCACTTTTTGCTTTCCACAGGAATCGCTCCCTACGTGACTCCCTTGTCTATTTGGCACCCCCCACCACTGGTCTCACTCCTGGCACTTGTTCCGCTTGCAAGGATAAGTGCTACACCTGCCCTCACTACCATTCAGTGTCCCAAATAGTCCTTCCAAGTGACGTGACACTTCACCTGTGAGTCTGTTGAGGTCATATACTGTGTTTGGTGCTCCCAGTGTGGCCTCCTGTATATCAGTGAGACCCGACGTAGATTGAGAGACTGCTTCACTGAGCATTTGCGCTCTGTCCGCCGAAACAAGCAGGATCTCCTGGTGGTCACCCATTTTAATTCCACTTCCCGGGGACGTCACGTGATGACGTAGGGTCGAGACGTTGGGATTCCAGCTCCCTCGCAAAAAGTAATGAAATAAGGTTTAAATGGAGAAGAATTAACAAATATCTATTAGAAACTACTTATAAGCAACTCAGGATTATCTTTTGATATGGCTCCTAAACTGAAACAGAAGAAAGCTACTACTTCAAAGACTGCGCAAATCGGCTGGGAAAAAGGCCTAGCCGTCTTGGCGAAGCCTCGGACTCAAGTTGGATCTTCTCCCGACAAAATGCAAGGCACTTCTGATGTTGCGGGAAAAGAAGTTGCAGCAATGTCGGCGGTCTCTAAGAAGAAACGGCAAGAACAACACATGCACGAACATGAACAGATGTTAACAAAAATACAAGCTTTAACTATGGTTGGAAGTGAAATTGAAAGTGAGTCAGAAGTTGAAACAGACTCTTTGGGAAAACCAGAAGAAAAAGAAGAAAAGAAGGAAGAGATTGGAAGAGACATAAAAGATATCCTGATATTTATAATCAATGAATTAAAAGTTATAAGAACAGATATGGTGAATGAATGAGATCCCAAAGTGGCCAGAGGGATTGAACATTACTGGCACTGTTATCTGTCTGCAGAGGGGAAATTGGTCTAGGGTGGCTATCCCTGTCACTAATGACAGCAACCACGACATTACTTTTACCCCTCACATAGTGTTAGGACAGCTACAACAAATTAAGGCTATTTACCCAGTAGATGTAAGGCCAGTCAATGCCAGTGTAAACACAGCAAAAACAGCCAGCACAGTCAGCACTCCTAAGAATCACAAAGAGAAACACAGACAGCTGGACACATGCAAACATGAGACATGGGACCCTCCAGTGTCTGTTGATCACCTGACTCCAGACCAGCAGGAACAGGTGAGACAGATGTTGCGAGAAGAGTGTGCTGCATTTTCAAAAGATGAGAGTGATGTGGGATGCATTCCATCTCTGCAGTTAAAAATCAGACTGAGCGACACAACTCCTGTAAGGCGCACCTACACTTCTGTACCCAAACCACTCCACAAGGAGGTGAAGGAGTATGTGGAGGACCTACTGAACAGAGGATGGATTCAAAAATCCCGGTCCCCAAACTCAACACCAATAGTCTGCGTTCGTAAGAAGGATGGGAGTTTACGTCTATGTGTGGATTACCATGAGCTGAACCGAAAATCCATCCCTGACCGTCACCCCATCCCTCGAATGCAAGATATGTTGAACAGCCTGAGTGGGGATGTCTGGTTCTCGGTACTGGATCAGGGCAAGGTGTACCATCAGGGTTTCCTTGAGGAGAGTAGTAGACCACTTACAGCCTTTATAACACCTTGGAGCTTATGCGAGTGGGTAAGGATCCCCTTCGGCCTGTCCTCGGCCCCAGCAGAGTTCCAGTGCTGTATGAAGGAGTGCCTCGTGGGTTTGAGGGATGAAACATGTCAGCTGTATTTGGATAACAATCTGGTCCACAGCCAGTCTGTTGAAGACCATCTGCGGGATATGAGAGAGGTGTTACGTCGCTATCAAGCACTTGGGGTAAAACTGACAGCTATAAGGTGTGAAGGGTTAAAGACAAAGTGAAATTCCTGAGGAAGATTGTATCCAAAGATGGCTATTGCATGGATCCTGCTGAGATAGCACCAGTACAGGCACTCAAAGACTGCAAACCTGAACCTGTGGGAGACCTGAGGAAAATGCTGGGGTTCCTTTCGTACTACCGCCCATATATCCCAAACTTTTCACGCATTGCCAAGCCACTGTACAGTCTGTTATCCACCGAGAAGACTCCAGGAAGTAAGGTCCAAGGATCAAGTGTAAGTAAGAGTAGGGGGAAACACAAGGAGTCAGACCAGCTACCCTCAAGCCAACCAATCACTTGGACCGAAAAACACCAGGAAGTGCTCTGCCAGCTGTTAGAGTACTTGCTGTGTCCACTAGGCTAGGCTATCCCGACTTCAAGAAGCCATTTGTGTTGCATTGTGTTGCCTCTTAGGAGGGGCTGGGTGCAGTACGGTACCAGAGACAACAAGGCAAGCTGGTCATCATAGGTTATGGGTCAAGAACACTAATTGCACCAGAAAGGAATTACCACCTCCATTCGGGAAAGTTAGAGTTTTTAGCAATGAAGTGGGCTATTTGTGGAAGATTTCATGAGTATCTATATTATGCGCCCTCATTCACTGTCTACACTGATAATAATCCCTTAACCTATGTGTTGACCACAGCGAAGCTGAATGCCACAACACACCAGTGGATTGCGGAGTTAGCGGACCTTAATTTCTCAATCAAGTATCGGCCTGGGAGAGTTAATGGAGATGCAGATGGCTTGTCACAGATGCCACTTGACATGGAGCAATACATCCGCACATGCTCACAGGAAATGGAGCCAGAGACAATAACAACTGTCACACAGGCACTCCAACTCAAATCACATGAACATGAGCCCTGGTTGTGTCCAGCCACCATCACTGCAGCATGCACTGATGTAGAGCATGAAAGACTAACTTCCACAGTGTCAGAAATCTCCACCGAGGACCTAAAGAAAGCACAAAAGGATGATCCAGTCATTGGCAAGGTGCGAGAGTATGTCATGACAGGACAGTGGCCTCACCTCTGTTCTGGTAAGGGTGAGAAACAAGTTGTATCTCAATAAAGACGGCATTCTGTACAGAAAGTTAGTGGCTCAAGATCAACTAGTGTTACCTAAAACATTCCATCAGCTGATATACAAGGAGCTGCATGAGGAGATGGGACCGCTCGGAGTGGAGCAGACACGCAGCCTGATCCATGATCGATTCTATTGGCCTCATGTGCAAAGAAATGTGGACCATTATGTGACCAAGGTGTGTAGCTGCCTGAAGTGGAAGAGTCCGAACAAGCCAACTAGAGCACCACTGGTTAATGTAGTAACCACATATCCTTTTGAGATGGTTTCAATAGATTACCTGCATCTGGAAAGCTGTAAAGGAGGTTATGAGTATATCCCGGTTGTCATTGATCACTTTACGCGCTTTGCCCAGGCATACGCATGTACCAACAAGTCAGCAAAAACTGCCGCTGAAAAGATCTTTGGAGACATTGGGCTCAAATTTGGATTTCTGGCCAAGTTGCATCATGATCAGGGCAAGGAATTTGAGAATAAGCTGTTTTCCAAGCTGGAAAAATACTGTGGCATCCAAGGCTCATGCACAACGCCTTACCATCCGACTGGGGACTGTCAAGTTGAGAGATTTAATCGAACACTCCTTTCCATGCTGAGAAACTTGACAGAGGAAGCCAAGCCAGATTGGAAGAGCCAAGGTCATACATGCATTTAACTGTACGCCCAGTGAAGCAACGGGATATGCCCCATACTACCTCCTCTATGGTAGAAGCCCCTGGCTACCTGTGGACATTATGTCTGGCCTGACACCAAGTGACCAGAGCACCTCTCACAGCGAATATGCCAGTAAATGGAGAAGGCGGATGCACGAGGCATACAGGCTGGCATCACAGACAGCTCAGAGGGAGCAAAATAGAGCAAAGAAGCAGTATGACTGGAAGACTTATGGAGTGGAACTACAGCCAGGGTGTAGAGTATTATTGCGGAACTTCAGGGACAGAGGAGGACCCGGGAAGCTCAGGTCTTATTGGGAGGAGCAAGTCTACATTGTAACCGAGAGGAAGCACAAGGACAATCCAGTCTACTTCGTACGACCTGAGAGAGGCCCAGGAAAGACTAGAGTCCTACACAGGAACCTGCTGCTGCCCTGTGACTTTCTGCCTGTGTAGGAAAGACTAGAGCCCTACACAGGAACCTGCTGCTGCCTTGTGACTTTCTGCCTGTGCAGGAAAGACTAGAGTCCTACACAGGAACCTGCTGCTGCCCTGTGACTTTCTGCCCATGCAGGAAAGACTAAGAGTCCTACACAGGAACCTGCTGCTGCCCTGTGACTTTCTGCCCGTGCAGGAAAGACTAGAGTCCTACACAGGAACCTGCTGCTGCCCTGTGACTTTCTGCCCATGCAGGAAAGACTAAGAGTCCTACACAGGAACCTGCTGCTGCCCTGTGACTTTCTGCATGTGTAGGAAAGAATAGAGTCCTACACAGGAACCTGCTGCTGCCCTGTGACTTTCTGCCCGTGCAGGAAAGAATAGAGTCCTACACAGGAATCTGCTGCTACCCTGTGACTTTCTGCCCGTGCAGGAAAGACTAGAGTCCTACACAGGAACCTGCTGCTGCCCTGTGACTTTCTGCCCGTGTAGGAAAGACTAGAGTCCTACACAGGAACCTGCTGATGCCCTGTGACCTTCTGCCCGTGTAGGAAAGACTAGAGTCCTACACAGGAACCTGCTGATGCCCTGTGATTTTCTGCCCATGCAGGAAAGACTAGAGTCCTACACAGGAACCTGCTGATGCCCTGTGATTTTCTGCCCATGGAAGAAGATGAGCAGGGGAAAAAGAAAATGCGAAAGAAAAAGCCAAATACAGATAAGACGAGTGAAAGGCAGGAAAAGCAGGAGAGAGACCCGGACAGTAGTTCAGAGGATGAGAGTAACTGGAGATTCCTCACCACACAACCAGCAGAGTTATTTGACCCACTCAGAAGCCAGCTGAGAGTGGAAAAAGAGGAGCTCCAACCACAAGCAGCTGACAAGGAACTGGAGCGAGGCGGCGAGGAAGATGAGTGTCCAGATGAGGGTGAGGAAGGTAGGATGGAACTAGAGATGGAGAGTGGAGAAACTGTAGGGGCTGAGCGAGAGGCATCATTTGATGAAGCAGACGAGATGGATTTTGAGCAGCGGTCAAAGAAAGTATCCTTTCCAACAAAGAAACCCACCCAAGATACTCACATATAACACGTTAGGCCAACCATCAGTCGAACACAGACCACTGATATATAGAAGGACACTGGAACAGGTGTGAGGCATACAGTAGCACATGTGGGTCTGTGTAATGGGTTATGGGGTAGAAATAGGGCCAAAACCTTCAGTCCGAGATACATAGCCCGCACAAGTAGCAGAGTAGCACTTGAGATATCGGTTGCTGATACGTGACATAAAGAGGGAGATGCATATCATGTCAAAGACTGTTGCTGTACAGAGAGTATCTCAAAAGACTGATTCCTTTATAACCTACCACTATAACTCACCAGTTGAAGACATGAGTACCCTGGGAAATCTATCATGTCGGGACAACATTCATTTTGAAGGGGACAGTGTGGGACCTATAGTAATGTGGAGCATATTAATGGACACTGGATACCCCACTAATTTTCTTATATGATGGTCATATTATTTTTATTGCTTTGGTTTGTTATTTTGTTTATCCACAATTTGATTAATGTTCAGTTGCACTAGCAACGGTAATATTTTAGTAGGTTAATTGATGGTTATGAGGAGCAAAGCTTATTCAGGCACTTGGGGGCAGCTGAGGGGTCCTGGGGGATGGCAGTGTGCATGTGTTGGAGTAGTCGGGAACAGTCCCACAGCATGCATGGTAAGCCGATGCGCTTGTGTTCCAGTATTTCCTGAAAGGCAAATAAAGACATTATTTTAAACTTCTGCACGCCTGGAAGTCCCTTTTGTGTCCAAGTGTGCAACACATGGTATCTTCAGTCATGCTTTTCAGCAGGTAAATTAAGTCTCAATTCAAACTATACATCTAAATGCATGAAAGGATTCTTGGGAGAGAGTGTAAATTGTAGATGTTCGAAATTCTACACAAAAACAGAAAATGCTAGAAACACTGTAGGAACTTGTGTGAAAAGAGAAACAGTTAATGTTTTACCTTTATCAGAACTGGGAAAGAGTACATGTGTTTCTTTACAATAGCAGAAAAGATGTAGGAAGAATATATAAAACTAGAACATCTCTTCTAGAATAAAACCAAATGAACTAATGTAGTAGTAAAATTCAGTTAGAATCAGATTATTCTCTTGAAGGTCTTTTCCTTTCCTATTTTCTGCATCAAATGCAGGATGGTCACTGAAACATATTCTGAAGGTTTTTTCCAGTTTATAACCTTGGTAGGTATTCATGTAGTCTCAATCTTGCTCTGTATAGTTCAATATTTCTATTTAATATCAAAGAATGTATACAATATACAAACTGAAACTCTTACTCCATACATATCCACGGAAACAGAAGGGTACGCCAAAGAATGAGTGACAGTAAAAAAACGTTAGAAGCCCAAAACTCTCTCTACCCGCCCCACGCACAATCAGCAGCATCAACCATCCCTCTCCCTCTCCCCCACTTACTACAAGAAAAATCATTAGCAACCACCACCCACCAAGCAAGCAATAGCAAAAACCCTAAGAGAGAACATAAACTGCAGTATGTCAAGATCTAATCATTCACCTGACAACTTGACATGCCACAGGCTTTCTCTCTCCCTAATAAAGGGGCAGGGAGGTGTAACATAGTGAAAGGTGAGACAAACAGAACAAAAACAACTCTCTGATTGCAATGTCGCTTTTTTTTCCAAGTACTCTGACTCAATCCTCTCCCACCATCTAGAGAAAGAGCAATTCACTGAGTACAAAGACCTCTGACAAACTGTTTAAGATATTCTATTTTCTCCCATATGCTTCAGTTAGTGACACCAGCCAAAATCTGGCCTATCCAAAACCGCAAAGTTTTAGCATCCCGGAGGCATGTTGGGATATCAAAAAATGGGTGGTCAGTAAACCTCAGGATTGGGAACCATTGCCATAAAGAGCGATGGTTTGAGTGTAGCTTCAGGTCAAGGGCACGGATCTAACCCCATCCACCTTTAAAAAGGAAAGAAAATATGAGAGGTATAAATTAAGCTGTTTCTTCAGATGAGATCAAAGTGCCATCTGGTGCCATCATATCTCTGCCAGTTCTACAGTGGTGCTAGAAAGTTTATGAACTTTATACTTTTTCATTTATTTATTGAGAAAAAATGATCCAATATTACATGTATTTGTTGGAAAAAGCATGTAAACCTTTTGGATAATGCCTTCTACAAAAGTTATTTATAGTCAAGTGTTCCGATCAATGAAAGACACGAAGTGAGATTACTGACAAAGCCTGCTCTTAAGAAAGATTTGTTTATGTGCACCAAAACAACTTTTGACCTTAGAAGAAGAATTGTAGAGATGTATGAAGCTGGAAAAGGCTACAAAAGCATCTCTATAGACTTGAGTGCTCATCAGTCCATAGTAAGAGAAATTGTCTACAAATACAGGAAACTCAGTACTGTTGCTACTCTCCCTAGGAGTGGATATCATGCAAAGATCACACCAGGAACACAATGTGCAATGCTGGAGGTGAAAAATCACCCAAGGATGACAGCAAAAGACCTGCAGAGATCTCCAGAACTTGCTAAAGTCTCTGTTCATGTGTCCACTATAAGAAAAATATTGAAAAAGAATGGTGTTCGTGGAAGGACAGCGCAGAGGAAACTACTGCTCTCCAAAAAAAAAACATTGCTACATGTCTCAAGTTTGCAAAGACCACTTGAATGTTCTACAATGTTTCTGGGACAATTTTCTGTGGACAGATGAGACAAAAGTTGAACTTTTTGGCAGAAATGCACATTGCTATGTTTTGAGGAAAAAGGGCAGTGTATAACAACACAAACCTCTTCCCAACTGTGAAGCATGGTGGAAGGAACTTCATGATTTGGGCTGCTTTGCTGCCTCAGGGCCTGGACAGCTTACAATTGTTGAGGAGCAATGAATTCAAAATTGTATTGACATTATACGGAGAATCTCCGTTGGTAGTCTGTCACCTGAAGCTTAATAGAAGTTGGATGATGCAACAAGACACTGATCTGAAAGACAAGAGTAAAAAGAAGAGAAATGATGTTTTGATATGGCTGAGTCAAAGTCCTCACCTTAAATCTATAGAAATGTTGTGGAAGGACCTGAAGCAAGCAGTTCATGCGAGGAAGCCCACCAACATCCAAGAGTTGAAGCAGTTTTGTTGGGAAGAATGGCACAAAGGAATAGAATAAAGGAAATTACTGTGGTATGAGAAGGGAATTGACGAAAGTAAATTGGAAGGAGATGCTGGCAGGGATGACAGCAGAGCAGCAATAGCGTGTTTCTGGGAAAAATGAGGAAGGTGCAAGACATGTATTCCAAAAATGAAGAAATAATCAATTGGCAACCGTGGCTGCCAAGGGGAGTCATAGCTAATGTAAAAGTAAAAGGGGACATACAACAAAGCAAAAATTAGTGGGAAGGCAAGGGAAGAGCAACTAAAAGAATCAATAGGAAGGAAAAGATGAAATATGAAAGCAAGCCAGCAAACAATATCAAAGTGGATAGTAAATGCTTTTTCAAGTACATAAATTAAAAAAAAGAGATGAGAGTGGATATAGGACCACTAGAAAATGAGGCAGGAGAAATAATAAGAGGGGTGATTGATAAGTTCATGGCCTAAGGTAGAAGGAGAAAACCTAGCGCATGTATTTTTCAACATAGTCCCCTCCTACACTTATACACTTAGTCCAGCGGTTGTAGAGCGTACGGATCTTGGACCTCCAGAAAGTGACCGCAGGGGTGATTGATAAGTTCGTGGCTTAAGGTAGAAGAAGATGAGTTATACAGCTCTTGTTACATGCACAAGCAGTTCAACTCTTTGATTGATTATGCATAAAGTTTGAAGTTAAAAACTCAAGGTAACGTTGAGGAAACAGGCTGCAGAAGGACTTGGACAGATTAGGAGAATGGGCAAGAGAGTGGCCAATGAAATACAATGTTGGAAAATGCATGTTCCTGCACTTTGTTAGTAGAATTAAATATGCAGACTATTTTCTAAACGGAGGAGGGGGGGAATCAAAAATTTGAGATGCAAAGGCACTTCGGAGTCCTTGTGCAGAACAGCCTAAAGGTTAACTTGCAGGTAGAGTCAGTGGTCAGGAAGGCAAATGCCATGTTAGCATTCATTTCAAAAGGTGTAGAATACAAGAGCAGGGATGTGATGCTGAGGCTTTATAAGGCACTGATGAGGCCTCACCTTGAGTATAAATGGCCTAACATTTCTTCCATATCTGATGGTCTTGTGATCTAAAATTTCTCCAAGCTGATGTACAGGACTTTTTAAAAATGTATTTATTTACGGGATGTGGGCATTGCTAGCTAATTGGTCAACCCTACTTGCCCTTGAGAAGCGGGTGATGGGCTTCCTTCTTGAACTGCTGCAGCAAAGTGCTGTTTCGGAGGGAATTACATGATTTTGACCCAGTGACAATGAAGGAATTTTGTGTTCTCAATTTTTTTCCAAAAAGTGTGTTTCCAAGTCAGGATGGCGATTGACTTGGAGGGAAATGTCCAAATGGTGGTGGTCCCAGATATCTGCAGTTCTCATCCTTCTGGGTCAACAGTTACCAGAAACATTTTGTTAAATTTATTACTGTACAAGGGTGGTCATACCAGTTACTGAAAGCAAAGGTTTACATACTTTTTCCAACAAATACATGTCATATTGGATCATTTTTCTCAATAAACAAGTGAACAAGTATAATTATTTGTGTTATTTATTTAATTGGGTTCTCTTTATCTAGTTTTAGGACTTGTGTGAAGATCTGATTACATTTTAGGTCACTTATGCAGAAATAAAGAAAATTCTGCAGGGTTCACAGATTTTCTAGCACATCTAACATGACTTAAATATGATTTTTATATTTGCATAACTTGCTACTGACAAATATGACTGTTTTAATATTTATGTAGGAATGAAGAGAAAGAAATGATAATGAAGCAAAGGATGATAGAAATTACAAAGGTTCAGCAGAAAAAGAAAAGGGAAGAAGAATATTCAAAATGTGAGAGAGAAGAGATGGCAGCACTTGTGTATAAGAAATGGCTGGTAAGATTTTGGAGTATACTTAGAAAGAACTTAGAGGAAAATTTTAATATTTTAAAACTTCTATTCAGTGTATTTGTTTAAATAATTGAAAACTAAGATTAAGCTTGTGGATCTGAATCAATTCAAATCTGTTATTAATAATCAATACCCACATTGCTGTCAGTGTATGTTATAATGCTGATTCATGGCAAATATCATGATCCTAATATTCAGCAAAAAATGCCAAGGAACATTGTAAAGAAACATTTCCACTGATATTGCCTTCATGATCTCTTTAACATCTCAAGCACCTGTCAGTGAATTATGTGCTTTGCTGCAGTGAGTTTTTGCCTAATGTCAATGCAGCCAAGTTGATTAATATTGGCGATAAGATACATTGATTGCATGAGTATTCATGACATACCAAATCATCACTGGTGCAGCCAATTGCTTTTAGAAGTTCAAAGGTTCAGTTTAATGTCAGTGAAATGTATACATCCTGAAATGCTTTTTCTTCGCAAACATCCACGAAAACAGAAGAGCCCCAAAGAATGAACGACAGTAAAATGTGAGAACCCCAAAGTCCCCCCAACTCTCTACTCCTGCACGTAAGTGGCAGTGAGCAACAATCTCCTCCCCCCCCCCACTCCCACTGGCCAAAAAAAAGCAAGCATTGCTACTGCCACCGAGCACTCAAGCATGAGCAAAACAATAGCAAAGCCTCAGATTTGCAGTTACCACAAAGACTTCATGTTTCCTCTGGCATTCGACATACCACAGGTTCTCTCTTTCCCTATTAAGAAAGAAGGAAGTGTCTCCATTTTCCCAGCGAGCGGGGAGACGTAACAACAACTCGTTGGTTTACAATGTTAAAAGTCCGTTACATCCCTTTTTCTGAGCTCTGTGCCCGAAGATCACAGAGATCTCGGTTCTTTGGGCCCACAGCAATAGATTTTCCAACTCCCCTGAAGTCACATAATTAGTTAAATGGAGATCTGTTTTTGGAGACCTGTGTGCAGTCAGGGCGATTCAATTGATTGTGGTAAAATTGCACCTATATCTGGAAGGTCCAACCGCTGGTGAATCAGTATCCTGGCAAAAACTACAACATGAGGACAAAAGAACACTTCAAGCAACGTGAATGTCCGAGATTACACATTATATCAGAGGGATAGGAAGGTAGGTAGAGGGGCTCTGCTGGTAAAGAATGGCATCAGATCAGTAGAAAGATATGACATGGGATTGGAAGCTGTTGAATCCGTGTGGGTTGAGTTAAGAAACTGCAAGGATGGCAGTCATATACAGGCCTCCCAACAGCAGTTGGGATGTGGACCGCAGATTACAACAGTAAATAGAAAAGACGTGTCAAAAGGGCAATATTATGATAGTCATGGGAGATTTCAACATGCAGGTTGATTGGGGAAAATCAGGTTGGAAATGGATCTCAAGAGAGTGAGTTTGTTGAATGCCTATGAGATGGCTTTTCAGAACAGTTTGTCATTGAGCCTACTAGGGGATCCACTAATAGGCTACTGGATTGGATGTTATGTAATGAACTGGAGGCAATTAGGGAGCTTAAGGTAAAAGAACAGTTAGGAGGCAGTGATCACAATACGATTGAGTTCAACCTGAAATTTGATGGGGAGAAAGCAATATTTCAATGGATTAAAGTAATTTACAGTGGTCTCAGAGAAGAATTGGAAGGTAGATGCTGGCAGGGATGACAGCAGAGCAGCAACAGTGTGAGTTTCTGGGAAAAATGAGGAAGATGCAGGATAGAGGTATTCCAAAAACAAAGTAATACTCAAATGGCAGAATAGTACAACTGTGGCTGACACGGAAGTCAAACCTAATGTAAAAGCAAAAGAGGGGGCATACAACAAAGTAAAAATATGGAAAGGCAGAGGATTAGGAAGTTTTTAAAACCGTACAAAGAACAACTAAAAGAATCATTAAGAAGGAAAAGATGAAATATGAAAGCAAACAATATCAAAGTGGATAGTAAAACCTTTTTCAAGTACAGGTGTCCCCCACTTTTTGAAAGTTCGCTTTATGCCACTTCGCTTTTACGAAAGACCTACATTAGTACCTGTTTTCGCTAAATGAAAGAAATCCGAAGAGGATTTTCGCTTTTATGAAAAAAGGTGCCCACTTTAACCTTGTTTAACCCTGAGAAAGACTACTATGACCGTGAAGCCTTGCGCAGATAGGTGTATGCGCTTGCGTGTACATGCCGATTTTTTTCTACGTATCAGTTTTGGCTAAACCTTCCTGATTCTGATAAGTGAAACTACACTGTACATCATCACTACCTCCTCCCATACATGCTGTCTGGCCTGCTGAGTTCTGCCAGCATTTTGTGTTTTTATTTATTTCCAGCATCTGCAGATTCACTCGTGTTGCCTACACTGTACATACATTATTTCTACTTTATATTGGCTGTGTATTTATCATAACTGAAAGACCTAAGGGTATAAAGTCACCTGGACCAAATGAACTGCATCCAAGGGTTCTGAAAGAAGTAGCGGTAGAGATTCTGGAGGCATTAGTGAGACCATAAGACATAGGTGCAGAATTAGGGCAATCAGCCCATTGAGTATATCATGGCAGATCCCACTCAATCAAATACTCTGCCTTATCAATGCCCTGATCAATCAGGAAACGATCAACTTCCACCTTAAATACCCGCGTGAACGGCCTCCACTGCAGTCTGTAGCAGAGCATTCTGCAGATTTACTACTCTCTGGATTAAAAAAAATTCCTCCTTACCTCTGTCATAAAGGGTCACCTCTCAACTTTCAGGCTGTGCCCTCTAGTTGTGGATACCCCCACCACATCCTCTCACATCCACCCTATGCAGTCCTTTCAGCATTTGGTAGGTTTCAATGATATCCCCACACATTCTTCTGAATTCCAGGTAGTACAAGCCCAAAGCTGCCAAATGCTCCTCATATGTTAACCCCATCATTCGCCTCCTCTGAATTGTCTCCAATGACAAAACATCCTTTATGAGATATGGGGTGCAAAACTGTTGACAATACTCCAAGCCTGATTAATGTCTTATAAAGGCTCAGCATTATCTACTTGTTATTATATTCTCTTCCCCTTGAAATAAATGCCATCATTGCATTTGCCTTCTTTTACACAGACTCGATCTGTAAGTTAACCTACTGGAAGTCTTGCACAAGGACCCTTAAGTCCCTCAACACTTCTGATATTTGAACCTTCTGCCCATTTAGATAAAGGTCCGCACTTTTGCCCCTTTTACCAAAATGCATTATCATACATTTCCCAACACTGTATTCCATCTGCCACTGTTTTGCCCATTCTTCCATTTTGTCTAAGTCCTGCTGCAATCGCATTACTTCCTCAACATTATGTATCCCTCCACCTATCTTCATATCATCTGCAAACTTTGCTACTAAGCCATCAATTGCATTATCCAAATCACTGACAAACAATGTGAAAAGTAGTGGTCCCAATACTGACCCCTGAGGAACACCAGCAGCCAACTAGAAAAGGCCCTTTTATTCCCACTCACTGCCTCCTGCCTGTCAACCGTTCCTCTATCCATGCCAGTACCTTCCTGTAACACCATAGGATTTCATCTGACTAAGCAGCACCTTATCAAATGCGTTCTGAAAATCCAAGTAAATGATGTCCACTGCCTCTCCTTTGTCTACCCTGCTTGTACTTCCTTGAAAAATTCTAACAGATTTATCAGGCAAGATTTTCTTTACAGAAACCATGCTGACTTTGACATACTTTTTCATTAGTGTCCAAGTACCTCGACACCTCATCCTTAATAACAGACTCCAACCCTATAGGTAGTCTAACTGCCGGATAATTTCCTTTCTTTAGCCTTCATCCCTTCTTAAAGAGTGGAATTACATTTGCAATCTTCCAATCCTCCGGGACCATGCCAGAATCGAGTGATTCTTGAAAGATCATGGCCAATGCATCCATTATCTCCTCAGCAACCTCTCTCAGGACTCTGGGATGTAGTCCTTCTGTCCCAGGTGACATATCCACCTTAGACCTTTGAGTTTGCCTTTCATGTTTTCCTTTGTAATAGCAATGGCATTCACTCCTGCTCCCTGACACTCGTGGACCTCTGGCACACTGTGAGTGTCTTCCACAGTGAAGACAGTTGCAAAGTACCCATCAAGTTCATCTGTCAACACGAGGAAATCTGCAGATGCTGGAAATTCAAACGACACACACAAAATGTTGGTGGAGCACACCAGGCCAGACAGCATCTGTAGGGAGAAGTGCTGTTGACGTTTCGGGCCAAGACCCTTCATCAGGACTAACCGAAAGGAAAGATAGTAAGAGATTTGAAAGTAGTGGGGGGAAGGGGAAATGAGAAATGATAGAAGACCGGAGGGGGTGGGATGAAGCTAAGAGCTGGAAAGGTGATTGGTGAAAGTGATACAGAGCTGGAGAAGGGAAAGGATCATGGGACAGGAAGCCTCAGAAGAAAGAAAGGGGGGGAGCACCAGAGGGAGATGGAGAACAGGCAAACAACTAAATATGTCAGGGATGGCGTAAGAAGGGGAGGAGGGGCATTAACAGAAGTTAGAGAAGTCAATGTTCATGCCATCAGGTTGGAGGCTACCCAGCCAGTATATAAGGTGTTGTTCCTCCAACCTGAGTTTGGATTCATTTTGGCAATAGAGGAGGCCATGGATAGACATATCAGAATGGGAATGGGACGTGGAATTAAAATGTGTGGCCACTGGGAGATACTGCTTTTTCTGGCGGACCAAGTGTAGGTGTTCAGCGAAACGGTCTCCCAGTCTGCGTCAGGTCTCACCATATGAAAGGCTACATCGGGAGCTCCGGATGCAGTATACCACACCAGCCGACTCACAGGTGAAGTGTCGCCTCACCTGGAAGGACATTCTGGGGCCCTGAATGGTGGTGAGGGAGGAAGTGTAAGGGCAGGTGTAGCACTTGTTCCGTTTACAAGGATAAGTGCCCAGGAGGGAGATCGGTGGGAAGGGATGGGGGGGACGAGTGGACAAGGGAGTCGCGTAGGGAGCGATCCCTGCGAAAAGCAGAAAGGGGGGGGAGGGAAAAATGTGTTTGGTAGTGGGATCCCGTTGGAGGTGGCGGAAGTTATGGAGAATTATATGTTGGACCTAGAGGCTGGTGGGGTGGTAAGTAAGGACAAGGGGAACCCTATCCCGAGTGGGGTGGTGGGTGGATGGGGTGAGGGCAGATGTGCAGGAAATGGGAGAGATGCGTTTGAGAGCAGAGTTGATGGTGAACGAAGGGAAGCCCCTTTGTTTAAAAAAGGAAGACATCTCCTTCGTCCTGAAATGAAAAGCCTCATCCTGGGAGTAGATGCGGCGGAGATGGAGGAATTGTGAGAAGAGACAGGGTGGGAAGAGGTATAGTCCAGGTAGCTGTGAGAGTCTGTAGGCTTATAGTAGATATCAGTAGATAAGCCATCTCCAGAGATGGAGACAGAAAAATCAAGAAAGGGGTGGGAGGTGTCGGAAATGGACCAGGGAAATTTGAGGGTAGGGTGAAGTTCATCTGTCATTTCTTTGTCTTAGTAAAGTCTTCCTTTACTAACTCACCAGCATTATTTTCCAGTGGCCAATATCTGCCCTTATTTCATCTTCTCCCTTCTTATAGCTTAATTAGCTTCCTTTTATTGGATTTTAAAAGCTTCTCAGTCATCCAACTTCCCACTCATTTTTGTTACCTTGTATGCCCTTTCCTTGGCTTTTATGCAGTCCTTGGTTTCCTCTGTCAGCCATGGTTGCCTACCCTTGCCTTTTGAGAACTTCTTCCTTGTGGGCCATATTTATCCTTCACCTTGTGAACTATTCCCAGAAACTTCAACCATCTTTGCTCTGCCATCATCCCCACCAGTATCCTCCTCCAATCCACCTGAACAAGCTCCTCTCTCGAGCCTCTGTAATTCCCTTTATTCCATTGCGAAACTGATACATGTGAATTATGCTTCTCCCACTAAACTGCAGTATGAATTCAATCATATTATGATCACGGCCTCCGAAGGGTTCCTATGTGTTAAGCTCCTTAATAAGATCTGGGTTATTACACAACACCCAATCCAAGATGGCCTTTCCCCGAGTAGGCTCAAGCTCAAGCTGCTGTAAAATAACATCTCATAGGCATTCAATAAATTGTGATGTGGGATGCAGAGATAGCAGAGGAAGTGAATGCGTATTTTGCATCAGTGGAAGACATCTGCAGTATACCAGACATTCAAGAGTGTCAGGGAAGTGAAGTTTGTGCAGTGAAAATTACGATTGAGAAAATGTTCAGGAAGCTTAATGGTCTGAGGGTGGATAAATCTCCTGGACCTGAAGAAATGCACACTTGGGTTCTGAAGGAAGTAGCTGGAGAGATTGCGGAGCCATGAACGACGATATTTCAAGAACCGATAGATTCTGGCATTGTACCGGATGACTGGAAAATTGCAAATGTTACTCCTGTGTTTAAGAAGGGTGGGAGGCAGCAGAAAGGAAACTATAAACATGTTAGCCTGACAGTAGTTGAGAAGTTGTTGGAATCAATTGTTAGGGATAAGATTACGGATTAACCTGAAAGCACCTGACAAGATAGACCAAAGCCAGCATGGTTTCCTGAAAGGAAAATCCTGCCTGACAAACCTACTGCAGTTTTTTAAGGAAATTACAAGCAGGGTAGACAAAGGAGGTGCAGTAGACATGGTATACTTGGATTTTCAGAAGGCTTTTGACAAGGTGCCGTGCATGAGGCTGCTGAGCAAGATAAGAGCCCATATAATTACAGGGAAGTTACTAGCATGGGTGAGGCATTGGTTGGTCGGCAGAAAGCAGAGAATGGGAATAAGGGGATCCTATTCTGCCTGGCTGCAGGTTACCGGTGAAGCTCTACAGGGATTGGTGTTGGGACTGCTGCTTTTTACAATGTATGTCAATGATTTGGACAATGGGATTAATGGATTTGTGGCTAAATTTGCCGATGATACAAAGATAAGTGGAGGAGCGGGTATGTTGAGGAAACAGAGCCTGCAGAGAGACTTAAGACAGTTTAGGGGAATGGGCAAGGAAGTGGCAAATGAAATACAATGATGGAAAGTGTATGGTCATGCAGTTTGGTGGAAGAAATAAATGGGCAGACCATTATTTAGACAGGGAGAGAATTCAAAATGCAGAGATGCAAAGGGACTTGGGAGTCCTTGTGCAAGATTCACTAAAGACTCCTGCTTCCTGCTTCTTATATATTAAATATAAGAAACAGGAAGCAAGAGGGGCTCATGAGAAATATAGGCTAGCCAGGAAGGAGCTTAAGAAAGGACTTAGGAGAGCTCAAAGGGGGCATGAGAAGGCCTTGGCATGTAGGATTAAGGAGAACCCCAAGGCATTCTATACGTATGTGAAGAACAGAAGGATGACAAGAATGAAGGTTGGGGCCACTAAAGGATAAAGAAGGCAACATGTGCCTGGAGGCGGAGTAAGTTCGGGACGTCCTAACTGAATACTTTGCTTCAGTATTCACAAGTGAAAAGGACCTTGATCAGGGTGAGGTCGACATAGAACAAGCAGGTGTGCTGGACAATGGGGAGATTAAAGAGGAAGTGTTGGATCCTCTTAAAGACATCAGGATTGATAAGTCCCCAGGGACTGGACCTGATATACCCCAGGTTGCTGTGGGTAGTGAGAGAAGAGATTGCTGGAGCAGTAGCTATGCTCTTTGAATCCTCTTTGGCTGCAGGGGAGGTGCCGGAGGATTGGAGAATGGCAAATGTAGTTCCCTTGTTTAAAAACGATAATAGGGAGAATCCTGGGGACTATAGACCAGTGAGCCTTACGTCAGTGGTCTGCAAACTATTGTAAAGGATTCTTAAGGATAGGATCTATGAGCATTTGGAGAAGTACAGTCTACTCAAGGATAGTCAACATGGCTTTGTGAAGGGAAGGTCGTGTCTCATGACCCTAATTGAGTTTTTTGAAAAGGTAACAAAAGAAATTGATGAGGATAGGGTGGTAGATGTGGTCTACATGGATCTTAGCAAGGCATTTGACAAGCTCCCCCACGAGAGACTCATCCAGAAAGTCATGAGGCATGGGATCAGTGGAACCTTGTCTGTTTGGATCAAAAATTGGCTTACAGGAAGAAAGCAGAAGGTAGTAGTGGGAGGAAAGTATTCTGCCTGGAGGTCGATGACTAGTGGAGTGCCGCAAGGATCTGTCCTGGGACCCCTGCTCTTTGTGATTTTTATAAATGACCTGGATGAAGTGGCGGAAGGATGGGTGAGTAAATTTGCGGATGACACGAAGATTGAAGGAGTTGTGGATGGAGCTGTAGGTTGTCAAAGGTTACAAGGGGATATAGACAGGATGCAGAGTTGGGCAGAATAATGGCAGATGGAGTTCAGTCAAGTGTGAGGTGATGCATTTTGGAAGGAGAAACCAAAAGGCTGAGTACAGGGTTAATGGTTGGTCATTTAAGAGTGTGGATGAACAGAGGGACCTTGGGGTTCATATCCATACATCCCTCAAGGTTGCTGCACAGGTTGATAGGATAGTTAAGAAGGCCTATGGGATGCTAGACTTCATTAATAGGGGGATTGAGTTCAAGAGTAGAGAGGTCATGTTGCAACTCTACGAATCTCTGGTGAGACCACACAAGAGTATTGTGATCAGTTTTGGTCACCTCATGGATGTGGACGGATATGGACAGGGTGCAGAGGAGATTTACCAGGATGTTGCCTGGATTGGAAAACAAGTCTTATGAGGCAAGGTTTGCAGAGCTGGGACTTTTCTCTTTGGAGCGTAGAAGGTTGAGAGGGGACTTGATAGAGGTCTACAAGATTATGAGAGGCATAGATAGGGTGGATAACCAGTATCTGTTTCCAAGGGCACGAAGGGCATATGTACAAAGTTAAGGGAGAGAAGTTTAGGGGAGACATCGGGGTAAGTTTTTTTACACAGTGGGGTGTGGGTGCCTCGAATGACTTGCCAGGGATGGTGGTGGAGGCTAAAACATTAGGGGTATTTAAGAGCCTCTTAGACAGGCACATGGATGAAAGAAAAATAGAGGATTACGGGGTAGTGTGGGTTTAGTACTTTTTTAAGGAATATATGGGTTGGCACAACATCGAGGGCTGAAGGGCCTGTACTATGCTGTAGTTGTCTAGTGTCTAAAGGTTAACCTGCAGGTTAACCTGGTTGTGAAGAGGGCAAATACAATGTTGGCATTCATTCCTAAAGGTGTAGAATATCAGAGCAGGGTTGTGATGTTGAGGCTCTGTAAGGCACTTGTGAGACCACACTTGGAGTATTGTGTGCAGTTTTGGGCTCCTTATTTTAGAAAGGATATACTGACATTGGAGAGGGTTCAGAGAAAATTCAAAAGGATGATTCCAGGAATGAAAGGGTTACCATATGAGGAATGTCTGGCAACTCTTGGGCTGTATTCTATGGAGTTCAGGAGAATGAGGGGGGATCTCATAGAAACATTCCAAATGTTAAAAGGTCTGAACCAGGGGTTGGCAACCTTTTTGCTTCTATGGGCCAGATTGCGTATTAATGAGCAGACAGAGGGCCAAATAAATGCCATAATAAACTTGAAATATGGGAATTATCCATTTAAATACATCTAGTTATGTTTTGCCTCAAATTAATGAATAAAGCATGCTAGAAAATCATTTGTGCTTAACCAAGAATGCCAATTGGTAATCAAAGAACTCAGTTTAGTTACAATTTATTTCAACCAAGCCATCTTTTGAATCTATTAGAAGGATCCAAAGAATCTTTAAACATGAACATGATGCATTGAATAATGGTAAATTAAGTATAATAAAAAAGAAAATGTTAATGCAAACATTCAATAAATCAATGTGAAACTTGATGCTGTTTGTTGCTTGAAAGCTTCTCACTATTGGGTGTCAGACTTGTTGATGCCAAGAGCAAGACATTATCCAGATGGGCATCAGTCAATCGTGTTCTCAAATGGTTTTTGGTGTGCTTCATTTTTGAAAATAATTGCTCCCACAGATAAGAGCTGATGCCATCTTTTTTGCATGGTTCACTAAGTTAGGATACTTCCCACTTGAATCAATATATTTTCTATAGAAGTCAAGAACTGACGCATCTTCAGAATGAAATTTCAATCTCAATATGTCATCACACTGCATCTCAATCAATTCCATTTGAAAAATTTCTGATGCAGTTGAGTAGCAAAAAGCTTGAACTCATTTGCTTGCAAGCGAAAATCAGCAAAACAAGATGAAAACTCTTTTCTCAAATCTTGGACCATATTTCCTCTATGGCAGGTCTCGAAATGTCGCCTGATATTTGCCACCTTCTATACAGCAACATTTTCTAGGTAAATGAGACAAACTGGTTTCCCAGCTTGCTCTATAAAGAAGTAATCTAGTGTCCAAGTGTCTTGAAAATTTCGGCACTCAGTGTCGATCTTCCTGCGTTTTGCATTAAATGCTATTGGAATTTTTTTCTTCGATTTTATTTTGAAACACGAGTTATTCAACAAGTATCGTAGCACATCTAAATATAAGGATATTTAGCTCCTTCAAAACAATTCCCTATATATCTAATCCCATTTTGAATCCAATTATATAAAAGTTGGTTGTCCATTGTGAAAGGAATAAGTCTATTTTGAATTAAAGATCTCTTTGCTAATAAAGATTTTTTATCTCATCATCAACATTTATCTTATTCCATAAATCAATCAAATGTTTTAATATAGGAGATTCTTTCTTTTCCCGTATCCATTTAGATTCCCATTTGTATATAAAATCTTCTGGTACATTTTCTCCTATTTTATCTAATTCTATTCTAATCCATGCCGGTTTATCTTTCTCGAAAAAAGATGCAATAAATCTAAGTTGATTTAATAATAATTCTTAAAATTTGGAAGTTGTAATCCTCCTAGATCAAATTTCCATGTCAATTTTCAATGTCAATGTTCGGTTAAGGTTAGTGCAGTATAATTTTCTACATCAATTATATATTACACCACAAAAAATAAAAAAAATTTAATCCAAATTTATCGGATCAGTGTTTCCGATGTAACCAGGAAACTGGTACTTTTTTACATTCAACATGGTCTTGCTCTAAAATTCAACCTTTTTGGACAAATTTAAGACTTTTACTGGAACAAATTACAGGAACACAATTTCCTCATAATCCAATATTATTTTTACTAGGTGATATTGAAGGGATAAAACCGAAACTCAAACTAAATAAGTATCAGAAAGAATTTATAAAAATTGCACTGGCAGTAGCCAAAAAAGCTATTGCAGTTACTTGGAAATCGGATACACATTTAAGTATAGATTCTTGGAAGAAAGAAATCTATGGTTGTATTCCATTAGAAAAAATTACTTATAATTTAAGAGATAAATATGAAACATTTTTGAAAATTTGGAGCCCTTATTTACAAAAGACAGGATTAAATATATAGATGCTTTGAAGATGAAACAATTGGTTATTAGGGGAAAGAAATAAATATACATATTAAAATTATTACGAATTCCATGGAGCATGTGGAGATCTTCCAACCACCAGGCATTCTTTCTTTCTTTCTTTCTTTCTTTTTTTTTCTATAGGGCAGTTAGGGGGGAGGGGTTAAGGGGAGGGGGTATGGGTTATATACATTGTTTTTTCATACTTTGTAATCATTTAAAAATGCAATAAAAAATTATTAAAAAAAAAGGATATTTAGCATGGATTTCTTGTTAAAACACAGTGACTCTGTTTCTGTTTACAAATTTGAATGATCCCATCTGAACACCTGTGCGTGCATGGAGAGTATCTAATACATTAATAAGGTAGACTGCCTTCCTATCATTCGAATATACCAGTGTTTGGTTTGTAACAAAATGGAACCTGGGGCCAGTGTAACAAGACACCATGCATGTCCATCAGTGTGGTCGTGTGAAACACTCAGAATGGGGAAAAATTGCTCATGGGCGGGATAAGCATAGTATCCCAATATTTGCTCACAGGCCAGTCAAAATACCTTCGCAAGCCATAGGTTGCCTACCCCTGGCCTGAACAGATTAGATATGGCTATGTTATTTCCCATGGTAGGGGATTCTAGGACAAGAGGGCATGACTTCAGGATTGAAGGACGTCCATTTAGAACAGAGCTGCGGAGAAATTACTTGGTCAGAGGGTGGTAAACCTGTGGAATTTGTTGCCATAAGCGGCCGTAGAGGCCAAGTCATTGGGTGTATTTAAGGCGGAGATAGGTTCTTGATTAGCCAGGGCTTCAAAGGGTATGGGGTAAAAGCAGGGAGTGGGGATGACTGGAAGAATTGGATCAGCCCATGATTTAATGACAGAGAAGACTCAATGTGCAGAATGGCCTACTCCTGCTCCTATATCTTACGGTCTTATGTGATCACCTATTAGGGAATGAGACCGGGCAAGTAACAAAAGTTTGAGTAGGGGAACACTTTGTATCTAGTGATCATAAGGCCATTAGAAACATAGGAAGCCTGCAGCACAATACAGGCCCTTCAGCCCACAATGCTGTGCTGAACATGTACGTAGTTTAGAAATTACCCAGGGTTACCCATAGCCCTCTATTTTTCTAAGCTCCATGTACCTATCTGGGAGTCTCTTAAAAGATCCTATTGTATCCGCCTCCACCACCTTTACTGGCATCCTATTCCATGCACTCACCACTCTGTGCTTATATTAAAAAAAAACACTTACCCCTGACATCTCCACTGTACCTACTTCTAAGCACCTTAAAATTGTGCCCCCTTGTCCTAGCCATTTCAGTCCTGGGGAAAATGCCTCTGACTATCTACACAATCAATGCCTGTCATCATCTTGTACAGCTCTAACAGGTTACGTCTCATCCTCTGCTGCTGCAAGGAGAAAAGGCCAAGTTCACTCAACCTATTCTCATAAGGCATGCTCCCCATTCCAGGCAACATCCTTGAATATCTCCTCTGCACCCTCTCTATGGTTTCCACGTCCTTCCTGTAGTTAGGCGACCAGAACTGAGCACAGTACTCCAGGTGGGGTCTGACCAGGGTCCTATATAGCTGCAACATTACCTCTAAACTCAATCCCACGGATCCCACGGTTGATGCTGCCTTAAAAACACAATCAACCTGCATAGCAGCTTTGAGTATCAAAGTTTAGTTTCAAAGTAAATATGGAAAAAAGATAGGTCTGGACTGTGGGTTGAGAATGTAAATTTTGATGGTATCAGAAATGATCTGGCAAGATTTCATATGTAGGAGGCCTCCAAAAGTGAAATTTTGAAAGAATAAAGCTGGTATTAGAGAAAAGGTAAAGACAACAGGTTCAGAGAACCTTGATTTTCAAGAGCTATTGAGGAGTTTAAGGAGCTTCACTGGTATAGGCAGGCAACAATAAATGAGGTACTTATGGATTATAAGAAAAGCAAGGAAACACTGGAGAAAGAAATCAGGAGGGCTCAAAGGAGGCATGAGGTTGCCCTAGCAGACAAGTTGATTTGGATAATGGAATTGATGGCTTTGTGGCAAAGTTTGTATATGATACAAAGTTAGGTGGATGGGTGGGTAGTGCTGGGGAAGCAATGTGATTGCAGCAGGACTTGGACAAGCTAGAAGAATGGGTAAAAAAGTAGCAGATGGAATAGAGTGTTGTGTTGGGAATTGCATGATAATGCATTTTGGTAAAAGGAACAATAGTGCAGACTATTATCTAGAAGGGGAGAAGGTTCAAACACCAGAGGTGCAGAGAAACTTGGGAATCCTTGTGCAAGATTCCCAGAAGGTTAATTTACAGACTAGTCAGGCCACACTTTCGGTACAGTATTGTCAACAGTTTTGGGCCCCATATCTCAGAAAGGATGTGTTGTCATTGGAGAGAGTCCAGAGGAAGTTCATAAGGGTGATTCCAGGAATGAAGGGATTAACATATGAGGTGCGTTTGGCAGCGTTGGGCCTGTACTCACAGGAATTTAGAAAAATGCGGGGGGATCTCATTGAAACCTACTGAATGTTGAAAGGACTAGACAGGGTGGATGTGAAGAGGATATTTCCTATGGTGGACGTATCCAGAACTAAAAGGCACACTTGAGGAGCGACCTTTTAGAACAAAGGTAAGGATGAATTTTTGTAGCCAGAGAGTAGTGAATCTGTAGAATGTTCTGCTACTGACTGCAGTGGAAGCCAAGTCCATGGGTATATTTATTGCTGAAGTTGATTGTTTCCTGATCGGTCAAGACATCAAAGGATATGGCAAGAAGGCAGGTGCATGGGGTTCAGTGGGATCCAAGATCAGCCATGATGGAATGGTGGAGCAGATGCAATGGACTGAATGGCCTAATTCTGCACCAATGTCTTATGGTCTTGTATATATTAAGAAAAAAATAGTTGCAAGGGACAAAATTGATCCTCAGAAGTTTGGTAATCTATGCGTGGAGCCAAATGAGACAGAGGAAATCTTAAAGCTGTATAGCTGTATATAGCTTTGCATCTATATTTATTCGGGAGAAGGACACTTTAGGAGTGAGACAAAGCAACAGTGAGGTTATGGACCCTATACTATGTGCAGGGGAAGAGGTGTTTACTGTTTTGAGGCAAATTAGGGTGAACAAATCTCCAGGGCCTGACAACGTGTACCACTGGGCCTTGTGAAGGCAAGTGTAGAAATTGCAGGGACCCTTCTGGATCATTGGGACCTCTTTTGGGGCAGGTGTAACCTGTACAAAAAGGACGGATTACACTCGAAACTCAGGGGTACCAATACCCTGGTGGGAAGGTTTAATAGAGCCGTTATGGAGGGTTTAAGCTAATTTGACAGGGAGATGGGATCCGGAATGATAGAGCGGAGGAGAGGGAAAACAGAAATAGATCTAAGGTAGTGAGCAGTAAGGATGTCAGGAAGGACAGGCAGGTGATGGAGCAAACTTGCAGCCATTGGGATGAGTTGAAGTGCAATAAAGTTGCAATGCAATCAATGCAAAAAGTACCAAATACTGGACTTAAGGTGTTATATTTAAATGCACGCAGCATAAGGAGTAAGGTGGATGATCTTGTTGTACAGTTACAGATTATCAGGTATGATATTGTGGCCATTACTGAGACATGACTAAAGGATGCATGTCTCTGGGAGCTGAACGTCCAAGGATACATGGTGTATCGGAAGGAACAAATTACAACAGGAAATAGAAAAGGCTTGCCAGAAGGGTAGTGTTACGATAATTGTAGGGGATTTTAACATGTGAGTGGATTGGGAAAATCAGGTTGGCACTGGATCTCAAGAGAGAGAACTTGTAGAATGTCTACAAGATGGCTTTTTAGAACAACTAGTTGTTGAGCCCACTAGGGGATCGGCTGTACTGGATTGGGTATTGTGTAATGAACCAGAGGTAATTAGAGAGATGGAACTGAAGGAACCCTTAGGAGGCAGTGATCACAACATGAATGAGTTCACTGTGAAATGTACGAAAGAGAAGCCGAAATCCGACGTGTCGGTATTTCAGTGGAGTAAAGGAAATTACAGTGGCATGAGAGAGGAACTGGCCAAGGTTGACTGGAAAGGGACACTAGCGGGAAGGACGGCAGAGCAGCAGTGGCTGGAGTTTATGCGAGAAGTGAGGAAGGTGCAAGACAGATATATTCCAAAGAAGAAGAAATTTTCGAATGGAAAAGGATGCAACTGTGGCTGACAAGAGAAGTCAAAGCCAAAGTAAAAGCAAAGCAGAAGACATACAAGGAAGCAAAAATTAGTGAGAAGACAGAGGATTGGGAAGATTTTAAAAGCTTACAAAAGGAAAATAAAAAGGTCATTAAGAGGGAAAAGATGAACTATGAAAGGAAGCTAGCAAATAATATCAAAGAGGATACTAAAAGCTTTTTCAAGTGTATAAAGAGTAAAAGGCAGGTGAGAGTAGATATAGGACTGATAGAAAATGATGCTGGAGAAATTGTAATGGGAGATAAGGAGATGGCGGAGGAACTGAATGAGTATTTTGCATCAGCACTCACTGAGGAAGACATCAGCAATGTACCGGACATTCAAGAGATATATGCGCAGTCACAATTACGACAGAGAAAGTACTCAGGAAGCTGAATAGTCTAAGGGAAGATAAATCTCCTGGACCAGATGGAATACACCCTCGTGTTCTGAAGGAAGTAGCAGTGGAGATTGCGGAGGCAATAGCAATGATCTTTCAAAAGTCGATAGATTCTGGCCTGGTTCCGGAGGACTGGAAGATTGCAAATGTCATTCTGCTATTTAAGAAGGGTCAAGGAAGCAAAAAGGAAATTATAGATCGGTTAGCTTGACATCGGTGGTTGGGAAGTTGTTGGAGTAGATTGTCAAGGATGAGGTTATGGAGTACCTGGACGCATATGACAAGATAAGCAGAACTCAGCATGGTTTCCTTAAAGGAAAGTCCTGTCTGACAAACCTAGTGCAATTTTTTGAGGAAATTACAAGTAGGCTAGACAAGGGAGATGCAGTGGATGTTGTGTATTTGGATTTTCAGAAGGCCTTTGACAAGGTGCCACACATGAGGCTGCTAAACAAGATAAGAGCCCATGGAATTACAGGAAAGTTGCATACGTGGATAGAGCATTGGTTGATTGGCAGGAAACAGAGAGTGGGAATAAAGGGATCCCATACTGGTTGGCTGCCAGTTACCAGTGATGTTTCACAGGGGTCTGTGTTGGGGCCGCTTCCTTTTACGTTGTATATCAACGATTTGGATTATGGAATAGATGGCTTTGTGGCTAAGTTTGCTGATGATACAAAGATAGGTGGAGGGGCCAGTAATGCTGAAGAAACAGGGAGTCTGCAGAGAGACTTGGATAGATTGGGGAAATGGTCAAAGAAATGACAAATGAATTACAATGTCGTAAAGTGTACAGTCATGCACTTTGTTAGAAGAAATAAACATGCAGACTATTATTGAAGTGGGGAGAGAATTCAAAGTTCTGAAATGCAACGGGATTTCAGAACCCTTAAGGTTAACCTCCAGGTTGAGTCGGTGGTGAAGAAGGCAAATGCAATGTTGGCATTCATTTCTAGAGGAATAGAGTATAGGAGCAGGGATGTGATGTTGAGGCTCTATAAGGCATTGGTAAGACCTTATTTGGAATACTGTGTGCAGTTTTGGGCTCCTTATTTACTGACATTGGAGAGGGTTCAGAGAAGATTCACTAGAATGATTCTGGGAAATAGAGGGTTAACATATGAGGACTGTTTGACTGCTCTTGGACTGTACTCCTTGGAGTTTAGAAGAATGAGGGGGGACCTCATAGAAGCATTTCGAATGTTGAAAGGCATGGACAGAGTGGATGTGGCAAAGTTGTTTCCCATCGTGGGGGAGTCTAGTACGAGAGGACATGATTTGAGGATTGCAGGGCGCCCTTTTAGAACAGAGATGCAAAAACATTTTTTCAGCCAGAGGGTGGTGAATCTATGGAATTTGTTGCCACGGGTGGCAATGGAGGCCAAATCATTGGGTGTATTTAAGGCAGAGATTGATGGGTATCTGAGTAGTCAGGGCATCAAAGGTTATGGTGAGAAGGCTAAATGGGAATGGGACTAAAGGGGAGATTGGATCAGCTCATGATGAAATGCCGGGGCAGACTCAATGGGCCGAATGGCCGACTTCTGCTCCTTTGTCTTATGGTCTTATGGTGGTCTTGGAGTGGGATTTTTAAATGATCCTTAGCAACAGGCTCGAGACAATTAGAAGATGGCCAATGTTGTTCCACTGTTAATGATAGGCTGTAAAAATAGGCCAGTGTGCTTGACGCTAGCAGTAGAAAAGTTATTAGAAGGTAGTCTGGGAGACTGGCTGTATAAGTATTTGGATAGACATGATCTGATTAGGGATATTCAGCATGGTTTTATGTGTGGTAGGTCCCGTCTAATCGATCTTCGTTTTTCAAGGAAGTTACCAGGAAAGTTGATGAAGGCAAGGCAGTGGATTTTGTCTGCATGAATATTTGACAAGGTCCGACGTGGAAAGTTGGTCAAGAAGGTTCAGTCGCTCTGCAGACAAGATGAAGTTGCAAATTGGAATACATATTGGGTTTGTGTAGAAGCCAGAGAGTGGTAGTAGATGGTTACCTCTGACTGCAGGCCTGTAACTAGTGGAGTGCCGCAGGGGTCAGTGCTGGGTCAGTTGTTGTTTGTCATCTATATCAATAATCTGGATGATAATGCGGTTAACTGGATTAGCAAATTTGCAGATGTCACCAAGATTGGGGATGTAGTGGACAGCAAGAAAGACTATCAGGGCTTAAAGGGTAATCTGGACCAGCTGGAAAAAAAATTGGGCTGAGAAAAGGAGATGGAATTTAATGCAGACAACTGAGAAGTGTTGTACTTTGGTAGAACCAACCAGGGTAGGTCTTGCCCTGTGTACTGCAGGGCACTGAGGGGTCTGTTAGAACAAAGGGATCCGGCAACACAAGTCCATAATTCATTGAAGATAGGATGGTAAAGTACACTTGGCACACTGGCTTCATGAATCAAAGTATTGAGTACAGGAGATGAGATGTTATATTTAAGTTGTATAAGACGTTGTATAAGGCAGAATCTGGAGTATTCTGTTTTGGCACTTGCCTACAAGGATATAAATAAGGTTTAAAAATTACAGACAAAACTACCAAGTTTGTTGCCAGTACTGGAGGACCTGAGTTAGAAAGAAAGATTGAATAGGTTAAGACTTTATTCCCTGAAACATAGAAGACTATGATGAGATTTGATAGAGGTATACAAAATTATGGGGGGTATTGATAGGGTATCTAAATGCATGCAGGCTTTTCCCATAGAGCTTAGCTGAGACTACAACTAGAGGTCATTGGTTAAAAGTGAAAGGTGAAATATTTAAGGGAATGAGGGAAAACTTTTTCACTCAAGGGGCTGTGAATGTAGAACAAGCTGCCAGTGCAATTTGTGTACACAGGCTGGATTTCAATGTTTAAAAGATGTTTGATTGGTACATGGATGGTAGGAGTAAGGAGGGTATGGAGGGCTATGGTCCGGGTGCAGGTTGATGGCAATAGGTAGGTGGATTAGATGGGCAGTAGGGACTGTTTCTATGCTGTACTTTTTATGACCATATAACCATATAACAATTACAGAATGGAAACAGGCCATCTCGGTCCTTCTAGTCCGTGCCGAACGCTTACTCTCACCTAGTCCCACTGGCCCGCACTCAGCCCATAACCCTCCATTCCTTTCCTGTCCTTATACCTATCAAATTTTACTTTAAATCACAATACCGAACCTGCCTCTACCACTTCTCCTTGAAGCCCGTGCCACACAGCTACCACTCTCTGAGTAAAGAAATTCCCCCTCGTGTTACCCTTAAACTTTTGCCCCCTAACTCTCAACTCATGTCCTCTTGTTTGAATCTCCCCTGCTGTCAATGGAAAAAGCCTATCCACATCCACTCTATCTATCCAACTCATAATTTTAAATACCTGTATCAAGTCCCCCCTCAACCTCCTATACTCCAAAGAATAAAGACATAACTTGTTCAATCTTTCCCTGTAACAGGTGCTGAAACACAGGTAACATTCTAGTAAATCTTCTCTGTACTCTCTCTAATTTGTTGACATCTTTCCTGTAATTCGGTGACCAGAACTGTACACAATACTCCGAATTCAGCCTTACCAATGCCTTGTACAATTTTAACATTACATCCCAACTCCTATACTCAATGCTCTGATTTATAAAAGCCAGCATACCAAAAACTTTCTTTACCACCCTATCCACATGAGATTCCACCTTCAGGAAACTATGCGCCATTATTTCTAGATCACTCTGTTCTGCTGCATTCTTCAATGCCTTACCATTTACCATGTATGTCCTATTTTGATTATTCCTACCAAAATGTAGCACCTCACACTTATCAGCATTAAACTCCATCTGCCATCGTTCAGCCCACTCTTCTAACTGGCCTAAATCTCTCTGCAAGCTTTGAAAATCCACCACGCCACCTACCTCAGTATCATCTGCATACTTACTAATCCAATTTACCACCTGACATTCTAAATATTGACATAATTGCATACCTGCGGTTTCTTTGTAGATGCTGGTGTCTGTTAAGTGTTCAGGTTGGAATTGTATATACAGCAATTCAATTTTGACAAGTCTGCTTATAATATATGATTGTCAGACTGTGATTCATCTGAATTTTGGAAATTAATCAATTTTAGAAATAACAATAAAAACTAATGATGTGCTCATAGCAATTGTTTCCCAAATTGTAATCCCTATGTTCCATGAAGCCAAGCAAAGTTTAGCCTTTCAACATTGCAAGTGAATGTTCTAATGTATCTCATTTTAATTATATTAAATATATTTCTCATTATGATGTTATTTACAGGCAGAGAAAGGAAAGAATGAAAAGAAGCAAAAGCAAATGAAGAGTGTCTTGTGCAGGGACCCATTACCTCCCTGGAGCCCACCAAATAAAACAATACCATTTGGAAAATGAGCACTTTAACACAGTGTAAAACTAACATGCCTGTACTTTTTAATTGAATTCTGAATAAATTTTGATTTGCATTAAATTTTGATTTGCAGTTTGAATTTCAGAATAATATAAATTATTACAATATAACAATGTTTTATAAAAACATGGTTTGAAAAAAAGAACGGGGCAGTTTCAACATTATTCAAACAAAAATATTATGTAGCAGGAAATACCACAGGCCCTTCTGCCCTCGATGTTGCGCTGACCCATATATTCCTTTAAAAAAAGTACGAAACCCACACTACCTCGTAACCCTCTATTTTTCTTTCATCCATGTGCCTGTCCAAGAGGCTCTTAAATTCCCCTAATGTTTTAGCCTCCCTGGCAGGTCATTCCAGACACCCACAACCCTCTGTATAAAAAACTTAGCCCTGATGTCTCCCCTAAACTTCCCTCCCTTAACTTTGTACATATGCCCTTTGGTGTTGCTATTCGTGCCCTGGGGAACAGGTACTGGCTGTCCACCCTATCTATGCCTCTCATTATCTTGTAGACCCCTGTCAAGTCCTCTGTCATCCTTCTACGCTTCAAAGAGAAAAGTCCCAGCTTTGCTAACCGTGCCTCATAAAAATTGTTTTCCAATCCAGGCAACATCCTGGTAAATCTCCTCTGCACCCACATCCTTCATATAATGAGGTGACCAAAACTGAACACAATACTCTTGTGTGGTCTCACCAGAGATTCGTAGAGTTGCAACATGACCTCTCTACACTTGAACTCAATCCCCCTATTAATGAAATCTAGCATCCCATAGGCCTTCTTAACTATCCTATCAACCTGTGCAGCGACCTTAAGGGATGTATGGATTTGAACCCCAAGGTCCCTCTGTTCATCCACACTCTTCAGTAACCAACTACTAACCCTGTATTCAGCCTGCTGGTTTGTCCTTCCAAAATGCATTACCTTGCACTTATCCAGATTGAACTCCATCTGCCACTTTTCTGCTCAACTCTGCATCCTGTCTATATCCCCTTGTAACCTTCGACAACCTACAACTCCATCCACAACTCCTCCAATCTTAGTGTCATCTGCAAACTTACTCACCCATCCTTCTGCCTCTTCATCCAGGTCATTTATAAAAATCACAAAGAGCAGGGGTCCCAGGACAGATCCTTGCGGCACACCACTAGTCATCGACCTCCAGGCAGAATACTTTCCTTCCACTACTACCCTCTGCTTTCTTCCTGTAAGCCAATTTTTGATCCAAACAGCCAAGGTTCCACTGATCCCATGCCTCATGACTTTCTGGATGAGTCTCTCGTGGGGGAGCTTGTCAAATGCCTTGCTAAAATCCATGTAGACCACATCTACCACCCTACTCTCATCAATTTCTTGTGTTACCTCTTCAAAAAACTCAATTAGGGTCATGAGACACAAAGCCATGTTGACTATCCTTGAGTAGACTGTACTTCTCCAAATGCACATAGATCCTATCCTTAAGAATCCTTTACAATAATTTGCAGTCCACCAACCTAAGACTTGCCGGTCTATAGTTCCCAGGATTCTCCCTATTACCTTTTTTAAACAAGGGAACTACATTTGCCATTTTCCAATCCTCCGGCACCTGCCCTGCAGCCAAAGAAGATTCAAAGATCATAGCTACTGCTCCAGCAATCTCTTCTGTCACATCCTACAGCAACTTGGGGTATATCAGGTCCAGCCCTGGTGACTTATCAATCTTGATGTTTTTAAGAAGATCCAACACTTCTTCTTTCTTAATCTCCACATTGTCCAGCACACAGGCCTGTTCTATTTCAACCTCACCCTGATCAAGGTCCTTTTCACTTGTGAATACTGAAACAAAATATTCATTTAGGACCTCCCCAACTTCCTCTGCCTCTAGGCACATGTTGCCCTCTTTATCCTTTATGCTTGTCATCCTTCTGTTCTTCACATACACATAGAACGCCTTGGGGTTCTCCTTAATCCTACACGCCAATGCCTTCTCATGCCCCTTTGAGCTCTCCTAAGTCCTTTCGTAAGCTCCTTCCTGGCTACCCTATATTTCTCATGAGCCCCTCCTGCTTCTTATATCTAACATATGCTCCCTTCTTCCTCTTGACGAGTTGCCTCATGTGTTTCATCAGCCAGGGTTCCCTTTTCCTACCATTTTTTCCTTGTCTCAGTGGGACAAACCCATCCTGAACCCAGCACAAGTGATCCCTAAACTTCTCCCACATTACTTCTGTGCTTTCACCCTTGAACATCTGTTTCCAATTTACTCTCGCTATTTCCTGCCTCATCCCTTCATAGTTAGCCCTTCCCCAGTTAAGCACCTTCCCATTTTGTCTGTTTTTATCCTTTTTCATAGCTATGCTGAAGCTAAGTGAGTTGTGGTCACTCTCACCAAAATGCTCCCCCACCAATAGGTCTGTCACCTGACCAGGTTCATTACCCAGAACTAGATCCAGAATGGCCTCTCCTCTCATCGGCCAGTCGACATACTGTGTCAGGAATCCTTCTTAAACACACCTGACAAATTCAGCCCCATCTATCCCCCTTGCAGTCAGGAGATGCCAGTTAATATGAGGGAAGTTGAAATCATCCATAACTACAACACTGTATTTCCTGCATCATTCTAAAATCTGCCTGCTTACCTGCTCCTCGGTGTCCCGAGGGCTATTTGGGGGCCTATAGACTACTCCCAGCACAGTGATTGATCCCTTCCTATTTCTGACTTCCTCTCTCACCGACTCCGTGGACACTCCCTCTGCAGCATCCTCCCTTTCTATAGCCGTGATACTATCCCTGACCAGTAATGCCATTCCAAACCCACCCCCCCCATTTTTCTACCTCCCATCCTATTCCTTTTAAAACACCTAAACCCCAGTTCCTGCATCAGCCAATCTAGCCCTTCCTCCAGCCAAGTTTCAGTTTCAGCCACAAACAATATCGTAGTTCCACATACTCATCCCCTTTATTCCTAATGAAATAGACACATTTCAACCCCTCTAACTGGCTTCTTTCATGTTTTGTCCCCTGCCTGTCTTTCTTTGCCAACTCAGAACATATAGCATCTCTGCACTCACATTCTGATTCCCATCCCCCTGCCAAACCCTCCCCAACAGCTCTAGAAAACCTGCCCAGCAGGATATTGGTCCCTTTCCAGTTGAGGTGCAGCCTGTTCTTTTTGTACAGGTCAGACCTTCCCCAATGATCCAGAAATCTGAACCCCTGCCCCTTGCACCAACTCTTCAGCCATGCATTCATCTGCCATTACTTCCTTTTCCTACCCTCTCTGTCTCGTGGCACAGGCAGCCACCGAGATTACTACCCTTGAGGTCCTGCTTTTTAACTTCTTTCCTAACTCCCTATATTCCTTCTTCAGGACCTCATCCCTAATCCTATGTCATTGGTCCCCATGTGGACCAGGACATTTGGCTGCTCACCTTCCCTCCTGAGAATACCGAGAACTCAATCCAAGTTATCGCGGACCCTGATTCCAGGGAGGCAACAGACCATCCGGGATTCTCGATCTCTCTCACAGAATCTCTATCCGTCCCCCTAACTATCGAATCCCCTATCACTACTGCTCTCCTCTTTTCCCTCCTTCCTTTCTGAGCTGAGGGTCCAGTCTTGGTGCCAGAGACGCAGCCACTACAACTTGTCCCTGGTAGGCTGTCCCCACCAATAGTATCCAAAACAGAATGGCCACAGGGGTGCTCTGCTCTTTCTGTCTATTCCCATTCTCTCTCCTGACAGTCACTCAGTTACCTGTCTCCTGACTTTTAGGGATGACGGTCTCCCTGAAACTCTGATCTATTACTGCCTCTGACTTCAGAATCATCCGAAGTTCATCCAGCTCCAGCTCCAGTTCCCTAACTCGTTTTGACAGGAGCTGCAGCTGGATGCACCTTTTGCAGGTGTAGTCATCAGGGACAATTGTGCTGTTCCTGACTTCCCACATTCTACAATTGGAGCATCATACTCCCGTATCTACTGCCTTCATTACCAACTCCTAAGTTAATTAAAGAAACTTACCCGGCCTTACCTCACTGGGACCAAGCTTGTCCTCTGCCATTTCTTGCCAAAACCTCTCGAGGCAAAGCCTCAAAACTCCACTTCTTCACTGGCCCACTCACTCACTGGCTGTTCTCCACTGGCCACTGTGCTTGAGCTACCCCTTTTTTATTTGTTTGAGCTTTTCAATTTTCAATTTCCAATCAGCTGCTTGCTGCTGAGTCTGAGCTATTCAAATCTTGATTGATTTGATTGCACAATCCAACTATCAAAACTGCCAAAATCTCTTGAGCCAAAGCCTCAAAGCTCTATTCCTTCACTGGCCCACTCATTCACTGGCCGCTCTCCACTTTAATTTCTGTCAGTGACTCTACTTCAAATACACTCTGAAGCAGTACTTTGGAAAAATGGCCTCTCAGATTCCCACTAAATTTCTTACAAACTAAGTCAATGTCCTCTAGTTTTAGCTACTTCTGATATGGGGGGGCAAGTCTCCTCCATCTAAGTCCCTCATAGTTTTATATATGTTAATGGATAGATTAGGTCCTAAGCAAATATTTCATAGGTTAATTTTATCGTCAAAGTATGCAGGTACAATACAACACATAGTCATCTTCTCCAGATAGCCATGAAAATCAGAAAAACCATGTTTTTTTATTCGTTGGAATAAAAGACATCACCCCCTGCCCACACGAAATGGGAAAAGAAACAAAACTCTCAAATTCCAACTCCCCTCAACCCCTCCTTCACACAAAAAACAAAAGATTGCCTGCCTGGAACCACAACCCGCCAAACAAGAAAGAAAACACAGAAAACTGAAGGAGAGCAATGCAAACCACAGTCCAATAATTACAACAATCTCAGAATTTCTAAAACCTCCACCTAGAACTGAAGAGAACATACACTCAAACTCAGTCCTTCCATGAAGAGCAAATGCCACGCCACCATCACCATCACCAGTCACCATCCGCCGTCAACCCATGGCCTCCATGGAGAGCGACTGCTGACCTCCTCTGCATTTGCTTTGATGCTTCAATCTTGACGCTTTGAAATGGAGTCGATCATGGCTCTGCACCCCATTTCTTGTCTTCTGCATGAGGTAGTCCATGCTCATGATCCTCTCCAGGGACAGCAGAGCACCAGATCACTCGATCAAACTCCAAACTGCATGTCACAGTCTCCAATAGTCTCTAAGTATTTAACAGTAAGCCTACTGTCAGTGATAGGTAAATTATTGGAGGAGATTCTGAAAGACAGGATCGTCATGCATTTGTATATGACTTATTAGGGATAATTAACAGGGCTTTTGTGGGTGGGAAAAGGTGTCGCACAAATCACATTAAGGCTTTTGAATATGTGACTGAGAAGAGAGATGAGTGAAGGATGTTTTACATTATTTACATGAACTAGCAAGGTATTTGGCAATATACTGCATGGTAGAGTGGTCCAAAAAGTTTGATCAGGCCCAGAGCCATTAAACACGCTTCATGTGATAAGCCATTCAATCCTGGAATCATTTTTGTGAACCCCTTTTGAACCCTCTCCAGTTTCAGCACATCCTTTCTAAGAGAAGGGGCCAAAAACTGCTCACAAAACTCTCTCCATTTAGAAAATAGTCAACCACTTTATTTCTTCTGCTAAAGTGCATGACAGTACATTTCCCATTTCTACTTCTACCATTTCTTTGCCCATTCTCCTAATCTGTCTCAAGTCATTCTGTAACCTTTCTACTTGCTCAAACTACCTGCCCCACCACCTGTTTTCATAATGTCTGTAAATTTTGCAACAAAGCCATCAATTCCATCATCCAAATCATTACCATAATAAAAAGAATTGGCCCCAACACAGACCCTTTTAGAACATCACTAGACAGCAGCAGTCAACCAGCTAAAGCTCCCTTTATTCCCACTCTTTGCCTCCTGCCAATCAGCCACTGCTTTATCCATGCACGAATCTTTCCTGTAGCTTGTTAGGTAGCCTCATGTGTGGCACATTGTCAAAGACTTCTGAAAATACAAGTGCACAATATAAAATGATTATCCTGCTTGTTGTTTCTTCAAAGATTAGGTTTGTAAAGCAATATTTTCCCTTGAGGAAACCTTGCTGACTATGGTATAGTTTATCATGTACCTCCTAGTACCTTGAGACCTCATCCTTATTAATGAGCTCTAACATCTTCCCAACCACTGAAGTCAGTCTAACCGGCCTATAATTTCCTTTCTTCTGCCTCCCTCCCTTCTTGAAAAGTGAAATGACATTTGCAATTTTCCAGCCTTCCCGAACCATTCCAGAAACTAGTGATTCTTGAAAGATCATTACTAATGCCTCTATGATCTCTTCAGCCACCTCTTTCAGAACCTAGGGTGTACACCATCTGGCCCAGGTGACTCATCTATCCTCAGTCCTTTCAGTTTCCCAAGAACAGTAACTTCACACATGTCATGACCCCTGACACCTGGAATTCCCACCATATTGCTAGTGTCTTCCACAGCGAAGCCTGTTGTAAAATATATTGTGTTTACACGCCATCTTGTTGTCCCCCATTACTACCTCTCCAGCATTGTTTACCAGTTGTCTGATACCCACTCTCACCCCTCTTTTACACTTAATGTATCTGAAGAAACTTTTGGTATCCTCCTTAATATTATTGGCTAGCTTACTTTTGTATTCCATCTTTACATTCTTAATGACTTCTTTAGTTGCCCACTGTTAGTTTTTTTTCAGAGCTTCCAATCCTCTAAATTCCAACTAATTTTTGCTCTATTATATGCCCTCTCTTTGGCTTTTATGTTGGCCTTGACTTCTCTCGTTAGCCGTGGTTGTGTCATCTTTAACACAAAGTACACTGCAGATGCTGGGGTCAAAGCAACATGTACAACAAGCTGGAGGAACCCAGCAGAGGAATTCTGTTGTGTCATCTTTACTTTGGAATACTCGTCCTTTGGAATTTACATATCCTGTGCCTTTCCAAATTGCTTCCAGAAATTCCAGCCATTGCTTCTCTACCATCATCTCTGCCAGTGTTATTTTCCAATTAATTCTGGCCAACTCCTCTATCGTGCCTTTGTAATTCCCTTTATTCCACTGTATAACTGATACATTTAATTTTAGCTTCTCCTTCTCAAATTTCAGGATGAATTTGATCATATTATGATCACTTTCCCCCAAAGGTTCTTTTTACCTTAAGCTTACTAATCAATTCTGGTTCATTGTACAATACCCAAACCAGAACGAGCCCTAATGGGGGCTTTCTAGCTGTTCTAGAAAGCCATCTTGTAGGCACTTTGGAAATTCCCTCTTCTGGAATCCAGCACCAACCTCATTTTCCCAATCTACCTGCATATTGAATTCCCCCAGGACTATTGTAACATTACCCTTTTGGCATGCATTTTCTTTCTCCTGTTGTAATTTGTAGGCCACCTCTTACTACTGTTTGGGCTTCTATATATAACTTCTATCAGGGTCTTTTTATCCTTGTAGTTCCTTAGCTCTATCCACAACAGTTCAGCACCTTTTGACCCTATGTCACCTCTTTCTAACGATTTAATATCATTTTTACCAACAAAGCAACACCAACCCCTCTGCCACCCTGCCTGTCCTTTTGATACAATGTGTATCCTTGAACACTAAGCTCCCAGCAATAATCTTTTTTCAGCCATGATTCAGTGATGATACAACATCATACCTGCCAATCTGCAACTGTACTGTAAGTTCATCTATCTTACTCCAGACACTGTGTGCATTCAAAAATAACACTTTCGGTCCTATATTCACCCTTTTTGATTTTGTCCACTTTTTGTGTTGCAATTGACTGCAGTTTTGACATATCAACAGCCTCTTCTCACCACACATTGCCTCTGTTTGTAAACAAGCTACCTCATCTTCAATACTATTATCCGCCTTTCCTATGATACTTCTTGCATTGCAAGTTCCCCTCCAGTTCAAGTGCAAACCATCTTTTCTGTACAGGTCCCACCTTCCTTGGAAGAGAGCCAAATGATCCAAAAATTTTATGCCCTCCCTCTTACACCAACTCCTCAGCCATGTAGAAAATTATACAGTTTAATTAGTTCTGGCCTCATTAGCGTGTGGCATAGGTAGTACTGTATTCCTTTATATTCATGTACCAATTAAAAAGCCTCTTAAACTGCTCCAAACTGGTCTGATTAAGGTTTTATATGGCTGCAGTATGACTTGCTTTCTCCTAAATTCAACACCCCTACTAATGAAGGCAAGTATGCCATAAGCCTTTTTTAACAGCCATATCCACTAGCATAGTGACCTTCACCGAAGTATGGACCTGGACCCCAAAATGCCTCCGTACTTTAATACTATTAAGCAGGCAACTATTATCTTTCTACTTTCTCCTTCCATTTGACCGCATAAAGTAGAATACTCATACTTGCCCGGATTAAGCTTCATCAGCCATTTGTAGAAACATAGAAAGCCTACAGCACAATACAGACCCTTCGGCCCACAAAGCTGCACCAAACACACCCTAGAAATTACCTAGGGTTACCCATAGCACTCTATTTTGCTAATGTAGACTACATTCCGTAGAGCTTAGGCCAGAGACCATACTACAAACCGCAGAGTACATGCCATAGAGCTTAGTCCAGAAGCCACAGACCGTACTGCTTAGGCCAGAGACCATTGAACACAGAGCATTTAGCACAAACCGTAGAGCCTCGGCCACAGAGCATAGACCAAAGACTGTAGAGCTTAGGGCACCGACCATAGAGCAGAGACTGTAGAGCTTAAGCTAGAGATCATGGACCACATTCCACAGAGCATAGGCCAGAGATAATGGACCACAGACTGCAGAGCACTTACTGTTGATCTGAGGCCAGAGACCATAGACCACCAACTATAGAGCTTAGGCCAGAGACCATTGACCACAGACCGTAGAGGTTAGGCAAGAGATCAGCAAGCACATACTGTAGAGCTTAGGCCAGTGACCATAGACTACAGACCATAAAGGATAGACCATGCAGCTTAGGCCAGAGACCATGGACCACAGACCATTCAGCACCTGTCTGTAGACCATAGTCCACAGATGGGAGAGCTTTACTGGAGACCACAGACTACAGACTATAGAGCATTGACTTATAGAGTGTAGGCCAGGGACGGTACATCACAGACCATTCAGCACATACCACAGAGCTTGGCCGGAGATCACAGTCTACAGACTGTAGAGAATACACCGTAGAGCTCTGCAGGAGACCATTAATCATTGACTATAGAGCTTTGCCAGACACCATTAATCACTGACCTCAGACCACAGACTGTAGGGCTTCTCTGCCCCATTTGTAACTGACCTATATCTTGCTGTATTCTTTGATCATCCTTTACACTGCTCAGAATTCAACCAATCTTGGTGTCATCTGTAAACCTGCCAATCCATCCAACTACATTTTTCTTCAGGTTATTGATGTGTATCATCAATGGCAGTCACAGTACTGATCCCTGTGGAATACGACTGGTCATGGGCCTCCAGCCAGAATACAATTGTTCCACCCCCTTCCTTGCCTTCTATGGGTAAGCCAGTTTCAAATACAAATTTGCAATTTGTCCTGGTTGTCATGTATCTTTATCTTCTAAATCAGCAAACAATAATGGAACCAAAGTTTAGCAATTACCTCAACTCTCATCAAGCACTTTTGTGATTCCCTCAAATTTTGTGTCAGTCTTCTCAATGGAAGACACTAGCAGTATGCCAGAAATTCAGGACTGTCAGAGGCAGAAGTGAGTGTAGCTTTCATTACTAAGGGGGTGCTTGGGAAGCTGAAAGGTCTGAAGGTAGATACGTCTGGACCAGATGGACTATGCCCCAAGGTTCTAAAAAAGATAGCTGAAGAGACTGCAGAGATATTGGTAATGATCTTTCAAGATCACTGGAATCTGGAATGGTTCTGGAGGACAGGAAAATTGCAAATGTCACTCCACTCTAAGAGAGGAAGGCAGAAGAAAGTAAATTGTTGGCCAGTTAGCCTGACTAGAGTGATTGGTAAGATGCTGGAGTCCATTAGTAAGGATGAAGTTTTGGGGTACTTGAAGCACATGATAAAATAAGTGTAATGCCCTGGTTCATGTTTTTCCATCAAGCTGTAAGTATTTCACTTTGGCAGTTCTGTAAGAGCAGTCTGTTTTCATGCTTGTTTGGGTTACTGTTGAAGATAAGAGTTGAGGAGAAATGTGTACCATCCAATTAGGATGGTTGGATTAAGGGGAGGTTTCTCTGGTGAGGAACCCTTAAGGTTGGGTTTGGGGCTTTTGTTCAAGAGAAGATGCTGGGGAGAACCGGTTATAGCTTATATTCTGGTGGGAGACCCATTTGTTCGAGATGGATTGCAAGTGACGTTCAGAAGGTGGTGTGTGCTTTCATGTTGACCAAGGGCCCAGCGTGTGAGTGACAGAAGTTCAAGATGTGCTTATTTGACTCTAATTAGAATGGGCCCTTTTCTTTTTGTTATTCTTTACTAAACCTTTAGTTAAGATTCATAAATATTATTCCTTTAATTGCATGGAGTGTACTGTCCGTTATTTTGTGACATTGCTTTGTAACAGGGTAGCAAATTACACAGTATCCACACAAACTGGGGTGGGATCAAGTGCACCTCAATCTCACAAGCTTAGAAGGGCTGAAGGTTGTCTTCCTTAGACTTACACAGCCAAGGAAACCAGGGTGTTTCATAAGCATGGTTTCCTTAAGAGGAAATCTTGCCTGGCAAATCAGTTGGAAATCTTGGGGGAAATAAGACAGAATAGACAAAGTGGTTGCTGTTTATTTGGATTTGACAAGGTGTTGCACATGAGACTTAACAAGGTAAGAGAACATTGTATTATAAGAAATATACTAGCATGGACAGAAGATTTTCTGACTGACAGGAGGGAAAGAATGGAAATAAAGGGGACCTGTGACTAGTGGTGCTCCACAGGGGTTGGAGTTGGGACCACTTTTCATGTTATATGTAAATGATTTAGTTAACAGAGTTGATGGCTTTGTGGTCAAATTTGCAGACAATATGAACGTAGGTGGTGGTGCAGGTAGTGTTGAGGAAGCAGAACAACTTAGACAGATTGGTATAATGACTGGTCACAATATTGGTATAAAATTGGTCTAATGACCACGACTGGTCCCAATACTCCAAGAAAAGGTGTGCTAGTATTGGCGAGGAAGCAGCGGAGTTTCATGAGAATTATTCCAACAATGTAAGGGTTAACATGAGGAGAGTTTGTTTGCTCTGGTCTGTACTTGCTGGAGTTAGAAGAATGAGGGGGATCTCATTGAAGCCTATCAAACATTAGAAGGCCTAGATAGAGTGGATGCGGTGAGGATGTTTCCTATGGTGTCTAGGACAGAAGGGCACAGGCTCAAAGAGGGATGTCCATTTAGAATGGAGATAAGAGGAATTTTTTATCCAGAGGGTAGTAAATCTGGAATTCATTGCCACAGACTGCTATGGTAACCAAGTCATTGGGAATATGTAAAGCTGATGTTGATAGGTTCTTGAGTAGTTAGGGCATGAGAGGTTACAGGGAGAAGGCAGGAGAATGGGTTTGAGATGGATAATAAATCAACCGTGAAGGAATGGTGGAAAGCCTCAATGGAGTAGATAGCCTAATTCTGCTCCTATGTATTATTGTTCATTTATTCTGGCAGATGGGACTAGCTTACTGGACAACACAGTCAGCACTGGATGAGTTGTTGCGAAAGGTCTGTTTCTATGCTGTGTTATTCTGCTTCTATGAAAAAACTTGCTCATTGCATCTCCCTTGAACCTACACTGCCCCCCCCCCCCCACCATCTTCAATGCATGCACTCTGGTACAGTATTAGACATTTCTACCCTGGGAAAAAGATGCTCCATGTCCACTCTATCTATATCTCTCATATTCTTATTAATATCTATCAGATCTCCCCTCAGCCTCTCCCACTCCAGAGAAAAAAACCTAATTTTCCCCAGCCTCTCGCCATAGCACATGTCCTCTAAACCAGGCAGCTTTCTGGTAAACCTCTTCTACACCCTCTTCAAAGCCTCAACATCCTTCCTATAATGTGACCTAACCAGAGTTTTATAAAGTTGCAACCTAACCTCCTGACTCAATGCCTTAACTAATAAAACCCTAGTGTAACCACTTACAAGGAGCTATGAATTTGGACCCTAAGGTCTCTCTGCTCAGCAATACCTTTGAGGGGTTTGCCCTTAACAGTGTCTTGTCTTCTTGCATTTGCCCTACCAAGGTGCAACACTTCACACTTTCTGAGTTAAACTGCATCTGCCATTTCTCTGCCCATATCCACAACTGATTTATATTGTGCTGTATTCTTTGCCAGTCTTCTGCACTATCCACAACTCCATCAATCTTGATATCATTCTCAAACTTGCTAGACCACCCATCTACATTTTCATCAAAATAACTTATATACGGCACAAACATCAAAGGTTCCAGCACAGATCACTAATTACAGGCCTCCAGTTTAAAATAGCTTGACCATTACACTTATCTTCTATACACAAGCCACTTTTGAATCCAGACAGCCAGTTCACCATGGACCCCATGCATCCTAATCTTATGAACTGCCCTCCCATGAGTAAACACCTTACTTAAATCCATGTAAAAAACATCCACCTTAATCAATCTCTCCTGTCCCCTCATCAAAAACCTGAATCAAGTAGGTAAGGCACAATTTGCCCCACACAAAGCCATGCTGGATCTTCCTAATTAGGCAATGGGTTTCTAAATGCAAATATGTCCTATCCCAAGGAATTTTCTCCAGCAATTTCCCTACAACTGACACGAGACTTGCCAGTCTAGAGTTTCTAGGATTTTTACTTGAGAGTAGTTAAACATGCTATGCCTATGGCTGTTTGCTAATTTCAGTATAAAACTGTCAGTGTCTGTGAAAATCACCATTTGTCCTTGTCTTTTCCTCAGGTTCTTTAGTTTCATATGTTCTGTACCCATTTTGTTTTCTTTTCTGTTCAGCTTGAACTAGTTTCCAGTATAAAGACTATCTGATCGTCTTTCTTCATTGTCTCTCTTTATTGTTCTTTCCGTGCATTGGGTAATAGCCTTGCCATCTCTTTAGCATTTGTCTGTTTTTTACCAGGCCAGGTTACAGGTCAACGCTCAATGCTCAACACAGCACGCAAGGAGCATGCAAGGAGCTGGTCAGATTCGAACCCAGGAGATATTGCCTCGAATCTGGTGTGGATGCCACTATACCACTTTTATCTTTCTTCAGTTCTTTCTTTATTCTTTCTTATTTATAGTAGAGTGAGTTGGTTTGCTGCTTTATCTTGCTATGAACTCCTAATCAAATGGCTGTAAACACCACATTTTTTACTTCTGCACAACCTTCTGGACAATACATCTCCAGATCCAAAAACTTGGCATAGTCAGCAAGATAGTACTGAAGAATCCACCACCTCATGGTGAAAGAAATTTCTAATCTCTATTCTAAATAGATATCCCTCTATTACTTGGTTGTGCCCACTGGTCATAGACACCCTCACTAGAAAACATTCTCTTCACTTCCACGGTAGAATGTTGAAAGTAGTTTCAACATTCAATGGGTTTCTAAATTGCAGCAAGTAGAGACCCAACGTCATCAAATACTCATCAGTGCAGGAGGGAATTCAGTTATTCATCTTCAGTAAAAAGGCAGTATGCTTGGTGGCTTCTGCAGGGTCAACAGAAGGTCCTATTTACACCAATTTTTAATGATCACAAGGTCATTATATATTAAGAAATAAAAGTACTGCAGGTCTACATCCTCAGCAATTTGCTCATTGGTGGAGGAAATGAAGGAGCATCTCGTTGCTGCCTGAATGCAGTCTAACAGCAAGTGACCATTTGGTCACTTTTCTTGTGATAACAAGATCCCTTTGGATATTGTTAATGTGGATAGCCACAAATTTGATTCACTGACTTGTTGGCAGAAAGTGGAAGAGCTGTGCGGACTAGGTCTTTCAACATTCACATTCACTAGGCCTCAAGCAACAGAGCTTGCAGCCTCAGGACAAAGGCTTCACTGGGAGTGGAGAAGCATGGCATCTAGGATGGAGTTCGTACTGTACCCCCCCCCCCCCCCCCGTTTGCTTGGCAGAAGACAAGCTCTGTTATGGTCAACTGCAGATTTCTGGGCATTGAATGAACTAAGGTATGGACTATACCTAATACTATACCTAAAAGGTATGAACTAAAGGTATTGTGCCTATAAAATATACTCACCCACCTTGGAAGTTTTCATGTTTTATTGTTTTACCACATTGAATCACAGTGGATTTAATTTGGGTTTTTTGACCCAGATCATATGAAAATGAAAACAGTTCTCTACAAAGTGATCTAAATTAATTACATATAGTAAAACACAAAATAATTGATTGCGTAAATATTCACACCTTTTAACATCACCAACCAACTCATCACTGCCAATTGCTTTTAGTAGTCACATAATTAGTTAAATGGAGATTATCTGTGTATAGTTGAGGAGTTTTAATTGACTGTTGTAAAAATACACCTGTATCTGGTGGGTCCAGCTGCTGGTGAGTCAGTATCCTGGCAAAAGGTACACTCTGAAGACAGAAGAGTACTCTAAGCAACTCCACGAAAAGGTTATTGAAAAGGACAAGTTGGGAGATGGATACAACAAAATTCCAATTCACTGGATATCCCTCAGAATAGAGACAGGTCAATTATCAAGAAATGGAAAGATGGCACAGCTGTAAATCTATCTAGAGCAGGCCATCCTCAAAAACTGAGCGACCACGCAAGAAAGAAACAAATGTGGGAGGCCACCAAGAAACCTGTGACAACTCTGGAGGAGTTACAAGTTACAGTAGCTGAGATGGAAGAAACTGCACATACAACCACTGTTGTCCGGGTGCTTCACTGGTCACAGTGTTATGGGAGAGTGGCCAGGAGAAAGCCACTGTTGTAAAAAAAAACTCACATGAAATCTTGGCAAGAGTTTGCCAGGGGGCATGTGGGAGACTCTGAAGTTAGCTAGAAGAAGGTTCTATGGTCTGATGAAAACAAAATTGAACTTTTTGCCCATCAGCCAAACAACGCACATCATCAAAAGCACACCATCCCTACCATGAAGCATGAAGGAGATGAGTTATACAGCTCTCGTTACATGCACATGTAGTTCAACTCTTTGAGTGATTATGCAGAAAGTTTTAAGTTAATAACTTATCTCCTTCTACCGTAGGCCACGAACTTATCAATCACCCCTGCTCAAGTCAAGTTGCTCTTATTGTCATTTTGACCATAGATTGCTGGTACACAGTAAAAATGAAACAATGTTCCTCCAGGACCATGATGCTATGTGAAACAACACAAAACTACACTAGACTATAAGTGAGACAGCACAAGGCTACACTAGACTACGTAAAATAACATAAAACAACATAGACTACAGACCTGTACAGGACTGCATAAAGTGCACAAAACAGTGCAGGGCAGTACAATAATTAATAAACAAGACAATAGGCAATTACAATGTCAGTCTGGACTTTGAGTATTGAGGAGTCTGATGGCTTGGGGGAAGAAACTGTTGCACAGTCTGGTCGTGAGAGCCCGAATGCTTTAGTACCTTTTGCCAGATGGCAGGAGGGAGAAGAGTTTGTGTGAGGGGTGCGTGGGGTCCTTCACAATGCTGTTAGCTTTGCGGGTGCAGCATGTAGTGTAAATGTCTGTATTAGTAGGAAGAGAAACCCCAATGATCTTCTCAGCTGACCTCACTATTAGCTGCAGGGTCTTGTGATCTGAGACAGTGCAATTCCCGAATCAGGCAGTGATGCAGCTGCTCAGGATGCTCTCGATACATCCTCTGTAGAATGTGGTGAAGATGGGGGGGGTGGGAGTTAGACTTTTCTCAGCCTTCACAGAAAGTAGAGATGCTGCTGGGCTTTCTTGACTATGGAGCTGGTGTTGAAGGACCAGGTGAGATTCTCCGCCAGGTGAACACCAAGAAAGTGGGTGTCGGAGTAGTGGGAGACAGAGTAGGAAGGCTTCGGCAACCAGAGGCTGAGGACGAGCTTGCTCCTAGTGAGTTAAGGCCAGGTAAACTCCTTTAATTAATCTAATTAGCTTAGAATTAGGTAATGGAGGCAGCAGTTAGAGCAGTCGAGTGCTCCGTTTGCAGTATGTGGGAAGTCAAGGCGAGCACAATTATCCCTGATGACTACACCTGTAAAAGGTGCATCCAGCTGCAGCTTCTCACAAAATGAGTTAGGGAACTGGAGCTGGATGAACGTCGGATCATTCGTGAAGCAGAGGCAGAAATAAACAGGAGTCACAGGGAGATAGTCACCCCTAAAAGTCAGGAGGCAGGTAGCTGGGTGACTGTCAGATGAGGGAAGGGGAATAGACAGAATGAGCAGAGCATCCCTATGGCCGTTCCCATCAATAATAAGTATACTGTTTTGGATACTGTTAGTCGGGACGACCAACCGGGGAGAAGTTGCACTGGTCTTGTCTCTGGCACTGATACTGGACCTTCAGCTCTGAAGGGAAGGAGGGAAAAGAGGAGAGCAGTAGTGATAGGGGATTCGATAGTTAGGGGGACAGATAAGAGGTTCTGTGGGAGAGATCAAGAATCCCGGATAGTCTGTTGCCTCCCTGGTGCCAGGGTCTGCGATATCTCGGATCGAGTTCTCAGTATTCTTAAGAGGGAGGTTGAGCAGCCAGATGTCATGGTCCATATTGGGACCAATGACGTAGATAGGAAGAAGGAAGAGGTCCAGCAAAAAAAGTTTAGGGAGTTAGGTGCAAAGTTGAAGGACAGGACCTCCGGGGTTGCAATCTCAGGATTGCTACCCGTGTCACGTGCTAGTGAGGCTAGAAATAGGAAGATAATGCAGCTAAATATGTGGCTAAGGAGTTGGTGCAGGAGGATGGGTTCATGTTTCTGGACAATTGGGCCTTGTTCCAGGGAAGGGTTGCACCTGAACTGCAGTGGCACTAACATCCTTACGGGAAGGTTTGCTAGTGCTGCTCCGGGGAGTTTAAACTAGATTTGTAGGGGGAGGGGAAACAGAGTATTAGAGCAGGCAGTGAGGTGTAGGAGGACAAAGGTCATGTGAGAACTGCCAGTATTGTGCATGGAGTAAAGCCAGATCTAACATATAAAGAGGCGAAAAGGAAAGAGAAGCAGAATAAAGGGTGTAAAGGTAGTAAGGTAGAAGGGCTAAAGTGTGTGTATTTCAATGCAAGAAGCATCAGGAACAAAGGTGATGAACTGAGAGCTTGGATACATACATGGAATTATGATGTAGTGGCCATTACAAAGACTTGGCTGGCAACAGGGCAGAAATGGATGTTCAATATTCCTGGATTTCAATGCTTTAAAAGGGATAAAGGGGAGGGAAAGGGGAGGAGGGGTGGCATTACTGGTCAGGGATATGATTACAGCTACAGAAAGGGTGGGTAATGTAGCAAGATCCTCTTTTGAGTCAGTATGGGTAGAAGTCAGGAACAGGAATGGAGCAGTTACTCTACTGGGAGTATTCTATTGGCCCCCTGGTAGCAGCAGAGATACCAAGGAACAGATTGGGAGGCAGATTTTGAAAGGCGCAAAAATAACGGGGTTGTTATCATGGGTGACTTTAACTTCCCTAAAATTGATTGACACCTGATTATTTCCAATGGCTGAGACAGGGCAGAGTTTGTTAAGTATGTCCAGGACAGATTCCTGTCACAGTATGTTGACAGGCTGACTAGGGGGAATGCCATACTAGATCTAGTATGAGGTAACGAACCGGGTCAGGTCACAGATCTCAGTGGGTGAGCATCTGGGGGACAGTGACCACCGCTCCCTGGCCTTTAACATTATCATGGAAAATGACAGAATCAGAGAGGACAGGAAAATTTTTAATTGGGGAGAGGCAAATTTTGAGGCTATAAGGCTAGAACTTCCCGGTGAGGAAGATAAAGAATGGTAGAGTGAAGGAACCATGGGTGGCAAGTAAGGTGGAAAATCTAGTCAGGTGGAAGAAGGCAGCATACATGAAGTTTAGGAAGCAAGGATCAGATGAGTATATTGAGGAATATAGGGTAGCAAGAAAGGAGCTTAAGGGGTTGAGAAGAGCAAGAAGGGGGCATGAGAAGGCCTTGATGAGTAGGGTAAAGGAGAACCCCAAGGCGTTCTTCAATTATGTAAAGAATGAAAGGTTGACAGGAGTGAAGGTAGGACTGATTAGAGATAAAGGTGGGAAGCTGTGCCTGGAGCTGTAGAACTGAGTGAGGTCCTCAATGAATACTTTTCCTTGGTATTCAACAATGAGAGGGAACTTGAAGATGTTGAGGACAATATGAGTGAGGCTGATATTAAGGGAGAAGAGGTATTGGAGTTGTTAAAATATATTAGGACAGATAAGTCCCTGGGGCCTGACGGGAAATTCCCTAGTCTGTTCCACAAGGCAAGGGAAGAGATTGCTGAGCCTCTGGCAAGGATCTTTATGTCCTTGTTGTCCACGGGAATGGTACCAGAGGATCGGAGGGAGGCGAATGTTGTTCCCTTGTTCAAAAAAGGTAGTAGGGATAGTCCGGGTAATCATAGACCAGTGAACCTTACATCTTTGGATGGAAAGCTGTTGGAAAATATTCTTAGAGATAGAATCTATGGGTTTTTAGAGAATCATGGTCTGATCAGGGACAGTCAGCATGGCTTTGTGAAGGGCAGATCGTGTCTAACAAGCCTGATAGAGTTCTTTGAGGAGATGACCAGGCATATAGATGAGGGTAGCAGTGTACGTGATCTACATGGATTTTAGTAAAGCACTTGACAAGGTACCACACAGTAGGCTTATGCAGAAAGTTAGAAGGCATGGGATCCAGGGAAGTTTGGCCAGGTGGATTCAGAATTGGCTTCCCTGCAGAAAGCAGAGGATCGTGGTGGAGGGAGTACATTCGGATTGGAGGGTTGTGACTAGTGGTGTCCCACAAGGATCGGTTCTGGGACCTCTACTTTTCGTGATTTTTATTAAAAACCTGGATGTGGGGTAGAAGGATGGGTTGGCAAGTTTGCAGACGATACAAAGGTTGGTGGTGTTGTTGATAGTGTAGAAGATTGTCGAAGGTTGCAGAGAGACATTGATAGGATGCAGAAGTGGGCTGAGAAGTGGCAGATGGCGTTCAACCCAGATAAGTGTGAGGTGGTACACTTTAGAAGGACAAACTCCAAGGCAGAGTACAAAGTAAATGGCAGGATGCTTTGGAGGAGCAGAGGGATCTGGGGGTACATGTCCACAGATCCCTGAAAGTTGCCTCACAGGTAGATAGGGTAGTTAAGAAAGCTTATGGAGTGTTAGCTTTCATAAGTCAAGGGATAGAGTTTAAGAGTCACGATGTAAATGATGCAGCTCTATAAAACTCTGGTTAGGCCACACTTGGAGTACTGTGTCCAGTTCTGGTCGCCTCACTATAGGAAGGATGTGGAAGCATTGGAAAGGGTACAGAGGAGATTTACCAGGATGCTGCCTGGTTTAGAGAGTATGGATTATGATCAGAGATTAAGGGAGCTAGGACTTTACTCTCTGGAGAGAAGGAGGATGAGAGGAGACATGATAAAGGTATACAAGATATTAAGAGGAATAGACAGAGTGGACAGCCAGCGCCTCTTCCCCAGGGCACCACTTCTCAATGCAAGAGGGCATGGCTTTAAGGTAAGGGGAGGGAAGTTCAAGGGGAATATTAGAGGAAGGTTTTTCACTCAGAGAGTGGTTGGTTCATGGAATGCACTGCCTGAGTCAGTGGTGGAGGCAGATATGCCAGTGAAATTTAAGAGACTACTGAACAGATATATGGAGGAATTTAAGGTGGGGGGTTTATATGGGAGGCAGGGTTTAAGGGTCAGCACAACATTTTGGGCCGAAGAGCCTGTACTATGCTGTATTGTTCAATGTTCTATGTGAAATTTGGTGCCCAATGATCTCAATGGATGTGCCGTCAGTGCTCTCTTGAAGTCAACAAACATCTCTTTTGTTTTGTTCACATTCAGAGACAGGTTGGTGTCTCTGCACTAGTCCGTTAGCCGCTGCACCTCCTCTCTGTATGCTGACTCATCGTTCTTGCTGATGAGACCCACCGTGGTCCTGTCATCGGCAAACTTGATGATGTGATTTGAGCTGTGTATTGCTGCACAGTTGTGGGTCAGCAGAGTGAACAGCAGTTGCCTGAGCACACAGCCTGGGGGGAGGGGGAGTGGGAGGGTGGGCCCCGTGCTCAGTGTGATGGTGTTGGAGATGCTGCTCCCGATCCGGACTGACTGAGGTCTCCCAGTCAGGAAGTCTAGGATCCAGTTGCAGAGGGAGATGTTCAGGCCCCGCAGTTTCAGCTTTCCAATCAGGTGCTGAGGAATGATTGTGTTGAATGCTGAACTGAAGATTATGAACAGCATTTGAAAATATGTGTCTTTTTTGTCCAGGTGGTTGAGGGCCAGATGGAGGGTGGTGGCGATGGCATCATCTGTTGAGAGGTTGGGACGATACGCGAACTGCAGGGAGTCCAGTGAGGGGTTCAGCAGGGTCTTTATGCGCCTCATGACAAGCCTCTCGAAACACTTCATGATGATGGATGTGAGTGCAATGGGACAGTAGTCATTGAGGAAGGACACTGAAGACTTCTTCAGCCACTTCTGAAGGTCCAAGACGCTGACTTCTACAAAGAAGGGATCCATATGCTCCACAACTGCTGGATTGTGTCTAAATGTAGGAGGGGACTATGTTGAAAAATAAATTTTTCTAAAATTGACTCCTTCTACCTTAGGCCATGAACTTATCAATCACCCTTTGTATACATCATGCTCTGGGGATGCTTCACTGCAGCAGGCCCTGGAAGGCTCGTGAAGCTTGAGAGTAAAATAAATGCAGCAAAATACAGGGAAATACTGGAGGAAAACCAGATGCAGTCTGCAATAAAATTGTGTCTCAGGAGAACATTTGTTTCCAATTGAGGATTTGTGGCTGGACTTGAAAAGGACTGTTCACTCACAATCCCCTTGCAATCTGACAAAGCTTGAGCAGCTTTATAAAGAAGAATGGGGAAAAATTGCTGTGTCCTGATGTGCAAAGTTGTTGGAGATCTATCCACACAGACTCAAGCTGCCAAAGGTGCATCTACTGAATGCTGACTTGAAGGAAGTGCAATCAATTAACCTGTGTTTAATAATTGTAAGTGTGGTGAACTACATATACCTGTCTGGACACGCCCCCCCACCCCCTGCTGACTGCTCCTGTGTGGAAAGTATTTTACGTCTGGAAAAATTGGACATTGTTCCTCAAGACTCAGAAGCAGCTCTTGCCTTTGAACTCTGGCTTGCATGCTTCAAATCATACTTGGAAGAAATTTGTGTGACTGAGCCTGCTATCATGCACAAAATCCTCTTTTCCAGGGTCAGCCTGAAAGTATACTCCCTTATCAGGGACCTGCCGACTGGACGCCTTCAAAAGACAGTACCTGCGGCCGGTGAACACCGTCTACACAAGACATTGCTTAGCGATGTGGCGGCAGTGGACCGGAGAGTCGTGCGCGGAGTTTGTCTGGGCCCTACAGACACTCATGCGGGCCTGTGACTGAAAGGGACTGACAGCGGAACAGCATGTGGAGCTCCTGGTACGGGGATCATGTCAGTGTATGTGCACCAGCGGCTGCTGGAAAACGCCGATCTTACCTTACGCTTGGCGATCGAGATGGACGACACACTGGAGGCTGCTCTGCACAACGCTGACACTGTCCAGCCGTGCGATCCCCTGCCAGTTCCATGGACGCTGCAGACCGCGCCACCTGCGAGCGAATCAACCACCGCTGCTGCCACTCGTGAGTCCACAAACTCCCCAAAACTGACCACAGCTGCTGCCAGTCGCAAGTCCACGCAGTGTTACTTCTGAAGACTCGAAAAGAACCCCCGAAAACACTGCCTGGCCTGAGAAGCTACCTGCTCCAGCTGCGGAAAGAAGGGCCATTTCGCCAAGGTCTGTAAATCTAAACCACGAGCAGGGTCGAGCAGCGCTGCGTGCGAGGCATGGGGGTCGCCATCTCGGTCACCACCATCTTGCCTGCCTGCCTCGTGCGAGACCTGGGGGCGGCCATTTTTGTCAGCGCCGCCTTGCCCCGCCTCTGACCCATGGGTGCTTACCAGGCACCAAGACGGCGATTCAAATCTGGCCTCCGTAACCCTCAATCAAAGTGCCCCACACCAGCTTGCAAGGTCAATGATGGACATCCTGGTGGAGGGGCACAGGACTAGCTGCCTGTTTGACACGGGCAGCACTGAGAGTTTTATTCACCCAGACACGGTGCAATGCTGCGGACTTGTGACACGGCCGGTAAGCCAGAGGGTCACCATGACTTTCTGGGTCGCATTCCACAGACATCCGGGGGGGATGTGTAGCGACATTGGTGGTGCAGGGCACAGAATATCGGAACTTTGCGCTACTGGTCATGCCTCAATTGTGCGTGCCTGTGCTATTGGGGCTGGACTTCCTGAGCCACCTAAAAAGTGTGACTATGGCATATGATGGGCCCCTCCCACCACGCACTGTCAGGAATCCTCAGTTTTGTGGGACTTCGTCATATACCCCGCTACTGCCCACACACACACACCCAGCACCATGCTGACAGCTGCGCTACTGACCCCACTTGCAGCCTCTCCACCCTCAAGATCCCTCCCCCACCACTGTTCACCAACCTGACCCCTGACTGTAAACCTGTGGCAACTAAAAGAAGCAGGTACAGCGCAGGGGACAGGGCCTTCATTCAGTTGGAGGTACAGCGGCTGCTCAGGGAGGGGATCATTGAGCCAAGCACAAGTCCTTGGAGGGCCCAGGTGGTTGTTGTTTGGACCGGGCAGGAAAATAGGATGGTCGTGGACTATAGCCAGACCATCAATAGGTTCACGCAGCTTGACACGTACCCCCTACCCTGCATCGCAGATATGGTCAACCAGATAGCTCAGTGCAAGGTGTACTCGACCATAGGTCTGAAATCCGTTTACCACCAGCTCCCCATCCGCCCGGAGGACCGCCCCTACACCACCTTCGAGGTGTGTGGCAGGCTCTATCACTTCCTGCACATCCCCTTCAGTGTCGCGAATGGTGTCTCTCTCTTCCAGAGGGAAATGGACCGGATGGTGGACCAGTGCCAAATGAAGGCCACATTTCCCTATCTGGATAACATCACCATCTGTGGTCATGACTGGCCAGATCACAACACCAAACTCCAACGATTTTTCCAAGTGGCCAAAGCCCTGAACCTTACTTGTAACAGGGACAAGTGTGTGTTCAGAACCACCTGACTCGCTATCCTTGGGTATGTCATGGAGAACGGGGTCATTGGCCCTGATCCCGACCGTATGCACCCCCTGTTAGAACTCCCTCTTCCCACCACCCTCAGAGACCTCAGACGGTGCCTGGGCTTCTTTTCCTATTACGCCCAATGGGTCCCTCATTATGCAGACAAGGCCCGCCACCTGGTCAAGTCCACCACATTTCCCCTTTCTGCCGAGGCCTGCATGGCCTTCAGCTGCATTAAAGGGGACATTGCCAAAGCAATGATGCATGTGGTAGATGAGACCATTCCCTTCCAAGTAGTGAGTGACGCCTCCGACTTCGCACTGGCAGGACTTCGCACCCTCAATCAGGCAGGCAGACCAGTAGCATTCTTCTCTCGTACCCTTCAAGGCCCTGAAATTCGGCACACCACGGTGCAGAAAGAAGCCCAGGCCATATTAGGCACTGGAGGCACTATCACCCGATTTTACCATTTCGTGAAAGCCCGGAACCTGCCTTAGTCCCTTGAGGACATCAGGACCATGACCAGGGACTACCAAGTCTGCGCTGAATGCAAACCGCACTTCTACCATCCTGAAAAGGCGCAACTTATCAAGGCCACCCGCCCCTTTGAGCGACTGAGTGTTGATTTTAAGGACCCCCTTCCCTCCACCAACTGCAATGCCTACTTACTCAACATTATCAACGAGTACTCGCAGTTCCCCTTTGCCATCCCATGCCCCGACACCACTGCCACATCCATCATAAAAGCCCTGCGCTAGCTCTTCACTCTTTTCGGATATCCCTGCTATATCCACAGTGATTGAGGGTCCTCCTTTATGAGTGACGAGCTGCGCCAGTACCTGCTGGCTAGGGGCATTGCTACTAGTAGGACCACGAGCAATAATCCCCGGGGAAATGGACAAGTGGAGAGGGAGAATGCCACAGTGTGGAAGGCCACTCGATGGCAGGAGGTCCTCCCCGAGGCACTCCACTCCATCCGCTCTCTGTTATGTACATCCACCAATGCCACCCCTCATGAGCACCTCTTTTCTTTTCCCAGGAAGTCTGCCACTAGGACCACCCTACCAGCTTGGCTGACATCCCCAGGGCCAGTGCTACTCCAGAAACATGCGAGGAGCAATAAATACTCCCCGCTGGTCGAGAGGATTCACCTACAACATGCGAACCTGATAGGAGGGAGGACATGGTCTCCGTCCGCAACCTGGCGCCTGCAGGAGCAGCAGACCACTACCCCGAACACTCCACGGTAATTATGAACCCTGTACCCACCGAGGTGTATACCCAACTGACACCGCGCACACCAAGCCCTACACAGACTCTTCACGACACTCCCATACCGGGCGCCTTGCACACGCATGAGGGATCACTGACGCCTAATGGGCTGACACCTCCAGTCAGGCCGGAACCAGCACAACCACTGTCTCCGGTGCAATCACCACCGGCACCTGTGCAATCACAGCCGGTGCTACCTGATAGACTTAACCTGTAAATATACTTGTAAGAAACTTCACCCCTTGGGGATTCTCTTTTAAAACAAAGGGGGGGGGGTGAATGTGGTGAACTACATATACCTGTCTGGATACGCCCCCCCCCCACTGACTGCTCCTGTGGCTCCTCCCACAGACCCCGGTATAAAGGCGATTGGAGGCACTGCCCCTTCCTCAGTCTCCAGGATGTTGTGTGGTGGTTGCTTGCTGCTTGTGCTTTCTTCCAGTCAATAAAAGCCTACCTTAACTCATGTCTCTGAGAGTTATTGATGGTGCATCAGTAAGAAATTTAGATCAATTTATAGAAATTCATTTTCACTTAGACAAAAGAATCTTTTCTGTTGATCAATGTCACAAAAGCCAAATTAAATCCATTGATTCAATGTTGTAAAACAATGAAACATGAAAACTTCTGAGAGATGTGAATACTTTCAGGGGATGTGAAAGCTTTTTATTCTGTGTATACTGTGTGGTTGTATTTTATTGATATTCTATATCTGCTTGTTATTTTATATCTGCGAGATTGAGGCCTCAAACCATGGTGTTGCCTATTTACAGCAGCCAGCATGTACCTATCCAGGAGTCTCTTAAAAGACCCTATCGTATCCACCTCCACCACTGTCGCCGACAGCTCATTCCACATACTCACCACTCTCTGAGTAAAAAAAACTTACCCCTGACATCTCCTCTGTAAATACATCCAAGGACCTTAAAACTGTGCCCTCTAGTGCTAGCCATTTCAGCCCTGGGAAAAAGCCTCTGCCTATCCACATGATCAATGCCTCTCATCATCTTATACACCTCGATCAGGTCACCTCTCATCTTCCATTGCGCCAAGGTAAAAAGGCAGAGTTCACTCAAACTATTCTCATAAGACATGCTCCCCAATCGAGGCAACATCTTTGTAAATCTCCTCTTTCTATGGTTTGCATATCCTTCCGGTAGTGAGGTGTCCAGAACTGAGAGTACTCCAAATGGGGTCTGACCAGGGCCTTATATAGCTTTAACATTATCTCTCGGCTCTTAAACTCAATCCCACAATTGATGAAGGCCGATACACTGTATGCTTTCTTAATCACAGAGTTAACCTGCACTGCAGCTTAGAGTGCCCTATGGACTCAGACCCCAAGATCCCTCTGATCCGCCACACTGCCAAGAGTCTTACTATTTATACTATAACTGTTCGTACTATGTTTTGCATCTTTGCCCTGGAGTAACACTACCTCATTTGGCTGTATTCATGAGTATTCAGGTAAGGTGAAGTAACAATTAAACTAGAATTGAATTGAATCAATTCACTTGATAAGACTTTCATTCCCAGAATAATTTTCATGAACCTCCTTTCAATGCTCTTCAATGTCAGCACATCTGTTCTTGGATAAGGAGCCCAAAATTGCTCACAATACTCCAAGTGAGGGCTCACAAATGCCTTATGAAGACTTAACATTACATCCTTGTTTATATATTCTTGTCCTCTCAAAATGAATGCTAACATTACATTTGCCTTCCTCACTACTAATTGAACATGCAAGTTAAGCTATAAGGAATCCTGCACAAGGACTCCCAAGTCTCTTTGCACCTCAGATTTTAAAATTTTCTTTCTGTTTAGAAAGCAGTCTATGCTTTAATTCCATCTATCAAACTACCTGACAAATACACTTCCCATCACTTCTGTTGGGAGTAGTTTAAACTAGTCTGACAGGGGGATGGAAACCAATATGTTAGAGTTTACAAGTGTTTGATGTAACAAACACTTTGATGTAACAAAGGAAGGACAAACCAATGATTGGGTACAAAAGCAAAGAATTAAATTGTACCACAGAGGCAAAATTCATGGGCGAAGAATGCAGGACTGAAGGTGCTGTATTTAAATGCACGTAGCATTCAGAATAAGGTAGACAAACTGGTGGTGCACTTAGAGATTGGTCGGTATGATGTCAGCATCACTGAGTCATGGCTGAAAAGACTGTGTCAAAAGGACAGGTAGGAAGGCATAGGTGAAGGTATGGTTCTTTTAGTTAGACATAGAATTACATCTTTAGAAAGAGGTGACATAGGATTAGAGAATGTTGAATCTTTGAAGGTGAAGTTTAGAAACTGCAAGGTTAAAAAAAATTATGGGATTCATATATAGGCCTCCAAATAGTAGCCAAGATGTGGGGTTGATATTGCAAAGGGTGCTGGAAAAGGCATTTAATAAGGGTAATGTCACAATTGTAATAAGGGACTTCAATACGCAAGGGGATTGGGAAAATCAGGTTAGTTTTGGATTGCAAGAGAGAGAACTTGTTGAATGCCTACAAGATGGCTTTTTAGAGGCTATTGGGTGTTGTGTAATAACCCAGATCTTATTAGGGAGCTTAACCTAGAGGAATCCTTCGGAGACAGTAATCATAATATGAGTGAATTCAAACTGCAACTTGAGAGGGAGAAGCATAACTGGCATTTCAAGAATCATTTGATTCTGGCATGGTCCCAGAGTACTGAAAGATTGCAAATGTCACTCATTCTTTAAGATGGTTGGAAGACAAAGGAGAGGAAATTATAGGCCAGTTAGCCTTGCCTCAGCTGTTGGGAAAGTGTTGAAGTCTATTATTAAGGATGAGGTTTCGAGGTACTTGGAGACTAATGATAAAGTAAGTGAAAGTTAGCATGGTTTCAGTGAAGGGAAATTTTGCCTGACAAATCTGTTATAATTCTTCGAGGAAGACAAAGCAGAGTGGACAAAGCAGAGACAGTGGATGTCATTTACTTAGATTTTTAGAAGCGCATTTGATAAGGTGCCTCTCATGAGGCTGCTTAACAAGATAAAATACAATGGAATTACAGGAAAGAACACTGAAGAGAGAAGTTAAGAGTGCTAAATGAGTTTGACCCAGCAGATAAGGTGAAGGAGAATCCTAAGGGTTTCTACAGATATGTTAAAAGCAAAAGGATTGCAAGGGACAAAATTGGTCCCCTGGAAGATCAGAGTGCCAAAAGAGATGAAAGAGATCTTAAATGGATTTTTTTGCATCTGTATTTATTCAGGAAATGGACACAGAGTCTATAGAAGTGAGGCAAAGCAAAATTGACTTCATGGATTCTATACAAATTATAGAGGAGGGAGTGTTTGCTGTCTTGAGGCAAATTAGGGTGGATAAAGGCCTGACAAGGTGTTCCCTTGGACTGTGGGAGGGAAGTGCAGGAAGTGCAGGGACCCAAGCAGAGATACGTATTTAGATCATCCTTAGTGACAAATGAAGTACTGGAGGATTGGAGGATAGCCAATGTTGTTCCAGTATTTAAGAAAGGCTCTTAAAGTAAACCTGGAAATTATAGGCCACTGAGCCTGACATGAGTGGGAAAGTTACTGGAAGGTATTCTAAAGGACAAAAAAATTAGTATTTAGATTGACATAGACTGATTAGGGATAGTCAGCATGGCTTTGTGCATAAGTCATGTCTAATGGATCTTATAGAGCTTGTCAAGGAAGTACCCAGGAAAGTTGACAAAGGTGACAAAGAATGTTGTCTCATGGACTTTAGCAAGTCTCATGACAAAGTCCCACATGGGAGGTTGGTCAAGAAAGTTCTTTCCCTTGGCATTCAAGATGAAGTAGTAAATTGGATTAGATATTAGCTTTGTAGTATGAACAAAAGAATGGTAGTAAATGATTGCCTCTCTGACTGGAGGACTGTGAATAGTGGAGTACCTCAGGGATTGGTGCTGGGTCTGTTGTTGTTTGTCATCTACCTCAATGATCTAGATGATACTGTGGTTAACTGGATCAGCAAATTTATCAATGACACGAAGATTGGAGGTGTAGTGGACAGCAAGGAAGACTATCAAAGCTTGCAAAGGGATATGTACTATCAAGAAAAATGGCAGATGGAATTTAATGCAGACAAGTGTGAAGTATTGCACTTCAGTAGAACAAAATAGGGTAGCTCTTACCCAATGATTTGAAGAGTGTGGTAGAACAAGGATCTGGAAATACAGGTTCATAATTCATTGAAAGTGGCAACAGAGGTAAACAGGGTCACAAAAACGCCTGTGGCACATTGGCCTTTATAAATCAAAGTATTGAGTACAGGAGATGGGATATTAAGATTACATCAGATGTTGGTGAGGCCTAATTTGGAGTATTGTGTGCTGTTTTGATCACCTACCTAGAAAAAGGTAAATAAGGTTGAAAGCTTACAGAGAAAATTTACAAGGATGTTGCCATGATTGGAGGACCTGAGTTATAAGGAAATATTGAATTGGTTATGATTTTATTCCTTAGATCATGGAAGATTAAGGGGAAATTTGATGCAGATAAAATTCTGAGGGGTATAGATAGAGTACATGCAAGCAACACACACAGAATGCTGGAGGAACTCAGCAGGGCAGGCAGCATCGATGGAAAAGAGTAGACACTTCAACGTTTCCGTCCAAGACCCTTCATCAGGAGTGGAAAAAAAGATGAGGAGTGGGGGGAAAGTGGAGGGAGAGGAGGAAGAACCACAAAGTGATAGGTCATACAGGTGGGGTGGGGGAGGTAGGGATGAAGTAAAGAGCTGGAAAGTTGATGGGCGAAAGAAATACCTGGCTGGAGAAGGAGGAATCTGATAGGACAGAAGGCCATGGAAGAAAGAAAAGTGGGAGGAGCACCAGAGGGAAGTGACAGGCAGATAAGGAGATAAGGTGAGAGAGAGAAATGAGAATGGGGAATGGTGAAGGGGTGGGGCATTACTAGAAGTTCAAGGAATCAATGTTCATGCCACAAGGTTGGAGGTGTTACGTACCCCGTAACTGGGTGTCTGACCAGCAGAGAAAGAAGAATCCGTTGGAGTCTGGTGGTACCAAACTAAAGGTGTTTATTAGTAAACTACACAATACAATATCAAAAATGCAAATATACATATAAAACAAGTTAGCAGTAATAAAACTAAAAGTGTAGGAAAAATAATAAGCTGTCTAGGGGTAATTGAATTGTCATACAAAAGTATAAAGTTCAGTTCAGTTCATGTGTGCTGAGGTAATTATGGTTGTTGGGTTGTAATTGTTGGAGAGAGAGAGCGAGCGAGCCAGAGGTAACAGCTACAACAGTCAAACCTTCCCTTGCTTTCTTAATCCGTCGTATCGTTGTTATGGTGGTCATTCAGCTATGACCCCTCCGTCCTTCAGCTAGACCGCTCTTCTGTGGTGGACTCGTCACTGTGACATGAGGTGGACACACACACAAGTCCCCACCGCCCCTGCTGTAACACTATGAGTTTTACTGACCGATCTCCTGGTTCGGTCTCCAAAGCCCCCCACCTCTCCTGTGGGTTCCAACACTCAATCAGTGTCCACTGGTGTGTCTGAAGGGTGTCTCTCCAGACCTGTCTTTTATCCCCACTCACAGGGTCTCAGCTATCCATCAACTCTGAATGATTGTGACCATCAAATCAGGCCACTCTTGCTATCTCCTGAGGAATGTTAACGAGCAAAGTAGTAGAAGGTAAATAATCCTTGTAGAAGTCATAATACAGTTAATCAACAGTCTCTCTCCCCCTCTTATCTGTAGCAAATGTTCTTGCCTGGGCTTTATCTCTCTCTCTCAATAGTAGCATAACAACAGCAATAGTTCATAGTTCTCAGGGGGGGAATGGGTCACTCTGCACCCCATTGTCCATCAGATCTGTTCATCACGCATACCAGAGGCTACTCAGACAGAATACTGTATTGCTCCTCCAACCTGAGTGTGGCCTCTCATCGTGACAGTAGAGGAGGCCGTGGACTGACATGTCGGAATGGGAATGGGAAGTGGAAGATCCCACTTTTTCTGGCGGACGGAGCCTCGATGCTCAGTGAAGCAGTTTCCCAATCTGTGTGGGGTCTCACTGATATAGAGGCCACACTGGGAGCATCAGATACAATAGATGACCCTGATAGACTCACAGATGAAGTGTCGCTTCACTTGGAAGGAATGTTTGGGGCCGAATAGTAGTGAGGGAGGATTGTGAGTGTGTGGAATGAGCTGCCAGCGCAAGTGATGCATGAAAATTTGATTTCAACATTTAAGTTTGTTTAGGTACATGGATGTAGTGGTACCGAGGGCTATGGTCCTGGTCCAGGTCAATGGGAATAGGTAGTTTAAATGGTTTGGTAAGGGCTAGATGGGCTGAAGAGCCTGTTTCTGTACTTTACCTTTCTATGACTGGAAAATTGCAAATGTTACTATACTCATTCAGAAGACATGGAAGTAAAAGACAGAAAATTATCTGTTGGCCATAAAGTTGTTGGTATCCATTATTAAGGATGAGATTTTGGGATACTTGAAGGCACGTGATAAACTAGGCTAATGTCAGCATTGTTTCCTTAAGAGAAAAATATTCCCTCATAATCTCTTATAAATAATGTCTTCTAACATGTATGGAAACAGGCACAACTGGTTGATGATAACCATGCATTAAAATTGGCTCCACACACAAAATGCTGGAGGAATTCAGCATGCCAGGGATCATCTATGGTGTGTTATTTGTATTTCCAGCATCTGCAGATTTTCTCCTATTTATGATTGAAAATTGGCCGACTGGCAGGAGACAGAAGGTGTAAATTAAGGGGTCTTTTCTGTTTGATTGCTGTTCTGCAGGGGTCAGTGCTGTGACGGCTTTTCACACTATATGTCAATTACTTCAGATGATGGAACTGATGGGTCATTGACCAAGTTTTCAGTCAATTCAAAGATAGGTGGTGTTGAGGAAACAGGCAGTCAGTAGAATGACTTAGAGAGATTAGGAGAATGTGCAAATAAGTGGCAGATGGAATATAATGTAGGCAAGTGCATGCTCATGTACTTTGGTAGAAGGAATAACAACTATTTTCCAAATGGAGGGCAAATTCAGAAATCAGAGAAATAAAAGCAATTAGGAGCCCTCTGGTCGGATAAACTCATTGTGCAATTAGAGATAATTCGATACCATGTTGTGGGCATCACCGAGTTGTGGCTCAAAGAAAATCATAGTTAGAAGTTTAACATCAAAGGATATACTTTGTATAAAAAGGCATTGGCGGTGGTATGGCTCTGCTGGTAACAGATAGAATTATATATTTAGAAAGAGGTGACAAGGCCAGAGAATGCCGTATCTTTGTGGATGGAGTTCAGATACTGCAAGGATAAAAAAACATTACGGGAATCATATACAGGCCAAAGAGTAGCCAAGATGAGGGTCTATCTTAGATTGGGTGTTGTGTAATAACCCAGATTTTATTAGTCAGCTTATCGTAAAGGAACCTTTAGGAGACAGTGATCATAATATGATTGACTTCATAATGCAATTGGAGTGGGAGAGCATAAATTACGTGTATCAGTATTGCTATGGAATAAAGGGAGTTATTGAGACATCAGAGAGGAGTTTGCTCAGGTTGAATTGGAGCAGGATACTGGTAGGGATGATGGCAGAGCAGAGGAGGCTGAAGTTTCTGGGAATAGTTCACAAGGCATAGTAAAGATATGTCCCACAGAAGTTGTTGTTTCTGTGAAGGGAAATCTTACCTGACAGATCTGTTAGAATTATTTGAGGAAGTAACAAGCAGTGTGGACAAAGCAGAGACAGTGGATGTTATTTGGTTAGATTTTTAGAAGTCATTTGATAGTGCCTCTCATGAGGCATCAAGTGACATGGTGAGATGGCAGGTGTATGGGGTTGAGTGCAATGGGGGATCAGCCATGCAAACTGGATGGGCTGAATGGCCTAGTTCTGCTCCTATGCCTTATGGTCTGGTGGGAATCCTGCACAAGTCCCTTTGACTGAAGTTTTTTGTACATTTGTATTTTCTCTCCATTTAGAAAATAGTCAACCCTTTTCCATTTATTAATTTCTTCTAACAAAGTGCATGGCCATGCACCTCCCGACACGGTATTCCATCTGCCACTTATTTACTTATTTGCCCATCCAGTCTAAATCCTTCTGTATCCACTGCACTTCCTCAAAACTACCTGCCACTTCATCTATCTGCATATTGTATTCACACTTTGCAACAAAATCATCAATTCCATCACCCAAATCATTGAAATATAACATAGAAAGAATTGATCCCAGAACAACACAATAAACTTCTGAAATGCTTGCACGAGGTCTCCTAACCTTTGATGTTTGAGGCCAGCCCGTGGGCATATTCAAAGTGAAAGATTATAGATTTCTGATCCCATCTCTCAGCAACACCACTCGCTCTTGCCACTCCCCCTTCGTTATCACTACTCTCCCCTCACTCTTACCATCCCCCCTTTGCTCTCTCGCCACTCTACCCCCTTGCTCTCCGCCACTCCGTCCCCTCGCTCTCTCGCCACTCTCTCCTTGCTCTCACTACACACCCTTCTCCCTTCACCACACTCTCTCCTCTCCTTCAGCTCACCTTGCTCAACCATTCTCTCCCTCCTACCCCCATCTCTCACACCACCTCTCTCACCTGCAACCCCTCTCTCACACCCCTCACCCCTTCCTCTTATTCCCCTCTCTCACCCCACCCCTTCTCACTCCGTCTCTCTCACCCCATTTCTTTCAATGCCCCGTTTCACCCCCACTCACTGCCCACCTCTCACCCCACTCTCTCTCCCTCTTCTTAACCTCTCTGTGGCACTCCCTCTCTTACTCACCACTTTCTTCTCTCTCTGTCACTCTCTCACCCCCCCTCAACAATCTATACCTCTCAACTGTCTCTCTTATTCCTCTCTCACCCCCTTCCTCACCCACCCCTCCCATCCTCCCTCACTCACCACACCTCTCTTTCTCTCACCCACTGTCACCCAACTCTCTCTCACTCACGCCTTCTTTCTCTGGCCTGCTCTTTTGCTGTCCCCACCTCTCTCAACCCACAATTTTCACACCCTCTCTCTTAACCCCTCAATCCCCTTTCACCATTCTTTCAACCCATCTCACCACCCTCTCACTTCTCTCTCATGCCCATCTCACTCCTCTCACCCCCTCTCTCAACCCCACTGTCACCCACCTCTCTCTAAGCTGCCCTCATACCCCATTTCTCTTAAGCCCCATCTCTCACCTGCTTCATCCTCAAACCCCTCAATCTCTCACTCCCGCTCTCTCAACACCCTCTATCACTCACATCCTTATTTCTTAAACCCCTCTTGTATCCCCTCATCTCTCATCACCCTCTCTCACCACCACTCTCCCAACCCCTCACCCTCCTCTCTTACCCCTCACACCCCATCTTTCAAAACTGCCAACTCTCTTAACCCACCTCACTCTCACCCCATCACCCTCCTCTATTTCTCACCCCCATTCTCACCTACCCTCTCAACCCCTTGCATTGCCCCTTTTTATCACCCCCTCTCAACTCCATCACACCTGCTCTTTCTCAACCTCTCAACTCCCACTCCCTCACACTCTCTCCCCCTTTTACCTAATCACTCTCACCCTTCTCTACCCCACTTCCCCTCCCCTCTCTTAACCCCATTCCCATTCTCACTCACTTACCTTCATCTCTCACTCCCCTTTGCTCTCACCACCCCCTTGTCAACCCCCTCTATCTCACTGCCCTTCACTCTTACTACCCTCTTTCATATTCTCTCACCCCTGCTCTCATTGCCCGTCTATCAGCCCCCATCTCACCACCCCCTCCACTTTCACCCCTCTCATCTCCTTCTGTCACTCCTTTCTCACCCCATCACCCATATCTCTCTCAAACACCATCTTTCTCAACCCCCCTTTCAATGACCCCTCTCACCCCCTTCTTTCTTACACAACCCTTCTCAACCCCCTTTCTCTCACTCTCATCTTTCATCAGCCCCCTCTCACCCCCTTCCTTTCTCACGCCGTCTATCATTCCCGTCACCATTGCTCACCCTTTCTCAGCTGCCCTTTCAGAACACCCAACTCTCAACCTCACTCTCATCCCCATCCTCCTCTCTCCCCTTTGCTCACAGCACCCCCTCACTCCCACTCTCATCGCCCCATTACCTCCTCTGTCACAATCCCTTTTTCAAACCCCACTCTCTCACTCAAACCCCATCTTTCTCAACCCCCCTCACCCCTCTCCGTTCTTTTTTTCAACTCTTCTCTCCCTTAACCCCTTTTCTCTTACCCACATCTCTAATCAGCCCGTCACACCCTTGTCACATCCCTCTCACAACCCCCCACTCCCCTTCACTCACACCATTTCTCACCACCCCTCTCGCTCAACCCCGTCACCCCCTTTCTCACCCACCACTCTCAATGCCCCACTCTCCTTCCTCACTACCCTCTCTCCACCCCCACTCTTTCTTTCAATCCCCATCACTCACAACCCTCTCTTGAACTTCTCTGCTTCTCTCAACTTCCTCCCTCACACCCCCTTCCACATCCGTCACTCTCAAACCCCTCTGCCCCACCCACTTTCTCACACCTCCTTACTGTACCCACTCTCTCACCCCCTTCACCCTTCCCTACACCTACTTCCACATTGCCTGTCTCAACCCCTCTCAAATCTCACTCCCACTCTCTGCACCCCCTTCTCATCCCCCCTCCACTTACCTACTCTCTCAACCCCCACTCTCACAACCTCTCTTAAACCACCTCACTTTCACCACCCTCTCACACCCTACTCCCTTCACTCTTTTCTCAACCCCCTACTCTCTGCTGCCCCTCTCACCCACCAGCTTGTTCATCCCCCTCACCCTCACCACCAACTCTCTCAACCCCTTCTCTTAACAGCCGAACCCCCATCTCACCACTTTCTCTCTCAACTTCCATCTCTACCTGCTTCACTCTCACCCTGTTGCAACTCCCACCCCTTCTCACACACCCCTTCTATCTTACCCCCTCTCCTTCAACCCCCCCCCCCCTCACCCCATCTCTCTCAATCGCTTTTATGCTCGGTTTGATGTCACTAATTCTGAGCCTCCGAGGAAAGCCACAACCTGGTCGTCTCTGAGGTGGAGGTACGCATATGTTTCCAAAGGAGGGGTCAGTTGCAAGGCTGCAGGACCAGACGGCATCCTGGGGCAAGTACTTAGGAAGTGTGCAACACAATTGGCAGGTGTGTTTACAGACATTTTTAATCCCTCCCTCTCCCTGTGCACAGTGCCCTCTTGCTTCAAATTATCCACCATTGACCCTGTACCAAAAAAGACCAAGGAAACATGCCTGAATGACTGGTGTGCTGTCACACACCTCAATAATAAGCAAATGCTTTAAGAGGCTGGTAAAGGATTACATTTGCAGCATACTGCCACCCAAACTGGATCCCTACAATGCGCCTACCTACACAACCTAACAAAAGATGACTCAATAGCCACTGCTCTACAAACTGTCCTTGCACATCTGGAGAAGGATGCTTATGTGAGAATGCTGTTCTTGGACTACATTTCAGCATTCAACACCATAATTCCCTCCAGGCTTGACAAGTTTCATTCGACATTTTCATATGAATTAATTTGGCCTTTCCCAGACCTTCTCTCTGCTTATTCTTGTTCAGGTATGGAGTTCCGGAGTTCTTTGACACTATCATATACTTATAAACTGTTATTATTGCCCATGTTAGTTTTAGTTTAGTGTTTGTTTCATATATATATTTTCTTTCACACATTTTTAATTTTTTTTCTTTTTCTTTTGATTATATAATTATATATGAAAAAAACAAAAATAGACTCGATTGATTAATGTACTTTTTTTTGTTGATGTTTAATAGGATATTATTATCCTATTATCAATGTAATTTCAAGTCTATTGTATTCATAACCTATTCATTATTATGTTATGTTTTTTTTATATTTATATGAAACTCAATAAAAAGATTGAAAAAGAAAGAAAGGCTTGACAAGAAGCTCAGAGACCTCGGACTTGACCCTTCCTTGTGCAGCTAGGTCCCTGGACTCTCAGACCTCACCTCTGCCCCCCAGAGCTATGACCTGAGCCCCCCCTTTTACTCCGTTCTGCTCCAATCTGCTCATTAAATTTGCCGACAACACTACATTGATTGGCCTAATCTCAAACAATAACGAGGTAGCCCACAGTGGTGTTAAGGAAACAACCTCTCCCTCAATGTCGCAAAAACAAAGGAGCTGGATTGGAGACAATCTAACTCTTATTGACATCAATAGATCTGGGGTTGAGAGGATAAACAGCTTCAAGTTCCTCAGCATTCACATCACCGTGAACCTTACATGGTCTGTACACACCAGCTATGTAGTGAAAAAGGCACAACAGCACCTCTTTCACCTCACACAGTTGAGGAAGTTTGGTATGGGCCCCCAAATCCTAAGAACTTTCTACAGGAGTACAATCGAGAACATCCTGGCCAGCTGCATCATTGCCTGGTACGAGAACTATACCTCCCTTAATCGCAGGACTCTGCAGAGAGTGCTGTGGACAGCCCAGAGCACCTGTAGTTGTGAACTTCCTATGATTCAGGACATTTACAAGGACTGGTGAGTAAAAAGGGCCCATAGGATCATTGGGGACCCTAGCCATCCCTACCAGCTGCAACCATCTGGGAAGCGGTACCGCAGTATAAAAGCCAGGACTAACAGGCTCTGGGACAGCTTTTTCCACCAGGCCATCAGCCTGATGAACTCACACCGGCTTGAGTGAACTCTATTGACTGTTCAATTTATTATAAATTACTATGATTGCACATTGCATATTTAAATGGCAACGTAACAAAGATTTTTACTTGTGTATGGTGAAGGACGTAAGAAATAAAGTCAATTCAATTCAAGAACAAATATAACACAAGCCATTCCCATGTAACAACACATGCCCATGTCGATTTTGTCAGTAAGTTGGAAAATGCACTAAAATAATTTCACATGGTAATAGTACTGCATTGAATCATATTAAAAGCACAGGAGATTGATAAGAGAGAACCAATACTCAAGAAGGAGAGTGAGAGAGCAAACTGCTTCTGCCATGTGTGAAAACAAAGATATATACGTACATCACACTTCTAAATTTAATATTATCCTGTGTGCTTGCTCATATGTATGTCCATAAATTGGACATTTGTGACCCTGGAATAGCTTATACATGAATAATGCTCTCTGTCTGCATAGATGGAGTTCTGGTTTCTCGTCTTCATCAGTCATCTATTCTCGTTTGAAAAATAAATCAAAGCAGTACAAATTTTGCTGAAGTTTAATTGAACACATGATTGCAACAAATTAACTAATACAATATAAATAATCTCTGAACTGGAACATGCAGGCTTTGGGAAAAACAAGAAAACTCAATTTAACAATTTGAACCAGTGGAAGTAATTTAACCCAACTATGTGCGGACAACCCAAACTAATTGTGGCAGAGCATCGTTTCTTGAGCTTTCCATTGATACAATGGTAAGATAAAAACTGATGGATTGTTAAGTAAGTGTTGTGTCCAACCTTGTCAAATTTCTTGTGGATGGCTTAGATGAAAGGCAACCCCAGTGAGGTAAAAAACACTTTTACATGGAAGGAAAACACAACATTGCTGTAGATATAAATCCTAACACTCTTAATTTTGCTACATTAGTAACAACCTAAATAATCTAGAGTAAATATACTGCAAGACAACAAACTTGGATCCCAAAAGTGATGAATCATGCCAAATGTGCCAACGGTGTTCAAAACACTTTAACAAGAACATATAAACAATTTAATAAACTTTTAATACACAGAGAATTATACATTTGTGCCTCAGTAAATTTCATAGTATAACAAATGAACACAATTATTTTAGAAAGCCAACTTCCATTCCCCCCCCCCAAACATATACAATTTGGAGATATTCAATTTATAATGCTTTAGAAATAAGACCCATGACTTGAAAGATGCAGGCGTTGTCCAATGTGATTATTGTTACCAAGTGGTAGTGTTGCTGACAATGGATAGCTAGGGTAAGAATAAGGTCTAGATGTGTACTGAAGCAAACTAGATGCAGAAGTTTGGAGAGATGCACCAACTTGAGATAAACTATTGACCGAGTTATTCCGACGCAAGCTGTAGTCTGTAAATACACAAAAATCATTTTATAGAAAGTATATAATTACAGAATTTTATTTCTACTAATTGAACTATATGCATTATAGTATATAGACAGTTGCTTTCAGAGACAGTTGTGTTATTATTGGAGGATTTATTTCATGAATTTTACAAAATTACAATTTCTTCAAAAATATGTCTGAAATTTTTTTAAATACTCATCACAGCAAGTAATCTTGAAGATTTACTATACAAGATAAATTTTGTCTTTATTCAACTGAATTGAATAAAGAGAAAATTCACTGACAAGTTCCATCGAAAATATGTGGTAACAATGAAGAATCGGTTATAGAGGACTTTTCATAGAAATTATGTAGTTATAAAATGCTTTACAATTGGGTAAAGTGCAAACATGAAAATAAAAGATATAAAGATGTTAGTTAAAACCAAGATTAAATAATAGGTTTTGAGCATGAAAGTGTCAACAGAGATCACATGATTGTCACCAAGTATGAAATGAATTATAAATCAAGGTTATCTGTACTTTTTTCGTCTGATCTTGGCCTGAACTTATTTCTGACTCTAACCCTGCTCTTTCAAAACAAGATTACACCTGATCATTTCTTTCCATATCCTCCGTTCGCATCACCCATTAAGAGATTAACTTTACCTTTCATTGCTAAAAATGTACACACATTGTACTGGTTCTGCGTTGTTTCCTATTCTAAAATCCCTCTCATTTTATTGAAGCTGAATTTTAAACATGGAATACAATGTGCAGCTACTAAAGTATATGTCTATCTAACACAGGCAACTAATAACTAACTTTTTTCACCCCTGACAAAACATTAATCCACAACCTTAAACAAGAGGAAGTCTGTGATGCTGAAAATTAAAGTAATATATACAAAGCGCTGGAGGAACTCAGAGGCCAGGCAGCATCTATGGAAAAGAGTAAATAGTCGACATAACAGTCTCTTCATCAGGACTAGAAAAAAATAAATTAGAAGTCAGGTAATAAGTTGGGGAGGTGGGGAAGGAGAGAAAGAAGTAGAAGGTAGTAGGTGATAGATGAAATTGGGAGAGGGAGTGGGTGAAGTAAAGAGCTGGGAAGTTGATTGGTGAAAGAGATAAAAGGACTAGAAAAGGGGAAATTTGATGGAAGAGGACAGAAGGACATGGAAGAAAAGGAAGAGGGAGGAGTACCAGATGAATGTGATGGGCAGGTAAGGAGAGAGAGGGAAATGGGAGAGGGGAATGTTGAAGGAGAAAGTGGGGAAAATGACCACAAGTTTGAGAAATTGATGTTCATGCTATCAGATTGGAGGCTACCCAGACAGAATATAAGGTGTTGCTCCTCCCACCTGAATGTAGCCTAATTGCGGCAGCAGAGGAAACCATGGACTGACGTGCACCTTTAGAAATTCCATGTCATTCCGAGCATCAGTCTATGTTCAACGTCATTCTGTTAAATTCCACTTCATTCTTGCCTTTCTTTAATTCAGTATCTAAAATAAAAACTTCTGGTATTCTCATTTGACATTTGACTAGCTTGCCTTCTTTTCTCTCATTGCTTTTATGGTTGCCTTCTGGTAATTTTTAAAAACTGCCCACTAATTTTTTATTTTGCCCACTAATATTCCCTCTCCTTTACTTTTATGCTATCTTTGACTCTCCTGTCAGCCACACTTGCCCCATCCTCTCTTTCAAATGCTTATTCTTTGGCACGAATTGATCCTGCATCAAGTTACTCTAAGAAACTCCAGTCACTGCCATCATCCCTGCTAGTGTCCCCTTCCAATCAACTTTGGCCAACTACTTCCGTATTTACAGCTCAATTACATCTCAGCTTCTCACTTTCAAAGTGCACAGTGGATTTTATGATCACTTCCTGTTTTTCATGTGCCTCCAAGAACCCCATAACCCCACCTTTAATAATTGATTCCAACATCTTTACAACCACTGAAGTTTAAACTAGCTGTCCTATAATTTCCTTTCTTCTGCCTACCTCCTTCATACAAAGTTGGGTGACATTTACAATTTTCTAGTCCTCTGAATAATTCCAGAATCCAGGTGATTTTTGAAAGATCATTACTAATGCCTCCATAATCTCTTGAGGTACACATTTCAGAACCCTGGATACCGTTTCAAATGTTTCAGCTTCCAAAGGACCTTCCAAAGTAATAGCAACAACACTGATTTCTGCCCCCGAAAACGTTCACATTTTTGGCATTCTGCTAATGTCTTCCACAGTGTAGACTGACACAAAATATTTAAGTTCTTCCCCTATTACTAACTCTTCATCATCATTTTCCAGCCATCCAATATCCAACTGGATAAAAAATATCTATTTTACTCTTATAAACCCCCAAAAACCTTTTCTTTCATCCTATTTTATATTATGGCTAGCTTACCTTCATATTTTTTTCTCTGTTTTTTTAAGTTGTCTTCAGTTGGTTTTTAAAAACTTTACTTCCCCATTCATTTATGTAATATTAGATGCCCTTTAGTTTGTTTTTATCCTGTCTTTGACTTCCCTTGTCAGCCATGGTTTCCTTTGGAATACTTCTTCTTTGGGATGTATCTATCCTGCACCTTCCAAATTGCTCCCAGAATCTCCAGCCATTGTGGTTCTGCTGTCATCCCTGCTAATGTCCCCTTCAATCAACTTGGCCAGTTCCTCTCTTGTGTCTCTGTAATTCCCTTTACTCCACGATAATATGATACATCTCTCTTTATTTTCTCCTTCTCAAACTGCAAGGTCAATTCATCCATATTATGATCACTAAGTGTTCCTTTACTTGAAGCTTCCAAATCAAATCTGGTTCATTACACAACATCCAATCCAGAACTGCCTTTCCCTAGTGGGCTCAATGTAAAACTGCTCTATAAATTCAGAAATCAGAGATGCAAAAGCAATTAGGAGTTCTCACACAGAACGAACTCATTGTGCAAGTAGAGATAATTCGATATGATGTTGTGAGCATCACTGAGCCGTGGCTGAAAGTAAGTCATAGTTAGAGGTTTACCATCAAAGGATATACTTTGTATAGAAAGGACAGACAGAAAAGCATAGGTGGTGGTGTGGCTCTGTTGGTAAGAGATAGAATTATATATTTAGAAAGAGGTGACAAGGCCAGAGAATGCCGTATCTTTGTGGATGCAGTTCAGAAATTGCAAGGATAAAAAAAAAACATTACGGGAATCATATACAGGCCAAAGAGCAGCCAAGATGAGGGTCTATCTTAGATTGTATTAATCATCTTAATGTAAAGGAATCTTTAGGGGACAGTGATCATGGTTCCAGTGACATCATTGTTGAGAATGGCAGCTTAAGTCACTAGCTCCTCCAGAAAAACACGTATTAAGCCCTGTTAACCCATCAAATATAGTATTTTTTGCAAGTATTTTAACTGATAAGAGGGGCAAGAATGGGGAAAAAGAATGGAAATTAAAAAAAGCAACACTGCAAAGCCTGCGGCCGAGAGGAGTGCAGCAAGCAGCTCTCCTACCCGACTGCATGCTAGCGAGGCGGACACTGGGCCTCGTTCAGGTGAAGCAGCAAATATGATCAAAATTTTAAAGAGATAAAGGAGTTCAAGAAAGATATAAAACAGCAGCTACATGATATTAAGTCAGAGCTCACCAACGTCAATCAAAAAATAGCGGCGGCAGAGACTTGAATTGAGAAGGTGGAAGATCACATTCAAAACGTGGCACAGATACTAAGTAAGGCAATAAAAATATTAAATCAACAAGAAGGTAAACTGCTTGACCTGGAGGGAAGATTATGGCAGAAAAATATTAGAATATACAACGTTCCTGAAGGAACAGAGGGCTTGTCTATGACGGAGTTTGTCGGAAAGTTGCTGCGGGACGCACTGGAGCTTCCCTTGTCTATGGAGCTGGAAATTGAGAGAGCGCATCATGCACTCATCCCGAAGCCTACCCAAAATAAAGCAGATAAGTCACGCTCAATAATAATAAAATTTCTTCGATACAGTACCAAGGTGGAGATTCTACAAAGGGCCTGGGGTAAGAAGAGGGTGTTTTTAGATGAAAGATTAATATATTTCAACCAAGATTACCCCCACCTCCGCGGTCCTGCAGAAATGTAAATAATACTTTGAAGTAAAGCGAATACTAAAGCAAGAAAGAATTAGATTTCAAACTCTGTACCCTGCTAAGCTTCGAGTGTTTTATCAAGATGGGATCCAACTGTATCAGACACTGGAAAAAGCGACTACAGACATGAAGGCCAGAGTGTTGCCCATCAGCGTGATTAAATCGAGGGAAAGCCTGGCAGAGGAATTATCCCGCTCCACTTGGGAAATAGTGCGAGAATCAAGAAGGGAGGAGACGGGAGGAGGCCGAAAGAGGTATATCAGGAAGAGACTGGGAGTTTTTCAAAGACTGCCCTCGCCCCCTCCAGAAGAGTCATAAGGTTTGGCTAAATTTAAAAATGTTGAGAAGCTAAACGGAGGCAAAAGTAGATGGTGATATACCTATCTCGAGAAATACTTATTATAATGTGGATTTTATATTACTTAGTTGTTATTCTTTAGTCACTCACTTACTCCTTTTTCCATACCAAAATGAAAAAATATGTATGTGCGCATATATGTGGATGCATGTAATATATATATATGTATATGTGTGTGTGTGTGTGTGTGTGTGTGTGTGTGTGTGTGTGTGTATATATATATATATATATATATATATATATATATATAGAGAGAGAGAGAGAGAGAGAGAGAGAGAGAGAGAGGAGGAGTACACAGGGAAATCTTTTCTGTGTAATGGATTTGTTCACTGACTTTTATGAATACTGCAATGGGGGCCCTCAACTCACAAGTAGGAGGGGTTATTCCCCAAGGCTAGATATTTCCTCTAGCTCAACGCAACGTCATCTACCAGAGACCTCAGCCTTGGAAACACTCATTTGTTGCCATTTTTGTTATTATTTGCGTTTCTTGGTCCTTATTTGTTCAGGGAGTAGATCGATTCTCCTAATTTCAATGATACATTGACAGATAAATACAGATGGCTAAGGACAAAGTAAAATTCATTTCTTTTAATGTCAATGGGCTATTAAATCCAATCAAACGTAATAGAATTTTATCCAAAATGTAAAAAGAAAAAGCACATGTAGTATTTTTACAGGAAACTCATTTGTGATAATGAGCATAGAAAACTAAAGAGAATGGGCTTCACTAATTTGTTTTTCTCCGCATATAAATCAGGACATAAGAGAGGAGTTGCTATTCTTATCTCAAACTAAATTTTGAAAAAGTATTTGAAATGGGAGATAAAAGAGGGCAGGTATATTCTGGTAAAGGGGAATATAGACGGAAATTCAGTTACTCTATTGAATATATTCGCACCCTGCGAAGTGATACTGGTTTCTTTCAGAAAATTACTGATATTATGGTAGCAGAAACAGAAGGTCTCCTGATACGTGGGGGAGACTTAAATTTACAATTACAATCAAACTTAGACTCTTCCAATAGAAAAACCTATGAAACAAAATCCTTACATAAGAAAGTTAATACACTTTTTGAGGATGTTGATTTAATTGATATATAGAGGGACTTTTCCCCCACAGAAGGGATTACACTCATTATTCTGCTCCCCATTCTGTATATACAAGAATAGACTATTTTGTAACAGTTGGAAAAGACAAACACAAAATAAACGCCTGTGGAATTGGGACAATGGATGTAAGTGACCATGCACCTATGTATTTATCTGTTGATTTTGACTAACAACCAAAGAATACTATTTGGAAACTAAATTCAAGTCTACTCAATGATCCGTACTTTAAGGAACAAATTAAAAAAGAAATTGGTCTCTACTTAGAATTTAATGATAATGAGAGGTTTCGACTCCCATTTTGTGGGATTCTCTGAAGACTATCTTAAGAGGGAAAATTATAGTGATATCTTCATACAAGAAAAAAATAAGGAATAAAACATTAGAGGAATTACAAGATAGGCTGAAGGAACTAGAGAAAAAACACAGATTGAATTTGGCACAGGATACATTAGGGGAAATTTTAAAAATTAGGAATGAAATTAATAGTTTGGCTATGCAAGAAATCAGGAAAAATTTAATGTTTCTGAAACAGAGACATTATGAAAGTGGATCAAAATCTGTGAAAATACTGGCGTGGAGACTGAAAAAAAAAGATAGCAGAACATACAATTCATAGAATTAAGGACCCAAGAACAAAAATAAGAAAACATAAGCTAAGAGAAATTCAAGAAGCTTTTGAAATGTTTTACAAAACTCTATATTCCAAAGTTCCAGGGGGAAGCATAACCCAAATTGACATCTTCTTGAATTCTCTAGACACTTTAAGCGAAGAACAAAATAGAACGATGACTGCTGACATAACTGAAGTTGAATTAAAAGCTGCAATTAGTAGGCTTAAAGTAGGCAAGTCACCGGGATCAGATGGGTATATGGCAGAGTGGTACATTAATTAAATTAATTCCTGTTTTACTCCCCACACTGAACTGGGCTCTAAAAAAAGCACAAATGCCACCCAGTTGGAAAGAAGTGATAATCTCAGCTATACTGAAAGAAAGCAAGGATAAAATGGAATGTGGGTCATTTAGACCAATATCCATTCTTAATGTAGATTATAGATTATTTACCTCCATCATGGCCAAACGATTACAGGAGTTTCTACCCATACTGATACGTAATGATCAGACAGGTTTTATACGACAAAGCCAAACACAAGACAATATACAAAGGTCATTATGGATTATATACAAAAAAATAAAATCCAAGCAATAGTGATAAGCATGGATGCTGAAAAGGCATTTGATTCGGTTAATTGAAATTTTCTTTACAGAGTTTTACATAGATTTGGTTTCCAAGACACAATTACTAAAACTATACAGACACTATATGACAACCCTACTGTTAGGATTAAAATCAATGGATATTTGTCAAATTGTCTTACCCTTGAAAGGGGCATGAGACAGGGTTATGCATGGCCACTGCTACTCTTCACATTATATCTGGAACCATTAGCTCAATACATCAGACAAAATTAAGATATCAAGGGAATCATTATCAAAGGGACAGAGTATAAATTGGCTTGTTACACGGATGACATTTTGATTTATCTCGGGCAACCAACATACTCTTTACCTAAATTGATGCAATTTAGAATAATATGGTCAATTATCAGGATACAAGATCAACATAGATAAAACCCAATTACTCACATATTACTATAGCCCACCAAGAGAAAATGAAAGTAGATATCCCTGGGCATGGCAAACAGAGTCTTTCAAATATTTGGGCATCATTATGCCAAAAGATTTGGCAAAATTATCAGAATGTAATTATCAGCCTTTATATAAAAAATTAAGGAAGATATGGCAAGATGGAACCTGATTCATTTTTTCAGTCTCAGTTCAAGGATGGAGTCTATTAAAATGAATATACTGCCCAGACTGTTATATCTCTTTCAGACCCTACCAATAGAGATTAATCAAGATCAATTCAATGGTTCAATAACTAGATGTTATCAAGGTATATTTGGCAGGGTAAAAGGCCTAGAGTTCGTCTCAAAACTTTGCAATTAGCAAAGGAATAGGGGGGATGGGGCCTACCCTCTTTTAGAGATTATTATTTTGCAGCACAGTTGAGAGCTGTGGTATGTTGGTGCAAACCATCATATGACGCTCAATGGAAAAACAATGAGGAGCGGGTACTTCCCATCCCCATACAAGCAATTTTGGCTGATAACAACCTTCAAAGGTGCATAGATACTATTGATAACCCATGGATGAAACTGACTCTTAAAATATGGAAATCTACTATAAAAGAATATAATCTAGAGGGAGATACTGCAATTCTTAAATGGTGTGCATATGACTCAGATTTTATACCAAATAAATTGGATGCTAGGTTTAAGGACAGTTCTTATTACAGTTCTTTGCAGCATAATGAAAGAAGGAACACTGTTCAGTTTTGAAATGCTTAAAATGCTTAAGTGCTTAAAATACTTATTAGAAAAACAAGATTTTTATTAGTATTTACAGATGTGACAATATGTTAATAAGACACTTAAAAATGTAACCAATGCAAGTACATGCTTGATAGAGCTATTTAGAAAACCATATAATTTAGATAACAGTAGTAGAATCATCTCAAGCATGTATAAGGGGTTGTCAAATCTTAAAACACATTTGACTTCATACATTAAAACAAAATGGGAGAAGGAAGTAGGGATAATTATATCTGAGGAAGAATGGACAATAATATGGAGGTATCAATGGAAGTGTACCAGTTCACAGAAATGGAGGGAGTTTGGTTGGAAAAACTTGATAAGATATTTTATTACACCCTCTCAGAAATCCCATTTTGATAGTAACCTCCCTGCTTGCTGGAGAAATTGTAGAAATCAAAATGCAAATCATTATCCTATTTTTTGGGACTGCCCTGGTATCAAAGACTATTGCAGGGGGATACACAATGCACTACAAGACATCTTTAAATGTGAAACACCCTTAGAGAGTAACACCAGATATTTTGGATATATACCTCAAGAATGGCTGAAAAGAGATAAATATTTAATGAATATACTGTTGGTGGCTGGTAAAAAGACTCTTACTAGGAAATTGTTATCACAGGAGATCCCAGCTTAAAATGCATGAATGGAAATTACAATGGGCATTTACAAAATGGAGAAGATTAACAGCATCTGTTAATCATAAGCTGGAACAATTTGATTCATACTGGGAAAAATGTTTTAACTACATAATGCCTCATAGGCCTGATTTTGTTCTCACAAATCAATGAATCTGTTGTAAAAAACATTACTCCGTACTTGTACATAGTTTTTTCCTTTTGCTTGTTTTCTCTTTCCACTCTTTTCTATAAGTGTATACCTCAGATAAATACTATGTGGAGATTTGTGACATACATGATTATATGATATATATGTACAATGTCTGAAATACATCTTTTGGAAATGTTTGATGAACTTCAATTAAAAAATTAAAATAAAAAGGAGACAGTGATCATAATATGATTGACTTCATGCTGAAATTGGAATGGGAGAAAAAGGTCACATGTATCAGTATTGCTATGGAATAAAGGTAATTACTGAGACATCGGAGAGGAGCTTGCACAGGTTGAATTGGAACAGGATACTGGTGGGGATGATGGCAGAGCAGAGGTAGCTGAAGTTTCTGGGAATAGTTCACAAGGTGCAGTAAAGATATGTCCCAAAGAAGTTGTTGTTCTCAAATGGCAGGGCAAGGCAACCGTGGCTTACAATGGAAGGACTACATAAAAGCTGAGGAAAGGGCACAGAAGTGAGTGGGAAGTTGGATGATTGGGAAGCTTTTAAAATCCAACAGAAAGCAACTAAAAAAACTATAAGGGAAAAGATGAAATATGAGGACAAACTGGGGGATAATATAAAGCACGATACAGAAAGTTTTTCAGTTATACAAAGAGTAAAAGGGAGGTGAGAGCTGGTATTGCACCACTGGAAAGTTATGCTGGTGAGGTAGTATTAGGAGGCAAAGAAATGACAGATGAACTCAATGGGCACTTTGCAACACTCTTCACTCTGGAAGAACATAGCTGTATGCTAGAAGTCCATGAGAGTCAGAGAGCAGGAGTAAGTGCCATTGTCATTACAAATGAAAAAGTGCAAGGCAAACTCAAAGGTGTTAAGGTGGGTAAGCCACCTGGACCAGATGGACTACATCCCAGAGTCCTGAAAGAGGTTGTTGAAGAGATAATGGATGCAATGCTCATGATCTTTCAAGAATCACTTAAATCTGGCATGGTCCCAGAGGACTGGAAATTTGCAAATGTCACTCCACTCTTTAAGAAGGGAGGGAGACAAAAGAGAGGAAATCATAGGTTAGTTAGCCTAACCTCAGTGGTTGGGAAAGTACTGGGATTCCATATTTAAGACTAAGTTTTGGGGTAAACATGAGGGAATCTACAGATGCTTGGAAATTCAAACAACAACACACAGGTCTCTTCAAATGGGTCTCGGCCCGAAACGTCGACAGCGCTTCTCCCTATAGATGCTGCCTGGCCTGCTGTGTTCCACCAGCATTTTGTGCGTGTCGAAGTTTTGGGGTATTTGGACATTAATGATGAAGTCAAAGTCAACATGCTTTCTGTGAAGGGAAATCTTGCCTGACAGATCTGTTAGAATTCTTTGAGAAAGTAACAAGCAGTGTGGACAAAGCAGACGGTGGATGTCATTTACTTAGATTTTTAGAAGTCATTTGATAAGGTGCCTCTCATGAGGCTGCTTAACAAGATAAAATAGAATGGCATTACTGAAAAGATTAAGCAAGAATAGAAAAATGACTGACAGGTAGGAGGTAGCCAGTGGGAATAAAAGGGGCCTTTTCTGGTTGGCTGTCAGTAACTCGTGTTGTTCCTCAGGAGTCAGTATTGGGACTGCTATGTTTCACATTGTTTGTCATTGATTTTGATGGTGGAATCGATGGCTTTGTGGCAAAGTTTGTGGATGACAGGAAGATAGGTGGAGGGGTAGTGCTGAGGAAGCAATACGCAGCAGGACAGACAAATGTCAAGAATGGGCAAAAAAGTGGCAAGTGTTCCATACAATGTATGATAATTCATTTTGGTAAAAGGAGATTGCAATAGTATAAATGTAAATGGGGAGAAATTCAAATATCAGAGGTGCAAAGGGATTTAGGAGTCCTTGTGCAAGATTTCCAGAAGTTTAATTCACAGGTTGAGTCTGTGGTGAAGAAGGTAAATACAATGTTGGCGTTTATTTCAAGGGGAGCAGAATGTAAAAATGAGGAAATAATGCTGAAGCGTTATAAGACACTTGTCAGGCCAAACTAGGAGTACTGTCAACAGTTTTGGGCCTCTTATCTCAGAAAGGATATATTGTCATTGGAGTGAGTCTGGAGGATGTTCACGAGGTTTCTTCTAGGAATTAAGGGGGATGAGGAGCTTTTGGCAGCTTTAGGCCTGTACTCATTGGAATTTAGGAGAATATGTGGGGGATCTCACTGAAACCTACCAAATTTTGAAAGGACTAGGTAAGGTAAATGTGGCGAGAATGTTTCCTCTAGAAGTAAACCCTCCTACCACGTCTCAGTGGCTTTTTCAAACTATTTCTTATCTGAGTTTGGAAAAAATTAGGAGCACTATTTTTGACTCGTCAATTAAATTTGAAGAAACTTGGGGACCGTTCATCCGACATTTTCATGTGAATTAATTTGGCCTTTCCCAGACCTTCTCTTTGTTTATTCTTGTTCAGGTATGGAGTTCCGGAGTTCTTTGACACTATCATATACTTATAAACTGTTATTATTGCCCATGTTAGTTTTAGTTTAGTGTTTGTTTCATATATATATTTTCTTTCACACATTTTTAATTTTTTTTTCTTTTTCTTTTGATGATTAGTTTTGTTTCTTTTCATATATAATTATATAGACTTGATTGATTAATGTACTTTTTTGTTGTTGATGTTTAATAGGATATTATTATCCTATTATTAATGTAATCTTAAGTCTATTGTATTCATAACCTATTCATTATTATGTTATGTTTTTTTATATTTATATGAAACTCAATAGAAAGATTGAAAAAGAAAAAGAGAATGTTTCCTCAAAAATAACGGACAACCATTTAGAACAGAAGTAAGGAGGAACTTTTTTAGCCAGAGTGGTGAATGTGTGGAATACTCTGGCACAGGCTTTGGTGGAGGCCAAGTCTGTGGATATATTCAAAGTGGAGGTTAAAAGATTCCTGATTGGTCAGGGCATCAAGGGATATGGTGTACAGGGTGTATGGGGCTGAATGGGATTTGGATCAGCCATGATGAAACAGCAGAGTGGACTCAATGGGCTAAAAAGCCTAATTCTGCTCCTGTGAAAAAGGCAGACACAACCCACAGAGGATGAAGTATTCTAAAGGCAAGATGACACAACCATGGCCAACAAGAGAAGTCAAAGCCAACATAAAAGCCAAAAAGAGGGCATTTAACAGAGAAAAAAAAAGTGGGAAGTAGTGGATTAGGAAGATTTTAAAATTAACAGAAGGCAACTAAAAAACCATTAAGAAGGTCAAGATGGAATATGAAAGTAAGCAAGCCAATAATATTAAAGAACATAAGAAATAGGAGCAGGAGTAGGCCATCCAGTCCATCGAGCCTGCCCCGCCATTCAATAAGATCATGGCTGATCTGTCCATAAACTCAGCTCCATTTACCTGCCTTTCCCCATAACCCTTAATTCCCCTACTATGTGACTATCTATCAGTTTCTTCAATATATTTCATGAAGAAGCCTCAACCACCTCCCTGGGCAGAGAATTCCACAGATTCACCACTCTCTGGGAAAAACAGTTTCTCCTCATCTCTGTCCTAAATCTTCTCCCCTGAATCTTGAGGGAACGTCTCCTAGTTTTAGTTTCACCTACCAATGGAAACAACTTTCCTTCTTCTATCTTATTTATCCCCTGTATGTTTCCATAAGATCCCTTCTCATTCTTCTGCATTCCAGAGAGTATAGTCCCAGGCAACTCAATCTCTCCTCAAAAATTAACTCCTTCATCTCTGGAGATGAACCTGGTGAACCTCCTCTGCACTGCTTTCAAAGCCAGTATAATCCTTCCTCAAGTACGGAGACCTGAACTGCACACAGTACTCCAGGTGCAGTCTCACCAGTACCCTGTATAGTTGCAGCATGACCTTCGAGCTCTTGAATTCAATCCCTCTCTTTTTGCGATTCATGCAAAGCACTCCCAAGCCCCTCTGCACAACAGCATGCTGCAATCTTTCACTATTTAAATAATGATCTGCTCTTCTATTACTCCTTCCAAAGTGGATGACCTCACAGTTACCAATGTTGTATTCCATCTGCCAGAGCCTGGCCCACTCACTTATCCTTCTGCAGACTCTCAACATCCTCTGTACAATTTGCTTTTCCAATCAGTTTAATGTCATCAGCAAATTTTGCTACGCTACACTCAGTCCCCTCTTCCAAATCATCAAAGTAAATGGTAAACAACTGCGGGCCCAGCACTGACCCCTGCGGCACCCCACTCACCATTGACTGCCAACCAGATAAACACCCATTTATACCAACTCTCTGCCTTCTATTTGTTAACCAGTCCACTATCCATGCCAATATACTCCCTCCAATGCCACGCATCCATATCTTATTTATACGTCTCTTGTGTGGCACCTTATCAAACACCTTCTGGAAATCCAAGTATGTGACATCCGTTCGTTCCCCTCTATCCACTACACTCATTATGTTCTCAAAGGGCTCTAGAAAGTTTGGCAAACAGGACCTGCCCTTTCTGAATCCATGCTGAATCTGTTTAATGGAATCACTCCATCTAAATATTTTGCTATTTCTTCCATAATGACAACTTCAAGCATTTTCCTGACTACAGATGTTAAGCTAACTGTCTTATAATTGCCCGTCTTTTGCCTACATCCTTTTTAAAAAAAGTGGCATGACATTTGCTGTCTTCCAATCCGCCATTACCTGCCCAGAGTCTAGACAATTTTGGTTAATGATTACCAACGTATCTACTTTTACCTCTGCTAATTCCCTCAGCACCCAGGGATGCATCCCATCAGGACCAAGGGACTTATCTATCTTCAGTCCACTAGTTTGCTCATCACTATCTCTTTAGTGACAGTGATTTTACCAAGGTCCTCACCTCCCATTTCATCCTTAACATCTTCTTTGGCATATTAGATGTGTCCTCCACCATGAAGACCAACACAAAATAGTCATTCAATGCCTCAGCCATTTCCTTATCACCCAATATCAATTTCCCCTTCTCAACTTCCAAGAGACCTACATTGACTTTAGCTACCCTCTTCCGCTTAATGTAAAAACTTTTGCTATCTGTTTTTATATTTTGTGCTAATTTCGTACTCTATTCTCCCTCTCCTTATTTTTTGTTTAGTTGTTCTTTGTTGCTTTTTAAATTTTCCCAATCCTCCAGCCTCCCACTACTCTTCGCGACTTTGTACACATGAGCTTTTAATTTGATACTATCTTTTATTTCCTTAGTTATCCAAGGTTGGCTCTCCCCACACTTACTGTCCTTTCTTTTGACTGGAATATATTTTTGTTGAACACTGTGAAAAATCTCTTTGAAAGTACTCCACTGGTTCTCAACTGTCCTGCCAAATAGCCTGTGCTCCCAATCCACATTAGCCAACTATTCCCTCATCCTGTTGTAGTCATGCCAAAGGACCTGTATTGTGCTGTAGGTTTTCTATGTTTTTATGAATCTTAGCACTGCATTTGCCTTCCTCACCACTGACTCTACCTTTCTGCACAGGAACTCCCGAGGCCCTTTGCATCTTAAATTTTTGGACTTGCTCCATTTAGAAAATAGTCTGCCCATTTATTTCTTCGACCAAAGTGCATGACTTTGTATTTCATTTGCCACTCTCTTGCCCATTCACCTAATCTAAGTCTTTCTGCAGCCTACCTGTTTCCTCAACACTGCAAGCCCTTCCACCGAACTATCATCTGAAAACTTGTATCAAAGCCGTCTATTCCATCATCTAAATCATTGATATGCAGCATAAAAAGAAGTGGTCCCAACATCGACCCCTGCAGAGCACCACTAGTCGCTGGCAGCCAACCAGAAAAGGATCCTTTTATTCCCGTTCACTGCCTCCTACCGATCAGCCAATGCTCTAATAATGCCAGTAATTTTCCTGTAGTAGCATAGGTTCTTAACTGGTTAAGCTGCCTCAAGTGTGGCACCTAGTCATAGGCCTTCTGAAAGTCCAAATCTACAACATCCACTGCATCCCCTTTATCTATCCTACTTGTAATCTCCTCAAGGAATTCTCAGAGCTAGGGTGTTGAATCAGAGGGACATTAGGACAGCGTGTGTCCTTTGTTTCACGGAATCCTGGTTAACCCCTTCTGTACCAGATGCAATGATTCAAACCAACTGGTTTACTATACACTGTCAGGATAGATCTATAGAGTCTCTCAAAAGCAGAGGGATGGAGGAGTATGCCTCATGATTGGCATGGTTCCGGAGGACTGGAAGGTCACAAATGTAGTTCCGCTGTTTAAGAAAGGAGGGAGGCAGCAAAAAGAAAATTACAGACCTATTAGTCTGACATTGGTAGTTGGAAAGTTATTGGAGCCCATCCTCAAGGACAAGGTTATGAAATACCTCGAGGTGCATGACAAGATAGGCCCAAGCCAGCATGGTTTCATGAAGGGAAGATCCTGCCTCACCAACCTATTGGAATTTTTTGAAATAATCTCAAATGAGATTGACAAAGGAGGGGCTGTGGATGTTGTGTATTTGGATTTTCATAAGGTGTCACATAAGAGGCTGCTTAATAAGATGAGAGCCCATGCAATTACAGGAAAGATATTGGAATGGGTGAAGCATTGGCTGATAGGTAGAAAGCAAAGAGTAGGAATAAAGGGGTCCTATTCTGGTTGGTTGCGGGTTACTGGTGGAGTTCCGCAGGGGTCGGTGTTGGGCCGCTTCTTTTTACACTGTATATCGATGATTTAGATTATGGATTTGTGGCTAAGTTTGTGGATGATGCCAAGATAGGTGGAGGAGCAGGAAGTGTTCAAGAAATGGCAGATGAGGTACAATGTTGAGAAATGTACAGTTGTACATTTTGGAAGAAGAAGTAATCGGGCAGATTACTATTTAGATGGAGAGAAAATTCAAAAATCATAAGTGCAAAGGGACTTGGGGGTCCACATGCAGGATACCCTAAAGGTGAACCACCAGGTTGGATTGGCAGTAAGGAAAGTGAATGCTATGTTGGCATTGAGGAATAGTGTATAAGAATAAGGAGGTGTTGATGAGACTCCATGGAGCACTGGTGTGACCTCATTTGGAATACTGTGTGCAGTTTTGGGCCCCCCTATCTTAGAAGGGATGCAAGTGATGTTGGAGAGAGTTGAGATTTGCGAGGAGAATTTCTGGAATGCAGGGGCTAACATATGAAAAGCGTTTGTCGGCTCTTGGACTGTAATCATTAGAGCATAGAAGAATGAGAGGGGATCTCATAGAAACATTTTGAATGTTGAAAGGGTTGGACAGAGCAGATGTGGAAAGGCTGTTTCACTTGGTGGGTGAATCCAGGACAAGAGGCCACAGTCTTAGAATTAGAGGGTACCCATTTAAAACAGAGATGAGGAGAAATTTTTTTAGCCAGAGGGTCATGAATTTATGGAATTCGTTGCCACATACAGCTGTGGAGGCCCAATCATTGAGGGTGTTTAAGGAGGAGATTGATAGGTATCTAATTAGTCAGGGTGTCAAGGGATAGGGGAAAAAGCTGGAAACTGGAACTAGATGGGAGAATAGTTTAGCTCATGGTGGAGTGGCGGAGCAGACTCAATGGACCGAATGGCTACTTCTGCTCCTCTGTCTTCCATTGTGAACTTGTGTTGTGTTATGATCAACTCTTCTTGGTGCACAAACATCAGTGCTGTCCTAATTCTGCTCACTAGACCTGGAATATATAGCAGTTTAGTGCTGTCCTTTTTACCTACTACAGGAGACTTCCGGGGTCATTTTGGTAGTGCCATACATTCCACCTTAGGTCAATGTCAATCAGGCTTTAGATGATCTTAGCAATGGGATCAACCTTCATGAAACAACGCACCCTAATCCTTCACCATCATTTTGGGGGATTTTAACCAGGCTAGTCTGAAACAATCACTTGCAATACCAAAGGAAACAATACACTGGACCACTGTAACACCACCATCAAGAATGTCTACCATGCTATACCATGCCCTCACTTCGGGAAGTCTGATCACCTGGCTATACTACTCCCTGAGTATAGGCAGACACTGAAGACTTCAGCACCTGTAGTGACAACCAAGAAGGCATGGAAAAAGGAAGCACAGAAGTGCTTATAGGACTGTTTTGAATCAGTGGACTGCTGCAGTTGTTACTGACTTTATTAAAACCTGTGTGGATGAGTGTGTGCCTATGAAGATTTACTGTACATTCCCAAACCAAAAGCCCTGGATGAACCAGGATGTATGTCATCCGCTGAAGGCTAGATCTGTGGCATTCAAGTCTGGCGACCCAGGTCTGTACCAGGAAAGCAGGTATGATTTACGGAGGGCTATTTCAAGGGTGAAGAGACTATTTCAAATGAGGTTGGAGGCGACATCTGATGTACAATTACTCTGGCAGGATTTGCAAGACATCACTCCCTAAAAAGCGAAACCCAAGAGCATAAGACCATAAGATATAGGAGCAGAAGTAGGCCATTCGAATCTACTCTGCCATTCAATCATAGCTAATCCAATTTTCCAGTCATTCCAATTCTCCTGGCTTCTCCCCCATACCCTCTGATGCCCTGGCTAATCAAGAACCTAAATATATCTGCCTTAAATACACCCAATGACTTGGGCTCCACAGCCATTTGTGGAAACAAATTCCACAGATTTACCACTCTTTGACTAAAGTAATTTCTCTGCATCTCTGTTCTAAATGGATGTTCTTCAATTCTGAAGTCATGCCTTCTTGTCCTAGACTCCCCGACCATGGGAAATAACTTTGCTATATTAATCTGTTCAGGCCTTTTAACATTTGGAATGTTTCTATGAGATCCCCCCTTATTCTCCTGAACTTCAGGGAATACAGTCTTAGAATACAGGCTGCCAGACATACCTCATACAGTAATTCTTTCATTCCTGGAATAATTCTTGTGAATCTTCTCTGAATCCTCTCCAATGTCAGCATATCCTTCCTAAAATAAGGAGCTCAAAACTGCACACAATACTCCAAATGTGGTCTCATGAGTGCCTTATAGAGCCTCAACATCACATACTTGCTCTTATATTCTAAACCTCTAGAAAATGAATGCCAACATTGCATTTGCCTTCTTCACCGCTGACTCAACCTGGAGGTTAACCTTTAGGGTATCCTGCACAAGGACTCTCAAGTTTCTTTGCATCTCTGCATTTTGAATTCTCTCTCCATCTAAATAATAGTCTACCTGTTTATTTCTTCCATCAAATTGCATGATCATACAATTTCCAACATTGTATTTCATTTGCCACTTCTTTGCCCATTCTCCTAAACTATCTAAATCTCTTTGCAAGCTCCATTTCCTCAACACCAATCACTCTTCCACCTATCTTTGTATCATTGGCAAATTTAGCCACAAATCCATTAATCCCGTAGTCCAAAACATTGACAGAAAAAAGCAGCCAACCCAACACTGACCTCTGTGGAACTCCTGCTATAACAGGCACCCAGACAGAATAGGATCCCTTTATTCCCACTCTTTGCTTTCTGACAATCAACCAATGCTCCACCCTTGCTAGTAACTTCCTTGTAATTCCTTATCTTGCTAAGCAGCCTCCTGTGCGACAGCTTGTCAAAGGCCTTCTGAAAACCTAAGTACATCAATTCACTGCATCTCCTTTGTCTACCTTGCTTGTAATTTCATCAAAAAAATTGCAGTAGGTTAGTCAGGCAAGATTTTCCTTGCAGGAAAATTTTCCTTTGGCCTATCTTGTCATGTGCCTCCAAGTACTCTGTAATTTCATCCCTAACTACAATGGATAACAAATTTTTTCAAAAGTGTTACTTCCTCAGAATTTTTTTCTGTTTATGATAGACTGCTTGAAGATGAACACAAATATAATTTCAGACTACTTGTATCATTCAGGAATTTGGAGAAACAACAAATTAACTTTTATTGAATATAATGTGTTTAATTGCATAATAGTGCTGATGCTTTGTAATAGTTCAACTAAGTTAAAATATTTTGTTAATGATTTTCATTTGTACTGTGTCTGAGGCTTCTCACTTAAGTGTCCAACAACAATTCTCCAGCATTGATGGTATCTTTTCTCCATGACCGCAAAGTCCTGGTGAAACCTTTCACCATGCTTGTCACTAACAGCACCAAGATTTGCAAGGAAGAAGTCTAAATGGGAATGCAGAAAATGAATCTTTAGTGACATGTTGCATTTCATGATTTTGTATGCTTGAAGCATGCTACCAACCAGTTGCATGTAGTTTGGTGCTCCGTAGATGCCAAGAGAAATTTCAACAACTTCCTTGAATGCCTTCCATATAACTTTCTCCTGTCCCAGTAGAAATTCTTCAAATTGCCTGTCTGATTTGTAGACCAACAAAAATGTTTTCCTTAATCTTAGCATCAGTTATTCTGGAAAGCATCTGTCTCAATCAAAATTCTTCATAGAAATTTTTGTGCCTGGTGATAGCAAATTCTATCCTTACAATCCTGAACCTAATAATTATTACTAAAACCTGTCCTGCCATGCAGCAGCCGCGCCACCAAAGTATGCCCAAGCATGCCTGGACAAGATAGGAATCTTTCCAGTTGACATTGTAGAGAACATTTTAATTGACTTGAATTATGAATTGAAATAGTAAACATAAGTTTATTTTAAAAAATGGTGCATGATAGGAAAATTTCATGGTGATTTTCATGATCAGTAGCCCAAAATTCAAAAGATACACCTAAAGATATTCACGAAGCAAAATCTTAGTCGTCCAGTGCTATCAATTAAAACAACTTTCCAACCACTGATGTCAAGCTAACAGGTCTAGTTTCCTTTCTGCTGCCTCCCACCCTTCTTAAATAGGGGAGTAACATTTGCAATTTTCCAGTCATCTGATACAATGCCAGAATCTATTGATTCTTGAAAGATCATTGTTAATGCCTCCGCAATCTCTCCAGCTACTTCCTTCAGAACCCAAGGGTGCATTCCATCAGGTCCAGGAGACTTATCCACCCTCAGACCATTAAGCTTCATGAACACCTACTCAGTCATAATTTTCACTGCCCTGACACTCTTGAATGTCAGGTATACCTCAGATGTCTTCCCGTGTGAAGACTGATGCAAAACACGCATTTATTTTCCTCTGCCATCTCTGCATCTCTCATTACAATATCTCCAGCATCATTTTCTATTGGTCCTATATCTATCCTCAACTCTCTTTTACCCTTTATATACTTAAAAAAGCTTTCAGTATCTTCTTTGATATTAGTCACCAGCTTCCTTTCATAATCCATCTTTTCCTTCCTAATGACCTTCTAATTTTCCTTCTGCAAGTTTTTAAAAGCTGTCCAATCCTCTATCTTGCCACTAGCTTTGGCTTCATGCTATGCCCTCTCTTTTGGTTTTACTTTGGTTCTGACTTCACTTGTCAGCCATTGTCATGTCTTTCTTCCATTCTATGAATGGCAGTGATGCTTCAATACCAGATGAACTCAATGCCTTCCATGCCCACTTTGAAAGGGAGAATATAAGTACAGCTGTGAAATACCTGCTGCACTTGATGACTCTGTGATCTCTGTCTCAGAGATCGATGTTAGGCTGTCTTTAAAGACTGTGAACTTTTGCAGGTTCCAACGGAGTACCTGGTAAGGCTCTGAAAAACCAATTGGTGGGAGTATTCAAGGACATTTTCAATCTCTCACTGCTATGGACATAAGTTCCTACTTGTTTCAAAAAGGCAACAATTACACCAGTGCCTAAGAAGAACAATGTGAGCTGCCTTAATGACTATCGCCCAGCAGCACTCATGTCATCAGTGATGAAATGCTTTGAGAGGTTAGTCCATGACCAGACTGAACTCCTGCCTCAGCAAGAACCTGGACCCACTGCAATTTGCCTATCGCCACAATAGGTCAATGGCAGATGCAATCTCAATGGCTCTTCACACAGCCTTAGACCACCTGGACAACACAAATACCCATGTCAGGCTGATGTTCATCAACTATAGCTCAGCATTTAATACCATCATTCCCACAATTCTGATTGAGAAGTTACAGAACCTGGGCCTCAGTATCTCTCTCTGCAATTGGATCCTTGATTTCCTAACTGAACGACCACAATCTTAGACCACTATCTCCTCCTTGCTGTCTATTAACACTGGTGCACCTCAAGGGTGTGTGCTTAGCCTACAGCTCTACTCTCCCTATACCCATGACTGTGTGGCTAGTCATAGCTCAAATACCATCTATCAATTTGCTGATGATACAACCATTGTTGGTAGAATCTCAGATGGAAACAAGGGGGTGTACAGGAGTGAGATATGCCAATTGGTGGAGTGGTGTCGCAGCAACAACCTTGCATTCAACGTCAGTAAGATGAAAGAGCTGATTGTGGACTTCAGGAAGGGTAAGATGAAGGAACACATACCAGTCATCATAAAGGGATCAGAACTGGAGAGAGTGAGCAGTTTCAAGTTCCTGGGTGTCAATAGACAATAGACAATAGGTGCAGAAGTAGACCATTCGGCCCCTCGAGTCTGCACCGCCATTCTGAGATCATGGCTGATCATTCACTATCAATACCCAGTCCCTGCCTTGTCCCCATATCCCTTGATTCCCCTATCCATCAGATATCTATCTAACTCCTTCTTGAAAGCATCCAGAGAATTGGCCTCCACCGCCTTCCGAGGCAGTGCATTCCACACCTCCACAACTCTCTGGGAGAAGAAGCTCTTCCTCAACTCTGTTTTAAATAACTGACCTCTTATTCTCAATCCATGCCCTCTGGTACTGGACTCTCCCAACATCTGGAACATATTTCCTGCCTCAATCCTATCAAATCCTTTAATTATCTTAAACGTTTCAATCAGATCCCCTCTCAATCTCCTCAATTCCAGCGTGTACAAGCCCAATCTCTCCAATCTCTCTGATTAAGACAGCCCTGCCATCCCAGGAATCAACCTAGTGAATCTACGCTGCACTTCCTCAATTGCCAGAATGTCCTTCCTTAAACCTGGAGACCAAAACTGTACGCAATATTCCAGGTGTGGTCTCACCAGGGCCCTGTACAAATGCAAAAGGACATCCTTGCTCTTGTACTCAATTCCCCTTGTAACAAAGGCCAACATTCCATTTGCCCTCTTCACTGCCTGTTGCACTTGCTCATTCACCTTCATTGACTGGTGAACTAGGACTCCGAGGTCTCTTTGCATTTCTCCCTTACCTAACTTTACACCGTTCATACAATACCCTGCCCTCTTGTTCCTGCTTCCAAAGTGGATAACTTCACATTTATCAAGGTCTCTGAGGACCTAACCAAGTCGCAACATATCAATGCAGTTATAAAGGCGGCAAGACAGCGAATATACTTCATTAGGAGTTTGAAGAGATTTAGTACATCAACAAATACACTCAAAAACTTCTACAGATGAACATTCAGGCAGGCTGCATCACTGTTTGGTCTTGAGGGTTGGTGGTGGGGCTACTGCACAGGACTAAAAGTAACTGCAGAGGGTTGTAAATTTAGTTGGCTCCATCTTGGGTACTAGCCTACAAAGTACCTAGGAAATTTTCAAGGAGAGGTGGCTCAGAAAGGCAGTGTCCATGAATAAGGGCCTCCAGTACCCAGGGCATGCCCTTTTCTCACTGTTACCATCAGGTAGGAGGTACAGAAGCCTGAAGCCACACACTCAATGATTCAGGAATAGCTTTTCCCGTCTGCCATCCGATTCCTAAATGGACATTGAAACCATGAACACTACCTCACTTTTTAAATATATATTATCTCTGTTTTTGGCACGATGTTTAATGTATTCAATGTACCTATTCTGTAACTGATTTACTTATTTATTATTTTCTTCTTCTTCAATATTATTTATTGCATTGAACTGCTGCTGCTAAGTTAACAATTTTCATGACATATGCCAGTGATAATAAACTGGATTCTGATTCCTTTCTACGTGTAATCCCCTTAATGAATTCCAACAGGTTCGTCAGGCAGGAATTTCCTTAAAGGAAACCATGCTGACTTTGTACTATCTTGTCCTGTGTCAACAACTACTCAATCACCTCAGCCTTAACAATTAGCTCCAACATCTTCCCAACCACTGAGGTCAGGCTAACTGGTCTATAATTTTCTTTCTGCTGCCTCCTCCTTTCTAAAAGAGTGGAGTGACATTTGCAATTTTCCAGACCTTTGGCACCATTCCAGAGTCCAATGATTTTTGAAAGATCATTATTAATGCCTCCACAATCTCCATCGCTACCTCTTTCAGAACCCTAGGGTGCAGTTCATTTAGTTCAGGTGACTCATGAGTCAGGTGACTTAGGTCTCCCGGCTTTTTGAGCACCTTCTCCCTTGTAATATTAACTGCATTCACTTCTAATGTCTTCCACAGTGAAAACTGATGCAAAATACTCATTTAGTTCATCTGCAATCTCCTTGGCCTGTTATTATTTCTCTGGCCTCATTTTCTAGTGATCACACATCTCTCTTTTACTTCTTACATGCTTGAAAAAGCTTTTTACTATCCACTTTGATACTGTTTGCTAGTTTGCTTTCATATTTCATCTTTCTTCTCCTAATGATTCTTTAAGTTGCACTCCGTAGGTTTTAAAAATTTCCTACTAATTTTTGCTCTGTTGTATGCCCTCTCTTTTGCTTTTACATAAGCTTTGACTTTCCTTGTCAGCCACGGTTATACTATTCTGCCAGTTGAGTATTCCTTCATTTTTGGAATACATCTATCCTGCACCTTCCTCATTTTACCTAGAAACTCACACCATTGCTGCTCTGCTGTCATCCCTGCTAGCATCCCCTCCAATTTACTTTGATCAATTCCTCTCTCAGACCACTGTAAATTCCTTTACTCCATTGAAATATTGTTATGTAAGACTTTACTTTCTCACCATCAAATTTCAAGTTGAACTCATATTGTAAACACTGCCTCCCAAGGGTTCTTTTACCTTAAGCTCCCTCACCACCTCTGGTTCATTTCATAACACTAATCAAGTATAGCTGATCCCCCAGTAGGCTCAATGACAAACTGCTCTAAAAAGCCATCTCATACGTATTCAACAAACTCAGTCTCTTCAGATCCATTACCAACCTGATTTTCCCAATCGACCTGCATGTTAAAATCTCCAATGACTATCATAACATTGCCCTTTAGACATGCCTTTTTAATTTCCTTTTGTAATCTGTGGTCCACATCCCAGGCACTGCTGGGAGGCCTTTATGTAATTGTCATCAGGGTCCTTTTACCCTTGCAGTTTCTAACTCACCCCACATGGATTCAACATCTTCCAATTCTATGTCACATGTTTCTACTGATTTGATGCCATTCTTCACTTGCCTACCTTAGACCTGGCCAAATTGGGAAGGCTCATCATAAATTAAGACTCTTCATGTCCATAAAATTTTCATAACCCTCTAAACAACTGCAGGATTACTCTAATTCTCATCACCAGATCTTGAAAGGATGCAGTGGCCCTAAGGCTTTCTCTGATGATTGCATCCAGAGATGATGGACTTCAGTTACAAGGTTAGATTATTGTACCTTTAAAAACAAAAGATTCAGGAGATATGATCAATACCTATAAGATTATGGCAGATTTAAATAGGGTAACTGGAGAGCTGCACCACTTAACAAAAGCCAGGAGATTCAAGTTTAAAGAAATCAGCAAAAGGCACAGGTAGAAAAATCTGCAGAATGGTCATGACCCAACTATGAGATTGCCATAGAAGGAAGCAGGACTTTTTAAAAGGGAATTAATTTTCTTGGCTATTGGGTAGAAGCAGAGAAATAGGACCTAAGTAATTCCTCTTGAAGGTATAGATTCAGTGGGCTCTAGTGAATTCAAGATTACACGCATGTTCATTCCAATGGAAGCTGTAATCTGCAAAATAAAAATTAATTCCTACTACATCCTGCAAGTTACGACAAATAGAACACAAGACCTATGATAAGAACTGCCTTATTTATGAATTAAAAATACAAGCTGACATTTATTATTTTTGTTCATCTGAAAATTACACAGTCAGGAATAATAAAAAATACTTACCTAAATGCGTCAGTGCATACTGTGCTGCCAGCTCTTTGGCATCTTCCAGCATTGTGCAGAGTTTATCAGGCATAAAATGGCTCAGCGTACCTTCTGAACTGTTTATAAGGGATGGAATAACTATCTTATAAACAAGCAGTTGTTTTCCATCCTGACTTGTAGTAGAATATAAGTAATATTCTGGTGGTGCCCAATTATTTTTGTTGCAGTAATATTCCAAGTGTGTAACTGAAGAATGAAAATGACTGGGCTTTAAGGAATAAATGCTCAAAGGCATGAGCTTTATGCCTGGAAATAGAGGATATGTGCATCTTTCCAGTTCAGGAGAGCACGGACTATGATGACCATTCAAACGTGCTGGTAAACTTGGAGACCTTCCTGGTGTTTTAGGTCCTCCGTCTTCTTTGTTTGTAAATGTCAGTCGTTGACTTTCACCATTAAGAGTGACTTGATTACCTTGAGTGTATTTCCAAGACCCATCTTTATTAACTGGCTTTGCAAGGGTGACTTCAATGCTAGCACCATCAATATATTTCCCATTCATAATATTCATAGCTGTAACAGCATCATCTCTGTCAAAGAAGTGCACAAATGCATAATCTCTGAGTTTTTTCACACGTTCAACTGCTCCAAGTTTGATTTTGTTAAACTCCATCTTGATTGCTTCCTCTGTTGTAGATATCATCAGGTTTCGCACATAAAGAACCTTAACTTTTTGCATAGTTTCCTCATCAACTTCTTTTTCAGGGTCTGCCCAATCAACTTGAATAGTATGTCCCCACAACTGAAAAGTACCTGAAAAATTTTAAAAAGAAACATAATCATAAATTTATGTTGTTAAGTGTTAAGACTATTGATAATCAGAATCAGAATTAGATTTATTTATCACTGTTTACTATGATGAGAAATTTGCTGTTTTAGGGCATCTGTGTAATGCAGACATAAAATTACAAAATATATAAATCACACAAAAAAAGTTATAATTAGGTAACATTCATGAACCAATCAGATTTTGAAAACTTCTATAGTTGTGTGGTGGGAAGTCTATTGACTGGTTGCAACACCACCTTGTAAAGGATCTCCAATGTTCTTGAACATAAATCCTACAGTCCATTATGGGTAAAGCCCTCCTGCCACTTAGCTCATCTGCACAGAGCACTGTCGCAGGAAGCAGCATCAAATACCCACACCACCCAGGCCATGCTCTCTTCTCGCTGCTGCTCTCAGGAAGAAGCTACAAGAACCTCAGTGACAGGGTGAGTGAAGTTATCCCCACTGATTCAAGAACTTGATGGTTAAGGGGCAATAAGCTAGTTTCAGGAAGTTATCACTCCTTAACCATCAAATTCTTGAATCAGTGGGGATTCAACTCACCCTGTGACTGAATTGATCCATCAGCCTATGGACTCACTTTCACGGATTCTTAATCTCGTGTTCTCAAAATTTATTGTTTCTTTATTTATTATTATTATTTCATTTTTATATTTAAATAGCTTTTTGTCTTTTGCATATAGATTGTTTCTACATCCTGTTGGTTTGGGTCGTTCACTGATTCTCTTATCTTTCTTAGACTTACTGCATATGCCCACAAGAAAATGAAATTTTAAGGTTGCACATGGTGACATATATGCACTTTGATGATAAATTTACTTTGAACTTTTGAGTTTTTGAATTAATGGCGAAGGGGTAGATTGTACACAATGAAAATTTGGCAAATTAATTACAGACATTAGCAAGTTATAGAAAAATAATACTAAGCAAGAGATGCAAACATAAACCATCAAGGTGAAATTACATCAATTTATATCATTTGGTACATTTTCAATAAAAAATACAGAACACCAAAATTCTTACAATGATGCAACTATAGAGATTTTTAGCATTAGTTAACTCAGTGATTAGTAAGTTTGGAGATAATAAAAACTTTGGTGGAGTTTTAGTCAGTAAAGAATGTTGTTAAGTGTGCTGTGGGAATTAGTAAAGTTGGGTACAACAATCACAGAAAGAACTTAATTCAGAAAAATGAAGAAATATACTTTGGGATGTCATATTCTGGTAACGTGTAGAATAAGTGACGGGGATCTTAGGAGTGTTAATGTACAAAGAGACCTCTAAGTGACTTCATAGTTCACTAGAAGTAACAATATAGGTGGATCAGGTAAAGTTCACAACACCAAGCTTGTGTTGGGTGACTTCAACCTCGTCAATATAGGATGCAGCCTCCTGAATGCAAGACATAGGCTTCAGATAGACGTAAATACCAGAAGAAATAAGGGATGTCGGCAGTTCATGGAAGGTTCCCCTGTGACTATTAACCTCAGCAACAAGTATGCCCCTTTTAGATATTGCCTCTTTGAATCTGATGTGGTTGTTTAAAGACCAACTGCACAGAGTACATAACAGGTACATTCCAGCAAACTGGAAGCACAAAGATGGCAAGATAAGGGTATCTTACATTAAAAGCAAGATGATACTTAGGAATAGGTAGGACCACTCAAGGATAGAGGAAGGAACATGTACTGGAGGGGATGGAGTATGTGGGTGAGATCCTAAATGACACTGACTGTACTTTTTTCTACAGATGCTGCCTGGCCTGCTGAGTTCCTCCAGCAATTTGAGTATGTTGGATAGTAAGGGATAGGATTTATGAGCAAATGGAAAATCATGGCTTAATTAAATACAGTCAATATGGATTTGAGTGGGTAAGATCTGGCTTTACTAACAGTAGTGTTTCTCAAGGAAGCTAATGAAAGTAAAGCCATGAATGTTTCAACTGGATTTTAGTAAGTCATTTGACAAGGTCCCTCATGGGAAATTCTGCATTAGATTGAGATGCACAGATTCTACGGTGACTTGGCCATTTGGATTCACAATTGACTTTCCATTAGAAGACAGAAGGTAATGGTCAACAGGACTTATTCTTGCAAAAGGAACAAAGCTGGTGTTCTGCAGGAAGCTGTGCAAGGACTTCAACTGATTGTGATACAGTATATATAAATGACATTCATGAAAATGTAAACAGGTGGATTTGTAATCTTGTAAATGATGCAAAGACTGGTGGTGTCTGCAGAAAATTGCTAAAGAATACAGCAGGATATAGATCAGTTGCAGATATGGTTGGAGAAGATGCAGATAGAATTTAATACATGAAGTGCATTGAGAGGTTGGTCAAGGCTAGAAACAACTCCTGCCTCAGCAAGGACTTGGAGCCACTGCAATTTGCCTATTGCCACAATAGGTCTACAGCAGACGTGATTGCATTGGCTCTCCACATGGCCTTGGATCACCTGGACAATACAAATATCTATGTCAGGATGCTGCTTGTTGACTAGAGTTCAGCATTTAACAGCATCATTCCTACAGTCCTGATCGAAAAGCTACAGAACCTGAGCTTCTGTGCCTTCCTCTGCAACTGAATTTTCGACTTCCTAATCAAAAGACCACAATCGTGCGGATTAGTAATAACATCTCCGCTTCACTGACAATCAACACTGGCACACCTCAAGGATGTGCGCTTAGCCCACTGTTCTATTCTCTCTATGCCCATGACTCAGTACAGCACAAATGCCAGCTATAAATTTGATGATGATACAATCACTGTTGGCAGAATCGCAGATGGTAAAGAGGGCTTATAGGAGTGAGATATACCAGCTAGTTGAGTGGTGTTGCAGCAACAACCTTGCACTCAATACTGGTGAGCTGACTGTGGACATCAGAAGGGCAAGACAAGAGAACACACATCAATCGATCATAAGTGGAAAGAATGAGCAATTTCAAGTTCCTGTGAGTTAACATCCCTGAGGACCTAACCTGGTCCCAACATACTGATGCAGCTATAAAGAAACCAAGATAGCAGCTATATGTCATTAAGAGCTTGAGGAGATTTGCAATGTCACCTAAAACACATGAAAATTTTTACAGATGGAGAGCGTATTGACTGGTTGCATCACCATCTTCTATGGGGGGGGAGGCAGCTACTGCGCAGGTTTGTAGTAATCTGTAGAGAGTTATAAAATTAGCTACTTCCATGTTGGGTACTAGCCTCTGTGATATCCAAGACATCTTTGAGGAGTGGTACCTCAAAAAGGGTACCATCCATTATTGAGGACCCCCACCACCCAGGACATGCCCTTTTCTCATTGTTACCATCAGGAAGGAGGTGCAGATGCCTGAAGGCACACACTCAGTGATTCAAGAACAGCTTTTTACCTTCTGCCATCAGATTTCTGAATGGACATTGAAACCATGAACATTACCTCACTATGTTTATATTTCTGTTTTTACATTACTTATAAACATATATATAAACATATTGTAATTCTTTAGATTATTTCTTCAGCAGTCTGAACGGGCCACGACTACGCAAGCACGTGAAGTCAGCCAGTGAGAACAGCAGGAAGAGTTTAAAAGGAAGACAGATTTACAGAGCAGTTGTCGGCGAAGCGGGCATCAGAGTTGAGGGAGACAGAGTAGGAAGTCTTTGGCTCAATGGGGCTTTGGCGATAAGGGGTTGAGGCCAGATAGGTTATCTGTTTAAAATAAAGACAAAGTATGTGTGTGAGGCAGGTTTTCTGTGCTCAGTGTCAGATGTGGGAGGTCCTGGAGACTCCTGGCCTCCCGGACGACCACATCTGCATCAGGTGTGTCGACCTGCAGCTCCTTAGGGACCGCAACTGCAGTTGCAACTCGATGACCTTCATCTGATCAGGGTGAGTGAGGAGGTGATAGAGAGGAGCTATAGGAGGGTAGACACCCTGGGACCATAGGAGATAGAGAAGTGGGTAACAGTCAGGAGAGGGAAGGGCAAGAAGCAGGTACTAGAGACTACACCAGTGGCTGTCCCCCTTAACAATAAGTATTCCTACTTGAGTACTGTTGGAGGGAAAGGCCAACCTGGGGGAAGCAAGAGAGGTCGTGCCTCTGGCATAGAGCCTGGCCCTGTGGCTCAGATGGGTAGGGAAAGAAAGAGGATGGCAGCAGTGATAGGGAACTCTATAGTTAGGGGATCAGATAGGTGATCCTGTGGACGCAGGAAAGAAACTCGGATGGTAGCTTGTCTCCCAGGTGCCAGGGTCTGGGATGTTTCTGATCATGTCCACGATATCTTGAAGTGGGAAGGAGAACAACCAGAGGTTGTGGTACATATTGGTATCAACAATATGGGTAGGAAAAGGGAGGAGGTCCTGAAAAAAGATGACAGGGAGTTAGGAAAGAAGTTGAGAAGCAGGACCTCAAAGGTAGTAATCTCAGGATTACTGCCTGTGCCACGTGACAGTGAGCATAGGAATAGAATGAGGGGGGAGAATAAATGAGTGGCTGAGGGACTGGAGCAGGGGGCAGGGTTCACACTTCTGGATCATTGGGACCTCTTCTATGTGACCTATACAAAAAGGACAGGTTACACTTGAATACAAGAGGGACCAATATCCTGATGGGAAGGTTTTCTAAGGCTATTGGGGAGAGTTTAAACTAGAATTGCTGGGTGTAGGAACCGAACTGAAGTGACAGAGGAAAGGGAGGTTGGCTCACAAATAGAGAAAGCTTGGAGACAGTGCAAAAGGGAGGATAGGCAGGTGATAGAGAGGGACATGCTCAGTTCGATGATTTGAGATGTGTCTATTTTAATGCGAGGAGTATCATGGATAAAGCAGATGAGCTTAGAGTGTGGATCAGCACTTGGAGTTATGATGATATGGCCATTACAGAGACTTGGATAGTGCAAGGGCAGTAATGGCTACTTCAAATGCCAGGTTTTAGATGTTTCAGAAAAACACAGGGAGGGAGGCAAAAGAGGTGGGGGCGTGGCACTGTTGATCAGGGATAATGTCACGGCTGCAGAAAAGGTGGATGCCATGGAGGGTTTGTCTCCTACGGAGTCTCTGTGGGTGGAGGTTAGGAAAAGGAAGAGGTCAATAACTTTACTGGGTGTTTTTTATAGGCCGCCCAATAGTAACAGGGTTATCAAGGAGCAGATGGGGAAACAGATCCTGGAAAGGTGTAATAATAACAGAGTTGTCGTGAAGGGAGACTTTAATTTCCCAAATATTGATTGGCATCTCCCTAGAGCAAGAGGTTCAGATGGGGTGGAGTGAGTTAGGTGTGTTCAGGAAGGTTTCTTGACACAATATGTGGATAAGCCTAAAGAAGAGAGGCTGTACTTGATCTGGTATTGGGAAATGAACCTAGTCAGGTGTCAGATCTCTCAGTAGGAGAGCATTTTAGAGATAATGATCATAATTCTGCCTCTTTTACAATTGGAGAGAGATAGGGACAGGCAAGTTAGAAAAGCGTTTAATTGGAGTAAAGGAAATTATGAGGCTATCAGGCAGGAAACTGGAGGCTTAAAATGGAAACAGATGTTCTCAGGGAAAAGTACAGAAGAAATGTGGCAACTATTCAGGTGTTATTTGTGTGGAATTCTGGTTGCCTCACTACAGGAAGGATGTGGATATCATAGAAAGTGTTCAGAGGGGATCTACACGGATGTTGCCTGGATTGGGGAGCATGCCTTATGAGAATAGGTTGAGTGACCTTGGCCTTTTCTCATTGGAGTGATGGAGGATGAGAGGTGATCTGATAGAGGTGTACAAGATGATGAGAGGCATTGATCGTGTGGATAGTCAGAAGCTTTTTCCCAGGGCTGGAATAATAGCATGAGAGGGCACAGTTTTAAGGTGCTGGGAAGTAGGTTCAGAGGAGATGTCAGAGGTTACGCTTTTTTTTAAATGCAGAGGGTGGTGAGTGCATGGAATGGGCTGCTGGCAATGGTGGTAGAGGCAGAAACAACAGAGTCTTTTAAGAGACTCCTGGATAGGTACATGGAGCTTAGAAAAATAGAGGGCTAAAGGTAACCTTAAGCAATTTCTAAGGTAAGGACATGTTTGGCACAGCTTTGTGGCATTTCTATGTGTATTCTCTCCCAACGATCTTCAGCATTGGCCTGAGTTGAGCTGAGCCGAGCTGGGAGTGCTAAAGTAGACTCAGTCACTCACTCACCAAGTGAGTTAGTAGTTGAAGATCGCTCCTACTCGCACTCCTGCCAGAGCTATTCTGCCAAAGCATAGAATGATGCAACACAGGAACAGGCTCTACCACCCCCCGACAGAGCATTCCAGATACATACCACTCATTTAAAACTTGCTCCACAATCTCATTTGAACTTAGCCCCTCTCACAAGTATTAGACCTTCTGACTCAGAAAATAATACTCTCATAATCTCATTAATTTCTAACAGATCCTCATCCTCTGCTGCTTCAGAGAAAATAACACAATTTTGGCTTACCTCCTATTATAGCACATTTGCTTGAATCCAGGCAGCATCCTGCCAAACCATCTCTGCACCCTCTCCAAAGCCTTCATGTCCTTCCTAAAATGAGGTGACCAGAAATGCCTGCAATAGTCCAGATGGAGTCCAAACAGTTTTATAAAGCTGCAACATAACTTCTTGACCCTTGAACTCAGTGCTTCTACTAATAAAAATCAAGCAAGCTATATGCTGCCTTTACCACCTTATCAACCTGTGCAGCCAGTTTCAGAGAGCTATAAACTTGGATCCCAAGATCCATCTACTAAGGAACTTCCTCAGCACTGCTAAGGAACTTGCTGTAAACATAGTCTCTTTACATTTGATTTCCTCATGTTTCAGAATCAGATTCAGTTTTAATATTGCTGGCATATGTTGTGAAATTTGTTGCCTTTTCAGCAGTTGTATAGTGTACATGATAATTTAGGGAAAAACTGTATTACATAGAAACAAAGAAAAACATACCGCACAATACAGGCCCTTTGGCCCACAAAGCTGTGCCAAACCTTCAAACTACTGAGGCTTTACATGCAGCCCTCTATTTTTCTAGGTTCCACGTAGCCATCCAGAAGCCTCTTAAAAGACTCTATAGTTACCGCCTCCATCACAGCCGCTGTCAGCCCATTCCACGCACCCATCACTCTGCGTAAAAAACTTACCCCTGACATCTCTTCTGTAGCTACTTCCGAGCACCTTAAAACTGTGCCCTTTCGTGCTAGCTATTTCAGCCCTGGGGAAAAGTCTCTGAGTATCCACACAATCAATGCCTCTCATTATCTTGTACACCTCTATCAGGTCACCTCTCATCCTCCGTTGTTGAAAAGGCCAAGGTCACTCAACCTATTCTCATAAGGCATGCTCCCTAATCCAGGCAACATCCTTGTAAATCTCCTCTGGACCTTCCCACTTCCTTCCTATCATGAGGCGACTAGAATTGAGCACAGTACTCCATGTGGGGTCTGACCAGGGTCCTATATAGCTGCAACATTAGCTTTTAGCTCTTAAACTCAATCCCATGATTAATGAAAGCCAATGCACCGTATGCCTTCTTAACCACAGAGTAGCAGTTCTGAGTGACCTATCGACTTAGAACCCAAGATCCCTGCCAACAGTCTTACCAGTAATGCTACATTCTGCCATCATATTTAATCTACCAAAATGAATCACCTCACACTTATCTGGGTTGAACTCCATCTGCCACTTCTCAGCCCAGATTTGCATCCTTTTAATGTCCTGCTGTAACCTCTGACAGCCCTCCACATTTTCCACAACACCCCTAACCTTTGTGTCATCAGCAAATTTTCTAACCCATCCCTCCACTTCCTCATCCAGGTCATTTATAAAAATCACAAACAGTAGGGGTCCCAGAACAGATCCCTGAAGCAGAACACTGGTGACCAACCTCCATGCAGAATATGACCTGACTACAACCACTCTTTGCCTTCTGCGGGCAAGCCAGTTCTGGATCCACAAAGCAATGTCCCTTTGGATCCCATGCCTGCTTACTTTCTCAATAAGCCTTGCATGGGGTACCTTATCAAATGCCCTGCTAAAATCCATCTATGGTTCGACCTTCATCAATGTGCTTAGTCACATCCTCAAAAAATTCAATCAGGCTTGTAAGGCACAACCTTCCTTTAACAAAGCCATGCTGATGCTGACTACAGATACTGTATGTTACAAATAATGCGAAGATTTCAATGTAACAGGGTAGTTGTAGATGATATCTTTAATTTCACTTAGTACGGGAAGATTAGAGGAGGCATAATTGGTAAAGTGTATCCAGAGTGTTTCTTGACACAGTACATTGATAATCCAATTCAACTAGTTTTGGGAAATAAGTTTGGCCAGTTTCAGTGAAAAACTGTAGGTTCTCCAAACGTAGTGGATAAGGATAAGATCAATTGGTATATTAGACAGGAGCTGGAGAGTATTGACAGGACAATAGCTGAATTGGTTAAGTCTATATGCGTGAATTGTTTAAACGGACAGCTGGACAGAAGTCAGAACTAATAAGTGCCTGTGTGGAAGAAAGACAAAATTGGCAAGGTTTGGGAACCTTGGATGATGAGAGAAGCTGCAAATTCAGTCAAAATCGAAAAGGAAACACATGTAAAGTTTAGAAAGCTGATAAGGCTAAAACTAGCCATGTAATCTTCTTGGTGAGTCAGATTAAAAAGAATCTCAAGCCATTTAGAGCAAATGGGGAGAGGCTAAATCACTGAAGGACAAAGGAAGGACAGTATTCCCAGAGCCAGGAAGTGTATGAAGATCAAAAAGAGCAGTTTGCATTTGTATTCACCAAGAAGACACAGAGGGATGGTGGGATATTTATTTTTTTTATTTAGAAATTTAGCATGGAATAGACCCTTTGTCCCACATCACCCTACAACTCATCAATTACCCTAACATAATCACGGGACAATTTACAATGACCAATTAACCTACTAACTGGCAGGTCTTTTGACAGTAGATGGAAACCCATGCACATACAGAAAGGAACGTCCAAACACTTATAGGAAACATGAGAACTGAATTCCGACGCTCTGAGCTATAATGTGCCACACTATGCCCCAAGGGGATGTGCCAATATTCTACATTTTATCATCAAGGAGGATGTATTGGGACTCTTGAAGAACATTAATGTGGTTAAGTCTCAAGGTCTGATAGAAGAGAGGCAAGATAGGAGATTGAGGAGCAAGCAAATTGTGCATTGTAGGAACAACATATTAAAAAGCAAACAGGGCCATTTGAGACATTCTGCATGCTTGGGATCATGCAGTGATTAGGCACTTGGCAAGGGCTAATAAAAAGAAATTAGGTTTAATTGGAGCAGCCATTGTTGGAGTGGGATAGTATTGCAGAAAGAGCTTGAGGTTTCAGCTTCAGAGGCTTTGGCAAGGAGAGATGGAAGATTGTAGGTAGATTTCAGGTAAGTTTCTTTCATTCCTGCCTTCTTAATGCACAGTTAAAAGCAGTGAGAATGCCAAGCAGGATAGTGAAATACTCCTTTTCAGGATGTGGGAAGACAGAGCGGCTTCCAGTTTTCTAACAACTACACCTGCAAGAAGTGCAAATGCTTTGACAGTCTAGTCAAGGATTACATCTGCAGCATGCTACCACCCAAACTGGATCCCCTACAATTCGCCTACTGACACAACCGGTCGACAGATGCAATAGCTACTGCTCTAGGTATTGTCCTTACACATCTGGAGAAGATGGATGTTTATGTGAAAATGCTGTTCTTGGACTACAGTTCAGCATTCAACACCATAATTCCATCCAGGCTCGACAGGAAGCTCAGGGACTTCCGTCTTGACCCCACCTTATGCAGCTGGATCCTGGACTTCCTGTCAGATCGCTGGTAGGTGGTAAGAGTGGGCTCCCTCACCTCCACCTCTCTGACTCTCAACACAGGAGCCCCTCAGGGCTGTGTACTAGATCCCCTCCTTTACTCCCTGTATATCCATGACTGTGAAGCCACCCACAGCTCTAATCTGCTCATTAAATTTGCCGACAACACTACATTAATTGGCCTAATCTCAAAGAATAATGAGGTGGCCTACAGGGAAGAAGTCATCTCTCTGACACGGTGGTGTCAATAAGACAATCTCTCCCACAATGTCACAAAAAAAAGGAGCTGGTTGTGGATTACAGGAGGAATGGAGATGGGCTAACCCCTGTTGACATCAATGAATCTGGGGTTGAGAAGGTAAACAGTTTTAAATTCCTCGGCATCCACATCACCGAGAACCTCATGTGGTCTGTACACACCAGCTGTGTGGTGAAGAAGGCACAACAGCACCCCTTTCACCTCAGACAGTTGAGAAAGTTTGGTATGGACCCCCAAATCCCAAGAACTTTCCACAGGGGCACAACTGAGAGCATCCTGACAGGCTGCATCACTGCTTGGTATGGGAACTGTACCCTTAATCACAGGATTTTGCAGAGAGAGGGTGGACAACCCAGTGCATCTGTAGTTGTGAACTTCACATGATTCAGGACATCTACAAAGTCAGGTGTGAGAGGGTCACTAGAGACACAAGTCACCCCAACCACAAACTATTCCAGCTGCTACCATTCAGGAAACAGTACTGCAGCATAAAAGCCAGAACCAACAGGCTCCGACACAGCTTTTTCCACCAGCCCATCAGACTGATTAAATTACGCTAACTGGAGTGTATTTCTATGTTTCATTGATTATTCTATTTCTTATAAATTATTATGATTGCACATTGCACATTTAGATGGAGACATAACCTCAAGGTGTTTACTCTTCATGTCAGTGAAGGATATAAGAAATAAAGTCAATTCAATACAGTTGCAGCTTCTTACTGACACTGTTAAAGAAATGGAGCTGGAGCTGGATGAACTGAGATTATTCAGGACTCAGTAGGCTGAAGGGTTGATTGACAGGAGATACTAGAAGGTAGCTGCACCTAAGATGAGGGACACAGGTAACTAGGTGACCCTCAGGAGAGGGAAAGGAGATAGGAAGCCCATACAGGGACCTCTGTGGATGTTCTCCTCAATTTACAAGTATACCACTTTGGATACTGTTTGTAGGGGAAGGGAGGAATGACTTACCAGAGGAAGGTCACAGCAATTAGGTCTCTGGTAGTGAGAACACCTCTGTGGCTCAAAAGGGAAGGGGGAAGAGAGGCTAGCTATGGTGGCAAAAGATTAATTTGTTCAGAAAAGATAGGAGATCTGTGGACAACAACAAAATTCGTCTTGGATATGTTCCCTCCCAGGTGTCAGGGTCAGGGAGATCTCAGATCAACGTTGTAAGAGGGAAGGTGAGCAGCCAGAGGTCATGGCTAACATTGGTAGGTAATAACAAAGGTAAGAAAGATGATGAGGTCCTGTAAAGTGAATTCTGGGAGTTAGGAGCTAAATTAATTGATAAGATCTCCAAGGTTGTGATCTCAGAATTGCTACCTGTGCTATGTAGTACTGAGGGTAGAAATAGTAAGATGATACAGTTTAACATATGGCTAAGATGATGGTGCAGGAAGGAGGGCTTCAGATATTTGGACCATTGAGCTCTATTCCAGTGAAGGCGGGACCTGCACAGATGAGACAGTTTGCAACTAAACTGGAGGATTATTATCTTCGTGGGAAGCTTTGCTTGTGTTGTTCGGGCGGGGGGGGGGGGGGGAGGTGGTGGTTAAACTGAAGTTGCAGGTGAATGGGAACTAGTGTGTTATGGCAGATTATTGTACTGTCCTGCACTGTTTAGTGCACTTTATGTAGTCCTTTGCAGGACTGTAGTCTCGTGTAGTTTTTGTGTTGTTTTACATAGTCTAGTGTAGCCTTGAGTTGTCTCACATAGTCTAGTGTAGTTTTGTGTTGTTTCATGTAGCACCATGGTCCTGGAGGACCATTTTTACTGTGTACTGTACCAACAATTTATAGTTGAAATGTCAATAAAAAGTGACTTCACTTGACTTGAGACAGTGAGGTGGTTTTGGGGAAAGATGCTTTTAAGCCTGCATACTGTTACGTACCTGTGGGTATCTTGTGACTGTCACCTGACCATGATGTAATTGAGTCTCTGCTGGGCATGATGTAATGGTCTTGTGATGGTGGGGTGATGTAATTTTCCCACCAGTGAGAGGTCATGTGATGGCCTGTTTCAACAGGTATAAAAGAAGCACGCCTCACTGTGACACAGGTCAGTTCATGGCTTAATTCGTCAGTGACTCCGTTCTGCTGTGTATTTGATTTTATGATGCAGTTTCATTTAAAAATGGAGTTTTAATTTCTTCCGTAAGAATCATTGTGCTGGCAGTTCTGAAATTCGCTGCCAGTTAAAGTCCAGTCGGAGAGTGAAGAATTATTGAAGTTCAGGAAGCTGAAGGATCGAGTAAAGTTGGTGTCAGCAGCAAAACAGGTTCGACCTTATGGAATCTTCATTCAGAATGTAGTAATCTGCACCCACGATAGTCCCTGCTGTAACAGCAGAAAGGACTGGGGCAGTGAGCTATTCACCAAAAGGAAAAGGTCAGTCTATTTAAGCCGTTTTTATTTCCTTCATCGTAAATCCTTCAGACAAAGCATATTTCAGCTGGGATCAGCAGTAACGTCACGTCGTAAGAGAATTTATTACTTCAAGGAAAGTCTTTCCAAATTGACTGTGTAAATCATTTGGACTTTTGCATTTACTACTTTTAAGAATTGTGTTCACATTTCTCGTTTTAAGAACTGTTCGAGCTGCCATATAGCAGCTGACTTCCAGTTAAGTTAGTCGTTTGTTTACTCTTGGATTTTTTGAGCAGTGTTTAATAGAAGTTTTATTTGCTTATAAAAAAAACCTGTCTCAATTATATATTCATTGGTGCTGTATCGTAACAATACAAACACAGGAATCAAAATGTTGACCATAGTGGGAATAATTTTCTGAGTTGCATCTATTTCAATGTTAGAAGTATTGAAAGTAAGGAATATGAACTTAAAGAGTGGATCAGCATTAGAACTATGTCATTGTAGTCATAGGTGAAATGTGGTTTGCAGGAGGGACAGGACTGGCAACTTGATGTTCTGGGGTTCCAGATTGTTTTAGACATGGCAAGAGGGTTTAAAGGATGAGGGATGGCATTTTGAGTCATGGAATATGTCACGGCAGTGCTCAGACTAAGTGGGTGGAAATGAGGAATAAGAAAGGAATGACCACTTTAATGGTAATACTATATATCATCCCAATGTCAATGGGATTTAGACATTGCAGACAGTTGTAACTAAAGAAAGATTGTGATAGCATGTGATTTTTTAAAAAAGTTAAAAGTCTGTCCCAAGCCTTATAAGCTCATCAGGCTGGTGTTTATGCAGGTTTCCATGACGTGAAGCAATTTAGAGTACGAGACCTCTCCCCCCACCCTGCCCCAGATAGGACGTCAGTCTATCACGAGGTTAACCCCCATCATTTTGCTGGTACATTTTCAGCTGGGTGGATTGGAGCAATGTGTGGTTAAGTGCCTTGCTCAAGGACACACCACGCTACCTCAGCTGGGGCTCAAACTCACAACCTTCAGATCACTAGTCCAATGCATTAACCACTTGGCCGCATGCCACACAGGTGATTTTAACTTTCGACAAATTGATTGAGATTTGATCTATTACAGACTTGATGGACCAAAGGGCTTGTTTTGATGCTGCAGTGCTCTATGACTCTGTTGCTGAACAAAACCTTTGTATGTCTCATGACAGGCAAGGTGTTTCAGCAAGGGCAATATAGCCAAACCATATAATATGACAATGACTCTTGCATCAGTGGTAGAAATTCTTAGAAATTAGAGAAAATTCTTAAGAATAGGATCTTGTGAAGCTGGAGAAGTATAAATATTAAAGTCAGTTCAGGGGAGGTCATCATGTTTCACAAGCTTCATTGAACACAGAACATAAAAATCAACAGCACATTATAGGCCCTTCAGCTCACAATGTTGTGCTGACCATGTTGTGCTACTCTAGAAACTGCCTAGAATTTCCCTACCGTAAAACCCTCAATTTTTCTAAGCTCCATGTACCTATCTAAGACTCTATTGTATCCGTCTCTACCACCATCGCTAGCAGTGCATTCCACGAGCCCTCCAGTCTCTGTGCAAAAACTTTACCTCTGACATTCCCATTGTGCCTACTTAAAAGCACTTTAATAACTATGCCCCATCATATTAGCCATTTCAGACCAGGAAAAAGCCTCTGGCTATCCACACAATCAATGCCCCTCATCATCTTATACACCTTAAGGACAAAAGACCAAGTTCACTCAACCTAACCTCTTAATGCATAATCCCCAATCCAGGCAACATCCTTGGAAATGTCCTCTGCACTCTCTCTATAATATCCACATTCTTCCTGTGGTGAGGTGATCAGAACTGAATACAGTGCACCGAGTGGGGTCTAAGGTCTTATATAGCTGTAACATTACTTCATGGCTCTTGAACTCAATTCCATGTTTGATGAAGACCAACACACCATACACCTTCTTAACAACACTGTCAACTTGCACAGCAGCTTTGCATGTCCTACAGACATGGACCCCAAGATCTCTCTGATCCACAATACTGCCAACAGTCTTACCATTAATATTATATTCTGAATCAAATTTGACCTATCAAAATGAACCTCTTCACACTTAACTGGGTCAAACTCTATCTGCCACTTCTCAACCCAGTTCTGCATCCTATCGATGTCCCGTTGTAAACACTGACAACCCTCCAGACTATATCCACAACACCCCCGACTTTTAGGCCATCAGCAAACCTACTAACCCACCCTTCCACTTCCTCATTCCGGTCATTAATAAAAATCACAAAGAAGAGGTCCCAGAACAGATCCCTGTGGAACACCACTGGTCATCGACTTCCATCCAGAATACAAACCATCTACAGCCACCCTTTGCCTTCTGTGGGCAAGACAATTCCAGATCTCCTTGGATCCCACGCCTCCTTGCTTTCTGAATGAGTCTTGCATGGGGAATCTTATCAAAAACCTTACTGAAATCCATATACACTACATCCACTGCTCTGCCTTCAATAATGTGTTTTGTTACATCCTCAAAGAATTCAATCTGGCTTGTAAGGCACAACCTACCCTTGACAAAGCCATGCTGACTGTCCATAATCAATTATTATTCTTCACCATTCCAGAAAATGCCTCCCTATCTGCTCCTTGATGTAACTGTTACTATTGGGGGGGGGGGGTCTATAAAATACACCCAGGAGTTATTGCTCTCTTCCTGTTTCTTTCCACCAACACTGACTCATCTTTTCTGCCATACCCCCACCTCCTTGAGTTTTCTGAGGAGGCTGCAGAGATCATTAATGAGCAAAGGGCACTACATGTGGTCTAGATGGACTTCAGTAAAGCTTTTAATAAGGACTATCATGGTCAGCTTGGACTAGAAGATTATGATCTATGGGATCCATAGTGACTTGGTAGCTTGGATTCCAGCTATAGAAGATAACATGTAGTGGTGGAGTGGTATTATTCTGACTGGAGGTCAAGGACCAGTAGTGTTCTGCAGGTATTCATTCAGACTTCTTTTCTTTTACAAAATTATAGGTGGACTGATTAGAAAATTTATAGACAATACAGAAATTGGCGAGTGAAGAAAGTTTTAAAGTGACTTGGCAAGATAAATATTGTTTGGGAATGGGGCCAAAAATGGTAGATTAAAAGATTTCAGATTTTTAATGGTAGAAACGGTAGATTAAAAAACTTCAGATTGCCAGGTAATGATGTGGCCATTACTGAATCGTGGCTGAAGGATAGTTCTAGTTGGGAGCTGAATGTCCAAGGTGACATATTGTATTGGAGGGATAGGGAGGTTGGCAGAGGGGGAAGCATAGCTCTACTGGTACAGAATGCCATCAAATCAGTAGAAAGATGTGACATTGAATTGGAAGATGTTGAATTCTTGTAGGTTGAGATAAGAAACTGCAAGGATAAAAGGACCCTGATGGCAATTATATACAGACCTCCAAACAGTGGCTAGGAAGTGGATCACAGATTACAACAGGAAATAGAAAAGGCATGTCAAAAGAGCAATGTTATGGAGATTTTAACATGCAGGTCAATTGGGAAAATCAGATTGGTAATGGATCTCAAGAGAGTGAATTTGTTGAATGCCCAAGATATAGCTTTTTTAGAGCAGTTTGTCATTGAGCCTACTAGGGGATCAGCTATCAGACTGGGTGTTATGTAACGAACCATAGGTGATTAGGGAGCTTAAAGTAAAAGAACCCTTAGCAACCAGTGATCACAATATGATTTGAGTTCAACTTCAAATCTAATAGGGAGAAAGTAAATTCTGACATAGCAGTATTTCAGTGGAGTAAAGGAAATTACAGTGGTAGGTGAGAGGAGTTGGCCAAAGTAAATTGTAATGAGATGCTGGCAGGGATGACAGCGAAGCAGCAATGGTGTGTTTTTCTGGGGGATAAAAGGAAGGTGCAGGACATGTGCATTCCTGAAATGAAGAAATATTCAACTGGCAAAATTGTATAACCCTGTCTGACAAAGGAGGTCAAAGCTAATGTAAAAACAAAAAGAGGGCATTACAACAAAGCAAAATTAGTGGGAAGATAGAAGATTGGGAAGTTTTAAAAACCCCACAGAGAGCAACTGGAAAAATCATTAGAAGGTAAAAAATGAAATATGAAAACAAGCTAGCAAATTATATCAATGTGGATAGTAAAATCTTCTTCAAATATGTAAAAAATAAAAGAGAGATGAGAGTGGATATACGACCACTAGAAAATAAGGCAGGAGAAATAATATTGGGGGAACAAGGAGACGGCTGATGAACTAAATGGTGTTTTGCATCAGTATGCACTGTGGAAGACACTAGCAGTGTGTCAGATGTTGTAATGTGTGAAGGAAGAGAAGTGGGTAGAGTTACTATTACAAGAGAGAAGGTGCTTAAAAAGTTGTAAGACCAAAAGGTACATACGTCACTCGGACCACAGAACATTACAGCACAGAAACAGGTCTTGTGGCCCTTCTTGGCTGTGCCGAACCATTTTTCTGCCTAGTCCCACTGACCTGCACCTGGCCCATACCCCTCCATACACCTCTCATCCATGTACTTGTCCAAGTTTTTCTTAACTGTTAAAAGTGAGCCCGCATTTACAACTTCATCTGGCAGCTCATTCCATACTTCCATCACTCTCTGTGTGAAGAAGACCCCCCCAATGTTCCCTTTAAACTTTCCCCCCTTCACCCTTAATCCATGTCCTCTGGTTTTTTTCTCCCCTAGCCTCAGTGGAAAAACCTTGCTTGCATTCACTCTATCGATACCCATCATAATTCATAATTTTATATACCTCTATCAAATCTCCCCTCATTCTTCTACGCTCCAGGGAATAAAGTCCTAACCTATTCAACCTTTCTCTGTAACTCAGTTTCTCAAGTCCCGGCAACATTCTTGTAAACCTTCTCTGCACTCTTTCAACCTTATTAATATCCTTCCTGTAATTCAGTGACCAAAACTGCACACAATACTCCAAATTCAACCTCACCAATTCAGCCTCTACAACTGCACCATAACATCCCAACTCTTATACTCAATAGTTTGATTTATAAAGGCCAATGTATCAACAGCTCTCTTTACTACCCTATCTACCTGTGACGCCACTTTTAGGGAATTATATATCTGTAGTCCCAGATCCCTCTGTTCTACTGCACTCCTCAGTGCCTACCATTTATCTTGTATGTTCTGCCTTGGTTTTTCCTTCCAAAGTGCAATGTCTGTATAAAACACTGTCTGTCACACTTGTCTGTATAAAACTCCATCTTCCATTTTTCAGCCCATTTTTCCAGCTGGTCCAGATCCCTCTGCAAGCTTTGAAAACCTTCCTTACTGTCCACTACATCTCCAATCTTTGCATCATCAGCAAATTTGCTGATCCAATTTACCACATTATCATCCAGGTCATTGATATAGATGACGGGGGTGGAGTTTCAAGATGGCGACGTAAACATCTGCCTTTTAGGCGCTCTTCTTTTTTTTTTAACTATAATCAAATCTTTTCGAATTTAATCAAATGAGTTGATATTTTCGATTGACTTTTTTTTTCCTAAAACTATATTTGATCAATTCTGTCGAACTTAAAATGGCTACAAGCAAGAAATCGTCTAAGGAGCCTTTATCTATCGACGCAATTTCTAATCTTCTGGATACTAAACTTGCAAGTTTGGAAAGCAAGCTGGAAAGTAAAATGGAAAGTAAAGCAACAAGTTTGGAAAGTAAATTGGCAAGTTTGGAAAACAAGCTTACCACGAAAATATCTGAACTTGAAGGAGTTGTTAGATCGCTTGATAATAAGCTTCAATCGCAGGCATCAGATATTCAGCGGCATGAAGATAAGTTGGCGACTCTTGAAAAATTAATTGTTGAAAAAGTACGTACAATTGAAGTGTTGGATAAGAAGATACAATCGACTGTTAAAACTGTAGATCAGTATAAGTTTAAAATTACTGATCTCGAAAACCGATCTCGCAGACAGAATTTGTGAATCATCGGGTTTCCCGAAAGAGTTGAGTCCGGTGATTTAACTGAATTTTTCTCTAAATTACTGTGGGAAATTTTCGGTGGTGAAGGTCTACAATCTAAACCTGTTATCGACCACGCTCACAGAGTTGCGAGGTTTTCGTCTACAACTGATAAACCACGAGCGGTGATTGTTCGCCTTCATTATCCTCGTGAGAAAGAGCTTTTAATTAGATTAGCTCATAAAAAAGGTATGATTTCTTACAATACCAAAACATTTCGAATTGTTGAGGATTACTCATACGAGGTAATGAGAGCCAGAATCGCTTTTAAACCAGTGATGGCAGAGATTCATTTAATTGGACTTAGACAAGCTTTAATGTATCCAGCGAAGCTTAGAATTACGCTGAACGACAACAGTCAGCAAATTTTTAACACTCCGGAAGAAGCGAAGAAATTTGTTGAAGAATTTCGATCTTCTAGTGTAACTTGAACTATGTGTTATGTTGAAGATTTCTCGGAGAGAGGATACCATTTCACTTTAAGTTTTAACCTACGAAGCTGGGTTATAACTTTTTATCCTGATCTACGGGTCTGTTTTTTTTTTACTATCATCATTGTTTATAGATGTTCCTTTTAATTTTTATAATATCTTTTTTTTCTTCTTTCTGTTTTGGACATATACGTTTATATTTTGCAATAATGATTTACTTTTTTTTCAAGATGTCGTTTCTTTTTCCCGTAAGATTCTGTTTTCTGTAAGCATTTATTTGTTTGCCTGTACTTAGAAATGGGACAAATGTTTTGGATTTTTTTGGTCTTTTTTTTATATATATTGTACTGTTTATTACATCCCTTTTTTAATCCTATTTTGATAACTTTTTTTTATTAAATTTCTTTTAATAGATTGCTGAACTTACATTTGTATTTAGTAATATGGCTTTTTCAAAATGGCGTTTCTTCTTCCCATAAGTCTTTGCTTTTGAAACGTCATCTTTCTTGTATTTAAACATGGAATTTTTTTTAAAGGTATATTACACTTTCAAATTTTAATGTTTATACTTTTTTATTAATGATTGTTTGTTTTATTATATTAGTTTTTTTTCATCCTGATTGATATATATTTCCTTTTTGCAACTCTATATCTTAATCTGGGTGTTATATAGTTTTCTTTTTTTTTTTTTTTTAATAATTTTTTATTGCATTTTTAAATGATTACAAAGTATGAAAAAACAATGTATATAACCCATACCCCCTCCCCTTAACCCCTCCCCCCTAACTGCCCCATAGAAAAAAAAAAGAAAGAAAGAAAGAAAGAAAGAATGCCTGGTGGTTGGAAGATCTCCACATGCTCCATGGAGTTCGTAATAATTTTAATTTTAATAGTTTTCTTTTAATCTTTTTATAGAGCTGCCATCTTGAAATGGGGGTAATGTTAGTATTAGATTATGCGCCTGCCACTTGGCTTTCTTTCGAAGGTTGGGGGGAGGGGGTAGGGATCTTTTTTCACGCTTTTGCTCTTTATTTTTTTGCTTTTAGTTTATGGGCCGACTTTAAATTATTAATATTGTTGAGGTGTCATATTCTCCGGTTGCTCCTGAATCAATTTTCCTTCTTCCTGAATTATGGGTTATGTGTCTTTTTAACCTTTTATGATACACACAACTAATATTAGCATGATGGATAAATCTATTAACTTTATCTCTTGGAATACTAATGGTTTAAATCATCCGATTAAACGTAAAAAAATATTTAAAGTATTCCATAGACTGAACGCTAATATTATCTTTGCACAGGAGACCCATATCAGGAGGGAGGATAATCAACGTTTTTTTAGGTTCTGAAGGGTCAACAATTTCACTCGAATTGCACCGCCAAAATCAGGGGTGTGTCTATTTTTATAGACCCCTCAATATCATTTACACATCATGAAATTACTTCTGATCCACAGGGTAGATTCTTGTTGATAACTGGCTCACTTTTTAATCGAAAAGTTGTTCTAGTTAATATTTATGCTCCAAACTTTGACTGCCCTGAATTTTTTAAACGTTTATTTACTTCCCTTCCTAATCTAAATGAATATATGTTGATAATGGGTGGAGATTTTAATTGTTGTTTGAATCCTTCGATGGATAGATCAAAACCTATCCGTACTCTTCCGAATAGATCAGCCCTACTTATTAATTCTTTTATGGTTGATTCGGGAATCACAGAAATATGGCGGTTTTTGAACCCTAAAGATAAAGAATTTTCATTTTTTTTTCACATGTATATCATAGCTATTCTAGAATTGACTATTTTCTTATTGATCATCAGTTATTAACGGATGTTATTGATTGTAAATATGATTCTATTACTATTTTGGATCATGCACCTTTGAAGTTATCTATTAAGATTTCGGACTTTTCCAATAATATTAGATCTTGGAGGCTTAACGCTACTTTGCTTCAAGACCCAGAATTTATCACCTACATAAAACAGCAAATTGACTTGTTTTTCTCAACAAACTATACTGAAGAAATCGACAGAGGAATACTTTGGGACTCTTTTAAGGCTTTTATTCGTGGACAAATTATCTCATACTCTGTTGGTAAAAGAAAACAAAGATATTCAGATATTGCTTTATTAGTGGATAAAATTAAGGAAATTGATAAGATTTATTCCGTGACTCCTACCAAAGAACTTTATAAGAAGAGAGTTGAGCTTCAAATGGAACATAGTTTATTATTATCTTCTTCAATTGAAAATCAATTAATTAGGACCAGGGCTCAATTCTATATTCACAGTGATCGAACTGGCAAACTGTTAGCTAATCAATTAAAAGCTATTTCGACTAAGCGACAAATTATTAAAATTTGTAAACAAGACGGTAATTTAACTACTGATCATAAAGAAATCAATAATACTTTTCAAGATTTTTATAAATCTTTATATCAATCAGAATTTGATGGTGACCTGTCCATGATGGATAATTTTTTTAACAATCTGAATATTCCTAAACTGATAGATGAAGACCATAGCCTGTTAGATGCTCCTATCTCTATGGTTGAAATAGGAGAGGCTATCTCATCAATAAATTCAGGGAAAGCTCCTGGTCCTGATGGTTATATAGTAGAATTTTTTAAAACTTTTTCTTCTTTGCTCTCTCCTTGGTTATGTGAAATTTTTAATGATGCGTTTGCTAAGAAGAGATTACCTCAATCTTTTTATGAAGCTAATATCGCTCTAATTCTTAAAAAAGATAAAGATCCTACTTTATGTACATCTTATCACCCTATATCACTATTAAATGTAGATTCTAAGATTCTTACAAAAAATTTAGCCATTAGATTAGAAAAAATACTATCACAGATTATTTCAGAAGATCAAACTTTTTTAATGTTAGAAAATTGATTAATATAATTCATACTTCACCACCCACAATCTCAGAATGTGTTATCTCATTAGATGCTGAAAAAGCTTTTGATAGAGTCGAATGGACATACTTATTTAATACATTGAGAAATTTTAATTTTAGTCCCAACTTCATATCATGGATTAAATTAATATATTATAAACCTGTTGCTTCTGTTCTTACAAATAATTATAGATCCTCTTTTTTTCAATTATCTCGTGGTACGAGACAAGGCTGTCCTTTAAGTCCTTTATTATTTAATATCGCATTAGAACCTTTAGCCATTGCTATTCGTGAATCTCCTAATATTTTTGGTATTACCCGTAATGAGAAGTTATACAAATTATCACTTTATGCTGATGACTTGCTGTTATATATTTCTGACCCTGACAGGTCTATTCCCGCTATTTTATCCTTGTTGGTTCAATTTGGTAGTTTTTCTGGTTATAAACTAAACTTAGATAAGAGTGAATTATTTCCCTTAAATGCACAAACTTTATTGAATGACAGGATACCATTTAAAGTTGTTACTGATAACTTTACCTATTTAGGTATAAAAATTACCAAGAAATATAAAGATTTATTTAGACTGAATTTTTTACCTATGCTTCATCAAATTCAACAACTTACTACAAGATGGTCTCCTTTATTTTTATCATTAATTGGTCGGATTAATGCTATTAAAATGACGATTTTACCGAAATTTTTATACTTATTTCAAGCCTTACCAATTTTTATTCCTAAATCTTTTTTTGATAACATTGATTCAAAAATTTCCTTATTTGTGTGGCAAAATAAAAACCCTAGGTTAAGTAAAAGGCAATTACAAAAATCTAAAAAAGATGGTGGTTTAGCTTTACCTAAATTTAGATTTTATTATTGGGCAAATAATATCCGTAACTTAATGTATTGGAAACTAGATTTGGATTCACCATTGTGCCCACAGTGGGTAAATTTGGAATGTAATGAGGTAAAGGGATATTCTCTATTCTCTGTTCTTGGTTCTTGTCTTCCTGTTGATTTAGTTAAATTTAATAAACAAACATCTAATCCTGTTATCAAACATACATTACGAATTTGGTTTCAATTTCGTAAGTTTTTTACTCTGAAAAACTTTGTTCTTGATAGCCCTATCTTACTTAATTTTTTTTTCAAACCTTCCTGGACAGATCAAGCTTTTAACATATGGAAAAGGAAAGGTATAAAATGTTTTCGTGATCTTTTTTTTTGAAGATACTTTGATGTCCTTTGACCAACTTTCCAACAAATTTAAATTACCTAAATCTAATTTTTTCAGATATCTACAAATTAGAAATTTCTTACATAAAGTTTTACCATCTTTTCCTAATTCAACTTTAGTGGATTTTTCAGATTTGATTTTTACCTTAAACCCTTGTCAGAAGGGATTAGTAGCTTTTATTTATAATATGATTATGAAGATACAACCAGAAATATCAGTTAGAATTAAACAAGAATGGGAAAAAGAACTTCGATATAATAGATCAACAGATAAATGGGAAAAAATTTTACAAATGGTTAATTCCTCGTCTATATGTGCTAAACATGCTTTAATACAATTTAAAATTGTACATAGAGCTCATATGTCTAAAGATAAACTTGCTCGATTCTATTCTCATATTAACCCTCAATGTGACAGATGTCATTCAGAAGTGGCTTCATTGACCCATATGTTTTGGTCATGTCCCACTTTACGTAACTATTGGAAGGACATATTTACTACCATTTCCTCAATTTGGAATATCGATCTACAACCTCATTTTATTACTGCAATTTTTGGCATACCAAATGAGGATGGTAATCAGTTTTCCCCTTCAATCAGACGAATGATTGCTTTTGTAACATTAATGGCCAGAAGGTCTATATTACAAAACTGGAAAGAAGTAAATCCTCCTACCACGTTCCAGTGGTTTTCTCAAACTATTTCTTATCTGAGCTTGGAAAAAATTAGAAGCACTATTTTTGACTCATCAATTAAATTTGAAGAAACTTGGAGACCGTTCATTCGACACTTTCATATGAATTAATTTGGCCTTTTCCAGACCTTCTTTCTGCTTATTCTTGTTCAGGTATGGAGTTCCGGAGTTTTTTGACACTATCATATACTTGTAAACTATTATTATTGCCCATGTTAGTTTAGTTTAGTGTTTTGTTTTCTCAATATATATTTTACACATATTTTCAAATTTTTTCTTCTTTTGACGATTATTTTTGGGTTTTTTTCATATATAATTATATGGACTTGATTGATTAAGGTATTTTCTTTTGTCGATGTTTAGTAGGATATTGTTATCTTATTAATGCGACTTCAAGTCTATTGTATTCATAATTTATTCATTATTATGTTGTTTTTTTATATGCATATATGAAACTCAATAAAAAGATTGAAAAAGAAAAGAAAAGATATAGATGACAAATAACAATGGACCTAGCACTGTGGCACACCACTAGTCACAGGCCACCACTCAAGGAAGCAATCCTCCACTATCACTCTCTGACTTCCATCATCTGCATCCTAGAGTTCTGAAAGAGGTAGCGTTAGAGATAGTGGCTTCATTAGCAATGATCTTTCAAAAATCATTGGATTCTGCCATGGTGTCAAAGGACTAGAAAACTGCAAATGTCACTCCACTCTTTATGAGAGGAGCAATGCAGCAGAAAGGAAATTATTGAACAGTTAGCATCACCTCAGTGGTTGGGAAGACGTTAACGTCAAAATTGTTAAGGATGAGGTGATGGAGTAGCTGGTGACACAGGACAAGATAGGGAAAAGTCAGCATGGTTTCCTTAGAGAAAAATCCTGCCTGACAAACCTGTTGGATTCTTTGAGGAGATTACAAGTAGGATAGGTAAAGGGATGCAGTGGATGTTATATATTTGGACTTTGACAAGGTGTCACACATGAGGTTGCTTACCAAGTTAAGAGCTCGTGGTATTACAGTAAAATTACCAACATGGTTAAAGCTTTGGCTAATTGGAAGAAGGGAGCGAATGGGAACAAAAGGATCCTTGTCTGGTTGGCTGCCAGTGACTAGTGGTGTTCCACAGTGGTCGGTGTTGGGACCACTTCTTTTTATGCCGTATGTAAATGATTTAGATGATAGAATAGCTGGCTTTGTTTCCAAGTTTGCAGATGATACGAAGATTGGTGGAAAGGCAGCTAGTGTTGAGAAAAAGTAGGATGCAGAAGTTCTTAGTTCTTAAGCTGATTAGGAGAATAGTCAAGAAAGTAGAAAATGAAATATAATGCTAGAAAATACATGGACATGCACTTTGGTACTAGAAATAAATGTGTTGACTATTTTCTAAATGTCTGGGATGCAAAGGGACTTGGGAGTCCTTGTGCAGAAAACCCTAAAGGTTAACTTGCAGGTTGAGTCAGTGGTGAGGAAAACAAATACAATGTTAGCATTCATTTCAAGAGGTCTAGAATACAAGAGCAGGGATGTGATGCTGAGGTGAGGCCTCACATTATTGTGTACAGTTTTGGGCTCCTCATCTTAGAAGAGATGTGCTCGCATTGGAGAAGGTCCAGATGAGGTTTACAAGGATGATTCCAGGAATGAAAGGGTTATCATATGAGGAACATTTCATGGCTCTGGGTCTGTATTCGCTGGAATTTAGAAGGTTGAGGGGGGAATCTCATTGAAATGTTTTGAATGTTGAAAGGCCTAAACAGAGTAGATGTGGAAAGGATGTTTCCCATGGCGACAGAGACCAGGACAAGAAGGCACAGCCTCATGATAGAGAGGCGTCCACTCAAAACAGAGATGTGGAGAAATTTCTTTAGCCAGACCATGGTGAATTTGTGGAATTTGTTGCCACGTGTAGCTGTGAAGGCCAGGTCGTTGGGTGTATTTAAGGCAGAGATTGATAGGTTCTTGATTGGACATTGCATCAAAGGTTACAGGGAGAAGGCTGGGAAATGTGTTTGAGGAAGAGAAAACAAAAGGATCAGCCATGATTGAAAGGCAGAGCAAACTCGATGGGCCAAATAGCCTAACTCTGTTCCTCTGTGTTATAGTCTTATGGTCTAAGTTGGAAGAACGGGAAAAAAAAACCAGATGGAACACAGTGTTAGGAAATGTGTGATAATGCATTTTGGTAAGAGAGCAAAAGAAACAGTCGTGCAGACTGATATTTAATTGGGGAGAAGGTTCAAACAGAGGTGCAGAGGGAATTAGGAGTCCTCGTGCAAGACTCCCACAGGTTGGATCTGTGGTAAAGATGGCAATTGCAATGTTGGCATTTATTTCAAGGGGAATAGAGTATAAAAGCAAGGAGATGGTGCTGTGGCTTTGTAAGACACTAGTCAGGCTGCACTTGGGGCTCAGTATTGGGCTCATATCTCAGAAAGGATATGTTGTCATTGTAGAGAATCCAGAGGAGGTTAACAAGGATGATTCTGGGAATGAAGGGGTTAACCTATGAGAAGCATTTGGCAGCTTTGTGCCTGCATTGACTGGAATTTAAAACATTGCATAGGTATCTCATTGAAACCTACTGAATGTTGAAAGAACTCGATAGGGTGGAAGTGGAGAGAATGTTTCCTATGGTGAGGATATCCAGAACCAGAGGGCACAGTCTTAAAATTGAGGGGTGATCCTTTCAAACAGAGATAAGGAGGAATTTTTTTAGCTAGGCAGTCGTAAATCTGTGGAATGCTCTGCCACAAACTGTGGTATATTTAAGGCGGAAGTTGAAAGTTTCCTGATCGGTCAGGATATATGGGGAATAGGCAGGTCTATGGGGTTGAGTGGGATCTGGAAATCAACCGTCACGGAATGACGGAGCAGACTCAATGGGTCAAATGGCCTATAATTTTGCTCCTATGTCTTATTGTCTTATGAAGAGAGGTTGAACCAACTTAGACTATTTTCTCTTGAGCATCAGAGGCTGAGAGGAAACCTGACAAGGTAAATGAAATTAGAAGCATGAAATAAAATGCTTAATCCAGCATGAAAATGTCAAGTACTTGAAGGCACTGCCTTAAGGTGAGAGGACTAAAGTTTAAAGGACTACTACAAGAAAGCTTTTTAATCACAAAACAGTGGTAGATGTTTGGTTGTGTTGACAGAGGAAGTGATGGAACCAGAAATGATGACAGCATTTAAGAAAGAGCCATATGGTAGGCAGGGATATGACCCACGACGTAATAAGGGAGTATTAGTGTGAAATTTCAATTTATTTTTAGACACAGCCAAATAAAAGACTTACAGTGGAAATTGTGAAGTCTATCCAAGTAACCTGATAGAGAGGCTGCAATATTAGACCTCTGCCTGGGGAATCATCTGGGGCAAGCAGAAGAATTGAAGAACTGTCTGTCGGAGAGCACTTTGGGTCTCGTCACCATAATTCTATTCATTTTAAAATGCTAATGCATTAGTATTGAAAAAGTAAGGAGGCATGGGATCTAAGGGCATATTGCTCGTGCGGATAGTCAGAGGCTTTTTCCCAGGGCTGAAATGGTTGCCACAAGAGGACACAAGTTTAAGGTGCTGGGGAGCAGGTGCAGAGGGGATGTCAGGGGTAAGTTTTTTTACTCAGAGTGGTGAGTGTGTGGAATGGGCTGTTGGCAACGGTGGTGGAGGCGGATATGATAGGGTCTTTTAAGAGACTTTTGGATAGGTACATGGAGCTTAGAAAAATAGAGGGCTATGGGTAAGCCTAGTGATTTCTAAGGTAAGGACATGTTCGGCACAACTTTGTGGGGTGAAGGGCCTGTATTGTGCTGTAGGTTTTCTATGTGTCTAAATACAAGGCTGGTGCACAGATTAGGGTCCTGAAATGCGGCACTGAACACCAGTCCACAAGTTAAGCTCTCCATAGAATTTCATGTGACAATTTTCATTAATAAAAAATAAATTTACACTTGGCAAAATTGGTGATTCAACAGTGAAGATCTGCTAATTCATTAAATTAAATTCATTAAATTCTAAAAGAATTCCAGTACCTGGAATAAGCTTTCTTCTGGCCATTGCAGCAGCTCTGTGAGATTCATATTCCACAAATGCAAATCCACGGTTCTTTGTTTTGTCAGTGGCACTGGGGTAGACAATGACATCAACAACACCTTCAGTAACCTTTTTCATTTCTTCCAGGATTTCTTCTTTTTTTCTCTCTTTTGGAATTGCCCCAATGAACAGTCTACAGTTGTCCAAGCTAACACAGACACCAATAAATTTTCCAGGACGAATTTCAAAATTGTTCAGCATTTTGATTGCATTCTGGGACTCTTCTCTTGTAGTATACATAACAAATGCATAACCTCGATTCTCACCACTGAATTCCATCATCAGTCTAAACTCATAAATTTTTCCTGCTCTCTGGAACACAGGTACCAATTCATCCTCGTACATGTCCCGAGGAATCTTTCCCACAAATACTTCACATCCACGAGGTGGTGGTGGGCCTTCCCAACCTTGAAAAAAAATCTCTTATCATTTATCATATCAAATTCATTAGTATGAGTTAAGGAACAAGTTTAAGGTTTACATTTGATTACGAACAGGTGCAATAATGCAATATTACTTGTAATATTATTTTTAAAGCCAAAAATCAAATTCAATATACAGTAAATACCTAAATAGAATAAGATCAAGACGTTTATGTTTAAACCATCTCATACCCTTACGATAACTTGACTCTTCTTCTCTTATACCTCTATGTCAATTACACTTAAAAAGTGATGATTCAAAAGCAGTAGGCTAAAATGGTCATTTAGAGATTCTTGCAGTCTTGTTTTAATTTTACAGCAGAAATTTCCTCAAAACCCCAATACCATTATAATCAACTTTCTTATTCTAATGAAAAATTCATGCAAATCTCCATTAGGAAAAGCCATTTTGGAGATTTGAGGAAAGGTCAATCAGAAAAATTGGACATCTGAGAAGACATAATTCACTCAGGTTCACTGATCAAGTAGAAAAGGCAGCAACACACGACAGTATTGGAGTTTTGAGCAGATCACAATCAGCATTCAGGATTCATTATCAAGAACAAATTAAAGTAAAGCAGGAGCAAATGGGGCGGCCATCATTGGAGTGGGCAGAGTTAGAGTGAAGATTTGAGGCTTTAGCTCTTCCAGGTTTTAGTGAAGAGAGGCTTCAGTCAGAGTAGATAGAGTTCCCCTACTCCTTTTTTCACATGTGCTCAGTTAGAACAGTAAAGATGCCAGGGTGGATAGTGGAATGTTTCTCTTGCAAAATGTGGAAATGTGGACCTCCAGTGTGTCTCCATGTGTGAGAAGTTCATCCAGCTGTAGCTTCTATCAATCTCCTTTAAAGAGATGGAGCTGGAAATGTATTAACTCCAGATCATACAGGAAGCTGACAATGTGATAGATAGGACATATACTGAGCTGGTTACATCCAAGGTGCAGGACACAGGAAACTGGGTGACAGGCAGGAAGGGGAAAGGGGTTAAACAACCAATGGACAGTACCCCTGTTACCAATCACTCAGCAACAGGTATATCATTTTGGAAACCACTGGGAGGGCAGGGGGGGCAATGACCTAGCAATGGAAAGTCACAATGGTCAGGTCTCTGGCACGGAGTCTGACTGTGAAGCAGAAGGGAAGGTGAGAGAAGAGGCAAGCTTCTTCTGATAGGACAGAGTTCTATCTTCTGTCCGTTAGTTATGAGAACAGAGAGGAAGTTCTGTGGATGCGAACAAGATTCCTGGATAGTATGTTGCCTCTAGGGTGCCAAAGTCTACAACATCTTGGATTGAGTCCTCGGCATTATTAAGTGGGAGGGTAAACAGCCAGAGATAGTAGTGGTCCATGTAAGTACCAATGACATAGGCAGTAAGAGTGACAAATTTCTGCAAAGAAATTTTGCAGAAATTTTGCATGGAGTTAGATGCTAAATTAAAGGGCAGAATCTTCAGAGTTGTGGATATCAGGATTTCTACTCATGTCATGAGCTAGTGAGACCAGAAACAGGAAGAGTATACAGTTTAGCATGTGATCAAGGAGTTAAGAGAAGGAGTGAGGACATAAATTTTTTGGATCAATGAGCTCTCTTACAGAGAAGGTGGAATCTATACAGAACAGACTGTCTGTGAAGTCCATGTTCCGGTCCATGGACTCTGGACTCCAGGTCTTCTGGCTGTCCGTTGTTTCAGTTGGGCTTAATCACAGGCACTTGATTCTCATATTGGGGCTGGAATATAAGTGGCCCTGGGTTTGACTGTGTTGCTGGTTTGTCTTGTTGGTGTCCTATCCTTGCCTCTGTGGGGTAAGTCAGGCTGTTCTTGCTGTTACCCTATGGTGGGATCTGTCCCTTCCTGTCCTTGCCTCCATTGGGTAAGTCAGGCCATCTTTGCTGTTACCCTGAGGCTGGACTGTTCCCTTCCTTCCCACTGAAATCTGGCCTGAAGCCTTGCTGGCCACCTATGCTGGCAACCCTCGCCCATGTCCTCGCCTGTATCGCCGTCAAGTTCAGCCATCAGAGTGAGACTGGAGCCTTGCCATGCCAACAGAAGGAACTATCTATCATTGAACTTGGAACTGTTTCTTTGTGTCCCTGTGTTTACTGTCTGTGTATGAGTCCCGGCCCTATGTCCTGTCCCCAAGGAGGGTTCCCGGCTCTGTGTTCTGTGTTCCTGTGCTCCAGTCCAAGGCTCCATGGAGGTTGCAGTCCATGTCCAAGGCTCTGAGGAGGTTCCAAGTCCAAGTCATAGCCTAGGCTCTGAGTCCTGGTCTTATCCAGGGCTATTGTCCATGTCCAACTACGCCTTTCCCCGCTTCTGCTTTGCTCTCCCTTGACCTAGGCTCTGCGTTCCTGCTCTCTGTTCCTGGTCACCCTCCATCAAGACCAAGCATTAGCTTCATGTCCTCATCCTGTCCCCATGTCCAGTCCTCACCTGGATCAGGAGTCCGAGCCAGAGACAAGACCCAGGTTCCGGGTCCCTGTCCAGTCTCTGGCTCGGAGTCCTTGTCCTAGTTCCTAATCTAGGTCCCACTTTCCTACTCTAGTCCTAGCCCATGCCCTGTCTTCTAGTTTTGTCCAGGGCTTCTGTCTTGTCCAGCATCATTTCGTCCCCACTTTCCTTGCTTTCTTGATGCACCTAGTCCTCTCCCTAGTACTTCAGTGTCAGGGTCTGGCATATGGGTCCGTTCCCAATTACCACCTTATGACAGCGACAGTTTTCACGTGAACCAGAAGGAGATTAATATGCTCTCGGGGTGGATTGCTGGTGTTGCATGTTGGAGTTTAAACTAGAGATGCAGGGAGATGGGAACCAAAGTGCCAAAACAGTTAATAGAGAGGTTGTGGAGATAAATGTTGGTCAGACCTCAGACAGAGTAAAGAACAAAAGGTTCAACCTGGTGTGACTAGTGCAGGGGTCAGCAACCTTTACCACTGAAAGAGCCACTTGGACCCGTTTCCCACAGAAAAGAAAACACTGGGAGCCGCAAAACCCGTTTGACATTTAAAATGAAATAACACTGCATACAACGTTTTTTTTTGCCTTTATGCTATGTATAAACAAACTATAATGTGTTGCATTTATGAAATTGATGAACTCCTGCAGAGAAAACGAAATTACATTTCTGCATGCAACAAAAACATTTTGAACTCCGAAAAAAAGACGTTGGGTTGAAGGTTACTTTTAAGTAAAATACTCAATGTCTATTTGAGTCCTTCTTGTATTTATGAAAAACGCCGAACTTAAATTTTCCGCCAGCAGCAAACCAAAAATAACATCAGCCAGCTGTCAGCCTGAAAAATAAAAGGACTATTTCACTGAACAATGAAAAAATATGAATATACATAAAATAATAGGCAATTAAAATATTTATCATACTTGGTTAATGGGATTTCTGCTCCTGGACCTCAGCGCACAGCGTCTGCACATCAGGGCTGTATGACGTCACCTTCATCTTTACACAGGATCGCAAGCTGTCATCTGTGAGGCGTGCGCGATGTTTTTTAATAAAGTTCATGTTGGAGAACACCTGCTCACATACATATGTGGATCCAAAGATCAACAGGACTCCAAGCGCATACTTTTTCATGTTTACATAAATGTCGGGCATAGCATTCCATGTTTCGAACACGTTTGTCCGGTTTTGGGAGGTTTTCAATATCACTCCATTTGTGATTCTGAGCAAGAATGGCCTTCTGACGGGCAACATCTTCAAGGTCTGCTGTCAAGCGTCTAAACTTGGACACCCATATGTCTTTGTCAGCTATGTCGGCCAGTTCCATCTCAAGATCAGGTTTACTCACACCTGCCAATGCAGTCGTATTCAGTAGGGAAGGATCGATGCTTAAGGGAGTGACCGGAAAGGATAATGTGTTTTTTTCCTCTCTGAACTCACAGAAGCGTTTCCCAAACGATGTTTGCATTGCGATGATTGCAGAATGTAAATACTCCGAAATTATCATGTCGTGACCTTGTTTGAACTCTCTCAAATTGGGGAAGTGAGACAAAGTGCCTTTCTGTAAATCTCTGGCAAGCACTGTCAACTTGCGCTCGAATGCCAAAACATCCTCCAACATGTGCAGGGCTGTGCGTCCTTACCCCTGAAGAGCTGTGTTCAGCGTGTTCAGGTGCGCTGTCATGTCTACCATGAAGTGTAACTTTTCCAACCACTCTGGCTGTTCCAGTTCAGGAAAGGTGAGCCCTTTGCTGCCCAGGAAAGTTTTCACTTCTTCCAGACACGCGACAAAGCGTTTCAGCACCTCCCCTTTGGACAGCCACTGGACTTTGTTGTGCAGCAGGAGATCAGAATATGCGCTTTCCAGCTCGTCCAGTAACTAACGGAATTGACGGTGATTTAAACTTTTTGCCATTATTTTATTGACAATCTGAATGACAACATCCATTACTTCTGTGCATTCCGGAGGAAATGTTTGAGCGCACAGTGCCTCTTGGTGCAAGATGCAGTGAAAAGTCAGCAGCTTTCTGTCCAGCGACTTCTGCAGTAAAGCCACAAATCCCTTGTGCGTTCCCGTCATATTCGGTGCCCCATCAGTAGCTACTGACACCAGATGGGTGGTCTTTATTCCTTTGGCTCTTAAACAATTCAAGACAGCCTCACAGATGTCCTCCCCCAGTGTTTGGTCTTTTAGAGGTATCAACTCAATCAGTTCTTCCTGTGGCCCGGCAGAGTTTACATACCGGCAGAACAGCGCTATTTGTTCAATATCACCTTTGTCTTTAGACTCGTCACAGGCAATCGAGTAGGCCACAGCTGAATTGATGTCTTTAATTTGCTGTCTTGTGATGTCTTCTGCCATTTTTATGGTTCTGTCTTTGACAGTCTTTGCAGAGAGGGGCATATCCCTGATTTTCTGCACAATTTCACTCTTGTTTTTAAAGTCCGTGAATAGATGTTCTGAAATCTTAATGAAAGATTCTTTTATATATTCACCATCTGTAAACTGCTTCCCGTGCCTGACTATTTCCTGAGCGGCAATATAACTAGCATATGTCGTTGATTTTCCAGACTTCATCCATTTCTGGAAATGATTTTTGCTCAGATCAACCTTCCGCATCAGTTCCGAAACGGCTTTTTTTCTCTCATCTCCATCCGGATATTTTTGAGCAAAGGCTGCGTGTTTATTTTGGAAATGCCTTGCGACATTTGACTTTTTGTTGTTTGCTAGTTTCTCATTGCATATTAAGCATACCGGTAAACCAGTCTCGTCAACAGTGAAAGCAAATGAATCTGTCCACGTATCATTAAACGTTCTGTTTTCTTCAGTCACTTTTCTTTTTTTAGAATTCTCCATAGTTGGCTTACCTTGGATCGAAAAATTAAAGAAATCGCGCACTGACGGGTGTCAGGTATTGGCAGTGGTGACGTATATTAATAGCGATAAAAACACGTTGTAGCGGTGTGCTCACACAGTCAGTAAACTGCAGTCGAATAACTTTATTCGAACTAAACAGCCTTGCTTTTAAGCCTCCCTCAACCCAGCCCCCATGGGCGCGGATGCTGCAAAAGACGCGTACTCAGAAACCCCCGTAGGCTATCTCCCTTAGCCTGAATGCTGGCTAATTGTGAGCCGTTTTGGATGTGCCAGGAAATGTGTCGCCACAAAGTCTTATTTAGATTGTACAAGATCACCATAATCTTCAAATTTAGAATTACATTTCAAAAGCTAACAAACTAACATAAAATACATTTTAATTAAATACTGACCAATTATTTCCCAAAGCCACAGGGAGCCACAGCACAGAGGTGAAAGAGCCACAAGTGGCTCCGGAGCTGCGGGATGCCGACCCCCGGACTAGTGTCTTGAGCTGTATATACTTCAATCCAAGAAGTGTCATAGGAAATGAGATGAGCTCAACACTTAGAATTATGATACAAGTTTCCCCTGCTATTGAAGGTAGAGTGTTCCTATGAAATAGTTCAAAAGCCGGAATGTTGTGAAGTGAAGAAGCAATTACCATTTATTTATATGGGAAAAATTTGTGAATGTTCACAGACCTAAAAGATAACCTACTGTTATGAGTGATGAACAGACCTGACAGGAAATGGGGTGCAGAGTTAACCATCTCCCCCCCCCGAGATCTATGAATTATTGCTGTTGCTATGCTGCTACTGAGAGAGAGATGAAGCCCAGGCAAGGACATCTGCTGCAGATAAGAGGGAGAGAGAGACTGTCGATCTATTGTATTTTGACTCTTCCTGGATTATTTACCTTTCACTACAAGGACTTTACTTTGCTTGTTAACATTCCTCAGGAGACAGCAGGAATGGCCTGATTTGATGGAAACAGTCATTTAGAGTTGATGGATAGCTGAGACCCTGTTAGTAGGGATAAAAGACAGGTCTGGAGAGACTCCCTTCAGACACACCAGTGGACACTGACTGAGTGTTGTGAACCCACAGAAAGGTGGGGGTTACGGAGACCGAATCAGGAGATCGGTCAATAAAGCTCACTGTGTGACAGCAGGGCTGGTGGGGACTTGTGTGTGTGTCCACTCATGCCAGAGTGACGAGTCCACCACAGAAGAACGGTCTAGCTGAAGAACAGAGGGGTCATAACTGAATGGCCACAACAAGACAACGGGCAAAGAAAGCCACAAAAGGTTTGCATGCTGCAGCTACCTAATCTCTTGCTCTCTCTCTCTCTCCAACGATTACAACACAACAACCATAACTACCTCAGCATGTATGAACTGAACTGAACTTTATACTCTTCTATGACAATTCATTTACCCCTAGACATCGATAGACCTTGTTTATTATTGCTTATTATTATTCCTACACTTTTAGGTTTATTATTGCTAACTTGTTTTATATGTACATTTGCATTTTTGATACTGTATTGTGTAGTTTACTAATAAACATCCGTAGTTTTTGGTACCACCAGACTCCAACGGATTCTTCTTTCTCTGCTGGTCTGACACCCAGTTACGGGGTACGTAACACTACCAAATCATGCCAAATAACACATAAAATCTAAATTAATAGTAAAAGCAGGAATGATCTGATAAATACAGAGCCTATATAAAGTAGTAATACTTCTCTTCAATTATTGCAGCACTGTCCACCATAGCAAAAATCTCATGCAAGCGCTCACGGCACAAAGACTCGGCGCAAGTGCTCTCGGCAGAAGCACTCTTTCCAGTCACCTGTAAGCTATGAAGCTGCCAAATCATACCAAATAACACAGGGCACAGGCAGGTCATCTTCTTCCACGTCTGCCTGCCTCGGTCGAAGGTCGAGTTTCGCCATCTGCTGTGGCTGATGTGGAAGGCTTAAAAAACGATAAGCTTGACTGCTTAGCCTCGCGCATTTTTCCATCATACAGTTTTTTGTAAGCACTCAACATCCTGCAAGTATGCCCTAAACCTTTGTACCTTTCAAAATTAAAGTCATATTTTTCTGCAATCATTGCAATGTTGTCAATCGCAGCGAAAATCTCACGTAATTGCTTCATGTTCAGTTCCTGGACGACTTCACTTTCAGTTTCAATTGTTATCTTTTCCTCTTCATCAGCTCTTCATCTGTCAGTTCTTGGTCATGGGATGCCAAAACCTCTTCAACATCATCTTCATCAACTTCCACAAATCCTTAGCCAAACTTGCTATATCCTTACTTCATTCACCACGTTCGAAATGCTTTATTATGTCTAGTTTTACACTAAATCTAACACCCTTATGTGCTCTTTTAGGTTTTTCCAATACCTTAGAACTCATCTTGCTAACGGATGCACAAAATAAACCGAGATAAAACACAAATGCTCACAGGCACGTGTTTAAGCAATGCTGGCTAGAATGCAATTCTGGGGGAGGAGCTTGGCTGCTTGGCACGCACACTGCTTTTTTTCGTACGCTACATTTTTCATGCACTGCCTTTTTTCATAACAGTGAAAACACCTTCTGTTAGCGAAAACAGGTAACTAATGTAGGTTTTTCGTAGCAGCCAGGTGTCATAAAGCAAACGTTTGAAAAACAGGGGACGCCTGTATTGTAGTTACTGGTGAGACTTGGCTGCAGGAGAAGCAAGAATGGTAGCTCAGTATTCTAGGGTTCTGTTGTTTTAGACATGACAGAATGGGAGGGATTAAATGAAGGAGGACTGGGGTTACGAATCAGGGAAAATGTTATGGCAGTAGTAAATCAGAACAGACTGAACTCATCTGGTGAGGCGTTATGGGTGGAACTGAGAAATAAGGAAGGTATGGCCATGCTAATGAGACTATATTACAGCCCGAGGGATTTAGAGGAATACATTTGTAGTGAGATTGCAACCTGTTGCAAGAAACACGAGGTTGTTATAGGAGGTGATTTTAACTTCCCACATATTGAGTGGGAATCCCATATTGTAAAAGGACTAGATGTGATAGAGATGATCACATATGTTCAGGAAACTTTCCTTAATCAGTCCCAACTAGACAGTGCACTATACTTCCTTTGATATTAGGGAATGACACAGGACAGATGACAGAAATTTCACCTAGTGATCACAATGCCATTACTTTCAAAGTAAATATGCAATAAGATAGATCTGGTCCATGGGATGATAATATGGCAAGTGTGGATAGGGACAGTCTGTTTTCTGGAAATGTGTACATGGTAAGTGGGAGGCATTCAAAAGTGAAATTTTGAGAATACAAAGCTTAAATGTGCCTGTCAGAATAAACGGTAAAAATTATAAGTGAAGGGAACCTTGAAATTCAAGAGCTATTGAAGCAGTGATTAAGAAAAAAAGCAAGTACATAACAAGTATAGGCATGTAAGAACAAATGAGGTGCTTAAGGAGTCAAAAGAAATGCAAATAAACATTTAAGAAATCAGGAGCGCTAAAAGGAGTCATGAGGTTGTCCTTTCAAACAAAGTGAAGGAGAATCCGAAGGGATTTCTACAGATCTGTTAACAGCAAAGGGATTGCAAGGGACAAAACTGATCCTCTGGAAGAAAATCAGAAATTGCCACGGCCCTAGCAGAGATGTTAGTGACAGGAGAGAGACCAGTGGACTGAAGGTTAGCCAATGTTATTCTGCTGTTTAAGACCATAGATAAAACCATAAGGTATAGGAGCAGAAATAGGCCATTTGGCCCATTGAGTTTGCTCCACCATTTTACCATGGCTGATCCATTTTTCCTCTCAGCACCAATCTCCTGCCTTCTTCCTCACCAAAGACTAAACCTGCAAATTAACCTTTAGGGAATCCTGCACAAGGACTCCCAAGTCCCTTTGCACCTCCATTTTTATATTTTCTCTCTATTTAAAAAATAGTCAACCCTTTCATTTCTTCTATCAAAGTGCATGACCATACACTTCCCATTACAATTGTATTCCATCTGCCACTTCTTTGCCATTCTCCTAATCTGTTTCAATAGATTTCAATAGGTACATTTAATGTCAGATAAATGTATACAATATACATCTTGAAAATCTGTTTCTTCACAAACATCCATGAAAACAGAGGAATGCCCAAAAGAACGAATGAGTTAAACATTAAAACCTCAAAGCCCCCACCCCAGCTTCCCCCTCCCATGCACAAGCAACAGCAAGGCAACAACCACTCTCCCCCATCAGCAAAAAAAAGCATCGGTGCCCTCCCCAAGCACTCAAGTGTGCAGCAAAGCATCAATAAAGGCACAGACTTGCAATACCCACAGACTACCACAGGCTCTCTTTCTCCCCCTAACATGGGTAAAAGAAGTTTCCCTGGTCTGTCTTTCTCTTGCCTCTTGAATTCCTCAAAACTATCTGACCCTCCACCTAACGTCGTATCATGTGCAATCTTTGCAACAAGGCCATAAATTCCATCATCCAAATCATTAATATATAATGTAAAAAGAATTGGTTCCAACACAGACTCCTGTGGAATACCACTAGACATGGCAGCCAACAAGAAGATGTCCCCTTTACTTCCACTCTTTGTCTCTTGCCAGACAGCCAATGCTTTATCCAGGCTAGAATCGTTCCTATAATACCATGGTCTCACAGCTTGTTAAGCAGCCTCGTGTATGGCAGCTTGTCAAAAATCCTCTGAAAATCCAAGCACACAGTGTCAGCCGATTCTCCTTTGCCTATCCTGTTTGTTATTTCTTCATAGAATTCCAACAGATTTGTCAGGCAAGATTTTCCCGAGGAAACCATGCAGACTACGGCCTATTTTATCATGTGCCTCTAAGTACCCTGTAACCACATCCTTTATAACCTATTTCAGCATCTTCCCAACCATTGAGGTTAGACTAACTGGCTTATAATGTCTTTTCGTCCTGCCCCTTAAGGAGTGACATTTTCAATATTCCAGTCTTCCAGAACCATTTCAAAATCTAATAATTCTTGAAAGATCATTACTAATGCTTCCACGATCTCTTCTGCCACTTCTTCTATGGGTACACCATCTGGCCCAGGTGACTTAACTAACTTCAGACCTTTCAGTTTTCCAAGAACCTTCTTCCTAGTAATGGTAACTTGACACACTTCATGATCCTTAACACCTGGAACTTCCCCAATACTGCTAATGTCTTCCACGAAGACTGATGCAAAATACGTATTCAGTTCATCCGCCATTTCCTTGTCCCCATTTTTACCTCTCCAGCTTCATTTTCCTGTAGTCCGTTATACCATTCTCGCCTCTCATTTACACTTTAATATCTAAAGAAACTTTTGGTATCCCCTTTAACATTACTGGTTCGCTTATTTTTTAGTAGTCTTCTATTGCTATTTGAAAGCTTCCCAATCCTCTAATTATCCATTAATTTTTGCTCTATTTTATACCCTATCTTTGGCTTTTATGTTGGCTTTGACCTCGTTCGCCACAGTTATGTCATCTTGCCCTTCTTCCTTTTGGGATGTGCATATCCTGTGCCTTCTGAATTGCTCCCAGAAATTCCAGTCATTACGGCTCTGCCTTTATTGTTGCCATTGTCCTTTTCCAGTCAATTCTGACCAACTCTTTTCTCATGCCTCTGTAATTCCTTTACTCCACTGTAATAATGATATATCTGATCTTAACCATATATAACCATATAACAATTACAGCACAGACACAGGCCATCTCGGCCCTTCTAGTCCATGCCGAACGCTTACTCTCACCTAGTCCCACTGACCTGCACTCAGACCATAACCCTCCATTCCTTTCCTGTCCATATACCTATCCATTTTCTTTTAATGACAATATCGAACCTGCCTCTATCACTTCTACTGGAAGCTCGTTCCGTACAGCTACCTCTCTCTGAGTAAAGAAGTTCCCCCTCATGTTACCCTAAACTTTTGTCCCTTAAACTCTCAACTCATGTCCTCTTGTTTAAATCTCCCCTACTCTCAATGGGAATAGCCTATCCACATCAACTCTTATCTATCCACCTCATAATTTTAAATACCTCTATCAAGTCCCCCCTCAACCTTCTATGCTCCAAACAATAAAGACCTAACTTGTTCAACCTTTCTTTGTACCTTAGGTGCTGAAACCCTGGTAACATTCTAGAAAATCTCCTCTGTACTCTCTCTATTTTGTTGACATCTTTCCTATAATTTGGTGACCAGAACTGTACACAATACTCCAAATTTGGCCTCACCAATGCCTTGTACAATTTTAACATTACATTCCAACTCCCACACTCAATGCTTTGATTCATAAAGGCCAGCATACTTCACCACCCTATCTACATGAGATTCCACCTTCAGGGAACTATGCACCATTATTCCTAAATAATTCTGTTCTACTGCGTTCCTCAATGCCCTACCATTCACCATGTATGTCCTACTTTGATTAGTTCTACCAAACTGTAGCACCTCACACTTATCAGCATTAAACTCCATCTGCCATCTTTCAACCGACTCTTCTAACTGGCCTAAATATCTCTGCAAGCTTTGAAAACCTACTTCATTATCCACAACACCACCTATCTTAGTATCATCTGCATACTTACTAATCCAATTTACCACCCCATCATCCAGATCATTAACGTATATGACAAACAACACTGGACCCAGTAGAGATCCCTGAGGCACACCACTAGTCACTGGCCTCCAACCTGAGAAACAGTTATCCACCACTACTCTCTAGCATCTCCCATCCAGCCACATTTTACTACTTCAATATTAATACCTAACGATTGAACTTTTCTAACTAACCTTCTGTGTGGAACCTTGTCAAAGGCCTGACATGACATAACGGAGGAGAGCCAATAGAAAATATCAGGTGGATTAGATTCTTTCCAGTATAACATGATAGCTCTCCTAGCCAGTAAAGTTGAAAAGGCTATCACATGTTGAGCGGAATCAGATACTCTACCTACTTCCTCTGGAATAATGGAACAAAATGAGCAATATGCCAATCCTCCAGCACCATCCCCATTTCTAATGACATTTGAAATATTTCTGTCAGAGCCCCTGCTATTTCTACACTAACTTCCTTCAAGGTCCTATGGAATATCCTGTCAGGAACGGGAGACTTATCCACTTTTATATTCTTTAAAAGCGCCAGTACTTCCTCTTCTTTAATCATCATAGTTTCCATAACCACCCTACTTGTTTCCCTTACCTTACACAATTCAATATCCTTCTCTTTAGTGAATACCGAAGCAAAGAAATTGTTCAAAATCTCTCCCATCTCTTTTGGCTCCACACATAGCTGTCCACTCTGATTCTCTAAGGGACCAATTTTATGCCTCACTATCCTTTTGCTATTAATATAACTGTAGAAACCCTTTGGATTTATTTTCACCTTACTTGCCAAAGCAACCTCATATCTTCTTTTAGCTTTTCTAATTTCTTTCTTAAGATTCTTTTTACATTCTTTATATTCCTCGAGCACCTCATTTACTCCATGCTGCCTATATTTATTATAGAACTCTCTCTTTTTCTGAACCAAGTTTCCAATATCTCTTGAAAACCATGGCTCTCTCAAACTTTTAACCTTTCCTTTCAACCTAACAGGAACATAAAGATTCTGTACCCTCAAAATTTCACCTTTAAATGACCTCCATTTCTCTATTACATCCTTCCCATAAAACGAATTGTCCCAATCCATTCCTTCTAAATCCTTTCACATCACCTCAAAGATAGCTTTTCTCTAATCAAAAATCTCAACCCTGGGTCCAGACCTATCCTTCTCCATAATTGTATTGAAACTAATGGCCTTGTGATCACTGGACCCAAAGTGCTCCCCAACACATACCTCTGTCACCTGACCTAACAGGAGAGCCAACACTTCTCTAGTTGGTACCTCAATGTATTGCTGTAAAAAACTATCCTGCACACATTTTACGAACTCCAAACCATCCAGCCCTTTTACAGAATGGGCTTCCCAGTCTATGTGTGGAAAATTAAAATCTCCCACAATCACAACCTTGTGCTTAGCTTCTCCTTCTCAAAATTCAGGGTGAATTTGATCATATTATGATCCACTGCCCCGGGTTCTTTTACCATAAACTCTCTGATCAAGTCCGGATCATTGCATGACACCCAATCCAGAAGTAGCTGATACCCTAATCCTCTAGTGGGCTCAACTACGAGCTACTTTAAAAAGCCATTTCATCAACATTCTCGAAATCACCCCCCCTCAAAATCCAGCACCAACCTGACTTCCTCAATCTACCTGCATATTGAAATCATTCAACATAATGTAACATTATGTTTAAGAAAGGCTCTGAATATAAATCAGGAAATTATAGGCTGGTGAGTTTGACATGAGTTGTGGGAAAGTTATTAGTATTCTAAGGGATTGATATACAAGCACTTGGAGAGACATGGTCTGATTAAGGATAGTCATGATGACTTCGTATATCATAGGTCACATTTAACCAATCCTAAGTTCGGCATGGACTCGAAGGGCTGAGAAGGCCTGTTTCTGTGCTGTAGTTGTTATATGGTTATAAGAGTTTTTCAAGGAAGTTATGAGGAAAGTGAATAAAGGCAAGGCACTGCATGTTGTCAACATGGACTTTAGCAAGGCATATGACAAGTCCCCAATGGGAGGATGGTCAAGAAGGTTTATTCCCTTGGTATTCAAGAGGAGTAGATAAATTGGATTAGACATTGGCTTTGCGGGTGAAGCCAGATACCAAGTATGGTTGTTTCTCTGACCGGAAGCCTGTGAATAGTGGAGTGCCATAGGGATTGATGCTGGGTGCATTGTTGTTAGTCAGATGACTATATGAACAATCTGAATGATAATGTGGTTAACTGGATCAGCAAATTTGCAGATGACTCAAAGATTGGGGGTGCAGTAAACAGCGAGGAAGTGCGATTTGCATCAGCTGGAAAAAAATGGCTGAAAGATGGGAGATGAAATTTACTGCACACAAGTGCAAAGTGTGCAGTAGAAACTGTGACTTAAACAGCAGGGCACCAAGGAGTGTGGTAGAACAAAGGGATCTAGGAATACAGGTCCTTAATTCATTGAAAGTGGTTCCACAGGTAGACAGGCTCGTAAAGAAAGCTTTTGGCACATTAGTCTTCATAAATCAAAGTGCTGAGTAGAGGAGATGGGAAGTTAAGTTGAAGTTGTATATGATATTGGTGAGGCCTAATATGAAGTATTGTGTGTCGTTTTGGTCACCTAGCAACAGGAAAGATGTAAATAAGGTTGAAAGGGTACAATAAAAGTTTACAAGGATGTTGCTTGGTCTAGAGGACCTGAGTTATGAAGAAAGATTAAATAGGTTAGGACTGTTTTCCCTAGAACATAGAAGAATGAAAGGAGATTGGATAAAGGTATACAAAATTATGTGACGTAGAGATAGGGTAAATACAAGCAGGGTTTTTCCACTGTGGTTGAGTGGGACTACAACCAGATGTCATGGGTTAAAGGTGAAAAGTTTAAGGGGAACATAAGGGAAAACTTCTTCACTCATTGGGTCGGAGAATGTGGAAAGTGGTGCATGTAAGCTCGATGTCGATGCTTAATAGAAGTCTGGAGATGTATATGGATAGTAGGGGTATAGACTGCTATGGTCCTGATGCAGGTCAATGGGAGTAGGCAGTTTAAATTGTTTTGGCATGGACTAGATGGGCCAATGGGCCAGCTTCTATGCTACACTCCTCTATGACTCAAACTGATTCTGCCGGCAATAAGGGATGTTCTGCCCAAGCCACCAAACCAAATAATTAAAGCTATTTGACTTAGCTACAATTCAGTTCAAAGACAAATAGTTGAAATATTTGAGAACATGTAAGCCATACTGTGCAATATACTTAGGACAACAAAATTTGCTCTGCAGTTGGATGAATCAACTTTGCAGGTTATGTTCACTTCATCAGCATGGATCAAGTATTGTTACTTGCATGGGGACTAGAAACAGATACGAAGAGGAGTAAATACTTCAGGTTACTGAGCAATTTTTCAAAGAGGAGGACATCCGCTCACCAACATTTTCACTTGTGCAATAGATGGGGCACAATCAATGACAGGATGCCACAGTCGGGTTATTACTTTCTTGAAAAAAAGCTGTACCTAACATATTTAACATACACTGTGTAATTCATAGACAACTGCTTGTTGCAAAAATATAACTGTGATTTTGCCATTTAGTTTGAAAGACTCAGCACAGACGAGATTGGCCAAAGGGCCTGTTTCTGTGCTGTAGTTTTCTATGACTCTATGATTGGCTGCACAAATCATTAACCACTATTTTCACAGCAGTAGATGACATTAATTCTCATGCTCTCAATTATTGAAAACTTTAAGAGCTTTACATTGAGAATAATGAACAGGTTGAACACTTGCTGTTGCATACAGAAGTCAGATGGCTCTCAAAATAAAACTGCCTGAGACACTTTAATACACTATTTGAAACTGTAGTAATTTTGAAGACTTGAATGCTTAATTCAGTAATCAATTTAAGAATATTGCTATGCTTCTCACTGTTCAGCTGTAGACATATCTGCAATATGTTTCTGGCAGATTCTTTCTTATATTATGGGCAGCGTGGTTAGTGTAGCAGTTAGGGCATTGCTTTAGAGATTACCAATCGAAGCTCAATTCCCACTGTTCCTGTAAGGAGTTTTTACATTTTGCCCATGTCCACATAGGTTTCTTCTTATGCTTTCCTCCCACATTCCCAAGAAATATGGTTAGGGTCAGTGAGTTGTGGGCATGCAGTGCTGCCACTAGAAGCATGGTTGACTCGTGATGGTCAGCACATTCCTTGATTATTTGATTTGATGCAAAGAACACAATTCATTGTATGTTTCGTTGTATATGTGACAAATATGGTTTATAGTTATCTTTATGTTAATGAAATCGGCCTTCCTCCACTTTAATAATGAGCAATGAAATATATGAAGCATACAAACCATCACTGCTTTGTTGTGAAGTGCTGGAAAATATGTTTCGAAGTGTTTTGCATTTCTGAATGTTTTCAGAGTCACTGAAAATAAGTCAAGTTTGCTTTATCAGAGTGTATTCTCTTCAAATGTTCAAGTCGCCTAGATAGTTTCATTTCCTCATTAAAAACACTTGGAGTTTGAGGAAAAAAATGGTATGACACCAAAGATACTTGCAAATTACTGCAGATGTACCATGGACAGCATTCTAACTGTAAGACATATTAGTTACTGATCCTACTGAAGTGCAACACCTTGCACTTGTCTGCATTCAATTCCATCTGCCATTTTCAGCCCATTTTTCCAGCTAATGCAGATCCCTCTACAAGCGATGATAGATTTCCTCATTCCTCACTACACCCATAATCTTGGTGTCATCTGTAAAATTGCTGATCCAGTTAACCACATTATCATCCAGATCACTGATATAGATGACAAACAACAATGCACCCAGCACTGATCCCTGTAGCACAACACCATTCACAGACTTCCAGTCAGAGAAGTAACCACCTACTACCATCCTCTAGCTTCGCTCTCAAAGCCAATATCCAAACAAATTTACTACCTCACCTTGAATGCCAAGCACTTGAACCTTCTTGATCAACCTCCCATGTGGAACCTTGTCAAGTGCCTTGCCTTAATCTACTTTCCTCACTTCAGGAAGTCTGATCACCTAGCTGTACTTCTACACCCTGAGTACAGGCAGAGACTGAAGACTTCAGCACCAGCAGTGAGGACCAAGAAGGTATGGACAAGGGAAGCACAGGAGTGCCAACAGGACTGCTTTGAATTGGTGGAGTGGAGAGTATTCAGAGATTCATCTTCGAACCCGGATGAGTATACTGCAGTTGTTACCAACTTCATTAAAACCTGCGTGGATGAGTGTGTGCCCACAAAGACTTACTATACACTCCCAAACTAAAAGCAGTGGATGAACCAGGGGGTATGTCGTCTGCTGAAGGCTAGATCTGTGACATTCAAGTCTGATGACCCAGGCTTGCAGCAGAAAACCAGGTATGATTTGTGGAGGGCTATTTCAAGGGTGAAGAGACAATTTCAAACTCTGGCAAGGTCTGCAAGACATTACTTCCTGCAAAGTGAAACCCAATAGCATGAATGACAGCAATGCTTCACTACCAGATGACCTCAATGCCTTTTACGCACACTTTGAAAGGGAGAACATAACTACAGCTATGAAGATCCCTGCTACTCTATGACTGCCATCTCAGAAGCTGATGTTAGGCTGTCTTTAAAGAGGGTGAACCCGAAAGTCCCAATGGAATACCTGGTAAGACTCTTAAAACCTGTACCAACCAACTAGCGGAACTATTCAAGGACATTTTCAACCTCTCACTGCTATGGGCAGAAGTTCCCACTTGCTTCAAAAAGGCAACAATGATACCAGTGCCTAAGGAGAATAATATGGGCTGCCTTAATGACTATCGCCCGGCAGCACTCACATCAACAGTGATGAAATGCTTTGAGAGGTTAGTCATGAATAGACTGAACTCCTGCCTCAGTAAGGACCTGGACTCATTGTAATTTGCCTATCGCCATAAAAGGTCAATGGCAGATGTAATATCAATGACTCTCCTCATGGCTACACATGTTGTTCATCGACTATAGCTCAGCATTTAATACCATCGTTCACTCAATCCTGATTGAGAAGTTGCAGAACCTGGGCCTCTGTAGCTGCCTCTACAATTGGATCCTTGACTTGCTAACTGGAAGACCTGAATCTGTGCAATTGGTAATAACATATCCTCCTCACTGACGATCAGCACTGATGCACCTCAGGGGTTTGTGCTTAACCCACTGTTCTACTCTCTATATACCCATGACTGTGTGGCTAAGCATAGCTCAAATATCATCAAATATCATCTATAAATTTGCTGACAATACAACCATTGTTGGTAGGATCTCAGGTGGTGACGAGGGGGCGTACAGGAGTGAGATATGCCAACTAGTGGAGAGGTGCCGCAGCAACAACCTGGCACTCAACGTCAGTAAGACTAAAGAGATTGTGGACTTCAGGAAGGGTAAGATGAAGGAACACATATCAATTCTCATAGAAGGATTCTATGAGCAGTTTCAAGTTCTTGGGTGTCAGGGTGTTAGGAGTTTGAAGAGATTTGGCATGTCAGCATGTCAATAAATACACTCAAAAACTTCTATAGTTGGAGCACGGAGAGCATTCTGACAGACTGCATCACTGTCTGGTATGGAAGGGCTACTAAACAGGACCATAAGAAGCTGCAGAAGGTTGTAAATCCAGTCAGCTCCATCTTGGGTACCAGTCTACAAAGTACCCAGGACATCTTTAGGGAGCAGTGTCTCAGAAAGGCAGTCTCCATTGTTAAGGACCTCCAGCACCCAGGGCATGCCCTTTTTTCACTGTTACCATCAGGTAGGAGGTACAGAAGCCTGAACGCACACACTCTGTGATTCAGGAACAATTTTGGCTCCACACATAGCACATTTTTGTTAACCTATTCAATATACGTAATTGATTTACTTGTTTATTTATGTATTGCATTGAAGTGCTGCTGTTAAGTTAATAAATTTCATGTCACATGCCAGTGATAATAAACCTGATTCTGACTCTGACTTCCCTGGAAACGTCTTTTAAAAACTCTAAGATTGGTTAGACATGACCTGACACATACAAAGGCACGATGACTATCCTTAGTCAGTCCACATCTATCCAAATACTTGTATCTCCAGACCTTTGGAATACCTTTCAACAACTTTCCCACAACTGATGTCCAATTCACTGGTGTATAATTTCTGGCAATTTCTGCACTTGTAGTTTCCTGTAGTTTCCAAGGGAACACATTGTCAGGCACTGGGGATTTATCCACCCTGATTTGCCGCCTCCTCTATAATCAATACAGAGTCCATAAAGTTGATGCCAGTTTGCCTCACCTTTATAGACTCTGCGTCCATCTCCTGAGTAAATACAGATGCAAATAAAGTATTTAAGATTTCTCTCATCTGTTTTGGCTCCACACATGGATTACCATTCTGATCTTAAATAGGCCTAATTTTGTCCCTTGCAATCCTTTTGCTCTTAACATATCTGTAGAATCCCTAAAGATTCTCCTTCACCTTGTCTGCTACACTAAGTTCATGCCTTTCTTTAGCTCTCCTGATTTCTTTCTTAAGTGTTCTCTTGCATTTCTTATACTCCATAGGCACCTCAATTATTCTTAGCTTCCTATAAATACACAGCCTATATAAAGTAGGAATATTTTTTTGCAATTATTGCAGCACTGTCCACCGTAGTGAAAATCTCATGCAAGCGCTCTCGGCAGAAAGACTTGGCGCAAGTGCTCTTGGCAAAAACACTCGGCAGAAGCACACGGCGCAAGCGCTCTCGGCAGAAGCACTCTTTCCAGTAACCTTTAAGCTATGAAGCTGCCAAATCATACCAAATAACACATAAAAATACACAGCCTATATAAAGTAGAAATAATGTACGTCCAGTGTAGTTTCACTTACCAGAATTGGGAAGACAGTGAGGACACTGAAGATGGTGTGTTAGGCTGAGTCGTCGGAGGTTGGGGTGGTGGGAGGTAGAGGAGACTGGGGTGTCATCTCATCGTCATCTGTTTCCATCAGGGCAGGCAGGTCACCTTCTTCTATGTCTGCCTGCCTCGATGTCGAAAGTCGAGTTTCGTCATCTGCTGTGGCTGATGTGGAAGGCTTGAAAAATGACAGTACGCTTGACTGCTTAGCCTCATGCATTTTTCTATCATACAGTTCTTTGTAAGCACTCAAACCATCCTGCCTTAAACCTATGTACCCTTTCAAAATTAAAGTCATACTTTGCTGCAATCATTTCAGTGTTGTCAATCGCAGTGAAAATCTCATGCAATTGCTTCACGTTCAGTTCCTGGACGACTTCACTTTCCGGCCGTTCACTACTGTGTTTGGTTTCAATTGTAATCCTTTCCTCTTCATCAGTTCTTCACCTATCAGTTCTTGGCCATGGGATGCCAAAACCTCTTCAACATCATCTTCATCAACTTCCACAAACCCTTAGCCAAACTCACTCTATCCTTACTTCGTTCACCACGATCAAAATGCTTTATTATGTCTAATTTTACACTAACTGTAATACCCTTATGTGCTCTTTTAGGCTTTTCCGATACCTTAGAACTCAGCTTGCTAACAGATGCACAAAATAAATCGAGATAAAGCACAGATGCTCACGGGCATGTGTTTAAACAATGCCAGCTAGAATGCAGTTCTGGGAGGGGAGCTCGGCTGCTTGGCATGCGCGCTGCCTTTTTTTGCATACTGCCTTTTTTCCTAACAGTGAAAACACCTTCTGTTAGTGAAAACAGGTAACTAATGTAGGTCTTTCGTAACAGCGAGGTGTTGTAAAGCTAACGTTCAAAAAATGGGGGACACCTGTAACCAATTTCAGTTCCGGCAGATGCAAGCTGACTAATGTATGGTACTTTTAAGTATTTTTGTTTAGTGTTCTTATTGTTGTAGGTTGCAGCGAAACAAATTATATTTTTTGTGTATGAAGTAATTTAATGCTGAGAAAAAATCAATACAGAAGAAAAATAAGTGGGGAGATATTTCAAAGTCTTCATATTCACATTCATCTGATGCACTAATGCTCAAACATGTGCTTGCAGTGATCTCCAGTATTGTGGATTGTATACATGGAAGCCACTTTTAAAATTTCCATATGAATATGTGCAACCGGCAGCATCTTTGAACCACACACTGATTGAGTTTTTTTGAAGAAATTACAAAAGTGATTGATGAGGGTTCAGCTGTGGATTTTGTCTATGTGGATTTTAGCAAGGAAAACTCTCCCGTGGTGAGCTTATTCAGAAGATTAAGATGCACAGGATCCTTGGTCACTTGAGTTCAGAATTACTTGCCTATGGAAGACAGTGGGTAGTGGTCAATGTGACTTACTCTGATTGGAAGTCTGTGGTGGTGTTCCAAAGGGATCCATAATGTGATCTCTGTTAGATAGATAAATATAAATTATTTGGGTGGGGCGTTAATAAGTTCATATATGATGCAAAAATTGCTGGTGTGGTGGATAGTGTAGAAGATTGCTAAATGATACAGTGGGACATAGATCAGTTACAGATAAAGGTGGAGAAATGGCACCTGCTCGTTTAATCTGATCGTGTGAAGTATTGCTCTTTGGGAGGTTAAATGTCAATGGCAAATCCCTTAACAGTGTTGATTTATGAAGTGGTTTTGGGTTACCAGTCCACAGTTCCCAGAAAGTAGCTGCACAAGTTGATAGGCTGATAAAGGAGGCGCCTGGCCAGCTTGACTTTATTATTCAAGTCATTGTGTTCAAGAGCCAGAAAGATAACTTGCTGCTTTATTAGACCACCTCTGTAGCATGACACTCACTTTTGATCACTCCTTTATAGAAAAAATGTGGAGGCTTTGGTGTGGGTGCAGAAAAGGTTTACCATGTTGCATGGATTAGAGGGCATGTAAAATGAGGAGAAACTTAACAAACTTGGAGCGTTCTCTCTGGAGGCTGAAGGGAGACCCAAGAGAAGTTTGTAACATTTGAGAGGCATACATAGAGTAGACAGCTAGCATCTTTTTTCTCATGGCTAAAATGTCTAATACAAAAGAGGTGGGGTGTGGCATTGCTAATAGTGTCACAGCTGCAGAAAGAGAGGAAGTCATGGAGGGAGTATCTACTGAGTCAGTGTGGGTGGAAGTCAGAAACAGGAAGGGGGCAATAACTCTACTGAATTTTTTTTATAGTCCCCTCCCAACAGTAACAGATATATTGAGGAACAGATAGGGAGGCAGATTCTGGAACAATGTAATAATAGGGTTGTTGTGCTGGGTGATTTTAACTTTTCTAATACTGACTGGTATCTCCTTAAAGCAAAGGGTTTAGATGGGGTGGAGCTTGTTAGGTGTGTTCAGGAAGGTATCCTGTGCAATATGTAGTTAAGCCTGCAAGAGGAAAGGCTGTACATGATCTGGTATTGGGAAATGAACCAAGTCAGGTGCCAGATCTCTTGGTGGGAGAGCATTTTGGAGGTCATGGCTACAACTCTATCTCCTTTACCATAGCACTGGAAAGGGATAGGAGCAGACAATTTTGGAAAATATTTAATTGGGGTAGGGGGAAATACAATGCTATTAGGCATGAACTTGGGAGCATACATTGGGAGAGATGTTCACAGGGAAATACATGACAGAAATGTGGCAAAAGTTCAGGGAACATTTGCATGACATTCTATATAGGTATGTTCCATTGAGGTAGGGAAAGTGGTAAGGAAGAAGAACCATGGTGGTACAAAGGATGTAGAAATCTAGTTAAGAAGAAAAGCTTACGAAAGGTTCAAGAAACTAGGTACTGATAGAGCTCGACAAAATTACAGAGTTACCAGGAAGGAGCTTAAAATGAAGTTAGCAGAGCTATAAGGGGCCATGAGAAGGCCTTGGCGAGCAGGATTAAGGAAAACCCCAAGGCATTCTACAAGTATGTGAAGAGCAAGAGAATAGGACCAATCAGTTGTGAAAGTGGAAAAATGTGCATGGAGTCGGAGGATTTAGTGGAGGTACTTAATGAATACTTTGCTTCAGTATTCACCAGGACTTTGGTAACTGTGGGGATGACTTACAGCAGACTGAAACACTTGAGCATATAGACATTATGAACGAGGATGTGCTGTAGTATTTGAAAAGCACTAAGTTAGATAAGTCACTGGAACAGGATGAGATATACCCCAAGCTATCGTAGGAACCATGGGACAAGATTGCTGAGCCTCTGGCGATGATCTTTGCATCATCAATAGGGACAGGAGAAGTACCGAAAGATTGGAAGGTTGCAAATGTTGTTCCCTTGTTCAAGAAAGGGAGTAGGGATAACCCAGGAAATTATAGACCAATGAGTCTTATGTCAATGGTGGGCAATTTGTTGGGAGTAGATCCTGAGAGGCAGGATTTATGAGCATTTGGAAAGACATAATCTGATTAGGGATAGTGCATTACAAGTCTGATTGAATTTTTTTAAGAATGCAACAAAACATACGTTACAATGTTATATATTACACAGGTAATGTTACAATTATACAAGACCTTGGTCAGACCACACCTGGTGTACGGTGTTCAGTTCTGGTCACCTCACTACAAGAAGAATGTGGATACAGGTTTCCCCGCAATCCGAAGGTTGAGCGTTCCTATGAAACTGTTTGTAATCCGAAATGACGTAAAGCGAAGAAGCAATTACCATCAATTTGTATGGGAAAACATTTTGAGTGTTCCCAGACCCCAAAAAAAAACCTACCAAATCAAAGCAAATAACACATAAAACCTAAAATAACACTAACATATAGTAAAAGCAGCAATGATATAATAAATTTACACCCTATATAAAGGAGAAATATTGTAGGTACGGTGTAGTTTCACTTAACAAACTCGGGAAGGCAGCAAACCAAGATCGATTTGGAGAAAAAAACTCCGCACGTACACGTATGCGTACGCACGTACACGCATGCGCAAACAACTGCCCACACAAGGCTTCACGGTCATTGTAGTCTTTCTCAGGGTAAACACACGTATAAAGCGGGCGTCTTTTTTCATAAAAGCGAAAATCCTCTTAGGTTAGCGAAAACAGATACTAACGTAAGTCTTCCGTAACAGCAAGTTGTCGTAAATCGAACTTTCAAAAAGCAGGGGCCACCTGTACTACAGAAAGGGTGCAGAGGAGACTTACAGGGATGTTGCCTGGATTGGAGAGTGTGCCTTATGAAAATAGGTTGAGTGAACTTGACCTTTACTCCTTGGAGCGACAGAGGATGAGAGGTGACTTGATACATGCGTATAAGATGATGAGTGGTATTAATTGTGTGGATAGCTAGAGGCTTTTTCCCAAGGCTGAAATGGCATATTTTTTAAAGTGTTTGGAAGTAGATAAAGAAGGGATGTTAGGGGTAAGTTTTTCATGCAGAGAATGGTATGTGTGTGGAATGCACTGCTCGTGAGGGTGGTGGAGGTGGATGCAATAGGGCCTTTTAAGAGACTCATAGGTACATGGAGCTTAGAAAAATAGAGGGCAATGTGGTAAGGAAATTCTAGGCAGTTTTTGGAATAGATTACATGGTCAGCACAACACTGTGGTGAAAAGGCCTGTGATGTGCTGAAGATGTTTATGTTCTATGTTCTAATACATTTAAGGTGAGAGGGGTTAAATTGAAAGGAAAGTGTGGTGGGTGCCTTGAAAATGCCACAAGGGGTGGTCGTGGAGGCAAGTACAATAGGGGTGTTTAAAAGCTTCCTAGATAGGCACAATAATATGCAGAAAATAGAAGGATACGGGGATTGCTCAGGTAGAAGTGATTAGTTCGTTAGGCACTTAATTATCCATTTAATTAGTTTAGCCTAACATTGAGGATCAAAATGTCTGTTCCTGTGCTGGACTGTTCTATGTTCAGGCAGAACCCAGCTTTCACATCCTCTGCAATGCTTAGCTGACAATAAAGTACCAGAACAAGAAGCATTTCAAGTATTAACAGTAATTCCACAAGTTTGTCATGACAATGCATCTGACTATAACAGACTTGGCCCTACATGAACAAAGATTTTATATTTCACTACCCACTGACTCTTTCTACAACTTTCAGCTTTCCTCAGTTCCAAAGAGGAATTTCAAACTGAAGCATTATTCATTTTACCACAGAAGTTGCCTCACCTGCTAAGTATTTACAACATTTTCTGTTTTTATTTTAGACTCTTATCATCTGTACTTTTTTGATTTTTCAGTATCGTAACACATGATTGAGTTACAATATCATAACCACATATTGAGCAACCTATGATATAAACCCTTCTTTGAAGAAAATTATGAGTAACCAGCACCATATTTAAATAAAATATTCTGCGGTAAGGAGTAAGTGGAGAGGTACAGTAATCAGGTCAATAAGTACCTGCATGGATTTTTATTTACCTCAAGCAGAGAAGCATAATTGTAATAACTTCTATTTTAAAAGAATTTATGCTACGTAGAACCAGCAGATATGATTCCAGCATAACTTTTCAGGCTGTGCATTATGCTTGAAATGGTACAGCAAAAATTCAGAGAAGTTTTCATCTTATCGAAGACAGGACATTTTTTTTGCCAATTTTGTGCAGGAAAAAAATGGGAACCCCTCATGGTTTGGTGAAAATTTGTATATTATTCTTACCTGGTGGTGGTCCACCAAATTTTCTTTGTCCATTTTCTTGTATCATGGTGTAACCTGTTTGTTCCATCAAGGCAAGTAGTGCTGCTTCATTCTGTGTCACAGAACCAAGTTTATTGGTGCCATTGATCATGTCAAGGTTTTCTGCTGTCATGGTCATAAGGACTATTTTAAATCTGCATAAGAGAACAATAAAACAAGTTTTATTCCACAAAAAGAATATGACACCTGCTTTTATACTTGCTCATCTCTCATATTTCAGAATGACGCAGAAGGAGATCATTGCCAGCTTTCGTGGCAATTTCTTGACATATAATCCTTGTAACTACTCTCTCTTGAATACCCACCAACAGCCACTTAAACACACAAGTTCCACACAGGCAGCAACTAAGGTCAGGATTGCATCTGGCATTACACCACAGCAGCATCACCTATTATGCCATGGCTGTGATAACTGTTAATAACTTAAAAGAATTCTTTAGATTTCAGCAAGAGAAGAAATCATATTACAGGCAGTCCCCAGGTTACGAGCGAGTTCCGTTCCTGAGTCCGCCTTTAAGTCAGAATTGTACTTAAGTCAGAACAAGTACATCAGATATTATTACCTAGTGTCAGTTAGTCAAACGTTTGTCTTAGTATATAATATATATATTACCTTTCTATGCACATAAAACACTTAAGAAATGTATGTATTCCAATAATTAAACCACTTCGTTGCTTAGTAATAATTGTAGCTTTCATCGGGGCAGGGCCTTTCACATGCTCCATTATTCTCACTTCATCCTTTAAAATTGTTCTGATTGTTGACCGACTGTAGCCTAACACTTTTCCAATGACCGATGACATTTCACCTCTTTCCAAACGCTTTATTATTTCCATTTTATTTTCAATCGCAATCACTTCCCGTCAATGGAACAGAAACACTACGGGCAGTGGGTCTCAAGCTCTGCTGGCTCCCAAGGTCCACTGGGTCCTAAGGACCACCGCACTGAATTCCCCAGGTCCAAAAGTCCACTGCAGGTTAAATGGGACAAGTTGTGCTCGGTTTGGATATTTGATCCTCCTCAATATTCCACGTGGGAATTTAAACTGGAGGTGGCAGTTGTTTTTTAACGAGGTTGAGTTGCGAGCTCAACATCAACCTGGCCTGCTCGGGAGCAGTCTGTCACTGGATCGAACTCGGGAACCTCTCTTCTCGAGCCCGGTGCTGATCTCACTGCGCCACCAGCTGACCGGAACGGGGGGGGGGGGGGGGGGTCGGGGTGAATCTAGCTAAGAAAATTTTAAGCCAACTACAAAGTTACACACTCAAACTTAAAGTCAAAATGACTTAAAATGGCAGACGGCGTCACGATCTGACTTAAAATGGCGGACAATGTTCTCCTTCCTCGGTCCGTTATGAGTTGTTCGTAAGTCGGATGTTTGTAACTCCGGGTCTACCTGTATCCACAAATGCATTTAATATGTATTATTTACTTGCAACGGCTTGTTTTTAGAAACAAAATACTGAGATTCCAGTTAATTGGGATACATCAGGAACAGTACGGCTTGGCTCAATTAAGTGGTTCCCCAATAAGATGGTGTAGTGGCATCTGCACTGGACTTTGAGGTGAGTGGTCTGGGGTTCAAATCCGGCCAGCTGCTTGCACACTTTCCATTTGTGCTGGGTTAACAACTGGGCCTCATCTATAAAAAAGACAAAAATGCTGAAGAAATGGCAAGGCTGCCACCGGAAGGCGCAGGAAAGTACAGCAACAAAAATAAGACGCAGTTTCATGGAGATAAAAGGTACAAGAAAAAAACTACCATTTAAGTAACAAATTGTGTGGTTAACTGAAATACAGAAAAAATTAGAACACTATGAGAGAGAGTACGATACATGAACCACTTGTGGGGATGAGACGGCAGGTTTGAACGTGGGAATACTTTCTATCTAGTGATCATAATGTCATTTATTTCAAAGTAAATAAGGAAAAGGATAGGTCTGGTCCACGGGTGGAGATTCTAAATTGAAGAAAGGCAATTTTAATGGTATCACAAAGAATCTGGCAAGTATGGATTGGGACAGGCTGTTTTATTCTAAGACCATAAGAGCACAAGATACAAGTAGAATAAGGCCATTTGGCCCAGCAAGCCTGCCCCACCATTTCATCATGGCTGATCCATTTCTCTCTCAGCCCCCAAAAACTGCCTTCTTCCTCTATCTCTTCATGCTGGACTGATGAAGAATCTATCAGTCCCTGCCTTAAATACAACAAATGACTTGGCCTACACCAGGGGTCAGCAACCCGTGGCTCCGGAGCCGCATGCGACTCTTTCATCTCTGTGCTGCGGCTCCCCGTGGTTTGTTAGTTTTTGAAATGTAATTCGAAATTTGAAGATTATGGTGATTTTGTACAATCTAAATAAAGCGTTGTGGCGACCCCATTTCCTGGCACATCCGAACCGGCTCACAATTAGCCACCGTTCCGGCTAAGAGATATAGCCTACGGGGGTTTGTGAGTACGTGTCTTTTGGAGCATCTGCGCCCATGGGGGACAGGTTGAGGGAGGCTTTAAAGCAAGGCTGTTCGAATAAAGTTATCTTTGACTGCAGTGTCGTTATTTTAGCGCTGCATGTAGCACACCGCCACAACGTGTTTTTTATTGCTATTAATATATGTCACCACTGCCAATCCCTGACACCCGCCAGTGCGCGATTTCTTTTAATTTTTCGATCCAAGGTAGGCTAACTATGGAGTAACCTTCAACCCAATGTCTTTTTTTCGGAGTCCAAAATGTTTTTGTTGCATGCAGAAATGTAATTTCGTTTTCTCTGCAGGAGTTCATCAATTTCATAAATGCAACACATTATAGTTTGTTTATACATAGCATAAAGGCAAAAAAAACCGTTGTATGCAGTGTTATTTCATTTTAAATGTCAAACGGGTTTTGTGGCTCCCAGTGTTTTCTTTTCTGTGGGAAATGGGTCCATATGGCTCTTTCAGTGCTAATGGTTGCCGACCCCTGGCCTACACAATCACCTGTGGCAACGAATTCCACAAATTCACCACTTTCTGGCTGAAGAAATCCCTCATCTCTAAACTAATTGAAGGACCCTCTTTTCTAAGGCTGATCCTAGACTCCCCCAAAATAGGAAACATTCTCTCCACATCCACTCTATTGAGACCTTTCAACATTTGATTGGTTTATTGAGATCCCCCCCCCAATTCTTTTGAATTTGAGTGAGTAGAAGCCAGAGGCGCTAAAACACTTCTCATTTTGACAAACAAGAAAAAGTCTGAAGATGCTGAAAAGATGGGGTAAACATAGAAACATAAAAACCTACAGCACAATACAGGGCCTGCAACCCACAAAGTTGTACTGAACATGTCCCTACCTTAGAAATTACTATAGCCTTCTATTTTACTAAGCTCATGTACCTATCTAAAAGCCTCTTAAAAGACCCTATCGTATCCACCTCCACCACCGTTGTTGACAGCCCATTCCACATACCCACCACTCTCTGAGTATAAAACTTACCCCTGACATTCCCTCTACTCCCCAGCACCTCAACCCTGTGGGAGAAAGCCTCTGACTATCCACGTGATCAATGCCTATCATCATCTTATACACCTCTATCAGGTCACCGCTCTTCCTCCTTCGCTCCAAGGAGTTAAGTTCACTCAACATATTCTCATAAGGCATGCTCCCCAATCCAGGCAACATCCTTGTATATCTCTTCTGCACCCTTTCTATGGCTTCCACATCCTTCCTGAGGTAAGGTGACCAGAACTGAGCATGGTACTCCAAGTGGGGTCTGACCAGGGTCCAATATAGCTGCAACATTACCTGTCAGCTCCTAAATTCAATTCCATGATTGATGAAGGCCTATACACCATACGCCTTCTTAACCACAGAACCAACCTGCGTAACTGCTTTGAGTGTCCTATGGACTCGAACCTCAAGATCCCTCTGATCCTCCACACTGCTAAGAGTCTTACCATTAATACTATATTCTGCCATCATATTTGACCTACCAAAATGAACCACTTCATACTTATCTGGGTTAAACTCCATCTGCCACTTCTCAGCCCAGTTTTGCATCCTGTCAATGTCCTGCTGTAACCTCTGACAGCCCTCCACATCAACCCTTTGCTGATGACACCTCCAACCTTTGTGTCATCAGCAAACTTACTAACCCATCCCTCCACTTCCTCATCCTGGCCATTTATAAAAATCACGAAGAGTAGGGGTCCCAGTACAGATCCCTGAGGCACACTACTGTTCACTGACCTCCATGCAGAATATGACCTGTCTACAACCACTATTTGCCTTCTGTGGGCAAGCCAGTTCTGGATCCACAAAGCAATGGCCCCTTGGATCCCATGCCTCTTTACTTTCTCAGTAAGCCTTGCATGGGGTACCTATCAAATGCCTTGCTGAAATCTATATACACTACATCTACTGCTCTACCTTCATCAATGTTTTTAGTTATATCCTCAAAAAATGCAATCAGGCTCGTAAGGCACAGCCTGCCTTTGATAAAGCCATGCTGACTATGCCACATATCCACATGCAGAGGATGTCACTGTGCTAAAAACCTTCACCGCACGTGATAATCAAAAGACATGGATGACAACAGAGATGCGTTCGCTACTGAAGGCCCATGACACAGCCTACAGATCAGGGGACAGGAGTGCACTTCGCTCAGCCAGGACTGCGCTTTCACTAGGGATCAGGAACGTGAAAAGGGCATATGCAGGTAAAATACATGGACACTCCTGTGACCCAGGTGACACCAGATGGATGTGGCAGGGAATTCAAGCTCTGGGACTACAAGATCAGGTAGAAAACTGATGACAGTGATGTCTCTCTTCCAGACAGGTTCAACAATTTCTTTGCACACTTCGAAGCATCAAACACTACTGCAAGGGGGAGAGCCAGTCCCTTCTTACCATCTGACCAGCCGGCTCCAATCATTGATTCAGAGCACACACGGAGGACCCTTGCCAGGGTCAACCCACAAAAAGCGGAATGTCCCGACAACATCCCTGGGCATGTGCTCAAGGAATGTGCTAATATATTAGCAGATGTCCTGACAGAGATTTTCAACATCTCTTTTAGTCAAGCCTTTGTCCCCAGATGCTTCAAAACCTCCACAATCATCCCTGTAGCAAAGAAATCAGTAGTAGCCTGTCTGAATGATTACCATCCTGTCGCCCTGACCCCCATAGTGATGAAATGTTTTGAACAGCTTGTCAAGCCTCAAATCACAGCCAGCCTCCACTCATCGCTGGATCCTCCACAGTTTGCTTATCCTCCCAACTGCTCTACACAATATTCACACAGTTCTCTTTTACTTGGACAATAAAGACATTTATGCAAGAATCCTATACATTGATTTCAGTTCAGCATTCAATACCATCATCCCGCAGAGACTAGCGGAGAAACTGTCGCTGCTTGGCCTTAACACTGCCATGTGTCGCTGGATTCTGGATTTTTTGAAGAGAGACCACAGTCAGTCCGTGTTGGCAGGAACATCTCTAACTCCATCACACTGAGCACTGGATCCTAAAAAGGCTGTGTGCTCAGCCCACTGCTGTTTACACTGCTAACACGTGATTGTGCAGCTAGATTCAAGGGGAACCTGATCAATAAATTTGCTGATGATACCACAGTGGTGGGGCTCATCAACAAAAATGATGAAACAATGTACAGGGAAGAGGTCAAACACCTAGAGAGCTGGTTCAGTGACAGCAACTTGATGCTTAATATCACAAAATGATAGTCAATTTCAGATGGTCTCAGCCTGAGCACCTCAGCATCAGCGGCTCCACAGTGGAAAGAGTGGAAAACATCAAGTTCCTTGGGGTGCAGATCTTGGACAATCTCACCTGGTCCAGGAACACCACTGGGGTTGTGAAACGGGCCCAGCAGAGATTACACTTTCTGAGAAAACTTAAACAAGCATCACTCCCCACTAACATTTTAACTATATTCTATAGAGGCATGGTTGAGAGTGTGCTGACATTTTGCATCACAACCTGGTACTCCAGCTGCAGTGCTGCCGACAAAAAAGCCTTGCAAAGGGTGGTTAGGGGAGCAGAGAAGGTTATTAGGGTCTCTCTACCTTCTGTCCAAGACCTCTTTCAGAGTTGATGCCTCCAGAAGACATGGTAAATCATTAAAGACCCCTCACACCCCCTCCATAAACTGTGTGTTCTTCTGCCATCAGGCAAACATTACAGGAGCATCAAAACAAAAACCATAAGGCTACTAAAGAGCTTCCTCCCACAGACAGTTAGCCTGCTAAATAGCTGCTCTACCTGACTCTGCTTTGGACACATTTAACTTGCACTGGACACTTATAACTTGATTTTAACTGACATGTGGCTGTTGTGTTTTACTATTTATTGCTGTGTTTACTATTTATTGTTGCGTTTGTTATGTTATGATTGCACTTGCCCCTGGGAAACGCTGTCTAATTCTGCCCTGCAGAGCTGATGTATGGTTGGAATGACAATAAAGTTTTTGAATCTTGAATCTTGAAAACCTATTCATATTATGACTCTCCAAATGTTCATAAATCCTGCCTCTCAGGATCTTCTCCATCAAATAACCAACCACTAAAGTAAGACCCACTGGTCTATAATTTCCTGGGCTAACTCTACTCCCTTCATTAAATAAGGGAACATCATCTGTAACCCTCCAATACTTGGGAACCTGTCCCATCCCCACTGAAGATGCAAAGAGCATTGCCAGAGGCTCAGCAATCTCCTCCCTCGCTTCCAACAGGAGCCTGGGTTACATCTCATTTGGTCCCAGTTATTTATTCAACTTGATGCTTTTCAAAAGCTCCAGCACATTTTTAAATCTTTTTATTAATTTTAAACAAACATAAATGAAACATGAATACAAAGAGCTTGAGAGTACATAATAAATAGGTTAAGGTATAAATACAAATAGATGATAATCCAAACTCATAGTAGTTACAAAAAATGGAGTAAATAAGAAAAGCCGCCCCCAAGAAATGAAAAACCTAACCAACATGGGCCATTGCATTATGTCAAATATACACAGTAGCATCAATAACTCCACACCTCCATCCAAATAATTAAGGATAATAAAAGTAAGGTTTAGGAAAAGTCAGTTTAGCTCATATGAAAATGTTGAATAAATGGTCTCCAAGTTTCTTCAAATTTAACTGAAGGGTCAAACACTTCTAATTTTTTCTAAACTCAAACAAGAAATAGTTTGAGAAAACCACTGAAATATAGTTGGAGGATTAATTTCTTTCCAGTTCAATAGAATAGATCTTCTAGCCATTAATGTAACAAATGCAATCATCCGCCGGGCTGAGGGAGATAAACAACTATTATCCACCATTGGTAAACCGAAAATTACAGTAATAGGATGCGGTTGCAATTTGATATTCAGAACTGTTGAAATAATACTGAAAATATCTTTCCAATAATTTTGCAAACAGGGGCAAGACAAAAACATGTGGGTCAATGAAGCAACTTCAGAATGACATCTGTCACAGGTTGGATTAACATAAGAATAAAATCGAGCAAGTTTATCCTTGGACATGTGAGCCCTATGTACAACCTTAAATTGTATCAGGGCATGTTTAGCACAAATAGAAGAAGAATTAACTAATTGTAAAATTTTCTCCCACTGCTCAGTGGGTATAAGACAGTGAAGTTCTTTTTCCCATTCCTTCTTAATTTTTTCTGATACTCCTGGCTGTATTTTCATGATCATATTATAAATGATGGCTACTAAACCCTTCTGGCAAGGATTCAGAGCTAAAAAAATTTCCATAATGTCCATTGGACATAACTTCGGAAAAGACTGTAACATATTATTCAAGAAATTTCTAACTTGCAAGTATCTAAAAAAATGAGTTTTAGGCAAATTATATTTATTGGATAGCTGTTCAAAGGACATAAAACTGTTATCTAAAAATAGATCACGAAAACATGTTATACTTTTTGTTTTCCATAATACAAAGGCTTTATCCATAAAAGAAGGCTGAAAAAAAAGTTAGATATAATAGGGCTTGATAAGATAAACTTATTCAAGTGAAAGAACTTATGAAATTGAAACCATATTCATAATGTATGTTTAACTATAGGATTAGTTATTTGTTTATTCATTTTAGATAAAGCAAAAGGAAGCAAGGATCCTAAAATAGAAAACAATGAGAAGTCTTGTACAGATTTACATTCCAAAGTTACCCATTGTGGGCAAGGTGCTATAATCAATTCTTGTGACCAAAATATTAAATATCAAATATTAACAGCCCAATAGTAAAATATTCGGTTTGGCAAAGCCAAGCCTCCTTCCTTCCTTAGGCTTCTGTAAGTACTTTTTACTTAATCTAGGATTTTTATTCTGCCACACATACAAGGATATTTTGGAGGCAATAATATCAAAAAAAGATTTAGGAATAAAAATTGGTAATGCTTGGAATAAATATAAAAATTTGGGGAATTCTATCATCTTAATAGCATTAATTCTACCGACCAATGACAAAGATAATGGGGACCACCTGGTAACAAGTTGCTTGATTTGGTCAATTAAAGGTAAAAAAAATTAACTTTAAATAAATCCTTATGTTTCTTGGTAACTTTAATACCCAAATAAGTAAAATGATCTGTGACAACTTTAAATGGTAAGTGTTTATAGATTGAAACTTGCATATTTAATGGAAATTGTTCACTCTTATTGACATTCAGTTTGGAGCCAGAAAAGCTACTAAACTGAGCAAGCAAGGATAAAATAGCAAGAATAGATCCCTCAGGGTCAGATATATATAGTAACAAATCATCAGCATATAATGATAACTTATAAGTCCCTTCCCTACTGGTAATACCAAAAATATTAGGTGATTCACGAATGGCAATGGCTAAAGGTTCCAAAGCAATGTCAAATAATAGAGGACTTAAAGGACAGCCTTGCCTCATGCCATGGGACAACTGAAAAAAAGTAGATCTCTGATTATTGGTAAGAACTGAAGCCAAAGGTTTATAATATATTAAGTTAATCCATGATGTAAATTTCAAGCTAAAATTAAAATTCTGCAACATATTAAATAAATATGGCCATTCAACTCGATTGAACGCTTTTTCAGCACCCAAGGAAATTACACATTCTGGAATTTTAGATGACGGAGTATAAATTATATTAAATAATTTTCTAATGTTAAAAGATGAATAACAGTTTTTAATAAATCTGGTCTGGTCTTCAGAGATAATTTGAGGTAATATATTTTCTAATCTAGTGGTCAAAATTTTGGTTAAAATCTTAGAATCCGTGTTCAGCAAGGATATAGGCCGATAGGATGCACATTCAGTGGGGTCTTTATCTTTTTTTAAGAATTAGAGAAATGGAAGCGTCATAAAAAGATTGTGGTAATTTACCTACAGTTAACACATCTTTAAAAATTTTACAAAGCCAAGGAGAGGGTATAGAAGAAAAGGATTTAAAAATTCCGCAGTATAACCATCCAGACCAGGGGCTTTGCCTGAATTCATTGAAAAAATAACCTCTTTTATGTCGGTTTCCGTAATAGGTGCGTCTAGAAGTACACAATCTTCTGTGGCTAATTTCAGGATATTCAATTTTCTTAAAAAATCATCCATTATGGAAGAATCCTCAACAAATTCTGATTGATATAAAAAATTATAAAAATCTTGAAAGGCTTTATTTATCTCTTTATGATCAATCGTCAAAGTGCCATCTCGTTTACAAATCTTAATGATTTGTCGTTTAACCAAAGCAGTTTTCAATTGATTAGCCAATAATTTGCCAGATTTATTTCCATGTATGTAAAACTGGGTTCTAGATTTAATTAACTGATTTTCAATTGAGGGGAATAATAACAAACTGTGCTCCATTTGAAGTTCAACTCTCTTTTTATAAAGTTCTTTACTGGGAGTCACTGAATAAATCTTATCGATTTCTTTAATTTTATCGACCAATGTTAGTATTTCAGTATTAGTTCATTTCCTAACTCCAGCAGAGTATGAAATAATCTGTCCGTGAATAAATGCTTTAAAAGTGTCCCATAATATTCCACTAGAGATCTCTTCAGTAGAATTTGTTGAAAAAAGCAAATCAATTTGTTGTTTAATGAAGTTAAGAAAGTCTGAATCCTGAAGTAGAGTTGAACCTCCAAGATTTAGCATTTGAAGATGAATCCATTGTCTTAATAGATAGCTTCAAAGGTGCATGGTCAGAGATGGTAATGGAATCATATTTACAATCAATAACATCTGTAAGTACATGATGATAAAATAGTCAATTCTTGAATAATTATGATAAACATGAGAAAAGTATGAAAATTCTGTGTCGTTGGGGTGTAAGAATCGCCAAATTGCAGAAATTCCAGAATTCACCATAAAGGAATTAATAAGGGAGGCCGATTTATTCCGAAGAACCTGAGTGGACTTAGATCTATCCATCGAGGGATTTAAGCAACAGTTAAAATCCCCACCCATTATCAACATATACTCATTTAGATTAGGAAAGGATGTGAATAAACACTTAAAAAATCCAGGACAGTCAGTGTTTGGAGCATAAACATTAACTAAAACAACTTTTTGATTAAAAAGTAAACCAGTGAGAAGCAAAAATCTACCTTGTGGGTCCGAAATTGCTTCATAATGTATAAAAGAGGTTGAGGAATCTATAAAACTGGAAACGCCTCTTACGTTGGCTTGGGAATTCGAATGATACTGTTGGTCTTTCCAAACCCTAAAAAAACGTTGACTATCCTCCTTCCTCACATGAGTCTCTTGTACAAAGATAATATTAGCATTCATTCTGTGGAATACTTTGAATTTTTTTTCCATTTGATCGGATGATTTAAACTGTTAGTATTCCAAGAAACAAAATTGATAATCTTATCCATATTGCCAATATTTATCGCAATTAACACATAAGGTTAAAAAAAAGATGAACTCATGAATCCGGAAGAGGGAAGCAAGTTCAAGGAGGAACCGGAAGTTACAACACTCCAAACATTTTAGTAGTTTCGAGTCAGCCCATGAAGTAAAACTAAGCAAGAACCAAAAGCAAAAAAAAGAATCCCCCACCCCCACCCTCAAAACCCCAGAAAAAAAGCCAGAAAGAGGCAAGCAGGCAAACTAATACAAATTTTACCCCCAGCTCTCAAGACAGCAACTCAAATGAAAAAGTAAAAAAAAAGAAACAAACCACCCATATTCAAAAAAAAGGGTTAGTATAACAAAGATTAAACTATAAAATTACTGCTATATATATAAAACAAAAGGATTAAAAGAAAAAAGAAAAATACTAAAATGTTAAAACCCAAAAATGGATAATATTATATTAATATTTTAAAAGAAAGTCCTCAATCTTGTTCAGACAAATCCAAACAAATGTGACGTATCCAAGCACTAAGTTCCTACGGTAAAAAGAAACGACATCTTAGAAAAAAGGTTTTATTTAAAAAACCTTAATATTTAAGCGTTAAAGAGATAAAAAATGTATATAAGCTTTAAAAAAAACATCAAAAAAAGTTACTTTCAAAACAGAATAATAATTTTAAAAGAACGAACTCAGAATAAACCAAAAAAGGACCTTTACTTAAGTGTGTAAAAATACACTATGAATCACGTATGAATCATCAAATTATAAAAGGTCCGAATCTATAGACTAATTGTTAGCATAAAGAAGAAAGTTAATACACATAGTAAAAATACAATATGTTAGCCAACTCGTAGTGAAAAAAGTACTATTCTTCAAGAAATCTTTGGGCATCCGCTGGAGATTTGAACAACCGACAAGTCTCATCTTTAAGAGTAACTTTAAATTGTGCTGGAAATAACGCTTGTTTGTAACCTTTCCGATGAATTTCAGACATACCTGATTTAAAAGCCATTCTTGCCCTCAAAACTTCGAGACTGCAGTCTTCCAGAATACGAAATTTGAAATTTTGAAAGCTGATCATACCCTTTTTCTGGGCAGCCCAAATCAGACGTTCTTTAGTATGAGGATAATGAATTTGGAGAATCAGTGGCTGTGGTTTCGTACCTGGAGCTGGTTGAAAACGAGAAATGTGATGTGCATGGTCGATTATTGGAGGGGTATCCAGAACTTCTGAGCCAAAGATGTCCATTAAAAATTTAGAAAAAAATACAGTCAGATCACCGTTCTCAAAATTTTCTGGAAGCCCAATTATCTGGAGATTTTGTCTTTGAGACCGGTTTTCAAGATCAGTAAGTTTAGATTTATAAAAATCCAGCAGTTGAGAAGTCAAAGATTGCCGTTGTTCCAGAATTTCAATTTTGCGATCTCTCTGGCAAGCGGCATCTTCGAGAGCTAAAATTCTTGCTTCTTGTTGTTGAGAATCCAGTGTGAGTGATTGAAGTTTTGCATTGACTGTCTTTAAAGTTTCATCGAGCATAGAAAGCTTTGGGGTTAGTTTATTCTCCAGTTTCTCATGTCTCTTGTCCATAAGTTTCACAATTGCTTCCAAAGTTAATGGTTCTTTCGCCAGTTTCAATTTCTTAGGTTCTCGTGGTTTAGACATTTTAACGAGTTGAAAAATAATTCAAACAGTCAAAAAAAAATTCATACGTATCAACCCCTTTAGAATAGGTATAGACAGGTCAATTAGGGGGTGATTGTAGGTAGAAAAAAGTAAAAGGATTGGAGCAAAGGCTAAAACAGTCTCACTCCATAAGCACTATCTTGAGACCTTCTCAGTCTGCTGTAAATCATCCCTACAATTGCCAACGTCCTTTTCTAGTGAATACTGAAGCAAAGTAGTCATTAAGTACCTCTGCTATCTCCTCCAATTCCATACATACTTTTCCACTGTCACACTCGATTGGTCCTATTCTCTCACATCTTATCCTCTTGCTCTTCACATGCTTATAGAATGCCTTGGGGTTTTCCTTAATCCTGTCTGCCAAGGCCTTCTCATGGCCCCTTCTGGCTCTCCTAATTTCATTCTTAAGCTCCTTCCTGCTAGCATTATAATCTTCTAGATCTCTATCATTACCTTGTTTTTTGAACCTTTCGTGAGCTCTTATCTTCTTGAATAGATTTACAACAGTCTTTGTGCACTTACCATCCTGTGCCTTACCATCCTTTTCCTGTCTCATTGGAACGTATCAATGCAGAACTCCACGCAAATATCCCCTGAATATTTGCCACATTTCTTCTGTACGTTTCCCTCAGAACATCTGTTTCCAGTTTGTTTCCAAGTTCCTGCCCAATTACACCAATTAACTGCTTTCCTAACTTGTCTGTTCCTATCCCTCTCCAATGTTATGGTAGAATTGTGATCACTATCTCCAAAATACTCTCCCACTGAGACCTGACACCTGACTTGGTTCATTTCCCAATAACAGATCCAGTACAGCCTCTCCTCTTGTAGGCTTATCTACATATTATGTCAGGAAACCTTCCAAAACACACCCAACAAACTCCACCCCATCTAAAGCCCTCGCTCCAGGGACATGCCAATCAATATTTGGAAAATTAAAATCTCCCACCACAACAACCCTGTTATCTCCAAACTAAAGGTGTAGCCGTGGGCACCCGTATGGGTCCCAGTTATGCCTGCCTTTTTGTTGGCATTGCGGAACAGTCCATGTTCCAAGCCTATACGGGTATCCAACCCAACTTTTCCTTCGCAACTTCGACGACTGTATTGGCGCTGCTTCCTGCACACATGCTGAGCTCGATGACTTCATTAATTTTACCTCCAACTTTCACCCTGCCCTCAAACTTACCTGGTCCATTTCCGACACCTCCCTCCCCTTTCTTGATCTTTCTGTCTCTATCTCTGCAGACAGCTTATCTACTGATATCTACAATAAGCCTACGGACTCTTACAGCTACCTGAACTAATCCTCTTCCCACCCTGTCCCTTGCAAAAATACCATCCCCTTCTCGCAATTCTCCATCTCTGCTGCATCTGCTCTCAGGATTAGTCTTTTCATTCTAGGATGAAGGAGATGTCTTCCTTTGTTAAACAAAGGGGCTTCCCTTCCTCTATCATCAACTCTGCTCTCAAACACATCTCTCCCATTTCACGCACATCTGCTCTCACCCAATGCTCCCGCCACCCCATGAGGGATAGGGTTCCCCTCATCCTCACCTACCACTCCACCAGCCTCTGGGTCCAACATATAATTCTCCATAACTTCTGCCACCTCCAACAGGATCCCACCACCAAGCACATCTTTCCTTCCCCCCACTTCTTTCTGCTTTCTGCAGGGATTGCTCCCTACGTGACTCCCTTGTCTATTCATCCCTCTCATCCCTTCCCATCGATCTCCCTCCTGGCACTCATCCTTGTAAAGCGGAACAAGTGCTACACCTGCCCTTACACTTCCTCCCTCACCACCATTCAGGGCCCCAGATAGTCCTTCCAGGTGAGGTGACACTTCACCTGTGAGTCAGCTGGTGTGATATACTGCATCCAGTGCCCACGGTGCGGCCTTCTATATATTGGTACGACCCGACACAGACTGGGAGACTGTTTTGCTGGACACCAATGGTCTGTCCGCAGAGAAAGCAGGATCTCCCAGTGGCCACAAATTTTAATTCCACATCCCATTCCCATTCTGATATGTCTATCCATGGCCTCCTCTACTGTCAAGATGAAGCCACACTCAGGCTGGAGGAACAATACCTTATATTCCGTCTGGGTAGCCTCCAACCTGATGGCACAAACATTGATTTCTCTAACTTCTGTTAATACCCCCCTTCCCTCTTTACCCCACCCCTTATTTATTTATTATTCCTCTCCCTTTCCTTTTCTCTCTTTTGTCTCTCTCTGCCTCTCTCACAATCACTCCTTGCCTGCTCTCCATCTCCCTCTGGTGCTCCCCTCCCCTTTCTTTCTCCCTAGGCCTCCCATCCCATGATCCTCTTCCTTCTCCAGCTGTGTATCCCTTTTGCCAATCAACTTTCGAGCTCTTAGCTTCATCCCTCCACCTCCTGTCTTCTCCTATCATTTCAGATCTCCTTCTCCTACTTTCAAATCTTACTATCTTTTCCTTTCATTAGCCCTGACGAATGGTCTTGGCCTAAAACATCAACTGTACTTCTTCCTATAGATGCTGCCTGGCTTGTTGCATTCCACCAGCATTTTGTGCGTGGTGCTTGAATTTCCAGCACCTGCAGATTTCCTCGTGTTTGCATTTTTAAACTGTTATTATTATTCCTTTCCAGAATCTGTCTCACTATCTGCTCTTTGATATCCCTGATACTTTTGGGTGGTCTATAAAAAACACCCCGTAGAGTTATTGACCCCTTGCTGTTCCTAGCTTACACCCACAGAGACTCTGTAGACAGTCCCTCAATGACTTCCCCCTTTTCTGCAGCTGTGACACTATCTCTGATTAACAGTGTCACGCCCCCAACTCTTTTGCCTCCCTCCCTGTCCTTTCTGAAACATCTAAAGCCTGGCACTTGAAGAAACCATTCCTGAACCATCTAAGTCTCTGTAATGGTCACAACATCATAGCTCCAAGTACTGATCCATGCTCTAAGCTCATCCGCTTTGTTCATAATACTCCTTGTATTAAAATAGACACATCTCAAACCATTGTTTGAGCACATCCCTTCTCTATCACCTGCCTATCCTCCCTCTCGCACTGTCTCCAAGCTTTCTCTATTTGTAAGCCAACCACCTCTTCCTCTGGTCTCTTCAGTTCGGTTCCCACCCCCACCCCACCCCCAGCAATTCTAGTTTAAACTCTCCCAATAGCTTTTGCAAACATCCCCACCAGGATATTGTTCCCCCTGGAATCCAAGTGCAACCTGTCCTTTTTGTATCGGTCACGCCTGCCCCAAAAGAGATCCCAATGATCCAGAAATCTGAATCCCTGCCCTCTGCTCCAATCTCTCAGCCACACATTTACTCTCCACTTCATTCTATTCCTATACTCCCTGTCGCATGTCACATGCAGTAAACCCAAGATTACTACCTTTGAGGTCCTTCTTCTCAACTTCCTTCCTAACTCCCTGAAGTCTGTTTTCAGAACCTTCTCCCTTTTCCTACCAATGTTGTTGGTACCAATATGTACTATGATGTCTGGCTATTTTCCTTCCCATTTCACGATATCTTGAATGCGATCAGAAACATCACAGACCCCGGCAGCTGGAAGACAAACTACCATCCCAGCATGTGACATGAAATTTGTTAACTTAGAAGCAGCAGTTCAAAGAAATACATAATATAGATGAGAAAAAAATAACAAAAATAAAAAAATAATTAATTACAATATACAGGTAGTCCCCAAGTTACGAACATCCGACTTACAGACAACTCGTACTTATGAATCAAGGAAGGAGAACACCGTCTGCCATTTTAAGTTGGATCGCAACGCCATCTGCCATTGTAAGTCAGGTCACGGTGCCGTCTGCCATTTTAAGTCTTTGCCGTTGACACGTGTTGAGTGTGTAACTTTGTATTTGGCTTAAATTTTTCTTAGCAAGATTCATCCTGACCCTGCCACCCTCCCCCCCCCCCCCCCCACCGTTCCGGTAGGCTGGTGGCGCAGTGAGATTAGTGCCAGGCTGGAGGACGGAGTTTCCCGAGTTTTATCCAGTGACAGACTGCCCCCGTTCCAGGTTGATGTCGATCCAGTGACTCCCGTACCATCCATGCCAGGTTGATGTCGAGCTCACAACTCGACATCGTAAAAAAAAACCACTGCCACCTCCAGTTTAAATTCCCACGTGGAATATTGTGGAGATCAAATACCCAAACCCAGCACAGCCCCCACGTCCCATTTAACCTGTCTCAATGCGATGGCCTTTCGGACCTGGGGAATTCAGTGCAGTGGTCATTAGGACCCAGTGGACCTCGGGAGCCTGTGCAGCTCAGGACCCGCCACCTGCGATGTTTCTGTTCTGTTGATGGGAAGCGATCACGATTGAAAATAAAGTGGAAATAATAATGCAATTGGAAAGAGGTGAAACACCACTGGTCATTAGAAAAGCATTAGGCTACAGTCGGTCAACGATCTAAACAATTTTAAAGGATAAAGTGAGAATAATGGAGCATGTCAAAGGCCCTGCCCCGATGAAAGCTACAATTATTACTAACCAATGCAGTGGTTTAATTATTGGAATACATACGTTTCTTAAGTGTTTTATATGCATAGAAAGGTAAAATATATACTATATATTAAGACAAACGTTTGACTAACTGACACTAAATAACACTGGATATACTTGTTCGACTTGTGTACAAATCCGACTTTAAGACGGACTCAGGAACAGAACTTGTTCTTTTTTTTTAAAAGGAACAGAACTCGTTTGTAGCCTGGGGACTGACTGTACACAAACTGAATAGATTTAAAAAATGTGCCAAAAACAGAAATAGTGTATATTAAAAAAAGTGAGGTAGTGTCCAAAGTTTTAATGTCTATTTGGGAATTGGATGGCAGAGGGGAAGAAGCTGTCCCTAAATCACTGAGTGTGTGCCTTCAGGCTTCTGTTACCTCCTAACTGATGGTAAGAGTGAGAAAAGGGCATGCCTTGGCTGCGAGAGGTCCTTAATAATGGATGGTGCCTTTCTGAGATACTGGCCCCTGAAGATGTCTGGGTACTTGTAGGCTAGTACCCAAGATGGAGCTGACTAGATTTACAACCTTCTGTAGCTTCTTCCAGTCCTATGTAGTAGCCCCTCCATACCAGACAGTGATGCAGCCTGTCTGGTATGGAATTTTTCAGTGTATTTGTTGACATGCCTAATCTCTTCAAATTCCTAATGAAGTATAGCCACTGTCTTGCCTTCTTTATAACTACATTGATATGTTGGCACCAGGTTAGGTCCTCAGAGATCTTGACACTCAGGAACTTGAAGCTGCTCACTCTCTCCACTTCTGATCCTTCTATGAGGATTGGTATGTGTTCCTTCATCTTACCCTTCCTGAAGTCCAGAATCAACTCTTTTGTCTTACTGATGCTGAGTGCCAGGTTGTTGCTGCGGCACCACTCCACTAGTTGGCATATCTCACTCCTGTATGCCCCCTCTTCACCACCTGAGATTCTACCAACAATGGTTGTATCGTCAGCAGATTTATAGATGGTATTTGAGCTATGCCTAGCAATACAGCCATGTGTATATAGAGAGCAGAGCAGAGGTCTAAGCACGCACCCCTGGGGTGTGCCAGTGTTGATCGTCAACAAAGAGACTATGTTATCACCAATCCACACCACTTGTGGTCTTCCGGTTAGGAAGTTGAGAATCCAGTTGCAGAATGAGGTACAGAGGCTCAGGTTCTGCTACTTCTCAATCAGGATTGTAGGAATGATGGTATTAAATGTTGAGCTCCCTTTCAAAGTGGGCATAAAGGATGTTGAGCTCATCAGGTAGTGAAGTATTCATGATGTTGCATTGCTTTGTAGGAAGTAATGACCTGCAATCCCTGCCAGAGTTGCCATGAATCCAATGTCACCTCCAACCTTGCTCAGAATTGTTTCTTCGCTCTTAAAATAGCCCTCCACAAGTCACACCTAGTTTTCTTGCACAGATCCAGGTCACCTTTAGCTTATTTTAATGATGTGCCTCCAAATACTCTGAAACCACATCCTTAACAATTGACACCTTACCATCTTCATAAGCACTCATATCAGTCTAACTGGCCTAAATTTTCTGTTCTTCTGCCTATCTCCCTTCTTGAAGAGTATAATTTTCCAGTCCTCTGGATCCATGCCAGAATTCTTGCAAGATTATTTCTAATGCCTCCACAATATTGCCTGAATTGGGGAGCATGACTGATGAAAACAGGTTGAGTGAACTCGGCCTTTTCTCCTTGGAGTGATGGAGGATGAGAGGTGAACTGATTGAGGTGTATAAGATGATAAAAGACATTGATCATGTGGATAGTCAAAGGCTTTTTCCCAAGGCTGAAATGGTTGCCACAAGAGGACACAGGTTTAAGGTGCTGGGGAGTAGGTACAGAGGAGATGTCAGGGGTAAGTTTTTTCACTCAGGGAATGGTGAATGCATGGGATGGGCTGCCAGCAACAGTGGTGGAGGCGAATATGATACGGTCTTTTAAGAGACTTTTCGATAGGTACATGGAGCTTAGAAAAACAGAGGGCTATGAGGAAGTCTATTAATTTCTAAGATAGGGACATGTTCGGCACAACTTTGTGGGCTGAAAGACCTGTATTGTGCTGTAGGTTTTCTATGTTTCTTATATCTTCAACTACCTCTTTAAAAACTCTGGGGTGATCTTTCAGTTCCCTCAGCACCTTCTCCTAGTAATGGCAACTTCATTCACTTCTGCCCCTAATACTTTTGAAATTCCAGCATACTACTAGTATCTTTTACAGTAAAGACTGATGCAAAATAATTATTCCATTTTTCTGCCATTTCCTTGTTCCCCTATTCCTACCTCTCCAGCATCATCTTCCAGTGCCCCGATATTTACTCTCATCTCTTTTACACTTCATATATCTGGAAAAACCTGTTGGTATCTTCTTTAATTATTATTAACTAGCTTACCTTCATATACAATCTTTTCTTTCTGTTTGACTTTTTAGTTGCCTTATGTTGGCTCTTAAAAGCTTTCTTTGCCTCTTTTACACTTCATTTATCTGAAAAACCTGTTGGTATCCTCTTTGTTATTAACTAGCTTATCTTCATATACAATCTTTTCCTTTTATTTGACATTTTAGTTGCCTTACGTTGGCCTTTAAAACCTTTCCTAAGGGGATTATGGGGTGGGGGAGGGGAAGCAATGTTCAATGTTTTGACACGAACAATGAATTCTCCAACTTCCGGTAATTCTCTCCCCCTCCCTTCCCTCATCCCAGTTTCACTCTGCCTCCTCCAGCTGCCTATTACCTCTCTCATAGTGCCACCTCCATCTACTACCCAGAGTGCATTCCCCTTACATTCCTTCTTCACCTTTCCTGCCTATCCTCTCCCTTGTCCCTTGATCTTTCCCCTTACTGGTTTTTCACCTGGTACCTACCAGCCTTCTCCTTCCCACCCTCCCCCCACCTTCTTTATAGGGCCCCTGCCCCTCCCTCTTCAGTCCTGACGAAGGGTCTCGGCCTGAAATGTTGACTGCTCGTTTCAACTGATGTTGTCCATCCTGCTGAGTTCCTCCAGCATGTTGTGCACATTGCTTTGACCCAGCATCTGCAGTGTACTTTGTGTTTAACAAAATTGGCTCCATGTCCACTTAAGATCATCAGACATGTCAACCCTGTCACATACCAGCTGGCTCTGCAGACGTCTATGAGAATAAGCGCCACTCTTCACATCTCCCAGCTGAACCAAATGGTATCCTCTCCTCTGTCTCCTCCAGTTTTCTCCCAGGTCTCCTCTTGCATTGTAAGTGGTGGTCCCGTTTATATGCTCAGGAGATTGCTTGACTCCCGATGTCAAGGTCACAGCCTCCACTACCAGCTGGTAAGGAAAGGACATGGTCTACAGCGCACCTAGGGCTTGACAGATTTCTTATTTTTTTAAATTAACTCTTGAGAAAATAAGGGACATGTCATAAGAGGCAGTGTTCTGTTCTGGGTGTCAGATGTGGGATTTCCGGGAGACTACCAGCCTCCCTGATAACCACATCTGTGCCAGGTGCATTGAGATGCAGAGCTTTGGAGGTGGTGATGTGGCTCTAATGGTAAAAATTGGAATTGCATCTTTGATAAATTTGTGGCCTAAGGTCAATTTTAGAAAACCTAGCACATTTATTTCTCAACATAGTCCCCTCCTATATTTACACACTTAGTCCAGCGGTCATGGAGCAAATGGATCTTGGACCTCCAGAAAGTGTCCACAGCAGGGGTGATTGATAGGTTCGTGTCCTAGAGGTAGGAGATGAGTGGATTGGAGGGGGATACTAGCGGGGATGACAACTGTTGGGGCACCCTTTGAGAGAAAGATAGTGCAGTCTGATGTGATGTGCTTTGGAAATTAAAGAAGAAAAACTCAGTTTATTAAAGAAGATGTGTAGCAAGACAAATATAGCTCCTCCTCGTTTAACGAAGGACACTTTTGATGACAACATTTCTGGTTGATCTGCCACCCTTCAAGAATACTCTAATGTTTTCATTTCTTTTTTCCAGGCTTAAAACCACATACAGCTGACCATGCTGGAATACCAGTTTTTCCAGATAAATCAACACATTCTCCATGGTTTGGCCTTGAGCCTTATGTATATTCATAGCAAAGCATGACTGTATCGGTAACTGGCTCTGCTGAAGAAGGACATCTTCCCCTTCTGATAAATTGAGAGTAATTCTTGGGATCATGACAATGTCATTTTTGAACGCACCAATGTTTATCTTTGCTATGATGAGATTGCCATGCAGTTCTTCTACCATCATTCGTGTTCCATTGCAAAGCCCTGTTGGATCCAAGTTCCTCATTGAAATGATGGGAGATCCCCACTTCAATTCCAGTTTATGTGGTGGCAATACAGAGAGTTCGACCGAATCAAGGAATCTTGTTGGAAATGAGTGGTGTTAGCTCCTTCACTTGCAGCACTGAAGGAACAGTATTCTTTCATGATTCCAGGGAACCGTCTAATGCACGTGAAGTTTATTTTTCGCATCATTTCATTGAGAGGAACCAAGATAGAATTCCTTGAGAACAGTTCTGCAGGACTGTCAAATGTTGGGTAGATGAAATCAATGCATTCTTCCATAGTTTTTGCTGACAGAATCATATCTTCAGGTAATTAGATGTCATCGTTTTCATTTTTCTAAGTCTTGTCTTCTCCAACATCCAATAAGAACTCAGAATATCATCCTTCTTCCTCACTCAATTGCATGTTTCTCTTCAATTGAAACTTGAAGCTTCTTCATAAGTAGGATTTTTTAAATGCATGAGTTCTCTACATCAGCATCATTTCCGCGTTTCACAACTTTAGAAGCTGACGGAAATCGCCACAGCAAATGGTTAAAATACCCCCAAAGGCCTCATTCTTGCCGCATACTTCACAAAGAGTCCGGTCCAAAACTTCAAAGCTCTCCCTCCTAATCATGGGGCACTCATCCCAGACAATAATTCTCACATTTTGGAGTAAATTTGCAGTATTGGTGTTTTTAAAATCGATGTTACAAAGGGCATCTTCATTGACTTTGAGTGGTATTTTGAATCTTGAATGTGCTGTCCTACCACCAGGCATTAATGTCGCTGCAATACCTGATGATGCTACAGCAATACCAACACCTCCATCTCTCCTAACTTCAGCGAGGATCAAGTTGATGATAAATGTCTTGCCCATTCCTTCTGGTGCATCAATGAAAATCATTGAAGAGAGAGTCCTTTCCAAGCAGTCGCATACATATTCATATACTTCTCCTTGCTCATTATTCAATAGGGGCTCTTTCTGTGAAACAAATTCCTGCTGTTCATCTCTGTTGTATTGCAGTTCATGCAATAATTCCAGATTGCCAGCACTTTGAGTAATTGTGCCATTTTTTGGTGTTGACAAGTTATATTCTTCAAGTGTTTTGCCCAAGTTCTCAAGTTGCTCTTGGAAATATGGAAGAGCTTGTCCATGATGCCTCTCATCGATCATGATATTAGGATCATTGATAGTTCTCATCTCCATTTGTAAGAAATCTTCAGACACTGCATTCTTGAACCGGTTCCATAATTGCTGCAGATTGTTGATTTCAGTGTTTGTTAGCAAGATGACAAACAAATCTCTCATTGCTCTGGGCATTCTTGTTCTCTCTGCTTCTTCCATAATTTGCTGCCAATGATCATCAGCTTGCAACAATCCTCTCTCTGCAGACGTCTGAATGATGGAAGGATTTCAATGATTTGAAATATACTGGTCCCTAAATTTGATGAAGAAGAAGTCTCAAATAGATAGAAGTCATCACTTCGTGGAGCAACAGTATACACTCGACCCAGAACATTTGCTTCAAAAATCCTGGAGTACTCCTCCACTCTTTTCCCCATTCTCCTTCTTTCCCATCTCTTATTAGTTCAAATGTAGAACCTGGGAATATCCGCATAGTACAGGGTTTCTTGCAAATAGATCGCGAGTGCAAAGATCCATGAATTCCGATAAAGTGGTTCTTGCCATATCATTATTCAGTTGCACAGAAACATTATCTTGAAAGAATACTTGATGCTGTTGGGGAAGGTAAGGCAAACATAAGGCAAACTATAAGGCAAACAACAACTGGTTTCCTGTCATGAATTGGAAATCTAAGTATCGATCCGACAGCTTCAGAGGGCTCGATATATCTGCCTGTCAAATACTGTGTGATTTCGTCTTCTCCATTCACTCCAAAAATTGCCCAACCACTCCCCTTCATGATATACTTGAGGCTGGCTGTAATAAATCTAGTCAAGAAGAAAAGAAAAGCTTACAAAAGGTTCAGAGAGCTAGGTAATGTTAGAGATCTAGAATATTATGGCTAATAGGAAGGAGATTAAGAAGGAAATTAGGAGAGCCAGAAGGGGCCATGAGAAGGCCTTGGCAGGCAGGATTAAGGAAAACCCCAAGGCATTCTACAAGTATGTGAAGAGCAAGAGGATAAGACGTGAAAGAATAGGACCTATCAAGTGTGACAGTGGGAAAGTGTGTATGGAACCAGAGGAAATAGCAGAGGTACTTCATGCATACTTTACTTCAGTATTCACTAAGGATCTTGGTGATTATAGTGATGACTTGCAGCAGACAGTAAAACTTGAGCATGTAGATGTTAAGAAAGAGGATGTGATAGAGCTTTGAGAAAGCATCAAGTTGGGTAAGTCGCCGGTACCGAATGAGATGTACCCCAGGCTACTGTGGGAGGTGAGGGAGGAGATTGCTCAGCCTCTGGTGATGAACTTTGCATCATCAATGGGGATGGGAGAGGTTCCAGAGGATTGGAGGGTTGCAGATCTTGTTCCTTTATTCAAGAAAAGGAGTAGAGATAAGGAAATTATAGACCAGTGAATCTTACCTCAGTGGTTGGTAAGTTGATGCGGAAGATCCTAAGAGGCAGGACTTATGAACATTTGGAGAGGTATAATATGATTAGGAATAGTCAGCATGGCTTTGTCAAGGGCAGGTCATGCCTTATGAGTCTGATTGAATTTTTTGAGGATGTGACTAAACACATTGATGAAGGAAGAACAGGAGATGTAGTGTATATGGATTTCAGCAAGGTATCTGATAAGGTACCCTATGCAAGGCTTATTGAGAAAGTAAGGAAGTTGCTTTGTGGATCCAGAACTGGCTTGCCTACAGAAGGCAAAGAGAGTTTGTAGATTGGCCATATTCTGCATGGAGGTCAGTCACCAGTGGAGTGCCTCAGGGATCTGATCTGTTCTACTCTTCATGATTTTTATAAATGACCAGGATGAGGAAGTGGAGGGATGGGTTAGTAAGTTCGCTGATGACACAAAGGTTGGAGGTGTTGTGGATAGTGTGGAGGGCTGTCAAAGGTTACAGAGGGACATTGATAGGATGCAAAACTGGGCTGATTAGTGGCAGATGGAGTTCAACCCAGATAAGTGTGAAGTGGTTCATTTTGGTAGGTCAAATATAATGGCAGAATATAGCATTAATGGTAAGACTCTTGGCAGTGTGGAGGAACTTTAAGATGGCGGCAGCCTCTCTGGAGTTGATATCTGTAATCTGTCAAGTGGGGTGGCGTGCACAATCCTAATCTGAAGAAAAACAGATGTGGGAGCACAGATGAACATCTGGAAATCTCCAGGAAGGCCTCCTTCGTTGCTGCTGCTGTTGTGAGGTCCGGGTCTCTGCTGGGAAGAACAGGCCCCCAGTCCTCAGGATTGTGTTGCCAGTGGCTGGTGGTGGGGGCATTGTAGTGTGCTCAGAGAGGCTTTGCCAGTGGGTATGGTCAGAGGCTCAGAAGTTCGACGGACTCGCTGCGGTCGGGGCGCTTTCACTGTGTGCTGCATCTGCGAGGCTGAGTCCGGTGGCGCCGTGGAAGTCCATAGCGGGGGTATTCCCTTCTGCCGCCTGCATGGGATGATGAGTCAATCGGGATCCTGAGGACTTATGGAAACCGTGTGGTGGTTTCTTTCAAACTTATAGTCTTTTAACATCTTTGGACTATTTTTACCGTGCCCATGGTCTGTTATTTTATCAATTATGGTATTGTTTGCACTGTTGTAACTATACATTGTAACTATGTGGTTTTGTGTGGGCCTTCTAGCTTTAGTTTTTGGTTTGTTGGGTGGTAGAGTTGGTCTCCTGACTTGGTGTGTCTGGGTAGTCTTGTTCTGTCTGGTGGATTTGGGGATTGTCAAATGTTATGTGGATTTTCTGGTGCAGTCTGTTTTGTCATGTGCTTTTGTGATATCATTCTGGAGGAATGTTGTTTCATTTTTAACTGCATTGCAGTTGTGGTTTCTAAATGACAATAAACTGAAATTCAATTCAAATTCAATCAGAGGGATCTTGGGGTCAGAGTCCATAGGACGCTCAAAGCAGCTGCACAGTTGACTCTGTGGTTAAGAAGGCGTATGGTGTGTTGGCCTTCATCAATCATGGTACTGACTTAGGGGTCGAGAGGTAATGTTGCAGCTATGTAGGACTCTGGTCAGACCCCACCTGGAGTACAGTGCTCAGTTCTGGTCGCGTCAGTACAGGAAAGATGTGGAAGCCATAGAAAGGCTGCAGAGGAGATGTACAAGGATGTTGTCAGGATTGGGGAGCATGCCTTATGAGAATAGAACATTGAGGATGTTGTGCCGACCCTCAAACCCTGCCTCCCATATAACCTCCCACCTTAAATTCCTCCATATACTTGTCTAGTAGTCTCTAAAACTTCACTAGTGTATCTGCCTCCACCACTGACTCAGGCAGTGCATTCCATGCACCAACCCTCTCTGAGTGAAAAACCTTCCTCTAATATCCCCCTTGAACTTCCCTCCTCTTACCTTAAAGCCATGTCCTCTTGTACTGAGCAGTGGTGCCCTGGGGAAGAGGCACTGGCTGTCCACTCTATCTATTACTCTTAATACCTTGTACACCTCTATCATGTCTCTTCTCATCCCCCTTCTCTCCAAAGAGTAAAGCCCTAGCTCCCTTAATCTCTGATCATAATCCATACTCTCTAAACCAGGCAGCATCCTGGTAACTCTCCACTTTCCACTTTTGAATCCTTTCAAATGCTTCCACATCCTTCCTGTATTGAGGCGATGAGAACTGGACATAGTACTCCAAGTGTGGCCTAACCAGAGCTTTATAGAGCTACATCATTACATCATGTCTCTTAAACTCTATCCCTCAATTTATGAAAGCTAACACCCCATAAGCTTTCTTAACTACACTATCTACCTGTGAGGCAACTTTCAGGGTTCTGTGGATCCCTCTGCTCCTCCACACTACCAAGTATCCTGCCATTTTATTTTGTACTCTGCCTTGGAGTTTGTCCTTCCAAAGTGTACCACCTCACACTTCTCTCTCTCAGCCCACTTCTGCATCCTATCAATTTCTCTCTGCAATCTTCGACAATCCTTTACACTACCTACAAGACCACCAACCTTTGTGTCATCTGCAAACTTGGCAACTCACCCTTCTACCCCCACATCCAGGTCGTTAATAAAAATCACAAAAATTAGAGGTCCCAGAACAGATCCTTGTGAGACACCACTAGTCACAACCCTCCAATCTGAATGTACTCCCTCCACTACGACCCTCTGCCTTCTGCAGGCAAGCCAATTTTGAATCCACCTGGCCAAACTTCCCTGGATCCCATGCCTTCTGACTTTTTGAATAAGCCTACCATGTGGAACCTTATCAAATGCCTTTCTAAAATCCATGTAGATCACATCCACTGCACTACCTTCATCTATATGCCTGGTCATCTCCTCAAAGATCTCTATATGGCTTGTTAGACACAATCTGCCCTTCACAAAGCCTGATCAGACCATGATTCTCTAAATGCCCATAGATCCTATCTCTAAGAATCTTTTCCAACAGCTTTCCCACAACAGATGTAAGGCTCACTGGTCTATAATTACCCGGACTATCCCTACTACCTTTTTTGAACAAGGGCACAACATTCACCTCCCTCCAATCCTCCGGTACCAATCCCATGGACAACGAGGACATAAAGATCCCAGCCAGAGGCTCAGCAATCTCTTCCCTTGCCTCGTGGAGCAGCCTGGGAAATATTCCATCAGGCCCCGGGGACTTATCCGTCCTACTGTATTTTAACAACTCGAACACCTCCTCTCCCTTAATAACAACATGCTTCAGAACATCAACCTCACTCATATTGTCCTCACCGTCATAAAGTTCCCTCTCATTGGTGAATACTGAAGAGAAGTATTCATTGAGGACCTCGCTCACTTCCACAGCCTCCAGGTACATCTTCTCACTTTTATCTCTAATCAGTGCTGCCTTCACTCCTGTCATCCTTTTGTTCTTCACAGAACCGAAGAATGCCTTGGGGTTTTTCTTTACCCTACTCGCCAATGCCTTCTCATGCTCCCTTCTTGCTCTTCTCAGCCCCTTCTTAAGCTCCTTTCTTGCTAACCTATATTCCTCAATAGACCCATCTGATCCTTGCTTCCTAAACCTCATGTATGCTGCCTTCTTCCACATGACTAGATTTTCCACCTCACTTGTCACCCATGGTTCCTTCACCCTACCATTCTTTATCTTCCTCACCGGGACAAATTTGTCCCTAACATCCTGCAAGAGATCCTTACACATTGACCACATGTCCACAGTACATTTCCCTGCAAAAACATCATCCCAATTCACACCCGCAACTTTTAGCCTCATAATTTGCCCTTCCCCAATTAAAAATTTTCCTGTCCTATCTGATTCTATCCTTTTCCATGATAATGCTAAAGGCCAGGGAGTGGTGATCACTGTCCCCCCAGATGCTCACCCACTGACAGATCTGTGACCTGACCCGGTTCGTTACCTAATACTAGATCTAGTATGACATTCCACCTAGTCAGCCTGTCAACATACCATAACAAGAGTCCGTCCTGGACACACTTAACAAATTCTGCCCCATCTAAACCCTTGGAACTAATCAGGTGCTAATCAATATTAGGGAAGTTAAAGTCACCCATGATAACAACCCTGTTATTTTTGCACCTTTCCAAAATCTGCCTCCCAATCTGCTCCTTGGTATCTCTGCTGCTACCAGGGGGCCTATAGAATACCCTCAGTTGAGTAACTGCTCACTTCCTGTCCCTGACTTCCACCCATACTGACAAAAGAGGATACATTACCCACCTTTCTGTAGCTGTAATAGTATCCCTGACCAGTACTGCCACCCCTGCTCACCTTTATCCCCCCCTCTCTGTCCCTTTTAAAGCACTGAAATCCAGGAATATTGAGAATCCATTCCTGCCCTGGTGCCAGCCAAGTCTCTATAATGGCCACTACATTATAATTCCATATATGTATCCAAGCTCTCAGTTCATCACCTTTGTTCCTGATGCTTCTTGCATTGAAGTACACACACTTTAGCCCTTCTACCTTACTACCTTTACACCCTTTATTCTGCTTCTCTTTCCTCAAAGCCTCTCTAGATCTAGCTAGATCTGGCTTTACTCCATGCATTTCTTTCACTGCTCTATCGCTCCAGGTCCCATCCCCCTTGCAAATTAGTTTAAATCCTCCCAAACCAAGCTAACAAACCGACCTGCAAGGATATTGCTCCCTCTCGAGTTCAGGTGCAACCCATCCAATCTGTACAGGTCTTCCCCAGAAGAGATCCCAATGATCCAAAAATCTAAAACCCTGCCCCCTGCACCAACTCCTCAGCCACACATTCGACTGCCATCTCCTCCAATTCTTACCATCACTATCACGTAGCACTGGCAGCAATCCTGAGAACGCCACCCTTGAGGTCCTGTTCTTCAGTCTTCTGCCTAGTTCCCGAAACTCACACTTCAGAACCTCATCCCTCTTCATGCCCATGTCATTGGTACCAACATGTATCACGACTTCTGGTTGCTTTCCGTTTTCCCTCTCGTACCAGGATGTCATGCACCCAGTCAGAGACATCCCAGACCCTGGCACCTGGGAGGCAACAAATCATGCGGGTGTCCTTCTCACGTCCACAAAATCTTCTGTCTGCTCCCCTGACTATAGAGTCTCCAATGACGACAGCTCTCCTCTTCTCCATCCCATCCTTCTGCACCACAGGGTCAAACTCAGTGCCAGAGGCCCTGCCACCTTGGCTCACACATGGTCGGTCATCCTCACCAACAGTATCCAGGATGGTAAGCATATTATTCAGGGGAATGGCTACAGGGTTGCTCTGCACTGCCTGTCTACTCACCTTTGCTTCCCCCTTCTGACTGTCACCCAACAACCGGCTTCCAGCAGCCTAGGTGCGACTACCTCCCTGTAGCTCTCACCTATGACTGCCTCATTTTCCCTTATGAGTCGAAGGTCATCCAGCTGCTGCTCCAGATTCCTCACATGGTCTTCCAGATCGCCCAGCCGCATGCACTTCTGGCAGATGTGACTCTGCAAGAGAGGGGAGTTCCCCCAAAACTGCCACATCTCACAGGAGAGGCACATCACTGTCTCAGGAGGCATTGTAAAGACAAACTGGGAACAAGCTCATCCTCTGCCTGTTCTCATTGAAGCCACTTGAGTCAAAACCTCAAAGCTCCACTCCTTCACTAGCCTACTCACTCACTGGCTGCTTTCCACAGGCTGCTCTGCTTGAGCTACCGCTCTATTTATTTGTTTGAACTTTTCAAAACACTTGGTCACTGGACCTCAATTGCCCAATCAGTTGCTTTCTGCTGAGTCTGAGCTATTCAAATCTTGATTGTCTTATCAATGGCTTTCTGCTGAGCTATTCAAATCTTGATTGACTTGATTGCACAGTTCAACTGCCAAAACTGCCAGAATCCCTCGAGTCAAAGCATCAAATCTCCACTCCTTCACCAGCCCACTCACTCACTGGCTGCTTACCACAGGTTAAGTGAACTTGGCCTTTTCTCCTTGGAGCGACGGAGGATGAGAAGCAACCTGATAGAGGTGTATAAGATGATGAGAGCCATTGATCATGTGGATAGTCAAAGGCCTTTCCCCAGGGCTGAAATGGTTGCCATAGGTTTAAGGTGCTGGGGAGTAGGTACAGAGGAGCTGTCAGGGGTAAGGTTTTACTCAGAGAGTGGTGAGTGTGTGGAATAGGCTGCGGCAACAGTGGTGCAGGTGGATATGATAGGGTCTTTTAAGAGACTTTTGGATAGGTACTTGGAGCTCAGAAAAATAGAGGGCTATGGGAAGCCTAGTAATTTCTAAGGTAGGGACATGTTCGGCACAGTTTTGTGGGCTGCAGGTATTGTGCTGTAGGTTTTCTATGTTTGATGTTCTATATGATAAGCTGATCATTCCTGGAATCAATTTCATGAATATCCTTTGAACCCTCTCCAGCATCAGCCCATCCTTCTAAGATAAGGGGCCCAAAACTGCTCACAATACTCTAAGTGAGGCCTCACCAGTGCTTTATAAAGCCCTAATAAAACATACACCTGCCCCCACACTTCTTCCCTCAACACCATCCTAGGCCCCAGACAGTCCTTTCAGGTGAGGCACCACTTCACCTGCGAGTCAACTGGGGTGATATACTGTACCCAGTGCTCCCGATATGGCCATTTATACATTGGGGAGACCCGCTGCAGACTGGGAGACCTTTTCGCTGAACACTGGCGCTCATTCCTCCAGCAGTGGCGGGATCTCCTGGTGGCCACACACTTCAATTCCACAGACCACTCCCACTCCGATATGTCTGTCCATGGCCTCCTCTACTGTCAAGATGAGGCCACACGCAGGTCGATGGAGCAATACTTTATCTCCCACTTAGGTAGCCTCCTACCTGCCGGCATGAACATTTAACTCACGGACCTCCGCTGATACCCCTTCCCCCCTCCTTACCCCATCCCTATGTATAATTTTAGTCTGATTCTCTTTCCCTCTCTTTTCCCCCCTCACTATAATCTCCCCCTAGCCCTACCTTTCTTTCTCTTTTATTTCCCATAATTCTCCACCTTCCCCCTAGCCAATTTCCTTCCAGCCTATCACTTCCCAGCTCTCTACTTCATCCTTCCCCCCACTTCTTATCCCCCCTCAACCATCCCACATTACTTCACTCCTGATGAAGGGTTTCGGCCTGAAATGTCGTCACTACCTCCTCCCATAGATGCTGTCTGGCCTGCTGAGTTCTGCCAGTATTTTGTGTTTCTATCCCTAATAAAACATACTTGCTTTTATATTCCGAAATGAATGCTAAGATCATATTTGCCTTCCTGACCACAGACTCAACATGCAAATTAACCTTCAGGGAATACTGCACAAAGACTCCCAAGTCCCTTTGTGTCTCGAAATTTTGTATTTTGTCTCAATTTAGAAAATAGACTACCCTTTTATTTCTTCTACCAGAGTGCATTTCCCGACACTGTTTTCCATCTGCCACTACTTTGCCCATTTTCTTAATCTACATAAGTCCTTCTGCATCCTCTTGACTTCCTCAAAACTACCTGCTCCACTATCTTCATATCATCCACAAGCTTTGCAACAGAGCCATCAATTCGTCATCCAAGACATTGACATATAACATAAAAAGAAGTGATCCAGATCATCGATATAGATAACAAACGACAATAGACCCAGTGCCAATTCATGCGGCACTCCACTAATCACAGGCCCCCAGTCAGAGAGGCAACCATCTACTACTACTCTCTGGCTTCTCCCACAAAACAAATGTCTAATCCAATTTAGTACCTCATTTTAAATACCTTCATGACGAGCCTCCCATGTGCAACTTTGTCAAACGCCTTGTCCCTGTAGACTACATTCACTACTTTGTCTTCATTGACCTTTCTGAAAAACTCTGTAAGATTGGTTAGACACAATCTACCGCACATAAAACTATGGTAACTATCCTTAATTATTCCATTCCTATCCAACTACTCATATATTCAGTCCCTTAGAATACCCTCCAATAACTTTCCCACTACTGGTGTCAGGCTCCCTGTCCTATAATATCCTGGTTTATATTTAGGGGGCTTTCTTAAACAGCAGAAACATCTTCGTCTGTGGTTTCCAGTAAGCAGATAAATTTCAAGGTGTGTACCTTATACATTATTTGATAACAAGTGTGCTTTGAATCTTTGAATCCAATCCTCTGGTGCCTCAGCTGTTGCTAAGGGTGATTTAACTATCCCTGCTAGGGCCTTTGTGATGTATCCACACTAATTTGCCTTAAGATAGCAAACACTTTCTCCTCTGTAATCTGTATAGGTCCAAGACCTTGCTGCTGCTTTGCCTCACTTCTATAGAGTCTATGTCCATCTCCCGAGTAAGTGCAGATACAAATAATCCATTCAAGATTTCCCCCATTTCTTTTGGCTCCACACCTAAAATTACCATTCTGATCTCCAGAGGACCAATTTTGTCCCTTGCAACACGGTTCTCCTTCACCTTGTCTGCTCGGGCAAACTCATGCCTTCTTTTAGCCCTCCTGATTTCTTTAAGTATTCTTTTGCATTTCTTATCCTTCATAAGCACCTCATTTATTTCTTTCTGCCTATACCTTCACTTTTTTTCTTAAACAGGGCCTAATATCTCCTGAAAACAAAGGTTCCCTAAAGCTGCTATCTTTACCTTTTATTCTGACAGGCACATACAAGGTCTGCACTCTCAAAATTATACTTTTGAAGGCCTCCCACTTACCAAGTACATCTTTGCCTGAAAAAAGCCTGTCCCAATCCACGTTTGCCAGATTGTTTCTGATACCATCAAAATTAGCCTTTCTTCAATATAGAATCTCAACTCATGGACCAAACCCGTCTTTTTCTATATTGACTATGAAACTAATGGCATTATGATTACTAGATATAATGTGTCTCCCTACACAAATTTCTGTCACCTGCCCTGTCTCATTCCCGAGTGAATTAGTTGCTTAGAACTGCTGGACAGTTCTAAGACTTCTGAGTCTTCTAAGAAACTTCTGAGAAAACAAGATTAAGGCCAACAGAGATTATACAGTTCTGTGCAAAAGTATTAGCCACAAATATGGTGCAAGACTTTTGCACTACTGTATTTGTCAATGTGGAGCAGAGAGGAAGTTGTAAATCTGGCAGGAGCAAATGATTTTGGGGATGGTGAGGGTGGTTTGTCATAGTGTGAGTGTGGTACAGATGGTGGAGGAGTGCCAGGGGCAAGAGGTAGTGTTAGTGCAGATGCACCCAGCCTTGAGACACCTAGCAAGGTCATTTCATTCCAGTTTATTGATCGTTACAAAATGTCTTTCTGGTATTTCCCACTCACTCCCCTCTCCATTCCCCTGTTCCCTACTATGGTTGCCCTTCCCCTCTCAGTCTGCAATGTCACAATGGAGACCCATATCAGAATCATGTTTATCATCATTCATATATGTCATGAAATTAGTTTTTTTTGTGGCAGCTCTGCAGTGCAATACATAAAATTACAACAGCACTGTGCAAAAGCCTTAGGTACTCTATCTATATCTCTGTTTGTTCCCTCATTTTGGCGGGGAAAATCCACTGACCCAAAGGGAAAAAAGAGAATGGGCATTTTGAGTCTCCCAGAAAGAGAAGACAGGCAGTTTGAGTCCCCCAGGAAGACAATAGTTGGAGTCCCCGGAATAACTGAGAAGTTCCAGTCTTCCCATAAGTCAAGACGGGTGGTTCAAGTCCCCCAGAATACAATGGGTGTGCACTTAGACAAATGTTGTTCCAATTGTCTAAACATTTGGGAAAAGACAATTGGCCTGCAGGAGGTACATTTGACTTAACTTTAATATGGCAGGCGGAACAGGGAATATGAAAAGGGAAGGCAGGTAAAGAGTATGGTTGCCTGTTTGGCCTATGACAACAAGAGGTAGAAATTAAAGAAGAAAGACATAAATTAAATTGTTGGACCAACAAGAAAAAGTGAAAAGGGCATGATAAAAGGAGCAATCCTAGGAGTTGGCAAGAGTTGACAGCAATTTGTGAAGAATGGGATAAGGGACAGAAACAGACAAAGGGGCAGGGAAAGAAATTGTATCAGAGACAAAGCATACTGACCATGGAAGAATGAATAAAGGGAAAAGGGAAATGGAAAATAAAAATAATTCTGAGGTACCCCACCTCTATCCAGAGATATCAATCGATTCCCCAAATGTCACTGATGATGACTGAAGATGGGTGAGTCGACCTAATAATCCTGCCATACTACCCACAACTGCGTTTGTGCCTGTTTTACCACGGTCAGGTTCCCCACCCTTATATGATTCTCGTACTGGTGCCTCAATCACCAATTCGATAGTCATTGCACCACCACAGACCAGTGTAGTTCCTCCAGAACGGTCGGGAAGCCCAAAACCTGTTTCTGCCCGCACACACAGTTAGACTGGACCTTTCCGGGAATGGACTCTGAACAAGGGCCAATGGTTTTACTGGGACCGATACTGACTCAGTGTCAATTGCCCATGAGAACCATTCCTAACCCACAAGCCAGAGTGGTGGAACAAGCACTTAATATGCAAATCCATAAGACCTGGACCTCTTCTGAACTCTGTGGTATACTGAATGCTGCCTCTGACAAAAAGCTCAACCCCCAAGAGTTCTGTAATTATTTAAGAACTGTCCTGACTATTTATTTCGCTAATTCCTGAGATTTGCTCCCCCTGGCTATGCTCCTACTGATCAGACACGACTCACCACTAGGCTTGGACGTGGCAACTATGACCAGGAAATCGCAACTGGGCAGACTGAACCATAGATGATTGAAAATATATTGGACACCTTGTCCTACATTCTGGTCCCCTCCATAGATGTAACTAAGGTAAACTAAGTAACTAAGTGTAAACCCAGGAAAGATGAAACCCCTGATGACATCCTAGAACACTTTAATGCTGTTTATTCCACACGATCAACAGATCCACTGTACGCAGAAGGGAAGCAGTCCCAACAGTACTGTGCTCTCACCCTGCCCAGCAAGGTGGCTGACAAAGTTAAAGTCAATATGAACTGTCAGAATCCATTCAAGCTTCAGAAAGCCATTTAAAATTAGTTTTGTACTGTAGTTCACAAAGATGAAGCATTTTCAGGAAAGTTGTAAATCTGAAAAAGACATCCATTATTTATCATTGTAGTTGTATTAAAAATCTGTGGCCTTGTCAGAAAGAAGTGTCATAGTACAGACTTTCAAAGCAAACCACAGAGGCCATCTAAAGGGAAAAATGGTCATTTAAATCTACTTAACATTTCAGTGGGTAGCTAGAGCAATCTTCTATATTTTAATATTTGTTTTCTCTCCTTGTGATGAAAGGTCGATTTTTGATTTTGTCCAATTCTGAACAAATATAAAAGCATTACATTATACTGTTTTTAAAAATCTAGTGTATTAGTTTGTCAGAAAAAAAGATTGATATGTTTTTAAAAGGTTTTGTTATCAAATGTGGCACCAATGCAATACAGACATTAATAGACCAGAAGATACCAGATTCAGCCCTTGACCTGTGCTAATTAACCCCCTTTGTTAATACACTATACCGACTCAGATTCATAAATTCCTGGGCCTTGTCAATTTCTGCTGCACTAGATAGGAGCTCCTTCTCCTATAGAACCCCCTTCTTCATTTTTCCTGTTCTACTGTGAACCCAGCCACCTTTTTAGAATGCCCACTTGAGCATCTAGAATCACCACCCCATGATTGTGCAACAATAAATCACCGATTGACAGAAGTCTGACCTGACATGACTGACACACCCCTCGATAACCTGCACTTAAGTCTTCTATGTAGATGGAAGCTCCTTTATAGACAACCAAGGCCAGCGCCGTACAGGCTATGCTGTTGTTTCCAATACGGAAACCTTGGAGTCCACTTCCTTTGTTTCTCCTCACTCAGCGCAGCAAGCTAAACTCATTGCACTCACTAGTTAGGGCATGCATCCTAGCCACTGGGAAATCGCCAATATTTTTACAGACTCTAGGTATGCCTTTGGAGTCGCTCATGGCTTGGCCAACTTCAGAAAGCTAGGGGTTAAGCTCATCACTAATAAAATTTACATTGACAACCTTTTATCCACCATCTATCTTCCTTCACAATTGTCCATTATTAAATGCTCTGCACACATTAAAGGCACTAGTCAAATTCACCATGGAAACAACAGAGCTGAATCAGCTGCAAAACAAGCTATCCTTACCACAGCACGGATTGTTTCCCATGACCAGTCACTGGGGAAAAACTGAATCCCCCATTTCCGAATCAATGGCTATGCCTGGTATTGAGGATGTGTGTGTTTTACAGAGGGATGCCTCTGAAAAAGAGAAAGCCACCTGGGAATTGGCTGGATGTTTTTAGTCACTGACCAAGGACCTCTGGCTTACTACCTGCCCCTCAGGTCTGCGTACCTGAAACTATACTGGGTTACATTGTAGATTTTGTACATACCAATACTCACCTTGGCAAGGAGGGAATGGTAAGGCAATGGTTGCAATCATGGTAGAGCCTGGACCTGGAGAATGTAGCACATATGCCAAGAACATAATCCAGGAAAAGATACCCCACGCCCAAAGGGATATATCCCATTGCCAAGATACCAGTTCTGCCAACTACAACTCGATTTTATCAAATTACTGCTCATACGCTGTTATAAGTATTGTTTTGTAATTCTTGATGTTTTTAAGAAGATGGATCGAAGCACATCTCACCACAGATAACAAAGCTGATACCATGGTGCATATTTTTTTGAAAGAAATCATTTCCAGATTTGGGGTACTGGAGCAAGTTGTATCTGACAAATGTCCCTCATTTTGTGTGCAAGATTAATACCCAACTATGCCAGGCTCTAGTTATTAAACAGGCATTGCACTGCCCCCACAGACCACAGGCCACTGGGCTGATTGAGAGGACTGATGGGACACTGAAAAATAAGTTGGCTAAATTAAGACAAGAAACCAGTCAAAATAGACTCAAAGTGCTATCGGTAGTCTTGTTCCAGGTGAGAACTCATTATCAGACCAAACATGGTCTGTCAGCAGCCAATAGTATATGGCAGTCCATTAAGAAGCCCCTGGGTTGCCTTGCCGACCCCAAAATTACCTGAGATCGACCTGAATCAAATGTCAAATGAAATTATAGGGTATATCCAGGCACTAACCAAATCTCTCCAGGTCTTGCATTCGCAGGTGAAGGAGGCCCACTGGGAAGGAAAGGAACTGGAAAATGAACATTGAGTTTGCCTAGGAGACTTTATTCTCGTAAAGAACCATCTTAGAAAGAAGCTTGAGCCTCATTAGAAAGGACACTACCGAGCGATACTGACCACTCTGACGGCAGTCAAACTACAAGGATTTCTAAAATGGACATATCTAAGACAAGTCAAATGTGTGCATTCATGACTAACCTATTACTGTCTATACTTGTAATCTTAAGCATTTGTATTGTAGTATCCAAGCCAAACACCTTCCTGTCAGTCCTGACGAAGTCCTGACAAAGGGTCTCGGCCTGAAACGTCGACAGTGCTTCTTCCTATAGATGCTGCCTGGCCTGCTGTGTTCCACTAGCATTGTGTGTGTGTTGCTCAAACACCTTCCTGTCACTTTGCTATAGTTATGCTGGAAAAACTAACTTATTTGCCTGCTGGGTGTGTGCAGCAATTCCTCCCCATGAGAAGATAGGGGTTCCCCTAATAGCCATTCTGCTGAACTGCAGTGAACAATGGTCAGTCTGGGCCTTTTCTAATGACACAGAGTCCAGAAAGGATTTATGAGGATGTTGCCAAGACCTGGAGATTAATGATAAAATAAGTCAAAGTTAGCATGGTTTCTGTCAAGAGAAATCTTGCCTGACAAATCTGCTAGAGTTCTTCGAGGAAGTAACAAGCAGGCTGGACAAAGGAGAGGCAGTGGATGTCATTTACTTGGATTTTCAGAAGGCATTTGATAAGGTGCCACATATGACACTGCTTAACAAGATAAAATTCTATGGTATTACAGGAAAGATACTGGCATGGATACAGTAATGGCAGGGGACAGCAGGTGGGAATAAAGGGGCTTTTTCTGGTTGGCTGCCTGTGACTAGTGGTGTTCCTCAAGGATCAGTATTGGAATCACTACTTTTCACATTGTTTGTCAATGATTTAGACAGTGGAATTGATGGCTTTGTGGCAAAGTTTACGGATGATACGAAGATAATTGAGGGGTAGGTAGTGCTAAAAAGCAATGCAATTGCAGCAACACTTAGACAAATTGGAAGACTGGGCAAAAAAGTGGCTACAGTGTTGAGAAATGTATGATAATTCATTTTGGTAAAAGGAACAGTAGTGCGGACTATTGTCTAAATGGGGGGAAGGTTCAAACATCAGAGATGCCAGAGGGAGTTAGGTAATCCTCGTGCAAGACTCCCAGAAGGTTAATTTACAAGTTGTGTCTGTGGTAAAGAAGGCAAATGCAATGTTTGCATTTAATTCAAGGGTGATAGAATATAAAAGCAAGGAGAAAAAACTGAGGCTTTATAAGACACTAGTCAGGCTGCACTTGGAGTATTGTCAACAGCTATTGTCAACAGACCCCTTATTTCAGAAGAGATATGTTGTCATTGGAGACAGTCCAGAGGAGCTTCACAAGGATGATTCCAGGGATGAAGGGGTTAACATATGAGGAGCATTTGGTAGCTTTGGTCCTGTTCTCACTGGAAATTAGAAGAATTCAAGGGGATCGCATTGAAGCCTTCAGAATGTTGAAAGGAATAGAGATGTGGAGAGGATGTTTCCAAAGGTGGGGGCATCCAGAACTGGAGGACACAAGACTCAAAAATGAGGGAATGAGGGGTAACCTTTTAGAACAGAGGTAAGATGGAAATTTTTTAAGCTAGAGAGTAGGGAATCACAGACTATGGTGAAGGCTATGTCTGTGAGTATATTTAAGGCAGAAGTTGATAGTTTTCTGATTGGTCACAGTATCATAGGATATGGTGAGAAGGTAGGGATGGGGTTGAGTGGGATCTGGGATCAGCCATGGCGTAGCAGACTCGATGGGCTGAATGGCCTAAATTTGCTGTCTTATAACCTTCTTCATTGTCCACTGTACCAACAATTATGGCGTCATTTTCAAATTTGCTCACTGTGCAAGTACATTCTCATCCAAATTGTTAATATATATAGATGACAAACAACAGATCCATCACAAATCTGTGCAGCATACTACTGGTCACTTCTCTCTCATCTGAAAAACACTTAACTATCACTCTCTGACTTATACCAGAAAACAAATTTTGTAATTGGTGAATTAGTTTACCATGGATCTCATGTGATCTAACCGTTCAGCATATCCTAACATGCAGTCCACATAGATAGAATCTACTACCCTGCACTTACCAATCATCATGTTCTCCTCATCAAGAAGTCTCAAGTAAATTCACAAGACATGATTTGGTATGCTTCAAGCCATGCTGACTGTTCCCAAGTCCAAATTCAAGTAGATTCTGTCTTTTAGAATTTCGTCCATTTACTAATGTTAAGCTTACTGGCCTGAAGTTCCATGTCTTGTCCTTGCAGCCTTTCTTCAATAATCTTTTCTTTGCATAGCATTAGTCACTCTGCAGTCTTGTGGTACCTTACCTGTAGCTACAATGATACAAAAACTTCTGTTGGACCCATAAAAATTTCTTCCCTGGTTTCCTACAATGTCCTTGAATTCATCTGATCAGGCCCTGGGAATTTATCCAACTCAATGGGCTGCCAGCATCTCCTCTATTGAAATGTGGATATGCTTCAGCACATCATTTCTCTCTCTTTTGTATTCTCTGGCTTCTCTGACCTTGAAATGAAAAATATTAAGACCTCATCCATCTCCTATAGTTCCATACACAGACACTTTGCTTGTAATGTATTCAGAAAATCTCTTTAGATTAAATTCTTTATACTATCCTCCTGAATTCTCTCTTATCTATAATCCTACAAATAGGCTAGGCTCCTCTAGGGATTTGCTTGACATTCTTTTTCCTGACCAGATTTTCAATATCTTTCATCAACCAGGCTTCCCTAATCCTCCCAGTCTCACCCTTCACTCTTACAATAATATGTTGGTCAATTTTCTATGTCTAACCTGCTAAATGTCCCTTCAGCTAAAAACATCCTATCCAAATCAATTTTTGCAAGTTCTTGCCTTATGCCATCAAAATAGGCCAAAATCACAGAAATTTTTAAAGATAATGGTACTAAGATATCCGACCATTCTGAAATTAACAATGTATTTAAAGACTTTTACCTTAAGTTGTATCAGTCTGACTCTTCTTCAGAGGATACCTATATGAATGTTTTCAGTAATATCAACATTCCTACATTATCTGCTGATAGCCTATCACAGTTAGATCAGCCTATTTCTAATGAAGAAGTGGCTGCGGCTATACGTGCTTTACATTCTGGTAAAACCCCAGGACCTGATGGCTTTCCTGAGGAGTTTTATAAAACTTTCACTACGTTACTTACACCTTATTTATCCTCTGTTTTATCAGAGTCCTTTAAATCAGGTAAACTCCCTTAATCTTTTTATGAAGCTTTAATTGCTCTTATTCTTAAAAGAAAATAAAAATCCAGCTGAATATTCTTCATACAGACCGATTTCTTTATTAAATGTTAATGCAAAAATTTTATCCAAAATCTTAGCTTGAAGACTTGAAAATATTTTACCATCTATTATATCACATGACCCGACAGGAATTATTAAAAAATCGTTACTCACATTTTAATATACGTCAGTTATTGATTATGATATATTCACCATCCAAAAAAATATCAGAATGTATATTATCCATAGATGCAGAAAAAGCCTTTAATAGGATTGAGTGGAATTATCTTTTTAAGACCTTAGAAAAGTTTAATTTTGGGCCTAATTTTATTTGTTGGGTTAAATTAATTTACTTGTCTCCTACTGCTCAGGTTATTACTAACTCTCAAATTTTTAAGCCCTTTAAGTTACAGCGGGGAACTAGTCAAGGTTGCCCTCTTAAGTCCTTTACTTTTTGCTTTAGCTATAGAACCCTTAGCAATAGCATTTTGAGAATCTAAGGACATTTCTGGTATACTAAGGGAAGGTATGACTTATAAAATTTTGTTATACGCTGATGATATTTTACTTTTCATCTCTAACACTGAAACCTCTTTACCTTCGGTTCTTTCTTTAAAATAGGCCTTGACTTAATTTAGAAATTAACTTGTAATTCAGTCCTATCTCAGAACATAGAACAGTACAACACAGTATGGGCCCTTCAACCCACAACACTATGCAGAGCTACTCCCTGATATATCTAATCATTCCTTCCTACACAGTCCTGAAATGAAGTGATAATGCTGAGGATGGGGTAGTTGGTTTACAAACAGAAACAGTGTATAGTGAGACTGCGAGTAAGGATAGGATGATGATAGGGCAAAATTGTAGTGAATGGGGTGAGTTGCATTGTAATAGGTGGATAAAATCTAAATACAGTACTGAAGGCATTATTTTTGAATGCACACAGTATACGGAACAAGATAGATGAAGTAGCACAGTTACAGATCGACAGGTATGATGTCGTGGGCATTATGGAATCATAGCTGGGAGGTTAACATCCAATGGCAATGTTACAATAGTCAAAGGGGATTTCAATATGTAGTTACATTTGGAAAATCAGATTGGTGCTGGATCCCAACAGCACCAATTTTAAAATGCCTACGAGATGGCTTTTTAGAGCAGCTCGTGTTGAGCTCACTAGAGGAGCAGCTATTCTGGATTCTGTGGTGTGTAATGATCTGATATTAATTAAGAGAGCTTAAGGTAATGGAACCATTAAGGGATAGTGATTATAAAATGGTGGATTCCATCCTGTAATTTGAGGAGAATGGACAGGCAGGTAGACAGGGTTGGCAGGTGGCACTATTGGTAAAAAAAAATGTAATTAAATCATTAGAAAGAGGTGACATATGATCAGCAGGTATAGAATTGTTGTGGATAGAGCTAAAAGGATAAAAAGACCCTGATGGGAGATATATACAGACCCCCCCCCCCCCACCCCTAAACAATAGTAAAGATGTGGTCTACAAATTATAACAGGAGATAGAAAGTGCCTGTCGAAAGGTCAGTATTACAATAATCACAGGGGATTTCAATATGCAGGTAGATCAGGAAAGTCAAGTTGGTGCTGGATCCCAACAGGGAGAGTTTGTAGAATGCCTACAAGGTTGTTTTTTAAGAGCATCTAGTTGTTGAGCCCACTAGGAAAGCAGCTAGTTTGGATTTTGTGGTGTGCAATGATCCGGAATTGATTAGAGTTTAAGGTAATTGAACCATAAGGGCCAGTGATCATATATTATAGAATCCATTGTGCAGTTTGAGAAGGAGAGGTTAAAGTCAGAAGTATCAGTATAATAATGGAATAAAAGGAATTACAGAGGCATGAGAGAAGAGCTGGCCAGAACTGAGATTCAAATGAAGAAGTATTCTAAAGGCAGGATGACACAAATATGGCAGACAAGGGAAGTCAAAGCCAACATAAAAGCCAAAGAGTGGACAATATAATATAGCAAAACTTAGAAGGAAGTTAGAAGATACCAAAAGTTTCTTCAAATATACGAAGTATAAAAGAAAGGTGACAGTAGATAGAAGACTGCTGAAAAATTATGCTGGAGAGGTCATACTGGATAATATTTTGCATCATTCTTCACTGTTAAAGATCTAGTTGGAGGGTACTTGGAGTCACATGTTAAAACAGGCAGTAGTTAGCATTGTTTCATAGAAACATAGAAAACCTATAGCACAGTACACGCTCTTTGGTCCACAAAGCTGTACTGAACAAGTCCTTACCTTAGAAACTATTTAGGGTTACCCACAGCCCTCTATTTTTCTAAGCTCCATGTACCTATTCAGGAGTCTCTTAAAAGACCTTATAGTATCCACCTCTACCACTGTTGCCAGCAACCCATTCCATGCACTCACCACTCTCTGCATCAAAACATCTCCTCTGTACCTACTTGCAAGCTCCTTAAAACTGTGCCCTCTTGTGCTAGCCATTTCAGCCCTGGGAAAAAGCCTCTGCTTATCCACATAATCAATGCCTCTCATCATCTTATACACCTCTATCAGGTCACCTCTCATTCCCTGTTGCTCCAAAGAAAAAAGGCTGTGTTCACTCAACCTAAGGCATGCTCTCCAATTCAGACAACATCCTTGTAAATAACTCTACTTGGTGTTTTTTTTATAGACCACCCAACAGGGACAGGGACATTGAGGAGCAGATAGGGAGACAGATTCAGGAAAGGAGCAATAATAACAGGGTTGTTGTGGTGCAAGATATTAATTTCCCAAATATTGATAGGCATCTCCCTAAAGTGAGGGGTTTTAGATGGGGTGAAGTTTATTAGGTGTGTTCAGGAAGATTTCCCCTATATCATTATTAAATGTAGATTCTAAGATTCTTACAAAAATTTTAGCTATTAGATTAGAAAAAGTACTGTCTCAGATTATTTCAGAAGATCAAACTGGTTTCATGAGGAATCGGTATTCCTTTTTTAATGTTAGAAAATTGATTAATATAATTCATACTTCACCACCCACAATCCCAGAATGTGTTATTTCATTAGATGCTGAAAAAGCTTTTGATAGTGTTGAATGGATATATTTATTTAATACATTGAGAAATTTTAATTTTAGTCCTAATTTTATATCATGGATTAAATTAATATATCATAAACCTGTTGCTTCTGTTTTTACGAATAACCACAGATCCTCTTTTTTTCAATTATCTCGTGGTACGAGACAAGGTTGTCCCTTAAGTCCTTTATTATTTAATATTGCATTAGAACCTTTAGCTATTGCTATTCGTGAATCTCCTAATATTTTTGGTATTACCCGTAGTGAGAAGTTATATAAATTATCTCTTTATGCTGATGATTTGCTGTTATATATTTCTGACCCTGATAGGTCTATTCCTGCTATTTTATCCTTGTTGGTTCAATTTGGTACTTTTTCTGGTTATAAACTAAATTTAGATAAGAGTGAATTATTTCCTTTAAATGCACAAACTTTATTGACTGATAGGATACCATTTAAAGTGGTTACTGATAACTTCACTTATCTAGGTATAAAAATTACCAAGAAATATAAAGATTTATTTAGACTGAATTTTTTACCTATGCTTCATCAAATTCATCAACTTACTACAAGATGGTCTCCCTTGTTTTTATCATTAATTGGTCGGATTAATGCTGTCAAAATGATGATTTTACCGAAATTTTTATATTTATTTCAAGCCCTACCAGTTTTTATTCCTAAATCTTTTTTTGATAACATTGATTCAAAAATTTCTTCATTTGTGTGGCAAAATAAAAACCCTAGGTTAAGTAAAAAGCAATTACAAAAATCAAAAAAAGATGGTGGTTTAGCTTTACCTAATTTTAGATTTTATTATTGGGCAAATAATATTCGTAATTTATTGTATTGGAAATTAGATTTGGATTCACCATTGTGCCCACAATGGGTAAATTTGGAATGTAATGAGGTAAAGGGATATTCTCTATTCTCTGTTCTTGGTTCTTGTCTTCCTGCGGATTTAGTTAAATTTAATAAACAAATATTTAATCCTGTTATTAAACATACATTACGAATTTGGTTTCAATTTCGTAAGTTTTTTATTTTGAAAAACTTTGTTCTTGATAGCCCTATCTTATTTAATTTCTTTTTCAAACCCTCCTGGACAGATCAAGCTTTTAACATATGGAAAAGGAAAGGTATAAAATGTTTTCGTGATCTCTTTTTTGAAGATACTTTGATGTCATTTGATCAACTTTCTAATAAATTTGAATTACCTAAATCTAATTTTTTCAGATATTTACAAATTAGAAATTTTTTACATAAAGTTTTACCATCTTTTCCTAATTCAACTTTGATGGACACTACAGATTTGATCTTTACCTTAAATCCTTGTCAGAAGGGATTAGTAGCTTTTATTTATAATATGATTATGAAGATACAACCAGAAATATCAGTTAGAATTAAACAAGAATGGGAAAAAGAACTTCAATACAACATATCAACAGATAAATGGGAAAAAATTTTGCAAATGGTTAATTCTTCTTCTATATGTGCTAAACATGCTTTAATACAATTTAAAATTGTACATAGAGCTCATATGTCTAAAGATAAACTTGCTCGATTCTATTCTCATATTAACCCTCTATGTGACAGATGTCATTTAGCAGTGGCCTCATTGACCCATATGTTTTGGTCATGTCCCACTTTACATAATTATTGGAAAGATATATTTACTACTATTTCCTCAATTTGGAATATAGATTTACAATCTCATTTTATTACTGCAATTTTTGGCATACCAAATGAAGATGGTAATCAGTTTTCCCCCTCAATCAGACGAATGATTGCTTTTGTAACATTAATGGCCAGAAGGTCTATACTACAAAATTGGAAAGAAGTAAATCCTCCTACTACATTTCAATGGCTTTCTCAAACTATGTCTTATCTGAGTTTGGAAAAAAATTAGAAGCACTATTTTTGACTCATCAATTAAATTTGAAGAAACTTGGAGACCGTTTATTCGACATTTTCATATGAATTAATTTGGCCTTCTCCAGACCTTTCTGCTTATTCATGTTCAGGTATGGAGTTCCGGAGTTCTTTGACACTATCTTATACTTGTAAACTGTTATTATTGCCTATGTTAGTTTAGTTTTAGTGTTTTATTTTTTTTTAATATATATTTTTTTTTTCTTTCACATATTTTTTTTTAATATTTTTTTTTCTTTTTTAATGGTTATTTTTGTTTTTTTTTCATATAATCATGTGGACTTGATTAAGGTATTTTCTTTTGTTGATGTTTAATAGGATATTATTATCTTATTATCAATGTGATTTCAAGTCTATTGTATTTATAATTTACTTATTACTATGTTATTTTTTTTGTGTATATGTGAAAATCAATAAAAAGATTGAAAAAGAAAGAAAAGGAAGATTTCTTGACACAGTATAGAGATAAACCTACAAAAGAGGCCGTACTTGATCTGGTATTGGGAAATGGACCTGGTCAGGTGTTAGCTCTCTCAGTGGGAGAGCATTTTGGAGATAGTGATCACAATTCTATCCCCTATATCATAGCATTGGAGAGGGATAGGAACAGACAAGTCAGGAAAGGGTTTAATTGGAGTAAGGGGAAATACAAGGCTATCAGGCAGGAACTTGGAAGCTTAAATTGGAAACAGATTTTCTCAGGGAAACATATGGAAGAAATGTGGCAAATGTTCAGGGGATATTTGCATGGGTTTCTGCATAGGTACATTCTAATGAGTCACGGAAAGGATGGCAGGGTACAGGAACCATGGTAAATCTAGTCAAGAAGAAAAGAAGAGGTTCAAGAGACTTCAAAAGGTAATGATAGAGATCAAGAATATTATAGGGCTAGCAGGAAGGAGCCTAAGAATGAAATTAGGAGAGCCAGAAGGGACATAAGAAGGCCTTGGCAGACAGGATTAAGGAAAACCCCAAGGCAATCTACAAGTATGTGAAGAGCAAGAGGATAAGACATTACAAAATAGGACCAATGAAGTGTGACTGTGTATGGAACCAGAGGAGATACCAGAAGTACTTAATGAATACATAACTTCAGTATTCACTATGGAAAAGGATCTTGGTGATTGTAAGGATGACTTGCAGCAGACTGAAAAGCTTGCACATGTACATATTAAGGAAGAGGATCTGCTGGAGCTTTTGGAAAGCATCAAGTTGGAAAAGTCACCAGGACAGGATATACCCCAGGCTACTGGGGAAGCGAGGGTGGAGATTGCTGAGCCTCTGGCGATGATTTTTGCATCAATGAGGATGCGTGAGGTTCCGGAGCATTGGAGGGTTGCAGATGTTGTTGCCTTATTCAAGAAAGAGAGTAGGGATAGCCCAGGAAATTACAGACCAGTGAGTCTTACTTCAGTTGATGGAAAAGATCATGAGAGGCAGGATTTGTGAACATTTGGAGAGGCATAACATGATTAGGAATAATCAGCATAGCTTTGTCAAAGGCAGGTTGTGCCTTACGAACCTGATTGAATTTTTTGAGGATATGACTAAACACATTGATGAAGGTAGAGGCATAGATGTGGTGTACACGGATTTTAGCAGGGGGGAGGAGTTTCAAGATGGCGACGTAGACATCTGCCTTTTAGGCGCTCTTCATTTTTTAAGCTATAATCACCCTTTAATCAAATCTTTTCGTACTTAATTACATGGGTTGATATTTACGATTTATTTCTTTTTTAAAATACTTGATTTAATTTTTTCCAACTTAAAATGTCTGTACCTAAGAAATCGTCTAAAGACCCTCTATCACTCGATGCAATCTCTAGTCTTCTGGACACTAAACTTGCAAGTCTGGAAAATAAACTTACTGCGAAAATGTCTGAGCTTGAAGAGGTCGTTAGATCGTTTGATACCAAGCTTCAATCGCAGGCAGCAGATATTGAACGGCATGAAGAAAAGTTTGCGACTGTTGACAAGTTAATTTGTGAAAAAATACGTACAATCGAAACTTTGAAGGAGAAGGTACGGTCGACTGCTAAAATAGTGGAGCAGAATAAGTTTAAAATCACCGATCTTGAAAACCGATCTCGCAGACAGAACTTGTGTATTATCGGGTTTCCCGAAAATGTTGAGTCTGGTGACTTAACTGAATATTTCTCTAACTTATTGTGGGAAATTTTTCGAGCTGTGATTGTCCGTCTCCATTATCCTCGGGAGAAAGAGCTTTTAATTCGATTAGCTCATCAGAAAGGTATGATTTCTCACAGAAGCAACAACTTTTGTATTGTTGAAGATCATTCATTCGAGGTGATGAGGGCGAGAATCGCTTTTAAACTGGTGATGGCAGAGATTCATTCGATTGGACTTAAACAATCTTTAAGATACCCAGTGAATCTCAGAATTACGTTGAGTGATGACAGTCAGCGCTTCTTTAATACTCCGGAAGAAGCGAAGAAATTCGTTGAAGAATATCGGTCTTCTAGTACAATTTGAACTATGTGTTATGTTGAAGAATTTTTGGAGAGAAGACGCCATTCCGTTTTAGGCTTTAACTTATGAAGCTGCGGTATAGCTTTTTACTTTGGTCTGTAGACCTGTTTTTTTTTATTATCATGATTTACAGATGCTCTTTTAATTTTACTATGATGTCTTCTTTCTTAATTAATTTTTTTCCCTCTGGATTAGATATACATGTTAAGACTTTGTAATAATGATTTATTTTATAAGATGTTGTTTCTTCTTCCCATAAGACTTTGCTTTCCGTAAGCGTTTATTTGCTTGTATTTGAGAATGGGACGAACGTTTTGAATTTTTGGACCTTTTTTTATATATATATTGTAGTGGTTATTGAATCCTTTTTTAATCTTGTTTTGATGACCTTTTTTTAAAAAAAAATTTAACAGATTGGTGAATTTACATTTATATTCTATAATATGGTCTTTTCAAAATGTCGTTTCTTCTTCCCATAAGTCTCTGTTTTTGAAACGTCATTTTCTTATATTTGAATATGGAATCTTTTTTTAAAGGCATATTACACTACTTTAAACTTCAATGCTTATCCTTTTTTATATTAATGATTTTTTGCTTTTTTATATTATTTTTTCATTTTGATTGATATATATTCTTTCTTTTTACAACCCTGTATTTATATCTGGGTGTTATACAGTTTCTCTTTTCTTTCTTTTCATGGAGTTGCCATCTTGAAAATGGGGGTAATATTAGTATTAGTTTGTGCGCCTGCCGCTTGGCTTTTTTTCGTGGGGTTGGGGGAGGGGGTAGGGATCTTTTTTCATGCTTTTGCTTTTTATTTTTTTGCTTTTAGTTTATGGGCCAACTTTAAATTATTAATATTGTTGAGGTGTCATGTTCTCCGGTTGCTCCAGAATCATTTTTCCTTCTTCCTGAACTATGGGTTATGTGTCTTTTTAACCTTTTATGATATATACAATTAATATTGGCATGATGGATAAGTCTATTAACTTTATCCCTTGGAATACTAATGGTTTAAATCATCGATTAAACGTAAAAAAATATTTAAAGTATTCCATAGACTAAGTGCTAATATTATTTTTGCACAGGAGACCCATATTAGGAGGAAGGATAATCAATGCTTTTTTAGGTTCTGGAATGATCAACAATTTCACTTGAATTGTACCGCCAAAATTAGGGGTGTGTCTATTTTTATAGACCCCTCAATTTCGTTTACACATCATGAAATTATTTCTGACCCACAGGGCAGATTTTTGTTGATAACTGGTTCACTTTTTAAATCGAAAAGTGGTTCTAGTTAATATTTATGCTCTAAACTTTGACTGCCATGAATTTTTTAAACATTTATTTACTTTCCTTCCTAATCTAAATGAATATATGTTGATAATGGGTGGAGATTTCAATTGTTGTCTGAATCCTTTGATGGATAGATCTAAACCTATCTGAATTCTTCCGAATAGATCAGCCTCACTTATTAATTCCTTTATGGTTGATTCAGGAATTACTGAAATATGGCGGTTTTTGAACCCTAAAGATAAAGAATTTTCGTTTTTTTCACATGTATATCACAGTTATTCTAGAATTGATTATTTCCTTATTGATCATCGTTTATTAACAGATGTTATTGATTGTAAATATGATTCTATTGCCATTTCGGATCATGCACCTTTGAAGTTATCTATCAAGATTTCAGACTTTTCCAATAATACTAGATCTTGGAGACTTAACGCTACTTTGCTTCAAGATCCAGAATTTATCACCTACATAAAACAGCAAATTGACTTGTTTTTCTCAACAAACTATACTGAAGAGATTGACAGAGGAATACTTTGGGACTCTTTTAAGGCTTTTATCCGTGGACAAATTATCTCATATTCCGTTGGTAAAAGAAAACAAAGATATTTAGATATTGCTTTATTTGTGGATAAAATTAAAGAAATTGATAAGATTTATTCCGTGACTCCTACCAAAGAACTTTATAAGAAGAGAGTTGAACTTCAAATGGAGCATAGCTTATTATTATCTTCTTCAATTGAGAATCAATTAATTAGGACCAGGGCTCAATTTTATATCCATAGTGATCGAACTGGTAAATTGTTGGCTAACCAATTAAAAGCTAATTCGACTAAGTGACAAATTATTAAAATTCATAAACAAGACGGTAATCTGACTACTGATCATAAAGAAATCAATAACACTTTTCAAGATTTTTATAAATCTTTATATCAATCAGAATTTGATGACAATCTGTCCATGATGGATAATTTTTTTAACAATTTGAATATTCCCAAACTGACAGATGAAGATCGTAGCTTGTTTGATGCTCCTATCTCTATGGCCGAAATAGGAGAGGCTATCTCATCAATGAATTCAGGGAAAGCTCCTGGTCCTGATGGTTATATTATAGAATTTTTTAAAACTTTTTCTTCTTTGGTTTCCCCTTGGTTATGTGAAATCTTTAATGATGCATTTGCTAAGAAGAGATTACCTCAGTCTTTTTATGAAGCTACTATCTCTCTAATTCTTAAAAAAGATAAGGATCCTACTTTATGTGCATCTTATCGCCCTATATCGCTATTGAATGTAGACTCTTAGATTCTTACAAAAATTTTAGCTATTAGGTTAGAAAAGGTACTATCACAGATTATTTCAGAAGACCAAACTGGTTTTATTAGGAATCAGCATTCCTTTTTTAATGTTAGAAAATTGATTAATATAATTTATACTTCATCACCCACAACCCCAGAATGTGTTATTTCATTAGATGCTGAAAAAGCTTTTGATAGAGTTGAATGGACATACTTATTTAATGCTTTGAGAAATTTTAATTTTAGTCCTAATTTTATATCATGGATCAAACTAATATATTATAAACCTGTTGCTTCTGTTCTTACAAATAATTTTTTTCAATTATCTCGTGGTACGAGACAATGTTGTCCCTTAAGTCCTTTACTATTTAATATCGCATTAGAACCTTTAGCCATTGCTATTCGTGAATCTCCTAATATTTTTGGTATTACCCACAATGAGAAGTTATACAAGTTATCGCTTTATGCTGATGACTTGTTGTTATATATTTCTGATCCTGACAGGTCTATTCCCGTTATTTTATCCTTGTTGGCTCAATTTGGTAGTTTTTCTGGTTATAAACTAAACTTGGATAAGAGTGAATTATTCCCTTTAAACGCGCAAACTTTATTGAATGACAGGATACCATTTAAAGCTGTTACTGATAACTTTATCTATTTAGGTATAAAAATTACCAAGAAATATAAAGATTTATTTAGACTGAATTTTTTACCTATGCTTCATCAAATTCAACAACTTACTACAAGATGGTCTCCCTTATCCTTATCATTAGTTGGTCGGATTAATGCTATTAAAATGATGATTTTACCAAAATTTTTATATTTATTTCAAGCCTTACCAATTTTTATTCCTAAATCTTTTTTTGATAACATTGATTCAAAAATTTCCTCATTTGTGTGGCAAAATAAAAACCCCAGGTTAAGTAAAAGGCAATTACAGAAATCTAAAAAAGATGGTGGTTTAGCTTTACCTAACTTTAGATTTTACTATTGGGCGAATAATATTCATAACTTAATATATTGGAAATTAAATTTGGATTCACCATTGTGCCCACTGTGGGTAAATTTAGAATGCAATGATGCACAGGGATATTCTCTATTCTCCGTTCTTGGTTCTTCTCTTCCTGCTGATTTAGTTAAATTCAATAAACAGATATCCAACCCTGTAGTCAAACATACATTACGAATTTGGTTTCAATTTTGTAAGTTTTTTACTCTGAAAAACTTTGTTCTTGATAGTCCTATCTTACTTAATTTCTTTTTCAAGCCTTCTTTGACAGATCAAGCTTTTAGCATAAGGAAAAGGAAAGGTATAAAATGTTTTCGTGATCTTTTTTTTGAAGGTAGTTTGATGTCTTTTGACCAACTTTCCAACAAATTTAAGTTACCTAAATCTAATTTTTTTAGATATCTACAAATCAGAAATTTTTTACATAAAGTTCTACCATCCTTCCCCAATTCAACTTCAATAGATTTTTCAGATTTGATTTTTACCTTAAATCCTTGTCAGAAGGGATTAGTGGCTTTTATTTATAATATGATTATGAAGATACAACCAGAAATATCAGGTAGAATTAAACAAGAATGGGAAAAAGAACTTCAATATAATATATCAACAGAAAAATGGGAAAAAATGTTACAAATGGTTAATTCTTCTTCTATATGTGCTAAACATGCTTTAATACAATTTAAAATTGTACATAGAGCTCATATGTCTAAAGATAAGCTTGCTCGATTCTATTCTCATATTAACCCTCAATGTGACAGATGTCATTCAGATGTGGCTTCATTGACCCACATGCTTTGGTCATGTCCCACCTTATATAACTATTGGAAGGACATATTTGCTACCATTTCCTCAATTTGGAATATTGATTTACAACCTCATTTTATTACTGCAATTTTTGGTATACCAAATGAGGATGGTAATCAGTTTTCCCCTTCAATTAGACGAATGATTGCCTTTGTAACATTAATGGCCGGAAGGTCTATATTACAAAATTGGAAAGAAGTAAATCCTCCTGCCACGTTTCAGTGGTTCTCTCAAACTATTTCTTATCTGAGCTTAGAAAAAATTAGAAGCACTATTTTTGACTCATCAATTAAATTTGAAGAAACTTGGGGACCGTTCATTCGACATTTTCATATGAATTAATCTGGCCTCTTCCAGAACTTTTCTCTGCTTATTCTTGTTCTGGTATGGAGTTCCGGAGTTTTTGACACTATCATATACATATAAACTGTTATTATTGCCCATGTTAGTTTAGTTTAGTGTTTTTTTTCCCAATATATATTTTTTTCTTGTATTTTTAATTTTTTTTTCTTTTGATGATTATTCTTACTTTTTTTCATGTATAATTATTATAGGCTTGATTGATTAATGTACTATTTTTTTGTTGATATTTTAATAGGATATTGTTATCTTATTATTAATTTAATTTCAAGTCTAGTGCACTTATAACCTATTCATTATTATGTTATTTTTTTTTATATATGAAATTCAATAAAAAGATTGAAAAAGAAAAAAAGGATTTTAGCAAGGCATTTTATAAGGTAGCCCATGCAAGGCTTATTGAGAAAGTAAGGAGGCATGGGATCCAAGAGGACATTGCTTTGTGGATCCAGAACTGGCTTGTCCACAGAAGGCAAAGTGTGGTTATAGACGGGTCATATTCTGCATGGAGGTTGGTGACCAGTGGTGTGTCTCAGGGATCTGTTCTGGGACCCCCTACTCTTCACGATTTTTATAAATGACCTGGTTGAGGAAGTGGAGGCCTTTCCGGGAGACATTGATAGGCTGCAAAACTGGCAGATGGAGTTCAAATGAGATAAGTGTGAGAAGGTTCATTTTGGTAGGTCAAATATGATGGCAGAATATAGCATCATATAACATCTTGGCAGTGTGGAGGATCAGAGGAATATTGGGATCTGAGTCAATATGACAATCAAAGCTGCTGCACAGGTTCACTCTGTGGTTAAGGAGGCATATGGTGCATTAGCATTCATCAATCACGGGATTGAGTTTAAGAGCCGAGAGGTAATGTTGCATCTATATAGGTCACTGGTCAGACTCCACTTAGAGTACTGTGATCAGTTCTGGTCCCCTCACTACTGGAAGGACGTGGAAACCATAGAAAGGGTGCAGAGGAGGTTTACAAGGATGTTGCCTGGATTAGAGAGCATGCCTTATGAAAATAGTTTGAGTGAACTCGGCTTTTTCTCCTTGGAGCGATGGAGGTTGAGAGGTGACCTGATAGAGGTGTAGAAGATAATGAGAGGGATTGATTGTGCGGGTAGTCAGAGGCTTTTCCCAGGACTGAAATGGTTAGCATAGTTTTGAAGTGCTTGGAAGTAGGTGCAGAGGAGATGTCAGTGGTTAAGTTTGTTTTTTTCTTTTACGCAGAGTGGTGAGTGCGTGAAATGGGCTGCCAGCGGCAGTGGTGGAGCAGCAATCTATAGGGTCCTTTAAGAAATGCCTGTATGGGCACATGGAGCTTAGAAGGCTATAGGTAACACTAGGCAACTTCTAAAGTAAGGACATGGTCAGCACAGATTTGTGGGCTGAAGGACCTGCATTGCGCTTTAGATTTTCTGTGTTCTATGTTTTCCAAATCTGCTCTGCACCCTTTGTATAGTTTCTACATCCTTCCTGTAGTGAGGCAGCCAGAACTGAGCACAGTGGGGTCTGAGCAGGGTCCTATATAGCTGCAACATCACTTCTTGGTTGCTAAAATCAATCCCCTGATTGATGAAGGCCAATGATGTGCAGCAGGTTTGAGTGTCCTATGGACTCAGACCCCAAGATTCCTCTGATCCTCCACACTACCAAGAGCCTTACAATTAATACTATATTCTGCCATCATATTTGACCTACCAAAATGAACCAACTCACACTTATCTGGGTTGAACTCCATCTGCCTTAAGAGACAATGTTGCTGGATAAATATGTAGGATTTTTTTTAAAGAAATAACAAGCAGGATAAACAAGGGAGCATCAGTGGATGTTGTGTACTTGCAGTGGAATGAAGAGACTTTAGGTACTGTCCAGCCTCTAGTTCCTCACCTGTACTTAGTGAGGATACAAAGACCCCAGCATTCTCCATTCCTGTCTCTTTCAATAATCCAGAATACACCACAGCAGACACTCTGGATTATCTACTTTAATGCTCTTCAGAAGACCCAATCACCATCTCCATTCTGATCTCACAAACATTAGTATATTATCATACTCATACTAATTTCACTATCTTCCATGTTCTTTGCTTGGTGAATACCAACTAAACATAAAGTACTCAATGTAGCCTGTCCAAGACCTAGGCATAAATTTTCTCCTTTATGCTAATTTTTCCCATTGTTTTCCTGCAAAATGCCTAAGACAACCCTGTTACTTATACATCTTTCTATATTCCTGTTCCTCTATCCCCTTATGATTGTTGAGATCTATCTATATCAATGATCTGGATGACAATGTGGTAAATTGGATCAGCAAATTTGTTGATGATACAGGAATTGGAGATGTAGTGGACAGTGAGGAAGGTTTTCAAAGCTTGAAGAGGGATCTGGACCAGCTGGAAAAATGGGCTGAAAAATGGCAGATGGAGTTTAATATAGACAAGTGTAAGGTATTGCACTTTGGAATGAAAAACCAAGGTAGAACATACAAGGTAGGGCACTGAGGAGTGCAGTAGAACTGAGGGATCTAGAAATACAGATACAAAATTCCCTAAAAGTGCCGTCACAGGTAGATAGGGTAGTAAAGAGAGCTTTTGGTACATTGGCCTTTATAAATCAAAGTACTGAGTATAAGAGTTGGAATGTAATGGTGAGGTTGTATAAGGCATTGGTGAGGCCGAATTTGGAGTATTTTGTGCAGTTTTGATCTCCGAATTATAGGAAGGATAAGGTTAAAAGAGTGCAGAGAAGGTTTACGAGGGTGTTGCCGGGACTTGAGAAACTGAGAAAGGTTGAATAGGTTAGGACTTTATTCCCTGGAATGTAGAAGAATGAGGGGAGACTTGCTAGAGGTATATAAAATTATGACAGGTATAGATAGAGTGAATGCAAGCAGGCTTTTTCCACTGAGGCTAGGGGAGAAAAAAAAACAGAGGACATGGGTTAAGGGTGAAGGGGGAAAAGTTTAAAGGGAACACTGGGGGGTGGGCTTCTTCACACAGAGAGTGGTGGGAGTGTGGAATGAGCTGCCAGATGAAGTGGTAAATACGGGCTTACTTTTAGCATTTAAGAAAAACTTGGACAGGTACAAGGATGAGAGGTGCATGGAGGGATATGGGCCAGGTGCAGATCAATGGGACTAGGCAGAAAAATGGTTCCGCACAGCCAAGGAGGGCCAAAAGGCCCGTTTCTGTGCTGTAATGTTCTATGGTTCTATAGTATAGACCTATCACTGAGATACTACATTCCTTATTTTTGTACTCTAGTATATCTGCCCTGAGTGTAGCTGTAACATTCTCCCTGGTTAGTAATACAACTCCTCCACCTATTTTTCATCTCTCTTTATCACATCTGTAACATTGGCTGCAGTTTATTGATCACAGCTCAACATTCAACACCTTCAGCTAATCAATAAGCTGATCTAAGGCTAAAGATAAGAAATGATGATAAAGGTGAGAAATTATCTGTCATTGTCCGTGACAAAGCAGAATATCACAACAGTATTGAAACAGGGTACACCGAAGGGCTTATCTACAGAAATAATTTGGTTGGAGCTCTGAAATAAGAACGGTGCAATTTCATGGCTGGGTTTATAGATTCAGTGGCCACTTTATTAGGTACCCTTTGTACCAAATAAAGTAGCCACTAAGTTTATATCCATGGTCTTCTGCTATTTTCACACATCCACTTCAAGGTTTGACATGTTGAATATTCAGCAAAGCCCTTCTGCACACTACTGTTATAACATGTGGTTATTTGAGTTACTGTCACCTTCCTGTCAGTTCAAACCAGTCTGGCCATTATCCTCTGACCTCTGTCATATTCACCCATGGAACTGCTGCTCACTGGAATGTTTTGTTTTCCACATTATTTATTCCCTGTAAATTCTCAAGACTGTTGCACATGAAAATCCCAGGAGAACAGCAGTTTCTGAGATACTCAAACCACCTCTCTGGAAATAACAATTATTCCATAGTCGACACACACAAAATGCTGGTGGAATGCAGCAGGCCAGGCAGCATCTATAGGAAGAAGTACAGTCGATATTTCAGGCCAAGACCCTTCATCAGGATTAACTTGTCCTGACAAAGGGTCCCGGCCCGAATCTGCATCCTTTTATGTATTGAGTTGCTGCCACATGATTACATATTTGCATTAATGAGCAGATGTACAGGTGTACCTAATAAAGTGGCCCTCCAATAGCCACTAAGGTAAGGTTTAGAGCAGGGGTTCCCAACTTTTTTATGCCATGAACCCCTACTATTAAACGAGAGATCCATGGACTCCGGGATGGGAATCCCTGGTTTTGAGTGTTATGCACCAAGTGTAGGCAAATGTTATTACCTTAGAGAGGCATCTAAACTGGCATGGACAACTTGGGTTGAGAGACCTGTTTTAATGCTATATAATTCTATAAACCTATAAATTTATTAAAATTACCACTCTAATTTCATATTATATGTGCCTTCTATTGCCAGACTTTGACACTGGAGTTTCTTTTGACACTTTGCAAAGGACTAGTATTTACTTTGCCCCAGTAAAGCTTCTGATAGTGTTTTAAATTTTCTATGATTCTACATGCCCATCAGTAATAAACTATTTCTCACTTTTCTCTATATTCTACATTGAGAAATGGCTTATTTGTAATGTTATAGGTTGCTTTCTTAAAATTATTTCAAAGATTATGACTTGGGACTTTTCTGAAAAATATAGCAAGTTCTACCTCCATGAGTGCACCTTTCTTAAGTTATGCTAATGATGGAATACTGACCATCTGCAAAGAAGTGTTGCCCAGCATCGTTGCAAAAACAAAAAATTCAACTTAAAATATATAGTATAAATTTAGATGCATGATGTAAATCAGTGATTTAACTGGATGGCATATTAATCCCTCTCATTTGTTGATCTTGCTTACATCTTCTACTCTGAAGTAAATATTTAGTAGAGGAAGGAGGGAGCATCAAACAGTATAAAATAGCATAAGGAAGTGATAAAGAACCAGGATTTCAGCAAAATAACAAGAAGGCTGTGGTATCAGACCTAAGCATAACAAAATTATACTGTATACCAAAATTTCTCAGAAATGCCTCTTGAGACTGTACTCTAATTGATGGAAGGGTGTGACTTCCCAAAATTGTAATGCGCTGAACATTTTTGCTTCTGGTTTCTTTCTGGCTAATGTAGATGATATATGTGTACTGCCATAACAATAAAGAACAGTAATTTCAAAGAGAGAAATCACTGAAGTTGACTTTTTCAGCAAGTATTGTGTCAAGGTAATAGAGATGTACATGTACAGCAGAATCACTGAAAATATAAAACTCTAGATGTCATTTATCGCATCATGTTCATGCCCAACAAAAGAAGGCAATCCATCTTCATCCCTTTTTTGAGCAATTGTTCCATAACCTTGCAGGTGAAGCCTTTTCAAGTACACTTACAGAACATTTCAGTTTCTTCATGTACCTTCCTTTCAACCAATTCTCTCTCACTGCTTGGGTTCTGCATTTCTCCACTAATTCCTCTGTCAAAATCTACTTCTTACTTTTGACTCTTACCTAGGTCCTTCCTTTTTTTGTTCTTGCTCTCTTCTTATAATTTCATACATTTAATTAATTCTTTCTTTTCTGTTACATAGCAGTAACCTTAGCATCCATCGCTATATCCTTAGGAGTCTGTGGAGATTCTGCATGACATCTAAAAATTTGATAAGCTTCTATAGATGTGTATAGAGAATATATTGACTGACTGCATCATGGCCTTGGAAACACCAATGCCCTTGAATGGAAAATCCTATGAAAGGTGGTGGATCCTGCCCAGTATATCAAGGAAAGCCCTTCCAACCACTGAGTACACCTACATGAAATGCTGCCATAGGAAATCAGCATCCATCAGAGAGCCCCACCACCCAGATTATACTTGCTTCTCACTGCTCCCATCAAATAAGGGGGGATCTTTTAGTCAGAGTAGTAAATCTGTCAAATACTCTGCCACAGACTGCAGTGGAGGCCAAGTCTGTTTGTATATTTAAGGTGGAAGTTGAACGTTTCCTGATTGGTCAGGGCATCAAAGGATATGGTAAGAAGACAGGTGTATAGGATTGAGTAGAACCCGGGATCAGCCAGGATGGAATGGCAAAGCAGACTCAATGGACTGAATGGCCTAATTCAGATCCAATGTCTTATAGTCTAAGGTACAAGACTCGCACCAGCAGGTTCAAATAACGTTAGTACCCAACAACCATCAGGCTCTTGAATAAAAGGGGATAATTACACTGACTTACTACATCATTTCAATGTTCCTACAAGCAATGATCTCACTTTAAGAGTTCTTTATCTCACTATCTCATGTTCTCATTATTTACTGCTTTGCTATTTATTTATATTTACATTTTCAGTTTTTGTGCTCTGGTTAATCTTTCATTGATCCTTGGCCAAGTGGTGCGTGGCCAAGTGGTTAAGGCATTGCTCTAGTGATCTGAAGGTCGCTAGTTTGAGCCTCAGCTAAGGCAGTGTGTTGTGTTCTTACGCAAGGCACTTAACCACACGTTGCTCTGTGACGACACCGGTGCCAAGCTGTATCGGCCCTTGCCCTTCCCTTGAACAACACTGGTGGCGTGCAGAGGGGAGACTTGCAGCATGGGCAGCTACCAGTCTCCCATACAACCCTACCCAGGCCTGCTCCCTGGAAACTTTCCATGGACTCTCGAGACTAATGGATGCCTATTACTATTCTATAGATTTATTGAGTATGCCCCCAGGAAAAATGAATCTCAGTGTTATATATTGTGACATATATGTACTTTGATAATAAAATTTACTCTGAACTTTATCCAATCTTCCTTCATAGCTAATGTTCTCGTTGAGTTATCATAATATGATAGAATTTTATATAAAGCTTTAAAGTGAATTGTTATCTGAATTAAGCAAGCAATGAATGTGCAAGACAGGACTGGGAAACTACATTAAAAAGCACAAATTGTCATGTTGAAAAATACTGCAGATTCTAGAATAATTCTAATTCTGAATAAGATACCATCAGACTGTATTAAAATATTCATGCAAGCTTTTGTTTGAAAACTCATTAGATCGAAATAAAATCAACAACATTTTGTTTGCATCCCACCTCTGAGCTATTAAAAAGTTGAACATGAAAAACAAATATTATAAGAAAATTTTAACAAACTGCAGTGATCAGATATTTGAAATAAGACCATGTGATATAGGAGCAGAGCTAGCCTATTTGGCCCATCGAGTCTCATCATGACTAATCCACTTTCCCTCTCAGTCCCAAACTCCTGCCTTCTCCCAGTATCCCTTCATACCCTGAAAAATCAAGAATCTATCAACCTCTGCCTTAAAGATACCAAAAGACACCTGTGCACCACAGCCACCACAGCCACCTGTGGCAAAAAATTCCACAGATTCAGGTGAAAGAAATTCCTCTTCATGTCTGTCCTATTCTGAAGCTGCGTCCTCTGGTCTTAGACTCAATTACCATAAGAAACACACTCTACGCATCCACTCTATCGAGGCCTTTCAACATTTGACAGATAGGTTTCAATGAGGTCACTCCTCATTCTTCTGAATTCCAGTGAGTAGAAGACCCAAGCCATCACAAGCTGCTTATTTGACAAGCCATTTTCATGAATTATCTTTGTGAACCTCCTTTGAACCCTCTCCAATGTAGCTTAGAATAGGGGCCCAAAACTGCTCACAATATTCCAAGTGAGGTTATGATGTTGCTGCCACTAGAAAGATCAAGTGGCAAGACATGATGATAGATGGCTAACCTGGGTTTTCCAGAGTTTTAACACTTTTATTTCAGATTTCTGTTGTCTGTAGTTTGTGTTAGTTTTCTAATACTTATTTACCCCAAAGAGTCTACTAAGTGAATTTTCAGAAGGATAATGCCAGTGCTACTCACAATATACAGTTAACCAAGGCTAGAAATATTGTCAATACTTTAATGGGGCCAGAAAGGAGATAACTGTCAATCTTGCTTGTTTATTTTCAGAGGCTAAATGTACTTTATTCACATCATTTCGAATCATCCTCCACTCTACAATTTGCATTTATACATTACAGTTTTTTCTCTTCATCTTCATGCAACAGACTGTGTTTGCTGTACAACAAACAATATTGTCAATAGACTCAAAACTCATTAGGATACATACACTCTTAGATCACGGCATACCTGTGTTATACACATTATACTACAGTTGTTTCATGCACTCACATGTGGCCTTATCCTGTTTTATTCAAATTGATTTTATCGATTTTTACGAATATATTCTTTTCAGTGGCTCGGTTGTAAAGGTTGTGAATTATGAGTGATTGAAATGGGTGCACATTTACCAGTTCGTTTGTTCAATTTGCATGAACATATTATACCTCAGTTGAACTGATAAGGAACTATTCTCATTTTTATAACTATAAATCCAATGGTTACCTGATCTGGACGACCTGGTCGCGCTTTGAAAGGCGATGGGCGAGAGGACGAGCCTAGCCTCACGTGGCAGCGCGAGGTCGCCGAGGCCGTGAGGCGGCGCCCAGATTCCTTTCCCGTTAAACGGTTCTGTGTTCTTTCAGGCAGCGCGTGTCGGCGGGAACTGGCCAAAACTCAATTCTCCACACTTGGGCACAGGGACGATGCCATTTGCCCTTCTTAACACAACAGACGCCGAGCTTCTGCAGTTAAGGCCGTATGTCCGCTAGTCTGTAACGTGGGCGGGGTAATTTTTTTGGAGGGAAGGTGAAAATCGACGTTGTTAAACTTAAAAGAAAAACATTCCCACCTTACCTTTGATCATCACGCATTGCAACAGAGAGAAATCTGAAAAAAAATTGAACTTTATAGCGAAGCAAAATGAGCCAATAGAAACAAGGTGAAATAAATAACCGCCCAGCATTGATGCGACGTTTTATTAATCTGAACTGTATTAGTTTAATTTATGCTCCAATTTTTCTGTAAAGTACCCACCATGTTCTTGGATTCTGGCCCCTTCCCACAAAAATCCACCATAGCTTTGTCTCCTGGGTGGTAGGACAATGATACCTAATGTAAACAATGATAAATTTACTATTTTAAAGGTGGGTCTCATCACAATTGAAAGAATTATATTGGAAAACTTGGAAAAACCCAGATGTCCCACTGTGAGGGAATGGACTGAGGAAATGGTTAAGATTTCATCTTATGAGCATGTTGGGAAGAATTAACAGTGAGGGAAAAGTGCAAGATGCGTGGGATCAATTTTGGTTGTATGTTAATTTAAACTTAAATTAGTTTTTTTTTCTTTTTCTTAGTTTTATATGTTTTCCTGTCATGGGATGGCTGTGTAATTATGCTGTACTGTATCTGCTATGCTGCTTTGTAAAATAAGAATAAATAACAATAAAAATTTGAATTACAAAAAAAAAATCCACCATGATGTCAATTCCCAGCCTGCAATTAGAAAGGAAAGCAAGTCGGAAAGGAAATAGTGATTTGGCGCTTACACTATTCACGTTGTAAAAGACACTAGACCAATATCAAATGAAATTCTGGCGGAGCCCAGTGCAGTCCATCATTAGTAGAAAAAAAGGCTAGATATGTTAATGCAAGTTTACAAAGGACAGGGAAGAACGAACTGCAAAGGACATGCAAAATTAGGAAAGGATTTTTCTACATTATACTGGCACAATGCTAGAAGCAATACCCAAAAGCAGTGGGGGGCATTTCCAGTTGTTAGTAATTGACGCCAATTATACTTCAATTCTTCTTGTATCCTTAATATTTCAGTGACAATGTTGTTTGATTAAGCATTCTTGTTTGTTCAAATAATTTCATATAATTATGGATTACGTATATGAATTAATACATGAATTACACACATCATGACACTACCACATGATGTGTGCAACTTGCTAAAATAAGGAACATACTTAGATCCATCCTCCTGGGTTCATATCTTTTCTTCCAATTAGTTTTTATGTTTTAGAGTAAAAGAAAACATAATTTTTTAAAATGAATCCAAGATGACTATTTACCAGTGAAACATTTGAGTTTTCAAAAAAGAACAGCAAGAACTAGGCAAGTTTTTAAAAGCTGAGCACTTATTTTCTCTTTGGAGCAGCATGTTTTCTTTGCAACAGGAAAGATGATCAATTAGAAAAAGAAAACAATATAATTTGTAGGTTCATAAACAGTGATAATCTCAAAAATGAGCAGAAATGGCTGGCTACATCTGAAAGATTGATACACTTGGTTACACAACAGATAACTGATTATTGTATATTGAACAGTATTTCAAAGCAAATGGAATAGCCGATGAGAAGCAAGTACTAATTTTGCTGAGTGCAGTGGATTTAAAAGCATACAGTTTGCTTTGGACTATGACTGCTCCAACCAAACCAGCTGAAATGAGCTTTGCTGATATTATGAAAGCAATGCATATTGAACCAACACCATTGTTGATTGCAGAATGCTTTGGATATAAGCAAAATGATGGGCAGAATTAAGAAGATTGAGGATTGTCCGTACAATGATAGGCTTAATGATGCATAGAGAGCATTTAATCAGTGGAATCATCCAAGAAAACATTCAGAAATGGCTCCTAACTAATGCACAACTTAGAGCAGATGAATTTGCTGTTTTAGAGTAAATTGCAGCCAGAGATGCAATTGAGTTGCAGTCTGGAATGAAAGTGAATGTAAACAGTCTCAGGGGTTCCCAACTTTTATTATGCCATAAACCAATACCATTAAGCAAGGAGTCTGTAGATCCCCGTTTGGAAACCACTGATATCGATGGAGGCCTGCCTAGCCAAACAAATTTATCATTGTGGCAGTAGCTCACATAAACCAAACCAATGCTGGTGAGTGTTTTTGATGAAAGTGCCAATGTAGGCATTTTGCTCAAGGAGAAAAAAAACTGATTTTCACAATGCCGTTCTTTTATATATTTGGAACTACCTTATCAAATGTTTCCAGAGCAAAAGAACATTCATTTTCAATTTCCTCAAAAATACAAGGTTGTAACTTGTTTTCAACAGTTTTATGTATTTCATGCCCTTTGGAGTGTTCTGAAATAATTTACGTGATGGTGCAACTTAGGTTTTAGATATTGTACGTAGCATATAAGCTAAAGAAAAGCTTGCCAGAGCAAAAAGTGTACATTGGCGTTTTCATATCACACAATGGCACAGAATCATATTCATTGCTTACAGAGCCAAAGAGTATACATTTCCAATTTTGTGAAAAACATTGTTGTAAATTTGATGAAAGTATTGTAACTTGGTTGTAATTTTATATTATGTACATCTCTTCCAAAGGAAGTACAAGGCATTTCTTCACTCTGCTAGACTGCAGGTCACACATTGGGCAACATATAGCAACTGCTATATGTGAAGCCATGGGAGCAGGTGGTGGATGGTCATATGAGCAGCTGATGTATATCACACCCTGGTTATATGACAATTGACGCCAGGCAGATAATCTCTGAAGAGTATTGACTACAGCTGGGTGACCCATCAGGAAGTGGTCAATAACTTTACTAGGTGTTTTTTTATAGATTGCCCAATAGTAACAGGGATATTGAGGAGCAGATAGGGAAAGAGATCCTGGAAAGGTGTAATAATAACAGAGTTGTCTTGATGGGAGATCTTAATTTCTCAAATATCGATTGGCATCTCCCTAAAGCACCGTTTTAGATGGGGTGGAGTTTGTTAGGTGTGTTCAGGAAGGCTTCTTGACACAATATGTAAATAAGCCTACAAGAGTAGAGGCTGTACTTGATTTGGTATTGGGAAATGAACCTGGTCAGATGTCAGATCTCTCAGTGGGACAGCATCTTGGAGTTAGTGATCATAATTCTATCTCCTTTACATTAGCATTGGAGAGCGATAGGAACAGACAAATTAGAAAAAACATTTAATTGGAGTAAGGGGAATTATGAGGCTATCAGGCTTAAACTGGAAACAGATGTTCTCAGGGAAAAGTATGGAAGAAATATGGCAAATATTCAGGGGATATTGGTGTAGAGTTCTGTATAGGTACATACCAATGAGACAGGGAAGTTATGGTCGGGTACAGGAACTGTGGTGGACAAAGGCTGTAATAAATCTGGTCTAGAAGAAAAGAAAAGCTTACAAAAGGTTCAGAGAGCTAGGTAATGTTAGAGATCTAGAAGATTATAAGGCAACTAGGAAGGAGCTTAAGAAGGAAATTAAGAGAGACAGAAGGGGCCATGAGAAGGCCTTGGCGGGCAGAATTAAGGAAAACCCCAAGGCTTTCTACAAGTATGTGATGAACAAGAGGATAAGACGTGAAAGAATAGGATTTATCACATGTGACAGTGGGAAAGTGTGTATGGAATCAGAGGTACTTAATGAATACTTTACTTCAGTATTCATTACGGCAAAGGATCTTAGTGATTGTAGTGATGACTCGCAGCAGACTGAAAAGCTTGAGCATGTAGATATTAAGAAAGAGGATGTGCTGGAGCTTTTGGAAAGCATCAAGTTGGATAAGTCACCGGGGCCGGATGAAATGTACACCTCAGGCTAATACAGGAGGTGAGGAAGATAGCCTCTGGCGATGATCTTTGCATCATCAATGGGGATGGGAGAGGTTGCAGAGGTACCCCATGCAAGGCGTATTGAGAAAATAAAGAGTCATAGGATTCAAGAGGACATTGCTTTGTGGATCCAGAACTGGCTTTCCCACAGAAGGCAAAGACTGGTTGTAAACGAGTCATATTCTGCATGGAGGTCCATCACCAGTGGAGTGGCTCCAGGATCTGTTCTGGGACCCTCACTCTATGTGATTTTTATAAATGACCAGGATGAGGAGGTGGAGGGATGAGTTAGTAAGTTTGCTGATGACACAAAGGTTGGAGGTGTAGTGGATAGTGTGGAGGGCTGTCGGAGGTTACAGTTGGACATTGATTGGATGCAAAACTGTGCTGAGAAGTGGCAGCTGAATTTCAAACCAGATAAGTGTGAAGTGGTTCAGTTTGGTAGGTCAAATATGATGGCAGAATATAGTATTAATGATAAGACTCTTGGCAGTGTGGAGGATCAGAAGGATCTTGGGGTCCATAGGATGCTCAAAGCAGCTGCACAGATTGGCTCTGTGGTTAAGAAGGCATATAGCGTATTGGCCTTCATCAATCGTGGAATTGAATTTAGGAGCCGTGAGGTAATGTTGCAGCTATATAGGACCCTGGTCAGTCCCCACTTGGAGTAAGTGCTCAGTTCCGGTTGCCTCAGTATAGGAGGATGTGGAAGCCATAGAAGGGTGCAGAGGAGATTTCCAACGATGTTGCCTGGATTGGGGAGCATGCCTTATGAGAATAGATTGAGTGAACTTTTCTTCTTGGAGCGAAGGAGGATGAGAGATGACCTGATAGAGGTGTATAAGATGATGAGAGGCATTGATCGTGTGGATAGTTAGAGGTTTTTTCCCAGGGCCGAAATGGTTGCCACAGGAGGACCCAGGTTTAAGGTGCTGGGGAGTAGGTACAGAGGAGATGTCAGGGTATGTTTTTTACTCAGAGAGTGGTGAGTGCGAGGAATGGGTTGCCGACAACGGTGGTGGAGGCGGATATGATAGAGTTTAAGAGGCTTTTAGATAGGTACATGGAGCTTAGTAAAGTCGAGGACTAAAGGTAAGCCTAGTAACTTCTGGGGTAGGGACATGTTTGGCAGAACTTTGTGGGTCGAAGGGCCTGTTTTGTGCTGTAGGTTTTCTATGTTTGTTATGGCACAGCCCTGGAAAAGGCAATGGCCTTTCTCTCTGACTTCCTCGCTTTGTTTCTTTGCTTCATTCTCTCTCTCTCTCCCACTCTCTGTCTTGCTCTTTCTTCTCCTCTCTCTCGGTGCCTCACTCTCTCTCCCTCTATGTTGTTTTCTGTCTCACTCTTCCACTCTCCCCTGCCTTCGCTCGCCATCTCTGCCTCCGCTCGCCTTCTCTGCCTCATGTCGTCTTTCTTGTTCTGCTCCATTCTCTACTTTGCTCTGCCTCTCCCTCCCTCTGTTTCTCTCCTTCTCTGCCTCCCACCCACCTCCCTCTCTTATTGGCTCTGTGCCTTGCTTATTTTTTCCAGCTGGCTGCCTCATCTCTCTCACCCTGCCTCACGCTCTGTCACGAACTTGCTCTCTCTTTTTGTTTGCTATCTATTTCTACCTGGCTCTATCTCCCTCTATTTCACTCTTTGCCTCACTCTGTCCCCCCCCCCAGTGTCTGCCCCTCTCTCTCTCTCTCTGCTTCACACTCTTTCTCCCTCTCTCTGTCTCTGCCTCACATGCTTTCTCTTTCTTTGCTCCAGTTTATCTCTGACATGCTATCTCTCTGTCTCTGCCACACTCTCTCTTCTCTCTCTGCCTCGCTTTTTCTCCCTAGTGCACTCTCTGCTTTGCTGTCTCACTCTTTTCATCTGTCTTTCTCACCGCCTTACTCTATCTCTCTTTGTGCCTCATTATCTCTTTCTTCCTCTCTTCCTCGTTTTTTATTCCTCTCACCTCTCATGCTCTCTCTCTCTCTCTCTCTCTCTCTCTCTCTCTCTCTCTCTCTCTCTCTCTCTTTCTCTCTCTCTCTCTGCCTTGGTCTGTAATGCTCTCTGCCTCGCTCTGGTTCCCTCTCTTTCTGTCTGCCTTGAAGTCTCTCTCTCCTCTCCTTGCCACCATTGCTCACCCATTCTCTTTCTGCCTTGTGCTTTCTCTCTTGTTCTCTGTCTGCAGCACTCTCTCTAACATTGTGTGGACAATCTGCCACAATCCCTTCTTTTTGTATCCCTCCCTCTCTCTCCCCCTCCCTCCCTCCCTCACTCTCTGTCTTGAATTTGCCCTCTGATCCACTCTCTCTCTCTCTCTTTCTCTCTGCCTTGCTCTTTCTCTCTCTCACTGCCCCATCCTCTCTCTCTCTTCACTCTACTTTGCTCCCTGTCTCTGTCCCTCATTCTCTTGCCCTCTCTCCGCATTGCTCTATCTGTCTCGTGTGCTTTCTCTGTTTCTCCCTTTCTCTGCTTCACTTTCCCTCTCACTCCCTCTTTGCCTAGCACCTTCTCTCTCTCTCACACTCTCTCTCTCTGCGCTCTCCCTCTCTCTCCACTGCACTCTCTCTGCCTAGCTCACTCACTCTCTCTGTCCCACATTCTCCCTGATTCGCTATCTCTCTCTCTCTCTCTGCTGTGCTCGCTCTCTACCTCCCATTCATCCTGTCTCTCCCTCTTTGCCTTCCCTTCCCCCTCTGCCTCGCCTTCTGCCTTCCTTCCTCTCTCTGCTTGTTCTCTCTCCCTTATTCTCTCTCAAATGCTCTTTGATTCCTTTCCTCTCTCTGCCATACTTATTCTGTGGTTCCTTGCCTCATTTGTTCTATCCTCTCTCAATCTATGCCTTGCTCACCCTCTGTCTGTCTGTCTCTCTCTGCCTGGCTCTTTCTATGCCATGCAGTCTGCCTTGTTCTCTCTTCTTCTCCTTGTCTCGCTTTCTCTCTCACTCGCTCTCTTTGCTCTCACTCTCCTTTCTCTGTGTCCCTCTCTCTCTCTCAGTCTCAGTCTCTGCCTTGCTCACTCTCTCTGCCTCATTTCCTTACTGCTTGGTCAACTCTCCCTTGGTCAACTCTCTGCCTTGTGTTTCCTCTCTTCCTTGCTTGCTTTCTCTCTACCTCACACTCTCTCTCTCTCTTTGCTACGCTCTCTCCACATCGCTCTCCCTCTTTGCCTCATGCTCTCTCTCACTGCCACACTCCATCTCTCTGTGCCTTGCTCACTCTGCTTCATTCTCTCCTCCTCCCTCTCTCTCTTCCACACTCTCACTCTCTGCCTCATTCTTGCTCACTTTCTGACTTGCTCTCTCTCTGCATTGTTCTCCCTGTCTCTTTCTCTGTTTTGCTCTCTCTCAAACACTCTCTGATTCCCTCAGTCTCCCTCTCTCTCTCTGTGCATTGTTCACTTTCTATCCCTCTCTGACATGATCACTCTTTCTCTCTGCTTTGCTCTCTCTCTTGATTGCTGCATTGCTCTCTTCCTTTGTTGCTTCCCCTGCCTTGGTCTTTCTCTCACTGCCCCATTCTCTCTCTTCCACTCTATCTTGCTCACTCTGACTCACACTGTCTGTCCCTCACTGCCTCAGGTGCTCTCTCTTTACTTCCCTCTCCTTCACTCTACTTCCATTTCCCTCTCTTCCTCTCTGCCTCGTGCACTCTGTCTGCTTCACTCTCACTCTTCTTCTGCTGTGTGCTCTCTCTCTATCTCTCTCTCCATCTCTGCCTCACTCTCTCTTTTTGCCACATGCAAACTCTCACTGCTTTGCTCTCTCTCTGACTTGCTATCTCTCTCTCTGCCACGCTCTCTTTCTCTGCATCACTCGCTCCCTGCCCCGCCCTCATTCTCTTCTCTACATGCTCTTTCTCTCCGTGCCTTGCTCTCTTACTCTCTCTTCCTTGCTTTCTCTCTCTCTGCATCAGACTCTGTGCCTCAAGTGATCTCTATCTTTTTACTTCTCTCTCACTTTTCTCTCTCTCTCCCTGCTACGCTCTCTGAATCACTCTCTTTCTCAGTCTTGCACTCACTCTCTCCCCCACTTACATGTTCCCTCTCTCTCTTCTGTCTTTCATGCTGTCTTGCTCACTCTCTCCTCTCACTCACAATCTATGCCTCACAGTCTCAATATCTCCCTGTCTCATTTTCTCCCTCTCTCTCTCTTACTACTACTCTCTCTGCCTTGCTCTGGTTCTCACTCTGTCTGCGTTGGTCACCCTCCTCTCTCTCTCCCTCTCGTTACTTACCTCTCACTGCCTCTGTCTCTCTTTCTCTCTACTTCTCTCCCATCTTTGCTTCATGCTCTCTGCCATGCTACCTCTCTATCTGCCAAACTCTCTTTCTCTGCCTCTCTCTCTACTGCTCAACCTCTATCCCTCTCAATGCAGAGTTCCTCTCTCTGCCTCAATCTAAACCATTCACTGCCTTATTTCCCCCCTCTTTCTCTGTCTACTCATTCCCTCACTCTGTCTGCCTTTCTCTCTTAGTCTCTGCCTCTCTCTGTTCATTTGCATTTCCCCTGCTCTCAGCCACTCTCTCTCCAACTCTCTCTGCCTCATCCCTCTCTCTATCTGTTATTTCTTTCTTTCTCTCAGCCTCGCTTTTTCTCTCTGTCTTTATTTTTGCCATACTCTCTCTCTTTCACTTTATCACTCCCTCTGTCTTAATCTCTATCTCTCTCTCTGCCTCTATCACTCCCTCTATTTTAGTCTCTCTCTCTGCCACTATCACCCTCTGTCTCTGTCTCTCTCTCTGCCTCTATCAGTACCTCTATTTTAGTCTCTCTCCCTCTGCCTCTATCACCCTCTGTCTCTGTCTCTATCACTACCTGTCTTAACCTTTCTCTCTCTCTCTGCCTCTATCACTCACTTTGTCTTAACCTTTCACCATCTCTGCCTCTATCACTCTGATGCACCATCAATAACTCTCAGAGACGTGAGTTAAGGTAGGCTTTTATTGGCTGGAAGAAATCACGGTCAGCAGCAAGAAACCACCACAAAACATCCTGGAGACTGAAGAAGGAACAGTGCCTCCAATCGCCTTTATACAGGGGTCAGTGGGAGGAGCCATGATCTGTGGGAGGAGCCATAGGAGCAGTCAGTGGGTGGGGCGTGTCCAGACAGGTATATGTAGTTCACCACACACTCCATCTGTCTTAACCTCTCTCTCTCTCTCTCTCTCTGCCTCTCACTCCTTCTGTCTTAATCTCTCTCCATTTCTGCCTCTTTCACTCCCTCTGCCTTAATCTCTCTCTCTCTCTCTCTGCCTGTATCACTCAATCGGTCTTAATCTCTCTTTCTCTGCCACTATCACTCCCTCTGTTTTAATCTCTCTCTGCCTCTATCACACTCACTGTCTTAGTCTCTCTCTGTCTGCTATCACACCCTCTCTCTTGATCTCTCTCTCTCTGCCTCGATCCCTCTGTGATATCCTCTCTCACTCCCTCTCTCTCTGTCTCTATCACTCCCTCTGTCTTAACCTTTCTCTCTCTGCCCCTATCACTCCTTCAGTCTTAATCTCTCTCCCTCTCTGCCACTTTCATTCCCTCTGTACTAATCTCTCTCTCTCTGCCTCTATCACTCCCTCTATTATATCCTCTCTCACTCCATCTCTCTCCGCTTCTATCACTACCTCTGTCTTAACCTCTCTCTCTGCCTCTACCACCCTCAGTATTAACCTCTCTCTCTCTGCCTCTATCACTCCCTCTGTCTTAATCTCTCTCTCTGCCTCTATCACTCCTTCGGTCTTAATCTCTCTCTCTCTGCTATCACACTGATGCACCATCAATAACTCATTCTGAGACGTAAAGGCGAGATATCGGCTTTTATTCACTGGGAGAAAGAACAAGCAGTGGTTGACCACCTGGAGACAGAGAGGCCAGGCTCAGACCTCAATCGCCTTTATGCAGGGATCTGTGGGAGGAGCCACAGGAGCAGTCAGCAGGGGGCGTGTCCAGACAGGCATATGTAGTTCACCACACACACCCTCTCTCTCGATCTCTCTCTCTCTGCCTCTATCACTCCATTATATCCTCTCTCACTCCCTCTCTCTATCAATCCCACTGTCTTAACCTCTCTAGCTCTGCCTCTATCACTCCCTCTGTCTCAATCTCTCTCTCTCTCTCTCTCTCTCTCTCTGCCTCTATCACACTCAGTTAACCTCTCTCTCTGCCACTATCACTTCCTCTCTTAATCTCTCCCTCAGCTTCTATCACCGTTTTAGCCTCTCTCTCTCTCTCTCTCTGCCTCTAACACTCCCTTTGTCTCAACCTCTCTCTCTCTCTGCCTCTATCACTCCCTCTGTCTTAAACTCTCTCTCTCTGCCTCTATCACTCCTTTTGTCTCAACCTCTCTCTCTCTCTCTGACTCTATCACCCCCTCTGTCTTAAACTCTCTCTCTCTGCCTCTATCTCTCCCTCTGTCTTGAACTCTCTCCCTGTGCCCCTTTCACTCCCACTGTCTTAACCTCTCTGTCTCTGTCTCTCTCTGCCTCTAACACTGTCTCTATTTCTCTCTCGGCCCACTGTATCGATCTCTCTCTGACTCTGACACTCCCTCTGTCTTAATCTCTCAGTCTCCCTCTGTCACTCCTTATGTCTTCATCTCTCTCCCGCTCTGCTTCTATCATTCCTTCTGTCTTAATCTCTTTCTCTCTCTCCCGCTCTGCCTCTATCACTCCCTCTGTCTTATTCTCCCTCTGCCTCTATAAATCTCTGTCTGCTATCACACGCTCTCCCTCGATCTCTCTCTCTCTGCCTCTCACTCCCTCTGTCGTAATCTCACTCTCTCTCTCTGACTCTATCACCCTCTGTCTTAACCTTTATTCTCTGCCTCTATCACTGCCTTGAACTCTCTCCCTCTGCCTCTTTCACTACCACTGTCTTAACCTCTCTCTCTCTGCCTCTATCACTCCCTCCGTTTTAGTCTCCCTCTCTCGGACTATCACCCTCTGTCTTAGTCTCTCTCTCTCTCTCTCTCTCTCTCTCTCTCTCTCTCTGCCTCTCTCACTTCCACTGTCTTAACCTCTCTGCTTCTATCACCCTCAGTCTTAACCTCTCTCACTCCCCTGTCTTAATATCTCTCTCTGCCTCTAAAACTCCCTTTGTCTTAACCCTTCTCCCTGCCTCTGTCACGCTCTCTGTCTTAGACTCTCTCTCTCTCTCTGCCTCAATCAATCCCTATGTCTTAACTTCTCTCTCTTTCTCGGCCTCTATCACTCCCTCTCTCTTATGCACTCTCTCTCTGCCTCCATCATGCTCCCTGTCTTAGTCTCTCTTTGTCTGCTATCACACCCTCTCTCTCGATGTCTCTAACTCTGCCTCTATCACTCCCTCTGTTATATCTCTCTCACTCCATCTCTCTCTGCCTCTCACTCCCTCTGTCTTAACATCTCTCTCTCTGCCTCTATCACCCTCAGTCTTAACCTCTCTCTCTCTGCCTCTATCACCCTCAGTGTTAACCTCTCTCTCTCTGCCTCTATCACTCCCTCTCTCAATCTCTCTCTCTCTGCCTCTATCACTCCCTCTGTCTTAATCTCACTGCCTCTAACACTCCCTCTGTCATAACCTCTCTCTCTCTGCCTCAATCAATCCCATTGTAGTAACCTAACTCTCTCTGACTCTAACACTCCCTCTGTCTTAATCTCTCTCTCTCTCTATCTCTGCCTCTATCACGCTCTCTGTCTTAGTCTCTCTCTCTGCCTCTATCACACCCTCTGTCTCGATCTCTCACTCTCTCTGCCTCTATCACTGCCTCTGTCAACCTGTCTCGCTGCCTCTATCACTCCCTCTCTCTTAACCTCTCTCTCTGCCTCTTTCACTCCCACTGTCTCTCTCTCTCTCTCTCCTCTCTCTCTCTCTGTCTCTATATCTCTCTCGGCCCACTGTATCGATCTCTCACTCTCTCTGCCTCTATCACTGTCTTCATCTCTCTCCCTGTCTGCCTCTATCATTCCTTCTGTCTTAATCTCTCTTTCTCTCTCTCCCCCTCTGCCTCTGTCACTCCCTCTGTCTTATTCTCCCTCTGACTCTATAACTCTCTGTCTTCTATCACACCCTCTCCTTCGATCTCTCTCTCTCTGTCTCGATCACCCCACTGTTTTAACCTCTCTCTCTTTCTCTCTCTCTCTCTCTCTCTCTGCCTGTATAACTCAATCGGTCTTAATCTCTCTTTCTCTGTCTGTATCACATTAATCTCTTTCTCTCTGACGCTATCACTCCCTCTGTCCCAATCTCTCTCACTCTGCCTCTATCACCCTCAGTTAACCTGTCACTCTCTGCCTCTATCACCCTCTGACTTAATCTCTCTCTGCCTCTATCACTCTCTCTCTCAATCTCTCTCACTCTGCCTCTATCACCCTCAGTGTTAACCTCTTACTCTCTGTCTCTATCACTCCCTCTGTCTTAATCTCTCTCTGCCTACCACTCCATCTGTCTTACTCTCTATCACTCCATTTGTTTTAATCACTCTTCTCTCTCTGCCTCTATCACTCCCTCTATTTTAATCTGTCTCTCTGCCTCTATCACTCCCTCTTAATCTCTCTCTGCCTCTAACACTCCCTTTTTTATATCCTCTCTCAATCTCTCTCCGCTTCTATCACTCCCTCTGTCTTAACCTCGCTCTGCCTCTATCACCCTCAGTGTGAACCTCTCTCTCTGTCTCTATCACAACCTCTGTCTTAATCTCTCTCTGCCTCTAACACTCCCTTTTTTATATCCTCTCTCAATCTCTCTCCGCTTCTATCACTCCCTCTGTCTTAACCTCGCTCTGCCTCTATCACCCTCAGTGTGAACCTCTCTCTCTGTCTCTATCACAACCTCTGTCTTAATCTCTCTCTGTCTCTATCATTCCCTTTGTCTTAATCACTCTCTCTGCGTCTATGACACCATTTGTTTTAATCACTATTCTCTCTCTGCCTCAATCACTCCCTCTGTTTTAATCTCTGTCTCTCTCTCTGCCTCTATCAGACCCTATGTCTTGAACACTCTCTCTGCCTCTATCACTCCCTCTGTCTTAATCTCTCTCTCTGCCTCGATCTCTCCCTTTGTCTTAATCTCTCTCTCTCTGTCTAACACTCCCTGTCATAACCTCTCTGTCTGCCTCTATCACTGTCTTAATCTCTCTCTCTGCCTCGATGACTCCATTTGTTTTAATCACTCTTCTCTCTCTGCCTCTATCACTCCCTATGTTTTAATCTGTCTCTGCCTCTATCACTCCCACTGTTTTCATCTCTCTCAGCCTCTATCACTGTTATATCTTCTCTCACTCTCTCTCTCTCTCTGCTTCTATCACTCCCTCTGTCTTGAACACTCTCTCTGCCTCTATCACTGTCTTAATCTCTCTCTCTGCCTCTATGACTCCATTTGTTTTAATCACTTCTCTCTCTGCCTCAATCACTCCCTCTGTTTTAATCTCTCTCTCTCTCTCTCTCTCTCTCTCTGCCTCTATCACACCCTCTGTTTTGATCTCTCTCTCTGCCTCTATCACTGCCTCTGTGAATCTGTCTCGCTACCTCTATCAGTCCCACTGTCTTAACCTCTCTCTCTCTCTGTCTCTCTCTGCCACTATCACTGTCTCTATTTCTCTCTCAGCCCACTGTATCGATCTCTCTCTCTCTGCCTCCATCACTCCACTGTCTCAATCTCTCTCTCTCAGCCTCTATCACCCAGAGTGTTAACCTCTCACTCTCTGCCTCTATCAACCCCTCTGTCTTAATCTCTCTCACTGCCTCTATCACTCCATTTGTTTTAATCACTCTTCTCTCTCTGCCTCTATCAATCCCTATGTTTTAATCTGTCTCTGCCTCTATCACTCCCACTGTTTTCATCTCTCTCTGCCTCTATCACTCCCTCTGTTATATCTTCTCTCACCCTCTCTCTCCGCTTCTATCACTCCCTCTGTCTTAACCTCTCTCTCTGCCTCTATCACCCTGTGTTAACCTCTCTCTCTCTGCCTCTATCACACCGTCTGTCTTAATCTCTCTCTCTGCCTCTATCAGTCCCTCTGTCTTAACCTCTCTCTCTGCCTCGACCACTCCATCTGTCTTAATCTCACTCTCTGCCTCTATCAGTCCATCTGTTTTAATCACCCTTCTCACCCTGCCTCTAACACTCCCTTTGTCTTAACTGCTCTCTCTTTCTCTGCCTCTATCAATCACTCTGTTTTATGCACTCTCTCTCTGCCTCTATCATGCTCCCTGTTTTAGTCTCTCTCTGCTATCACACCCCCTCTCTCGATGTCTCTCTCTCTGCCTCTATCACTCCCTCTGTTATATCCTCTCTCACACCATCTCTCTCCGCCTCTCACTCACTCGGTCTTAACCTCTTTCTCTGCCTCCATCACTCCATGTCGTAATCTCGCTCTCTCACTCTCTGCCTCTTTCACTCCCACTCTTACCCTCTTTCTCTCTCTCTCTCTCTGCCTCTATCACTGTCTCTATTTCTCTCTCGGCCCACTGTATCGATCTCTCTAGCTCTGCCTCTGTCACTCACTCTGTCTTAACCTTTCACTGTCTCCCTCTGTCACTCCTTCTGTCTTCATCTCTCTCCCTCTCTGCCTCTAACACTCCCTCCATCTTATTCTCCCTCTGCCTCTGTAACTCTGCTATCACACCCTCTCCTTCGATCTCTCTCTCTCTGCCTCTATCACCCCCTGTTTTAACCTCTCTCTCTCTCTCTCTCTCTCTCTCTCTCTCTCTCTCTCTCTCTCTCTCTCTCTCTCTCTGCCTGTATAACTCAATTGGTCTTAATCTCTCTTTCTCTGCCTGCATCACATTAATCTCTGTCTCTGACTCTATCACTCCCTCTGTCTCAATCTCTCTCTCTGCCTCTATTTCCCTCAGTGTTATCCTCTCACTCTCTGACTCTATCACCCGCTGACTTAATCTCGCTCTCTGCCTCTATCATTCCCTCTGTCTCAATCTCTCTCTCTGCCTCTATCACACACAGTGTTAACCTCTTACTCTCTGCCTCTATCACCCCCTCTGTCTTAATCTCTCTCTGCCTCTAACACTCCATCTGCCTTAATCTCTCTCACTGCCTCTATCACTCCCTATGTTTTAATCTGTCTCTGCCTCTATCACTCCCTCTGTTATATCCTCTCTCACTCCCTCTCTCTCTGCCTCTATTACACCCTCAATCTCTCTCTCTGCCTCTATCACTCCCTCTGTCTTTATCTCTCACTCTGCCTCTAACACTCCCTCTGTCTTAACCTCTCTTTCTCTGTCTATATCACTCACTTTGTCTTAATCTCTCTCTCCGACTCTATCACTCCCTCTGTCTCAATCTATCCCTCTCTGCCTCTATCACCCTCAGTGTTAACCTCTAACCCTCTGCCACTATCACCCTCAGTGTTAACCTCTTAATCTCTGCTTCTATCAACCCCTCTGTCTTAATCTCTCTCTGCCTCTACCACTCCATCTGTCTTAATCTCTCTCACTGCCACTATCACTCCATTTGTTTTAATAACTCTTCTCCCTCTGCCTTTATCACTCCATCTGTTTTAATCTGTCTCTGCCTCTATCACTCCCACTGTTTTAATCTCTCTCTGCCTCTATCACTCCGCTGTTTTAACCTCTCTCTCTCTCTCTCTCTCTCTCTCTCTCCCTGTATAACTCAATCGGTCTTAATCTCTCTCTCTCTCTGCCTCTATCACCCTCAGTGCTAACCTCTTACTCTCTGCCTCTATCACACCCTCTGTCAACCTGTCTCTCTGCCTCTATCACTCCCTCTGTCTTAATCCCTCTCTCTGCCTCTATCACCCTCAGTGTGAACCTCTCTCTCTGCCTCTGTCACACCCTGTGTCTTAATCTCTCTCTCTCTGCCTCTATCACTCCCAGTGTCTTAATCTCTCTCTCTGGCTCTATCACTCCCTCTGTCTTAATCTCTCTGCCTCTATCTGTCCCTCTGTCTTAATCTCTCTCCCTGCCTCTAACACACCCAGTGTCTTAATCTCTCTCTCTACCTCTATCAATCCCTCTGTCTTAATCTCTCTCTCTCCCTCTATCACTCTCTTTGTCAATCTCTCTCTCTCTCTCTCTGACTATCACCCTCTGTCTTAAACTCTATCTCTCTCTGCCTCAATCACTCACTCTGTCTTAATCTCTCTCTCTCCTTCTGCCTCTCTCACTTCCACTGTCAACCTCTCTCTCTGCCTCTATCACCCTCAGTCTTAACCTCTCAATACTCCCCCTGTCTTAATCTCAATCTCTGCCTCTAACACTCCCTTTCTCTTAACTGCTCTCTCTTTCTCTGCCTCTATCACTCGTTCTCTCTTATGCACTCTCTGTCTGCCTCTATCACGCTCCCTGTCTTAGACTCTCTCTGCTATCAAACCCTTTCTCTCGAAGTCTCTTTCTCTGCCTCTATCACTCCCTCTGTTATATCCTCTCACTCCATCTCTCTCCGCCTCTCACTCCCTCTGTCTTAACCTCTTTCTCTGCCTCTATCACACCGTCATAATCTCGCTCTCTGTCTCTCTCTGCCTCTTTCACTCCCACTGTCTTACCCTCTCTCTCTCTGTCTCTCTCTGCCACTATCACTGTCTCAATTTCTCTCTTAGCTCACTGTATCAATCTCTCTAGCTCTGCCTCTATCACTCCCTCTGTCTTAATCCCTCTCTCTCTGACTGTCACTCCGTCTGTCTTAATCTTTCGCTGCCTCTGTCACTCCTTCTGTCTTCATCTCTCTCTCTCTGCCTCTATCACTCCCTCTGTTATATCCTCTCACTCCATCTCTCTCCGCCTCTCACTCCCTCTGTCTTAACCTCTTTCCCTGCCTCTATCACTCCGTGTCGTAATCTCGCTCTCTGTCTCCCTCTGCCTCTGTAACTCTGCTATCATACCCTCTCCTTCGATCTCTCTCTCTCTGCCTCTATCACCCCCTGTTTTAACCTCTCTCTCTCTCTCTCTCTGCCTGTATAACTCAATCGGTCTTAATCTCTCTTTCTCTGCCTGCATCACATTAATCTCTCTCTCTGACTCTATCACTCCTTCTGTCTCAATCTCTCCCTCTGCCTCTATCACCCAGAGTGTTAACCTCTCACTCTCTGCCTCTATCACCCTCTGACTTAATCTCACTCTCTGCCTCTATCACTCCCTCCGTCTCAATCTCTCTCTCTGCCTCTATCACCCACAGTGTTAACCTCTATCACCCCCTCTGTCTTAATCTCTCTCTGCCTCTACCACTCCATCTGTCTTAATCTCTCTCACTGCCTCTATCACTCCCTATGTTTTAATCTGTCTCTGCCTCTATCACTTCCACTGTTTTCATCTCTCTCTGCCTCTATCACTCCCTCTGTTATATCCTCTCTCACTCCCTCTCTCTCTGCCTCTATTACACCCTCTGACTTAATCTCTCTCTCTGCCTCTATCACCCCCTCTGTCTTAATCTCTCTCTCTGCCTCTATCACTCCCTCTGACTTAATCTCTCTCTCTGCCTCTAACACTCCCTCTGTCTCAACCTATCCCTCTCTGCCTCTGTCACCCTCAGTGTTAAGCTCTTACTCTCTGCCTCTATCACTCCCAGTGTCTTAATCTCTCTCTCTGGCTCTATCACTCCCTCTGTCTTAATCTCTCTGCCTCTATCTCTCCCTCTGTCTTAATCTCTCTGCCTGCCTCTAACACTCCCGGTCTCTTAATCTCTCTCTCTCTGCCTCTATCAGTCCATTTGTTTTAATCACTCTTCTCACCCTGCCTCTAACACTCCCTTTGTCTTAACTGCTCTCTTTTTCTCTGCCTCTATCAATCACTCTGTCTTATGCACTCTCTCTCTGCCTCTATCACGCTCCCTGTCTTAGTCTCTCTCTGCTATCACACCCTCTCTCTCGATCTCTCTCTCTGTGCCTCTATCACTCCCTCTGTTATATCCTCTCTCACTCCATCTCTCTCTGACTCTCACTCACTCTCTCTTAACCTCTTTCTCTGCCTCTCACTCCCTGTCGTAATCTCACTCTCTCTCTCTGCCTCTTTCACTCCCTCTGTTATATCCTCTTACTCCATCTCTCTCCGCCTCTCACTCACTCGGTCTTAACCTCTTTCTCTGCCTCCATCACTCCATGTCGTAATCTCGCTCTTTCACTCTCTGCCTCTTTCACTCCCACTCTTAACCTCTCTCTCTCTCTCTCTCTCTCTCTCTCTCTCTCTCTCTCTCTCTCTCTCTCTCTCTCCCTCTATCACTGACTCTATTTCTCTCTCGGACGACTGTATCGATCTTTCTAGCTCTGCCTCTGTCACTCACTCTGTCTTAATCTTTCGCTGTCTCCCTCTATCACTCCTTCTGTCTTCATCTCTCTCACTCTCGGCCTCTATCACTCCCTCCGTCTTATTCTCCCTCTGCCTCTGTAACTCTGCTATCACACCCTCTCCGATCTCTCTCTCTCTGCCTCTATCACACCCTCTGTCTTTAACTCTCTCTCTGCCTCTAACACTCCCTCTGTCTCAACCTATCCCTCTCTGCCTCTGTCACCCTCAGTGTTAAGCTCTTACTCTCTGCCTCTATCACTCCCAGTGTCTTAATCTCTCTCTCTGGCTCTATCACTCCCTCTGTCTTAATCTCTCTGCCTGCCTCTAACACTCCCGGTCTCTTAATCTCTCTCTCTCTGCCTCTATCAGTCCATTTGTTTTAATCACTCTTCTCACCCTGCCTCTAACACTCCCTTTGTCTTAACTGCTCTCTTTTTCTCTGCCTCTATCAATCACTCTGTCTTATGCACTCTCTCTCTGCCTCTATCACGCTCCCTGTCTTAGTCTCTCTCTGCTATCACACCCTCTCTCTCGATCTCTCTCTCTCTGCCTCTATCACTCCCTCTGTTATATCCTCTCTCACTCCATCTCTCTCTGACTCTCACTCACTCTCTCTTAACCTCTTTCTCTGCCTCTCACTCCCTGTCGTAATCTCACTCTCTCTCACTCTCTCTCTCTGCCTCTTTCACTCCCTCTGTTATATCCTCTTACTCCATCTCTCTCCGCCTCTCACTCACTCGGTCTTAACCTCTTTCTCTGCCTCCATCACTCCATGTCGTAATCTCGCTCTTTCACTCTCTGCCTCTTTCACTCCCACTCTTAACCTCTCTCTCTCTCTCGCTCTCTCTCTCTCTCTCTCTCTCTCTCTCTCTCTGCCTCTAACACTCCCTCTGACTTAATCTCTCTCTCTGCCTCTATCACTCCCTCTGTCTTAATCTCTCTCTCTCTGCCTCTAACACTCCCTCTGTCTTAATCTCTCTCTCTACCTCTCTCACTCCCTCTGTCTTAATCTGTCTCTCTGCCTCTAACACTCCCTTTGTCTTAACCTCTCTGTCTGCCTCTATCACTCCTTCTGTCTTAATCTGTCTCTCTGCCTCTATCACTCCCTCTGTCTTAACCTCACTGTCTGCATCTATCACTCCCTCATTCTTACTCTGTCCCTCTGCCTCTATCACTCCCTCTGTCTTAACCTCTCTCTCTGCCTCGACCACTCCATCTGTCTTAATCTCTCTCACTGCCACTATCACTCCATTAGTTTTAATAACTCTTCTCCCTCTGCCTCTATCACTCCATCTGTTTTAATCTGTCTCTGCCTCTATCACTCCCACTGTTTTAATCTCTCTCTGCCTCTATCACCCCCCTGTTTTAACCTCTCTCTCTCTCTCTCTCTCTCTCTCTCTCTCCCTGTATAACCCAATCAGTCTTAATCTCTCTCTCTCTGCCTCTATCACCCTCAGTGCTAACCTCTTACTCTCTACCTCTATCACACCGTCTGTCAACCAGTCTCGCTGCCTCTATCACTCCCTCTGTTTTAACCTCTCTCTCTGCCTCTTTCACTCCCACTGTCTTAACCTCTCACTCTCTGTCTCTCTCTGCCACTATAACTGTCTCAATTTATCTCTTGGCCCACTGTATCGATCTCTCTCTCTCTCTTTGCCTCTATCACTCCCTTTGTCTTAATATCACTCTCTCACTCTATCACTCCCTCTGCCTCAATCTATCCCTCTCTGCCTCTATCACCCTCAGTTAACCTCTCACTCTCTGCCTCTATCACCCTCAGTGTTAACCTCTTACTCTCTGCCTCCAGCACCCCCTCTTTCTTAATCTCTCTCTGCCTCTACCACTCCATCTGTCTTAATCTCTCTCTCTGCCTCTATCACTCTCAGTGTGAACCTCTCTCTCTGCCTCTGTCACACCCTCTGTCTTAATCTCTCTCTCTGCCTCTATCACTCCCAGTGTCTTGATCTCTCTCTCTGGCTCTATCACTCCCTCTGTCTTAATCTCTCTGTATCTCTCCCTCTGTCTTAATCCCTCTCTCTGCCTCTATCAATCCCTCTGTCTTAATCTCTCTCTCTCCCTCTATCACTCTCTTTGTCTTAACCTCTCTCTCTGCCTCTATCACTCCCTCTGTCTTAATCTCTCTCTCTCTCTCTGCCTCTAACACTCCCTCTGTTTTAATCTCTCTCTATGCCACTATCATTCCCTCTGTCTTAATCTCTCTCTCTGCCTCTAACACTCCCTTTGTTTTAATCTCTCTGTCTGCCTATATCACTCCTTCTGTCTTAATCTGTCTCTCTGCCTCTATCACTCCCTCTGTCTTAACCTCACTGTCTGCATCTATCACTCCCTCATTCTTAATCTGTCTCTCTGCCTCTATCACTCCCTCTGTCTTAACCTCTCTCTCTGCCTCGACCACTCCATCTGTCTTAATCTCACTCTCTGCATCTTTCAATCCATTTGTTTTAATCACTCCTCTCTCACTCTATCACTCCCTCTGCCTCAATCTATCCCTCTCTGCCTCTATCACCCTCAGTTAACCTCTCAATACGCCCCCTGTCTTAATCTCACTCTCTGCCTCTAACACTCCCTTTCTCTTAACTGCTCTCTCTTTCTCTGCCTCTATCACTCCCTCTGTTATATCCTCTCACTCCATCTCTCTCCGCCTCTCACTCCCTCTGTCTTAACCTCTTTCCCTGCCTCTATCACTCCATGTCATAATCTCGCTCTCTGTCTCCCTCTGCCTCTGTAACTCTGCTATCATACCCTCTCCTTCGATCTCTCTCTCTCTGCCTCTATCACCCCCTGTTTTAACCTCTCTCTCTCTGCCTGTATAACTCAATCGGTCTTAATTTCTCTTTCTCTGCCTGCATCACATTAATCTCTCTCGCTGACTCTATCACTCCTTCTGTCTCAATCTCTCCCTCTGCCTCTATCACCCAGAGTGTTAACCTCTCACTCTCTGCCTCTATCACCCTCTGACTTAATCTCGATCTCTGCCTCTATCACTCCCTCCGTCTCAATCTCTCTCTCTGCCTCTATCACCCACAGTGTTAACCTCTTACTCTCTGCCTCTATCACCCACAGTGTTAACCTCTTACTCTCTGCCTCTATCACCCCCTCTGTCTTAATCTCTCTCTGCCTCTACCACTCCATCTGTCTTAATCTCTGTCACTGCCTCTACCACTCCATGTCTTAATCTCTCTCACTGCCTCTATCACTCCATTTGTTTTAATCACTCTTCTCTCTCTGCCTAACACTCGCTCTGTCTTAACTTATCTCTCTCTGCCTCTATCATTCCCTCTGTCGATCTCTCTCTCTGACTCTATCACTCCCACTGTCTTAACCTCTCTCTCACTTTCTCTGCCTCTATCACTCGCTCTGTCTTATCCACTCTCTCTCTCTACCTCTATCACTCCCTCTGTCTTACCCTTTCTCTCACTTTCTCTGCCTCTATCACTCCCTCTCTTATCCACTCTCTCTCTGCCTCTGTCACTCCCACTGTCTTAACCTCTCTCTCACTTTCTCTGCCTCTATCACTCCCTCTGTCTTACCCACTCTCTCTCTACCTCTATAACGCTCTCAGTCTTAGTCTCTCACTCTCTGCCTCTAACACTCCCTCTGTCTTAACCTCTCTCTCTCCGCCTATATCACTCACTTTGTCTTAATCTCTCTCTCTGACTATCACTCCCTCAGTCTCAATCTATCCCTCTCTGCCTCTATCACCCTCAGTGTTAACCTTTCACTCTCTGCCTCTATCACCCCATCTGTCTTAATCTCTCTCTGCCTCTACCACTCCATCTGTCTTAATCTCTCTCACTGCTTCTATCACTCCATTTGTTTTAATCACTCTTCTCTCTCTGCCTCTATCACTCCGTGTTTTAATCTGTCTCTGCCTCTATCACTCCCACTGATTTCATCTCTCTCTACCTCTATCACTCCCTCTGTTATATCTTCTCACTCCCTCTCTCTCTCTGCTTCTATCACTCCCTCTGTCTTAGCCTCTCTCTCTGCCTCTATCACCCTCAGTGTTAACCTCTCTCTCTCTGCCTCTATCACACCGTCTGTCTTAATCTCTCTCTCTGCCTCTATCAGTCCATTTGTTTTAATCACTCTTCTCACCCTGCCTCTAACACTCCCTTTGTCTTAACTGCTCTCTTTTTCTCTGCCTCTATCAATCACTCTGTCTTATGCACTCGCTCTCTGCCTCTATCACGCTCACTGTCTTAGTCTCTCTCTGCTATCACACCCTCTCTCTCGATCTCTCTCTCTCTGCCTCTATCACTCCCTCTGTTATATCTCTCTCTCTGCCTATATCACTCACTTTGTCTTAATCTCTCTCTCTGACTATCACTCCCTCAGTCTCAATCTGTCCCTCTCTGCCTCTATCACCCTCAGTGTTAACCTCTCACTCTCTGCCTCTATCACCCCATCTGTCTTAATCTCTCTCTGCCTCTACCACTCCATCTGTCTTAATCTCTCTCACTGCCTCTATCACTCCATTTGTTTTAATCACTCTTCCCTCTCTGCCTCTATCACTCCGTGTTTTAATCTGTCTCTGCCTCTATCACTCCCACTGATTTCATCTCTCTCTACCTCTATCACTCCCTCTGTTATATCTTCTCACTCCCTCTCTCTCTCTGCTTCTATCACTCCCTCTGTCTTAGCCTCTCTCTCTGCCTCTATCACCCTCAGTGTTAACCTCTCTCTCTCTGCCTCTATCACACCGTCTGTCTTAATCTCTCTCTCTGCCTATATCACTCTCTCTAGCTTATTCTCCCTCTGCTTCTATAACTCTTTGTTTGCTATCAAACCCTCTCCTTCGATATCTCTCTCTGTCTCTATCACCCCCCTGTTTTTACCTCTCTCTCTCTCTCTCTCTTCCCTCTCTCTCTCTCTCTCTCTCTCTCTCTCTCTGCCTATATCACTCCCTCTGTCTTAATCTCTCCCTCTCTCACTCCGTTTGTCTTAATCTCTCTCTGCCTCTACCACTCCATCTGTCTTAATCTCTCTCACTGCCTCTATCACTCCATTTGTTTTAATCAGTCTTCTCTCTCTGCCTCTATCACTACATCTGTTTTAATCTGTCTCTGCCTCTATCACTCCCACTGTTTTAATCTCTCTCTGACTCTCACTCACTCTCTCTTAACCTCTTTCTCTGCCTCTCACTCCCTGTCGTAATCTCACTCTCTCTCACTCTCTCTCTCTGCCTCTTTCACTCCCTCTGTTATATCCTCTTACTCCATCTCTCTCCGCCTCTCACTCACTCGGTCTTAACCTCTTTCTCTGCCTCCATCACTCCATGTCGTAATCTCGCTCTTTCACTCTCTGCCTCTTTCACTCCCACTCTTAACCTCTCTCTCTCTCTCGCTCTCTCTCTCTCTCTCTCTCTCTCTCTCTCTCTGCCTCTAACACTCCCTCTGACTTAATCTCTCTCTCTGCCTCTATCACTCCCTCTGTCTTAATCTCTCTCTCTCTGCCTCTAACACTCCCTCTGTCTTAATCTCTCTCTCTACCTCTCTCACTCCCTCTGTCTTAATCTGTCTCTCTGCCTCTAACACTCCCTTTGTCTTAACCTCTCTGTCTGCCTCTATCACTCCTTCTGTCTTAATCTGTCTCTCTGCCTCTATCACTCCCTCTGTCTTAACCTCACTGTCTGCATCTATCACTCCCTCATTCTTACTCTGTCCCTCTGCCTCTATCACTCCCTCTGTCTTAACCTCTCTCTCTGCCTCGACCACTCCATCTGTCTTAATCTCTCTCACTGCCACTATCACTCCATTAGTTTTAATAACTCTTCTCCCTCTGCCTCTATCACTCCATCTGTTTTAATCTGTCTCTGCCTCTATCACTCCCACTGTTTTAATCTCTCTCTGCCTCTATCACCCCCCTGTTTTAACCTCTCTCTCTCTCTCTCTCTCTCTCTCTCTCTCCCTGTATAACCCAATCAGTCTTAATCTCTCTCTCTCTGCCTCTATCACCCTCAGTGCTAACCTCTTACTCTCTACCTCTATCACACCGTCTGTCAACCAGTCTCGCTGCCTCTATCACTCCCTCTGTTTTAACCTCTCTCTCTGCCTCTTTCACTCCCACTGTCTTAACCTCTCACTCTCTGTCTCTCTCTGCCACTATAACTGTCTCAATTTATCTCTTGGCCCACTGTATCGATCTCTCTCTCTCTCTTTGCCTCTATCACTCCCTTTGTCTTAATATCACTCTCTCACTCTATCACTCCCTCTGCCTCAATCTATCCCTCTCTGCCTCTATCACCCTCAGTTAACCTCTCACTCTCTGCCTCTATCACCCTCAGTGTTAACCTCTTACTCTCTGCCTCCAGCACCCCCTCTTTCTTAATCTCTCTCTGCCTCTACCACTCCATCTGTCTTAATCTCTCTCTCTGCCTCTATCACTCTCAGTGTGAACCTCTCTCTCTGCCTCTGTCACACCCTCTGTCTTAATCTCTCTCTCTGCCTCTATCACTCCCAGTGTCTTGATCTCTCTCTCTGGCTCTATCACTCCCTCTGTCTTAATCTCTCTGTATCTCTCCCTCTGTCTTAATCCCTCTCTCTGCCTCTATCAATCCCTCTGTCTTAATCTCTCTCTCTCCCTCTATCACTCTCTTTGTCTTAACCTCTCTCTCTGCCTCTATCACTCCCTCTGTCTTAATCTCTCTCTCTCTCTCTGCCTCTAACACTCCCTCTGTTTTAATCTCTCTCTATGCCACTATCATTCCCTCTGTCTTAATCTCTCTCTCTGCCTCTAACACTCCCTTTGTTTTAATCTCTCTGTCTGCCTATATCACTCCTTCTGTCTTAATCTGTCTCTCTGCCTCTATCACTCCCTCTGTCTTAACCTCACTGTCTGCATCTATCACTCCCTCATTCTTAATCTGTCTCTCTGCCTCTATCACTCCCTCTGTCTTAACCTCTCTCTCTGCCTCGACCACTCCATCTGTCTTAATCTCACTCTCTGCATCTTTCAATCCATTTGTTTTAATCACTCCTCTCTCACTCTATCACTCCCTCTGCCTCAATCTATCCCTCTCTGCCTCTATCACCCTCAGTTAACCTCTCAATACGCCCCCTGTCTTAATCTCACTCTCTGCCTCTAACACTCCCTTTCTCTTAACTGCTCTCTCTTTCTCTGCCTCTATCACTCCCTCTGTTATATCCTCTCACTCCATCTCTCTCCGCCTCTCACTCCCTCTGTCTTAACCTCTTTCCCTGCCTCTATCACTCCATGTCATAATCTCGCTCTCTGTCTCCCTCTGCCTCTGTAACTCTGCTATCATACCCTCTCCTTCGATCTCTCTCTCTCTGCCTCTATCACCCCCTGTTTTAACCTCTCTCTCTCTGCCTGTATAACTCAATCGGTCTTAATTTCTCTTTCTCTGCCTGCATCACATTAATCTCTCTCGCTGACTCTATCACTCCTTCTGTCTCAATCTCTCCCTCTGCCTCTATCACCCAGAGTGTTAACCTCTCACTCTCTGCCTCTATCACCCTCTGACTTAATCTCGATCTCTGCCTCTATCACTCCCTCCGTCTCAATCTCTCTCTCTGCCTCTATCACCCACAGTGTTAACCTCTTACTCTCTGCCTCTATCACCCACAGTGTTAACCTCTTACTCTCTGCCTCTATCACCCCCTCTGTCTTAATCTCTCTCTGCCTCTACCACTCCATCTGTCTTAATCTCTGTCACTGCCTCTACCACTCCATGTCTTAATCTCTCTCACTGCCTCTATCACTCCATTTGTTTTAATCACTCTTCTCTCTCTGCCTAACACTCGCTCTGTCTTAACTTATCTCTCTCTGCCTCTATCATTCCCTCTGTCGATCTCTCTCTCTGACTCTATCACTCCCACTGTCTTAACCTCTCTCTCACTTTCTCTGCCTCTATCACTCGCTCTGTCTTATCCACTCTCTCTCTCTACCTCTATCACTCCCTCTGTCTTACCCTTTCTCTCACTTTCTCTGCCTCTATCACTCCCTCTCTTATCCACTCTCTCTCTGCCTCTGTCACTCCCACTGTCTTAACCTCTCTCTCACTTTCTCTGCCTCTATCACTCCCTCTGTCTTACCCACTCTCTCTCTACCTCTATAACGCTCTCAGTCTTAGTCTCTCACTCTCTGCCTCTAACACTCCCTCTGTCTTAACCTCTCTCTCTCCGCCTATATCACTCACTTTGTCTTAATCTCTCTCTCTGACTATCACTCCCTCAGTCTCAATCTATCCCTCTCTGCCTCTATCACCCTCAGTGTTAACCTTTCACTCTCTGCCTCTATCACCCCATCTGTCTTAATCTCTCTCTGCCTCTACCACTCCATCTGTCTTAATCTCTCTCACTGCTTCTATCACTCCATTTGTTTTAATCACTCTTCTCTCTCTGCCTCTATCACTCCGTGTTTTAATCTGTCTCTGCCTCTATCACTCCCACTGATTTCATCTCTCTCTACCTCTATCACTCCCTCTGTTATATCTTCTCACTCCCTCTCTCTCTCTGCTTCTATCACTCCCTCTGTCTTAGCCTCTCTCTCTGCCTCTATCACCCTCAGTGTTAACCTCTCTCTCTCTGCCTCTATCACACCGTCTGTCTTAATCTCTCTCTCTGCCTCTATCAGTCCATTTGTTTTAATCACTCTTCTCACCCTGCCTCTAACACTCCCTTTGTCTTAACTGCTCTCTTTTTCTCTGCCTCTATCAATCACTCTGTCTTATGCACTCGCTCTCTGCCTCTATCACGCTCACTGTCTTAGTCTCTCTCTGCTATCACACCCTCTCTCTCGATCTCTCTCTCTCTGCCTCTATCACTCCCTCTGTTATATCTCTCTCTCTGCCTATATCACTCACTTTGTCTTAATCTCTCTCTCTGACTATCACTCCCTCAGTCTCAATCTGTCCCTCTCTGCCTCTATCACCCTCAGTGTTAACCTCTCACTCTCTGCCTCTATCACCCCATCTGTCTTAATCTCTCTCTGCCTCTACCACTCCATCTGTCTTAATCTCTCTCACTGCCTCTATCACTCCATTTGTTTTAATCACTCTTCCCTCTCTGCCTCTATCACTCCGTGTTTTAATCTGTCTCTGCCTCTATCACTCCCACTGATTTCATCTCTCTCTACCTCTATCACTCCCTCTGTTATATCTTCTCACTCCCTCTCTCTCTCTGCTTCTATCACTCCCTCTGTCTTAGCCTCTCTCTCTGCCTCTATCACCCTCAGTGTTAACCTCTCTCTCTCTGCCTCTATCACACCGTCTGTCTTAATCTCTCTCTCTGCCTATATCACTCTCTCTAGCTTATTCTCCCTCTGCTTCTATAACTCTTTGTTTGCTATCAAACCCTCTCCTTCGATATCTCTCTCTGTCTCTATCACCCCCCTGTTTTTACCTCTCTCTCTCTCTCTCTCTTCCCTCTCTCTCTCTCTCTCTCTCTCTCTCTCTCTGCCTATATCACTCCCTCTGTCTTAATCTCTCCCTCTCTCACTCCGTTTGTCTTAATCTCTCTCTGCCTCTACCACTCCATCTGTCTTAATCTCTCTCACTGCCTCTATCACTCCATTTGTTTTAATCAGTCTTCTCTCTCTGCCTCTATCACTACATCTGTTTTAATCTGTCTCTGCCTCTATCACTCCCACTGTTTTAATCTCTCTCTGACTCTATCACGCCATCTGTTTTAATCTGTCTCTGCCTCTGTCACTCCCACTTAATCTCTCTCTGCCTCTATCACTCCATTTGTTTTAATCACTCTTCTCTCTCTGCCTATCACTCCGTCTGCTTTAATTTGTCTCTGCCTCTGTCACTCCCTATGTTGTAATCTCACTCTCTCTCACTGACTCTATCACCCTCTGTCTTAGTCTCTCTCTCTCTCACTTCCACTGTCAACCTCTCTCTCTGCCTCTATCACCCTCAGTCTTAACCTCTCAATACTCCCCCTTGTCTTAATCTCTCTCTCTGCCTCTAACACTCCCTTTGTCTTAACTGCTCTCTCTTTCTCTGCCTCTATCACTCACTCTGTCTTATGCACTCTCTCTCTGCCTCTATCACGCTCCCTGTCTTAGTCTCTCTCTGCTATCACACCCTCTCTCTCGATGTCTCTCTCTCTGCCTCTATCACTCCCTCTGTTATATCCTCCCTCACTCCATCTCTCTCCGACTCTCACTCACTCTGTCTTAACCTCTTTCTCTGCCTCTGTCACTCCGTGTTGGAATCTCACTCTCTCTCTGCCTCTTTCACTCCCACTGTCTTACCCTCTCTCTCTTTGCCTGTATAACTCAATCGGTCTTAATCTCTCTTTCTCTGCCTCTATCATTCTCTCTGTCTCAATCTCTCACTCTCTGCCTCTATCACCCTCAGTGTTAACCTCTTACTCTCTGCCTCTCTCACCCTCCGTCAACCTGTCTCGCTGCCTCTATCACTCCCTCTCTCTTAACCTCTCTCTCTGCTTTCACTCCCACTGTCTTACCCTCTCTCTCTCTGCTTGTATAACTCAATTGGTCTTAATCTCTCACTCTCTGCCTCTATCACCCTCAGTGTTAACCTCTTACTCTCTGCCTAACTCACCCTCCGTCAACCTGTCTCGCTGCCTCTATCACTCCCTCTCTCTTAACCTCTCTCTTAACCTCTCTCTCTGCCTCTTTCATTCCCACTGTCTTAACCTCTCTCTCTCTGTCTCTCTCTGCCACTATCACTGTCTCAATTTGTCTCTTGGCTCACTGTATCAATCTCTGTCTCTCTGCCTCTATCACTGTCTTCATCCCTCTCTGCCTCTATCACCCTCCGTCCTAACCTCTCTCTATCTGCAACTATCATTCCCTCTGTCTTGAACTCTCTCTCTCTGCCTCTATCACTCCATCTGTCTTAATCTCTCTCTCTCTCTGACTCTGTCACACCCTCTGTCTTAACCTTTCACCATCTCTGCCTCCATCTCTCGTTCTGTCTTAACCTCTCTCTCTCTGCCTGTACAACTCAACCGATCTTAATCTCTCTTTCTCTGCCTCTATCACATTAATCTCTTTCTCTGCCTCTATCACTCCCTCTGTCTCAATCTCTCACTCTCTGCCTCTATCACCCTCGGTGTTAACCTCTTACTCTCTGCCTCTCTCACCCTCCATCAACCTGTCTCGCTGCCTCTATCACTCACTCTCTCTTAACCTCTCTCTCTGCCTCTTTCACTCCCACTGTCTTAACCTCTCTCTCTCTGTCTCTCTCTGCCACTATCACTGTCTCAATGTGTCTCTTGGCCCACTGTATCGATCTCTGTCTCTCTGCCTCTATCACTCCATCTGTCTCGAACTCTCTCCCTCTGCCTCTTCACTCCCAGTCTTAACCGCTCTCTCTCTATCTCTCTATCTCTGCCTCTATCTGTCTCTTTTTCGCTCTCTGCCTCTATTACTCCCTTTTTTAAATAAACTTTTTTATTGTATTCAAATAATTACAGAAATAAAAGAAAATATAAGAAAAAATATATATATACCCCATCCCCCTCCCCTTAACACCTCCCCCCAACATTCTATCTCTCCCTCTGTATCGATCTCTCTCTCTGCCTCTATCACTCCCTCTGTCTTAACCTCTCTCTCTCTCTCTCCCTGCCTCAATCACTCCATCTGTCTTAATCCCTCTCTCTCTGACTCTGTCACACCCTCTGTCTTAACCTTTCACCATCTCTGCCTCCATCTCTCGTTCTGTCTTAACCTCTCTCTCTCTCTCTCCCTCTGCCTCAATCACTCCCTGTTTTAACCTCTCTCTCTCTCTGCCTGTACAACTCAACCGATCTTAATCTCTCTTTCTATGCCTCTATCACTCCCTCTGTCTTAACCTCTCTCTCTCTGCCTCTATCTCTGTCTTAATCTCTCTCTGCCATTCCCTTTGTCTTAATCTCTCTCTGCCTCTATCACTCCCTCTGTCTTAACCTCTCTCTCTCTGCCTCTGTCACTCCCTCTGTCTTAATCTCTCTCTCTGCTCTATCACTCCCTCTGTCTTATACTCTCTCTCTTTCTTTGCTTCTATGTCTTGTGCACTCTCTCTCTTCCTCTATCAATCCCTCTGCCTTAACCTCTCTCTCCCTCTATCACGCTCTTTCTCTCTCTCTCTTTGCCTCTATCACTCCCTATCTCATAGTCACGCTCTCTCTCTGCCTCTATCACACTCAGTCCTAACCTCTCTCTATCTGCATCTATCACTTCCTCTGTCTTGAACTCTCTCCCTCTGCCTCTTTCACTCCCAGTCGTAACCGCTCTCACTCTATCTCTCTATCTCTGCCTCTCAGTCCCTCTGTCTCATTTTTGCTCCCTGCCTCTCACTCCCTTTTTTTTAATAAACTTTTTTTATTGAGTATTCAAATAATTACAGAAATAAAAGAAAATATATGAAAAATATATATACCCTACCCCCTCACCTTAACACCTCCCCCCAACATTCCATCTCTCCCTCTGTATCGATCTCTCTCTCTCTGCCTCTATCACTCCCTCTGTCTTAACCTCTCTCTCTCTGCCTCTATCACTCCATCTGTCTTAATCTCTCTCTCTCTCTGACTCTGTCACACCCTCTGTCTTAACCTTTCACCATCTCTGCCTCCATCTCTCGTTCTGTCTTAACCTCTCTCTCTCTCTTTCCCTCTGTTTTAACCTCTCTCTCTCTCTCTCTCTGCCTGTACAACGCAACCGATCTTAATCTCTCTTTCTCTGCCTCTATCACATTAATCTCTTTCTCTGCCTCTATCACTCCCTCTGTCTCAATCTCTCACTCTCTGCCTCTATCACCCTCGGTGTTAACCTCTTACTCTCTGCCTCTCTCACCCTCCATCAACCTATCTCGCTGCCTCTATCACTCACTCTCTCTTAACCTCTCTCTCTGCCTCTTTCACTCCCACTGTCTTAACCTCTCTCTCTCTCTGTCTCTCTCTGCCACTATCACTGTCTCAATTTGTCTCTTGGCCCACTGTATCGATCTCTGTCTCTCTGCCTCTATCACTCCATCTGTCTCGAACTCTCTCCCTCTGCCTCTTTCACTCCCAGTCTTAACCGCTCTCTCTCTATCTCTCTATCTCTGCCTCTCTGTCTCTTTTTCGCTCTCTGCCTCTATTACTCCCTTTTTTTTAATAAACTTTTTTATTGTATTCAAATAATTACAGAAATAAAAGAAAATATATGAAAAAATATATATATACCCTACCCCTCCCCTTAACACCTCCCCCCAACATTCTATCTCTCCCTCTGTATCGATCTCTCTCTCTCTGCCTCTATCACTTCCTCTGTCTTAACCTCTCTCTCTGACTCTGTCACACCCTCTGTCTTAACCTTTCACCATCTCTACCTCCATCTCTCGTTCTGTCTTAACCTCTCTCTCTCTCTCTCTCTCTCTGCCTGTACAACTCAACCGATCTTAATCTCTCTTTCTCTGCCTCTATCACTCCCTCTGTTTTAATCTATCTCTGCCTCTATCACTCCCTCTGTTATATCCTCTCTCACTCCCTCTCTCTCCGCTTCAATCACTCCCTCTGTCTTAACCTCTCTGTCTGCCTTTATCACCCTCGGTGTTAAACTCTTTCTCTCTGCCTCTATCAGTCCCTTTGTCTTAATCTCTCTCTGCCTCTATCACACCCTCTGTCAACCTCTCTCTCTCTCTCTCTCTCTCTGCCTCTGTCACTCCCTTTGTCTTAATCTCTCTCTATGCCTCTATCACCCTCTGTCTTAACATCTCTCTCTCTCTGCCTCTATCACTCCCTTTGTCTTAATATCTCTCTCTCTCTGCCTCTGTCACTCCCTTTGTCTTAATCTCTCTCTCTGCCTCTATCACTCACTGTCTTAACCTCTCTCTCTACCACTCTCTTTGTCTTAATCTCTCTCTCTGCCTCTATCACTCCCTCTGTCTTAACCTCTCTCTCTCTCTCTGCCTCTGTCACTCCCTCTGTCTTAATCTCTCTCTCTCTGCCTCTATCACTCCCTTTGTCTTAATATCTCTCTCTCTCTGCCTCTGTCACTCCCTTTGTCTTAATCTCTCTCTCTCTGCCTCTATCACTCACTCTCTCTTAACCTCTCTCTCTGCCTCTTTCACTCCCACTGTCTTAACCTCTCTCTCTCTCTGTCTCTCTCTGCCACTATCACTGTCTCAATTTGTCTCTTGGCCCACTGTATCGATCTCTGTCTCTCTGCCTCTATCACTCCATCTGTCTCGAACTCTCTCCCTCTGCCTCTTTCACTCCCAGTCTTAACCGCTCTCTCTCTATCTCTCTATCTCTGCCTCTCTGTCTCTTTTTCGCTCTCTGCCTCTATTACTCCCTTTTTTTTAATAAACTTTTTTATTGTATTCAAATAATTACAGAAATAAAAGAAAATATATGAAAAAATATATATATACCCTACCCCTCCCCTTAACACCTCCCCCCAACATTCTATCTCTCCCTCTGTATCGATCTCTCTCTCTCTGCCTCTATCACTTCCTCTGTCTTAACCTCTCTCTCTGACTCTGTCACACCCTCTGTCTTAACCTTTCACCATCTCTACCTCCATCTCTCGTTCTGTCTTAACCTCTCTCTCTCTCTCTCTCTCTCTGCCTGTACAACTCAACCGATCTTAATCTCTCTTTCTCTGCCTCTATCACTCCCTCTGTTTTAATCTATCTCTGCCTCTATCACTCCCTCTGTTATATCCTCTCTCACTCCCTCTCTCTCCGCTTCAATCACTCCCTCTGTCTTAACCTCTCTGTCTGCCTTTATCACCCTCGGTGTTAAACTCTTTCTCTCTGCCTCTATCAGTCCCTTTGTCTTAATCTCTCTCTGCCTCTATCACACCCTCTGTCAACCTCTCTCTCTCTCTCTCTCTCTCTGCCTCTGTCACTCCCTTTGTCTTAATCTCTCTCTATGCCTCTATCACCCTCTGTCTTAACATCTCTCTCTCTCTGCCTCTATCACTCCCTTTGTCTTAATATCTCTCTCTCTCTCTGCCTCTGTCACTCCCTTTGTCTTAATCTCTCTCTCTGCCTCTATCACTCACTGTCTTAACCTCTCTCTCTACCACTCTCTTTGTCTTAATCTCTCTCTCTGCCTCTATCACTCCCTCTGTCTTAACCTCTCTCTCTCTCTCTGCCTCTGTCACTCCCTCTGTCTTAATCTCTCTCTCTCTGCCTCTATCCCTTTGTCTTAATATCTCTCTCTCTCTGCCTCTGTCACTCCCTTTGTCTTAATCTCTCTCTCTCTGCCTCTATCACTCACTCTGTCTTAACCTCTCTCTCTGCCACTCTCTTTGTCTTAATCTCTCTCTCTGCCTCTATCACTCCCTCTGTCTTAACCTCTCTCTCTCTCTGCCTCTGTCACTCCCTCTGTCTTAATCTCTCTCTCTCTGCTCTATCACTCCCTCTGTCTCATACTCTCTCTCTTTATTTGCTTCTATCACTCCCTCTGTCTTATGCACTCTCTCTCTTCCACTATCATTCCCTCTGCCTTAACCTCTCTCCCTCCCTCTCTCATGCTCTCTGTCTCTCTCTCTCTCTCTCTCTCTCTCTCTGCCTCTATCACTCCCTATCTCATAGTCACGCTCTCTCTCTGCCTCTATCACACTCAGTCCTAACCTCTCTCTATCTGCATCTATCACTTCCTCTATCTTGATCTCTCTCCCTCTGCCTCTTTCACTCCCAGTCGTAACCACTCTCACTCTATCTCTCTATCTCTGCCTCTATCAGTCCCTCTGTCTCTTTTTCGCTCTCTGCCTCTATCACTCCCTTTTTAAAAATAAACTTTTTTTATTGAGTATTCAAATAATTACAGAAATAAAAGAAAATATATGAAAAAATATATATATACCCTACCCCTCCCCTTAACACCTCCCCCCAACATTCTATCTCTCCCTCTGTATCGATAGCTCACTCTCTGCATCTATCACTCCTTCTGACTTATCTCTCTCTCTGCCTCTATTACTCCATCTGTCTTAATCCCTCTCTCTGCCTCTCAAACTCTCTGTCTGCTATCACACCCTCTCTCTCTCTCGCTCCCTCTGCCTCTATCATTCCCTCTGTTTTAACCTCTCTCTCCCTCTCTCTGCCTGTACAACTCAACCGATCTTAATCTCTCTTTCTCTGCCTCTATCACATTAATCTCTTTCTCTGCCTCTATCACTCCCTCTGTCTCAATCTCTCACTCTCTGCCTCTATCACCCTCGGTGTTAACCTCTTACTCTCTGCCTCTCTCACCCTCCATCAACCTGTCTCGCTGCCTCTATCACTCACTCTCTCTTAACCTCTCTCTCTGCCTCTTTCACTCCCACTGTCTTAACCTCTCTCTCTCTGTTTCTCTCTGCCACTATCACTGTCTCAATGTGTCTCTTGGCCCACTGTATCGATCTCTGTCTCTCTGCCTCTATCACTCCATCTGTCTCGAACTCTCTCCCTCTGCCTCTTCACTCCCAGTCTTAACCGCTCTCTCTCTATCTCTCTATCTCTGCCTCTATCTGTCTCTTTTTCGCTCTCTGCCTCTATTACTCCCTTTTTTAAATAAACTTTTTATTGTATTCAAATAATTACAGAAATAAAAGAAAATATATGAAAAAATATATATATACCCCATCCCCCTCCCCTTAACACCTCCCCCCAACATTCTATCTCTCCCTCTGTATCGATCTCTCTCTCTCTGCCTCTATAAGTCCCTCTGTCTCTTTTTCTCTCTCTGCCTCTACTCCCTTTTTTAAATAAACTTCTTTTATTGAGTTTTCAAATAATTACAGAAATAAAAGAAAATATATGAAAAAATATATACATACCCTACCCCCCTCCCCTTAACACCTCCCCCCTAACATTCTATCTCTCCCTCTGTATCGATCTCTCTCTCTCTGCCTTGATCACTCCCTCTGTCTTAATCCCTCTCTCTCTGACTCCGTCACACCCTCTGTCTTAACCTCTCTCTCTCTCCCTCTGCCTCTATCACTCCCTCTGTCTTAATCCCTGTCTCTCTGACTCTGTCACACCCTCTGCCTTTCACCATCTCTGCCTCCATCTCTCCCTCTTTCTTAACCTCTCTCTCTCTCTCTCCCTGCCTCTATCACTCCCCCTGTTTTAACGTCTCTCCCTTTCCCTCTTTCTCTCTGCCACTATCACACCAATCTCTCTCTCTCTGTCTCTTTCACCCTATGAACTACATATACCTGTCTGGACACGCCCCCTGCTGACTGCTCCTGTGGCTCCTCCCACAGACCAGTATAAAGGCAATTGAGGTCTGAGCCCGGCCTCTCAGTCTCCAGGATGTAGTATGGAGATCAACCACTGCTTGATCCTTCTTCCAGTCAATAAAAGCCGATATCTCTCCTTTATGTCTCAGAGAGAGTTATTGATGGTGCATCACACCCTCAGTGTTAACCTCTCACTCTCTGCCTCTATCACTCCCTCTGTCTCTGCCTATATCTCTTCCACTGTCTTAACTTCTCTCTGTCTCTATCACCCTCAGTCTCAACTTCTGTATTTCTGCCTCTATCACTCCCTCTGCCTTAATCTCTCTCTCTCTCTGCCTCTATTACTCCCTCTGGTTTAGTCTCTCGCTCTGACTATCACCCTCTGTCTTTATCTCTCCCTCTCTCTGTCCATATCACTTCCACAGCCTTAACCTATCTCTCTGCCTCAATCAACATCAGTCTGAACCTCTCTCTCTCTGCCTCTATCACGCTCAGTCTTAATCTCTCTCTCTGCCTCTATCACTCCCTCTGTCGATCTCTGTCACTGACTCTATCACTCCCGCTGTCTTAACCTCTCTGTCACTTCCTCTGCCTCTATCACTCCCTCTGTCTTATCCTCTCTCTCTCTCTCTCTGCCTCTATCTCTCCCTCTGTCTTAATCTCTCTCTCTCTGTCTGCCTCTATCACCCTCTTTTTTAGTCCCTCTCTCTCTGACTATCACCCTCTATCTTTATCTCTCTCTCTCTGTCTGTCCATATCACTTCCACAGCCTTAACCTATCCCTCTGCCTCAATCAACCTCAGTCTGAACCTCTCTCTCTCTGCCTCTGTCACTCTCTCTGTCTTAATCTCTCTCTCTTCCTCTTACACTCCCTCTCTTAACCTTTCTCTCTGCCTCTATCACTCCCTCAGTCTTATCCACTCTCTCTCTGTGCTATCAATCCCTCTGTGTTCAACTCTCTCACTCTACCTCTATCACACCCTCTGTCTTAATCACTCTCTCTCCCTGTATCACTCCTGCTGTCTTCATCTCTCTCTCTCCCTCTGCCTGTATAACTCAACCGATCTTAATCTCTCTTTCTCTGCCTCTGTCACTCCCTCTGTCTTCTTCTCTCTCTGCCTCTATAACACTCTCTGTCTGCTATCACACCCTCTCTCTCGATCTCTCTCTCTCTGCCTCTATCACTCCCCCTGTTTTAATCTCTCTCTCTCTCTCTCTGCCTGTATAACTCAATTGGTCTTGGTCTCTCTTTCTCTGCCATATCACTCCCTCTGTCTTAATCTCTCTCAGCTTCTACCACTCCCTCTGTCTCAATCTCTTTCAGCTTCTACCACTCCCTCTGTCTCAATCTCTCTCTCTCTCTCTGCCTGAATCACCCTGTGTTAACCGCTCACTCTCTACCTCTATCACACCCTCTGACAATCTCTCTCTCTCTGCCTCCATGATACCCTGACTTATCCACTCTCTCTCTCTCTGCCTCTTTCAATTCCTATCTCATAGTCACGCTCTCTCTCTGCCTCCATCACCCTCAGTCCCAACCTCTCTACTCTGCCTCTACCACTCCCTCTGTCTTAAACTCTCTCCCTCTGCATCTTTCACTCCCACTCTTAACCTCTCTCTCTGCCTCTATCACTCCCTCTGACTTAATCCATCTCTCTCTGACTCTGTCACACCCTCTGTCTTAACATTTCACCATCTCTGCCTCCATCTCTCCCTCTTTCTTAACCTCTCTCTCTCTCTCTCCCTCTGCCTCTATCACTCCCTCTGTTTTAACCTCTCTCTCTCTGCCTGTATAACTCAACCGATCTTAATCTCTCTTTCTCTGCCACTATCACTCCCTCTTTCTCAATCTCTCTCTCTCTGTCTCTTTCACCCTATGAACTACATATACCTGTCTGGACACGCCCCCTGTGGGTCTGCTCCCACAGACCCCGGTATAAAGGCGATTGAGGTCTGAGCCTGGCCTCTCAGCTCCATGTTGTAGTATGGAAATCAACCACTGCTTGATCCTTCTTCCAGTCAAAAAGCCGATATCTCGCCTTTACGTCTCAGAGAGAGTTATTGATGGTGCATCACACCCTCAGTGTTAACCTCTCACTCTCTGCCTCTATCACCCCCTCTGTCTTAATCTCTCTCTCTCTGCCTATATCTCTTCCACTGTCTTAACCTCTCTCTCTGCCTCTATCACCCTCAGTCTTAACCTCTCTCTCTCTGACTATCACACCCTCTGACTTGATCTCTCTCTCTCTCTGACTCTATCACCCTCAGTCTTAACTGTCTCTCCGCCTCTATCACTGTCTTAATCTCTCTCTCTCTCTCTGCCTATATCATTTCCACTGTCTTAACCTCTCTCTCTGCCTCTATCACCTTCAGTCTTAACCTCTCTCTCTCTGACTATCACACCCTCTGACTTGATCTCTCTCTCTCTCTGACTCTATGACACCCTCAGTCTTATCCACTCTCTCTGCCTCAATCACTCCCTCTGTCTTAATCTCTCTCTCTCTGCCTCTACCACTCCCTCTGTCTTGAACTCTCTCACTCTGCCTCTGTCACACCCTCTGTCTTAATCACTCTCTCTCCCTGTATCACTCCTTCTGTCTTCATCTCTCTCCCTCTCTGCCTCTTTCACTCCTGCTGTCTTAATCTCTCTCTCCCTCTGCCTGTATAACTCAATCGATCTTAATCTCTCTTTCTCTGCCTCTGTCACTCCCTCTGTCTTCTTCTCTCTCTGCCTCTATAACACTCTCTGTCTGCTATCACACCCTCTCTCTTGATCTCTCTCTGCCTCTATCACTCCCGCTGTTTTAATCTCTCTCTCTCTCTCTCTCTCTGCCTGTATAACTCAATTGGTCTTGATCTCTCTTTCTCTGCCATATCACTCCCTCTGTCTTAATCTCTCTCTCAGCTCCTACCTCTGTCTCAATCTCTCTCTCTCTCTCTCTCTGCCTGAATCACCCTCAGTGTTAACCTCTCACTCTCTGGCTCTATCACACCCTCTGACTTAATCTCTCTCTCTCTGCCTCCATGACACCCTGTCTTATCCACTCTCTCTGTCTCTCTATCTCTCTCTCTCTGCCTCTATCACTTCCTATCTCGTAGTCACGCTCTCTATCTGCCTCTAACACCCTTAGTCCTAACCTCTCCACTCTGTCTCTACCACTCCCTCTGTCTTGAACTCTCTCTCTCTCTGCCTCTTTCACTCCCTCTGTCTTAACCGCTCTCTCTCTCTATCTCTCTCTCTCTCTGCCTCTATCACTCCCTTTTTTTTAATAAACTTTTTTATTGATTATTCAAATAATTACAGAAATAAAAGAAAATATATGAAAAAAATATATATTGTGGTGAACTACGTGTGCCTGTCTGGACACGCCCCCTTGCTGACCGCTCCTGTGGCTCCTCCCACAGGCCCCTGTATAAAGGCGATCTGAGGCCTATGCTCGGCCTCACTCTCCAGGACGTAGTATGATGGTCACTCACTTCTGGTTCCTTCTTCCAGTCAATAAAAGCCGATATCTTGCCTTACGTCTCAGAGTGAATTATTGATGGTGCATCATATATACCCTACCCCCCTCCCCTTAACACTTAACATTCTATCTCTCCCTCTGTATTGATCTCTCTCTCTCTGCCTCTATCACTCCCTCTGTCTTGAACTCTCTCGCTCTGCCTCTTTCACTCCCACTGTCTTAACCACTCTCTCTCTATCTCTCTCTCTGCCTCTATCAGTCCCTCTGTCTCTTTTTCGCTCTCTGGCTCTATCACTCCCTTTTTTAATAAACTTTTTTTATTGAGTATTCAAATAATTACAGAAATAAAAGAAAATATATGAAGAAAAAATATATATACCCTACCCCCCTCCCCATAACACCTGGCCCCTAACATTCTATCTCTACCTCTTTATTGATCTCTCTCTCTCTGCCTCTATCACTCCCTCTGACTTAACCTCTCTCTCTGCCTCTATCACCCCCTCTGTCTTAATCCCTCTCTCTCTGACTGTCACACCCTCTGTCTTAACATTTCACCATCTCTGCCTCCATCTCTCCCTCTTTCTTAACCTCTCTCTCTCTCTCCCTCTGCCTCTATCACTCCCTGTTTTAACCTCTCTCTCTGCCTGTATAACTCAACTGATCTTAATCTCTCTTTCTCTGCCTCTATCACTCCCTCTGTCTTATTCTCTCTCTGCCTCTAAAACTCTCTCTGCCACTATCACTCCCTCTTTCTCAATCTCTCTCTCTCTGTCTCTTTCACCCTATGAACTACACATACCTGTCTGGACACGCCCCCGCTGACTGCTCCTGTGGCTCCTCCCACAGGCGATTGAGGTCTGAGCCCGGCCTCTCAGTCTCCATGATGTAGTATGGAGATCAACCACTGCTTGATCCTTCTTCCACTCAAAAAGCCGATATCTCGCCTTTACGTCTCAGAGAGAGTTATTGATGGTGCATCACACTCTCAGTGTTAATCTCTCACTCTCTGCCTCTATCACTCCCTCTGTCTTAATCTCTCTCTCTGCCTCTACCACTCCATCTGTTTTAATCTCTCTCTCTGCCTCTGTCACTCCCTCTGTTTTAGTCTCTCTCTCTTGTGGTGAACTACGTGTGCCTGTCTGGACACGCCCCCTGCTGACTGCTCCTGTGGCTACTCCCACAGGCCCCTGTATAAAGGTGATCTGTGGCCAATGCTCGGCCTCAGTCTCCAGGACGTAGTATGATGGTCACTCGCTTCTGGTTCCTTCTTCCAGTCAATAAAAGCCGATATCTCGCCTTACGTCTCAGAGTGAGTTATTAATGGTGCATCATCTCTGTTTCCCTGCCTCTAACACTCTCTCTCTCTGCCTCTCTCAGTCCCTCGGTCTTAATCTCTCTCTCTCTCTGCCTATATCACTTCCACAGTCTTAACCTCTCTCTCTGCCTCTATCACTTCCTCTGTCTTAAACTCTCTCACTCTGCCTCTGTCACACCCTCTGTCTTAATCACTCTCTCTCCCTGTATCACTCCTTCTGTCTTCATCTCTCTCCCTCTCTGCCTCTTTTACTCCTGCTGTCTTAATCTCTCTCTCCCTCTGCCTGTATAACAATCGATCTTAATCTCTCTTTCTCTGCCTCTGTCACTCCCTCTGTCTTCTTCTCTCTCTGCCTCTATAACACTCTCTGTCTATCACACCCTCTCTCTTGATCTCTCTCTCTCTCTCTCTGCCTCTATCACTCCCCCTGTTTTAATCTCTCTCTCTCTCTCTCTCTCTCTCTCTCTCTCTCTCTCTCTCTCTCTCTCTCTCTCTCTCTCTCTCCCCCTGTATAACTCAATTGGTCTTGATCTCTCTTTCTCTGCCATATCACTCCCTCTGTCGTAATCTCTCTCAGCTTCTACCACTCCCTCTGTCTCAATATCTCTCTCTCTCTCTCTCTCTGCCTGAATCACCCTCAGTGTTAACCTCTCACTCTCTGGTTCTATCACACCCTCTGACTTAATCTCTCTCTCTCTGCCTCCATGATAGCCTGTCTTATCCATCTCTCTCTCTCTCTCTCTCTCTGCCTCTATCACCCTCACTCCTAACCTCTCTACTCTGCCTCTACCACTCCCTCTGTCTTGAACTCTCTCCCTCTGCCTCTATCACTCCCTCTGTCTCTTTTTCTCTCTCTGCCTCTATCACTCCTTTTTTTAATAAACTTTTTTATTGAGTTGTCAAATAACCACAGAAATAAAAGAAAATATATGAAATACAAGTATATATACCCTACCCCCGTCCCCTCAACCCCTCCCCCCTAAAATAATATCCCTCCCTCTGTATTGATCTCTCTCTCTCTCTCTGCCTCTATCACTCCCTCTGGCTTAACCTCTCTCTCTGCCTCTATCAATCCGTCTGTCATAATCCCGCTCTCTCTGACCCTGTCACACCCTCTGTCTTAACCTTTCACCATCTCTGCCTCCATCTCTCCCTCTGTCTTAACTTCTCTCTCTCTCTCTCTCCCTCTGCCTCTATCACTCCCTCTTTTAACCTCTCTCTCTCTGCCTGTATAACTCAATTGATCTTAATCTCTCTTTCTCTGCCTCTATCACTCCCTCTCTTATTCTCTCTCTGTCTCTATAACTCTGTCTGCTATCACACCCTCTCTCTCTCTCTCTCCCTGCCTCTATCACTCCCCCTGTTTTAATCTCTCTCTCTCTCTTTGCCTGTATAACTCAATTGGTCTTGATCTCTCTTTCTCTGCCATATCACTCCCTGTCTTAATGTCTCTCAGCTTTTACCACTCCCTCTGTCTCAATCTCTCTCTCTCTCTCTCTCTCTCTCTCTGCCTGAATCACCCTCAGTGTTAACCTCTCACTCTCTGGCTCTATCACACCCTCTGACTTAATCTCTCTCAGCTTCTACCACTCCCTCTGTCTCAATCTCTCTCTCTCTCCCTCTCCCTCTCCCTCTCCCTCTGCCTGTATAACTCAGGCCGGGCTCAGGCCTTGATCGCCTTTATACAGGGGTCTGTGGGAGGAGCCACAGGAGCAGTCAGCAGGGGGCGTGTCCAGACAGGTATATGTAGTTCACCACACTCCCTCAGTGATAACCTCTCACTCTCTGCCTCTATCACTCCATCTGTCTTAATCTCTCTCTCTGCCTCTATCATTCCATTTGACACAATCACTCTTCTCTCTTTGCCTCTACCACTCCCTCTGTCTTAATCTCTCTCTCACTGCCTCTATCACACCCACTGTTTTAGTCGCTCTCTCTCTCTCCCTGCCTCTCTCTGCTTCTATCAGTCCCTCTGTCTTAATATCTCTCTCGCTCTCTGCTTCTATCACCCTCTGTTTTAGTCTCTCTCTCTCTGACTCTATCACCCTCTTAATCACTCCATCTTTCTGCCTATATCACTTCCACTGTCTTAACCTCTCTCTGTCTGCCTCTATCACACTATCTGACTTGATCTCTCTCTCTCGGCCTCTATGACACCCTCAGTCTTATCCACTCTCTCTCTCTCTGCCTCTATGTCTTATTCTCCCTCTGCCTCTATAACTGTCTGCTATCATACCCTCTTTCTCAATCTCTCTCTCTCTCTGCCTCTATCACTCCCCCTGTTTTAACCTCTCTCTCTCTCTCTCTCTCTCTTTCTCTCTCTCTCTCTCTCTCTCTCTCTCTCTCGCTCCCTGTATAACTCAATCGGTCTTAATCTCTCGTTCTTTGCCTCTACCACTCCCTCTGTCTTAATCTCTCTCTCTCTGCCTCTATCACAGCATTTTTCTTTATCACTCTTCTCTCTCTGCTTCTACCGCTCCATCTGTTTTAATCTATTTCTCACTACCTCTATCACGCCCTCTGTTTTAGCTGCTCTTTCTCTCTCTCTCCCTGCCACTAACACTCTCTCTCTCTCCCTCTATGTCCCTCTGTCTTAATATCTCTCTCTCTCTGCCTCTATCACTCCCTCTGTTTTAGTCTCTCTCGCTGACTCTATCACCCTCTGTCTTAATCTCTCTCTCACTCTCTGCCTATATCACTTCCACTGTCTTAACCTTTCTCTCTGCCTCTATCACCCTCAGTCTTACCCTCTGTCTCTCTGCCTCTATCACCCTCAGTCTTACCCTCTGTCTCTCTGCCTCTATCACTCCAGTTGACATAATCACTCTTCTCTCTTACTTCAGTAAGGCCACACAAGGTTCCACACGGAAGGTTAGTTAGGAAAGTTCAATCGTTAAGCATTAATATTGGAAGTTGTAAATTGTGGCTGGATGGGAAATGCTAGAGAGTAATGGTGGATAAGTGTTTCTCAGGTTGGAGGCTGGTAAACTAATGGTGTGCCTCAGGGATCTGTACGGGGTCCATTGTTGTTTGTCATACTAATGTATTAATGTTCTGGATGACGAGGTGGTTAATTGGATTAGTAAGTATGCAAATGAAACTAAGATAGCTGGTGTTGTGAATAATGAAATAGGTTTTCAAAGCTTGCAGAGAGATTTAAGCCATTTAGAAGAGTGGGTTGAAAGATGGCAGATGGAGTTTAATGCTGATAAGTGTGATGTGATACATTTTGGTAGGACCAATGATGCACCATCAATAACTCACACTGAGACGTAAGGCGAGATATCGGCTTTTATTGACTGGAAGAAGGAACCAGGAGTGAGTGTCCATCATACTACGTCCTGGAGACTGAGACCGAGCGTCAGGCCTCAGATCGCCTTTATACAGGGGCCTGTGGGAGGAGCCACAGGAGCAGTCAGCAGGGGGCGTGTCCAGACAGGCACATAGTTCACCACAACCAATCAAAATAGATAATAGTAGTAGTCTCTCAAAGTCAGAGGAAGAAGAATGTGTTGTGCAGGCAACATCTGTGGGCACGCATATGACTTCTGAGGCTGAAGTCCGAAGCGCAGATCCGGTTGCAGATGGGGCAAGGAGCACTGCCTGTTGGGGCAGGAGTGGATGCCTTCCTGTGTCTTTCTTGACTCACCTTGAGGCGCTGCGTGCGCCAGTTGGCTTGGAAGTTGTTTGTTGCCTTGGAGCATAGATTGCATCACTTGGACTGACCAGCAGCAGTGTGTTTGAGATCGTAGGGCTGGAGTTTGGCCCACTGAAGTTTTTACATTAGGTTGTCCTTGTACCTCTTCCTTGGGTGACCTTGGGCAGGGTTGCCCTGCTCCAGTTCTCTGTAGGACAACTGACTTGGCATTCTGGACTCATCCATGCAGATCACATGGCCGGTCCATCTGAGCTGAGCCTTCAAAACCTTGGCTTCAGTGTTTGTGGAATTGGCTCGGTCCAGGACTGTCAGGTTGGAGATACGATCTTGCCAGCGGATTTGCATGACTGATCGCAGAGCGCGATTGTGGAATTGTTCAAGCTGTTTGACTTGTCTGCGATACAGTGCCCAGGTTTCACAGCCAGATAGGAGTGATGAGATCACAACAGCATTGTAAACCTTCAGTTTAGTGGAGAGGAGAATGTCTTTGTGCTGCAGAACTTTGACCTGGAGCCTTCCGAGTGCCTGGCTTGCCTTCTGGATCCTTGACGTGATTTCTTTATCAAGGGCACCATCGCTGGAGATGGTACTCCCCAGGTATTTGATGTTGTCAATGTTCTGTAGTTGTGTGTCATCGATGGTGATGCATGGCTGTGGTGGGGTGCTGTTAGGTGCAGGCTACAGGAGGACCTCTGTTTTACCGAGGCTGATTGTCAAGCCGAACAATTTAGATGCGGCGGAGAATCTGCTGACCATTGTTTATAGGTGGTTCTCTTGGTGTGTCATGAGTTGCAGTCATCTGCAAAGAGCGCTTCTATGAACAGCTTTCATAGTGTGTGTGTGTGTGTGTGCTGCAAGGTGACGTAGGTCAACGAGTGACCAGTTTAGTTGGTCTTTAATGGCATGCATTAGTACTTGAGTGAAGAAAAGTTTGAAAAGTACTGGTGCAAGCACACAGCCCTGTTTAATGCCATTGGAGATGTCAAATTTCTCGCTAGGTTCATCAGCTGAGAGAATCTCTCCAGTCGTATTGTCATGGAAGAGGCGTATGAGGTTGATAAACTTTGGAGGGCAGCCAAGCATTGTATAGATATTGCATTTCTACTACGCAGAGCCATGGAATAATCAAATTCAAGCTGAATTCAGGAATCAACCTCATAACATTTAGAGTGGAACAGCCAATCACTTTGTGTAGTTCTGTAAACGCTAATGATCCATTGTGTACAAAGGGTGATGATCCTGAAAGTAACTTCTCCAACTTTGGTAGCAAAGTCAAAAAGTTGGTTGCAGACTACTCTAAATCATAGGATATGTAAAATAATAAGGTTTACAATGTTAGAACATAGTAGTTTTCAGCAAAATTCGACTCTACACTCTATTGTGCTGAATGCATTACGTTCTATTCTATGAATTCTGAGTTAAGGTTTTCTACATAACAACTCAGGGTGAGTTGGAACTGTATAGATATTGCATGTATACTAGTCAAAGCCATGGAATACTCAAATGCAAGATGAATTCAAGAACTTAACTCATATCATTTAGAGTGGAACAGTGAATGACTTTGTTTTGTTCTGGAAACGCTAATGTTCCATTGCGTAAAAAAGGTGATCTTATTGAAACTAACTTCTCGAACATTGGTAGCACAGTCATAAAATTGGTTACATAATACTCCAAATCATATGGTAAGTAAAATAATAAGGTATACATCAACATCACGCATAGTAGTTTTCAGCAAAATTCAACTCTACACTCTACTGTGCTGAATGCTTTACTTCTATTCTATGTATTCTGAGATAAGGATGAGTACATAACTACTCGGGCTGAGTTGCAACCCTATAGATATTGAATTTCTACTACTCAAAGCCCTGGAATAATGAAATGGAAGCTGAATTCAAGAACCTAACTCATATCATTTACAGTGGAACAGTCAATGACATTGTTTAGTTCTGGAAACACTAATGTTCCATTGTGTACAAAAGAAGTTGTTCCTGAAAGTAACTTCACCAACTCTGGCAGCACAGTCATAAAATTCATTGCAGACTACTCTAAATCATATGGTGAGTAAAATAATAAGGTTTATATCTAGATAGCACTTCGTAGTTTTCAGCCAAATTGAACTGTACACTCCAATGAGCAGAATGCATTACTTTCTATTGAATGCATTTTGTGTTAAAGCTGTGTACATAACTACTCAGGGTGATTTGGAACTGTACAGATATTGCATGTAGAGTACTCAGTGCCACAGAATACTCAAATGCAAGCTGATTTCAGGAAACTACCTCATAACGTTCAACGTGCAACAGCCAATGACCTGCTTTAGTTCAGTAAACGCTATAGTTACACTGTGTAAGAAAGGTGATTCTGCTGAAAGTAACTTCACGAACTTTGGGAGCACACTCATAAAATTAGTTGCAGACTACTCTAAATCATATAGGAAGCAAAATAATAAGGTTTACACATCAAGTTAGCACATAGTAATTTTCAGCAAATTTCAACTGTACACTACATTGAGCTGAATGCATTACTTTCTATTCAATGCACTGTGTTAAAGCTGTGTACATAACTACTTGGGGTGATTTGGAACTGTCTAGATATTGCAGGTAGAGTACTCAGTGCCATGGAATACTCAAATACAAGCTGAATTCAGGAACCTACCTCATAACGTTCAGCGTGCAACAGCCAATGACTTGCTTTAGTTCAGTAAACGCTATAGTTCCACTGTGTAAGAATGGTGATTCTACTGAAAATAACCACAAGCTTTGGGAGCACACTCATAAAATTGGTGGCTGACTACTCTGAATCATATGTTGAGTAAAATAATAAGGTTAACATCAAGTTAGCACATACTAGTTTTCAGCAAAATTCAACCGGACACTCCTTTGAGATGAATGCATTACTTTCTACTCAATGCATTTTGTGTTAAGGATGTGTACGTAACTCCTCGGGGTGATTTGGAACTGTATAGATATTGCATTTAGAGTACTCAGTGCCATGGAATACTCAAATGCAAGCTGAATTCAGGAACCTAACTCATAACGTTCAAAGTGGAACAGCCAATGACTTCGTTTAGATTTGTAAACGCTAATGTTCCACAGTGTAGAAAAGGTGATGTTACTGAAAGTAATTTCTGCATCTTTGGTAGCACACTCATAAAATTGGTTGCAGACTACTCTAAATCATATGGTATGTAAAGTAATAAGGTTTACATCAAGTTAGCACATAGTCGTTTTCAACAAAATTCAACTCTACACTCTATTGTGCTGAATGCATTACTTCTATTTAATGAATTCTGAGTTAAGGATGTGTACATAACTAGTCATGGTACTTTGGATTTGTATAGATATTGCATTTCTACTACGCAGAGCCATGGAATAATCAAATTCAAGCTGAATTCAGGAATCATAACATTTAGAGTGGAACAGCCAATCACTTTGTGTAGTTCTGTAAACGCTAATGATCCATTGTGTACAAAGGGTGATGTTCCTGAAAGTAACTTCTCCAACTTTGGTAGCAAAGTCAAAAAGTTTGTTGCAGACTACTGGATATGTAAAATAATAAGGTTTACAACTAGATAGCACTTAGTAGTTTTCTGCAAAATTGAACTGTACATTCCAATGAGCAGAATGCATTACTTTCTATTGAATGCATTTTGTGTTAAGGCCGTGTACATAACTACTCAGGGTGATTTGGAACAGTATATTTAGTAACATTATTTCTGTAATTATTTGAATACTCAATAAAAAAAGTTTATTAAAAAAAGGGAGTGATAGAGGCAGAGAGCGAAAAAGAGACAGAGGGACTGATAGAGGCAGAGAGAGAGAGATAGAGAGAGAGTGGTTAAGACACTGGGAGTGAAAGAGGCAGAGGGAGAGAGTACAAGTCAGAGGGAGTGGTAGAGGCAGAGAGAGTGGATAAGACTGAGGGTGTCATAGAGTCAGAGAGAGAGATCAAGTCAGAGGGTGTGATAGTCAGAGAGAGAGAGGTTAAGTCTGAAGGTGATAGAGAGAGATGTTAAGACAGTGGAAATGATATAGGCAGAGAGAGAGAGAGATTAAGACAGTGATAGAGGCAGAGAGACAGAGGTTAAGACTGAGGGTGATAGAGGCAGAGAGAAAGGTTAAGACAGTGGAAGAGATATAGGCAGAGAGAGAGAGATTAAGACAAAGGGAGTGACAGAGGCAGAGAGTCAGAGATTAACACTGAGGGTGTGATGCACCATCATATAACTCTCTCTGAGACGTAAAAGCGAGATATCGGCTTTTATTGACTGGAAGAAGGATCAAGCAGTGGTTGATCTCCATACTACATCATGGAGACTGAGAGGCCGGGCTCAGACCTCAATCGCCTTTATACCGCGGTCTGTGGGAGGAGCCACAGGAGCAGTCAGCAGGGGGCGTGTCCAGACAGGTATATGTAGTTCATAGGGTGAAAGAGACAGAGAGAGAGATTGAGAAAGACGGAGTGATAGTGGCAGAGAAAGAGAGATTAAGATCGGTTGAGTTATACAGGCAGAGAGAGAGGGAGGTTAAAACAGAGGGAGTGATAGTGGCAGAGGGAGAGAGAGAGAGAGGTTAAGAAAGAGGGAGAGATGGAGGCAGAGATGGTAAAATGTTAAGACAAAGGTTAAGACAGGGTGTCATGGAGGCAGAGAGAGAGAGATTAAGTCAGAGGGTGTGATAGAGCCAGAGAGTGAGAGGTTAACACTGAGGGTGATTCAGGCAGAGAGAGAGAGAGAGAGAGAGAGAGAGAGATTGAGACAGAGGGAGTGGTAAAAGCTGAGAGACATTAAGACAGGGAGTGATATGGCAGAGAAAGAGAGATCAAGACCAATTGAGTTATACAGGCAAAGAGAGAGAGAGAGATTAAAACAGGGGGAGTGATAGAGGCAGGGAGACAGAGAGAGAGAGAGAGAGAGGGTGTGATAGCAGACAGAGAGTTATAGAGACAGAGAGAGAATAAGAGAGGGAGTGATAGAGGCAGAGAAAGAGAGATTAAGATTGATTGAGTTATGCAGGCAGAGAGAGAGAGAGAGGTTAAAAGAGGGAGTGATAGAGACAGAGGGAAAGAGAGAGAGAGAGAGAGGTTAAGACAGAGGGAGAGATGGAGGCAGAGATGGTGAAAGGTTAAGACAGAGGGTGTGACAGAGTCAGAGAGAGTGGGATTAAGACAGATGGAGTGATAGAGGCAGAGAGAGAGGTTAAGTCAGAGGGTGTGATAGAGGCAGAGAGAGAGAGAGATCAATACAGAGGGAGAGATAGAATGTTAGGGGGGAGGTGTTAAGGGGAGGGGGGTAGGGTATATATGATGCACCATCAATAACTCACTCTGAGACGTAAGGCAAGATATCGGCTTTTATTGAGACTGTGGAGAGACTGCAAGTGGTGTAGGTAGCGCAGCTGTCGGCATGGTGCTGGATGGGACGTGTGGGCCTGTGTGTGTGTGTGTGTGTGTGTGTGGTCAGTAGTGATGAAGTCCCACCAAACTGAGGATTCCTGACAGTGAGTGGTGGGAGGGGCCCGTCATATACCATAGTCACACTTTCGAGATGGCTGTGGAAGTCCAGCCCCAATAGCACAGGTGCGCACAGTTTAGGCATGACCAGTAGGGCAAAGTTCCGATATTCTGTGCCTTGAACCACCAATGTCGCTACACAACCCGCCCAGATGTCTGCAGAATGCAACCCAGAAGCCAAATCGATCCTCCAACTTACCGGCCGTGTTGCGAGTCCGCAGCATTGCACTGTGTCCGGGTGAATAAAACTCTCAGTGCTGCCCGTGTCAAACAGGCATCTAGTCCTGTGCCCCTCCAACAGGATGTCCATCGTGGACCTTGCAAGCTGGTGTGGGGCGCTTTGGTTGAGTGTTACAGTGGCCAGAGTTGAATCGCCGTCTTGCTGCCCGGTAAGCATCGGAGGGTCGGGGGTGGGGCATGCTGACACCGACAAAGATGGCCGCCCACATCCGGGCATGCAAGATGGCGGCCCCCACGTCTCACCCGCAGCGCTGCACTCCGCTCGTAGTTTAGACTTACAGACCATGGCGAAATGGCCCCACTTTCCGCAGCTGGAGCAGGTCGCTTCTCGCGCTGGACAGCGACGTCGGGAGTGCTTTTTGAGTCCACAGATATAACTAAGCACGGGCTTCTGACGGGCCGCAGCCGTGGTCAGGTTTGGGGATCTCGTGGAATCGCGACTGGCAGCGGCGTTGGCGAATTCGCTCCCAGGAGCCACCGGTGGCGGGGTCTGAGGTGTTCACGGAACTGGAGGGGAATCGCGTGACTGGACAGCGTCAGCATTGTGCAGAGCAGCTTCCAGAGCATTGGCCGTCTCGATCGCCGAGCGTAAGGTCAGATCGGAGTGTTCCAGCAGTCGCTGGCGCATGTACACTGACCTCAGTCCCGTCACAAAGGCGTCTCGTACTAGCAGCTCCACATGCTGTTCTGCCGTGAGCGTCTTGCAGTCACAAGTTCGGACGAGTGTCTGTAGTGCTCGGAGAAACTCAGCGCACGATTCGCCAGGCCGCTGTCGCCGGGTAGCTAAACGATGTCTTGCGTAGACGGTGTTCACCGGCCGCAGGTACTGTCTTTTGAGGGCGTCCAGTGCCCCATCATAGGTCGGCAGGTAACGGATAATGGAGTAAACTTTGGGGTGACCCTTGAGAGGAGAATTCTGTGCATAACGGCGGGTTCAGTTGCACGAACCTCCTCCAAGTACGATTGGAAGCAGGCAAGCCAGTGTTCAAAAGCAAGAGCTGCTTCAGGGTCTTGAGGGTCCAAATCCAACCTTTCTGGACGTAAAACGGTTTCCATGTTTTAAAACTTCCAGTCAATAAAATTGATGCACCATCAATAACTCACTCTGAGATGTAAGGCGAGATATCGGCTTTTATTGACTGGAAGAAGGAACCAGGAGTGAGTGTCCATCATACTACGTCCTGGAGACTGAGTCCGAGCGTCAGGCCTCAGATCGCCTTTATACAGGGGCCTGTGGGAGGAGCCACAGGAGCGGTCAGCAGGGGGCGTGTCCAGACAGGCACACTTAGTTCACTGCAATATATATTTTTTTCATATATTTTCTTTTATTTCTGTAATTATTTGAATAATCAATAAAAAAGTTTATTAAAAAAAAGGGAGTGATAGAGGCAGAGAGCGAAAAAGAGACAGAGGGAGTGATAGAGGCAGAGAGAGAGAGATAGAGAGAGAGCGGTTAAGACAGTGGGAGTGAAAGAGGCAGAGGGAGAGAGTTCAAGACAGAGGGAGTGGTAGAGGCAGAGTAGAGGTTAGGACTAAGGGTGTTAGGGGCAGATAGAGAGCGTGACTATGAGATAGGAAGGGATAGAGGCAGAGAGAGAGATAGAGAGAGAGAGAGAGTGGATAAGACAGGGTGTCATGGAGGCAGAGAGAGAGAGATTAAGTCAGAGGGTGTGACAGAGCCAGAGAGTGAGAGGTTAACACTGAGAGTGATTCAGGCAGAGAGAGAGAGAGAGAGAGAGATTGAGACAGAGGGAGTGGTAGAAGCTGAGAGAGAGCATAAGACAGAGGGAGTGATATGGCAGAGAAAGAGAGATAAAGACCAATTGAGTTATACAGGCAGAGAGAGAGAGAGAGAGAGAGAGAGAGATTGAGATTAAAACAGGGGGAGTGATAGAGGCAGAGAGAGAGAGATCAAGAGAGAGGGTGTGATAGCAGACAGAGAGTGTTATAGAGGCAGAGAGAGAAGACAGAGGAAGTGACAGAGGCAGAGAAAGAGAGATTAAGATCGATTGAGTTATACAGGCAGAGGGAGAGAGAGATTAAGACAGTGAAAGAGGCAGAGAGGGAGAGAGATGACGACAGAAGTAGAGATACAGAGAGAGAGAGTGATTAAGACAGAGGGTGTGATAGAGGCAGAGAGTTCAAGACAGAGGAAGTGATAGAGGCAGAGAGAGAGAGAGTGGATAAGGCAGAGGGAGTGATAGAGAGAGAGAGAGAGAATGAGAGAGAGGATAAGACCGTGGGAGTGATAGAGGCAGAGAGTGAGAGATTAAGACTGAGAGCGTGATAGAGGTAGAGAGAAAGGTTAAGACAGAGGGAGTGAAAGAGGAAGAGAGAGAGATTAAGACAGAGAGTGATAGAGGCAGAGAGAGAGAGGGTCACACTGATGTTGATTGAGGCAGAGAGATAGGTTAAGGCTGTGGAAGTGATATGGACAGAGAGAGGGAGAGATAAAGACAGAGGGTGATAGTCAGAGCGAGAGACTAAACCAGAGGGAGTAATAGAGGCAGAGAGAGAGAGAGAGATTAAGACAGAGGGAGTGATAGAGGCAGAAAGACAGAAGTTGAGACTGAGGGTGATAGAGGCAGAGAGAGGTTAAGGCAGTGGAAGTGATATAGGCAGAGAGAGAGAGAGAGAGAGAGAGAGAGAGAGAGAGAGAGAGATTAAGAGAGGGAGTGGTAGAGGCAGAGAGAGAGATTAAGACAGAGGGAGTGATAGAGGCAGAGGGAGAGAGAGAGAGAGAGGTTAAGAAAGAGGGAGAGATGGAGGCAGAGATGGTGAAAGGCAGAGGGTGTGACAGAGTCAGAGAGAGAGGGATTAAGACAGAGGGAGTGATAGAGGCAGAGGGAGAGAGAGAGAGAGAGAGAGAGAGAGAGAGAGGTTAAGACAGAGGGCGTGACAGAGTCAGAGAGAGAGGGATTAAGACAGAGGGAGTGATAGAGGCAGAGGGAGAGAGAGAGAGGATAAGACAGAGGGTGTGACGGAGTCAGAGAGAGAGGGATTAAGACAGAGGGAGTGATCGAGGCAGAGAGAGATAGATCGATACAGAGGGAGAGATAGAACGCTAGGGGGGAGGTGTTAATGGGAGGGGGTAGGGTATATATATTTATTTTTCATAGATTTTCTTTTATTTCTGTAATTATTTGAAAACTCAATAAAAGAAGTTTATTAAACAAAGGGAGTGTTAGAGGCAGAGAGAGAAAAAGAGGCAGAGAGAGATAGAGAGAGAGCGGTTAAGACAGTGGGAGTGAAAGATGCAGAGGGAGAGAATTCTAGACAGAGGGCGTGATAGATGCAGAGAGAGAGAGCTTAGGACTGAGGGTGATAGAGGCAGAGAAAGAGAGATTAACTCAGAGTGTGTGATGGAGACAGAGTGAGAGGTTAACATTAAGGGTGATTCAGGCAGAGAGAGAGAGAGATTGAGACAGAGGGAGTGGTAGAAGCAGAGAGAGATTAAGACAGTGGTATGGCAGAGAAAGAGAGATTAAGACCAATTGAGTTATACACGCTGAGAGTGAGAGAGAGAGAGGGAGAGAGAGAGATTAAAACAGGGGGAGTGATAGAGGCAGAGAGAGAGAGTGATCGAGAGAGAGGGTGTGATAGCAGACAGTGAATGTGATAGAGGCAGAGAGAGATGAGGACAGAGGGAGTGACAGAGACAGAGAAAGAGAGATTAAGATCGATTGAGTTATACAGGCAGAGGGAGAGAGAGATTTAGACAGCAGGAGTGAAAGAGGCAGAGAGGGAGAGAGATGAAGACAGAAGGAGTGATACAGGGAGACAGAGTGATTAAGACAGAGGGTGTGATAGAGGCAGAGGGAGAGAGTTCAACACAGAGGGAGTGATAAAGGCAGAGAGAGAGAATGAGAGAGAGGATAAGACCGAGAGAGTAATAGAGGCAGAGAGAGAAGAGTGATTAAAACAAATGGAGTGATAGAGGCAGAGAGTGAGATTGACAGATGGAGTGGTCGAAGCAGAGAGAGAGGTTCAGACAGAGGGTATTAGAGGCAGAAAGACAGATTAAGACAAAGGGAGTGACAGAGGCAGAGAGAGAATGCATAAGACAGAACGAGTGATAGAGGCAGAGAAAGAGAGAGCAGTTAAAACAAAGTGAATGTTAGAGGCAGAGAGAGAAGAGTGATTAAAACAAATGGAGTGATAGAGGCAGTGAGAGAGATCAAGACAGATGGAGTGGTAGAGGCAGAGAGAGATTAAGACAGATGGGGTGATAGAGGCAGAGAGTGAGAGGTTAACACAGGGTGATAGAGGCAGAGAGGGATAGATTGAGACAGAGGGAGTGATAGAGTCAGAGAGAGAGATTAAGACAAAGTGAGGGATAAAGGCAGAGAGAGAGAGGTTAAGACAGAGAGAGAATTAAGACAGAGAGACAGGTTAAGAGAGAGGGAGTGATAGAGGCAGAGAGAGACATCGAGACTGGAGGATTGATAGAGGCTGAGGGAGAGAGATGAAGACAGAAGGAGTGACAGAGAGAGACAGCGAGAGATTAAGACAGAGGGAGTGACAGAGACAGAGAGAGAGAGGGATTAAGACAGAGGGAGTGATAGAGGCAGAGAGAGAGAGATTGATACAGTGGGCCAAGAGGGAAATTGAGACATTGATAGTGGCACTCCATTGAACACAAAGCATTACATTCTAATCAATGCATTTCGTGTTAAGGCTACGGAATGTACCTTCTGGAGCATTGGTAGTACACTCAGAAAATTGGTTGCAGACTGCTCTAAATCATATGGTGTGCAAAATTATAAGGTTTACATCAAGTTAGCACTTCGTAGTTTTCAGCAAAATTGTACTGTACACTCCATTCAGCTCAATACATTACAATCTATTCAATGCATTTTGTGTTAAGGCTCAGTACATAACCACTTGTGGTGATTTGGAACTGTATATATATTGCATGTAGAGTACTCAGTGCCATGGAATACTCAATTGCAAGCTGAATTAAAGAACCTACCTCATAACGTTTAGAGTGCAACAGCCAATGACTTGCTTTAGTTCAGTAAATGCTTATGTTCCACATTTAGAAAGGGTGATGTTACTGAATGTAACTTCTGGAGCATTGGTGGTACACTCATAAAATTGGTTGCAGACTACTCTAAATCATATGGTGAGTAAAATCATAAGGTTTACATCAAGTTAGCACTTAGTAGTTTTCAGTAAAATTCAACTGTACACTCCATTGAATTCAATGCATTACATTCTATTCAATGCATTTTGTGTTATGGCTCTGTAGATAACTACTTGGGGTGATTTGGAACTGTATAGATATTGCATGTAGAGTACTCAGTGCTATGGAATACTCAATTGCAAGCTGAAGTCAGGAACCTACCTCATAACGTTCAGCGTGCAACAGCCAATGACTTGCTTTCTTTCAGTAAATGCTATAGTTCCACTGTGTAATAAAGGTGATTGTACTGAAAGTAACTTCACAACCTTTGGGAGCACACTCATAAAATTGGTTGCAGACTACTCTACAGCATATAGGAAGCAAGATAATAAGGTTTACATCAAGTTAGCGCATAGCAGTTTTCAGCAGAAAGGAACTCAATTCTCCATTGAGATGAAAGCATTACTTTCTATTCAATGCACTTTGTGTTAAAGCTTTGTACATAACTACTCAGGGTGAATTGGAACTGTATAGATATTGCATGTAGTTCTCAGTGCCATGGAATACTCAAATGTGAGCTGAATTCAGCAACCTACCTCATAACGTTCAGCGTGCAATAGCCAATGACTTGCTTTAGTTTAGTAAACGCTAGAGTACCACTGTGTAATAAAGGTGATTGTACTGAAAGTAACTTCACAAACGTTGGGAGCACACTCATAAAATAGGTTGCAGACTACTCTACATCATATAGGAAGCAAGATAATAAGGTTTACATCAAGTTAGCGCATAGCAGTTTTCAGCAGAAAGGAACTCAATTCTCCATTGAGATGAAAGCATTACTTTCTATTCAATGCACTTTGTGTTAAAGCTGTGTACATAACTACTCGGGGTGATTTGGAACTGTATAGATATTGCATGTAGAGTACTCAGTGCTATGGAATACTCAATTGCAAGCTGAATTCAAGAACCTACCTCATAAAGTTTAGAGTGCAACAGCCAATGACTTGCTTTAGTTCAGTAAACGCTAATGTTCCACAGCGTAGAAAGGGTGATGTTACTGAATATAACTTCTGGAGCATTGGTATTACACTCATAAAATTGGTTGCAGACTACTCTAAATCATATGGTGAGTAAAATTATAAGGTCTACATCAAGTTAGCACTTAGTAGTTTTCAGTAAAATTGAACTGTACACTCCATTGAATTCAATGCATTACATTCTATTTAATGCATTTTGTGTTAAGGGTCTGTACATATCTACTCAGGGTGATATGGAACTGTACAGATATTGCATGTACAGTACTCAGTGCCATGGAATACTCAATTTCAAGTTGATTTCAAGAACCTACCTCATAACGTGCAGCGATCAACAGCCAATGACTCACTTCAGTTCAGAAAACGCTAAAGTTCCTCTGTGTATTAAAGCTGATTCTACTGAAAGTAACGACGAACTTTGGGAGCACACTGATGAAATTGGTGGTTCACTACTCTAAATCACATGCTGAGTAAAATTATAAGGTTTACATCAAGTTAGCACATAGCAGTTTTCAGCAAAATTGAACTCTATTCTCCATTGAGCTGAAAGCGCTTACTTTCTATTCAAAGCACTTTTTGTTAAAGCTTTGTACATAACTACTCAGGGTGAATTGGAACTGTATAGATATTGCATGTAGTTCTCAGTGCCATGGAATACTCAAATGCGAGCTGAATTCAGGAACCTACCTCATAACGTTCAGCGTGCAATAGCCAATGACTTGCTTTAGTTTAGTAAACGCTAGAGTACCACTGTGTAATAAGGGTGATTGTACTGAAAATAACTTCACAAACGTTGGGAGCACACTCATAAAATAGGTTGCAGACTACTCTACATCATATAGGAAGCAAGATAATAAGGTTTACATCAAGTTAGCGCATAGCAGTTTTCAGCAGAAAGGAACTCAATTCTCCATTGAGATGAAAGCATTACTTTCTATTCAATGCACTTTGTGTTAAAGCTTTGTACATAACTACTCAGGGTGAATTGGAACTGTATAGATATTGCATGTAGTTCTCAGTGCCATGGAATACTCAAATGCGAGCTGAATTCAGGAACCTACCTCATAACGTTCAGCGTGCAATAGCCAATGACTTGCTTTAGTTTAGTAAACGCTAGAGTACCACTGTGTAATAACGGTGATTGTACTGAAAGTAACTTCACAAACGTTGGGAGCACACTCATAAAATCGGTTGCAGACTACTCTACATCATATAGGAAGCAAGATAATAAGGTTTACATCAAGATAGCGCATAGCAGTTTTCAGCAGAAAGGAACTCAATTCTCCATTGAGATGAAAGCATTACTTTCTATTCAATGCACTTTGTGTTAAAGCTTTGTACATAACTACTCAGGGTGAATTGGAACTGTATAGATATTGCATGTAGTTCTCAGTGCCATGGAATACTCAAATGCGAGCTGAATTCAGGAACCTACCTCATAACGTTCAGCGTGCAATAGCCAATGACTTGCTTTAGTTTAGTAAACGCTAGAGTACCACTGTGTAATAAAGGTGATTGTACTGAAAGTAACTTCACAAACGTTGGGAGCACACTCATAAAATAGGTTGCAGACTACTCTACATCATATAGGAAGCAAGATAATAAGGTTTACATCAAGTTAGCGCATAGCAGTTTTCAGCAGAAAGGAACTCAATTCTCCATTGAGATGAAAGCATTACTTTCTATTCAATGCACTTTGTGTTAAAGCTGTGTACATAATTACTCGGGGTGATTTGGAACTGTATAGATATTGCATGTAGTTCTCAGTGCCATGGAATACTCAAATGCGAGCTGAATTCAGGAACCTACCTCATAACGTTCAGCGTGCAATAGCCAATGACTTGCTTTAGTTTAGTAAACGCTAGAGTACCACTGTGTAATAAAGGTGATTGTACTGAAAGTAACTACACAAACTTTGGGAGCACACTCATAAAATTGGTTGCAGACTACTCTACATCATATAGGAAGCAAGATAATAAGGTTTACATCAAGATAGCGCATAGCAGTTTTCAGCAGAAAGGAACTCAATTCTCCATTGAGATGAAAGCATTACTTTCTATTCAATGCACTTTGTGTTAAAGCTGTGTACATAATTACTCAGGGTGATTTGGAACTGTATAGATATTGCATGTAGTTTACTCAGTGCCATGGAATACTCAATTGCAAGCTGAATTTAAGAACCTACCTCATAATGTTTAGAGTGCAACAGCCAATCACTTGCTTTAGTTCAGTAAACACTGATGTGCCATAGCTTAGAAAGGGTGATGTTACTGAATGTAACTTCTGGAGCATTGGGAGTACACTCATAAAATTGGTTGCAGACTACTCGAAATCATATGGTGAGTAAAATCATAAGGTTTACATCAAGTTAGCACTTAGTAGTTTTCAGCAAAATTGAACTCTCCACTCAGTTGAGCTCAATGCATTACATTCTATTCAATGCATTTTGTGTTAAGGCTCTGTACATAACTACTAGGGGTGATTTGGAACTGTATAGATATTGCATGTAGAGTACTCAGTACTATGGAATACTCAAATGCAAGCTGAATTTAGGAACCTACCTCATAACGTTTAGCGTGCAACAGCCAATGACTTGCTTTCGTTCAGTTAACTCTATAGTTCCACTATGTAATAAAGTTGATTGTACTGAAAGTAACTTCACAAACTTTGGGAGCACACTCATAAAATCGGTTGCAGACTACTCTACATCATATAGGAAGCAAGATAATAAGGTTTACATCAAGATAGCGCATAGCAGTTTTCAGCAGAAAGGAGCTCAATTCTCCGTTGAGATGAAAGCATTACTTTCTATTCAAAGCACTTTTTGTTAAAGCTTTGTACATAAATACTCAGGGTGAATTGGAACTGTATAGATATTGCATGTAGTTCTCAGTGCCATGGAATACTCAAATGCGAGCTGAATTCAGGAACCTACCTCATAACGTTCAGCGTGCAACAGCCAATGACTTGCTTTAATTTAGTAAACGCTAGAGTACCACTGTGTAATAAAGGTGATTGTACTGAAAGTAACTTCACAAACTTTGGGAGCACACTCATAAAATTGGTTGCAGTCTACTCTACATCATATAGTAAGCAAGATAATAAGGTTTACATCAAGATAGCACTTAGCAGTTTTCAGCAAAAAAGAACTCTGTGCTCCATTGAGCTGAAAGCATTACTTTCTATTCAATGCACTTTGTGTTAAAGCTGTGTACAGAACTACTCGGGGTGATTTGGAACTGGATGGATATTGCATGTAGTTCTCAGTGCCATGGAATACTCAATTGCAAGCTGAATTTAAGAACCTACCTCATAATATTTAGAGTGCAACAGCCAATCACTTGCTTTAGTTCAGTAAATGCTGATGTACCACAGCTTAGAAAGGGTGATGTTACTGAATGTAACTTCTGGAGCATTGGGAGTACACTCATAAAATTGGTTGCAGACTACTCTAAATCATATGGTGAGTAAAATCATAAGGTTTACATCAAGTTAGCACTTAGTCGTGTTCAGAAAAATTGAACTGTACACTCCATTGAGCTCATGGCATTACTTTCTATTCAAAGCATTTTGTGTTAAGGCTCTGCAGATAACCTTTTGGGGTGATTTGGAACTGTATAGATATGGCATGTAGAGTACTCAGTGCTATGGAATACTCAATTGCAAGCTGGATTCAGGAACCTACCTCATAACGTTCAGCGTGCAACAGCCAATGACTTGCTTTCTTTCAGTAAACGCTATAGTTCCACTGTGTAATAAAGGTGATTGTACTGAAAGTAACTTCACAAACGTTGGGGGCACACTCATAAAATTGGTTACAGACTACTCTACATCATATAGGAAGCAAGATAATAAGGATTACATCAAGTCAGCGCATAGCAGTTGATAGCAGAAAGGAACACAATTCTCCATTGAGATGAAAGCATTACTTTCTATTCAATGCACTTTGTGTTAAAGCTGTGTACATAACTACTTGGTGTGATTTGGAACTGTATAGATTTTGCATGTAGTTTACTCGGTGCCATGGAATACTCAATTGCAAGCTGAATTCAAGAACCTACCTCATAATGTTTAGAGTGCAACAGCCAATCACTTGCTTTAGTTCAATAAATGCTGATGTACCACAGCTTAGAAAGGATGATGTTACTGAATGTAACTTCTGGAGCATTGGTAGTACACTCATAAAATTGGTTGCAGACTACTCTAAATCATATGGTGAGTAAAATCATAAGGTTTACATCGTTAGCATTTAGTAGTTTTCAGTGAAATTGAACTGTACACTCCATTGAATTCAATGCATTACATTCTATTCAATGCATTTTGTGTTATGGCTCTGTACATAACTACTCGGGGTGATTTGTAACTTTATAGATATCGCATGTAGTTTACTCATTGCCATGGACTACTAAATTGCAAGCTGAATTCAAGAAACTACCTCATAACGTTTAGTGTGCAACAGCCAATGACTTGCTTTAGTTCAGTAAATGCTAATGTTCCACAGTGAAAAAAGTGTGATGTTACCGAATGTAACTTCTGGAGCATTGGTAGTGTTCTCATAAGATTGGTTGCAGCCTACTCTAAATCATATGGTGAGTAAAATTATAAGGTTTCCATCAAGTTAGCACTTAGTAGTTTTCAGCAAATTTGAACTCTCCAATCAGTTGAGCTCAATGCATCACATTCTATTCAATGCATTTTGTGTTAAGGCTCTGTACATAACTACTTGGGGTGATTTGGAACTGAATAGATATTGCATGTAGAGTACTCAGTACTATGGAATACTCAAATGCAAGCTGAATTTAGGAACCTACCTCATAACGTTCAGCGTGCAACAGCCAATGACTTGCTTTCGTTCAGTAAACTCTATAGTTCTACTGTGTAATAAAGGTGATTGTACAGAAAGTAACTTCACAAACTTCGGGAGCACACTCAGAAAATTTGTTGCAGACTACTCTACATCATATAGGAAGCAAAATAATAAGGTTTACATCAATTTAGCACATAGCAGTTATAAGAAAAATTGAACTCTATACTCCATTGAGCTGAAAGCATTACTTATTTTCAATGCATTTTTTTGTTACGTCTGTGTACATAACTACTCAGGGTGATATGTAACTGTACAAATATTGCATGTACAGTACTCAGTGCCATGGAAAACTCAATTGCAAGCTGAATTCAAGAACCTACCTCATAACGTTCAGCGATCAACAGCCAATGACTTGCTTTAATTCAGTTAACTCTACATTTCCTCTGTGTATTAAAGCTGATTCTAGTGAAAGTAACTTGACGAACTTTGGTAGCACACTGATGAAATTGGTAGCTGACTACTCTAAATCATATGCTGAGTAAGATAATAAGGTTTACATCAAGTTAGCACAATGCAGTTTTCAGCAAAAAAGAACTCTATGCTCCATTGAGCTGAAAGCATTACTTTCTATTCAATGCACTTTGTGTTAAAGCTGTGTACATAACTACTCGGGGTGATTTGGAACTGTATAGATATTGCATGTAGAGTTCTCCGTGCCATGGAATATTCAATTGCAAGCTGAATTCAAGAATCTACCTCATAACGTCCAACGTGCAACAGCCAATGACTTGCTTTAGTTCAGTAAACGCTGATGTACCACAGCTTAGAAAGGGTGATGTTACTGAATGTAACTTCTGGAGCATTGGGAGTACACTCATAAAATTGGTTGCAGACTACTCTAAATTATAAGTGTGTAAAATCATAAGGTTTACATCAAGTTAGCACTTAGTCGTGTTCAGAAAAGTTGAACTGTATACTCCATTGATCTCATTGCATCACTTTCTATTCAAAGCATTTTGTGTTAAGGCTACTTAACTCCTTGGGGTGATTTGGAACTGTATAGATATTGCATGTAGAGTACTCAGTGCTATGGAATACACAAATGCAAGCTGAATTCAGGAACCTACCTCATAACGTTCAGCGCGCAACAGCCAATGACTTGCTTTAGTTTAGTAAATGCTAGAGTACCACAGCTTAGAAAGGGTGATGTTACTGAATGTAACTTCTGGAGCATTGGGAGTACACTCATAAAATTGGTTGCAGACTACTCTACATCATATGGTGAGTAAAATCATTAGGTTTACATCAAGTTAGCACTTAGTAGTTTTCAGTAAAATTGACCGGTACACTCCATTGAATTCAATGCATTACATTCTATTCAATGCATTTTGTGTTATGGCTAGGTAGATAACTACTTGGGGTGATTTGGAACTGTATAGATATTGCATGTAGAGTACTCAGTGCAATGGAATACTCAATTGCAAGCTGAATTCAGGAACCTACCTCTTAACGTTCAGCGTGCAACAGCCAATGACTTGCTTTAATTCAGTTAACGCTACATTTCCTCTGTGTATTAAAGATGTTTCTACTGAAAGTAACTTGACGAAGTTTGGTAGCACACTGATGAAATTGGTAGCTGACTACTCTAAATCATATGGTGAGTAAGATAATAAGGTTTACATCAAGTTAGCACATAGCAGTTTTCAGCAAAAAAGAACTCTATGCTCCATTGAGCTGAAAGCATTACTTTCTATTCAATGCACTTTGTGTTAAAGCTGTGTACATAACTACTCGGGGTGATTTGGAACTGTATAGATATTGCATGTAGAGTTCTCCGTTCCATGGAATATTCAATTGCAAGCTGAATTCAAGAATCTACCTCATAACGTTCAACGTGCAACAGCCAATGACTTGCTTTAGTTCAGTAAACGCTGATGTACCACAGCTTAGAAAGGGTGATGTTACTGAATGTAACTTCTGGAGCATAGGGAGCACACTCATAAAATTGGTTGCAGACTACTCTACATCATATAGGAAGCAAGATAATAAGGTTTACATTAAGTTAGCACATAGCAGTTTTCAGCAAAAAAGAACTCTATTCTCCATTGAGCTGAAAGCATTACTTTCTATTCAATGCACTTTCTGTTAAAGCTGTGTACATAGCTACTCTGGGAGATATGGAACTGTATAGATATTGCATGTAGAGTACTCAGTGCCATGGAATACTCAATTGCAAGCCGAATTCCAGAACCAAGCTCATAACGTTCAGCGATCAACAGCCAATGACTTGCTTTAGTTCAGTTCACGCTATAGTTCCTTTGTGTATTAAAGCTGATTCTACTGAAAGTAACTTGACGAACTTTGGCAGCACACTGATGAAATTGTTGGCTGACTACTCTAAATCATATGGTGAGTAAAATAATAAGTTTTACATCAAGTTAACACATAGTAGTTTTAAGCAAAATTGAACTGTGCACTCCATTGAGCACAAAGCATTACTTTCTATTCAATGCATTTTGAGTTAAGGTTCTGTACATAACTACTTGGGGTGATTTGGAACTGTATAGATATTGCATGTAGAGTACTCAGTGCTATGGAATACTCAAATGCAAGCTGAATTCAGGAACCTACCTCAAAACGTTCAGTGTGCAACAGCCAATGACTTGCTTTCGTTCAGTAAAAGCTATAGTACCACTGAGTAATAAAGGTGATTGTACTGAAAGTAACTTCACAAACTTTGGGAGAACACTCATAAAATTGGTTACAGACTACTCTACATCATATAGGAAGCAAGATAATAAAGTTTACATCAAGTTAACACATAGCAGCTTTCTGCAAATTTGAACTCTATGCTCCATTGAGCTGAAAGCATTACTTTCTATTCAATGCGCTTTGTGTTAAAGCTGTGTACATAACTACTCGGGGTGATTTGGAACTGTATAGATATTGCATGAAGAGTACTCAGTGCAATGGAATACTCAATTGCAAGCTGAATTGAAGAACCTACCTCATAACGTTTAGAGTGCAACAGCCAATGACTTGCTTTAGTTCAGCAAACGCTAATGTTCCACAGCGTAGAAAGGGTGATGTTACTGAATGTAACTTCTGGAGCATTGGTAGTACACTCATAAAATTGGTTGCAGACTACTCTTAATCATATGGTGAGTAAAATTATAACGTTTACATCGTTAGCACTTAGTAGTTTTCAGCAAAATTGAACTGTACACTCCATTGAGCTCAATGCATTACATTCTATTCAATGAATGTTGTGTTAAGGCTCTGTACATAACTACTCAGGGTGATATGGAACTGTACAGATATTGCATGTACAGTACTCACTGCCATGGAATACTCAATTTCAGGTTGATTTCAAGAACCTAACTCATAACGTTCAGCGATCAACAGCCAATGACTCACTTCAGTTCAGAAAACGCTAAAGTTCCTCTGTGTATTAAAGCTGATTCTACTGAAAGTAACGACGAACTTTGGGAGCACACTGATGAAATTGGTGGTTCACTACTCTAAATCATATGCTGAGTAAAATTATAAGGTTTACATCAAGTTAGCACATAGCAGTTTTCAGCAAAATTGAACTCTATTCTCCATTGAGCTGAAAGCGCTTACTTTCTATTCAAAGCACTTTTTATTAAAGCTGTGTACATAACTACTTGGTGTGATTTGGAACTGTATAGATTTTGCATGTAGAGTACTCAGTGCCATGGAATAATCAATTGCAAGCTGAATTCAAGAACCTACCTCATAATGTTTAGAGTGCAACAGCCAATGACTTGCTTTAGTTCAGTAAACGCTAATGCTCCACAGTGTAGAAAGGGTGATGTTACTGAATGTAACTTCTGGAGCATTGGTAGTACACTCATGAAATTGGTTGCAGACTACTCTAAATCATATGGTGAGTAAAATCAAAAGGTTTACATCAAGTTAACACTTAGTAGTTTTCAGCAAAATTGAACTGTACATACCATTGAAAAAGCACTACATACTGTTCAATGCATTTTGTGTTAAGGCTCTGTACATAACTACTCAGGGTGATATGGAACTATACAGATATTGCATGTAGAGTACTCAGTGCTATGGAATATTCAATTGCAAGCTGAATTCAAGAACCTACCTCATAACGTTTAGAGTGCAAAAGACAATGACTTGTTTTAGTTCAGTAAATGCTAATGTTCCACAGCGTAGAAAGAATGCTGTTACTGACTGTAACTTCTGGAGCATTGGTAGTACACTGATAAAGTTGGTTGCTGACTACTCTAAATCATATGGTGAGTAGGATTATAAGGTTTCCATCAAGTTAGCACTTAGTAGTTTTCAGCAAAATTGATCTGTACACTCCATTGAGCTCAATGCATTACATTCTATTCAATGCATTTTGTGTTAAGGGTCTGTACATAACTACTGAGTGTGTTATGGAACTGTACAGATATTGCTTCTACAGTACACAGTGCCATGGATTACTCAATTTCAAGTTGATTTCAAGATTCTACCTCATAACGTTCAGCGATCAACAGCCAATGAATCACTTCAGTTCAGTAAACGCTAAAGTTCCTCTGTGTATTAAAGCTGATTCTACTGAAAGTAACGACGAACTTTGGGAGCACACTGATGAAATTGCTGGTTCACTACTCTAAATCATATGCTGAGTAAAATCAAAAGGTTTACATCAAGTTAGCACTTCGTAGTTTACAGTAAAATTGAACTGTTGACTCCTTTGAGCTCTATGCATTTTGTGTTAAGGCTCTGTACATAACTACTTGGGGTGACTTAGAACTGTATAGATATTGCATGTAGAGTACTCAGTGCTATGGGATACTCAATTGCTAGCTGAATTCAGGAACCTACCTCATAACGTTTAGAGTGCAACAGCGAATGACTTGTTTTAGTTCAGGAAACGCTTATGTTCCACATGTAGAAAGGGTGATGTTACTGAATGTTACTACTGGAGCATTGGTAGTACACTCATAAAATTGGTTGCAGACTACTCTAAATCATATGGTGAGTAAAATCATAAGGTTTACATCAAGTTAGCACTTAGTGGTTTTCAGTAAAATTGAACTGTTCACTCCATTGAGCTCAATGCATTTTGTGTTATGGCTCTGTAGATAACTACTTGGTGTGATTTGGAACTGTATACATATTGCACGTAGAGTACACAGTGCTGTGGAATGCTCAATTGCAAGCTGAATTCAAGAAACTTCCTCATAATGTTCAGCGTGCAACAGGCAATGACTTGCTTTCGTTCAGTAAACACTGCAGTTCCACAATGTAATAAAAGTGATTGTACTCAAAGTAACTTCACAAACTTTGGGAGAACACTCATAAAATTGGGTACAGACTACTCTATATCATATAGGAAGCAAGATAACAAGGTTTACATCAAGTGAGCTGATAGCAACTTTCAGCAAAAAAGAACTCTATTCTCCATTGAGCTGAAAGCATTACTTTCTTTTCAATGCACTTTGTGTTAAAGCTGTGCACATAACTACTAGGGGTGATTTGGAACTGTATAGATATTGCATGTAGAGTACACAGTGCTATGGAATACTCAATTGCAAGCTGAATGCAAGAACCTACTTAACGTTTAGAGTGCAAAAGCCAATGACTTGCTTTAGTTCAGTAAACGCTAATGCTCCACAGTGTAGAAAGGGTGATGTTACTGAATGTAACTTCGGGAGCATTGGTAGTACACTCATGAAATTGGTTGCAGACTACTCTAAATCATATGGTGAGTAAAATCAAAAGGTTTACATCAAGTTAACACTTAGTAGTTTTCAGCAAAATTGAACGGTACACACCATTGAAAAAGCACTACATACTATTCAATGCACTTTGTGTTAAATCTGTGTACATAACTACTCGGGGTGATTTGGAGCTGTATAGATATTGCATGTAGAGTACTGAGTGCCATGGAATACTCAATTGCAAGCTGAATTCAAGAACCTACCTCATAACGTTTAGAGTGCAAAAGCCAAAGGCTTGCTTTAGTTCAGTAAACGCTAATGCTCCACAGTGTAGAAAGGGTGATGTTACTGAATGTAACTTCTGGAGCATTGGTAGTACACTCATAAAATTGGTTGCAGACTACTCTAAATCATATGGTGAGTAAAATCAAAAGGTTTCCATCAAGTTAGCACTTAGTGGTTTTCAGTAAAATTGAACTGTTCACTCCATTGAGCTCAATGCATTTTGTGTTATGGCTCTGTAGATAACTACTTGGGGTGATTTGGAACTGTATAGATATTGCATGTATAGTAGTCAGTGCTATGGAGTATTCAATTGCAAGCTGAATTCAAGAACCTACCTCATAACGTTTAGAGTGCAAAAGCCAAAGGCTTGCTTTAGTTCAGTAAACGCTAATGCTCCACAGTGTAGAAAGGGTGATGTTACTGAATGTAACTTCTGGAGCATTGGTAGTACACTCATAAAATTGGTTGCAGACTACTCTAAATCATATGGTGAGTAAAATCAAAAGGTTTACATCAAGTTAGCACTTCGTAGTTTACAGTAAAATTGAACTGTTGACTCCTTTGAGCTCTATGCATTTTGTGTTAAGGCTCTGTACATAACTACTTGGGGTGATTTAGAACTGTATAGATATTGCATGTAGAGTACTCAGTGCTATGGGATACTCAATTGCTAGCTGAATTCAGGAACCTACCTCATAACGTTTAGAGTGCAACAGCGAATGACTTGTTTTAGTTCAGTAAACGCTAATGTTCCACAGCGTAGAAAGAATGATGTTACTGAATGTAACTTCTGGAGCATTGGTAGTACACTCATAAAATTGGTTGCAGACTGCTCTAAAACATATGGTGAGTAAAATCATCAGGTTTACATCAAGTTAGCAGTTAGTGGTTTTCAGTAAAATTGAACTGTTCACTCCATTGAGCTCAATGCATTTTGTGTTATGGCTCTGTAGATAACTACTTGGGGTGATTTGGAGCTGTACAGATATTGCATGTAGAGTACTCAGTGCCGTGGAATACTCAATTGCAAGCTGAATTCAAGAACCTAACTTATAACGTGTAGAGTGCAAAAGCCAATGACTTGCTTTAGTTCAGGAAACGCTTATGTTCCACATGTAGAAAGGGTGATGTTACTGAATGTAACTACTGGAGCATTGGTAGTACACTCATAAAATTGGTGGCAGACTACTCTAAATCATATGGTGAGTAAAATCAAAAGGTTTACATCAAGTTAGCACTTAGTAGTTTTCAGCAAAATTGAACTGTACACACCATTGAAAAAGCACTACATACTATCCAATGCATTTTGTGTTAAGGCTCTGTACATAACTACTCAGGGTGATATGGAACTGTATAGCTATTGCATGTAGAGTACTCAGTTCAATGGAATACTCAAATGCAAGCTGAATTCAGGATCCTACCTCATAACGTTCAGCGTGCAACAGCCAATGACTTGCTTTCGTTCAGTAAACACTGCAGTTCCACTGTGTAATAAAGGTGATTGTACTCAAAGTAACTTCACAAACGTTGGGAGAACACTCATAAAATTGGGTACAGACTACACTACATCATATAGGAAGCAAGATAACAAGGTTTACATCAAGTGAGCAGATAACAACTTTCAGCAAAAAAGAACTCTATTCTCCATTGAGCTGAAAGCATTACTTTCTTTTCAATGCACTTTGTGTTAAAGCTGTGCACATAACTACTAGGGGTGATTTGGAACTGTATAGATATTGCATGTAGAGTACACAGTGCTATGGAATACTCAATTGCAAGCTGAATGCAAGAACCTACTTAACGTTTAGAGTGCAAAAGCCAATGACTTTCTTTAGTTCAGTAAACGCTAATGCTCCACAGTGTAGAAAGGGTGATGTTACTGAATGTAACTTCTGGAGCATTGGTAGTACACTCATAAAATTGGTTGCAGACTACTCTAAGTCATATGGTGAGTAAAATCAAAAGGTTTACATCAAGTTAGCCCTTAGTGGTTTTCAGTAAAATTGAACTGTTCACTCCATTGAGCTCTATGCATTTTGTGTTAAGGCTCTGTACATAACTACTTGGGGTGATTTAGAACTGTATAGATATTGCATGTAGAGTACTCAGTGCAATGGAATACTCAATTGCAAGCTGAATTCAAGAACCTACCTCATAACGTTTAGAGTGCAAACGCCAATGACTTGCTTTAGTTCAGTAAACGCTAATGCTCCACAGTGTAGAAAGGGTGATGTTAATGTAACTTCTGGAGCATTGGTAGTACACTGATAAAATTGGTTGCAGACTACTCTAAATCATATGGTGAGTAAAATCAAAAGGTTTACATCAAGTTAGCACTTAGTGGTTTTCAGTAAAATTGAACTGTTCACTCCATTGAGCTCAATGCATTTTGTGTTATGGCTCTGTAGATAACTACTTGGGGTGATTTGGAACTGTATAGATATTGCATGTATAGTAGTCAGTGCTATGGAATATTCAATTGCAAGCTGAATTCAAGAACCTACCTCATAACGTTTAGAGTGCAAAAGCCAAAGACTTGCTTTAGTTCAGTAAACGCTAATGCTCCACAGTGTAGAAAGGGTGATTTTACTGAATGTAACTTCTGGAGCACTGGTAGTACTCTCATAAAACTGGTTGCAGACTACTCTAAATCATATGGTGAGTAACATCAAAAGGTTTACATCAAGTTAGCACTTAGTGGTTTTCAGTAAAATTGAACTGTTCTCTGCATTGAGCTCAATGCATTTTGTGTTATGGCTCTGTAGATAACTACTTGGGGTGATTTGGAACTGTATAGATATTGCATGTAGAGTACTCAGTGCTATGGAATACTCAATTGCAAGCTGAATTCAAGAACCTACCTCTTAACGTTTAGATTGCAAAAGCCAATGACTTACTTTAGTTCAGTAAACGCTAATGCTCCACAGAGTAGAAAGGGTGATGTTACTGAATGTAACTTCTGGAGCATTGGTAGTACACTCATAAAATTGGTTGCAGACTACTCTAAATCATATGGTTAGTAAAATCAAAAGGTTTACATCGTTAGCACTTAGTGGTTTTCAGTAAAATTGAACTGTTCACTCCATTGAGCTCAATGCATTTTGAGTTATGGCTCTGTAGATAACTACTTGGGGTGATTTGGAACTGTATAGATATTGCATGTAGAGTACTCAGTGCTATGGAATACTCAATTGCAAGCTGAATTCAAAAACCTACCTCATAACGTTTAGAGTGCAAAAGCCAAAGACTTGCTTTAGTTCAGTAAACGCTAATGCTCCACAGTGTAGAAAGGGTGATGTTACTGAATGTAACTTCTGGAGCATTGGTAGTACACTCATAAAATTGGTTGCAGACTACTCTAAATCATATGGTGAGTAAAATCAAAAGGTTTACATCAAGTTAGCACTTCGTAGTTTACAGTAAAATTGAACTGTTGACTCCTTTGAGCTCTATGCATTTTGTGTTAAGGCTCTGTACATAACTACTTGGGGTGATTTAGAACTGTATAGATATTGCATGTAGAGTACTCAGTGCTATGGGATACTCAATTGCTAGCTGAATTCAGGAACCTACCTCATAACGTTTAGAGTGCAACAGCGAATGACTTGTTTTAGTTCAGTAAACGCTAATGTTCCACAGCGTAGAAAGAATGATGTTACTGAATGTAACTTCTGGAGCATTGGTAGTACACTCATAAAATTGGTTGCAGACTGCTCTAAAACATATGGTGAGTAAAATCATCAGGTTTACATCAAGTTAGCAGTTAGTGGTTTTCAGTAAAATTGAACTGTTCACTCCATTGAGCTCAATGCATTTTGTGTTATGGCTCTGTAGATAACTACTTGGGGTGATTTGGAGCTGTACAGATATTGCATGTAGAGTACTCAGTGCCGTGGAATACTCAATTGCAAGCTGAATTCAAGAACCTAACTTATAACGTGTAGAGTGCAAAAGCCAATGACTTGCTTTAGTTCAGGAAACGCTTATGTTCCACATGTAGAAAGGGTGATGTTACTGAATGTAACTACTGGAGCATTGGTAGTACACTCATAAAATTGGTGGCAGACTACTCTAAATCATATGGTGAGTAAAATCAAAAGGTTTACATCAAGTTAGCACTTAGTAGTTTTCAGCAAAATTGAACTGTACACACCATTGAAAAAGCACTACATACTATCCAATGCATTTTGTGTTAAGGCTCTGTACATAACTACTCAGGGTGATATGGAACTGTATAGCTATTGCATGTAGAGTACTCAGTTCAATGGAATACTCAAATGCAAGCTGAATTCAGGATCCTACCTCATAACGTTCAGCGTGCAACAGCCAATGACTTGCTTTCGTTCAGTAAACACTGCAGTTCCACTGTGTAATAAAGGTGATTGTACTCAAAGTAACTTCACAAACGTTGGGAGAACACTCATAAAATTGGGTACAGACTACACTACATCATATAGGAAGCAAGATAACAAGGTTTACATCAAGTGAGCAGATAACAACTTTCAGCAAAAAAGAACTCTATTCTCCATTGAGCTGAAAGCATTACTTTCTTTTCAATGCACTTTGTGTTAAAGCTGTGCACATAACTACTAGGGGTGATTTGGAACTGTATAGATATTGCATGTAGAGTACACAGTGCTATGGAATACTCAATTGCAAGCTGAATGCAAGAACCTACTTAACGTTTAGAGTGCAAAAGCCAATGACTTTCTTTAGTTCAGTAAACGCTAATGCTCCACAGTGTAGAAAGGGTGATGTTACTGAATGTAACTTCTGGAGCATTGGTAGTACACTCATAAAATTGGTTGCAGACTACTCTAAGTCATATGGTGAGTAAAATCAAAAGGTTTACATCAAGTTAGCCCTTAGTGGTTTTCAGTAAAATTGAACTGTTCACTCCATTGAGCTCTATGCATTTTGTGTTAAGGCTCTGTACATAACTACTTGGGGTGATTTAGAACTGTATAGATATTGCATGTAGAGTACTCAGTGCAATGGAATACTCAATTGCAAGCTGAATTCAAGAACCTACCTCATAACGTTTAGAGTGCAAACGCCAATGACTTGCTTTAGTTCAGTAAACGCTAATGCTCCACAGTGTAGAAAGGGTGATGTTAATGTAACTTCTGGAGCATTGGTAGTACACTGATAAAATTGGTTGCAGACTACTCTAAATCATATGGTGAGTAAAATCAAAAGGTTTACATCAAGTTAGCACTTAGTGGTTTTCAGTAAAATTGAACTGTTCACTCCATTGAGCTCAATGCATTTTGTGTTATGGCTCTGTAGATAACTACTTGGGGTGATTTGGAACTGTATAGATATTGCATGTATAGTAGTCAGTGCTATGGAATATTCAATTGCAAGCTGAATTCAAGAACCTACCTCATAACGTTTAGAGTGCAAAAACCAAAGACTTGCTTTAGTTCAGTAAACGCTAATGCTCCACAGTGTAGAAAGGGTGATTTTACTGAATGTAACTTCTGGAGCACTGGTAGTACTCTCATAAAACTGGTTGCAGACTACTCTAAATCATATGGTGAGTAACATCAAAAGGTTTACATCAAGTTAGCACTTAGTGGTTTTCAGTAAAATTGAACTGTTCTCTGCATTGAGCTCAATGCATTTTGTGTTATGGCTCTGTAGATAACTACTTGGGGTGATTTGGAACTGTATAGATATTGCATGTAGAGTACTCAGTGCTATGGAATACTCAATTGCAAGCTGAATTCAAGAACCTACCTCTTAACGTTTAGATTGCAAAAGCCAATGACTTACTTTAGTTCAGTAAACGCTAATGCTCCACAGAGTAGAAAGGGTGATGTTACTGAATGTAACTTCTGGAGCATTGGTAGTACACTCATAAAATTGGTTGCAGACTACTCTAAATCATATGGTTAGTAAAATCAAAAGGTTTACATCGTTAGCACTTAGTGGTTTTCAGTAAAATTGAACTGTTCACTCCATTGAGCTCAATGCATTTTGTGTTATGGCTCTGTAGATAACTACTTGGGGTGATTTGGAACTGTATAGATATTGCATGTAGAGTACTCAGTGCTATGGAATACTCAATTGCAAGCTGAATTCAAAAACCTACCTCATAACGTTTAGAGTGCAAAAGCCAAAGACTTGCTTTAGTTCAGTAAACGCTAATGCTCCACAGTGTAGAAAGGGTGATTTTACTGACTGTACCTTCTGGAGCATTGGTAGTACACTCATAAAATTGGTTGCAGACTACTCTAAATCATATGGGGAGTAAAATCAAAAGGTTTACATCAAGTTAGCATTTAGTGGTTTTCAGTAAAATTGAACTGTTCACTCGATTGAGCTCAATGCATTTTGTGTTAAAGCTGTGTACATAACTACTCGGGGTGATTTGGAGCTGCATAGATATTGCATGTAGAGTACTCAGTGCTATGCGATACTCAATTGCTAGCTGAATTCAGGAACCTACCTCATAACGTTTAGAGTGCAAACGCCAATGACTTGCTTTAGTTCAGTAAACGCTAATGCTCCACAGTGTAGAAAGGGTGATGTTACTGAATGTAACTTCTGGAGCATTGGTAGTACACTCATAAAATTGGTTGCAGACTACTCTAAATCATATGGTTAGTAAAATCAAAAGGTTTACATCGTTAGCACTTAGTGGTTTTCAGTAAAATTGAACTGTTCACTCCATTGAGCTCAATGCATTTTGTGTTATGGCTCTGTAGATAACTACTTGGGGTGATTTGGAACTGTATAGATATTGCATGTAGAGTACACAGTGCTATGGAATACTCAATTGCAAACTGAATTCAAGAACCTACTTCATAACGTTTAGAGTGCAAAAGCCAATCACTTGCTTTAGTTCAGTAAACGCTAATGCTCCACAGCGTAGAAAGGGTGATGTTACTGAATGTAACTTCTGGAGCATTGGTAGTACACTCATAAAATTGGTTGCAGACTACTCTAAATCATATGGTGAGGAAAATCAAAAGGTTTAAATCAAGTTAGCACAGTAGTTTTCAGCAAAGTTGAACTGTTCACTCCATTGTGCTCAATGCATTTTGTGTTATGGCTCTGTAGATAACTACTTGGGGTGATTTGGAACTGTATAGAAATTGCATGCAGAGTACACAGTGCTATGGAATACTCAATTGCAAACTGAATTCAAGAACCTACTTCATAATGTTTAGAGTGCAAAAGCCAATCACTTGCTTTAGTTCAGTAAACGCTAATGCTCCACAGCGTAGAAAGGGTGATGTTACCGAATGTAACTTCTGGAGCATTGTTAGTACACTCATAAAATTGGTTGCAGACTACTCTAAATCATATGGTGAGTAAAATCATAAGGTTTACATCAAGTTAGCACTTAGTGGTTTTCAGTAAAATTGAACTGTTCACTCCATTGAGCTCACTGCATTTTGTGTTAAAGCTGTGTACATAACTACTCGGGGTGATTTGGAACTGTATAGATATTGCATGTAGAGTACTCAGTGCTATGGAATACTCAATTGCAAGCTGAATTCAAGAACCTACCTCTTAACGTTTAGATTGCAAAAGCCAATGACTTACTTTAGTTCAGTAAACGCTAATGCTCCACAGAGTAGAAAGGGTGATGTTACTGAATGTAACTTCTGGAGCATTGGTAGTACACTCATAAAATTGGTTGCAGACTACTCTAAATCATATGCTGAGAAAAATCAAAAGGTTTAAATCAAGTTAGCACAGTAGTTTTCAGCAAAATTGAACTGTTCTCTCCTTTGAGCTCAATGCATTTTGTGTTATGGCTCTGTAGATAACTACTTGGGGTGATTTGGAACTGTATAGATATTGCATGTAGAGTACTCAGTGCTATGGAATACTCAATTGCAAGCTGAATTCAAAAACCTACCTCATAACGTTTAGAGTGCAAAAGCCAAAGACTTGCTTTAGTTCAGTAAACGCTAATGCTCCACAGTGTAGAAAGGGTGATTTTACTGAATGTAACTTCTGGAGCATTGGTAGTACACTCATAAAATTGGTTGCAGACTACTCTAAATCATATGGGGAGTAAAATCAAAAGGTTTACATCAAGTTAGCATTTAGAGGTTTTCAGTAAAATTGAACTGTTCACTCGATTGAGCTAAATGCATTTTGTGTTAAAGCTGTGTACATAACTACTCGGGGTGATTTGGAGCTGCATAGATATTGCATGTAGAGTACTCAGTGCCATGGAATACTCAATTGCAAGCTGAATTCAAGAACCTACCTCATAACGTTTAGAGTGCAAAAGCCAATGACTTGCTTTAGTTCAGTAAACGCTAATGCTCCACAGTGTAGAAAGGGTGATGTTACTGAATATAACTTCTGGAGCATTGGTATTACACTCATAAAATTGGTTGCAGACTACTCTAAATGATATGGTGAGTAAAATCAAACGGTTTACATCAAGTTAGCACTTCGTAGTTTACAGTAAAATTGAACTGTTGACTCCTTTGAGCTCTGTGCATTTTGTGTTAAGGCTCTGTACATAACTACTTGGGGTGATTTAGAACTGTATAGATATTGCATGTAGAGTACTCAGTGCTATGCGATACTCAATTGCTAGCTGAATTCAGGAACCTACCTCATAACGTTTAGAGTGCAAACGCCAATGACTTGCTTTAGTTCAGTAAACGCTAATGCTCCACAGTGTAGAAAGGGTGATGTTACTGAATGTAACTTCTGGAGCATTGGTAGTACACTCATAAAATTGGTTGCAGACTACTCTAAATCATATGGTGAGTAAAATCATAAGGTTTCCATCAAGTTAGCACTTAGTGGTTTTCAGTAAAATTGAACTGTTCACTCCATTGAGCTCACTGCATTTTGTGTTAAAGCTGTGTACATAACTACTCGGGGTGATTTGTAACTGTATAGATATTGCATGTAGAGTACTCAGTGCTATGGAATACTCAATTGCAAGCTGAATTCAAGAACCTACCTCTTAACGTTTAGATTGCAAAAGCCAATGACTTACTTTAGTTCAGTAAATGCTAATGCTCCACAGAGTAGAAAGGGTGATGTTACTGAATGTAACTTCTGGAGCATTGGTAGTACACTCATAAAATTGGTTGCAGACTACTCTAAATCATATGCTGAGAAAAATCAAAAGGTTTAAATCAAGTTAGCACAGTAGTTTTCAGCAAAATTGAACTGTTCTCTCCTTTGAGCTCAATGCATTTTGTGTTATGGCTCTGTAGATAACTACTTGGGGTGATTTGGAACTGTATAGATATTGCATGTAGAGTACTCAGTGCTATGGAATACTCAATTGCAAGCTGAATTCAAAAACCTACCTCATAACGTTTAGAGTGCAAAAGCCAAAGACTTGCTTTAGTTCAGTAAACGCTAATGCTCCACAGTGTAGAAAGGGTGATTTTACTGAATGTAACTTCTGGAGCATTGGTAGTACACTCATAAAATTGGTTGCAGACTACTCTAAATCATATGGGGAGTAAAATCAAAAGGTTTACATCAAGTTAGCATTTAGTGGTTTTCAGTAAAATTGAACTGTTCACTCGATTGAGCTAAATGCATTTTGTGTTAAAGCTGTGTACATAACTACTCGGGGTGATTTGGAGCTGCATAGATATTGCATGTAGAGTACTCAGTGCCATGGAATACTCAATTGCAAGCTGAATTCAAGAACCTACCTCATAACGTTTAGAGTGCAAAAGCCAATGACTTGCTTTAGTTCAGTAAACGCTAATGCTCCACAGTGTAGAAAGGGTGATGTTACTGAATATAACTTCTGGAGCATTGGTATTACACTCATAAAATTGGTTGCAGACTACTCTAAATGATATGGTGAGTAAAATCAAAAGGTTTACATCAAGTTAGCACTTCGTAGTTTACAGTAAAATTGAACTGTTGACTCCTTTGAGCTCTGTGCATTTTGTGTTAAGGCTCTGTACATAACTACTTGGGGTGATTTAGAACTGTATAGATATTGCATGTAGAGTACTCAGTGCTATGCGATACTCAATTGCTAGCTGAATTCAGGAACCTACCTCATAACGTTTAGAGTGCAAACGCCAATGACTTGCTTTAGTTCAGTAAACGCTAATGCTCCACAGTGTAGAAAGGGTGATGTTACTGAATGTAACTACTGGAGCATTGGTAGTACACTCATAAAATTGGTTGCAGACTACTCTAAATCATATGGTGAGTAAAATCATAAGGTTTCCATCAAGTTAGCACTTAGTGGTTTTCAGTAAAATTGAACTGTTCACTCCATTGAGCTCAATGCATTTTGTGTTATGGCTCTGTAGATAACTACTTGGGGTGATTTGGAACTGTATAGATATTGCATGTATAGTAGTCAGTGCTATGGAGTATTCAATTGCAAGCTGAATTCAAGAACCTACCTCATAACGTTTAGAGTGCAAAAGCCAAAGGCTTGCTTTAGTTCAGTAAACGCTAATGCTCCACAGTGTAGAAAGGGTGATGTTACTGAATGTAACTTCTGGAGCATTGGTAGTACACTCATAAAATTGGTTGCAGACTACTCTAAATCATATGGTGAGTAAAATCATAAGGTTTACATCAAGTTAGCACTTCGTAGTTTACAGTAAAATTGAACTGTTGACTCCTTTGAGCTCTATGCATTTTGTGTTAAGGCTCTGTATATAACTACTTGGGGTGATTTAGAACTGTATAGATATTGCATGTAGAGTACTCAGTGCTATGGGATACTCAATTGCTAGCTGAATTCAGGAACCTACCTCATAACGTTTAGAGTGCAACAGCGAATGACTTGTTTTAGTTCAGTAAACGCTAATGTTCCACAGCGTAGAAAGAATGATGTTACTGAATGTAACTTCTGGAGCATTGGTAGTACACTCATAAAATTGGTTGCAGACTGCTCTAAAACATATGGTGAGTAAAATCATCAGGTTTACATCAAGTTAGCAGTTAGTGGTTTTCAGTAAAATTGAACTGTTCACTCCATTGAGCTCAATGCATTTTGTGTTATGGCTCTGTAGATAACTACTTGGGGTGATTTGGAGCTGTACAGATATTGCATGTAGAGTACTCAGTGCCGTGGAATACTCAATTGCAAGCTGAATTCAAGAACCTAACTTATAGCGTGTAGAGTGCAAAAGCCAATGACTTGCTTTAGTTCAGGAAACGCTTATGTTCCACATGTAGAAAGGGTGATGTTACTGAATGTAACTACTGGAGCATTGGTAGTACACTCATAAAATTGGTGGCAGACTACTCTAAATCATATGGTGAGTAAAATCAAAAGGTTTACATCAAGTTAGCACTTAGTAGTTTTCAGCAAAATTGAACTGTACACACCATTGAAAAAGCACTACATACTATCCAATGCATTTTGTGTTAAGGCTCTGTACATAACTACTCAGGGTGATATGGAACTGTATAGCTATTGCATGTAGAGTACTCAGTTCAATGGAATACTCAAATGCAAGCTGAATTCAGGATCCTACCTCATAACGTTCAGCGTGCAACAGCCAATGACTTGCTTTCGTTCAGTAAACACTGCAGTTCCACTGTGTAATAAAGGTGATTGTACTCAAAGTAACTTCACAAACGTTGGGAGAAAACTCATAAAATTGGGTACAGACTACACTACATCATATAGGAAGCAAGATAACAAGGTTTACATTAAGTGAGCAGATAACAACTTTCAGCAAAAAAGAACTCTATTCTCCATTGAGCTGAAAGCATTACTTTCTTTTCAATGCACTTTGTGTTAAAGCTGTGCACATAACTACTAGGGGTGATTTGGAACTGTATAGATATTGCATGTAGAGTACACAGTGCTATGGAATACTCAATTGCAAGCTGAATGCAAGAACCTACTTAACGTTTAGAGTGCAAAAGCCAATGACTTGCTTTAGTTCAGTAAACGCTAATGCTCCACAGTGTAGAAAGGGTGATGTTACTGAATGTAACTTCTGGAGCATTGGTAGTACACTCATAAAATTGGTTGCAGACTACTCTAAGTCATATGGTGAGTAAAATCAAAAGGTTTACATCAAGTTAGCACTTCGTAGTTTACAGTAAAATTGAACTGTTGACTCCTTTGAGCTCTATGCATTTTGTGTTAAGGCTCTGTACATAACTACTTGGGGTGATTTAGAACTGTATAGATATTGCATGTAGAGTACTCAGTGCTATGGGATACTCAATTGCTAGCTGAATTCAGGAACCTACCTCATAACGTTTAGAGTGCAACAGCGAATGACTTGTTTTAGTTCAGTAAACGCTAATGTTCCACAGCGTAGAAAGAATGATGTTACTGAATGTAACTTCTGGAGCATTGGTAGTACACTCATAAAATTGGTTGCAGACTGCTCTAAAACATATGGTGAGTAAAATCATCAGGTTTACATCAAGTTAGCAGTTAGTGGTTTTCAGTAAAATTGAACTGTTCACTCCATTGAGCTCAATGCATTTTGTGTTATGGCTCTGTAGATAACTACTTGGGGTGATTTGGAGCTGTACAGATATTGCATGTAGAGTACTCAGTGCCGTGGAATACTCAATTGCAAGCTGAATTCAAGAACCTAACTTATAGCGTGTAGAGTGCAAAAGCCAATGACTTGCTTTAGTTCAGGAAACGCTTATGTTCCACATGTAGAAAGGGTGATGTTACTGAATGTAACTACTGGAGCATTGGTAGTACACTCATAAAATTGGTGGCAGACTACTCTAAATCATATGGTGAGTAAAATCAAAAGGTTTACATCAAGTTAGCACTTAGTAGTTTTCAGCAAAATTGAACTGTACACACCATTGAAAAAGCACTACATACTATCCAATGCATTTTGTGTTAAGGCTCTGTACATAACTACTCAGGGTGATATGGAACTGTATAGCTATTGCATGTAGAGTACTCAGTTCAATGGAATACTCAAATGCAAGCTGAATTCAGGATCCTACCTCATAACGTTCAGCGTGCAACAGCCAATGACTTGCTTTCGTTCAGTAAACACTGCAGTTCCACTGTGTAATAAAGGTGATTGTACTCAAAGTAACTTCACAAACGTTGGGAGAAAACTCATAAAATTGGGTACAGACTACACTACATCATATAGGAAGCAAGATAACAAGGTTTACATTAAGTGAGCAGATAACAACTTTCAGCAAAAAAGAACTCTATTCTCCATTGAGCTGAAAGCATTACTTTCTTTTCAATGCACTTTGTGTTAAAGCTGTGCACATAACTACTAGGGGTGATTTGGAACTGTATAGATATTGCATGTAGAGTACACAGTGCTATGGAATACTCAATTGCAAGCTGAATGCAAGAACCTACTTAACGTTTAGAGTGCAAAAGCCAATGACTTGCTTTAGTTCAGTAAACGCTAATGCTCCACAGTGTAGAAAGGGTGATGTTACTGAATGTAACTTCTGGAGCATTGGTAGTACACTCATAAAATTGGTTGCAGACTACTCTAAGTCATATGGTGAGTAAAATCAAAAGGTTTACATCAAGTTAGCACTTCGTAGTTTACAGTAAAATTGAACTGTTGACTCCTTTGAGCTCTATGCATTTTGTGTTAAGGCTCTGTACATAACTACTTGGGGTGATTTAGAACTGTATAGATATTGCATGTAGAGTACTCAGTGCTATGGGATACTCAATTGCTAGCTGAATTCAGGAACCTACCTCATAACGTTTAGAGTGCAACAGCGAATGACTTGTTTTAGTTCAGTAAACGCTAATGTTCCACAGCGTAGAAAGAATGATGTTACTGAATGTAACTTCTGGAGCATTGGTAGTACACTCATAAAATTGGTTGCAGACTGCTCTAAAACATATGGTGAGTAAAATCATCAGGTTTACATCAAGTTAGCAGTTAGTGGTTTTCAGTAAAATTGAACTGTTCACTCCATTGAGCTCAATGCATTTTGTGTTATGGCTCTGTAGATAACTACTTGGGGTGATTTGGAGCTGTACAGATATTGCATGTAGAGTACTCAGTGCCGTGGAATACTCAATTGCAAGCTGAATTCAAGAACCTAACTTATAGCGTGTAGAGTGCAAAAGCCAATGACTTGCTTTAGTTCAGGAAACGCTTATGTTCCACATGTAGAAAGGGTGATGTTACTGAATGTAACTACTGGAGCATTGGTAGTACACTCATAAAATTGGTGGCAGACTACTCTAAATCATATGGTGAGTAAAATCAAAAGGTTTACATCAAGTTAGCACTTAGTAGTTTTCAGCAAAATTGAACTGTACACACCATTGAAAAAGCACTACATACTATCCAATGCATTTTGTGTTAAGGCTCTGTACATAACTACTCAGGGTGATATGGAACTGTATAGCTATTGCATGTAGAGTACTCAGTTCAATGGAATACTCAAATGCAAGCTGAATTCAGGATCCTACCTCATAACGTTCAGCGTGCAACAGCCAATGACTTGCTTTCGTTCAGTAAACACTGCAGTTCCACTGTGTAATAAAGGTGATTGTACTCAAAGTAACTTCACAAACGTTGGGAGAAAACTCATAAAATTGGGTACAGACTACACTACATCATATAGGAAGCAAGATAACAAGGTTTACATTAAGTGAGCAGATAACAACTTTCAGCAAAAAAGAACTCTATTCTCCATTGAGCTGAAAGCATTACTTTCTTTTCAATGCACTTTGTGTTAAAGCTGTGCACATAACTACTAGGGGTGATTTGGAACTGTATAGATATTGCATGTAGAGTACACAGTGCTATGGAATACTCAATTGCAAGCTGAATGCAAGAACCTACTTAACGTTTAGAGTGCAAAAGCCAATGACTTGCTTTAGTTCAGTAGACGCTAATGCTCCACAGTGTAGAAAGGGTGATGTTAATGTAACTTCTGGAGCATTGGTAGTACACTGATAAAATTGGTTGCAGACTACTCTAAATCATATGGTGAGTAAAATCAAAAGGTTTACATCAAGTTAGCACTTAATGGTTTTCAGTAAAATTGAACTGTTCACTCCATTGAGCTCAATGCATTTTGTGTTATGGCTCTGTAGATAACTACTTGGGGTGATTTGGAACTGTATAGATATTGCATGTATAGTAGTCAGTGCTATGGAATATTCAATTGCAAGCTGAATTCAAGAACCTACCTCATAACGTTTAGAGTGCAAAAGCCAAAGGCTTGCTTTAGTTCAGTAAACGCTAATGCTCTACAGTGTAGAAAGGGTGATGTTACTGAATGTAACTTCTGGAGCATTGGTAGTACACTCATAAAATTGGTTGCAGACTACTCTAAATCATATGGTGAGTAAAATCAAAAGGTTTACATCAAGTTAGCACTTCGTAGTTTACAGTAAAATTGAACTGTTGACTCCTTTGAGCTCTATGCATTTTGTGTTAAGGCTCTGTACATAACTACTTGGGGTGATTTAGAACTGTATAGATATTGCATGTAGAGTACTCAGTGCTATGGGATACTCAATTGCTAGCTGAATTCAGGAACCTACCTCATAACGTTTAGAGTGCAACAGCGAATGACTTGTTTTAGTTCAGTAAACGCTAATGTTCCACAGCGTAGAAAGAATGATGTTACTGAATGTAACTTCTGGAGCATTGGTAGTACACTCATAAAATTGGTTGCAGACTGCTCTAAAACATATGGTGAGTAAAATCATCAGGTTTACATCAAGTTAGCAGTTAGTGGTTTTCAGTAAAATTGAACTGTTCACTCCATTGAGCTCAATGCATTTTGTGTTATGGCTCTGTAGATAACTACTTGGGGTGATTTGGAGCTGTACAGATATTGCATGTAGAGTACTCAGTGCCGTGGAATACTCAATTGCAAGCTGAATTCAAGAACCTAACTTATAGCGTGTAGAGTGCAAAAGCCAATGACTTGCTTTAGTTCAGGAAACGCTTATGTTCCACATGTAGAAAGGGTGATGTTACTGAATGTAACTACTGGAGCATTGGTAGTACACTCATAAAATTGGTGGCAGACTACTCTAAATCATATGGTGAGTAAAATCAAAAGGTTTACATCAAGTTAGCACTTAGTAGTTTTCAGCAAAATTGAACTGTACACACCATTGAAAAAGCACTACATACTATCCAATGCATTTTGTGTTAAGGCTCTGTACATAACTACTCAGGGTGATATGGAACTGTATAGCTATTGCATGTAGAGTACTCAGTTCAATGGAATACTCAAATGCAAGCTGAATTCAGGATCCTACCTCATAACGTTCAGCGTGCAACAGCCAATGACTTGCTTTCGTTCAGTAAACACTGCAGTTCCACTGTGTAATAAAGGTGATTGTACTCAAAGTAACTTCACAAACGTTGGGAGAAAACTCATAAAATTGGGTACAGACTACACTACATCATATAGGAAGCAAGATAACAAGGTTTACATTAAGTGAGCAGATAACAACTTTCAGCAAAAAAGAACTCTATTCTCCATTGAGCTGAAAGCATTACTTTCTTTTCAATGCACTTTGTGTTAAAGCTGTGCACATAACTACTAGGGGTGATTTGGAACTGTATAGATATTGCATGTAGAGTACACAGTGCTATGGAATACTCAATTGCAAGCTGAATGCAAGAACCTACTTAACGTTTAGAGTGCAAAAGCCAATGACTTGCTTTAGTTCAGTAGACGCTAATGCTCCACAGTGTAGAAAGGGTGATGTTACTGAATGTAACTTCTGGAGCATTGGTAGTACACTCATAAAATTGGTTGCAGACTACTCTAAGTCATATGGTGAGTAAAATCAAAAGGTTTACATCAAGTTAGCACTTCGTAGTTTACAGTAAAATTGAACTGTTGACTCCTTTGAGCTCTATGCATTTTGTGTTAAGGCTCTGTACATAACTACTTGGGGTGATTTAGAACTGTATAGATATTGCATGTAGAGTACTCAGTGCTATGGGATACTCAATTGCTAGCTGAATTCAGGAACCTACCTCATAACGTTTAGAGTGCAACAGCGAATGACTTGTTTTAGTTCAGTAAACGCTAATGTTCCACAGCGTAGAAAGAATGATGTTACTGAATGTAACTTCTGGAGCATTGGTAGTACACTCATAAAATTGGTTGCAGACTGCTCTAAAACATATGGTGAGTAAAATCATCAGGTTTACATCAAGTTAGCAGTTAGTGGTTTTCAGTAAAATTGAACTGTTCACTCCATTGAGCTCAATGCATTTTGTGTTATGGCTCTGTAGATAACTACTTGGGGTGATTTGGAGCTGTACAGATATTGCATGTAGAGTACTCAGTGCCGTGGAATACTCAATTGCAAGCTGAATTCAAGAACCTAACTTATAGCGTGTAGAGTGCAAAAGCCAATGACTTGCTTTAGTTCAGGAAACGCTTATGTTCCACATGTAGAAAGGGTGATGTTACTGAATGTAACTACTGGAGCATTGGTAGTACACTCATAAAATTGGTGGCAGACTACTCTAAATCATATGGTGAGTAAAATCAAAAGGTTTACATCAAGTTAGCACTTAGTAGTTTTCAGCAAAATTGAACTGTACACACCATTGAAAAAGCACTACATACTATCCAATGCATTTTGTGTTAAGGCTCTGTACATAACTACTCAGGGTGATATGGAACTGTATAGCTATTGCATGTAGAGTACTCAGTTCAATGGAATACTCAAATGCAAGCTGAATTCAGGATCCTACCTCATAACGTTCAGCGTGCAACAGCCAATGACTTGCTTTCGTTCAGTAAACACTGCAGTTCCACTGTGTAATAAAGGTGATTGTACTCAAAGTAACTTCACAAACGTTGGGAGAAAACTCATAAAATTGGGTACAGACTACACTACATCATATAGGAAGCAAGATAACAAGGTTTACATTAAGTGAGCAGATAACAACTTTCAGCAAAAAAGAACTCTATTCTCCATTGAGCTGAAAGCATTACTTTCTTTTCAATGCACTTTGTGTTAAAGCTGTGCACATAACTACTAGGGGTGATTTGGAACTGTATAGATATTGCATGTAGAGTACACAGTGCTATGGAATACTCAATTGCAAGCTGAATGCAAGAACCTACTTAACGTTTAGAGTGCAAAAGCCAATGACTTGCTTTAGTTCAGTAGACGCTAATGCTCCACAGTGTAGAAAGGGTGATGTTACTGAATGTAACTTCTGGAGCATTGGTAGTACACTCATAAAATTGGTTGCAGACTACTCTAAGTCATATGGTGAGTAAAATCAAAAGGTTTACATCAAGTTAGCCCTTAGTGGTTTTCAGTAAAATTGAACTGTTCACTCCATTGAGCTCTATGCATTTTGTGTTAAGGCTCTGTACATAACTACTTGGGGTGATTTAGAACTGTATAGATATTGCATGTAGAGTACTCAGTGCTGTGGAATACTCAATTGCAAGCTGAATTCAAGAACCTACCTCATAACGTTTAGAGTGCAAACGCCAATGACTTGCTTTAGTTCAGTAAACGCTAATGCTCCACAGTGTAGAAAGGGTGATGTTAATGTAACTTCTGGAGCATTGGTAGTACACTGATAAAATTGGTTGCAGACTACTCTAAATCATATGGTGAGTAAAATCAAAAGGTTTACATCAAGTTAGCACTTAATGGTTTTCAGTAAAATTGAACTGTTCACTCCATTGAGCTCAATGCATTTTGTGTTATGGCTCTGTAGATAACTACTTGGGGTGATTTGGAACTGTATAGATATTGCATGTATAGTAGTCAGTGCTATGGAATATTCAATTGCAAGCTGAATTCAAGAACCTACCTCATAACGTTTAGAGTGCAAAAGCCAAAGACTTGCTTTAGTTCAGTAAACGCTAATGCTCCACAGTGTAGAAAGGGTGATTTTACTGAATGTAACTTCTGGAGCACTGGTAGTACTCTCATAAAACTGGTTGCAGACTACTCTAAATCATATGGTGAGTAAAATCAAAAGGTTTACATCAAGTTAGCACTTAGTGGTTTTCAGTAAAATTGAACTGTTCTCTGCATTGAGCTCAATGCATTTTGTGTTATGGCTCTGTAGATAACTACTTGGGGGGATTTGGAACTGTATAGATATTGCATGTAGAGTACTCAGTGCTATGGAATACTCAATTGCAAGCTGAATTCAAGAACCTACCTCTTAACGTTTAGATTGCAAAAGCCAATGACTTACTTTAGTTCAGTAAACGCTAATGCTCCACAGAGTAGAAAGGGTGATGTTACTGAATGTAACTTCTGCAGCATTGGTAGTACACTCATAAAATTGGTTGCAGACTACTCTAAATCATATGCTGAGAAAAATCAAAAGGTTTAAATCAAGTTAGCACAGCAGTTTTCAGCAAAATTGAACTGTTCTCTCCTTTGAGCTCAATGCATTTTGTGTTATGGCTCTGTAGATAACTACTTGGGGTGATTTGGAACTGTATAGATATTGCATGTAGAGTACTCAGTGCTATGGAATACTCAATTGCAAGCTGAATTCAAAAACCTACCTCATAACGTTTAGAGTGCAAAAGCCAAAGACTTGCTTTAGTTCAGTAAACGCTAATGCTCCACAGTGTAGAAAGGGTGATTTTACTGACTGTAACTTCTGGAGCATTGGTAGTACACTCATAAAATTGGTTGCAGACTACTCTAAATCATATGGGGAGTAAAATCAAAAGGTTTACATCAAGTTAGCATTTAGTGGTTTTCAGTAAAATTGAACTGTTCACTCGATTGAGCTCACTGCATTTTGTGTTAAAGCTGTGTACATAACTACTCGGGGTGATTTGGAACTGTATAGATATTGCATGTAGAGTACTCAGTGCCATGGAATACTCAATTGCAAGCTGAATTCAAGAACCTACCTCATAACGTGTAGAGTGCAAAAGCCAATGACTTGCTTTAGTTCAGGAAACGCTTATGTTCCACATGTAGAATGCGTGATGTTACTGAATGTAACTACTGGAGCATTGGTAGTACACTCATAAAATTGGTTGCAGACTACTCTAAATCATATGGTGAGTAAAATCATAAGGTTTACATCAAGTTAGCACTTAGTGGTTTTCAGTAAAATTGAACTGTTCTCTCCATTGAGCTCAATGCATTTTGTGTTATGGCTCTGTAGATAACTACTTGGGGAGATTTGGAGCTGTATAGATATTGCATGTATAGTACTCAGTTCTATGAAATACACAATTGCAAGCTGAATTCAAGAACCTACCTCATAATGTTTAGAGTGCAAAAGCCAATGACTTGCTTTAGTTCAGTAAACGCTAATGCTCCACAGTGTAGAAAGGGTCATGTTACTGAATGTAACTTCTGGAGCATTGGTAGTACACTCATAAAATTGGTTGCAGACTACTCTAAATCATATGGTTAGTAAAATCAAAAGGTTTACATCGTTAGCACTTAGTGGTTTTCAGTTAAATTGAACAGTTCACTCCATTGAGCTGAATGCATTTTGTGTTATGGCTCTGTAGATAACTACTTGGGGTGATTTGGAACTGTATAGATATTGCATGTAGAGTACACAGTGCTATGGAATACTCAATTGCAAACTGAATTCAAGAACCTACTTCATAACGTTTAGAGTGCAAAAGCCAATCACTTGCTTTAGTTCAGTAAACGCTAATGCTCCACAGCGTAGAAAGGGTGATGTTACTGAATGTAACTTCTGGAGCATTGGTAGTACACTCATAAAATTGGTTGCAGACTACTCTAAATCATATGGTGAGTAAAATCAAAAGGTTTACATCAAGTTAGCACTTCGTAGTTTACATTAAAATTGAACTGTTGACTCCTTTGAGCTCTATGCATTTTGTGTTAAGGCTCTGTACATAACTACTTGGGGTGATTTAGAACTGTATAGATATTGCATGTAGAGTACTCAGTGCTATGGGATACTCAATTGCTAGCTGAATTCAGGAACCTACCTCATAACGTTTAGAGTGCAAGAGCGAATGACTTGTTTTAGTTCAGTAAACGCTAATGCTCCACAGTGTAGAAAGGGTGATGTTACTGAATGTAGCTTCTTGAGCATTGGTAGACCACTCATAAAATTGGTTGCAGACTACTCTAAATCATATGGTGAGGAAAATCAAAAGGTTTAAATCAAGTTAGCACAGTAGTTTTCAGCAAAGTTGAACTGTTCACTCCATTGAGCTCAATGCATTTTGTGTTATGGCTCTGTCGATAACTACTTGGGGTGATTTGGAACTGTATAGAAATTGCATGTAGAGTACACAGTGCTATGGAATACTCAATTGCAAACTGAATTCAAGAACCTACCTCATAACGTGTAGAGTGCAAAAGCCAATGACTTGCTTTAGTTCAGGAAACGCTTATGTTCCACATGTAGAATGCGTGATGTTACTGAATGTAACTACTGGAGCATTGGTAGTACACTCATAAAATTGGTTGCAGACTACTCTAAATCATATGGTGAGTAAAATCATAAGGTTTACATCAAGTTAGCACTTAGTGGTTTTCAGTAAAATTGAACTGTTCTCTCCATTGAGCTCAATGCATTTTGTGTTATGGCTCTGTAGATAACTACTTGGGGAGATTTGGAACTGTATAGATATTGCATGTATAGTACTCAGTTCTATGGAATACACAATTGCAAGCTGAATTCAAGAACCTACCTCATAATGTTTAGAGTGCAAAAGCCAATGACTTGCTTTAGTTCAGTAAACGCTAATGCTCCACAGTGTAGAAAGGGTCATGTTACTGAATGTAACTTCTGGAGCATTGGTAGTACACTCATAAAATTGGTTGCAGACTACTCTAAATCATATGGTGAGTAAAGTCATAAGGTTTTCATCAAGTTAGCACTTAGTGCTTTTCAGTAAAATTGAACTGTTCACTCCATTGAGCTCAATGCATTTTGTGTTAAAGCTGTGTACATAACTACTCGGGGTGATTTGGAACTGGATAGATATTGCATGTAGAGTACTCAGTGCTATGGAATACTCAATTGCAAGCTGAATTCAAGAACCTACCTCATAATGTTTAGAGTGCAAACGCCAATGACTTGCTTTAGTTCAGTAAACGCTAATGCTCCACAGTGTAGAATGCGTGATGTTACTGAATGTAACTACTGGAGCATTGGTAGTACACTCATTAAATTGGTTGCAGACTACTCTAAATCATATGATGAGTAAAATCAAAAGGTTTACATCAAGTTAGCACAGTAGTTTTCAGCAAAATTGAACTGTACACTCTTTTGAGCTCTATGCATTTTGTGTTAAGGCTCTGTACATAACTACTTGGGGTGATTTAGAAATGTATAGATATTGCATGTAGAGTACTCAGTGCTATGGGATACTCAATTGCTAGCTGAATTCAGGAACCTACCTCATAACGTTTAGAGTGCAACAGCGAATGACTTGTTTTAGTTCAGTAAACGCTAATGTTCCACAGCGTAGAAAGAATGATGTTACTGAATGTAACTTCTGGAGCATTGGTAGTACACTCATAAAATTGGTTGCAGACTACTCTAAATCATATGGTGAGTAAAATCATAAGGTTTACATCAAGTTAGCACTTAGTGGTTTTCAGTAAAATTGATCTGTTCACTCCATTGAGCTCAATGCATTTTGTGTTAAAGCTGTGTACATAACTACTCGGGGTGATTTGGAACTGTATAGATATTGCATGTAGAGTACTCAGTGCCATGGAATACTCAATTGCAAGCTGAATTCAAGAACCTACCTCATAACGTGTAGAGTGCAAAAGCCAATGACTTGCTTTAGTTCAGGAAACGTTTATGTTCCACATGTAGAAAGGGTGATGTTACTGAATGTAACTACTGGAGCATTGGTAGTACACTCCTAAAATTGGTTGCAGACTACTCTAAATCATATGGTGAGTAAAGTCATAAGGTTTTCATCAAGTTAGCAGTTAGTGGTTTTCAATAAAATTGAACTGTTCACTCCATTGAGCTCAATGCATTTTGTGTTAAAGCTGTGTACATAACTACTCGGGGTGATTTGGAACTGGATAGATATTGCATGTAGAGTACTCAGTGCTATGGAATACTCAATTGCAAGCTGAATTCAAGAACCTACCTCATAATGTTTAGAGTGCAAACGCCAGTGACTTGCTTTAGTTCAGTAAACGCTAATGCTCCACAGCGTAGAAAGGGTGATGTTACCGAATGTAACTTCTGGAGCATTGGTAGTACACTCATAAAATTGGTTGCAGACTACTCTAAATCATATGGTGAGTAAAATCATAAGGTTTACATCAAGTTAGCACTTAGTGGTTTTCAGTAAAATTGAACTGTTCACTCCATTGAGCTCACTGCATTTTGTGTTAAACTGTGTACATAACTACTCGGGGTGATTTGGAGCTGTATAGATATTGCATGTAGAGTACTCAGTGCCATGGAATACTCAATTGCAAGCTGAATTCAAGAACCTACCTCATAACGTGTAGATTGCAAAAGCCAATGACTTGCTTTAGTTCAGGAAACGCTTATGTTCCACATGTAGAATGCGTGATGTTACTGAATGTAACTACTGGAGCATTGGTAGTACACTCATAAAATTGGTTGCAGACTACTCTAAATCATATGGTGAGTAAAATCATAAGGTTTGCATCAAGTTAGCACTTAGTGGTTTTCAGTAAAATTGAACTGTTCTCTCCATTGAGCTCAATGCATTTTGTGTTATGGCTCTGTAGATAACTACTTGGGGAGATTTGGAACTGTATAGATATTGCATGTATAGTACTCAGTTCTATGGAATACACAATTGCAAGCTGAATTCAAGAACCTACCTCATAATGTTTAGAGTGCAAAAGCCAATGACTTGCTTTAGTTCAGTAAACGCTAATGCTCCACAGTGTAGAAAGGGTCATGTTACTGAATGTAACTTCTGGAGCATTGGTAGTACACTCATAAAATTGGTTGCAGACTACTCTAAATCATATGGTGAGTAAAGTCATAAGGTTTTCATCAAGTTAGCACTTAGTGGTTTTCAGTAAATTTGAACTGTTCACTCCATTGAGCTCAGTGCATTTTGTGTTAAAGCTGTGTACATAACTACTCGGGGTGATTTGGAACTGGATAGATATTGCATGTAGAGTACTCAGTGCTATGGAATACTCAATTGCAAGCTGAATTCAAGAACCTACCTCATAATGTTTAGAGTGCAAACGCCAGTGACTTGCTTTAGTTCAGTAAACGCTAATGCTCCACAGCGTAGAAAGGGTGATGTTACCGAATGTAACTTCTGGAGCATTGGTAGTACACTCATAAAATTGGTTGCAGACTACTCTAAATCATATGGTGAGTAAAATCATAAGGTTTACATCAAGTTAGCACTTAGTGGTTTTCAGTAAAATTGAACTGTTCACTCCATTGAGCTCACTGCATTTTGTGTTAAACTGTGTACATAACTACTCGGGGTGATTTGGAGCTGTATAGATATTGCATGTAGAGTACTCAGTGCCATGGAATACTCAATTGCAAGCTGAATTCAAGAACCTACCTCATAACGTGTAGATTGCAAAAGCCAATGACTTGCTTTAGTTCAGGAAACGCTTATGTTCCACATGTAGAATGCGTGATGTTACTGAATGTAACTACTGGAGCATTGGTAGTACACTCATAAAATTGGTTGCAGACTACTCTAAATCATATGGTGAGTAAAATCATAAGGTTTGCATCAAGTTAGCACTTAGTGGTTTTCAGTAAAATTGAACTGTTCTCTCCATTGAGCTCAATGCATTTTGTGTTATGGCTCTGTAGATAACTACTTGGGGAGATTTGGAACTGTATAGATATTGCATGTATAGTACTCAGTTCTATGGAATACACAATTGCAAGCTGAATTCAAGAACCTACCTCATAATGTTTAGAGTGCAAAAGCCAATGACTTGCTTTAGTTCAGTAAACGCTAATGCTCCACAGTGTAGAAAGGGTCATGTTACTGAATGTAACTTCTGGAGCATTGGTAGTACACTCATAAAATTGGTTGCAGACTACTCTAAATCATATGGTGAGTAAAGTCATAAGGTTTTCATCAAGTTAGCACTTAGTGGTTTTCAGTAAATTTGAACTGTTCACTCCATTGAGCTCAGTGCATTTTGTGTTAAAGCTGTGTACATAACTACTCGGGGTGATTTGGAACTGGATAGATATTGCATGTAGAGTACTCAGTGCTATGGAATACTCAATTGCAAGCTGAATTCAAGAACCTACCTCATAATGTTTAGAGTGCAAACGCCAATGACTTGCTTTAGTTCAGTAAACGCTAATGCTCCACAGTGTAGAATGCGTGATGTTACTGAATGTAACTACTGGAGCATTGGTAGTACACTCATAAAATTGGTTGCAGACTACTCTAAATCATATGATGAGTAAAATCAAAAGGTTTAAATGAAGTTAGCACAGTAGTTTTCAGCAAAATTGAACTGTACACTCTTTTGAGCTCTATGCATTTTGTGTTAAGGCTCTGTACATAACTACTTGGGGTGATTTAGAAATGTATAGATATTGCATGTAGAGTACTCAGTGCTATGGGATACTCAATTGCTAGCTGAATTCAGGAACCTACCTCATAACGTTTAGAGTGCAACAGCGAATGACTTGTTTTAGTTCAGTAAACGCTAATGTTCCACAGCGTAGAAAGAATGATGTTACTGAATGTAACTTCTGGAGCATTGGTAGTACACTCATAAAATTGGTTGCAGACTACTCTAAATCATATGGTGAGTAAAATCATAAGGTTTACATCAAGTTAGCACTTAGTGGTTTTCAGTAAAATTGATCTGTTCACTCCATTGAGCTCAATGCATTTTGTGTTAAAGCTGTGTACATAACTACTCGGGGTGATTTGGAACTGTATAGATATTGCATGTAGAGTACTCAGTGCCATGGAATACTCAATTGCAAGCTGAATTCAAGAACCTACCTCATAACGTGTAGAGTGCAAAAGCCAATGACTTGCTTTAGTTCAGGAAACGTTTATGTTCCACATGTAGAAAGGGTGATGTTACTGAATGTAACTACTGGAGCATTGGTAGTACACTCATAAAATTGGTTGCAGACTACTCTAAATCATATGGTGAGTAAAGTCATAAGGTTTTCATCAAGTTAGCAGTTAGTGGTTTTCAATAAAATTGAACTGTTCACTCCATTGAGCTCAATGCATTTTGTGTTAAAGCTGTGTACATAACTACTCGGGGTGATTTGGAGCTGTACAGATATTGCATGTAGAGTACTCAGTGCCGTGGAATACTCAATTGCAAGCTGAATTTTAGAACCTAACTTATAACGTGTAGAGTGCAAAAGCCAATGACTTGCTTTAGTTCAGGAAACGCTTATGTTCCACATGTAGAAAGGGTGATGTTACTGAATGTAACTACTGGAGCATTGGTAGTACACTCATAAAATTGGTGGCAGACTACTCTAAATCATATGGTGAGTAAAATCAAAATGTTTACATCAAGTTAGCACTTAGTAGTTTTCAGCAAAATTGAACTGTACACACCATTGAAAAAGCACTACATACTATCCAATGCATTTTGTGTTAAGGCTCTGTACATAACTACTCAGGGTGATATGGAACTGTATAGCTATTGCATGTAGAGTACTCAGTTCAATGGAATACTCAAATGCAAGCTGAATTCAGGATCCTACCTCATAACGTTCAGCGTGCAACAGCCAATGACTTGCTTTCGTTCAGTAAACACAGCAGTTCCACTGTGTAATAAAGGTGATTGTACTCAAAGTAACTTCACAAACGTTGGGAGAACACTCATAAAATTGGGTACAGACTACACTACATCATATAGGAAGCAAGATAACAACGTTTACATCAAGTGAGCAGATAACAACTTTCAGCAAAAAAGAACTCTATTCTCCATAGAGCTGAAAGCATTACTTTCTTTTCAATGCACTTTGTGTTAAAGCTCTGTACATAACTACTTGGGGTGATTTAGAACTGTATAGATATTGCATGTAGAGTACTCAGTGCTGTGGAATACTCAATTGCAAGCTGAATTCAAGAACCTACCTCATAATGTTTAGAGTGCAAACGCCAATGACTTGCTTTAGTTCAGTAAACGCTAATGCTCCACAGTGTAGAAAGGGTGATGTTAATGTAACTTCTGGAGCATTGGTAGTACACTGATAAAATTGGTTGCAGACTACTCTAAATCATATGGTGAGTAAAATCAAAAGGTTTACATCAAGTTAGCACTTAATGGTTTTCAGTAAAATTGAACTGTTCACTCCATTGAGCTCAATGCATTTTGTGTTATGGCTCTGTAGATAACTACTTGGGGTGATTTGGAACTGTATAGATATTGCATGTATAGTAGTCAGTGCTATGGAATATTCAATTGCAAGCTGAATTCAAGAACCTACCTCATAACGTTTAGAGTGCAAAAGCCAAAGACTTGCTTTAGTTCAGTAAACGCTAATGCTCCACAGTGTAGAAAGGGTGATTTTACTGAATGTAACTTCTGGAGCACTGGTAGTACTCTCATAAAACTGGTTGCAGACTACTCTAAATCATATGGTGAGTAAAATCAAAAGGTTTACATCAAGTTAGCAATTAGTGGTTTTCAGTAAAATTGAACTGTTCTCTGCATTGAGCTCAATGCATTTTGTGTTATGGCTCTGTAGATAAATACTTGGGGTGATTTGGAACTGTATAGATATTGCATGTAGAGTACTCAGTGCTATGGAATACTCAATTGCATGCTGAATTCAAGAACCTACCTCTTAACGTTTAGGTTGCAAAAGCCAATGACTTACTTTAGTTCAGTAAACGCTAATGCTCCACAGAGTAGAAAGGGTGATGTTACAGAATGTAACTTCTGGAGCATTGGTAGTACACTCATAAAATTGGTTGCAGACTACTCTAAATCATATGCTGAGAAAAATCAAAAGGTTTAAATCAAGTTAGCACAGTAGTTTTTAGCAAAATTGAACTGTTCTCTCCTTTGAGCTCAATGCATTTTGTGTTATGGCTCTGTAGATAACTACTTGGGGTGATTTGGAACTGTATAGATATTGCATGTAGAGTACTCAGTGCTATGGAATACTCAATTGCAAGCTGAATTCAAAAACCTACCTCATAACGTTTAGAGTGCAAAAGCCAAAGACTTGCTTTAGTTCAGTAAACGCTAATGCTCCACAGTGTAGAAATGGTGATTTTACTGAATGTAACTTCTGGAGCATTGGTAGTACACTCATAAAATTGGTTGCAGACTACTCTAAATCATATGGGGAGTAAAATCAAAAGGTTTACATCAAGTTAGCATTTAGTGGTTTTCAGTAAAATTGAACTGTTCACTCGATTGAGCTCAATGCATTTTGTGTTAAAGCTGTGTACATAACTACTCGGGGTGATTTGGAGCTGCATAGATATTGCATGTAGAGTACTCAGTGCTATGCGATACTCAATTGCTAGCTGCATTCAGGAACCTACCTCATAACGTTTAGAGTGCAAACGCCAATGACTTGCTTTAGTTCAGTAAACGCTAATGCTCCACAGTGTAGAAAGGGTGATGTTACTGAATGTAACTTCTGGAGCATTGGTAGTACACTCATAAAATTGGTTGCAGACTACTCTAAATCATATGGTTAGTAAAATCAAAAGGTTTACATCGTTAGCACTTAGTGGTTTTCAGTTAAATTGAACTGTTCACTCCATTGAGCTCAATGCATTTTGTGTTATGGCTCTGTAGATAACTACTTGTGGTGATTTGGAACTGTATAGATATTGCATGTAGAGTACTCAGTGCTATGGAATACTCAATTGCAAGCTGAATTCAAGAACCTACCTCTTAACGTTTAGATTGCAAAAGCCAATGACTTACTTTAGTTCAGTAAACGCTAATGCTCCACAGAGTAGAAAGGGTGATGTTACTGAATGTAACTTCTGGAGCATTGGTAGTACACTCATAAAATTGGTTGCAGACTACTCTAAATCATATGCTGAGAAAAATCAAAAGGTTTAAATCAAGTTAGCACAGTAGTTTTTAGCAAAATTGAACTGTTCTCTCCTTTGAGCTCAATGCATTTTGTGTTATGGCTCTGTAGATAACTACTTGGGGTGATTTGGAACTGTATAGATATTGCATGTAGAGTACTCAGTGCTATGGAATACTCAATTGCAAGCTGAATTCAAAAACCTACCTCATAACGTTTAGAGTGCAAAAGCCAAAGACTTGCTTTAGTTCAGTAAACGCTAATGCTCCACAGTGTAGAAAGGGTGATGTTACTGAATGTAACTTCTGGAGCATTGGTAGTACACTCATAAAATTGGTTGCAGACTACTCTAAATCATATGGTGAGTAAAATCAAAAGGTTTACATCAAGTTAGCACTTCGTAGTTTACATTAAAATTGAACTGTTGACTCCTTTGAGCTCTATGCATTTTGTGTTAAGGCTCTGTACATAACTACTTGGGGTGATTTAGAACTGTATAGATATTGCATGTAGAGTACTCAGTGCTATGGGATACTCAATTGCTATCTGAATTCAGGAACCTACCTCATAACGTTTAGAGTGCAAGAGCGAATGACTTGTTTTAGTTCAGTAAACGCTAATGCTCCACAATGTAGAAAGGGTGATGTTACCGAATGTAACTTCTGGAGCATTGGTAGTACACTCATAAAATTGGTTGCAGACTACTCTAAATCATATGGTGAGTAAAATCATAAGGTTTACATCAAGTTAGCACTTAGTGGTTTTCAGTAAAATTGAACTGTTCACTCCATTGAGCTCACTGCATTTTGTGTTAAAGCAGTGTACATAACTACTTGGGGTGATTTGGAACTGTATAGATATTGCATGTAGAGTACTCAGTGCCATGGAATACTCAATTGCAAGCTGAATTCAAGAACCTACCTCATAACGTGTAGAGTGCAAAAGCCAATGACTTGCTTTAGTTCAGGAAACGCTTATGTTCCACATGTAGAATGCGTGATGTTACTGAATGTAACTACTGGAGCATTGGTAGTACACTCATAAAATTGGTTGCAGACTACTCTAAATCATATGGTGAGTAAAATCATAAGGTTTACATCAAGTTAGCACTTAGTGGTTTTCAGTAAAATTGAACTGTTCACTGCATTGAGCTCAATGGATTTTGTGTTAAAGCTGTGTACATAACTACTCGGGGTGATTTGGAACTGGATAGATATTGCATGTAGAGTACTCAGTGCTATGGAATACTCAATTGCAAGCCGAATTCAAGAACCTACCTCATAATGTTTAGAGTGCAAACGCCAATGACTTGCTTTAGTTCAGTAAACGCTAATGCTCCACAGTGTAGAATGCGTGATGTTACTGAATGTAACTACTGGAGCATTGGTAGTACACTCATAAAATTGGTTGCAGACTACTCTAAATCATATGATGAGTAAAATCAAAAGGTTTAAATCAAGTTAGCACAGTAGTTTTCAGCAAAATTGAACTGTACACTCCTTTGAGCTCTATGCATTTTGTGTTAAGGCTCTGTATATAACTACTTGGGGTGATTTAGAAATGTATAGATATTGCATGTAGAGTACTCAGTGCTATGGGATACTCAATTGCTAGCTGAATTCAGGAACCTACCTCATAACGTTTAGAGTGCAACAGCGAATGACTTGTTTTAGTTCAGTAAACGCTAATGTTCCACAGCGTCGAAAGAATGATATTACTGAATGTAACTTCTGGAGCATTGGTAGTACACTCATAAAATTGGTTGCAGGCTACCCTAAATCATATGGTCAGTAAAATCATAAGGTTTACATCAAGTTAGCACTTAGTGGTTTTCAGTAAAATTGATCTGTTCACTCCATTGAGCTCAATGCATTTTGTGTTAAAGCTGTGTACATAACTACTCGGGGTGATTTGGAACTGTATAGATAATGCATGTAGAGTACTCAGTGCCATGGAATACTCAATTGCAAGCTGAATTCAAGAACCTACCTCATAACGTGTAGAGTGCAAAAGCCAATGACTTGCTTTAGTTCAGGAAACGTTTATGTTCCACATGTAGAAAGGGTGATGTTACTGAATGTAACTACTGGAGCATTGGTAGTACACTCATAAAATTGGTTGCAGACTACTCTAAATCATATGGTGAGTAAAGTCATAAGGTTTTCATCAAGTTAGCACTTAGTGGTTTTCAGTAAAATTGAACTGTTCACTCCATTGAGCTCAATGCATTTTGTGTTAAAGCCGTGTACATAACTACTCGAGGTGATTTGGAACTGGATAGATATTGCATGTAGAGTACTCAGTGCTATGGAATACTCAATTGCAAGCTGAATTCAAGAACCTACCTCATAATGTTTAGAGTGCAAAAGCCAATGACTTGCTTTAGTTCAGTAAACGCTAATGCTCCACAGTGTAGAAAGGGTCATGTTACTGAATGTAACTTCTGGAGCATTGGTAGTACACTCATAAAATTGGTTGCAGACTACTCTAAATCATATGGTGAGTAAAGTCATAAGGTTTTCATCAAGTTAGCACTTAGTGGTTTTCAGTAAAATTGAACTGTTCACTCCATTGAGCTCAATGCATTTTGTGTTAAAGCTGTGTACATAACTACTCGGGGTGATTTGGAACTGGATAGATATTGCATGTAGAGTACTCAGTGCTATGGAATACTCAACTGCAAGCTGAATTCAAGAACCTACCTCATAACGTGTAGAGTGCAAAATCCAATGACTTGCTTTAGTTCAGGAAACGTTTATGTTCCACATGTAGAAAGGGTGATGTTACTGAATGTAACTACTGGAGCATTGGTAGTACACACATAAAATAAAATTGCAGACTACTCTAAATCATATGGTGAGTAAAGTCATAAGGTTTTCATCAAGTTAGCACTTAGTGGTTTTCAGTAAAATTGAACTGTTCACTCCATTGAGCTCAATGCATTTTGTGTTAAAGCTGTGTACATAACTACTCGGGGTGATTTGGAACTGGATAGATATTGCATGTAGAGTACTCAGTGCTATAGAATTCTCAATTGCAAGCTGAATTCAAGAACCTACCTCATAATGTTTAGAGTGCAAACGCCAATGACTTGCTTTAGTTCAATAAACGCTAATGCTCCACAGTGTAGAATGCGTGATGTTACTGAATGTAACTACTGGAGCATTGGTAGTACACTCATAAAATTGGTTGCAGACTACTCTAAATCATATGATGAGTAAAATCAAAAGGTTTAAATCAAGTTAGCACAGTAGTTTTCAGCAAAATTGAACTGTACACTCCTTTGAGCTCTATGCATTTTGTGTTAAGGCTCTGTACATAACTACTTGGGGTGATTTAGAAATGTATAGATATTCAATGTAGAGTACTCAGTGCTATGGGATACTCAATTGCTAGCTGAATTCAGGAACCTACCTCATAACGTTTAGAGTGCAAAAGCCAATGACTTGCTTTAGTTCAGGAAACGTTTATGTTCCACATGTAGAAAGGGTGATGTTACTGAATGTAACAACTGGAGCATTGGTAGTACACTCATAAAATTGGTTGCAGACTACTCTAAATCATATGGTGAGTAAAGTCATAAGGTTTTCATCAAGTTAGCACTTAGTGGTTTTCAGTAAAATTGAACTGTTCACTCCATTGAGCTCAATGCATTTTGTGTTAAAGCCGTGTACATAACTACTCGAGGTGATTTGGAACTGGATAGATATTGCATGTAGAGTACTCAGTGCTATGGAATACTCAATTGCAAGCTGAATTCAAGAACCTACCTCATAATGTTTAGAGTGCAAAAGCCAATGACTTGCTTTAGTTCAGTAAACGCTAATGCTCCACAGTGTAGAAAGGGTCATGTTACTGAATGTAACTTCTGGAGCATTGGTGGTACACTCATAAAATTGGTTGCAGACTACTCTAAATCGTATGGTGAGTAAAGTCATAAGGTTTTCATCAAGTTAGCACTTAGTGGTTTTCAGTAAAATTGAACTGTTCACTCCATTGAGCTCAATGCATTTTGTGTTAAAGCTGTGTACATAACTACTCGGGGTGATTTGGAACTGGATAGATATTGCATGTAGAGTACTCAGTGCTATGGAATACTCAACTGCAAGCTGAATTCAAGAACCTACCTCATAACGTGTAGAGTGCAAAAGCCAATGACTTGCTTTAGTTCAGGAAACGTTTATGTTCCACATGTAGAAAGGGTGATGTTACTGAATGTAACTACTGGAGCATTGGTAGTACACACATAAAATAAAATTGCAGACTACTCTAAATCATATGGTGAGTAAAGTCATAAGGTTTTCATCAAGTTAGCACTTAGTGGTTTTCAGTAAAATTGAACTGTTCACTCCATTGAGCTCAATGCATTTTGTGTTAAAGCTGTGTACATAACTACTCGGGGTGATTTGGAACTGGATAGATATTGCATGTAGAGTACTCAGTGCTATAGAATACTCAATTGCAAGCTGAATTCAAGAACCTACCTCATAATGTTTAGAGTGCAAACGCCAATGACTTGCTTTAGTTCAGTAAACGCTAATGCTCCACAGTGTAGAATGCGTGATGTTACTGAATGTAACTACTGGAGCATTGGTAGTACACTCATAAAATTGGTTGCAGACTACTCTAAATCATATGATGAGTAAAATCAAAAGGTTTAAATCAAGTTAGCACAGTAGTTTTCAGCAAAATTGAACTGTACACTCCTTTGAGCTCTATGCATTTTGTGTTAAGGCTCTGTACATAACTACTTGGGGTGATTTAGAAATGTATAGATATTCAATGTAGAGTACTCAGTGCTATGGGATACTCAATTGCTAGCTGAATTCAGGAACCTACCTCATAACGTTTAGAGTGCAACAGCGAATGACTTGTTTTAGTTCAGTAAACGCTAATGATCCTCAGCGTAGAAAGAATGATGTTACTGAATGTAACTTCTGGAGCATTGGTAGTACACTCATAAAATTGGTTGCAGACTACTCTAAATCATATGGTGAGTAAAATCATAAGGTTTACATCAAGTTAGCACTTAGTGGTTTTCAGTAAAATTGATCTGTTCACTCCATTGAGCTCAATGCATTTTGTGTTCAAGCTGAGTACATAACTACTCGGGGTGATTTGCAGCTGTATAGATACTGCATGTAGAGTACTCAGTGCCATGGAATACTCAATTGCAAGCTGAATTCAAGAACCTACCTCATAACGTGTAGAGTGCAAAAGCCAATGACTTGCTTTAGTTCAGGAAACGCTTATGTTCCACATGTAGAAAGGGTGATGTTACTGAATGTAACTTCTGGAGCATTGGTAGTACACTCATAAAATTGGTTGCAGACTACTCTAAATCATATGGTGAGTAAAATCAAAAGGTTTACATCAAGTTAGCACTTCGTAGTTTACAGTAAAATTGAACTGTTGACTCCTTTGAGCTCTATGCATTTTGTGTTATGGCTCTGTAGATAACTACTTGGGGTGATTTGGAACTGTATAGATATTGCATGTATAGTACTCAGTTCTATGGAATACTCAATTGCAAGCTGAATTCAAGAACCTACCTCATAATGTTTAGAGTGCAAAAGCCAATGACTTGCTTTAGTTCAGTAAACGCTAATGCTCCACAGTGTAGAAAGGGTCATGTTACTGAATGTAACTTCTGGTGCATTGGTAGTACACTCATAAAATTAGTTGCAGACTACTCTAAATCATATGGTGAGTAAAGTCATAAGGTTTTCATCAAGTTAGCACTTAGTGGTTTTCAGTAAAATTGAACTGTTCACTCCATTGAGCTCAATGCATTTTGTGTTAAAGCCGTGTACATAACTACTCGAGGTGATTTGGAACTGGATAGATATTGCATGTAGAGTACTCAGTGCTATGGAATACTCAATTGCAAGCTGAATTCAAGAACCTACCTCATAATGTTTAGAGTGCAAAAGCCAATGACTTGCTTTAGTTCAGTAAACGCTAATGCTCCACAGTGTAGAAAGGGTCATGTTACTGAATGTAACTTCTGGAGCATTGGTAGTACACTCATAAAATTGGTTGCAGACTACTCTAAATCATATGGTGAGTAAAGTCATAAGGTTTTCATCAAGTTAGCACTTAGTGGTTTTCAGTAAAATTGAACTGTTCACTCCATTGAGCTCAATGCATTTTGTGTTAAAGCTGTGTACATAACTACTCGGGGTGATTTGGAACTGGATAGATATTGCATGTAGAGTACTCAGTGCTATGGAATACTCAACTGCAAGCTGAATTCAAGAACCTACCTCATAACGTGTAGAGTGCAAAAGCCAATGACTTGCTTTAGTTCAGGAAACGTTTATGTTCCACATGTAGAAAGGGTGATGTTACTGAATGTAACTACTGGAGCATTGGTAGTACACACATAAAATAAAATTGCAGACTACTCTAAATCATATGGTGAGTAAAGTCATAAGGTTTTCATCAAGTTAGCACTTAGTGGTTTTCAGTAAAATTGAACTGTTCACTCCATTGAGCTCAATGCATTTTGTGTTAAAGCTGTGTACATAACTACTCGGGGTGATTTGGAACTGGATAGATATTGCATGTAGAGTACTCAGTGCTATAGAATTCTCAATTGCAAGCTGAATTCAAGAACCTACCTCATAATGTTTAGAGTGCAAACGCCAATGACTTGCTTTAGTTCAATAAACGCTAATGCTCCACAGTGTAGAATGCGTGATGTTACTGAATGTAACTACTGGAGCATTGGTAGTACACTCATAAAATTGGTTGCAGACTACTCTAAATCATATGATGAGTAAAATCAAAAGGTTTAAATCAAGTTAGCACAGTAGTTTTCAGCAAAATTGAACTGTACACTCCTTTGAGCTCTATGCATTTTGTGTTAAGGCTCTGTACATAACTACTTGGGGTGATTTAGAAATGTATAGATATTCAATGTAGAGTACTCAGTGCTATGGGATACTCAATTGCTAGCTGAATTCAGGAACCTACCTCATAACGTTTTGAGTGCAAAAGCCAATGACTTGCTTTAGTTCAGGAAACGTTTATGTTCCACATGTAGAAAGGGTGATGTTACTGAATGTAACAACTGGAGCATTGGTAGTACACTCATAAAATTGGTTGCAGACTACTCTAAATCATATGGTGAGTAAAGTCATAAGGTTTTCATCAAGTTAGCACTTAGTGGTTTTCAGTAAAATTGAACTGTTCACTCCATTGAGCTCAATGCATTTTGTGTTAAAGCCGTGTACATAACTACTCGAGGTGATTTGGAACTGGATAGATATTGCATGTAGAGTACTCAGTGCTATGGAATACTCAATTGCAAGCTGAATTCAAGAACCTACCTCATAATGTTTAGAGTGCAAAAGCCAATGACTTGCTTTAGTTCAGTAAACGCTAATGCTCCACAGTGTAGAAAGGGTCATGTTACTGAATGTAACTTCTGGAGCATTGGTGGTACACTCATAAAATTGGTTGCAGACTACTCTAAATCGTATGGTGAGTAAAGTCATAAGGTTTTCATCAAGTTAGCACTTAGTGGTTTTCAGTAAAATTGAACTGTTCACTCCATTGAGCTCAATGCATTTTGTGTTAAAGCTGTGTACATAACTACTCGGGGTGATTTGGAACTGGATAGATATTGCATGTAGAGTACTCAGTGCTATGGAATACTCAACTGCAAGCTGAATTCAAGAACCTACCTCATAACGTGTAGAGTGCAAAAGCCAATGACTTGCTTTAGTTCAGGAAACGTTTATGTTCCACATGTAGAAAGGGTGATGTTACTGAATGTAACTACTGGAGCATTGGTAGTACACACATAAAATAAAATTGCAGACTACTCTAAATCATATGGTGAGTAAAGTCATAAGGTTTTCATCAAGTTAGCACTTAGTGGTTTTCAGTAAAATTGAACTGTTCACTCCATTGAGCTCAATGCATTTTGTGTTAAAGCTGTGTACATAACTACTCGGGGTGATTTGGAACTGGATAGATATTGCATGTAGAGTACTCAGTGCTATAGAATACTCAATTGCAAGCTGAATTCAAGAACCTACCTCATAATGTTTAGAGTGCAAACGCCAATGACTTGCTTTAGTTCAGTAAACGCTAATGCTCCACAGTGTAGAATGCGTGATGTTACTGAATGTAACTACTGGAGCATTGGTAGTACACTCATAAAATTGGTTGCAGACTACTCTAAATCATATGATGAGTAAAATCAAAAGGTTTAAATCAAGTTAGCACAGTAGTTTTCAGCAAAATTGAACTGTACACTCCTTTGAGCTCTATGCATTTTGTGTTAAGGCTCTGTACATAACTACTTGGGGTGATTTAGAAATGTATAGATATTCAATGTAGAGTACTCAGTGCTATGGGATACTCAATTGCTAGCTGAATTCAGGAACCTACCTCATAACGTTTAGAGTGCAACAGCGAATGACTTGTTTTAGTTCAGTAAACGCTAATGATCCTCAGCGTAGAAAGAATGATGTTACTGAATGTAACTTCTGGAGCATTGGTAGTACACTCATAAAATTGGTTGCAGACTACTCTAAATCATATGGTGAGTAAAATCATAAGGTTTACATCAAGTTAGCACTTAGTGGTTTTCAGTAAAATTGATCTGTTCACTCCATTGAGCTCAATGCATTTTGTGTTCAAGCTGAGTACATAACTACTCGGGGTGATTTGCAGCTGTATAGATACTGCATGTAGAGTACTCAGTGCCATGGAATACTCAATTGCAAGCTGAATTCAAGAACCTACCTCATAACGTGTAGAGTGCAAAAGCCAATGACTTGCTTTAGTTCAGGAAACGCTTATGTTCCACATGTAGAAAGGGTGATGTTACTGAATGTAACTTCTGGAGCATTGGTAGTACACTCATAAAATTGGTTGCAGACTACTCTAAATCATATGGTGAGAAAAATCAAAAGGTTTACATCAAGTTAGCACTTCGTAGTTTACAGTAAAATTGAACTGTTGACTCCTTTGAGCTCTATGCATTTTGTGTTATGGCTCTGTAGATAACTACTCGGGGTGATTTGGAACTGTATAGATATTGCATGTATAGTACTCAGTTCTATGGAATACTCAATTGCAAGCTGAATTCAAGAACCTACCTCATAATGTTTAGAGTGCAAAAGCCAATGACTTGCTTTAGTTCAGTAAACGCTAATGCTCCACAGTGTAGAAAGGGTCATGTTACTGAATGTAACTTCTGGTGCATTGGTAGTACACTCATAAAATTAGTTGCAGACTACTCTAAATCATATGGTGAGTAAAGTCATAAGGTTTTCATCAAGTTAGCACTTAGTGGTTTTCAGTAAAATTGAACTGTTCACTCCATTGAGCTCAATGCATTTTGTGTTAAAGCTGTGTACATAACTACTCGGGGTGATTTGGAACTGGATAGATATTGCATGTAGAGTACTCAGTGCTATGGAATACTCAATTGCAAGCTGAATTCAAGAACCTACCTCATAATGTTTAGAGTGCAAACGCCAATGACTTGCTTTAGTTCAGTAAACGCTAATGCTCCACAGTGTAGAATGCGTGATGTTACTGAATGTAACTACTGGAGCATTGGTAGTACACTCATAAAATTGGTTGCAGACTACTCTAAATCATATGATGAGTAAAATCAAAAGGTTTAAATCAAGTTAGCACAGTAGTTTTCAGCAAAATTGAACTGTACACTCCTTTGAGCTCTATGCATCTTGTGTTAAGGCTCTGTACATAACTACTTGGGGTGATTTAGAAATGTATAGATATTGCATGTAGAGTACTCAGTGCTATGGGATACTCAATTGCTAGCTGAATTCAGGAACCTACCTCATAACGTTTAGAGTGCAACAGCGAATGACTTGTTTTAGTTCAGTAAACGCTAATGTTCCTCAGCGTAGAAAGAATGATGTTACTGAATGTAACTTCTGGAGCATTGGTAGTACACTCATAAAATTGGTTGCAGACTACTCTAAATCATATGGTGAGTAAAATCATAAGGTTTACATCAAGTTAGCACTTAGTGGTTTTCAGTAAAATTGATCTGTTCACTCCATTGAGCTCAATGCATTTTGTGTTCAAGCTGAGTACATAACTACTCGGGGTGATTTGGAACTGTATAGATATTGCATGTATAGTACTCGGTTCCATGGAATACTCAATTGCAAGCTGAATTCAAGAACCTACCTCATAATGTTTAGAGTGCAAAAGCCAATGACTTGCTTTAGTTCAGTAAACGCTAATGCTCCACAGTGTAGAAAGGGTCATGTTACTGAATGTAACTTCTGGAGCATTGGTAGTACACTCATAAAATTGGTTGCAGACTACACTAAATCATATGGTGAGTAAAGTCATAAGGTTTTCATCAAGTTAGCACTTAGTGGTTTTCAGTAAAATTGAACTGTTCACTCCATTGAGCTCAATGCATTTTGTGTTAAAGCTGTGTACATAACTACTCGGGGTGATTTGGAACTGGATAGATATTGCATGTAGAGTACTCAGTGCTATGGAATACTCAATTGCAAGCTGAATTCAAGAACCTACCTCATAATGTTTAGAGTGCAAACGCCAGTGACTTGCTTTAGTTCAGTAAACGCTAATGCTCCACAGTGTAGAATGCGTGATGTTACTGAATGTAACTACTGGAGCATTGGTAGTACACTCATAAAATTGGTTGCAGACTACTCTAAATCATATGATGAGTAAAATCAAACGGTTTAAATCAAGTTAGCACAGTAGTTTTCAGCAAAATTGAACTGTACACTCCTTTGAGCTCTATGCATTTTGTGTTAAGGCTCTGTACATAACTACTTGGGGTGATTTAGAAATGTATAGATATTGCATGTAGAGTACTCAGTGCTATGGGATACTCAATTGCTAGCTGAATTCAGGAACCTACCTCATAACGTTTAGAGTGCAACAGCGAATGACTTGTTTTAGTTCAGTAAACGCTGATGTTCCACAGCGTAGATAGAATGATGTTACTGAATGTAACTTCTGGAGCATTGGTAGTACACTCATAAAATTGGTTGCAGACTACTCTAAATCATATGGTGAGTAAAATCATAAGGTTTACATCAAGTTAGCACTTAGTGGTTTTCAGTAAAATTGATCTGTTCACTCCATTGAGCTCAATGCATTTTGTGTTAAAGCTGAGTACATAACTACACGGCGTGATTTGGAGCTGTATAGATACTGCATGTAGAGTACTCAGTGCCATGGAATACTCAATTGCAAGCTGAATTCAAGAACCTACCTCATAACGTGTAGAGTGCAAAAGCCAATGACTTGCTTTAGTTCAGGGAACGCTTATGTTCCACATGTAGAAAGGGTGATGTTACTGAATGTAACTACTGGAGCATTGGTAGTACACTCATAAAATTGGTTGCAGACTACTCTAAATCATATGGTGAGTAAAATCAAAAGGTTTACATCAAGTTAGCACTGAGTGGTTTTCAGTAAAATTGAACTGTTCTCTCCATTGAGCTCAATGCATTTTGTGTTATGGCTCTGTAGATAACTACTTGGGGTGATTTGGAACTGTATAGAGATTGCATGTATAGTACTCAGTGCTATGGGATACTCAATTGCTAGCTGAATTCAGGAACCTACCTCATAACGTTTAGAGTGCAACAGCGAATGACTTGTTTTAGTTCAGTAAACGCTGATGTTCCACAGCGTAGATAGAATGATGTTACTGAATGTAACTTCTGGAGCATTGGTAGTACACTCATAAAATTGGTTGCAGACTACTCTAAATCATATGGTGAGTAAAATCATAAGGTTTACATCAAGTTAGCACTTAGTGGTTTTCAGTAAAATTGATCTGTTCACTCCATTGAGCTCAATGCATTTTGTGTTAAAGCTGAGTACATAACTACACGGCGTGATTTGGAGCTGTATAGATACTGCATGTAGAGTACTCAGTGCCATGGAATACTCAATTGCAAGCTGAATTCAAGAACCTACCTCATAACGTGTAGAGTGCAAAAGCCAATGACTTGCTTTAGTTCAGGGAACGCTTATGTTCCACATGTAGAAAGGGTGATGTTACTGAATGTAACTACTGGAGCATTGGTAGTACACTCATAAAATTGGTTGCAGACTACTCTAAATCATATGGTGAGTAAAATCAAAAGGTTTACATCAAGTTAGCACTGAGTGGTTTTCAGTAAAATTGAACTGTTCTCTCCATTGAGCTCAATGCATTTTGTGTTATGGCTCTGTAGATAACTACTTGGGGTGATTTGGAACTGTATAGAGATTGCATGTATAGTACTCAGTGCTATGGGATACTCAATTGCTAGCTGAATTCAGGAACCTACCTCATAATGTTTAGAGTGCAAAAGCCAATGACTTGCTTTAGTTCAGTAAACGCTAATGCTCCACAGTGTAGAAAGGGTCATGTTACTGAATGTAACTTCTGGAGCATTGGTAGTACACTCATAAAATTGGTTGCAGACTACTCTAAATCATATGGTGAGTAAAGTCATATGGTTTTCATCAAGTTAGCACTTAGTGGTTTTCAGTAAAATTGAACTGTTCACTCCATTGAGCTCAATGCATTTTGTGTTAAAGCTGTGTACATAACTACTCGGGGTGATTTGGAACTGGATAGATATTGCATGTAGAGTACTCAGTGCTATGGAATACTCAATTGCAAGCTGAATTCAAGAACCTACCTCATAATGTTTAGAGTGCAAACGCCAGTGACTTGCTTTAGTTCAGTAAACGCTAATGCTCCACAGTGTAGAATGCGTGATGTTACTGAATGTAACTACTGGAGCATTGGTAGTACACTCATAAAATTGGTTGCAGACTACTCTAAATCATATGATGAGTAAAATCAAAAGGTTTAAATCAAGTTAGCACAGTAGTTTTCAGCAAAATTGAACTGTACACTCCTTTGAGCTCTATGCATTTTGTGTTAAGGCTCTGTACATAACTACTTGGGGTGATTTAGAAATGTATAGATATTGCATGTAGAGTACTCAGTGCTATGGGATACTCAATTGCTAGCTGAATTCAGGAACCTACCTCATAACGTTTAGAGTGCAACAGCGAATGACTTGTTTTAGTTCAGTAAACGCTGATGTTCCACAGCGTAGATAGAATGATGTTACTGAATGTAACTTCTGGAGCATTGGTAGTACACTCATAAAATTGGTTGCAGACTACTCTAAATCATATGGTGAGTAAAATCATAAGGTTTACATCAAGTTAGCACTTAGTGGTTTTCAGTAAAATTGATCTGTTCACTCCATTGAGCTCAATGCATTTTGTTTTAAAGCTGAGTACATAACTACACGGCGTGATTTGGAGCTGTATAGATACTGCATGTAGAGTACTCAGTGCCATGGAATACTCAATTGCAAGCTGAATTCAAGAACCTACCGCATAACGTGTAGAGTGCAAAAGCCAATGACTTGCTTTAGTTCAGGGAACGCTTATGTTCCACATGTAGAAAGGGTGATGTTACTGAATGTAACTACTGGAGCATTGGTAGTACACTCATAAAATTGGTTGCAGACTACTCTAAATCATATGGTGAGTAAAATCAAAAGGTTTACATCAAGTTAGCACTGAGTGGTTTTCAGTAAAATTGAACTGTTCTCTCCATTGAGCTCAATGCATTTTGTGTTATGGCTCTGTAGATAACTACTTGGGGTGATTTGGAACTGTATAGAGATTGCATGTATAGTACTCAGTGCTATGGGATACTCAATTGCTAGCTGAATTCAGGAACCTACCTCATAACGTGTAGAGTGCAAAAGCCAATGACTTGCTTTAGTTCACGAAACTCTTATGTTCCACATGTAGAAAGGGTGATGTTACTGAGAGTAACTACTGGAGCATTGGTAGTACACTCATAAAATTGGTTGCAGACTACTCTAAATCATATGGTGAGTAAAATCATAAGGTTTACATCAAGTTAGCACTTAGTGGTTTTCAGTAAAATTGAACTGTTCACTCCATTGAGCTCAATGCATTTTGTGTTATGGCTCTGTAGATAACTACTTGGGGTGATTTGGAACTGTATAGATATTGCATGTATAGTACTCAGTGCTATGGGATACTCAATTGCAAGCTGAATTCAGGAACCTACCTCATAACGTTTAGAGTGCAACAGCTAATGACTTGTTTTAGTTCAGTAAATGCTAATGTTCCACAGCGGAGAAAGAATGTTGTCACTGAATGTAACTTCTGGAGCATTGGTAGTACAGTCATAAAATTGGTTGCAGACTACTCTAAATCATATGGTGAGTAAAATCAAAAGGTTTAAATCAAGTTAGCACAGTAGTTTTCAGCAAAATTGAACTGTACACTGCGTTGAGCTCAATGCATTTTGTGTTATGGCTCTGTAGATAAATACATGGGGTGATCTGGAACTGTATAGATATTGCATGTAGAGTACTCAGTGCTATGGGATACTCAATTGCTAGCTGAATTCAGGAAACTACCTCATAACGTTTAGAGTGCAACAGCGAATGACTTGTTTTAGTTCATTAAACGCTAATGTTCCACAGCGTAGAAAGAATGATGTTACTGAATGTAACTTCTGGAGCATTGGTAGTACACTCATAAAATTGGTTGCAGACTACTCTAAATCATATGGTGAGTAAAATCATAAGGTTTACATCAAGTTAGCACTTAGTGGTTTTCAGTAAAATTGATCTGTTCACTCCATTGAGCTCAATGCATTTTGTGTTAAAGCTGAGTACATAACTACTCGGGGTGATTTGGAGCTGTATAGATACTGCATGTAGAGTACTCAGTGCCATGGAATACTCAATTGCAAGCTGAATTCAAGAACCTACCTCATAACGTGTAGAGTGCAAAAGCCAATGACTTGCTTTAGTTCAGGGAACGCTTATGTTCCACATGTAGAAAGGGTGATGTTACTGAATGTAACTACTGGAGCATTGGTAGTACACTCATAAAATTGGTTGCAGACTACTCTAAATCATATGGTGAGTAAAATCAAAAGGTTTACATCAAGTTAGCACTTAGTGGTTTTCAGTAAAATTGAACTGTTCTCTTCATTGAGCTCAATGCATTTTGTGTTATGGCTCTGTAGATAACTACTTGGGGTGATTTGGAACTGTATAGATATTGCATGTATAGTACTCAGTGCTATGGGATACTCAATTGCTAGCTGAATTCAGGAACCTACCTCATAACGTTTAGAGTGCAAAAGCCAAAGACTTGCTTTAGTTCAGTAAACGCTAATGGTCCACAGTGTAGAAAGGATGATCTTACTCAATGTAACTTCTGGAGCATTGGTAGTACACTCATAAAATTGGTTGCAGACTACCCTAAATCATATGGTCAGTAAAATCATATGGTTTACATCAAGTTAGCACTTAGTGGTTTTCAGTAAAATTGAACTGTTCACTCCATTGAGCTCAATGCATTTTGTGTTAAAGCTGTGTACATAACTACTCGGGGTGATTTGGAGCTGTATAGATATTGCATGTAGAGTACTCAGTGCCGTGGAATACTCAATTGCAAGCTGAATTCAAGAACCTACCTCATAACGTGTAGAGTGCAAAAGCCAATGACTTGCTTTAGTTCAGGAAACGCTTATCTTCCAGATGTAGAAAGGTTGATGTTACTGAGAGTAACTACTGGAGCATTGGTAGTACACTCATAAAATTGGTTGCAGACTACTCTAAATCATATGGTGAGTAAAATCATAAGGTTTACATCAAGTTAGCACTTAGTGGTTTTCAGTAAAATTGAACTGTTCACTCCATTGAGCTCAATGCATTTTGTGTTATGGCTCTGTAGATAACTATTTGGGGTGATTTGGAACTGTATAGATATTGCATGTATAGTACTCAGTGCTATGGGATACTCAATTGCTAGCTGAATTCAGGAACCTACCTCATAACGTTTAGAGTGCAACAGCTAATGACTTGTTTTAGTTCAGTAAATGCTAATGTTCCACAGCGGAGAAAGAATGTTGTCACTGAATGTAACTTCTGGAGCATTGGTAGTACAGTCATAAAATTGGTTGCAGACTACTCTAAATCATATGGTGAGTAAAATCAAAAGGTTTAAATCAAGTTAGCACAGTAGTTTTCAGCAAAATTGAACTGTACACTGCGTTGAGCTCAATGCATTTTGTGTTATGGCTCTGTAGATAAATACATGGGGTGATCTGGAACTGTATAGATATTGCATGTAGAGTACTCAGTGCTATGGGATACCCAATTGCTAGCTGAATTCAGGAACCTACCTCATAACGTTTAGAGTGCAACAGCGAATGACTTGTTTTAGTTCAGTAAACGCTAATGTTCCACAGCGTAGAAAGAATGATGTTACTGAATGTAACTTCTGGAGCATTGGTAGTACACTCATAAAATTGGTTGCAGACTACTCTAAATCATATGGTGAGTAAAATCATAAGGTTTACATCAAGTTAGCACTTAGTGGTTTTCAGTAAAATTGATCTGTTCACTCCATTGAGCTCAATGCATTTTGTGTTAAAGCTGAGTACATAACTACTCGGGGTGATTTGGAGCTGTATAGATACTGCATGTAGAGTACTCAGTGCCATGGAATACTCAATTGCAAGCTGAATTCAAGAACCTACCTCATAACGTGTAGAGTGCAAAAGCCAATGACTTGCTTTAGTTCAGGAAACGCTTATGTTCCACATGTAAAAAGGGTGATGTTACTGAATGTAACTACTGGAGCATTGGTAGTACACTCATAAAATTGGTTGCAGACCACTCTAAATCATATGGTGAGTAAAATCATAAGGTTTACATCAAGTTAGCACTTAGTGGTTTTCAGTAAAATTGAACCGTTCACTCCATTGAGCTCAATGCATTTTGTGTTAAGGCTCTGTACATAACTACTTGGGGTGATTTAGAACTGTATAGATATTGCATGTAGAGTACTCAGTGCTATGGGATACACAATTGCTAGCTGAATTCAGGAACCTACCTCATAACGTGTAGAGTGCAAAAGCCAATGACTTGCTTTAGTTCAGGAAACGTTAATGTTCCACATGTAGAAAGGGTGATGTTACTGAATGTAACTACTGGAGCATTGGTAGTACACTCATAAAATTGGTTGCAGACTACTCTAAATCATATGGTGAGTAAAATCATAAGGTTTACATCAAGTTAGCACTTAGTGGTTTTCAGTAAAATTGAACTGTTCACTCCATTGAGCTCAATGCATTTTGTGTTATGGCTCTGTAGATAACTACTTGGGGTGATTTGGAACTGTATAGATATTGCATGTATAGTACTCAGTGCTATGGGATACTCAATTGCAAGCTGAATTCAGGAACCTACCTCATAACGTTTAGAGTGCAACAGCTAATGACTTGTTTTAGTTCAGTAAATGCTAATGTTCCACAGCGGAGAAAGAATGTTGTCACTGAATGTAACTTCTGGAGCATTGGTAGTACAGTCATAAAATTGGTTGCAGACTACTCTAAATCATATGGTGAGTAAAATCAAAAGGTTTAAATCAAGTTAGCACAGTAGTTTTTAGCAAAATTGAACTGTACACTGCGTTGAGCTCAATGCATTTTGTGTGATGGCTCTGTAGATAAATACATGGGGTGATTTGGAACTGTATAGATATTGCATGTATAGTACTCAGTGCTATGGGATACTCAATTGCTAGCTGAATTCAGGAACCTACCTCATAACGTTTAGAGAGCAAAAGCCAAAGACTTGCTTTAGTTCAGTAAACGCTAATGGTCCACAGTGTAGAAAGGATGATCTTACTCAATGTAACTTCTGGAGCATTGGTAGTACACTCATAAAATTGGTTGCAGACTACCCTAAATCATATGGTCAGTAAAATCATATGGTTTACATCAAGTTAGCACTTAGTGGTTTTCAGTAAAATTGAACTGTTCACTCCATTGAGCTCAATGCATTTTGTGTTAAAGCTGTGTACATAACTACTCGGGGTGATTTGGAGCTGTATAGATATTGCATGTAGAGTACTCAGTGCCGTGGAATACTCAATTGCAAGCTGAATTCAAGAACCTACCTCATAACGTGTAGATTGCAAAAGCCAATGACTTGCTTTAGTTCAGGAAACGCTTATGTTCCAGATGTAGAAAGGTTGATGTTACTGAGAGTAACTACTGGAGCATTGGTAGTACACTCATAAAATTGGTTGCAGACTACTCTAAATCATATGGTGAGTAAAATCATAAGGTTTACATCAAGTTAGCACTTAGTGGTTTTCAGTAAAATTGAACTGTTCACTCCATTGAGCTCAATGCATTTTGTGTTATGGCTCTGTAGATAACTATTTGGGGTGATTTGGAACTGTATAGATATTGCATGTATAGTACTCAGTGCTATGGGATACTCAATTGCTAGCTGAATTCAGGAACCTACCTCATAACGTTTAGAGTGCAACAGCTAATGACTTGTTTTAGTTCAGTAAATGCTAATGTTCCACAGCGGAGAAAGAATGTTGTCACTGAATGTAACTTCTGGAGCATTGGTAGTACAGTCATAAAATTGGTTGCAGACTACTCTAAATCATATGGTGAGTAAAATCAAAAGGTTTAAATCAAGTTAGCACAGTAGTTTTCAGCAAAATTGAACTGTACACTGCGTTGAGCTCAATGCATTTTGTGTTATGGCTCTGTAGATAAATACATGGGGTGATCTGGAACTGTATAGATATTGCATGTAGAGTACTCAGTGCTATGGGATACTCAATTGCTAGCTGAATTCAGGAACCTACCTCATAACGTTTAGAGTGCAAGAGCGAATGACTTGTTTTAGTTCAGTAAACGCTAATGCTCCACAATGTAGAAAGGGTGATGTTACCGAATGTAACTTCTGGAGCATTGGTAGTACACTCATAAAATTGGTTGCAGACTACTCTAAATCATATGGTGAGTAAAATCATAAGGTTTACATCAAGTTAGCACTTAGTGGTTTTCAGTAAAATTGAACTGTTCACTCCATTGAGCTCACTGCATTTTGTGTTAAAGCTGTGTACATAACTACTCGGGGTGATTTGGAACTGTATAGATATTGCATGTAGAGTACTCAGTGCCATGGAATACTCAATTGCAAGCTGAATTCAAGAACCTACCTCATAACGTGTAGAGTGCAAAAGCCAATGACTTGCTTTAGTTCAGGAAACGCTTATGTTCCACATGTAGAATGCGTGATGTTACTGAATGTAACTACTGGAGCATTGGTAGTACACTCATAAAATTGGTTGCAGACTACTCTAAATCATATGGTGAGTAAAATCATAAGGTTTACATCAAGTTAGCACTTAGTGGTTTTCAGTAAAATTGAACTGTTCACTCCATTGAGCTCAATGCATTTTGTGTTAAAGCTGTGTACATAACTACTCGGGGTGATTTGGAACTGGATAGATATTGCATGTAGAGTACTCAGTGCTATGGAATACTCAATTGCAAGCTGAATTCAAGAACCTACCTCATAATGTTTAGAGTGCAAACGCCAATGACTTTCTTTAGTTCAGTAAACGCTAATGCTCCACAGTGTAGAATGCGTGATGTTACTGAATGTAACTACTGGAGCATTGGTAGTACACTCATAAAATTGGTTGCAGACTACTCTAAATCTTATGATGAGTAAAATCATAAGGTTTACATCAAGTTAGTGGTTTTCAGTAAAATTGAACTGTTCACTCCATTGAGCTCAATGCATTTTGTGTTAAAGCTGTGTACATAACTACTCGGGGTGATTTGGAACTGGATAGATATTGCATCTAGAGTACTCAGTGCTATGGAATACTCAATTGCAAGCTGAATTCAAGAACCTACCTCATAACGTTTAGAGTGCAACAGCGAATGACTTGTTTTAGTTCAGTAAACGCTAATGTTCCACAGCGTCGAAAGAATGATATTACTGAATGTAACTTCTGGAGCATTGGTAGTACACTCATAAAATTGGTTGCAGACTACTCTAAATCATATGGTGAGTAAAATCATAAGGTTTACATCAAGTTAGCACTTAGTGGTTTTCAGTAAAATTGAACTGTTCACTCCATTGAGCTCAATGCATTTTGTGTTAAAGCCGTGTACATAACTACTCGAGGTGATTTGGAACTGGATAGATATTGCATGTAGAGTACTCAGTGCTATGGAATACTCAATTGCAAGCTGAATTCAAGAACCTACCTCATAATGTTTAGAGTGCAAAAGCCAATGACTTGCTTTAGTTCAGTAAACGCTAATGCTCCACAGTGTAGAAATGGTCATGTTACTGAATGTAACTTCTGGAGCATTGGTAGTACACTCATAAAATTGGTTGCAGACTACTCTAAATCATATGGTGAGTAAAGTCATAAGGTTTTCATCAAGTTAGCACTTAGTGGTTTTCAGTAAAATTGAACTGTTCACTCCATTGAGCTCAATGCATTTTGTGTTAAAGCTGTGTACATAACAACTCGGGGTGATTTGGAACTGGATAGATATTGCATGTAGAGTACTCAGTGCTATGGAATACACAATTGCAAGCTGAATTCAAGAACCTAACTCATAACGTGTAGAGTGCAAAAGCCAATGACTTGCTTTAGTTCAGGAAACGTTTATGTTCCACATGTAGAAAGGGTGATGTTACTGAATGTAACTACTGGAGCATTGGTAGTACACACATAAAATAAAATTGCAGACTACTCTAAATCATATGGTGAGTAAAGTCATAAGGTTTTCATCAAGTTAGCACTTAGTGGTTTTCAGTAAAATTGAACTGTTCACTCCATTGAGCACAATGCATTTAGTGTTAAAGCTGTGTACATAACTACTCGGGGTGATTTGGAACTGGATAGATATTGCATGTAGAGTACTCAGTGCTATGGAATACTCAATTGCAAGCTGAATTCAAGAACCTACCTCATAATGTTTAGAGTGCAAACGCCAATGACTTGCTTTAGTTCAGTAAACGCTAATGCTCCACAGTGTAGAATGCGTGATGTTACTGAATGTAACTACTGGAGCATTGGTAGTACACTCATAAAATTGGTTGCAGACTACTCTAAATCATATGATGAGTAAAATCAAAAGGTTTAAATCAAGTTAGCACAGTAGTTTTCAGCAAAATTGAACTGTACACTCCTTTGAGCTCTATGCATTTTGTGTTAAGGCTCTGTACATAACTACTTGGGGTGATTTAGAAATGTATAGATATTGCATGTAGAGTACTCAGTGCTATGGGATACTCAATTGCTAGCTGAATTCAGGAACCTACCTCATAACGTTTAGAGTGCAACAGCGAATGACTTGTTTTAGTTCAGTAAACGCTAATGTTCCTCAGCGTAGAAAGAATGATGTTACTGAATGTAACTTCTGGAGCATTGGTAGTACACTCATAAAATTGGTTGCAGACTACTCTAAATCATATGGTGAGTAACATCATAAGGTTTACATCAAGTTAGCACTTAGTGGTTTTCAGTAAAATTGATCTGTTCACTCCATTGAGCTCAATGCATTTTGTGTTCAAGCTGAGTACTTAACTACTCGGGGTGATTTGGAGCTGTATAGATACTGCATGTAGAGTACTCAGTGCCATGGAATACTCAATTGCAAGCTGAATTCAAGAACCTACCTCATAACGTGTAGAGTGCAAAAGCCAATGACTTGCTTTAGTTCAGGGAACGCTTATGTTCCACATGTAGAAAGGGTGATGTTACTGAATGTAACTACTGGAGCATTGGTAGTACACTCATAAAATTGGTTGCAGACTACTCTAAATCATATGGTGAGTAAAATCAAAAGGTTTACATCAAGTTAGCACTTAGTGGTTTTCAGTAAAATTGAACTGTTCTCTCCATTGAGCTCAATGCATTTTGTGTTATGGCTCTGTAGATAACTACTTGGGGTGATTTGGAACTCTATAGATATTGCATGTATAGTACTCAGTGCTATGGGATACTCAATTGCTAGCTGAATTCAGGAACCTACCTCATAACGTTTAGAGTGCAAAAGCCAAAGACTTGCTTTAGTTCAGTAAACGCTAATGCTCCACAGTGTAGAAAGGATGATCTTACTCAATGTAACTTCTGGAGCATTGGTAGTACACTCATAAAATTGGTTGCAGACTACTCTAAATCATATGGTGAGTAAAATCATATGGTTTACATCAAGTTAGCACTTAGTGGTTTTCAGTAAAATTGAACTGTTCACTCCATTGAGCTCAATGGATTTTGTGTTAAAGCTGTGTACATAACTACTCAGGGTGATTTGGAGCTGTATAGATATTGCATGTAGTTTACTCAGTGCCATGGAATACTCAATTGCAAGCTGAATTCAAGAACCTACCTCATAACGTGTAGAGTGCAAAAGCCAATGACTTGCTTTAGTTCAGGGAACGGTTATGTTCCACATGTAGAATGGGTGATGTTACTGAATGTAACTACTGGAGCATTGGTAGTACACTCATAAAATTGGTTGCAGACTACTCTAAATCATATGGTGAGTAAAATCAAAAGGTTTACATCAAGTTAGCACTTAGTGGTTTTCAGTAAAATTGAACTGTTCTCTCCATTGAGCTCAATGCATTTTGTGTTATGGCTCTGTAGATAACTACTTGGGGTGATTTGGAACTGTATAGATATTGCATGTATAGTACTCAGTGCTATGGGATACTCAATTGCTAGCTGAATTCAGGAACCTACCTCATAACGTTTAGAGTGCAAAAGCCAAAGGCTTGCTTTAGTTCAGTAAACGCTAATGCTCCACAGTGTAGAATGCGTGATGTTACTGAATGTAACTACTGGAGCATTGGTAGTACACTCATAAAATTGGTTGCAGACTACTCTAAATCATATGATGAGTAAAATCAAAAGGTTTAAATCAAGTTAGCACAGTAGTTTTCAGCAAAATTGAACTGTACACTCCTTTGAGCTCTATGCATTTTGTGTTAAGGCTCTGTACATAACTACTTGGGGTGATTTAGAAATGTATAGATATTGCATGTAGAGTACTCAGTGCTATGGGATACTCAATTGCTAGCTGAATTCAGGAACCTACCTCATAACGTTTAGAGTGCAACAGCGAATGACTTGTTTTAGTTCAGTAAACGCTAATGTTCCTCAGCGTAGAAAGAATGATGTTACTGAATGTAACTTCTGGAGCATTGGTAGTACACTCATAAAATTGGTTGCAGACTACTCTAAATCATATGGTGAGTAACATCATAAGGTTTACATCAAGTTAGCACTTAGTGGTTTTCAGTAAAATTGATCTGTTCACTCCATTGAGCTCAATGCATTTTGTGTTCAAGCTGAGTACTTAACTACTCGGGGTGATTTGGAGCTGTATAGATACTGCATGTAGAGTACTCAGTGCCATGGAATACTCAATTGCAAGCTGAATTCAAGAACCTACCTCATAACGTGTAGAGTGCAAAAGCCAATGACTTGCTTTAGTTCAGGGAACGCTTATGTTCCACATGTAGAAAGGGTGATGTTACTGAATGTAACTACTGGAGCATTGGTAGTACACTCATAAAATTGGTTGCAGACTACTCTAAATCATATGGTGAGTAAAATCAAAAGGTTTACATCAAGTTAGCACTTAGTGGTTTTCAGTAAAATTGAACTGTTCTCTCCATTGAGCTCAATGCATTTTGTGTTATGGCTCTGTAGATAACTACTTGGGGTGATTTGGAACTCTATAGATATTGCATGTATAGTACTCAGTGCTATGGGATACTCAATTGCTAGCTGAATTCAGGAACCTACCTCATAACGTTTAGAGTGCAAAAGCCAAAGACTTGCTTTAGTTCAGTAAACGCTAATGCTCCACAGTGTAGAAAGGATGATCTTACTCAATGTAACTTCTGGAGCATTGGTAGTACACTCATAAAATTGGTTGCAGACTACTCTAAATCATATGGTGAGTAAAATCATATGGTTTACATCAAGTTAGCACTTAGTGGTTTTCAGTAAAATTGAACTGTTCACTCCATTGAGCTCAATGGATTTTGTGTTAAAGCTGTGTACATAACTACTCAGGGTGATTTGGAGCTGTATAGATATTGCATGTAGTTTACTCAGTGCCATGGAATACTCAATTGCAAGCTGAATTCAAGAACCTACCTCATAACGTGTAGAGTGCAAAAGCCAATGACTTGCTTTAGTTCAGGGAACGGTTATGTTCCACATGTAGAATGGGTGATGTTACTGAATGTAACTACTGGAGCATTGGTAGTACACTCATAAAATTGGTTGCAGACTACTCTAAATCATATGGTGAGTAAAATCAAAAGGTTTACATCAAGTTAGCACTTAGTGGTTTTCAGTAAAATTGAACTGTTCTCTCCATTGAGCTCAATGCATTTTGTGTTATGGCTCTGTAGATAACTACTTGGGGTGATTTGGAACTGTATAGATATTGCATGTATAGTACTCAGTGCTATGGGATACTCAATTGCTAGCTGAATTCAGGAACCTACCTCATAACGTTTAGAGTGCAAAAGCCAAAGACTTGCTTTAGTTCAGTAAACGCTAATGCTCCACAGTGTAGAAAGGATGATCTTACTCAATGTAACTTCTGGAGCATTGCTAGTACACTCATAAAATTGGTTGCAGACTACTCTAAATCATATGGTGAGTAAAATCATATGGTTTACATCAAGTTAGCACTTAGTTGTTTTCAGTAAAATTGAACTGTTCACTCCATTGAGCTCAATGCATTTTGTGTTAAAGCTGTGTACATAACTACTCGGGGTGATTTGGAGCTGTATAGATATTGCATGTAGAGTACTCAGTGCCGTGGAATACTCAATTGCAAGCTGAATTCAAGAACCTACCTCATAACGTGTAGAGTGCAAAAGCCAATGACTTGCTTTAGTTCAGGAAACGCTTATGTTCCACATGTAGAAAGGGTGATGTTACTGAATGTAACTACTGGAGCATTGGTAGTACACTCATAAAATTGGTTGCAGACTACTCTAAATCATATGGTGAGTAAAATCAAAAGGTTTACATCAAGTTAGCACTTAGTAGTTTACAGTAAAATTGAACTGTTCACTCCATTGAGCTCTATGCATTTTGTGTTAAGGCTCTGTACATAGCTACTTGGGGTGATTTAGAACTGTATAGATATTGCATGTAGAGTACTCAGTGCTATGGGATACTCAATTGCTAGCTGAATTCAGGAACCTATCTCATAACGTTTAGATTGCAACAGCGAATGACTTGTTTTAGTTCAGTAAACGCTAATGTTCCACAGCGTAGAAAGAATGATGTTACTGAATGTAACTTCTGTAGCATTGGCAGTACACTCATAAAATTGGTTGCAGACTACTCAAAATCATATGATGAGTAAAATCATAAGGTTTACATCAAGTTAGCACTTAGTGGTTTTCAGTAAAATTGATCTGTTCACTCCATTGAGCTCAATGCATTTTGTGTTAAAGCTGAGTACATAACTACTCGGGGTGATTTGGAGCTGTATAGATACTGCATGTAGAGTACTCAGTGCCATGGAATACTCAATTGCAAGCTGAATTCAAGAACCTACCTCATAATGTGTAGAGTGCAAAAGCCAATGACTTGCTTTAGTTCAGGGAACGCTTATGTTCCACATGTAGAAAGGGTGATGTTACTGAATGTAACTACTGGAGCATTGGTAGTACACTCATAAAATTGGTTGCAGACTACTCTAAATCATATGGTGAGTAAAATCAAAAGGTTTACATCAAGTTAGCACTGAGTGGTTTTCAGTAAAATTGAACTGTTCTCTCCATTGAGCTCAATGCATTTTGTGTTATGGCACTGTAGATAACTACTTGGGGTCATTTGGAACTGTATAGATATTGCATGTATAGTACTCAGTGCTATGGGATACTCAATTGCTAGCTGAATTCAGGAACCTACCTCATAACGTTTAGAGTGCAAAAGCCAAAGACTTGTTTTAGTTCAGTAAACGCTAATGCTCCACAGTGTAGAAAGGATGATCTTACTCAATGTAACTTCTGGAGCATTGGTAGTACACTCATAAAATTGGTTGCAGACTACTCTAAATCATATGGTCAGTAAAATCATATGGTTTACATCAAGTTAGCACTTAGTGGTTTTCAGTAAAATTGAACTGTTCACTCCATTGAGCTCAAAGCATTTTTGTGTTAAAGCTGTGTACATAACTACTCGGGGTGATTTGGAGCTGTATATATATTGCATGTAGAGTACTCAGTGCCGTGGAATACTCAATTGCAAGCTGAATTCAAGAACCTACCTCATAACGTGTAGAGTGCAAAAGCCAATGACTTGCTTTAGTTCAGGAAACGCTTATGTTCCACATGTAGAAAGGGTGATGTTACTGAATGTAACTAATGGAGCATTGGTAGTACACTCATAAAATTGGTTGCAGACTACTCTAAATCATATGGTGAGTAAAATCATAAGGTTTACATCAAGTTAGCACTTAGTGGTTTTCAGTAAAATTGAACTGTTCACTCCATTGAGCTCAATGCATTTTGTGTTAAAGCTGTGTACATAACTACTCGGGGTGATTTGGAGCTGTATAGATATTGCATGTAGAGTACTCAGTGCCATGGAATACTCAATTGCAAGCTGAATTCAAGAACCTACCTCATAACGTGTAGAGTGCAAAATCCAATGACTTGCTTTTGTTCAGGAAACGCTTATGTTCCACATGTAGAAAGGGTGATGTTACTGAGAGTAACTACTGGAGCATTGGTAGTACACTCATAAAATTGGTTGCAGACTACTCTAAATCATATGGTGAGTAAAATCATAAGGTTTACATCAAGTTAGCACTTAGTGGTTTTCAGTAAAATTGAACTGATCACTCCATTGAGCTCAATGCATTTTGTGTTATGGCTCTGTAGATAACTACTTGGGGTGATTTGGAACTGTATAGATATTGCATGTAGAGTACTCAGTGCGATGGGATACTCAATTGCTAGCTGAATTCAGGAACCTACCTCATAACGTGTAGAGTGCAAAAGCCAATGACTTGCTTTAGTTCAGGAAACGCGTATGTTCCACATGTAGAAAGGGTGATGTTACTGAGAGTAACTACTGGAGCATTGGTAGTACACTCATAAAATTGGTTGCAGACTACTCTAAATCATATGGTCAGTAAAATCATAAGGTTTACATCAAGTTAGCACTTAGTGGTTTTCAGTAAAATTGAACTGTTCACTCCATTGAGCTCAATGCATTTTGTGTTATGGCTCTGTAGATAACTACTTGGGGTGATTTGGAACTGTATAGATATTGCATGTATAGTACTCAGTGCTATGGGATACTCAATTGCTAGCTGAATTCAGGAACCTACCTCATAACGTTTAGAGTGCAACAGCTAATGACTTGTTTTAGTTCAGTAAATGCTAATGTTCCACAGCGGAGAAAGAATGTTGTCACTGAATGTAACTTCTGGAGCATTGGTAGTACAGTCATAAAATTGGTTGCAGACTACTATAAATCATATGGTGAGTAAAATCATAAGGTTTACATCAAGTTAGCACTTAGTGGTTTTCAGTAAAATTGAACTGTTCACTCCATTGAGCTCAATGCATTTTGTGTTAAAGCTGTGTACATAACTACTCGGGGTGATTTGGAGCTGTATAGATATTGCATGTAGAGTACTCAGTGCCATGGAATACTCAATTGCAAGCTGAATTCAAGAAACTACCTCATAACGTGTAGAGTGCAAAAGCCAATGACTTGCTTTAGTTCAGGAAACGCTTATGTTCCACATGTAGAAAGGGTGATGTTACTGAGAGTAACTACTGGAGCATTGGTAGTACACTCATAAAATTGGTTGCTGACTACTCTAAATCATATGGTGAGTAAAATCATAAGGTTTACATCAAGTTAGCACTTAGTGGTTTTCAGTAAAATTGAACTGTTCACTCCATTGAGCTCAATGCATTTTGTGTTATGGCTCTGTAGATAACTATTTGGGGTGATTTGGAACTGTATAGATATTGCATGTATAGAACTCAGTGCTATGGGATACTCAATTGCTAGCTGAATTCAGGAACCTACCTCATAACATTTAGAGTGCAACAGCTAATGACTTGTTTTAGTTCAGTAAATGCTAATGTTCCACAGCGGAGAAAGAATGTTGTCACTGAATGTAACTTCTGGAGTATTGGTAGTACAGTCATAAAATTGGTTGCAGACTACTCTAAATCATATGGTGAGTAAAATCAAAAGGTTTAAATCAAGTTAGCACAGTAGTTTTCAGCAAAATTGAACTGTACACTGCGTTGAGCTCAATGCATTTTGTGTTATGGCTCTGTAGATAAATACATGGGGTGATCTGGAACTGTATAGATATTGCATGTAGAGTACTCAGTGCTATGGGATACTCAATTGCTAGCTGAATTCAGGAACCTACCTCATAACGTTTAGAGTGCAACAGCTAATGACTTGTTTTAGTTCAGTAAATGCTAATGTTCCACAGCGGAGAAAGAATGTTGTCACTGAATGTAACTTCTGGAGCATTGGTAGTACAGTCATAAAATTGGTTGCAGACTACTCTAAATCATATGGTGAGTAAAATCATAAGGTTTACATCAAGTTAGCACTTAGTGGTTTTCAGTAAAATTGAACTGTTCACTCCATTGAGCTCAATGCATTTTGTGTTAAAGCTGTGTACATAACTACTCGGGGTGATTTGGAGCTGTATAGATATTGCATGTAGAGTACTCAGTGCCATGGAATACTCAATTGCAAGCTGAATTCAAGAACCTACCTCATAACGTGTAGAGTGCAAAATCCAATGACTTGCTTTAGTTCAGGAAACGCTTATGTTCCACATGTAGAAAGGGTGATGTTACTGAGAGTAACTACTGGAGCATTGGTAGTACACTCATAAAATTGGTTGCAGACTACTCTAAATCATATGGTGAGTAAAATCATAAGGTTTACATCAAGTTAGCACTTAGTGGTTTTCAGTAAAATTGAACTGTTCACTCCATTGAGCTCAATGCATTTTGTGTTATGGCTCTGTAGATAACTACTTGGGGTGATTTGGAACTGTATAGATATTGCATGTAGAGTACTCAGTGCGATGGGATACTCAATTGCTAGCTGAATTCAGGAACCTACCTCATAACGTGTAGAGTGCAAAAGCCAATGACTTAGTTCAGGAAACGCATATGTTCCACATGTAGAAAGGGTGATGTTACTGAATGTAACTACTGGAGCATTGGTAGTACACTCATAAAATTGGTTGCAGACTACTGTAAATCATATGGTGAGTAAAATCATAAGGTTTACATCAAGTTAGCACTTAGTGGTTTTCAGTAAAATTGAACTGTTCACTCCATTGAGCTCAATGCATTTTGTGTTAAAGCTGTGTACATAACTACTCGGGGTGATTTGGAGCTGTATAGATATTGCATGTAGAGTACTCAGTGCCATGGAATACTCAATTGCAAGCTGAATTCAAGAACCTACCTCATAACCTGTAGAGTGCAAAAGCCAATGACTTGCTTTAGTTCAGGGAACGCTTATGTTCCACATGTAGAAATGGTGATGTTACTGAATGTAACTACTGGAGCATTGGTAGTACACTCATAAAATTGGTTGCAGACTACTCTAAATCATATGGTGAGTAAAATCAAAAGGTTTACATCAAGTTAGCACTTAGTGGTTTTCAGTAAAATTGAACTGTTCTCTCCATTGAGCTCAATGCATTTTGTGTTATGGCTCTGTAGATAACTACTTGGGGTGATTTGGAACTGTATAGATATTGCATGTATAGTACTCAGTGCTATGGGATACTCAATTGCTAGCTGAATTCAGGAACCTACCTCATAACGTTTAGAGAGCAAAAGCCAAAGACTTGCTTTAGTTCAGTAAACGCTAATGGTCCACAGTGTAGAAAGGATGATCTTACTCAATGTAACTTCTGGAGCATTGGTAGTACACTCATAAAATTGGTTGCAGACTACCCTAAATCATATGGTCAGTAAAATCATATGGTTTACATCAAGTTAGCACTTAGTGGTTTTCAGTAAAATTGAACTGTTCACTCCATTGAGCTCAATGCATTTTGTGTTAAAGCTGTGTACATAACTACTCGGGGTGATTTGGAGCTGTATAGATATTGCATGTAGAGTACTCAGTGCCGTGGAATACTCAATTGCAAGCTGAATTCAAGAACCTACCTCATAACGTGTAGAGTGCAAAAGCCAATGACTTGCTTTAGTTCAGGAAACGCTTATGTTCCACATGTAGAAAGGGTGATGTTACTGAATGTAACTAATGGAGCATTGGTAGTACACTCATAAAATTGGTTGCAGACTACTCTAAATCATATGGTGAGTAAAATCATAAGGTTTACATCAAGTTAGCACTTAGTGGTTTTCAGTAAAATTGAACTGTTCACTCCATTGAGCTCAATGCATTTTGTGTTAAAACTGTGTACATAACTACTCGGGGTGATTTGGAGCTGTATAGATATTGCATGTAGAGTACTCAGTGCGATGGGATACTCAATTGCTAGCTGAATTCAGGAACCTACCTCATAACGTGTAGAGTGCAAAAGCCAATGACTTGCTTTAGTTCAGGAAACGCGTATGTTCCACATGTAGAAAGGGTGATGTTACTGAGAGTAACTACTGGAACATTGGTAGTACACTCATAAAATTGGTTGCAGACTACTCTAAATCATATGGTGAGTAAAATCATAAGGTTTACATCAAGTTAGCACTTAGTGGTTTTCAGTAAAATTGAACTGTTCACTCCATTGAGCTCAATGCATTTTGTGTTATGGCTCTGTAGATAACTACTTGGGGTGATTTGGAACTGTATAGATATTGCATGTATAGTACTCAGTGCTATGGGATACTCAATTGCTAGCTGAATTCAGGAACCTACCTCATAACGTTTAGAGTGCAACAGCTAATGACTTGCTTTAGTTCAGGAAACGCTTATGTTCCACATGTAGAAAGGGTGATGTTACTGAGAGTAACTACTGGAGCATTGGTAGTACACTCATAAAATTGGTTGCAGACTACTCTAAATCATATGGTGAGTAAAATCATAAGGTTTACATCAAGTTAGCACTTAGTGGTTTTCAGTAAAATTGAACTGTTCACTCCATTGAGCTCAATGCATTTTGTGTTATGGCTCTGTAGATAACTACTTGGGGTGATTTGGAACTGTATAGATATTGCATGTAGAGTACTCAGTGCGATGGGATACTCAATTGCTAGCTGAATTCAGGAACCTACCTCATAACGTGTAGAGTGCAAAAGCCAATGACTTAGTTCAGGAAACGCATATGTTCCACATGTAGAAAGGGTGATGTTACTGAATGTAACTACTGGAGCATTGGTAGTACACTCATAAAATTGGTTGCAGACTACTGTAAATCATATGGTGAGTAAAATCATAAGGTTTACATCAAGTTAGCACTTAGTGGTTTTCAGTAAAATTGAACTGTTCACTCCATTGAGCTCAATGCATTTTGTGTTAAAGCTGTGTACATAACTACTCGGGGTGATTTGGAGCTGTATAGATATTGCATGTAGAGTACTCAGTGCCATGGAATACTCAATTGCAAGCTGAATTCAAGAACCTACCTCATAACGTGTAGAGTGCAAAAGCCAATGACTTGCTTTAGTTCAGGGAACGCTTATGTTCCACATGTAGAAATGGTGATGTTACTGAATGTAACTACTGGAGCATTGGTAGTACACTCATAAAATTGGTTGCAGACTACTCTAAATCATATGGTGAGTAAAATCAAAAGGTTTACATCAAGTTAGCACTTAGTGGTTTTCAGTAAAATTGAACTGTTCTCTCCATTGAGCTCAATGCATTTTGTGTTATGGCTCTGTAGATAACTACTTGGGGTGATTTGGAACTGTATAGATATTGCATGTATAGTACTCAGTGCTATGGGATACTCAATTGATAGCTGAATTCAGGAACCTACCTCATAACGTTTAGAGTGCAAAAGCCAAAGACTTGCTTTAGTTCAGTAAACGCTAATGGTCCACAGTGTAGAAAGGATGATCTTACTCAATGTAACTTCTGGAGCATTGGTAGTACACTCATAAAATTGGTTGCAGACTACCCTAAATCATATGGTCAGTAAAATCATATGGTTTACATCAAGTAAGCACTTAGTGGTTTTCAGTAAAATTGAACTGATCACTCCATTGAGCTCAATGCATTTTGTGTTAAAGCTGTGTACATAACTACTCGGGGTGATTTGGAGCTGTATAGATATTGCATGTAGAGTACTCAGTGCCGTGGAATACTCAATTGCAAGCTGAATTCAAGAACCTACCTCATAACGTGTAGAGTGCAAAAGCCAATGACTTGCTTTAGTTCAGGAAACGCTTATGTTCCACATGTAGAAAGGGTGATGTTACTGAATGTAACTACTGGAGCATTGGTAGTACACTCATAAAATTGGTTGCAGACCACTCTAAATCATATGGTGAGTAAAATCATAAGGTTTACATCAAGTTAGCACTTAGTGGTTTTCAGTAAAATTGAACTGTTCACTCCATTGAGCAATGCATTTTGTGTTAAAGCTGTGTACATATCTACTCGGGGTGATTTGGAGCTGTATAGATATTGCATGTAGAGTAGTCAGTGCCATGGAATACTCAATTGCAAGCTGAATTCAAGAACCTATCTCATAACGTGTAGAGTGCAAAAGCCAATGACAAGCTTTAGTTCAGGAAACGTTTATGTTCCACATGTAGAAAGGGTGATGTTACTGAATGTAACTACTGGAGCATTGGTAGTACACTCATAAAATTGGTTGCAGACTACTCTAAATCATATGGTGAGTAAAATCATAATGTTTACATCAAGTTAGCACTTAGTGGTTTTCAGTAAAATTGAACTGTTCACTCCATTGAGCTCAATGCATTTTGTGTTAAAGCTGTGTACATAACTACTCGGGGTGATTTGGAGCTGTATAGATATTGCATGTAGAGTACTCAGTGCCGTGGAATACTCAATTGCAAGCTGAATTCAAGAACCTACCTCATAACGTGTAGAGTGCAAAAGTCAATGACTTGCTTTAGTTCAGGAAACGCTTATGTTCCACATGTAGAAAGGGTGATGTTACTGAATGTAACTACTGGAGCATTGGTAGTACACTCATAAAATTGGTTGCAGACTACTCTAAATCATATGGTGAGTAAAATCATTAGGTTTACATCAAGTTAGCACTTAGTGGTTTTCAGTAAAATTGAACTGTTCACTCCATTGAGCAATGCATTTTTTGTTAAAGCTGTGTACATAACTACTCGGGGTGATTTGGAGCTGTAGAGATATTGCATGTAGAGTACTCAGTGCCATGGAATACTCAATTGCAAGCTGAATTCAAGAACCTACCTCATAACGTGTAGAGTGCAAAAGCCAATGACTTGCTTTAGTTCAGGAAACACTTATGTTCCACATGTAGAAAGGGTGATGTTACTGAGAGTAACTACTGGAGCATTGGTAGTACACTCATAAAATTGGTTGCAGACTACTCTAAATCATATGGTGAGTAAAATCATAAGGTTTACATCAAGTTAGCACTTAGTGGTTTTCAGTAAAATTGAACTGTTCACTCCATTGAGCTCAATGCATTTTGTGTTAAAGCTGTGTACATAACTACTCGGGGTGATTTGGAGCTGTATAGATATTGCATGTCGAGTACTCAGTGCCATGGAATACTCAATTGCAAGCTGAATTCAAGAACCTACCTCATAACGTGTAGAGTGCAAAAGCCAATGACTTGCTTTAGTTCAGGAAACGCTTATGTTCCACATGTAGAAAGGGTGATGTTACTGAGAGTAACTACTGGAGCATTGGTAGTACACTCATAGAATTGGTTGCAGACTACTCTAAATCATATGGTGAGTAAAATCAAAAGGTTTACATCAAGTTAGCACTTAGTGGTTTTCAGTAAAATTGAACTGTTCTCTCCATTGAGCTCAATGCATTTTGTGTTATGGCTCTGTAGATAACTACTTGGGGTGATTTGGAACTGTATAGATATTGCATGTATAGTACTCAGTGCTATGGGATACTCAATTGATAGCTGAATTCAGGAACCTACCTCATAACGTTTAGAGTGCAAAAGCCAAAGACTTGCTTTAGTTCAGTAAACGCTAATGGTCCACAGTGTAGAAAGGATGATCTTACTCAATGTAACTTCTGGAGCATTGGTAGTACACTCATAAAATTGGTTGCAGACTACCCTAAATCATATGGTCAGTAAAATCATATGGTTTACATCAAGTAAGCACTTAGTGGTTTTCAGTAAAATTGAACTGATCACTCCATTGAGCTCAATGCATTTTGTGTTAAAGCTGTGTACATAACTACTCGGGGTGATTTGGAGCTGTATAGATATTGCATGTAGAGTACTCAGTGCCGTGGAATACTCAATTGCAAGCTGAATTCAAGAACCTACCTCATAACGTGTAGAGTGCAAAAGCCAATGACTTGCTTTAGTTCAGGAAACGCTTATGTTCCACATGTAGAAAGGGTGATGTTACTGAATGTAACTACTGGAGCATTGGTAGTACACTCATAAAATTGGTTGCAGACCACTCTAAATCATATGGTGAGTAAAATCATAAGGTTTACATCAAGTTAGCACTTAGTGGTTTTCAGTAAAATTGAACTGTTCACTCCATTGAGCAATGCATTTTGTGTTAAAGCTGTGTACATATCTACTCGGGGTGATTTGGAGCTGTATAGATATTGCATGTAGAGTAGTCAGTGCCATGGAATACTCAATTGCAAGCTGAATTCAAGAACCTATCTCATAACGTGTAGAGTGCAAAAGCCAATGACAAGCTTTAGTTCAGGAAACGTTTAAGTTCCACATGTAGAAAGGGTGATGTTACTGAATGTAACTACTGGAGCATTGGTAGTACACTCATAAAATTGGTTGCAGACTACTCTAAATCATATGGTGAGTAAAATCATAATGTTTACATCAAGTTAGCACTTAGTGGTTTTCAGTAAAATTGAACTGTTCACTCCATTGAGCTCAATGCATTTTGTGTTAAAGCTGTGTACATAACTACTCGGGGTGATTTGGAGCTGTATAGATATTGCATGTAGAGTACTCAGTGCCGTGGAATACTCAATTGCAAGCTGAATTCAAGAACCTACCTCATAACGTGTAGAGTGCAAAAGTCAATGACTTGCTTTAGTTCAGGAAACGCTTATGTTCCACATGTAGAAAGGGTGATGTTACTGAATGTAACTACTGGAGCATTGGTAGTACACTCATAAAATTGGTTGCAGACTACTCTAAATCATATGGTGAGTAAAATCATTAGGTTTACATCAAGTTAGCACTTAGTGGTTTTCAGTAAAATTGAACTGTTCACTCCATTGAGCAATGCATTTTTTGTTAAAGCTGTGTACATAACTACTCGGGGTGATTTGGAGCTGTAGAGATATTGCATGTAGAGTACTCAGTGCCATGGAATACTCAATTGCAAGCTGAATTCAAGAACCTACCTCATAACGTGTAGAGTGCAAAAGCCAATGACTTGCTTTAGTTCAGGAAACACTTATGTTCCACATGTAGAAAGGGTGATGTTACTGAGAGTAACTACTGGAGCATTGGTAGTACACTCATAAAATTGGTTGCAGACTACTCTAAATCATATGGTGAGTAAAATCATAAGGTTTACATCAAGTTAGCACTTAGTGGTTTTCAGTAAAATTGAACTGTTCACTCCATTGAGCTCAATGCATTTTGTGTTAAAGCTGTGTACATAACTACTCGGGGTGATTTGGAGCTGTATAGATATTGCATGTCGAGTACTCAGTGCCATGGAATACTCAATTGCAAGCTGAATTCAAGAACCTACCTCATAACGTGTAGAGTGCAAAAGCCAATGACTTGCTTTAGTTCAGGAAACGCTTATGTTCCACATGTAGAAAGGGTGATGTTACTGAGAGTAACTACTGGAGCATTGGTAGTACACTCATAGAATTGGTTGCAGACTACTCTAAATTATATGGTGAGTAAAATCAAAAGGTTTAAATCAAGTTAGCACAGTAGTTTTCAGCAAAATTGAACTGTACACTGCGTTGAGCTCAATGCATTTTGTGTTATGGCTCTGTAGATAAATACATGGGGTGATCTGGAACTGTATAGATATTGCATGTAAAGTAGTCAGTGCTATGGAATATTCAATTGCAAGCTGAATTCAAGAACCTACCTCATAACGTTTAGAGTGCAAAATCCAAAGACTTGCTTTAGTTCAGTAAACGCTACTGCTCCACAGTGTAGAAAGGATGATCTTACTGAATGTAACTTCTGGAGCATTGGTAGTACACTCATAAAATTGGTTGCAGACTACTCTAAATCATATGGTGAGTAAAATCAAAAGGTTTACATCAAGTTAGCACATAGTAGTTTACAGTAAAATTGAACTGTTCTCTCCATTGAGCTCAATGCATTTTGTGTTAAAGCTGTGTACATAACTACTCGGGGTGATTTGGAGCTGTATAGATATTGCATGTAGAGTACTCAGTGCCGTGGAATACTCAATTGCAAGCTGAATTCAAGAACCTACCTCATAACGTGTAGAGTGCAAAAGCCAATGACTTGCTTTAGTTCAGGAAACGCTCATGTTCCACATGTAGAAAGGGTGATGTTACTGAATGTAACTACTGGAGCATTGGTAGTACACTCATAAAATTGGTTGCAGACCACTCTAAATCATATGGTGAGTAAAATCATAAGGTTTACATCAAGTTAGCACTTAGTGGTTTTCAGTAAAATTGAACTGTTCACTCCATTGAGCTCAATGCATTTTGTGTTAAGGCTCTGTACATAACTACTTGGGGTGATTTAGAACTGTATAGATATTGCATGTAGAGTACTCAGTGCTATGGGATACACAATTGCTAGCTGAATTCAGGAACCTACCACATCACGTGTAGAGTGCAAAAGCCAATGACTTGCTTTAGTTCAGGAAACGCTTATGTTCCACATGTAGAAAGGGTGATTTTACTGAATGTAACTACTGGATCATTGGTAGTACACTCATAAAATTGGTTGCAGACTACTCTAAATCATATGGTGAGTAAAATCATAAGGTTTACATCAAGTTAGCACTTAGTGGTTTTCAGTAAAATTGAACTGTTCACTCCATTGAGCAATGCATTTTGTGTTAAAGCTGTGTACATATCTACTCGGGGTGATTTGGAGCTGTATAGATATTGCATGTAGAGTACTCAGTGCCATGGAATACTCAATTGCAAGCTGAATTCAAGAACCTATCTCATAACGTGTAGAGTGCAAAAGCCAATGACAAGCTTTAGTTCAGGAAACGTTTATGTTCCACATGTAGAAAGGGTGATGTTACTGAATGTAACTACTGGAGCATTGGTAGTACACTCATAAAATTGGTTGCAGACTACTCTAAATCATATGGTGAGTAAAATCATAAGGTTTACACCAAGTTAGCACTTAGTGGTTTTCAGTAAAATTGAACTGTTCACTCCATTGAGCTCAATGCATTTTGTGTTAAAGCTGTGTACATAACTACTCGGGGTGATTTGGAGCTGTATACATATTGCATGTAGAGTACTCAGTGCCGTGGAATACTCAATTGCAAGCTGAATTCAAGAACCTACCTCATAACGTGTAGAGTGCAAAAGTCAATGACTTGCTTTAGTTCAGGAAACGCTTATGTTCCACATGTAGAAAGGGTGATGTTACTGAATGTAACTACTGGAGCATTGGTACTACACTCATAAAATTGGTTGCAGACCACTCTAAATCATATGGTGAGTAAAATCATAAGGTTTACATCAAGTTAGCACTTAGTGGTTTTCAGTAAAATTGAACCGTTCACTCCATTGAGCTCAATGCATTTTGTGTTAAGGCTCTGTACATAACTACTTGGGGTGATTTAGAACTGTATAGATATTGCATGTAGAGTACTCAGTGCTATGGGATACACAATTGCTAGCTGAATTCAGGAACCTACCTCATAACGTGCAGAGTGCAAAAGCCAATGACCTGCTTTAGTTCAGGAAACGCTTATGTTCCACATGTAGAAAGGGTGATTTTACTGAATGTAACTACTGGAGCATTGGTAGTACACTCATAAAATTGGTTGCAGACTACTCTAAATCATATGGTGAGTAAAATCAAAAGGTTTACATCAAGTTAGCACATAGTAGTTTACAGTAAAATTGAACTGTTCTCTCCATTGAGCTCAATGCATTTTGTGTTAAAGCTGTGTACATAACTACTCGGGGTGATTTGGAGCTGTATAGATATTGCATGTAGAGTACTCAGTGCCGTGGAATACTCAATTGCAAGCTGAATTCAAGAACGTACCTCATAACGTGTAGAGTGCAAAAGCCAATGACTTGCTTTAGTTCAGGAAACGCTTATGTTCCACATGTAGAAAGGGTGATGTTACTGAATGTAACTACTGGAGCATTGGTAGTACACTCATAGAATTGGTTGCAGACTACTCTAAATCATATGGTGAGTAAAATCAAAAGGTTTAAATCAAGTTAGCACAGTAGTTTTCAGCAAAATTGAACTGTACACTGCGTTGAGCTCAATGCATTTTGTGTTATGGCTCTGTAGATAAATACATGGGGTGATCTGGAACTGTATAGATATTGCATGTAAAGTAGTCAGTGCTATGGAATATTCAATTGGAAGCTGAATTCAAGAACCTACCTCATAACGTTTACAGTGCAAAATCCAAAGACTTGCTTTAGTTCAGTAAACGCTACTGCTCCACAGTGTAGAAAGGATGATCTTACTGAATGTAACTTCTGGAGCATTGGTAGTACACTCATAAAATTGGTTGCAGACTACTCTAAATCATATGGTGAGTAAAATCAAAAGGTTTACATCAAGTTAGCACATAGTAGTTTACAGTAAAATTGAACTGTTCTCTCCATTGAGCTCAATGCATTTTGTGTTAAAGCTGTGTACATAACTACTCGGGGTGATTTGGAGCTGTATAGATATTGCATGTAGAGTACTCAGTGCCGTGGAATACTCAATTGCAAGCTGAATTCAAGAACCTACCTCATAACGTGTAGAGTGCAAAAGCCAATGACTTGCTTTAGTTCAGGAAACGCTCATGTTCCACATGTAGAAAGGGTGATGTTACTGAATGTAACTACTGGAGCATTGGTAGTACACTCATAAAATTGGTTGCAGACCACTCTAAATCATATGGTGAGTAAAATCATAAGGTTTACATCAAGTTAGCACTTAGTGGTTTTCAGTAAAATTGAACTGTTCACTCCATTGAGCTCAATGCATTTTGTGTTAAGGCTCTGTACATAACTACTTGGGGTGATTTAGAACTGTATAGATATTGCATGTAGAGTACTCAGTGCTATGGGATACACAATTGCTAGCTGAATTCAGGAACCTACCTCATCACGTGTAGAGTGCAAAAGCCAATGACTTGCTTTAGTTCAGGAAACGCTTATGTTCCACATGTAGAAAGGGTGATTTTACTGAATGTAACTACTGGATCATTGGTAGTACACTCATAAAATTGGTTGCAGACTACTCTAAATCATATGGTGAGTAAAATCATAAGGTTTACATCAAGTTAGCACTTAGTGGTTTTCAGTAAAATTGAACTGTTCACTCCATTGAGCAATGCATTTTGTGTTAAAGCTGTGTACATATCTACTCGGGGTGATTTGGAGCTGTATAGATATTGCATGTAGAGTACTCAGTGCCATGGAATACTCAATTGCAAGCTGAATTCAAGAACCTATCTCATAACGTGTAGAGTGCAAAAGCCAATGACAAGCTTTAGTTCAGGAAACGTTTATGTTCCACATGTAGAAAGGGTGATGTTACTGAATGTAACTACTGGAGCATTGGTAGTACACTCATAAAATTGGTTGCAGACTACTCTAAATCATATGGTGAGTAAAATCATAAGGTTTACATCAAGTTAGCACTTAGTGGTTTTCAGTAAAATTGAACTGTTCACTCCATTGAGCTCAATGCATTTTGTGTTAAAGCTGTGTACATAACTACTCGGGGTGATTTGGAGCTGTATAGATATTGCATGTAGAGTACTCAGTGCCGTGGAATACTCAATTGCAAGCTGAATTCAAGAACCTACCTCATAACGTGTAGAGTGCAAAAGTCAATGACTTGCTTTAGTTCAGGAAACGCTTATGTTCCACATGTAGAAAGGGTGATGTTACTGAATGTAACTACTGGAGCATTGGTAGTACACTCATAAAATTGGTTGCAGACCACTCTAAATCATATGGTGAGTAAAATCATAAGGTTTACATCAAGTTAGCACTTAGTGGTTTTCAGTAAAATTGAACCGTTCACTCCATTGAGCTCAATGCATTTTGTGTTAAGGCTCTGTACATAACTACTTGGGGTGATTTAGAACTGTATAGATATTGCATGTAGAGTACTCAGTGCTATGGGATACACAATTGCTAGCTGAATTCAGGAACCTACCTCATAACGTGCAGAGTGCAAAAGCCAATGACCTGCTTTAGTTCAGGAAACGCTTATGTTCCACATGTAGAAAGGGTGATTTTACTGAATGTAACTACTGGAGCATTGGTAGTACACTCATAAAATTGGTTGCAGACTACTCTAAATCATATGGTGAGTAAAATCAAAAGGTTTACATCAAGTTAGCACATAGTAGTTTACAGTAAAATTGAACTGTTCTCTCCATTGAGCTCAATGCATTTTGTGTTAAAGCTGTGTACATAACTACTCGGGGTGATTTGGAGCTGTATAGATATTGCATGTAGAGTACTCAGTGCCGTGGAATACTCAATTGCAAGCTGAATTCAAGAACCTACCTCATAACGTGTAGAGTGCAAAAGCCAATGACTTGCTTTAGTTCAGGAAACGCTTATGTTCCACATGTAGAAAGGGTGATGTTACTGAATGTAACTACTGGAGCATTGGTAGTACACTCATAGAATTGGTTGCAGACTACTCTAAATCATATGGTGAGTAAAATCATAAGGTTTACATCAAGTTAGCACTCAGTGGTTTTCAGTAACATTGAACTGTTCACTCCATTGAGCTCAATGCATTTTGTGTTATGGCTCTGTAGATAACTACTTGGGGTGATTTGGAACTGTATAGATATTGCATGTAGAGTACTCAGTGCTATGGAATACTCAACTGCAAGCTGAATTCAAGAACCTACCTCATAACGTTTAGAGTGCAACAGCGAATGACTTGTTTTAGTTCATAAACGCTAATGTTCCACAGCGTAGAAAGAATGATGTTGCTGAATGTAACTTCTGGAGCATTGGTAGTACACTCATAAAATTGGTTGCAGACTACTCTAAATCATATGGTGAGTAAAATCATAAGGTTTACATCAAGTTAGCACTTAGTGGTTTTCAGTAAAATTGAACTGTTCACTCCTTTGAGCTCAATGCATTTTGTGTTATGGCTTTGTAGATAACTACTTGGGGTGATTTGGAACTGTATAGATATTGCATGTAGAGTACTCAGTACGATGGGATACTCAATTGCTAGCTGAATTCAGGAACATACCTCATAACGTGTAGAGTGCAAAAGCCAATGACTTGCTTTAGTTCAGGAAACGCATATGTTCCACATGTAGAAAGGGTGATGTTACTGAATGTAACTACTGGAGCATTGGTAGTACACTCATAAAATTGGTTGCAGACTACTCTAAATCATATGGTGAGTAAAATCATAAGGTTTACATCAAGTTAGCACTTAGTGGTTTTCAGTAAAATTGAACTGTTCACTCCATTGAGCTCAATGCATTTTGTGTTAAAGCTGTGTACATAACTACTCGTGGTGATTTGGAGCTGTATAGATATTGCTTGTAGAGTAGTCAGTGCCATGGAATACTCAATTGCAAGCTGAATTCAAGAACCTATCTCATAACGTGTAGAGTGCAAAACCAATGACTTGCTGTAGTTCAGGAAACGTTTATGTTCCACATGTAGAAAGGGAGATGTTACTGAATGTATCTACTGGAGCATTGGTAGTACACTCATTAAATTGGTTGCAGACAACTCTAAATCATATGGTGAGTAAAATCAAAAGGTTTACATCAAATTAGCACTTAGTGGTTTTCAGTAAAATTGAACTGTTCACTCCATTGAGCTCAATGCATTTTGTGTTATGGCTCTGTAGATAACTACTTGGGGTGAATTGGAAGTGTATAGATTTTGCATGTAGAGTACTCAGTGCTATGGGATACTCAATTGCTAGCTGAATTCAGGAACCTACTTCATAACGTGAAGAGTGCAAAAGCCAATGACTTGCTTTAGTTCAGGAAACGCTTATGTTCCACATGTAGAAAGGGTGATGTTACTGAATGTAACTACTGGAGCATTGGTAGTACACTCATAAAATTGGTTGCAGACTACTCTAAATGATATGGTGAGTAAAATCATAAGGTTTGCATCAAGTTAGCACTTAGTGGTTTTCAGTAAAATTGAACTGTTCACTCCATTGAGCTCAATGCATTTTGTGTTAAAGCTGAGTACATAACTACTCGGGGTGATTTGGAGCTGTATAGATATTGCATGTAGAGTACTCAGTGCCGTGCAATACTCAATTGCAAGCTGAATTCAAGAACCTACCTCATAACGTGTGGAGTGCAAAAGCCAATGACTTGCTTTAGTTCAGTAAACGCTAATGCTCCACAGTGTAGAAAGGGTGATGTTACTGAATGTAACTTCTGGAGCATTGGTAGTACCCTCATAAAATTGGTTGCAGACAACTCTAAATCATATGGTGAGTAAAATCAAAAGGTTTAAATCAAGTTAGCACAGTAGTTTTCAGCAAAGTTGAACTGTTCACTCCATTGAGCTCAATGCATTTTGTGTTATGGCTCTGTAGATAACTACTTGGGGTGATTTGGAACTGTATAGATATTGCATGTATAGTACTCAGTGCTATGGGATACTCAATTGCTAGCTGAATTCAGGAACCTACCTCATAAAGTTTAGAGTGCAACAGCTAATGACTTGTATTAGTTCAGTAAATGCTAATGTTCCACAGCGGAGAAAGAATGTTGTCACTGAATGTAACTTCTGGAGCATTGGTAGTACAGTCATAAAATTGGTTGCAGACTACTCTAAATCATATGGTGAGTAAAATCAAAAGGTTTAAATCAAGTTAGCACAGTAGTTTTCAGCAAAATTGAACTGTACACTGCGTTGAGCTCAATGCATTTTGTGTTATGGCTCTGTAGATAAATACATGGGGTGATCTGGAACGGTATAGATATTGCATGTAAAGTAGTCAGTGCTATGGAATATTCAATTGCAAGCTGAATTCAAGAACCTACCTCATAACGTTTAGAGTGCAACAGCTAATGAATTGTTTTAGTTCAGTAAATGCTAATGTTCCACAGCGGAGAAAGAATGTTGTCACTGAATGTAACTTCTGGAGTATTGGTAGTACACTCATAAAATTGGTTGCAGACTACTCTAAATCATTTGGTGAGTGAAATCAAAAGGTTTACATCAAGTTAGCACTTCGTTGTTTACAGTAAAATTGAACTGTTCACTCCATTGAGCTCAATGCATTTTGTGTTAAAGCTGTGTACATAACTACTCGGGGTGATTTGGAACTGGATAGATATTGCATGTAGAGTACTGAGTGCTATGGAATACTCAATTGCAAGCTGAATTCAAGAACCTACCTCATAATGTTTAGAGTGCAAACGCCAATGACTTGCTTTAGTTCAGTAAACGCTAATGCTCCACAGTGTAGAAAGGATGATCTTACTGAATGTAACTTCTGGAGCATTGGTAGTACACTCATAAAATTGGTTGCAGACTACTCTAAATCATATGGTGAGTAAAATCAAAAGGTTTACATCAAGTTAGCACATAGTAGTTTACAGTAAAATTGAACTGTTCTCTCCATTGAGCTCAATGCATTTTGTGTTATGGCTCGGTAGATAACTACTCGGGGTGATTTGGAACTGTATAGATATTGCATGTAGAGTACTCAGTGCTATGGGATACTCAATTGCTAGCTGAATTCAGGAACCTACCTCATAACGTTTAGAGTGCAACAGCGAATGACTTGTTTTAGTTCATAAACGCTAATGTTCCACAGCGTAGAAAGAATGATGTTGCTGAATGTAACTTCTGGAGCATTGGTAGTACACTCATAAAATTGGTTGCAGACTACTCTAAATCATATGGTGAGTAAAATCATAAGGTTTACATCAAGTTAGCACTTAGTGGTTTTCAGTAAAATTGAACTGTTCACTCCATTGAGCTCAATGCATTTTGTGTTTTGGCTCTGTAGATAACTACTTGGGGTGATTTGGAACTGTATAGATATTGCATGTAGAGTACTCAGTGCTATGGGATACTCAATTGCTAGCTGAATTCAGGAACCTACTTCATAACGTGTAGAGTGCAAAAGCCAATGACTTGCTTTAGTTCAGGAAACGCTTATGTTCCACATCTAGAAAGGGTGATGTTACTGAATGTAACTACTGGAGCATTGGTAGTACACTCATAAAATTGGTTGCAGACTACTCTAAATCATATGGTGAGTAAAATCATAAGGTTTGCATCAAGTTAGCTCTTAGTGGTTTTCAGTAAAATTGAACTGTTCACTCCATTGAGCTCAATGCATTTTGTGTTAAAGCTGTGTACATAACTACTCGGGGTGATTTGGAGCTGTATAGATATTGCATGTAGAGTACTCAGTGCCGTGCAATACTCAATTGCAAGCTGAATTCAAGAACCTACCTCATAACGTGTAGTGTGCAAAAGCCAATGACTTGCTTTAGTTCAGGAAACGTTTATGTTCCACATGTAGAAAGGGTGATGTTACTGAATGTAACTACTGGAGCATTGGTAGTACACTCATAAAATTGGTTGCAGACTACTCTAAATCATATGGTGAGTAAAATCATAAGGTTTACATCAAGTTAGCACTTAGTGGTTTTCAGTAAAATTGAACTGTTCACTCCATTGAGCTCAATGCATTTTGTGTTAAAGCTGTGTACATAACTACTCGGGGTGATTTGGAGCTGTATAGATATTGCATGTAGAGTACTCAGTGCCGTGGAATACTCAATTGCAAGCTGAATTCAAGAACCTACCTCATAACGTGTAGAGTGCAAAAGTCAATGACTTGCTTTAGTTCAGGAAACGCTTATGTTCCACATGTAGAAAGGGTGATGTTACTGAATGTAACTACTGGAGCATTGGTAGTACACTCATAGAATTGGTTGCAGACTACTCTAAATCATATGGTGAGTAAAATCATAAGGTTTACATCAAGTTAGCACTCAGTGGTTTTCAGTAACATTGAACTGTTCACTCCATTGAGCTCAATGCATTTTGTGTTATGGCTCTGTAGATAACTACTTGGGGTGATTTGGAACTGTATAGATATTGCATGTAGAGTACTCAGTGCTATGGAATACTCAACTGCAAGCTGAATTCAAGAACCTACCTCATAACGTTTAGAGTGCAACAGCGAATGACTTGTTTTAGTTCATAAACGCTAATGTTCCACAGCGTAGAAAGAATGATGTTGCTGAATGTAACTTCTGGAGCATTGGTAGTACACTCATAAAATTGGTTGCAGACTACTCTAAATCATATGGTGAGTAAAATCATAAGGTTTACATCAAGTTAGCACTTAGTGGTTTTCAGTAAAATTGAACTGTTCACTCCATTGAGCTCAATGCATTCTGTGTTATGGCTTTGTAGATAACTACTTGGGGTGATTTGGAACTGTATAGATATTGCATGTAGAGTACTCAGTACGATGGGATACTCAATTGCTAGCTGAATTCAGGAACCTACCTCATAACGTGTAGAGTGCAAAAGCCAATGACTTGCTTTAGTTCAGGAAACGCATATGTTCCACATGTAGAAAGGGTGATGTTACTGAATGTAACTACTGGAGCATTGGTAGTACACTCATAAAATTGGTTGCAGACTACTCTAAATCATATGGTGAGTAAAATCATAAGGTTTACATCAAGTTAGCACTTAGTGGTTTTCAGTAAAATTGAACTGTTCACTCCATTGACCTCAATGCATTTTGTGTTAAAGCTGTGTACATAACTACTCGTGGTGATTTGGAGCTGTATAGATATTGCTTGTAGAGTACTCAGTGCCATGGAATACTCAATTGCAAGCTGAATTCAAGAACCTATCTCATAACGTGTAGAGTGCAAAACCAATGACTTGCTGTAGTTCAGGAAACGTTTATGTTCCACATGTAGAAAGGGAGATGTTACTGAATGTATCTACTGGAGCATTGGTAGTACACTCATTAAATTGGTTGCAGACAACTCTAAATCATATGGTGAGTAAAATCAAAAGGTTTAGATCAAATTAGCACTTAGTGGTTTTCAGTAAAATTGAACTGTTCACTCCATTGAGCTCAATGCATTTTGTGTTATGGCTCTGTAGATAACTACTTGGGGTGAATTGGAAGTGTATAGATTTTGCATGTAGAGTACTCAGTGCTATGGGATACTCAATTGCTAGCTGAATTCAGGAACCTACCTCATAACGTTTAGAGTGCAACAGCTAATGACTTGTATTAGTTCAGTAAATGCTAATGTTCCACAGCGGAGAAAGAATGTTGTCACTGAATGTAACTTCTGGAGCATTGGTAGTACAGTCATAAAGTTGGTTGCAGACTACTCTAAATCATATGGTGAGTAAAATCAAAAGGTTTAAATCAAGTTAGCACAGTAGTTTTCAGCAAAATTGAACTGTACACTGCGTTGAGCTCAATGCATTTTGTGTTATGGCTCTGTAGATAAATACATGGGGTGATCTGGAACGGTATAGATATTGCATGTAAAGTAGTCAGTGCTATGGAATATTCAATTGCAAGCTGAATTCAAGAACCTACCTCATAACGATAAGAGTGCAACAGCTAATGAATTGTTTTAGTTCAGTAAATGCTAATGTTCCACAGCGGAGAAAGAATGTTGTCACTGAATGTAACTTCTGGAGTATTGGTAGTACACTCATAAAATTGGTTGCAGACTACTCTAAATCATTTGGTGAGTGAAATCAAAAGGTTTACATCAAGTTAGCACTTCGTTGTTTACAGTAAAATTGAACTGTTCACTCCATTGAGCTCAATGCATTTTGTGTTAAAGCTGTGTACATAACTACTCGGGGTGATTTGGAACTGGATAGATATTGCATGTAGAGTACTGAGTGCTATGGAATACTCAATTGCAAGCTGAATTCAAGAACCTACCTCATAATGTTTAGAGTGCAAACGCCAATGACTTGCTTTAGTTCAGTAAACGCTAATGCTCCACAGTGTAGAAAGGATGATCTTACTGAATGTAACTTCTGGAGCATTGGTAGTACACTCATAAAATTGGTTGCAGACTACTCTAAATCATATGGTGAGTAAAATCAAAAGGTTTACATCAAGTTAGCACATAGTAGTTTACAGTAAAATTGAACTGTTCTCTCCATTGAGCTCAATGCATTTTGTGTTATGGCTCGGTAGATAACTAGTCGGGGTGATTTGGAACTGTATAGATATTGCATGTAGAGTACTCAGTGCTATGGGATACTCAATTGCTAGCTGAATTCAGGAACCTACCTCATAACGTTTAGAGTGCAACAGCGAATGACTTGTTTTAGTTCATAAACGCTAATGTTCCACAGCGTAGAAAGAATGATGTTGCTGAATGTAACTTCTGGAGCATTGGTAGTACACTCATAAAATTGGTTGCAGACTACTCTAAATCATATGGTGAGTAAAATCATAAGGTTTACATCAAGTTAGCACTTAGTGGTTTTCAGTAAAATTGAACTGTTCACTCCATTGAGCTCAATGCATTTTGTGTTTTGGCTCTGTAGATAACTACTTGGGGTGATTTGGAACTGTATAGATATTGCATGTAGAGTACTCAGTGCTATGGGATACTCAATTGCTAGCTGAATTCAGGAACCTACTTCATAACGTGTAGAGTGCAAAAGCCAATGACTTGCTTTAGTTCAGGAAACGCTTATGTTCCACATCTAGAAAGGGTGATGTTACTGAATGTAACTACTGGAGCATTGGTAGTACACTCATAAAATTGGTTGCAGACTACTCTAAATCATATGGTGAGTAAAATCATAAGGTTTGCATCAAGTTAGCTCTTAGTGGTTTTCAGTAAAATTGAACTGTTCACTCCATTGAGCTCAATGCATTTTGTGTTAAAGCTGTGTACATAACTACTCGGGGTGATTTGGAGCTGTATAGATATTGCATGTAGAGTACTCAGTGCCGTGCAATACTCAATTGCAAGCTGAATTCAAGAACCTACCTCATAACGTGTAGAGTGCAAAAGCCAATGACTTGCTTTAGTTCAGGAAACGTTTATGTTCCACATGTAGAAAGGGTGATGTTACTGAATGTAACTACTGGAGCATTGGTAGTACACTCATAAAATTGGTTGCAGACTACTCTAAATCATATGGTGAGTAAAATCATAAGGTTTACATCAAGTTAGCACTTAGTGGTTTTCAGTAAAATTGAACTGTTCACTCCATTGAGCTCAATGCATTTTGTGTTAAAGCTGTGTACATAACTACTCGGGGTGATTTGGAGCTGTATAGATATTGCATGTAGAGTACTCAGTGCCGTGGAATACTCAATTGCAAGCTGAATTCAAGAACCTACCTCATAACGTGTAGAGTGCAAAAGTCAATGACTTGCTTTAGTTCAGGAAACGCTTATGTTCCACATGTAGAAAGGGTGATGTTACTGAATGTAACTACTGGAGCATTGGTAGTACACTCATAGAATTGGTTGCAGACTACTCTAAATCATATGGTGAGTAAAATCATAAGGTTTACATCAAGTTAGCACTCAGTGGTTTTCAGTAACATTGAACTGTTCACTCCATTGAGCTCAATGCATTTTGTGTTATGGCTCTGTAGATAACTACTTGGGGTGATTTGGAACTGTATAGATATTGCATGTAGAGTACTCAGTGCTATGGAATACTCAACTGCAAGCTGAATTCAAGAACCTACCTCATAACGTTTAGAGTGCAACAGCGAATGACTTGTTTTAGTTCATAAACGCTAATGTTCCACAGCGTAGAAAGAATGATGTTGCTGAATGTAACTTCTGGAGCATTGGTAGTACACTCATAAAATTGGTTGCAGACTACTCTAAATCATATGGTGAGTAAAATCATAAGGTTTACATCAAGTTAGCACTTAGTGGTTTTCAGTAAAATTGAACTGTTCACTCCATTGAGCTCAATGCATTCTGTGTTATGGCTTTGTAGATAACTACTTGGGGTGATTTGGAACTGTATAGATATTGCATGTAGAGTACTCAGTACGATGGGATACTCAATTGCTAGCTGAATTCAGGAACCTACCTCATAACGTGTAGAGTGCAAAAGCCAATGACTTGCTTTAGTTCAGGAAACGCATATGTTCCACATGTAGAAAGGGTGATGTTACTGAATGTAACTACTGGAGCATTGGTAGTACACTCATAAAATTGGTTGCAGACTACTCTAAATCATATGGTGAGTAAAATCATAAGGTTTACATCAAGTTAGCACTTAGTGGTTTTCAGTAAAATTGAACTGTTCACTCCATTGAGCTCAATGCATTTTGTGTTAAAGCTGTGTACATAACTACTCGTGGTGATTTGGAGCTGTATAGATATTGCTTGTAGAGTACTCAGTGCCATGGAATACTCAATTGCAAGCTGAATTCAAGAACCTATCTCATAACGTGTAGAGTGCAAAACCAATGACTTGCTGTAGTTCAGGAAACGTTTATGTTCCACATGTAGAAAGGGAGATGTTACTGAATGTATCTACTGGAGCATTGGTAGTACACTCATTAAATTGGTTGCAGACAACTCTAAATCATATGGTGAGTAAAATCAAAAGGTTTAGATCAAATTAGCACTTAGTGGTTTTCAGTAAAATTGAACTGTTCACTCCATTGAGCTCAATGCATTTTGTGTTATGGCTCTGTAGATAACTACTTGGGGTGAATTGGAAGTGTATAGATTTTGCATGTAGAGTACTCAGTGCTATGGGATACTCAATTGCTAGCTGAATTCAGGAACCTACTTCATAACGTGTAGAGTGCAAAAGCCAATGACTTGCTTTAGTTCAGGAAACGCTTATGTTCCACATGTAGAAAGGGTGATGTTACTGAATGTAACTACTGGAGCATTGGTAGTACACTCATAAAATTGGTTGCAGACTACTCTAAATGATATGGTGAGTAAAATCATAAGGTTTGCATCAAGTTAGCACTTAGTGGTTTTCAGTAAAATTGAACTGTTCACTCCATTGAGCTCAATGCATTTTGTGTTAAAGCTGAGTACATAACTACTCGGGGTGATTTGGAGCTGTATAGATATTGCATGTAGAGTACTCAGTGCCGTGCAATACTCAATTGCAAGCTGAATTCAAGAACCTACCTCATAACGTGTGGAGTGCAAAAGCCAATGACTTGCTTTAGTTCAGTAAACGCTAATGCTCCACAGTGTAGAAAGGGAGATGTTACTGAATGTAACTTCTGGAGCATTGGTAGTACCCTCATAAAATTGGTTGCAGACAACTCTAAATCATATGGTGAGTAAAATCAAAAGGTTTAAATCAAGTTAGCACAGTAGTTTTCAGCAAAGTTGAACTGTTCACTCCATTGAGCTCAATGCATTTTGTGTTATGGCTCTGTAGATAACTACTTGGGGTGATTTGGAACTGTATAGATATTGCATGTATAGTACTCAGTGCTATGGGATACTCAATTGCTAGCTGAATTCAGGAACCTACCTCATAACGTTTAGAGTGCAACAGCTAATGACTTGTATTAGTTCAGTAAATGCTAATGTTCCACAGCGGAGAAAGAATGTTGTCACTGAATGTAACTTCTGGAGCATTGGTAGTACAGTCATAAAATTGGTTGCAGACTACTCTAAATCATATGGTGAGTAAAATCAAAAGGTTTAAATCAAGTTAGCACAGTAGTTTTCAGCAAAATTGAACTGTACACTGCGTTGAGCTCAATGCATTTTGTGTTATGGCTCTGTAGATAAATACATGGGGTGATCTGGAACGGTATAGATATTGCATGTAAAGTAGTCAGTGCTATGGAATATTCAATTGCAAGCTGAATTCAAGAACCTACCTCATAACGTTTAGAGTGCAACAGCTAATGAATTGTTTTAGTTCAGTAAATGCTAATGTTCCACAGCGGAGAAAGAATGTTGTCACTGAATGTAACTTCTGGAGTATTGGTAGTACACTCATAAAATTGGTTGCAGACTACTCTAAATCATTTGGTGAGTGAAATCAAAAGGTTTACATCAAGTTAGCACTTCGTTGTTTACAGTAAAATTGAACTGTTCACTCCATTGAGCTCAATGCATTTTGTGTTAAAGCTGTGTACATAACTACTCGGGGTGATTTGGAACTGGATAGATATTGCATGTAGAGTACTGAGTGCTATGGAATACTCAATTGCAAGCTGAATTCAAGAACCTACCTCATAATGTTTAGAGTGCAAACGCCAATGACTTGCTTTAGTTCAGTAAACGCTAATGCTCCACAGTGTAGAAAGGATGATCTTACTGAATGTAACTTCTGGAGCATTGGTAGTACACTCATAAAATTGGTTGCAGACTACTCTAAATCATATGGCGAGTAAAATCAAAAGGTTTACATCAAGTTAGCACATAGTAGTTTACAGTAAAATTGAACTGTTCTCTCCATTGAGCTCAATGCATTTTGTGTTATGGCTCGGTAGATAACTACTCGGGGTGATTTGGAACTGTATAGATATTGCATGTAGAGTACTCAGTGCTATGGGATACTCAATTGCTAGCTGAATTCAGGAACCTACCTCATAACGTTTAGAGTGCAACAGCGAATGACTTGTTTTAGTTCATAAACGCTAATGTTCCACAGCGTAGAAAGAATGATGTTGCTGAATGTAACTTCTGGAGCATTGGTAGTACACTCATAAAATTGGTTGCAGACTACTCTAAATCATATGGTGAGTAAAATCATAAGGTTTACATCAAGTTAGCACTTAGTGGTTTTCAGTAAAATTGAACTGTTCACTCCATTGAGCTCAATGCATTTTGTGTTTTGGCTCTGTAGATAACTACTTGGGGTGATTTGGAACTGTATAGATATTGCATGTAGAGTACTCAGTGCTATGGGATACTCAATTGCTAGCTGAATTCAGGAACCTACTTCATAACGTGTAGAGTGCAAAAGCCAATGACTTGCTTTAGTTCAGGAAACGCTTATGTTCCACATGTAGAAAGGGTGATGTTACTGAATGTAACTACTGGAGCATTGGTAGTACACTCATAAAATTGGTTGCAGACTACTCTAAATCATATGGTGAGTAAAATCATAAGGTTTGCATCAAGTTAGCTCTTAGTGGTTTTCAGTAAAATTGAACTGTTCACTCCATTGAGCTCAATGCATTTTGTGTTAAAGCTGTGTACATAACTACTCGGGGTGATTTGGAGCTGTATAGATATTGCATGTAGAGTACTCAGTGCCGTGCAATACTCAATTGCAAGCTGAATTCAAGAACCTACCTCATAACGTGTAGAGTGCAAAAGCCAATGACTTGCTTTAGTTCAGGAAACGCTTATGTTCCACATGTAGAAAGGGTGATGTTACTGAATGTAACTACTGGAGCATTGGTAGTACACTCATAGAATTGGTTGCAGACTACTCTAAATCATATGGTGAGTAAAATCATAAGGTTTACATCAAGTTAGCTCTCAGTGGTTTTCAGTAACTTTGAACTGTTCACTCCATTCAGCTCAATGCATTTTGTGTTATGGCTCTGTAGATAACTACGTGGGGTGATTTGGAACTGCATAGATATTGCATGTAGAGTACTCAGTGCTATGGAATACTCAACTGCAAGCTGAATTCAAGAACCTACCTCATAACGTTTAGAGTGCAACAGCGAATGAATTGTTTTAGTTCATAAACGCTAATGTTCCACAGCGTAGAAAGAATGATGTTGCTGAATGTAACTTCTGGAGCATTGGTAGTACACTCATAAAATTGGTTGCAGACTACTCTAAATCATATGGTGAGTAAAATCATAAGGTTTACATCAAGTTAGCACTTAGTGGTTTTCAGTAAAATTGAACTGTTCACTCCATTGAGCTCAATGCATTTTGTGTTATGGCTTTGTAGATAACTACTTGGGGTGATTTGGAACTGTATAGATATTGCATGTAGAGTACTCAGTGCGATGGGATACTCAATTGCTAGCTGAATTCAGGAACCTACCTCATAACGTGTAGAGTGCAAAAGCCAATGACTTGCTTTAGTTCAGGAAACGCTTATGTTCCACATGTAGAAAGGGTGATGTTACTGAATGTAACTACTGGAGCATTGGTAGTACACTCATAAAATTGGTTGCAGACTACTCTAAATCATATGGTGAGTAAAATCATAAGGTTTACATCAAGTTAGCACTTAGTGGTTTTCAGTAAAATTGAACTGTTCACTCCATTGAGCTCAATGCATTTTGTGTTATGGCTCTGTAGATATCTACTTGGGGTGATTTGGAACTGTATAGATATTGCATGTATAGTACTCAGTGCTATGGGATACTCAATTGCTAGCTGAATTCAGGAACCTACCTCATAATTTTAGAGTGCAACAGCTAATGACTTGTTTTAGTTCAATAAATGCTAATGTTCCACAGCGGAGAAAGAATGTTGTCACTGAATGTAACTTCTGGAGCATTGGTAGTACAGTCATAAAATTGGTTGCAGACTACTCTAAATCATATGGTGAGTAAAATCAAAAGGTTTAAATCAAGTTAGCACAGTAGTTTTCAGCAAAATTGAACTGTACACTGCGTTGAGCTCAATGCATTTTGTGTTATGGCTCTGTAGATAAATACATGGGGTGATCTGGAACTGTATAGATATTGCATGTAAAGTAGTCAGTGCTATGGAATATTCAATTGCAAGCTGAATTCAAGAACCTACCTCATAACGTTTAGAGTGCAAAATCCAAAGACTTGCTTTAGTTCAGTAAACGCTAATGCTCCACAGTGTAGAAAGGATGATCTTACTGAATGTAACTTCTGGAGCATTGGTAGTACACTCATAAAATTGGTTGCAGACTACTCTAAATCATATGGTGAGTAAAATCAAAAGGTTTACATCAAGTTAGCACTTAGTAATTTACAGTAAAATTGAACTGTTCACTCCATTGAGCTCTATGCATTTTGTGTTAAGGCTCTGTACATAACTACTTGGGGTGATTTAGAACTGTATAGATATTGCATGTAGAGTACTCAGTGCTATGGGATACACAATTGCTAGCTGAATTCAGGAACCTACCTCATAACGTTTAGAGTGCAACAGCGAATGACTTGTTTTAGTTCATAAACGCTAATGTTCCACAGCGTAGAAAGAATGATGTTGCTGAATGTAACTTCTGGAGCATTGGTAGTACACTCATAAAATTGGTTGCAGACTACTCTAAATCATATGGTGAGTAAAATCAAAAGGTTTACATCAAATTAGCACTTAGTGGTTTTCAGTAAAATTGAACTGTTCACTCCATTGAGCTCAATGCATTTTGTGTTAAAGGTGTGTACATATCTACTCGGGGTGATTTGGAGCTGTATAGATATTGCATGTAGAGTACTCAGTGCCATGGAATACTCAATTGCAAGCTGAATTCAAGAACCTATCTCATAACGTGTAGAGTGCAAAACCAATGACTTGCTGTAGTTCAGGAAACGTTTATGTTCCACATGTAGAAAGGGAGATGTTACTGCATGTAACTACTGGAGCATTGGTAGTACACTCATTAAATTGGTTGCAGACAACTCTAAATCATATGGTGAGTACAATCAAAAAGTTTACATCAAATTAGCACTTAGTGGTTTTCAGTAAAATTGAACTGTTCACTCCATTGAGCTCAATGCATTTTGTGTTATGGCTCTGTAGATAACTACTTGGGGTGATTTGGAACTGTATAGATATTGCATGTAGAGTACTCAGTGCTATGGGATACTCAATTGCTAGCTGAATTCAGGAACCTACTTCATAACGTGTAGAGTGCAAAAGCCAATGACTTGCTTTAGTTCAGGAAACGGTTATGTTCCACATGTAGAAAGGGTGATGTTACTGAATGTAACTACTGGAGCATTGGTAGTACACTCATAAAATTGGTTGCAGACTACTCTAAATCATATGGTGAGTAAAATCATAAGGTTTGCATCAAGTTAGCACTTAGTGGTTTTCAGTAAAATTGAACTGTTCACTCCATTGAGCTCAATGCATTTTGTGTTAAAGCTGTGTACATAACTACTCGGGGTGATTTGGAGCTGTATAGATATTGCATGTAGAGTACTCAGTGCCGTGGAATACTCAATTGCAAGCTGAATTCAAGAACCTACCTCATAACGTGTAGAGTGCAAAAGCCAATGACTTGCTTTAGTTCAGGAAACGCGTATGTTCCACATGTAGAAAGGGTGATGTTACTGAATGTAACTACTGGAGCATTGGTAGTACACTCATAAAATTGGTTGCAGACTACTCTAAATCATATGGTGAGTAAAATCATAAGGTTTACATCAAGTTAGCACTTAGTGGTTTTCAGTAAAATTGAACTGTTCACTCCATTGAGCTCAATGCATTTTGTGTTATGGCTCTGTAGATAACTACTTGGGGTGATTTGGAACTGTATAGATATTGCATGTATAGTACTCAGTGCTATGGGATACTCAATTGCTAGCTGAATTCAGGAACCTACCTCATAACGTTTAGAGTGCAACAGCTAATGACTTGTTTTAGTTCAGTAAATGCTAATGTTCCACAGCGGAGAAAGAATGTTGTCACTGAATGTAACTTCTGGAGCATTGGTAGTACAGTCATAAAATTGGTTGCAGACTACTCTAAATCATATGGTGAGTAAAATCAAAAGGTTTAAATCAAGTTAGCACAGTAGTTTTCAGCAAAATTGAACTGTACACTGCGTTGAGCTCAATGCATTTTGTGTTATGACTCTGTAGATAAATACATGGGGTGATCTGGAACTGTATAGATATTGCATGTAAAGTAGTCAGTGCTATGGAATATTCAATTGCAAGCTGAATTCAAGAACCTACCTCATAACGTTTAGAGTGCAAAATCCAAAGACTTGCTTTAGTTCAGTAAACGCTAATGCTCCACAGTGTAGAAAGGATGATCTTACTGAATGTAACTTCTGGAGCATTGGTAGTACACTCATAAAATTGGTTGCAGACTACTCTAAATCATATGGTGAGTAAAATCAAAAGGTTTACATCAAGTTAGCACTTAGTAGTTTACAGTAAAATTGAACTGTTCACTCCATTGAGCTCTATGCATTTTGTGTTAAGGCTCTGTACATAACTACTTGGGGTGATTTAGAACTGTATAGATATTGCATGTAGAGTACTCAGTGCTATGGGATACACAATTGCTAGCTGAATTCAGGAACCTACCTCATAACGTTTAGAGTGCAACAGCGAATGACTTGTTTTAGTTCATAAACGCTAATGTTCCACAGCGTAGAAAGAATGATGTTGCTGAATGTAACTTCTGTAGCATTGGTAGTACACTCATAAAATTGGTTGCAGACTACTCTAAATCATATGGTGAGTAAAATCATAAGGTTTACATCAAGTTAGCACTTAGTGGTTTTCAGTAAAATTGAACTGTTCACTCCATTGAGCTCAAAGCATTTTGTGTTAAAGGTGTGTACATATCTACTCGGGGTGATTTGGTGCTGTATAGATATTGCATGTAGAGTAATCAGTTGCATGGAATACTCAGTTGCAAGCTGAATTCAAGAACCTATCTCATAACGTGTAGAGTGCAAAACCAACGACTTGCTGTAGTTCAGGAAACGTTTATGTTCCACATGTAGAAAGGGAGATGTTACTGAATGTAACTACTGGAGCATTGGTAGTACACTCATTAAATTGGTTGCAGACAACTCTAAATCATATGGTGAGTAAAATCAAAAGGTTTACATCAAATTAGCACTTAGTGGTTTTCAGTAAAATTGACCTGTTCACTCCATTGAGCTCAATGCATTTTGTGTTATGGCTCTGTAGATAACTACTTGGGGTGATTTGGAAGTGTATAGATATTGCATGTAGAGTACTCAGTGCTATGGGATACTCAATTGCTAGCTGAATTCAGGAACCTACTTCATAACGTGTAGAGTGCAAAAGCCAATGACTTGCTTTAGTTCAGGAAACGCTTATGTTCCACATGTAGAAAGGGTGATGTTACTGAATGTAACTACTGGAGCATTGGTAGTACACTCATAAAATTGGTTGCAGACTACTCTAAATGACATGGTGAGTAAAATCATAAGGTTTGCATCAAGTTAGCACTTAGTGGTTTTCAGTAAAATTGAACTGTTCACTCCATTGAGCTCAATGCATTTTGTGTTAAAGCTGTGTACATAACTACTCGGGGTGATTTGGAGCTGTATAGATATTGCATGTAGAGTACTCAGTGCCGTGGAATACTCAATTGCAAGCTGAATTCAAGAACCTACCTCATAACGTGTGGAGTGCAAAAGCCAATGACTTGCTTTAGTTCAGAAAACGCTAATGCTCCACAGTGTAGAAAGGGTGATGTTACTGTATGTAACTTCTGGAGCATTGGTAGTACCCTCATAAAATTGGTTGCAGACAACTCTAAATCATATGGTGAGTAAAATCAAAAGGTTTAAATCAAGTTAGCACAGTAGTTTTCAGCAAAGTTGAACTGTTCACTCCATTGAGCTCAATGCATTTTGTGTTATGGCTCTGTAGATAACTACTTGGGGTGATTTGGAACTGTATAGATATTGCATGTAGAGTACACAGTGCTATGGAATACTCAATTGCAAACTGAATTCAAGAACCTACTTCATATCGTTTAGAGTGCAAAAGCCAATCACTTGCTTTAGTTCAGTAAACGCTAATGCTCCAGAGCGTAGAAAGGGTGATGTTACTGAATGTAACTTCTGGAGCATTGGTAGTACACTCATAAAATTGGTTGCAGACTACTCTAAATCATATGGTGAGTAAAATCAAAAGGTTTACATCAAGTTAGCACTTCGTAGTTTACAGTAAAATTGAACTGTTGACTCCTTTGAGCTCTATGCATTTTGTGTTAAGGCTCTGTACATAACTACTTGGGGTGATTTAGAACTGTATAGATATTGCATGTAGAGTACTCAGTGCGATGGGATACTCAATTGCTATCTGAATTCAGGAACCTACCTCATCACGTTTAGAGTGCAACAGCGAATGACTTGTTTTAGTTCAGTAAACGCTAATGTTCCACAGCGTAGAAAGAATGATGTTACTGAATGTAACTTCTGGAGCATTGGTAGTACACTCATAAAATTGGTTGCAGACTGCTCTAAAACATATGGTGAGTAAAATCATCAGGTTTACATCAAGTTAGCACTTAGTGGTTTTCAGTAAAATTGAACTGTTCACTCCATTGAGCTCAATGCATTTTGTGTTAAAGCTGTGTACATAACTACTCGGGGTGATTTGGAGCTGTACAGATATTGCATGTAGAGTACTCAGTGCCGTGGAATACTCAATTGCAAGCTGAATTCAAGAACCTACCTCATAACGTGTAGAGTGCAAAAGCCAATGACTTGCTTTAGTTCAGGAAACGCTTATGTTCCACATGTAGCAAGGGTGATGTTACTGAATGTAACTACTGGAGCATTGGTAGTACACTCATAAAATTGGTGGCAGACTACTCTAAATCATATGGTGAGTAAAATCAAAAGGTTTACATCGTTAGCACTTAGTGGTTTTCAGTTAAATTGAACTGTTCTCTCCATTGAGCTCAATGCATTTTGTGTTATGGCTCTGTACATAACTACTTGGGGTGATTTAGAACTGTATAGATATTGCATGTAGAGTACTCAGTGCTATGGGATACTCAATTGCTAGCTGAATTCAGGAACCTACCTCATAACGTTTAGAGTGCAACAGCGAATGGCTTGTTTTAGTTCAGTAAACGCTAATGATCCACAGCGTAGAAAGAATGATGATACTGAATGTAACATCTGGAGCATTGGCAGTACACTCATAAAATTGGTTGCAGACTACTCTAAATGATATGGTGAGTAAAATCATAAGGTTTACATCCAGTTAGCACTTCGTAGTTTACAGTAAAATTGAACTGTTGACTCCTTTGAGCTCTATGCATTTTGTGTTCAAGCTGTGTAAATAACTACTCGGGGTGATTTGGAACTGTATAGATATTGCATGTAGAGTACTCAGTGCCATGGAATACTCAATTGCAAGCTGAATTCAAGAACCTACCTCATAACGTGTAGAGTGCAAAAGCCAATGACTTGCTTTAGTTCAGTAAACGCTAATGCTCCACAGTGTAGAAAGGGTCATGTTACTGAATGTAACTTCTGGAGCGTTGGTAGTACACTCATAAAATTGGTTGCAGACTACTCTAAATCATATGGTGAGTAAAATCAAAAGGTTTACATCAAGTTAGCACTTCGTAGTTTACAGTAAAATTGATCTGTTGACTCCTTTGAGCTCTATGCATTTTGTGTTAAGGCTCTGTACATAACTACTTGGGGTGATTTAGAACTGTATAGATATTGCATGTAGAGTACTCAGTGCTATGGGATACTCAATTGCTAGCAGAATTCAGGAACCTACCTCATAACGTGTAGAGTGCAAAAGCCAATGACTTGCTTTAGTTCAGGAAACGCTTATGTTCCACATGTAGAAAGGGTGATTTTACTGAATGTAACTACTGCAGCATTGGTAGTACACTCATAAAATTGGTTGCAGACTACTCTAAATCATATGGTGAGTAAAATCAAAAGGTTTACATCAAGTTAGCACTTAGTAGTTTACAGTAAAATTGAACTGTTCACTCCATTGAGCTCAATGCATTTTGTGTTAAAGCTGTGTACATAACTACTCGGGGTGATTTGGAGCTGTATAGATATTGCATGTAGAGTACTCAGTGCCGTGGAATACTCAATTGCAAGCTGAATTCAAGAACCTACCTCATAACGTGTGGAGTGCAAAAGCCAATGACTTGCTTTAGTTCAGAAAACGCTAATGCTCCACAGTGTAGAAAGGGTGATGTTACTGTATGTAACTTCTGGAGCATTGGTAGTACCCTCATAAAATTGGTTGCAGACAACTCTAAATCATATGGTGAGTAAAATCAAAAGGTTTAAATCAAGTTAGCACAGTAGTTTTCAGCAAAGTTGAACTGTTCACTCCATTGAGCTCAATGCATTTTGTGTTATGGCTCTGTAGATAACTACTTGGGGTGATTTGGAACTGTATAGATATTGCATGTAGAGTACACAGTGCTATGGAATACTCAATTGCAAACTGAATTCAAGAACCTACTTCATATCGTTTAGAGTGCAAAAGCCAATCACTTGCTTTAGTTCAGTAAACGCTAATGCTCCAGAGCGTAGAAAGGGTGATGTTACTGAATGTAACTTCTGGAGCATTGGTAGTACACTCATAAAATTGGTTGCAGACTACTCTAAATCATATGGTGAGTAAAATCAAAAGGTTTACATCAAGTTAGCACTTCGTAGTTTACAGTAAAATTGAACTGTTGACTCCTTTGAGCTCTATGCATTTTGTGTTAAGGCTCTGTACATAACTAGTTGGGGTGATTTAGAACTGTATAGATATTGCATGTAGAGTACTCAGTGCGATGGGATACTCAATTGCTATCTGAATTCAGGAACCTACCTCATCACGTTTAGAGTGCAACAGCGAATGACTTGTTTTAGTTCAGTAAACGCTAATGTTCCACAGCGTAGAAAGAATGATGTTACTGAATGTAACTTCTGGAGCATTGGTAGTACACTCATAAAATTGGTTGCAGACTGCTCTAAAACATATGGTGAGTAAAATCATCAGGTTTACATCAAGTTAGCACTTAGTGGTTTTCAGTAAAATTGAACTGTTCACTCCATTGAGCTCAATGCATTTTGTGTTAAAGCTGTGTACATAACTACTCGGGGTGATTTGGAGCTGTACAGATATTGCATGTAGAGTACTCAGTGCCGTGGAATACTCAATTGCAAGCTGAATTCAAGAACCTACCTCATAACGTGTAGAGTGCAAAAGCCAATGACTTGCTTTAGTTCAGGAAACGCTTATGTTCCACATGTAGCAAGGGTGATGCTACTGAATGTAACTACTGGAGCATTGGTAGTACACTCATAAAATTGGTGGCAGACTACTCTAAATCATATGGTGAGTAAAATCAAAAGGTTTACATCGTTAGCACTTAGTGGTTTTCAGTTAAATTGAACTGTTCTCTCCATTGAGCTCAATGCATTTTGTGTTATGGCTCTGTACATAACTACTTGGGGTGATTTAGAACTGTATAGATATTGCATGTAGAGTACTCAGTGCTATGGGATACTCAATTGCTAGCTGAATTCAGGAACCTACCTCATAACGTTTAGAGTGCAACAGCGAATGGCTTGTTTTAGTTCAGTAAACGCTAATGATCCACAGCGTAGAAAGAATGATGTTACTGAATGTAACATCTGGAGCATTGGCAGTACACTCATAAAATTGGTTGCAGACTACTCTAAATGATATGGTGAGTAAAATCATAAGGTTTACATCCAGTTAGCACTTCGTAGTTTACAGTAAAATTGAACTGTTGACTCCTTTGAGCTCTATGCATTTTGTGTTCAAGCTGTGTAAATAACTACTCGGGGTGATTTGGAACTGTATAGATATTGCATGTAGAGTACTCAGTGCCATGGAATACTCAATTGCAAGCTGAATTCAAGAACCTACCTCATAACGTGTAGAGTGCAAAAGCCAATGACTTGCTTTAGTTCAGTAAACGCTAATGCTCCACAGTGTAGAAAGGGTCATGTTACTGAATGTAACTTCTGGAGCGTTGGTAGTACACTCATAAAATTGGTTGCAGACTACTCTAAATCATATGGTGAGTAAAATCAAAAGGTTTACATCAAGTTAGCACTTCGTAGTTTACAGTAAAATTGATCTGTTGACTCCTTTGAGCTCTATGCATTTTGTGTTAAGGCTCTGTACATAACTACTTGGGGTGATTTAGAACTGTATAGATATTGCATGTAGAGTACTCAGTGCTATGGGATACTCAATTGCTAGCAGAATTCAGGAACCTACCTCATAACGTGTAGAGTGCAAAAGCCAATGACTTGCTTTAGTTCAGGAAACGCTTATGTTCCACATGTAGAAAGGGTGATTTTACTGAATGTAACTACTGCAGCATTGGTAGTACACTCATAAAATTGGTTGCAGACTACTCTAAATCATATGGTGAGTAAAATCAAAAGGTTTACATCAAGTTAGCACTTAGTAGTTTACAGTAAAATTGAACTGTTCACTCCATTGAGCTCAATGCATTTTGTGTTATGGCTCTGTAAATAACTACTTGGGGTGATTTGGAACTGTATAGATATTGCATGTATAGTACTCAGTTCTATGGAATACTCAATTGCAAGCTGAATTCAAGAACCTACCTCATAATGTTTAGAGTGCAAACGCCAATGACGTGCTTTAGTTCAGTAAACGCTAATGCTCCACAGTGTAGAATGCGTGATGTTACTGAATGTAACTACTGGAGCATTGGTAGTACACTCATAAAATTGGTTGCAGACTACTCTAAATCATATGATGAGTAAAATCAAAAGGTTTAAATCAAGTTAGCACAGTAGTTTTCAGCAAAATTGAACTGTACACTCCTTTGAGCTCTAGGCATTTTGTGTTAAGGCTCTGTACATAACTACTTGGGGTGATTTAGAAATGTATAGATATTGCATGTAGAGTACTCAGTGCTATGGGATACTCAATTGCTAGGTGAATTCAGGAACCTACCTCATAACGTTTAGAATGCAACAGCGAATGACTTGTTTTAGTTCAGTAAACGCTAATGTTCCACAGCGTAGAAAGAATGATGTTACTGAATGTAACTTCTGGAGCATTGGTAGTACACTCATAAAATTGGTTGCAGACTACTCTAAATCATATGGTGAGTAAAATCATAAGGTTTACATCAAGTTAGCACTTAGTGGTTTTCAGTAAAATTGAACTGTTCACTCCATTGAGCTCAAAGCATTTTGTGTTAAAGGTGTGTACATATCTACTCGGGGTGATTTGGTGCTGTATAGATATTGCATGTAGAGTAATCAGTTGCATGGAATACTCAGTTGCAAGCTGAATTCAAGAACCTATCTCATAACGTGTAGAGTGCAAAACCAATGACTTGCTGTAGTTCAGGAAACGTTTATGTTCCACATGTAGAAAGGGAGATGTTACTGAATGTAACTACTGGAGCATTGGTAGTACACTCATTAAATTGGTTGCAGACAACTCTAAATCATATGGTGAGTAAAATCAAAAGGTTTACATCAAATTAGCACTTAGTGGTTTTCAGTAAAATTGAACTGTTCACTCCATTGAGCTCAATGCATTTTGTGTTATGGCTCTGTAGATAACTACTTGGGGTGATTTGGAAGTGTATAGATATTGCATGTAGAGTACTCAGTGCTATGGGATACTCAATTGCTAGCTGAATTCAGGAACCTACTTCATAACGTGTAGAGTGCAAAAGCCAATGACTTGCTTTAGTTCAGGAAACGCTTATGTTCCACATGTAGAAAGGGTGATGTTACTGAATGTAACTACTGGAGCATTGGTAGTACACTCATAAAATTGGTTGCAGACTACTCTAAATGATATGGTGAGTAAAATCATAAGGTTTGCATCAAGTTAGCACTTAGTGGTTTTCAGTAAAATTGAACTGTTCACTCCATTGAGCTCAATGCATTTTGTGTTAAAGCTGTGTACATAACTACTCGGGGTGATTTGGAGCTGTATAGATATTGCATGTAGAGTACTCAGTGCCGTGGAATACTCAATTGCAAGCTGAATTCAAGAACCTACCTCATAACGTGTGGAGTGCAAAAGCCAATGACTTGCTTTAGTTCAGAAAACGCTAATGCTCCACAGTGTAGAAAGGGTGATGTTACTGTATGTAACTTCTGGAGCATTGGTAGTACCCTCATAAAATTGGTTGCAGACAACTCTAAATCATATGGTGAGTAAAATCAAAAGGTTTAAATCAAGTTAGCACAGTAGTTTTCAGCAAAGTTGAACTGTTCACTCCATTGAGCTCAATGCATTTTGTGTATTGGCTCTGTAGATAACTACTTGGGGTGATTTGGAACTGTATAGATATTGCATGTAGAGTACACAGTGCTATGGAATACTCAATTGCAAACTGAATTCAAGAACCTACTTCATATCGTTTAGAGTGCAAAAGCCAATCACTTGCTTTAGTTCAGTAAACGCTAATGCTCCAGAGCGTAGAAAGGGTGATGTTACTGAATGTAACTTCTGGAGCATTGGTAGTACACTCATAAAATTGGTTGCAGACTACTCTAAATCATATGGTGAGTAAAATCAAAAGGTTTACATCAAGTTAGCACTTCGTAGTTTACAGTAAAATTGAACTGTTGACTCCTTTGAGCTCTATGCATTTTGTGTTAAGGCTCTGTACATAACTACTTGGGGTGATTTAGAACTGTATAGATATTGCATGTAGAGTACTCAGTGCGATGGGATACTCAATTGCTATCTGAATTCAGGAACCTACCTCATCACGTTTAGAGTGCAACAGCGAATGACTTGTTTTAGTTCAGTAAACGCTAATGTTCCACAGCGTAGAAAGAATGATGTTACTGAATGTAACTTCTGGAGCATTGGTAGTACACTCATAAAATTGGTTGCAGACTGCTCTAAAACATATGGTGAGTAAAATCATCAGGTTTACATCAAGTTAGCACTTAGTGGTTTTCAGTAAAATTGAACTGTTCACTCCATTGAGCTCAATGCATTTTGTGTTAAAGCTGTGTACATAACTACTCGGGGTGATTTGGAGCTGTACAGATATTGCATGTAGAGTACTCAGTGCCGTGGAATACTCAATTGCAAGCTGAATTCAAGAACCTACCTCATAACGTGTAGAGTGCAAAAGCCAATGACTTGCTTTAGTTCAGGAAACGCTTATGTTCCACATGTAGCAAGGGTGATGTTACTGAATGTAACTACTGGAGCATTGGTAGTACACTCATAAAATTGGTGGCAGACTACTCTAAATCATATGGTGAGTAAAATCAAAAGGTTTACATCGTTAGCACTTAGTGGTTTTCAGTTAAATTGTACTGTTCTCTCCATTGAGCTCAATGCATTTTGTGTTATGGCTCTGTACATAACTACTTGGGGTGATTTAGAACTGTATAGATATTGCATGTAGAGTACTCAGTGCTATGGGATACTCAATTGCTAGCTGAATTCAGGAACCTACCTCATAACGTTTAGAGTGCAACAGCGAATGGCTTGTTTTAGTTCAGTAAACGCTAATGATCCACAGCGTAGAAAGAATGATGTTACTGAATGTAACATCTGGAGCATTGGCAGTACACTCATAAAATTGGTTGCAGACTACTCTAAATGATATGGTGAGTAAAATCATAAGGTTTACATCCAGTTAGCACTTCGTAGTTTACAGTAAAATTGAACTGTTGACTCCTTTGAGCTCTATGCATTTTGTGTTAAGGCTCTGTACATAACTACTTGGGGTGATTTAGAACTGTATAGATATTGCATGTAGAGTACTCAGTGCTATGGGATACTCAATTGCTAGCTGAATTCAGGAACCTTCCTCATAACGTTTAGATTGCAACAGCGAATGACTTGTTTTAGTTCAGTAAACGCTAATGTTCCACAGCGTAGAAAGAATGATGTTACTGAATGTAACTTCTGGAGCATTGGTAGTACACTCATAAAATTGGTTGCAGACTACTCTAAATCATATGGTGAGTAAAATCATAAGGTTTACATCAAGTTAGCACTTAGTGGTTTTCAGTGAAATTGAACTGTTCACTCCATTGAGCTCACTGCATTTTGTGTTCAAGCTGTGTAAATAACTACTCGGGGTGATTTGGAACTGTATAGATATTGCATGTAGAGTACTCAGTGCCATGGAATACTCAATTGCAAGCTGAATTCAAGAACCTACCTCATAACGTGTAGAGTGCAAAAGCCAATGACTTGCTTTAGTTCAGTAAACGCTAATGCTCCACAGTGTAGAAAGGGTCATGTTACTGAATGTAACTTCTGGAGCGTTGGTAGTACACTCATAAAATTGGTTGCAGACTACTCTAAATCATATGGTGAGTAAAATCAAAAGGTTTACATCAAGTTAGCACTTGGTAGTTTACAGTAAAATTGAACTGTTGACTCCTTTGAGCTCTATGCATTTTGTGTTAAGGCTCTGTACATAACTACTTGGGGTGATTTAGAACTGTATAGATATTGCATGTAGAGTACTCAGTGCTATGGGATACTCAATTGCTAGCAGAATTCAGGAACCTACCTCATAACGTGTAGAGTGCAAAAGCCAATGACTTGCTTTAGTTCAGGAAACGCTTATGTTCCACATGTAGAAAGGGTGATTTTACTGAATGTAACTACTGCAGCATTGGTAGTACACTTATAAAATTGGTTGCAGACTACTCTAAATCATATGGTGAGTAAAATCAAAAGGTTTACATCAAGTTAGCACTTAGTAGTTTACAGTAAAATTGAACTGTTCACTCCATTGAGCTCAATGCATTTTGTGTTATGGCTCTGTAGATAACTACTTGGGGTGATTTGGAACTGTATAGATATTGCATGTATAGTACTCAGTTCTATGGAATACTCAATTGCAAGCTGAATTCAAGAACCTACCTCATAATGTTTAGAGTGCAAACGCCAATGACGTGCTTTAGTTCAGTAAACGCTAATGCTCCACAGTGTAGAATGCGTGATGTTACTGAATGTAACTACTGGAGCATTGGTAGTACACTCATAAAATTGGTTGCAGACTACTCTAAATCATATGATGAGTAAAATCAAAAGGTTTAAATCAAGTTAGCACAGTAGTTTTCAGCAAAATTGAACTGTACACTCCTTTGAGCTCTATGCATTTTGTGTTAAGGCTCTGTACATAACTACTTGGGGTGATTTAGAAATGTATAGATATTGCATGTAGAGTACTCAGTGCTATGGGATACTCAATTGCTAGCTGAATTCAGGAACCTAATTCATAACGTTTAGAATGCAACAGCGAATGACTTGTTTTAGTTCAGTAAACGCTAATGTTCCACAGCGTAGAAAGAATGATGTTACTGAATGTAACTTCTGGAGCATTGGTAGTACACTCATAAAATTGGTTGCAGACTACTCTAAATCATATGGTGAGTAAAATCATAAGGTTTACATCAAGTTAGCAGTTAGTGGTTTTCAGTAAAGTTGAACTGTTCTCTCCATTGAGCTCAATGCATTTTGTGTTATGGCTCTGTAGATAACTACTTGGGGTGATTTGGAACTGTATAGATATTGCATGTATAGTACTCAGTGCTATGGGATACTCAATTGCTAGCTGAATTCAGGAACCTACCTCATAACGTTTAGAGTGCAAAAGCCAAAGACTTGCTTTAGTTCAGTAAACGCTAATGCTCCACAGTGTAGAAAGGATGATCTTACTCAATGTAACTTCTGGAGCATTGGTAGTACACTCATAAAATTGGTTGCAGACTACTCTAAATCATATGGTGAGTAAAATCAAAAGGTTTACATCAAGTTAGCACTTAGTAGTTTACAGTAAAATTGAACTGTTCACTCCATTGAGCTCTATGCATTTTGTGTTATGGCTCTGTAGATAACTACTTGGGGTGATTTGGAACTGTATAGATATTGCATGTATAGTACTCAGTTCTATGGAATACTCAATTGCAAGCTAAATTCAAGAACCTACCTCATAATGTTTAGAGTGCAAACGCCAATGACGTGCTTTAGTTCAGTAAACGCTAATGCTCCACAGTGTAGAATGCGTGATGTTACTGAATGTAACTACTGGAGCATTGGTAGTACACTCATAAAATTGGTTGTAGACTACTCTAAATCATATGATGAGTAAAATCAAAAGGTTTAAATCAAGTTAGCACAGTAGTTTTCAGCAAAATTGAACTGTACACTCCTTTGAGCTCTATGCATTTTGTGTTAAGGCTCTGTACATAACTACTTGGGGTGATTTAGAAATGTATAGATATTGCATGTAGAGTACTCAGTGCTATGGGATACTCAATTGCTAGCTGAATTCAGGAACCTACCTCATAACGTTTAGAATGCAACAGCGAATGACTTGTTTTAGTTCAGTAAACGCTAATGTTCCACAGCGTAGAAAGAATGATGTTACTGAATGTAACTTCTGGAGCATTGGTAGTACACTCATAAAATTGGTTGCAGACTACTCTAAATCATATGGTGAGTAAAATCATAAGGATTACATCAAGTTAGCAGTTAGTGGTTTTCAGTAAAATTGATCTATTCACTCCATTGAGCTCAATGCATTTTGTGTTAAAGCTGAGTACATAACTACTCGGGGTGATTTGGAGGTGTATAGATACTGCATGTAGAGTACTCAGTGCCATGGAATACTCAATTGCTAGCTGAATTCAAGAACCTACCTCATAACGTGCAGAGTGCAAAAGCCAATGACTTGCTTTAGTTCAGGGAACGCTTATGTTCCACATGTAGAAAGGGTGATGTTACCGAATGTAACTACTGGAGCATTGGTAGTACTCTCATAAAATTGGTTGCAGACTACTCTAAATCATATGGTGAGTATAATCAAAAGGTTTACATCAAGTTAGCACTTAGTGGTTTTCAGTAAAATTGAACTGTTCACTCCATTGAGCTCAAAGCATGTTGTGTTAAAGCTGTGTACATAACTACTCGGGGTGATTTGGAGCTGTATAGATATTGCATGTAGAGTACTCAGTGCCGTGGAATACTGAATTGCAAGCTGAATTCAAGAACCTACCTCATAACGTGTAGAGTGCAAAAGCCAATGACTTGCTTTAGTTCAGGAAACGCTTATGTTCCACATGTAGAAAGGGTGATGTTACTGAATGTAACTACTGGAGCATTGGTAGTACACTCATAAAATTGGTTGCAGACTACTCTAAATCATATGGTGAGTAAAATCATAAGGTTTACATCAAGTTAGCACTTAGTGGTTTTCAGTAAAATTGAACTGTTCACTCCATTGAGCAATGCATTTTGTGTTAAAGCTGCGTACATATCTATTCGGGGTGATTTGGAGCTGTATAGATATTGCATGTAGAGTACTCATTGCCATGGAATACTGAATTGCAAGCTGAATTCAAGAACCTATCTCATAACGTGTAGAGTGCAAAAGCCAATGACTTGCTTTAGTTCAGGAAACGTTTATGTTCCACATGTAGAAAGGGTGATGTTACTGAATGTAACTACTGGAGCATTGGTAGTACACTCATAAAATTGGTTGCAGACTACTCTAAATCATATGGTGAGTAAAATCAAAAGGTTTACATCAAGTTAGCACTCAGTAGTTTACAGTAAAATTGAACTGTTCACTCCATTGAGATCAATGCATTTTGTGTTATGGCTCTGTAGATAACTACTTGGGGTGATTTGGAACTGTATAGATATTGCATGTATAGTACTCAGTGCTATGGGATACTCAATTGCTAGCTGAATTCAGGAACCTACCTCATAGCGTTTAGAATGCAACAGCGAATGACTTGTTTTAGTTCAGTAAACGCTAATGTTCCACAGCGTAGAAAGAATGATGTTACTGAATGTAACTTCTGGAGCATTGGTAGTACACTCATAAAATTGGTTGCAGACTACTCTAAATCATATGGTGAGTAAAATCATATGGCTTACATCAAGTTAGCACTTAGTGGTTTTCAGTAAAATTGAACTGTTCACTCCATTGAGCTCAAAGCATTTTGTGTTAAAGCTGTGTACATAACTACTCGGGGTGATTTGGAGCTGTATAGATATTGCATGTAGAGTACTCAGTGCCGTGGAATACTGAATTGCAAGCTGAATTCAAGAACCTACCTCATAACGTGTAGAGTGCAAAAGCCAATGACTTGCTTTAGTTCAGGAAACGCTTATGTTCCACATGTAGAAAGGGTGATGTTACTGAATGTAACTACTGGAGCATTGGTAGTACACTCATAAAATTGGTTGCAGACTACTCTAAATCATATGGTGAGTAAAATCATAAGGTTTACATCAAGTTAGCACTTAGTGGTTTTCAGTAAAATTGAACTGTTCACTCCATTGAGCTCAATGCATTTTGTGTTAAGGCTCTGTACATAACTACTCGGGGTGATTTAGAACTGTATAGATATTGCATGCGGAGTACCCAGTGCTATGGGATACACAATTGCTAGCTGAATTCAGGAACCTACCTCATAACGTTTAGAGTCCAACAGCGAATGACTTGTTTTAGTTCATAAACGCTAATGTTCCACAGCGTTGAAAAAATGATGTTGCTGAATGTAACTTCTTGAGCATTGGTAGTACACTCATAAAATTGGTTGCAGACTACTCTAAATCATATGGTGAGTAAAATCATAAGGTTTACATCAAGTTAGCATTTGTGGTTTTCAGTAAAATTGAATTGTTCACTCCATTGAGCTCAATGCATTTTGTGTTATGGCTCTGTAGATAACTACTTGGGGTGATTTGGAACTGTATAGATATTGCATGTATAGTACTCAGTGCTATGGGATACTCAATTGCTAGCTGAATTCAGGAACCTACCTCATAACGTTTAGAGTGCAACAGCTAATGACTTGTTTTAGTTCAGTAAATGCTAATGTTCCACAGCGGAGAAAGAATGTTGTCACTGAATGTAACTTCTGGAGCATTGGTAGTACAGTCATAAAATTGGTTGCAGACTACTCTAAATCATATGGTGAGTAAAATCATAAGGTTTAAATCAAGTTAGCACAGTAGTTTTCAGCAAAATTGAACTGTACACTGCGTTGAGCTCAATGCATTTTGTGTTATGGCTCTGTAGATAAATACATGGGGTGATCTGGAACTGTATAGATATTGCATGTAAAGTAGTCAGTGCTATGGAATATTCAATTGCAAGCTGAATTCAAGAACCTACCTGATAACGTTTAGAGTGCAAAAGCCAATGACTTGCTTTAGTTCAGGAAACGCTTATGTTCCACATGCAGAATGCGTGATGTTACTGAATGTAACTACTGGAGCATTGGTAGTACACTCATAAAATTGCTTGCAGACTACTCTAAATCATATGGTGAGTAAAATCATAAGGTTTACATCAAGTTAGCACTTAGTGGTTTTCAGTAAAATTGATCTGTTCACACCATTCAGCTCAATGCATTTTGTGTTATGGCTCTGTAGATAACTACTTGGGGTGATTTGGAACTGTATAGATATTGCATGTATAGTACTCAGTTCTATGGAATACTCAATTGCAAGCTGAATTCAAGAACCTACCTCATAATGTTTAGAGTGCAAACGCCAATGACGTGCTTTAGTTCAGTAAACGCTAATGCTCCACAGTGTAGAATGCGTGATGTTACTGAATGTAACTACTGGAGCATTGGTAGTACACTCATAAAATTGGTTGCAGACTACTCTAAATCATATGATGAGTAAAATCAAAAGGTTTAAATCAAGTTAGCACAGTAGTTTTCAGCAAAATTGAACTGTACACTCCTTTGAGCTCTATGCATTTTGTGTTAAGGCTCTGTACATAACTACTTGGGGTGATTTAGAAATGTATAGATATTGCATGTAGAGTACTCAGTGCTATGGGATACTCAATTGCTAGCTGAATTCAGGAACCTACCTCATAACGTTTAGAGTGCAACAGCGAATGACTTGTTTTAGTTCAGTAAACGCTAATGTTCCACAGCGTAGAAAGAATGATGTTACTGAATGTAACTTCTGGAGCATTGGTAGTACACTCATAAAATTGGTTGCAGACTACTCTAAATCATATGGTGAGTAAAATCATAAGGTTTAAATCAAGTTAGCACAGTAGTTTTCAGCAAAATTGAACAGTACACTGCGTTGAGCTCAATGCATTTTGTGTTATGGCTCTGTAGATAAATACATGGGGTGATCTGGAACTGTATAGATATTGCATGTAAAGTAGTCAGTGCTATGGAATATTCAATTGCAAGCTGAATTCAAGAACCTACCTCATAACGTTTAGAGTGCAAAAGCCAATGACTTAGTTCAGGAAACGCGTATGTTACACATGTAGAAAGGGTGATGTTACTGAATGTAACTACTGGAGCATTGGTAGTACACTCATAAAATTGGTTGCAGACTACTCTAAATCATATGGTGAGTAAAATCATAAGGTTTACATCAAGTTAGCACTTAGTGGTTTTCAGTAAAATTGAACTGTTCACTCCATTGAGCTCAATGCATTTTGTGTTATGGCTCTGTAGATAAATACATGGGGTGATCTGGAACTGTATAGATATTGCATGTAGAGTACTCAGTGCGATGGGATACTCAATTGCAAGCTGAATTCAAGAACCTACCTCATAACGTTTAGAGTGCAAAATCCAAAGACTTGCTTTAGTTCAGTAAACGCTAATGCTCCACAGTGTAGAAAGGATGATCTTACTGAATGTAACTTCTGGAGCATTGGTAGTACACTCATAAAATTGGTTGCAGACTACTCTAAATCAAATGGTGAGTAAAATCAAAAGGTTTACATCAAGTTAGCACTTAGTAGTTTACAGTAAAATTGAACTGTTCACTCCATTGAGCTCTATGCATTTTGTGTTAATGCTCTGTACATAACTACTCGGGGTGATTTGGAGCTGTATAGATATTGCATGTAGAGTACTCAGTGCCGTGGAATACTGAATTGCAAGCTGAATTCAAGAACCTACCTCATAACGTGTAGAGTGCAAAAGCCAATGATTTGCTTTAGTTCAGGAAACGCTTATGTTCCACATGTAGAAAGGATGATGTTACTGAATGTAACTACTGGATCATTGGTAGTACACTCATAAAATTGGTTGCAGACTACTCTAAATCATATTGTGAGTAAAATCATAAGGTTTACATCAAGTTAGCACTTAGTGGTTTTCAGTAAAATTGAACTGTTCACTCCATTGAGCAATGCATTTTGTGTTAAAGCTGTGTACATATCTACTCGGGGTGATTTGGAGCTGTATAGATATTGCATGTAGAGTACTCAGTGCCATGGAATACTCAATTGCTAGCTGAATTCAAGAACCTATCTCATAACGTGTAGAGTGCAAAAGCCAATGACTTGCTTTAGTTCAGGAAACGTTTATGTTCCACATGTAGAAAGGGTGATGTTACTGAATGTAACTACTGGAGCATTGGTAGTACACTCATAAAATTGGTTGCAGACTACTCTAAATCATATGGTGAGTAAAATCAAAAGGTTTACATCAAGTTAGCACTTAGTGGTTTTCAGTAAAATTGAACTGTTCTCTCAATTGAGCTCAATGCATTTTGTGTTATGGCTCTGTAGATAACTAATTGGGGTGATTTGGAACTGTATAGATATTGCATGTATAGTACTCCGTGCTATGGGATACTCAATTGCTAGCTGAATTCAGGAACCTACCTCATAACGTTTAGAGTGCAAAAGCCAAAGACTTGCTTTAGTTCAGTAAACGCTAATGCTCCACAGTGTAGAAAGGATGATCTTACTCAATGTAACTTCTGGAGCATTGGTAGTACACTCATAAAATTGGTTGCAGACTACTCTAAATCATATGGTGAGTAAAATCATAAGGTTTACATCAAGTTAGCACTTAGTGGTTTTCAGTAAAATTGAACTGTTCTCTCCATTGAGCTCAATGCATTTTGTGTTATGGCTCTGTAGATAACTAATTGGGGTGATTTGGAACTGTATAGATATTGCATGTATAGTACTCAGTGCTATGGGATACTCAATTGCTAGCTGAATTCAGGAACCTACCTCATAACGTTTAGAGTGCAAAAGCCAAAGACTTGCTTTAGTTCAGTAAACGCTAATGCTCCACAGTGTAGAAAGGATGATCTTACTCAATGTAACTTCTGGAGCATTGGTAGTACACTCATAAAATTGGTTGCAGACTACTCTAAATCATATGGTGAGTAAAATCATAAGGTTTACATCAAGTTAGCACTTAGTGGTTTTCAGTAAAATTGAACTGTTCACTCCATTGAGCTCAAAGCATTTTGTGTTAAGGCTCTGTACATAACTACTCGGGGTGATTTAGAACTGTATAGATATTGCATGCGGAGTACTCAGTGCTATGGGATACACAATTGCTATCTGAATTCAGGAACCTACCTCATAACGTTTAGAGTGCAACAGCGAATGACTTGTTTTAGTTCATAAACGCTAATGTTCCACAGCGTAGAAAGAATGATGTTGCTGAATGTAACTTCTGGAGCATTGGTAGTACACTCATAAAATTGGTTGCAGACTACTCTAAATCATATGGTGAGTAAAATCATAAGGTTTACATCAAGTTAGCACTTAGTGGTTTTCAGTAAAATTGAACTGTTCACTCCATTGAGCTCAATGCATTTTGTGTTATGGCTCTGTAGATAACTACTTGGGGTGATTTGGAACTGTATAGATATTGCATGTTGAGTACTCAGTGCGATGGGATACTCAATTGCTAGCTGAATTCAGGAACCTACCTCAAAACGTGTAGAGTGCAAAAGCCAATGACTTAGTTCAGGAAACGCGTATGTTCCACATTTAGAAAGGGTGATGTTACTGAATGTAACTACTGGAGCATTTGTAGTACACTCATAAAATTGGTTGCAGACTACTCTAAATCATATGGTGAGTAAAATCATAAGGTTTACATCAAGTTAGCACTTAGTGGTTTTCAGTAAAATTGAACTGTTCACTCCATTGAGCTCAATGCATTTTGTGTTATGGCTCTGTAAATAACTACTTGGGGTGATTTGGAACTGTATAGATATTGCATGTATACTACTCAGTGCTATGGGATACTCAATTGCTAGCTGAATTCAGGAAACTACCTCATAACGTTTAGAGTGCAACAGCTAATGACTTGTTTTAGTTCAGTAAATCCTAATGTTCCACAGCGGAGAAAGAATGTTGTCACTGAATGTAACTTCTGGAGCATTGGTAGTACAGTCATAAAATTGGTTGCAGACTACTCTAAATCATATGGTGAGTAAAATCATAAGGTTTAAATCAAGTTAGCACAGTAGTTTCAGCAAAATTGAACTGTACACTGCGTTGAGCTCAATGCATTTTGTGTTATGGCTCTGTAGATAAATACATGGGGTGATCTGGAACTGTATAAAATATTGCATGTAAAGTAGTCAGTGCTATGGAATATTCAATTGCAAGCTGAATTCAAGAACCTACCTCATAACGTTTAGAGTGCAAAATCCAAAGACTTGCTTTAGTTCAGTAAACGCTAATGCTCCACAGTGTAGAAAGGATGATCTTACTGAATGTAACTTCTGGAGCATTGGTAGTACACTCATAAAATTGGTTGCAGACTACTCTAAATCATATGGTGAGTAAAATCAAAAGGTTTACATCGTTAGCACTTAGTAGTTTACAGTAAAATTGAACTGCTCACTCCATTGAGCTCTATGCATTTTGTGTTAAGGCTCTGTACATAACTACTTGGGGTGATTTAGAACTGTATAGATATTGCATGTAGAGTACTCAGTGCTATGGGATACACAATTGCTAGCTGAATTCAGGAACCTACCTCATAACGTTTAGAGTGCAACAGCGAATGACTTGTTTTAGTTCATAAACGCTAATGTTCCTCAGCTTAGAAAGAATGATGTTGCTGAATGTAACTTCTGGAGCATTGGTAGTACACTCATAAAATTGGTTGCAGACTAAATCATATGGTGAGTAAATTCATAAGGTTTGCATCAAGTTAGCACTTAGTGGTTTTCAGTAAAATTGAACTGTTCACTCCATTGAGCTCAATGCATTTTGTGTTATGGCTCTGTAGATAACTACTTGGGGTGATTTGGAACTGTATAGATATTGCATGTAGAGTACTCAGTGCGATGGGATACTCAATTGCTAGCTGAATTCAGGAACCTACCTCATAACGTTTAGAATGCAACAGCGAATGACTTGTTTTAGTTCAGTAAACGCTAATGTTCCACAGCGTAGAAAGAATGATGTTACTGAATGTAACTTCTGGAGCATTGGTAGTACACTCATAAAATTGGTTGCAGACTACTCTAAATCATATGGTGAGTAAAATCATAAGGTTTACATCAAGTTAGCACTTAGTGGTTTTCAGTAAAATTGATCTGTTCACTCCATTGAGCTCAATGCATTTTGTGTTAAAGCTGAGTACATAACTACTCGGGGTGATTTGGAGGTGTATAGATACTGCATGTAGAGTACTCAGTGCCATGGAATACTCAATTGCAAGCTGAATTCAAGAACCTACCTCATAACGTGTAGAGTGCAAAAGCCAATGACTTGCTTTAGTTCAGGGAACGCTTATGTTCCACATGTAGAAAGGGTGATGTTACTGAGAGTAACTACTGGAGCATTGGTAGTACACTCATAAAATTGGTTGCAGACTACTCTAAATCATATGGTGAGTAAAATCATAAGGTTTACATCAAGTTAGCACTTAGTGGTTTTCAGTAAAATTGAACTGTTCACTCCATTGAGCTCAATGCATTTTGTGTTATGGCTCTGTAGATAACTACTTGGGGTGATTTGGAACTGTATAGATATTGCATGTAGAGTACTCAGTGCGATGGGATACTCAATTGCTAGCTGAATTCAGGAACCTACCTCATAACGTGTAGAGTGCAAAAGCCAATGACTTGCTTTAGTTCAGGAAACGCGTATGTTCCACATGTAGAAAGGGTGATGTTACTGAATGTAACTACAGGAGCATTGGTAGTACACTCATAAAATTGGTTGCAGACTACTCTAAATCATATGGTGAGGAAAATCATAAGGTTTACATCAAGTTAGCACTTAGTGGTTTTCAGTAAAATTGAACTGTTCACTGCATTGAGCTCAAAGCATTTTGTGTTGAAGCTGTGTACATAACTACTCGGGGTGATTTGGAGCTGTATAGATATTGCATGTAGAGTACTCAGTGCCATGGAATACTCAATTGCAAGCTGAATTCAAGAACCTACTTCATAACGTGTAGAGTGCAAAAGCCAATGACTTCCTTTAGTTCAGGAAACGCTTATGTTCCACATGTAGAAAGGGTGATGTTACTGAGAGTAACTACTGGAGCATTGGTAGTACACTCATAAAATTGGTTGCAGACAACTCTAAATCATATGGTAAGTAAAATCAAAAGGTTTACATCAAATTAGCACTTAGTGGTTTTCAGTAAAATTGAACTGTTCACTCCATTGAGCTCAATGCATTTTGTGTTATGGCTCTGTAAATAACTACTTGGGGTGATTTGGAACTGTATAGATATTGCATGTATACTACTCAGTGCTATGGGATACTCAATTGCTAGCTGAATTCAGGAAACTACCTCATAACGTTTAGAGTGCAACAGCTAATGACTTGTTTTAGTTCAGTAAATCCTAATGTTCCACAGCGGAGAAAGAATGTTGTCACTGAATGTAACTTCTGGAGCATTGGTAGTACAGTCATAAAATTGTTTGCAGACTACTCTAAATCATATGGTGAGTAAAATCATAAGGTTTAAATCAAGTTAGCACAGTAGTTTTCAGCAAAATTGAACTGTAGACTGCGTTGAGCTCAATGCATTTTGTGTTATGGCTCTGTAGATAAATACATGGGGTGATCTGGAACTGTATAAAATATTGCATGTAAAGTAGTCAGTGCTATGGAATATTCAATTGCAAGCTGAATTCAAGAACCTACCTCATAACGTTTAGAGTGCAAAATCCAAAGACTTGCTTTAGTTCAGTAAACGCTAATGCTCCACAGTGTAGAAAGGATGATCTTACTGAATGTAACTTCTGGAGCATTGGTAGTACACTCATAAAATTGGTTGCAGACTACTCTAAATCATATGGTGAGTAAAATCAAAAGGTTTACATCGTTAGCACTTAGTAGTTTACAGTAAAATTGAACTGTTCACTCCATTGAGCTCTATGCATTTTGTGTTAAGGCTCTGTACATAACTACTTGGGGTGATTTAGAACTGTATAGATATTGCATGTAGAGTACTCAGTGCTATGGGATACACAATTGCTAGCTGAATTCAGGAACCTACCTCATAACGTTTAGAGTGCAACAGCGAATGACTTGTTTTAGTTCATAAACGCTAATGTTCCTCAGCTTAGAAAGAATGATGTTGCTGAATGTAACTTCTGGAGCATTGGTAGTACACTCATAAAATTGGTTGCAGACTAAATCATATGGTGAGTAAATTCATAAGGTTTGCATCAAGTTAGCACTTAGTGGTTTTCAGTAAAATTGAACTGTTCACTCCATTGAGCTCAATGCATTTTGTGTTATGGCTCTGTAGATAACTACTTGGGGTGATTTGGAACTGTATAGATATTCCATGTAGAGTACTCAGTGCGATGGGATACTCAATTGCTAGCTGAATTCAGGAACCTACCTCATAACGTTTAGAATGCAACAGCGAATGACTTGTTTTAGTTCAGTAAACGCTAATGTTCCACAGCGTAGAAAGAATGATGTTACTGAATGTAACTTCTGGAGCATTGGTAGTACACTCATAAAATTGGTTGCAGACTACTCTAAATCATATGGTGAGTAAAATCATAAGGTTTACATCAAGTTAGCACTTAGTGGTTTTCAGTAAAATTGATCTGTTCACTCCATTGAGCTCAATGCATTTTGTGTTAAAGCTGAGTACATAACTACTCGGGGTGATTTGGAGGTGTATAGATACTGCATGCAGAGTACTCAGTGCCATGGAATACTCAATTGCAAGCTGAATTCAAGAACCTACCTCATAACGTGTAGAGTGCAAAAGCCAATGACTTGCTTTAGTTCAGGAAACGCTTATGTTCCCCATGTAGAAAGGGTGATGTTACTGAGAGTAACTACTGGAGCATTGGTAGTACACTCATAAAATTGGTTGCAGACTACTCTAAATCATATGGTGAGTAAAATCATAAGGTTTACATCAAGTTAGCACTTAGTGGTTTTCAGTAAAATTGAACTGTTCACTCCATTGAGCTCAATGCATTTTGTGTTATGGCTCTGTAGATAACTACTTGGGGTGATTTGGAACTGTATAGATATTGCATGTAGAGTACTCAGTGCGATGGGATACTCAATTGCTAGCTGAATTCAGGAACCTACCTCATAACGTGTAGAGTGCAAAAGCCAATGACTTGCTTTAGTTCAGGAAACGCGTATGTTCCACATGTAGAAAGGGTGATGTTACTGAATGTAACTACTGGAGCATTGGTAGTACACTCATAAAATTGGTTGCAGACTACTCTAAATCATATGGTGAGTAAAATCATAAGGTTTACATCAAGTTAGCACTTAGTGGTTTTCAGTAAAATTGAACTGTTCACTGCATTGAGCTCAATGCATTTTGTGTTGAAGCTGTGTACATAACTACTCGGGGTGATTTGGAGCTGTATAGATATTGCATGTAGAGTACTCAGTGCCATGGAATACTCAATTGCAAGCTGAATTCAAGAACCTACTTCATAACGTGTAGAGTGCAAAAGCCAATGACTTCCTTTAGTTCAGGAAACGCTTATGTTCCACATGTAGAAAGGGTGATGTTACTGAGAGTAACTACTGGAGCATTGGTAGTACACTCATAAAATTGGTTGCAGACAACTCTAAATCATATGGTAAGTAAAATCAAAAGGTTTACATCAAATTAGCACTTAGTGGTTTTCAGTAAAATTGAACTGTTCACTCCATTGAGCTCAATGCATTTTGTGTTATGGCTCTGTAGATAACTACTTGGGGTGATTTGGAACTGTATAGATATTGCATGTATAGAACTCAGTGCTATGGGATACTCAATTGCTAGCTGAATTCAGGAAACTACCTCATAACATTTAGAGTGCAACAGCTAATGACTTGTTTTAGTTCAGTAAATGCTAATGTTCCACAGCGGAGAAAGAATGTTGTTACTGAATGTAACTTCTGGAGCATTGGTAGTACAGTCATAAAATTGGTTGCAGACTACTCTAAATAATATGGTGAGTAATATCAAAAGGTTGAAATCAAGTTAGCACAGTAGTTTTCAGCAAAATTGAACTGTACACTGCGTTGAGCTCAATGCATTTTCTGTTATGGCTCTGTAGATAAATACTTGGGGTGATCTGGAACTTTATAGATATTGCATGTAAAGTAGTCAGTGCTATGGAATATTCAATTGCAAGCTGAATTCAAGAACCTACCTCATAACGTTTAGAGTGCAAAATCCAAAGACTTGCTTTAGTTCAGTAAACGCTAATGCTCCACAGTGTAGAAAGGATGATCTTACTAAATGTAACTTCTGGAGCATTGGTAGTACACTCATAAAATTGTTTGCAGACTACTCTAAATCATATGGTGAGTAAAATCAAAAGGTATACATCAAGTTAGCACTTAGTAGTTTACAGTAAAATTGAACTGTTCACTCCATTGAGCTCTATGAATTTTGTGTTAAGGCTCTGTACATAACTACTTGGGGTGATTTAGAACTGTATAGATATTGCATGTAGAGTACTCAGTGCTATGGGATACACAATTGCTAGCTGAATTCAGGAACCTACCTCATAACGTTTAGAGTGCAACAGCGAATAACTTGTTTTAGTTCATAAACGCTAATGTTCCACAGCGTAGAAAGAATGATGTTGCTGAATGTAACTTCTGGAGCATTGGTAGTACACTTATAAAATTGGTTGCAGACTACTCTAAATCATATGGTGAGTAAAATCATAAGGTTTACATCAAGTTAGCACTTACTGGTTTTCAGTAAAATTGAACTGTTCACTCCATTGAGCTCAATGCATTTTGTGTTAAAGCTGTGTACATATCTACTCGGGGTGATTTGGAGCTGTATAGATATTGCATGTAGAGTACTCAGTGCCATGGAATACTCAATTGCAAGCTGAATTCAAGAACCTATCTCATAACGTGTAGAGAGCAAAAGCCAATGACTTGCTTTAGTTCAGGAAACGTTTATGTTCCACATGTAGAAAGGGAGATGTTACTGAAAGTAACTACTGGAGCATTGGTAGTACACTCATAAAATTGGTTGCAGACAACTCTAAATCATATGGTGAGTAAAATCAAAAGGTTTACATCAAATTAGCACTTAGTGGTTTTCAGTAAAATTGAACTGTTCACTCCATTGAGCTCAATGCATTTTGTGTTATGGCTCTGTAGATAACTACTTGGGGTGATTTGGAACAGTATAGATATTGCATGTAGAGTACTCACTGCCGTGGAATACTCAATTGCAAGCTGAATTCAAGAACCTACCTCATAACGTGTAGAGTGCAAAAGCCAATGACTTGCTTTAGTTCAGGAAACGCTTATGTTCCACATGTAGAAAGGGTGATGTTACTGAATGTAAGTACTGGAGCATTGGTAGCACACTCATAAAATTGGTTGCAGTCTACTCTAAATCATATGGTGAGTAAAATCATAAGGTTTACATCAAGTTAGCACTCAGTGGTTTTCAGTAAAATTGAACTGTTCACTCCATTGAGCTCAATGCATTTTGTGTTATGGCTCTGTAGATAACTACTTGGGGTGATTTGGAACTGTATAGATATTGCATGTAGAGTACTCAGTGCGATGGGATACTCAATTGCTAGCTGAATTCAGGAACCTACCTCATAACGTGTACAGTGCAAAAGCCAATGACTTGCTTTAGTTCAGGAAACGCTTATGTTCCACATGTAGAAAGGGTGATGTTACTGAATGTAACTACTGGAGCATTGGTAGTACACTCATAAAATTGGTTGCAGACAACTCTAAATCATATGGTGAGTAAAATCAAAAGGTTTAAATCAAGTTAGCACAGTAGTTTACAGTAAAATTGAACTGTTCACTCCATTGAGCTCTATGCATTTTGTGTTAAGGCTCTGTACATAACTACTTGGGGTGATTTAGAACTGTATAGATATTGCATGTAGAGTACTCAGTGCTATGGGATACACAATTGCTAGCTGAATTCAGGAACCTACCTCATAACGTTTAGAGTGCAACAGCGAATGACTTGTTTTAGTTCATAAACGCTAATGTTCCACAGCGTAGAAAGAATGATGTTGCTGAATGTAACTTCTGGAGCATTGGTAGTACACTTATAAAATTGGTTGCAGACTACTCTAAATCATATGGTGAGTAAAATCATAAGGTTTACATCAAGTTAGCACTTAGTGGTTTTCAGTAAAATTGAACTGTTCACTCCATTGAGCTCAATGCATTTTGTGTTAAAGCTGTGTACATAACTACTCGGGGTGATTTGGAGCTGTATAGATATTGCATGTAGAGTACTCAGTGCCATGGAATACTCAATTGCAAGCTGAATTCAAGAACCTACCTCATAACGTGTAGAGTGCAAAAGCCAATGACTTGCTTTAGTTCACGAAACGCTTATGTTCCACATGTAGAAAGGGTGATGTTACTGAGAGTAACTACTGGAGCATTGGTAGTACACTCATAAAATTGGTTGCAGACTACTCTAAATCATATGGTGAGTAAAATCATAAGGTTTACATCAAGTTAGCACTTAGTGGTTTTCAGTAAAATTGAACTGTTCACTCCATTGAGCTCAATGCATTTTGTGTTATGGCTCTGTAGATAACTACTTGGGGTGATTTGGAACTGTATAGACATTGCATGTATTGAACTCAGTGCTATGGGATACTCAATTGCTAGCTGAATTCAGGAACCTACCTCATAACGTTTAGAGTGCAACAGCTAATGACTTGTTTTAGTTCAGTAAATGCTAATGTTCCACAGCGTAGAAAGAATGATGTTGCTGAATGTAACTTCTGGAGCATTGGTAGTACACTCATAAAATTGGTTGCAGACAACTCTAAATCATATGGTGAGTAAAATCAAAAGGTTTACATCAAATTAGCACTTAGTTTTTTTCAGTAAAATTGAACTGTTCACTCCATTGAGCTCAATGCATTTTGTGTTATGTCTCTGTAGATAACTACTTGGGGTGATTTGGAACTGTATAGATATTGCATGTAGAGTACTCAGTGCTATGGGATACTCAATTGCTAGCTGAATTCAGGAACCTACTTCATAACGTGTAGAGTGCAAAAGCCAATGACTTGCTTTAGTTCAGGAAACGCTTATGTTCCACATGTAGAAAGGGTGATGTTACTGAATGTAACTACTGGAGCATTGGTAGTACACTCATAAAATTGGTTGCAGACTACTCTAAATCATATGGTGAGTAAAATCATAAGGTTTACATCAAGTTAGCACTTAGTGGTTTTCAGTAAAATTGAACTGTTCACTGCATTGAGCTCAATGCATTTTGTGTTAAAGCTGTGTACATATCTACTCGGGGTGATTTGGAGCTGTATAGATATTGCATGTAGAGTACTCAGTGCCATGGAATACTCAATTGCAAGCTGAATTCAAGAACCTATCTCATAACGTGTAGAGTGCAAAAGCCAATGACTTGCTTTAGTTCAGGAAACGTTTATGTTCCACATGTAGAAAGGGTGATGTTACTGAATGTAACTACTGGAGCATTGGTAGTACACTCATAAAATTGGTTGCAGACTACTCTAAATCATATGGTGAGTAAAATCAAAAGGTTTACATCAAGTTAGCACTTAGTAGTTTACAGTAAAATTGAACTGTTCACTCCATTGAGCTCAATGCATTTTGTGTTAAAGCTGTGTACATAACTACTCGGGGTGATTTGGAGCTGTATAGATATTGCATGTAGAGTTCTCAGTGCCATGGAATACTCAATTGCAAGCTGAATTCAAGAACCTACCTCATAACGTTTAGAGTGCAAAAGCCAAAGACTTGCTTTAGTTCAGTAAACGCTAATGCTCCACAGTGTAGAAAGGATGATCTTACTGAATGTAACTTCTGGAGCATTGGTAGTACACTCATAAAATTGGTTGCAGACTACTCTAAATCATATGGTGAGTAAAATCATAAGGTTTACATCAATTTAGCACTTAGTGGTTTTCAGTAAAATTGAACTGTTCACTCCATTGAGCTCAATGCATTTTGTGTTATGGCTCTGCAGATAACTACTTGTGGTGATTTGGAACTGTATAGATATTGCATGTAGAGTACTCAGTGTTATGGGATACTCAATTGCTAGCTGAATTCAGGAACCTACTTCATAACGTGTAGAGTGCAAAAGCCAATGACTTGCTTTAGTTCAGGTAACGCTTATGTTCCACATGTAGAAAGGGTGATGTTACTGAATGTAACTACTGGAGCATTGGTAGTACACTCATAAACTTGGTTGCAGACTACTCTAAATCATATGGTGAGTAAAATCATAAGGTTTGCATCAAGTTAGCACTTAGTGGTTTTCAGTAAAATTGAACTGTTCACTCCATTGAGTTCAATGCATTTTGTGTTATGGCTCTGTAGATAACTACTTGGGGTGATTTGGAACTGTATAGATATTGCATGTAGAGTACTCAGTGCTATGGAATACTCAAATGCAAGCTGAATTCAGGAACCTACCTCATAACGTTTAGAGTGCAACAGCGACTGACTTGTTTTAGTTCATAAACGCTAATGTTCCACAGCGTAGAAAGAATGATGTTGCTGAATGTAACTTCTGGAGCATTGGTAGTACACTCATAAAATTGGTTGCAGACTACTCTAAATCATATGGTGAGTAAAATCATAAGGTTTACATCAAGTTAGCACTTAGTGGTTTTCAGTAAAATTGAACTGTTCACTCCATTGAGCTCTATGCATTTTGTGTTAAGGCTCTGTACATAACTACTTGGGGTGATTTAGAACTGTATAGATATTGCATGTAGAGTACTCAGTGCTATGGGATACACAATTGCTAGCTGAATTCAGGAACCTACCTCATAACGTTTAGAGTGCAACAGCGAATGACTTGTTTTAGTTCATAAACGCTAATGTTCCACAGCGTAGAAAGAATGATGTTGCTGAATGTAACTTCTGGAGCATTGGTACTACACTCATAAAATTGGTTGCAGACTACTCTAAATCATATGGTGAGTAAAATCATAAGGTTTACATCAAGTTAGCACTGAGTGGTTTTCAGTAAAATTGAACTGTTCACTCCATTGAGCTCAATGCATTTTGTGTTATGGCTCTGTAGATAACTACATGGGGTGATTTGGAACTGTATAGATATTGCATGTAGAGTACTCAGTGCGATGGGATACTCAATTGCTAGCTGCATTCAAGAACCTACCTCATAACGTGTAGAGTGCAAAAGCCAATGACTTGCTTTAGTTCAGGAAACGCGTATGTTCCACATGTAGAAAGGGTGATGTTACTGAATGTAACTACTGGAGCATTGGTAGTACACACATAAAATTGGTTGCAGACTACTCTAAATCATATGGTGAGTAAAATCATAAGGTTTACATCAAGTTAGCACTTAGTGGTTTTCAGTAAAATTGAACTGTTCACTCCATTGAGCTCAATGCATTTTGTGTTAAAGCTGTGTACATAACTACTCGGGGTGATTTGGAGGTGTATAGATATTGCATGTAGATTAATCAGTGCCATGGAATACTCAATTGCAAGCTGAATTCAAGAACCTACCTCATAACGTGTAGAGTGCAAAAGCCAATGTCTTCCTTTAGTTCAGGAAACGCTTATGTTCCACATGTAGAAAGGGTGATGTTACTGAATGTAACTTCTGGAGCATTGGTAGCACACTCATAAAATTGGTTGCAGACTACTCTAAATCATATGGTGAGTAAAATCATAATGTTTACATCAAGTTAGCACTTAGTGGTTTTCAGTAAAATTGAACTGTTCACTCCATTGAGCTCAATGCATTTTGTGTTAAAGCTGTGTACATAACTACTCGGGGTGATTTGGAGCTGTATAGATATTGCATGTAGAGTACTCAGTGCCATGGAATACTCAATTGCAAGCTGAATTCAAGAACCTACCTCATAACTTTTAGAGTGCAACAGCTAATGACTTGTTTTAGTTCAGTAAATGCTAATGTTCCACAGCGGAGAAAGAATGTTGTTACTGAATGTAACTTCTGGAGCATTGGTAGTACAGTCATAAAATTGGTTGCAGACTACTCTAAATCATATGGTGAGTAAAATCAAAAGGTTTAAATCAAGTTAGCACAGTAGTTTTCAGCAAAATTGAACTGTACACTGCTTTGAGCTCAATGCATTTTGTGTTATGGCTCTGTAGATAAATACATGGGGTGATCTGGAACTGTATAGATATTGCATGTAAAGTAGTCAGTGCTATGGAATATTCAATAGCAAGCTGAATTCAAGAACCTACCTCATAACGTTTAGAGTGCAAAATCCAAAGAATTGCTTTAGTTCAGTAAACGCTAATGCTCCACAGTGTAGAAAGGATGATCTTACTGAATGTAAGTTCTGGAGCATTGGTAGTACACTCATAAAATTGGTTGCAGACTACTCTAAATCATATGGTGAGTAAAATCAAAAGGTTTACATCAAGTTAGCACTTAGTAGTTTACAGTAAAATTGAACTGTTCACTCCATTGAGCTCTATGCATTTTGTGTTAAGGCTCTGTACATAACTACTTGGGGTGATTTAGAACTGTATAGATATTGCATGTAGAGTACTCAGTGCTATGGGATACACAATTGCTAGCTGAATTCAGGAACCTACCTCATAACGTTTAGAGTGCAACCGCGAATGACTTGTTTTAGTTCATAAACACTAATGTTCCACAGCGTAGAAAGAATGATGTTGCTGAATGTAACTTCGGGAGCATTGGTAGTACACTCATAAAATTGGTTGCAGACTACTCTAAATCATATGGTGAGTAAAATCATAAGGTTTACATCAAGTTAGCACTTAGTGGTTTTCAGTAAAATTGAACTGTTCACTCCATTGAGCTCAATGCATTTTGTGTTAAAGCTGTGTACATATCTACTCGGGGTGATTTGGAGCTGTATAGATATTGCATGTAGAGTACTCAGTGCCATGGAATACTCAATTGCAAGCTGAATTCAAGAACCTATCTCATAACGAGTAGAGTGCAAAAGCCAATGACTTGCTTTAGTTCAGGAAACGTTTATGTTCCACATGTAGAAAGGGAGATGTTACTGAATGTAATTACTGGAGCATTGGTAGTACACTCATAAAATTGGTTGCAGACAACTCTAAATCATATGGTGAGTAAAATCAAAAGGTTTACATCAAATTAGCACTTAGTGGTTTTCAGTAAAATTGAACTGTTCACTCCATTGAGCTCAATGCATTTTGTGTTAAATCTGTGTACATATCTACTCGGGGTGATTTGGAGCTGTATAGATATTGCATGTAGAGTACTCAGTGCCATGGAATACTCAATTGCAAGCTGAATTCAAGAACCTATCTCATAACGTGTAGAGTGCAAAAGCCAATGACTTGCATTAGTTCAGGAAACGTTTATGTTCCACATGTAGAAAGGGTGATGTTACTGAATGTAACTACTGGAGCATTGGTAGTACACTCATAAAATTGGTTGCAGACAACTCTAAATCATATGGTGAGTAAAATCAAAAGGTTTACATCAAGTTAGCACTTAGTAGTTTACAGTAAAATTGAACTGTTCACTCCATTGAGCTCTATGCATTTTGTGTTAAGGCTCTGTACATAACTACTTGGGGTGATTTAGAACTGTATAGATATTGCATGTAGAGTACTCAGTGCTATGGGATACACAATTGCTAGCTGAATTCAGGAACCTACCTCATAACGTTTAGAGTGCAACAGCGAATGACTTGTTTTAGTTCATAAACGCTAATGTTCCACAGCGTAGAAAGAAAGATGTTGCTGAATGTAACTTCTGGAGCATTGGTAGTACACTCATAAAATTGGTTGCAGACTACTCTAAATCATATGGTGAGTAAAATCATAAGGTTTACATCAAGTTAGCAGTTAGTGGTTTTCAGTAAAATTGAACTGTTCACTCCATTGAGCTCAATGCATTTTGTGTTAAAGCTGTGTACATATCTACTCGGGGTGATTTGGAGCTGCATAGATATTGCATGTAGAGTACTCAGTGCCATGGAATACTCAATTGCAAGCTGAATTCAGGAACCTACCTCATAACGTGTAGAGTGCAAAAGCCAATGACTTGCTTTAGTTCAGGAAACGCGTATGTTCCACATGTAGAAAGGGTGATGTTACTGAATGTAACTACTGGAGCATTGGTAGTACACACATAAAATTGGTTGCAGACTACTCTAAATCATATGGTGAGTAAAATCATAAGGTTTACATCAAGTTAGCACTTAGTGGTTTTCAGTAAAATTGAACTGTTCACTCCATTGAGCTCAATGCATTTTGTGTTAAAGCTGTGTACATAACTACTCGGGGTGATTTGGAGGTGTATAGATATTGCATGTAGATTAATCAGTGCCATGGAATACTCAATTGCAAGCTGAATTCAAGAACCTACCTCATAACGTGTAGAGTGCAAAAGCCAATGTCTTCCTTTAGTTCAGGAAACGCTTATGTTCCACATGTAGAAAGGGTGATGTTACTGAATGTAACTTCTGGAGCATTGGTAGCACACTCATAAAATTGGTTGCAGACTACTCTAAATCATATGGTGAGTAAAATCATAATGTTTACATCAAGTTAGCACTTAGTGGTTTTCAGTAAAATTGAACTGTTCACTCCATTGAGCTCAATGCATTTTGTGTTAAAGCTGTGTACATAACTACTCGGGGTGATTTGGAGCTGTATAGATATTGCATGTAGAGTACTCAGTGCCATGGAATACTCAATTGCAAGCTGAATTCAAGAACCTACCTCATAACTTTTAGAGTGCAACAGCTAATGACTTGTTTTAGTTCAGTAAATGCTAATGTTCCACAGCGGAGAAAGAATGTTGTTACTGAATGTAACTTCTGGAGCATTGGTAGTACAGTCATAAAATTGGTTGCAGACTACTCTAAATCATATGGTGAGTAAAATCAAAAGGTTTAAATCAAGTTAGCACAGTAGTTTTCAGCAAAATTGAACTGTACACTGCTTTGAGCTCAATGCATTTTGTGTTATGGCTCTGTAGATAAATACATGGGGTGATCTGGAACTGTATAGATATTGCATGTAAAGTAGTCAGTGCTATGGAATATTCAATAGCAAGCTGAATTCAAGAACCTACCTCATAACGTTTAGAGTGCAAAATCCAAAGAATTGCTTTAGTTCAGTAAACGCTAATGCTCCACAGTGTAGAAAGGATGATCTTACTGAATGTAAGTTCTGGAGCATTGGTAGTACACTCATAAAATTGGTTGCAGACTACTCTAAATCATATGGTGAGTAAAATCAAAAGGTTTACATCAAGTTAGCACTTAGTAGTTTACAGTAAAATTGAACTGTTCACTCCATTGAGCTCTATGCATTTTGTGTTAAGGCTCTGTACATAACTACTTGGGGTGATTTAGAACTGTATAGATATTGCATGTAGAGTACTCAGTGCTATGGGATACACAATTGCTAGCTGAATTCAGGAACCTACCTCATAACGTTTAGAGTGCAACCGCGAATGACTTGTTTTAGTTCATAAACACTAATGTTCCACAGCGTAGAAAGAATGATGTTGCTGAATGTAACTTCGGGAGCATTGGTAGTACACTCATAAAATTGGTTGCAGACTACTCTAAATCATATGGTGAGTAAAATCATAAGGTTTACATCAAGTTAGCACTTAGTGGTTTTCAGTAAAATTGAACTGTTCACTCCATTGAGCTCAATGCATTTTGTGTTAAAGCTGTGTACATATCTACTCGGGGTGATTTGGAGCTGTATAGATATTGCATGTAGAGTACTCAGTGCCATGGAATACTCAATTGCAAGCTGAATTCAAGAACCTATCTCATAACGAGTAGAGTGCAAAAGCCAATGACTTGCTTTAGTTCAGGAAACGTTTATGTTCCACATGTAGAAAGGGAGATGTTACTGAATGTAATTACTGGAGCATTGGTAGTACACTCATAAAATTGGTTGCAGACAACTCTAAATCATATGGTGAGTAAAATCAAAAGGTTTACATCAAATTAGCACTTAGTGGTTTTCAGTAAAATTGAACTGTTCACTCCATTGAGCTCAATGCATTTTGTGTTAAATCTGTGTACATATCTACTCGGGGTGATTTGGAGCTGTATAGATATTGCATGTAGAGTACTCAGTGCCATGGAATACTCAATTGCAAGCTGAATTCAAGAACCTATCTCATAACGTGTAGAGTGCAAAAGCCAATGACTTGCATTAGTTCAGGAAACGTTTATGTTCCACATGTAGAAAGGGTGATGTTACTGAATGTAACTACTGGAGCATTGGTAGTACACTCATAAAATTGGTTGCAGACAACTCTAAATCATATGGTGAGTAAAATCAAAAGGTTTACATCAAGTTAGCACTTAGTAGTTTACAGTAAAATTGAACTGTTCACTCCATTGAGCTCTATGCATTTTGTGTTAAGGCTCTGTACATAACTACTTGGGGTGATTTAGAACTGTATAGATATTGCATGTAGAGTACTCAGTGCTATGGGATACACAATTGCTAGCTGAATTCAGGAACCTACCTCATAACGTTTAGAGTGCAACAGCGAATGACTTGTTTTAGTTCATAAACGCTAATGTTCCACAGCGTAGAAAGAAAGATGTTGCTGAATGTAACTTCTGGAGCATTGGTAGTACACTCATAAAATTGGTTGCAGACTACTCTAAATCATATGGTGAGTAAAATCATAAGGTTTACATCAAGTTAGCAGTTAGTGGTTTTCAGTAAAATTGAACTGTTCACTCCATTGAGCTCAATGCATTTTGTGTTAAAGCTGTGTACATATCTACTCGGGGTGATTTGGAGCTGCATAGATATTGCATGTAGAGTACTCAGTGCCATGGAATACTCAATTGCAAGCTGAATTCAGGAACCTACCTCATAACGTGTAGAGTGCAAAAGCCAATGACTTGCTTTAGTTCAGGAAACGCGTATGTTCCACATGTAGAAAGGGTGATGTTACTGAATGTAACTACTGGAGCATTGGTAGCACACTCATAAAATTGGTTGCAGACTACTCTAAATCATATGGTGAGTAAAATCATAATGTTTACATCAAGTTAGCACTTAGTGGTTTTCAGTAAAATTGAACTGTTCACTCCATTGAGCTCAATGCATTTTGTGTTAAAGCTGTGTACATAACTACTCGGGGTGATTTGGAGCTGTATAGATATTGCATGTAGAGTACTCAGTGCCATGGAATACTCAATTGCAAGCTGAATTCAAGAACCTACCTCATAACGTGTAGAGTGCAAAAGCCAATGACTTGCATTAGTTCAGGAAACACTTATGTTCCACATGTAGAAAGGGTGACGTTACTGAATGTAACTACTGGAGCATTGGTAGTACACTCATAAAATTGGTTGCAGACTACTCTAAATCATATGGTGAGTAAAATCATAAGGTTTACATCAAGTTAGCACTTAGTGGTTTTCAGTAAAATTGAACTGTTCACTCCATTGAGCTCAATGCATTTTGTGTTAAATCTGTGTACATATCTACTCGGGGTGATTTGGAGCTGTATAGATATTGCATGTAGAGTACTCAGTGCCATGGAATACTCAATTGCAAGCTCAATTCAAGAACCTATCTCATAACGTGTAGAGTGCAAAAGCCAATGACTTGCTTTAGTTCAGGAAACGCGTATGTTCCACATGTAGAAAGGGTGATGTTACTGAGAGTAACTACTGGAGCATTGGTAGTATACTCATAAAATTGGTTGCAGACTACTCTAAATCATATGGTGAGTAAAATCAAAAGGTTTAAATCAAGTTAGCACAGTAGTTTTCAGCAAAATTGAACTGTACACTGCTTTGAGCTCAATGCATTTTGTGTTATGGCTCTGTAGATAAATACATGGGGTGATCTGGAACTGTATAGATATTGCATGTAAAGTAGTCAGTGCTATGGAATATTCAATTGCAAGCTGAATTCAAGAACCTACCTCATAACGTTTAGAGTGCAAAATCCAAAGACTTGCTTTAGTTCAGTAAACGCTAATGCTCCACAGTGTAGAAAGGATGATCTTACTGAATGTAACTTCTGGAGCATTGGTAGTACACTCATAAAATTTGTTGCAGACTACTCTAAATCATATGGTGAGTAAAATCAAAAGGTTTACATCAAATTAGCACTTAGTAGTTTACAGTAAAATTGAACTGTTCACTCCATTGAGCTCTATGCATTTTGTGTTAAGGCTCTGTACATAACTACTTGGGGTGATTTAGAACTGTATAGATATTGCATGTAGAGTACTCAGTGCTATGGGATACACAATTGCTAGCTGAATTCAGGAACCTACCTCATAACGTTTAGAGTGCAACAGCGAATGACTTGTTTTAGTTCATAAACGCTAATGTTCCACAGCGTAGAAAGAATGATGTTGCTGAATGTAACTTCTGGAGCATTGGTAGTACACTCATAAAATTGGTTGCAGACTACTCTAAATCATATGGTGAGTAAAATCATAAGGTTTACATCAAGTTAGCACTTAGTGGTTTTCAGTAAAATTGAACTGTTCACTCCATTGAGCTCAATGCATTTTGTGTTAAAGCTGTGTACATATCTACTCGGGGTGATTTGGAGCTGTATAGATATTGCATGTAGAGTTCTCAGTGCCATGGAATACTCAATTGCAAGCGGAATTCAAGAACCTATCTCATAACGAGTAGAGTGCAAAAGCCAATGACATGCTTTAGTTCAGGAAACGTTTATGTTCCACATGTAGAAAGGGAGATTTTACTGAATGTAATTACTGGAGCATTGGTAGTACACTCATAAAATTGGTTGCAGACAACTCTAAATCATATGGTGAGTAAAATCAAAAGGTTTACATCAAATTAGCACTTAGTGGTTTTCAGTAAAATTGAACTGTTCACTCCATTGAGCTCAATGCATTTTGTGTTAAAGCTGTGTACATATCTACTCGGGGTGATTTGGAGCTGCATAGATATTGCATGTAGAGTACTCAGTGCCATGGAATACTCAATTGCAAGCTGAATTCAGGAACCTACCTCATAATGTGTAGAGTGCAAAAGCCAATGACTTGCTTTAGTTCAGGAAACGCGTATGTTCCACATGTAGAAAGGGTGATGTTACTGAATGTAACTACTGGAGCATTGGTAGCACACTCATAAAATTGGTTGCAGACTACTCTAAATCATATGGTGAGTAAAATCATAATGTTTACATCAAGTTAGCACTTAGTGGTTTTCAGTAAAATTGAACTGTTCACTCCATTGAGCTCAAAGCATTTTGTGTTATGGCTCGGTAGATAACTAATTGGGGTGATTTGGAACTGTATAGATATTGCATGTATAGTACTCAGTGCTATGGGATAATCAATTGCTAGCTGAATTCAGGAACCTACCTCATAACGTTTAGAGTGCAACAGCTAATGACTTGTTTTAGTTCAGTAAATGCTAATGTTCCACAGCGGAGAAAGAATGTTGTTACTGAATGTAACTTCTGGAGCATTGGTAGTAAGTCATAAAATTGGTTGCAGACTACTCTAAATCATATGGTGAGTAAAATCAAAAGGTTTAAATCAAGTTAGCACAGTAGTTTTCCGCAAAATTGAACTGTACACTGCTTTGAGCTCAATGCATTTTGTGTTATGGCTCTGTAGATAAATACATGGGGTGATATGGAACTGTATAGATATTGCATGTAAAGTAGTCAGTGCTATGGAATATTCAATTGCAAGCTGAATTCAAGAACCTACCTCATAACGTTTAGAGTGCAAAATCCAAAGACTTGCTTTAGTTCAGTAAACGCTAATGCTCCACAGTGTAGAAAGGATGATCTTACTGAATGTAACTTCTGGAGCATTGGTAGTACACTCATAAAATTGGTTGCAGACTACTCTAAATCATATGGTGAGTAAAATCGAAAGGTTTACATCAAGTTAGCACTTAGTAGTTTACAGTAAAATTGAACTGTTCACTCCATTGAGCTCTATGCATTTTGTAATAAGGCTCTGTACATAACTACTTGGGGTGATTTAGAACTGTATAGATATTGCATGTAGAGTACTCAGTGCTATGGGATACACAATTGCTAGATGAATTCAGGAACCTACCTCATAACGTTTAGAGTGCAACAGCGAATGACTTGTTTTAGTTCATAAACGGTAATGTTCCACAGCGTAGAAAGAATGATGTTGCTGAATGTAACTTCTGGAGCATTGGTAGTACACTCATAAAATTGGTTGCAGACTACTCTAAATCATATGGTGAGTAAAATCATAAGGTTTACATCAAGTTAGCACTTAGTGGTTTTCAGTAAAATTGAACTGTTCACTCCATTGAGCTCAATGCATTTTGTGTTAAAGCTGTGTACATATCTACTCGGGGTGATTTGGAGCTGTATAGATATTGCATGGAGAGTACTCAGTGCCATGGAATACTCAATTGCAAGCTGAATTCAAGAACCTATCTCATAACGAGTAGAGTGCAAAAGCCAATGACTTGCTTTAGTTCAGGAAACGTTTATGTTCCACATGTAGAAAGGGAGATGTTACTGAATGTAATTACTGGAGCTTTGGTAGTACACTCATAAAATTGGTTGCAGACAACTCTAAATCATATGGTGAGTAAAATCATAAGGTTTACATCAAGTTAGCACTTAGTGGTTTTCAGTAAAATTGAACTGTTCACTCCATTGAGCTCAATGCATTTTGTGTTAAAGCTGTGTACATATCTACTCGGGGTGATTTGGAGCTGTATAGATATTGCATGTAGAGTACTCAGTGCCATGGAATACTCAATTGCAAGATGAATTCAAGAACCTATCTCATAACGTGTAGAGTGCAAAAGCCAATGACTTGCTTTAGTTCAGGAAACGCGTATGTTCCACATGTAGAAAGGGTGATGTTACTGAGAGTAACTACTGGAGCATTGGTAGTACACTCATAAAATTGGTTGCAGACTACTCTAAATCATATGGTGAGTAAAATCATAAGGTTTACATCAAGTTAGCACTTAGTGGGTTTCAGTAAAATTGAACTGTTCACTCCATTGAGCTCAATGCATTTTGTGTTATGGCTCGGTAGATAACTACTTGGGGTGATTTGGAACTGTATAGATATTGCATGTATAGTACTCAGTGCTATGGGATAATCAATTGCTAGCTGAATTCAGGAACCTACCTCATAACGTTTAGAGTGCAACAGCTAATGACTTGTTTTAGTTCAGTAAATGCTAATGTTCCACAGCGGAGAAAGAATGTTGTTACTGAATGTAACTTCTGGAGCATTGGTAGTACAGTCATAAAATTGGTTGCAGACTACTCTAAATCATATGGTGAGTAAAATCAAAAGGTTTACATCAAGTTAGCACTTAGTAGTTTACAGTAAAATTGAACTGTTCACTCCATTGAGCTCTATGCATTTTGTGTTAAGGCTCTGTACATAACTACTTGGTGTGATTTAGAACTGTATAGATATTGCATGTAGAGTACTCAGTGCTATGGGATACACAATTGCTAGCTGAATTCAGGAACCTACCTCATAACGTTTAGAGTGCAACAGCGAATGACTTGTTTTAGTTCATAAACGCTAATGTTCCACAGCGTAGAAAGAATGATGTTGCTGAATGTAACTTCTGGAGCATTGGTAGTACACTCATAAAATTGGTTGCAGACTACTCTAAATCATATGGTGAGTAAAATCATAAGGTTTACATCAAGTTAGCACTTAGTGGTTTTCAGTAAAATTGAACTGTTCACTGCATTGAGCTCAATGCATTTTGTGTTAAAGCTGTGTACATATCTACTCGGGGTGATTTGGAGCTGTATAGATATTGCATGTAGAGTACTCAGTGCCATGGAATACTCAATTGCAAGCTGAATTCAAGAACCTATCTCATAACGTGTAGAGTGCAAAAGCCAATGACTTGCTTTAGTTCAGGAAACGTTTATGTTCCACATGTAGAAAGGGTGATGTTACTGAATGTAACTACTGGAGCATTGGTAGTACACTCATAAAATTGGTTGCAGACTACTCTAAATCATATGGTGAGTAAAATCAAAAGGTTTACATCAAGTTAGCACTTAGTAGTTTACAGTAAAATTGAACTGTTCACTCCATTGAGCTCAATGCATTTTGTGTTATGGCTCTGTAGATAACTACTTGGGGTGATTTGGAACTGTATAGATATTGCATGTAGAGTACTCAGTGCTATGGAATACTCAAATGCAAGCTGAATTCAGGAACCTACCTCATAACGTTTAGAGTGCAACAGCGACTGACTTGTTTTAGTTCATAAACGCTAATGTTCCACAGCGTAGAAAGAATGATGTTGCTGAATGTAACTTCTGGAGCATTGGTAGTACACTCATAAAATTGGTTGCAGACTACTCTAAATCATATGGTGAGTAAAATCATAAGGTTTACATCAAGTTAGCACTTAGTGGTTTTCAGTAAAATTGAACTGTTCACTCCATTGAGCTCAATGCATTTTGTGTTAAAGCTGTGTACATAACTACTCGGGGTGATTTGGAGCTGTATAGATATTGCATGTAGATTACTCAGTGCCATGGAATACTCAATTGCAAGCTGAATTCAAGAACCTACCTCATAACGTGTAGAGTGCAAAAGCCAATGTCTTCCTTTAGTTCAGGAAACGCTTATGTTCCACATGTAGAAAGGGTGATGTTACTGAATGTAACTTCTGGAGCATTGGTAGCACACTCATAAAATTGGTTGCAGACTACTCTAAATCATATGGTGAGTAAAATCATAATGTTTACATCAAGTTAGCCCTTAGTGGTTTTCAGTAAAATTGAACTGTTCACTCCATTGAGCTCAATGCATTTTGTGTTAAATCTGTGTACATATCTACTCGGGGTGATTTGGAGCTGTATAGATATTGCATGTAGAGTACTCAGTGCCATGGAATAGTCAATTGCAAGCTGAATTCAAGAACCTACCTCATAACTTTTAGAGTGCAACAGCTAATGACTTGTTTTAGTTCAGTAAATGCTAATGTTCCACAGCGGAGAAAGAATGTTGTTACTGAATGTAACTTCTGGAGCATTGGTAGTACAGTCATAAAATTGGTTGCAGACTACTCTAAATCATATGGTGAGTAAAATCAAAAGGTTTAAATCAAGTTAGCACAGTAGTTTTCAGCAAAATTGAACTGTACACTGCTTTGAGCTCAATGCATTTGGTGTTATGGCTCTGTAGATAAATACATGGGGTGATCTGGAACTGTATAGATATTGCATGTAAAGTAGTCAGTGCTATGGAATATTCAATTGCAAGCTGAATTCAAGAACCTACCTCATAACGTTTAGAGTGCAAAATCCAAAGAATTGCTTTAGTTCAGTAAACGCTAATGCTCCACAGTGTAGAAAGGATGATCTTACTGAATGTAAGTTCTGGAGCATTGGTAGTACACTCATAAAATTGGTTGCAGACTACTCTAAATCATATGGTGAGTAAAATCAAAAGGTTTACATCAAGTTAGCACTTAGTAGTTTACAGTAAAAGTGAACTGTTCACTCCATTGAGCTCTATGCATTTTGTGTTAAGGCTCTGTACATAACTACTTGGGGTGATTTAGAACTGTATAGATATTGCATGTAGAGTACTCAGTGCTATGGGATACACAATTGCTAGCTGAATTCTGGAACCTACCTCATAACGTTTAGAGTGCAACCGCGAATGACTTGTTTTAGTTCATAAACACTAATGTTCCACAGCGTAGAAAGAATGATGTTGCTGAATGTAACTTCGGGAGCATTGGTAGTACACTCATAAAATTGGTTGCAGACTACTCTAAATCATATGGTGAGTAAAATCATAAGGTTTACATCAAGTTAGCACTTAGTGGTTTTCAGTAAAATTGAACTGTTCACTCCATTGAGCTCAATGCATTTTGTGTTAAAGCTGTGTACATATCTACTCGGGGTGATTTGGAGCTGTATAGATATTGCATGTAGAGTACTCAGTGCCATGGAATACTCAATTGCAAGCTGAATTCAAGAACCTATCTCATAACGAGTAGAGTGCAAAAGCCAATGACTTGCTTTAGTTCAGGAAACGTTTATGTTCCACATGTAGAAAGGGAGATGTTACTGAATGTAATTACTGGAGCATTGGTAGTACACTCATAAAATTGGTTGCAGACAACTCTAAATCATATGGTGAGTAAAATCAAAAGGTTTACATCAAATTAGCACTTAGTGGTTTTCAGTAAAATTGAACTGTTCACTCCATTGAGCTCAATGCATTTTGTGTTAAATCTGTGTACATATCTACTCGGGGTGATTTGGAGCTGTATAGATATTGCATGTAGAGTACTCAGTGCCATGGAATACTCAATTGCAAGCTGAATTCAAGAACCTATCTCATAACGTGTAGAGTGCAAAAGCCAATGACTTGCTTTAGTTCAGGAAACGTTTATGTTCCACATGTAGAAAGGGTGATGTTACTGAATGTAACTACTGGAGCATTGGTAGTACACTCATAAAATTGGTTGCAGACAACTCTAAATCATATGGTGAGTAAAATCAAAAGGTTTACATCAAGTTAGCACTTAGTAGTTTACAGTAAAATTGAACTGTTCACTCCATTGAGCTCTATGCATTTTGTGTTAAGGCTCTGTACATAACTACTTGGGGTGATTTAGAACTGTATAGATATTGCATGTAGAGTACTCAGTGCTATGGGATACACAATTGCTAGCTGAATTCAGGAACCTACCTCATAACGTTTAGAGTGCAACAGCGAATGACTTGTTTTAGTTCATAAACGCTAATGTTCCACAGCGTAGAAAGAAAGATGTTGCTGAATGTAACTTCTGGAGCATTGGTAGTACACTCATAAAATTGGTTGCAGACTACTCTAAATCATATGGTGAGTAAAATCATAAGGTTTACATCAAGTTAGCAGTTAGTGGTTTTCAGTAAAATTGAACTGTTCACTCCATTGAGCTCAATGCATTTTGTGTTAAAGCTGTGTACATATCTACTCGGGGTGATTTGGAGCTGCATAGATATTGCATGTAGAGTACTCAGTGCCATGGAATACTCAATTGCAAGCTGAATTCAGGAACCTACCTCATAACGTGTAGAGTGCAAAAGCCAATGACTTGCTTTAGTTCAGGAAACGCGTATGTTCCACATGTAGAAAGGGTGATGTTACTGAATGTAACTACTGGAGCATTGGTAGCACACTCATAAAATTGGTTGCAGACAACTCTAAATCATATGGTGAGTAAAATCATAATGTTTACATCAAGTTAGCACTTAGTGGTTTTCAGTAAAATTGAACTGTTCACTCCATTGAGCTCAATGCATTTTGTGTTAAAGCTGTGTACATAACTACTCGGGGTGATTTGGAGCTGTATAGATATTGCATGTAGAGTACTCAGTGCCATGGAATACTCAATTGCAAGCTGAATTCAACAACCTACCTCATAACGTGTAGAGTGCAAAAGCCAATGAAATTGCATTAGTTCAGGAAACACTTATGTTCCACATGTAGAAAGGGTGACGTTACTGAATGTAACTACTGGAGCATTGGTAGTACACTCATAAAATTGGTTGCAGACTACTCAAAATCATATGGTGAGTAAAATCATAAGGTTTACATCAAGTTAGCACTTAGTGGTTTTCAGTAAAATTGAACTGTTCACTCCATTGAGCTCAATGCATTTTGTGTTAAATCTGTGTACATATCTACTCGGGGTGATTTGGAGCTGTATAGATATTGCATGTAGAGTACTCAGTGCCATGGAATACTCAATTGCAAGCTCAATTCAAGAACCTATCTCATAACGTGTAGAGTGCAAAAGCCAATGACTTGCTTTAGTTCAGGAAACGCGTATGTTCCACATGTAGAAAGGGTGATGTTACTGAGAGTAACTACTGGAGCATTGGTAGTACACTCATAAAATTGGTTGCAGACTACTCTAAATCATATGGTGAGTAAAATCAAAAGGTTTAAATCAAGTTAGCACAGTAGTTTTCAGCAAAATTGAACTGTACACTGCTTTGAGCTCAATGCATTTTGTGTTATGGCTCTGTAGATAAATACATGGGGTGATCTGGAACTGTATAGATATTGCATGTAAAGTAGTCAGTGCTATGGAATATTCAATTGCAAGCTGAATTCAAGAACCTACCTCATAACGTTTAGAGTGCAAAATCCAAAGACTTGCTTTAGTTCAGTAAACGCTAATGCTCCACAGTGTAGAAAGGATGATCTTACTGAATGTAACTTCTGGAGCATTGGTAGTACACTCATAAAATTTGTTGCAGACTACTCTAAATCATATGGTGAGTAAAATCAAAAGGTTTACATCAAGTTAGCACTTAGTAGTTTACAGTAAAATTGAACTGTTCACTCCATTGAGCTCTATGCATTTTGTGTTAAGGCTCTGTACATAACTACTTGGGGTGATTTAGAACTGTATAGATATTGCATGTAGAGTACTCAGTGCTATGGGATACACAATTGCTAGCTGAATTCAGGAACCTACCTCATAACGTTTAGAGTGCAACAGCGAATGACTTGTTTTAGTTCATAAACGCTAATGTTCCACAGCGTAGAAAGAATGATGTTGCTGAATGTAACTTCTGGAGCATTGGTAGTACACTCATAAAATTGGTTGCAGACTACTCTAAATCATATGGTGAGTAAAATCATAAGGTTTACATCAAGTTAGCACTTAGTGGTTTTCAGTAAAATTGAACTGTTCACTCCATTGAGCTCAATGCATTTTGTGTTAAAGCTGTGTACATATCTACTCGGGGTGATTTGGAGCTGTATAGATATTGCATGTAGAGTACTCAGTGCCATGGAATACTCAATTGCAAGCTGAATTCAAGAACCTATCTCATAACGAGTAGAGTGCAAAAGCCAATGACATGCTTTAGTTCAGGAAACGTTTATGTTCCACATGTAGAAAGGGAGATTTTACTGAATGTAATTACTGGAGCATTGGTAGTACACTCATAAAATTGGTTGCAGACAACTCTAAATCATATGGTGAGTAAAATCAAAAGGTTTACATCAAATTAGCACTTAGTGGTTTTCAGTAAAATTGAACTGTTCACTCCATTGAGCTCAATGCATTTTGTGTTAAAGCTGTGTACATATCTACTCGGGGTGATTTGGAGCTGCATAGATATTGCATGTAGAGTACTCAGTGACATGGAATACTCAATTGCAAGCTGAATTCAGGAACCTACCTCATAATGTGTAGAGTGCAAAAGCCAATGACTTGCTTTAGTTCAGGAAACGCGTATGTTCCACATGTAGAAAGGGTGATGTTACTGAATGTAACTACTGGAGCATTGGTAGCACACTCATAAAATTGGTTGCAGACTACTCTAAATCATATGGTGAGTAAAATCATAATGTTTACATCAAGTTAGCACTTAGTGGTTTTCAGTAAAATTGAACTGTTCACTCCATTGAGCTCAATGCATTTTGTGTTATGGCTCGGTAGATAACTAATTGGGGTGATTTGGAACTGTATAGATATTGCATGTATAGTACTCAGTGCTATGGGATAATCAATTGCTAGCTGAATTCAGGAACCTACCTCATAACGTTTAGAGTGCAACAGCTAATGACTTGTTTTAGTTCAGTAAATGCTAATGTTCCACAGCGGAGAAAGAATGTTGTTACTGAATGTAACTTCTGGAGCATTGGTAGTAAGTCATAAAATTGGTTGCAGACTACTCTAAATCATATGGTGAGTAAAATCAAAAGGTTTAAATCAAGTTAGCACAGTAGTTTTCAGCAAAATTGAACTGTACACTGCTTTGAGCTCAATGCATTTTGTGTTATGGCTCTGTAGATAAATACATGGGGTGATATGGAACTGTATAGATATTGCATGTAAAGTAGTCAGTGCTATGGAATATTCAATTGCAAGCTGAATTCAAGAACCTACCTCATAACGTTTAGAGTGCAAAATCCAAAGACTTGCTTTAGTTCAGTAAACGCTAATGCTCCACAGTGTAGAAAGGATGATCTTACTGAATGTAAGTTCTGGAGCATTGGTAGTACACTCATAAAATTGGTTGCAGACTACTCTAAATCATATGGTGAGTAAAATCAAAAGGTTTACATCAAGTTAGCACTTAGTAGTTTACAGTAAAATTGAACTGTTCACTCCATTGAGCTCTATGCATTTTGTAATAAGGCTCTGTACATAACTACTTGGGGTGATTTAGAACTGTATAGATATTGCATGTAGAGTACTCAGTGCTATGGGATACACAATTGCTAGCTGAATTCAGGAACCTACCTCATAACGTTTAGAGTGCAACAGCGAATGACTTGTTTTAGTTCATAAACGGTAATGTTCCACAGCGTAGAAAGAATGATGTTGCTGAATGTAACTTCTGGAGCATTGGTAGTACACTCATAAAATTGGTTGCAGACTACTCTAAATCATATGGTGAGTAAAATCATAAGGTTTACATCAAGTTAGCACTTAGTGGTTTTCAGTAAAATTGAACTGTTCACTCCATTGAGCTCAATGCATTTTGTGTTAAAGCTGTGTACATATCTACTCGGGGTGATTTGGAGCTGTATAGATATTGCATGTAGAGTACTCAGTGCCATGGAATACTCAATTGCAAGCTGAATTCAAGAACCTATCTCATAACGAGTAGAGTGCAAAAGCCAATGACTTGCTTTAGTTCAGGAAACGTTTATGTTCCACATGTAGAAAGGGAGATGTTACTGAATGTAATTACTGGAGCATTGGTAGTACACTCATAAAATTGGTTGCAGACAACTCTAAATCATATGGTGAGTAAAATCATAAGGTTTACATCAAGTTAGCACTTAGTGGGTTTCAGTAAAATTGAACTGTTCACTCCATTGAGCTCAATGCATTTTGTGTTATGGCTCGGTAGATAACTACTTGGGGTGATTTGGAACTGTATAGATATTGCATGTATAGTACTCAGTGCTATGGGATAATCAATTGCTAGCTGAATTCAGGAACCTACCTCATAACGTTTAGAGTGCAACAGCTAATGACTTGTTTTAGTTCAGTAAATGCTAATGTTCCACAGCGGAGAAAGAATGTTGTTACTGAATGTAACTTCTGGAGCATTGGTAGTACAGTCATAAAATTGGTTGCAGACTACTCTAAATCATATGGTGAGTAAAATCAAAAGGTTTACATCAAGTTAGCACTTAGTAGTTTACAGTAAAATTGAACTGTTCACTCCATTGAGCTCTATGCATTTTGTGTTAAGGCTCTGTACATAACTACTTGGGGTGATTTAGAACTGTATAGATATTGCATGTAGAGTACTCAGTGCTATGGGATACACAATTGCTAGCTGAATTCAGGAACCTACCTCATAACGTTTAGAGTGCAACAGCGAATGACTTGTTTTAGTTCATAAACGCTAATGTTCCACAGCGTAGAAAGAATGATGTTGCTGAATGTAACTTCTGGAGCATTGGTAGTACACTCATAAAATTGGTTGCAGACTACTCTAAATCATATGGTGAGTAAAATCATAAGGTTTACATCAAGTTAGCACTTAGTGGTTTTCAGTAAAATTGAACTGTTCACTACATTGAGCTCAATGCATTTTGTGTTAAAGCTGTGTACATATCTACTCGGGGTGATTTGGAGCTGTATAGATATTGCATGTAGAGTACTCAGTGCCATGGAATACTCAATTGCAAGCTGAATTCAAGAACCTAACTCATAACGAGTAGAGTGCAAAAGCCAATGACTTGCTTTAGTTCAGGAAACGTTTATGTTCCACATGTAGAAAGGGAGATGTTACTGAATGTAATTACTGGAGCATTGGTAGTACACTCATAAAATTGGTTGCAGACAACTCTAAATCATACGGTGAGTAAAATCAAAAGGTTTACATCAAATTAGCACTTAGTGGTTTTCAGTAAAATTGAACTGTTCACTCCATTGAGCTCAATGCATTTTGTGTTAAAGCTGTGTACATATCTACTCGGGGTGATTTGGAGCTGCATAGATATTGCATGTAGAGTACTCAGTGCCATGGAATACTCAATTGCAAGCTGAATTCAGGAACCTACCTCATAACGTGTAGAGTGCAAAAGCCAATGACTTGCTTTAGTTCAGGAAACGCGTATGTTCCACATGTAGAAAGGGTGATGTTACTGAATGTAACTACTGGAGCATTGGTAGCACACTCATAAAATTGGTTGCAGACTACTCTAAATCATATGGTGAGTAAAATCATAATGTTTACATCAAGTTAGCACTTAGTGGTTTTCAGTAAAATTGAACTGTTCACTCCATTGAGCTCAATGCATTTTGTGTTAAAGCTGTGTACATAACTACTCGGGGTGATTTGGAGCTGTATAGATATTGCATGTAGAGTACTCAGTGCCATGGAATACTCAATTGCAAGCTGAATTCAAGAACCTACCTCATAACGTGTAGAGTGCAAAAGCCAATGAAATTGCATTAGTTCAGGAAACACTTATGTTCCACATGTAGAAAGGGTGACGTTACTGAATGTAACTACTGGAGCATTGGTAGTACACTCATAAAATTGGTTGCAGACTACTCTAAATCATATGGTGAGTAAAATCATAAGGTTTACATCAAGTTAGCACTTAGTGGTTTTCAGTAAAATTGAACTGTTCACTCCATTGAGCTCAATGCATTTTGTGTTAAATCTGTGTACATATCTACTCGGGGTGATTTGGAGCTGTATAGATATTGCATGTAGAGTACTCAGTGCCATGGAATACTCAATTGCAAGCTCAATTCAAGAACCTATCTCATAACGTGTAGAGTGCAAAAGCCAATGACTTGCTTTAGTTCAGGAAACGCGTATGTTCCACATGTAGAAAGGGTGATGTTACTGAGAGTAACTACTGGAGCATTGGTAGTACACTCATAAAATTGGTTGCAGACTACTCTAAATCATATGGTGAGTAAAATCAAAAGGTTTAAATCAAGTTAGCACAGTAGTTTTCAGCAAAATTGAACTGTACACTGCTTTGAGCTCAATGCATTTTGTGTTATGGCTCTGTAGATAAATACATGGGGTGATCTGGAACTGTATAGATATTGCATGTAAAGTAGTCAGTGCTATGGAATATTCAATTGCAAGCTGAATTCAAGAACCTACCTCATAACGTTTAGAGTGCAAAATCCAAAGACTTGCTTTAGTTCAGTAAACGCTAATGCTCCACAGTGTAGAAAGGATGATCTTACTGAATGTAACTTCTGGAGCATTGGTAGTACACTCATAAAATTTGTTGCAGACTACTCTAAATCATATGGTGAGTAAAATCAAAAGGTTTACATCAAGTTAGCACTTAGTAGTTTACAGTAAAATTGAACTGTTCACTCCATTGAGCTCTATGCATTTTGTGTTAAGGCTCTGTACATAACTACTTGGGGTGATTTAGAACTGTATAGATATTGCATGTAGAGTACTCAGTGCTATGGGATACACAATTGCTAGCTGAATTCAGGAACCTACCTCATAACGTTTAGAGTGCAACAGCGAATGACTTGTTTTAGTTCAGAAACGCTAATGTTCCACAGCGTAGAAAGAATGATGTTGCTGAATGTAACTTCTGGAGCATTGGTAGTACACTCATAAAATTGGTTGCAGACTACTCTAAATCATATGGTGAGTAAAATCATAAGGTTTACATCAAGTTAGCACTTAGTGGTTTTCAGTAAAATTGAACTGTTCACTCCATTGAGCTCAATGCATTTTGTGTTAAAGCTGTGTACATATCTACTCGGGGTGATTTGGAGCTGTATAGATATTGCATGTAGAGTACTCAGTGCCATGGAATACTCAATTGCAAGCTGAATTCAAGAACCTATCTCATAACGAGTAGAGTGCAAAAGCCAATGACATGCTTTAGTTCAGGAAACGTTTATGTTCCACATGTAGAAAGGGAGATTTTACTGAATGTAATTACTGGAGCATTGGTAGTACACTCATAAAATTGGTTGCAGACAACTCTAAATCATATGGTGAGTAAAATCAAAAGGTTTACATCAAATTAGCACTTAGTGGTTTTCAGTAAAATTGAACTGTTCACTCCATTGAGCTCAATGCATTTTGTGTTAAAGCTGTGTACATATCTACTCGGGGTGATTTGGAGCTGCATAGATATTGCATGTAGAGTACTCAGTGACATGGAATACTCAATTGCAAGCTGAATTCAGGAACCTACCTCATAATGTGTAGAGTGCAAAAGCCAATGACTTGCTTTAGTTCAGGAAACGCGTATGTTCCACATGTAGAAAGGGTGATGTTACTGAATGTAACTACTGGAGCATTGGTAGCACACTCATAAAATTGGTTGCAGACTACTCTAAATCATATGGTGAGTAAAATCATAATGTTTACATCAAGTTAGCACTTAGTGGTTTTCAGTAAAATTGAACTGTTCACTCCATTGAGCTCAATGCATTTTGTGTTATGGCTCGGTAGATAACTAATTGGGGTGATTTGGAACTGTATAGATATTACATGTATAGTACTCAGTGCTATGGGATAATCAATTGCTAGCTGAATTCAGGAACCTACCTCATAACGTTTAGAGTGCAACAGCTAATGACTTGTTTTAGTTCAGTAAATGCTAATGTTCCACAGCGGAGAAAGAATGTTGTTACTGAATGTAACTTCTGGAGCATTGGTAGTAAGTCATAAAATTGGTTGCAGACTACTCTAAATCATATGGTGAGTAAAATCAAAAGGTTTAAATCAAGTTAGCACAGTAGTTTTCAGCAAAATTGAACTGTACACTGCTTTGAGCTCAATGCATTTTGTGTTATGGCTCTGTAGATAAATACATGGGGTGATATGGAACTGTATAGATATTGCATGTAAAGTAGTCAGTGCTATGGAATATTCAATTGCAAGCTGAATTCAAGAACCTACCTCATAACGTTTAGAGTGCAAAATCCAAAGACTTGCTTTAGTTCAGTAAACGCTAATGCTCCACAGTGTAGAAAGGATGATCTTACTGAATGTAACTTCTGGAGCATTGGTAGTACACTCATAAAATTGGTTGCAGACTACTCTAAATCATATGGTGAGTAAAATCAAAAGGTTTACATCAAGTTAGCACTTAGTGGTTTTCAGTAAAATTGAACTGTTCACTCCATTGAGCTCTATGCATTTTGTAATAAGGCTCTGTACATAACTACTTGGGGTGATTTAGAACTGTATAGATATTGCATGTAGAGTACTCAGTGCTATGGGATACACAATTGCTAGCTGAATTCAGGAACCTACCTCATAACGTTTAGAGTGCAACAGCGAATGACTTGTTTTAGTTCATAAACGGTAATGTTCCACAGCGCAGAAAGAATGATGTTGCTGAATGTAACTTCTGGAGCATTGGTAGTACACTCATAAAATTGGTTGCAGACTACTCTAAATCATATGGTGAGTAAAATCATAAGGTTTACATCAAGTTAGCACTTAGTGGTTTTCAGTAAAATTGAACTGTTCACTCCATTGAGCTCAATGCATTTTGTGTTAAAGCTGTGTACATATCTACTCGGGGTGATTTGGAGCTGTATAGATATTGCATGTAGAGTACTCAGTGCCATGGAATACTCAATTGCAAGCTGAATTCAAGAACCTATCTCATAACGAGTAGAGTGCAAAAGCCAATGACTTGCTTTAGTTCAGGAAACGTTTATGTTCCACATGTAGAAAGGGAGATGTTACTGAATGTAATTACTGGAGCATTGGTAGTACACTCATAAAATTGGTTGCAGACAACTCTAAATCATATGGTGAGTAAAATCATAAGGTTTACATCAAGTTAGCACTTAGTGGTTTTCAGTAAAATTGAACTGTTCACTCCATTGAGCTCAATGCATTTTGTGTTAAAGCTGTGTACATATCTACTCGGGGTGATTTGGAGCTGTATAGATATTGCATGTAGAGTACTCAGTGCCATGGAATACTCAATTGCAAGCTGAATTCAAGAACCTATCTCATAACGTGTAGAGTGCAAAAGCCAATGACTTGCTTTAGTTCAGGAAACGCGTATGTTCCACATGTAGAAAGGGTGATGTTACTGAGAGTAACTACTGGAGCATTGGTAGTACACTCATAAAATTGGTTGCAGACTACTCTAAATCATATGGTGAGTAAAATCATAAGGTTTACATCAAGTTAGCACTTAGTGGGTTTCAGTAAAATTGAACTGTTCACTCCATTGAGCTCAATGCATTTTGTGTTATGGCTCGGTAGATAACTACTTGGGGTGATTTGGAACTGTATAGATATTGCATGTATAGTACTCAGTGCTATGGGATAATCAATTGCTAGCTGAATTCAGGAACCTACCTCATAACGTTTAGAGTGCAACAGCTAATGACTTGTTTTAGTTCAGTAAATGCTAATGTTCCACAGCGGAGAAAGAATGTTGTTACTGAATGTAACTTCTGGAGCATTGGTAGTACAGTCATGAAATTGGTTGCAGACTACTCTAAATCATATGGTGAGTAAAATCAAAAGGTTTACATCAAGTTAGCACTTAGTAGTTTACAGTAAAATTGAACTGTTCACTCCATTGAGCTCTATGCATTTTGTGTTAAGGCTCTGTACATAACTACTTGGGGTGATTTAGAACTGTATAGATATTGCATGTAGAGTACTCAGTGCTATGGGATACACAATTGCTAGCTGAATTCAGGAACCTACCTCATAACGTTTAGAGTGCAACAGCGAATGACTTGTTTTAGTTCATAAACGCTAATGTTCCACAGCGTAGAAAGAATGATGTTGCTGAATGTAACTTCTGGAGCATTGGTAGTACACTCATAAAATTGGTTGCAGACTACTCTAAATCATATGGTGAGTAAAATCATAAGGTTTACATCAAGTTAGCACTTAGTGGTTTTCAGTAAAATTGAACTGTTCACTACATTGAGCTCAATGCATTTTCTGTTAAAGCTGTGTACATATCTACTCGGGGTGATTTGGAGCTGTATAGATATTGCATGTAGAGTACTCAGTGCCATGGAATACTCAATTGCAAGCTGAATTCAAGAACCTATCTCATAACGAGTAGAGTGCAAAAGCCAATGACTTGCTTTAGTTCAGGAAACGTTTATGTTCCACATGTAGAAAGGGAGATGTTACTGAATGTAATTACTGGAGCATTGGTAGTACACTCATAAAATTGGTTGCAGACAACTCTAAATCATATGGTGAGTAAAATCAAAAGGTTTACATCAAATTAGCACTTAGTGGTTTTCAGTAAAATTGAACTGTTCACTCCATTGAGCTCAATGCATTTTGTGTTAAAGCTGTGTACATATCTACTCGGGGTGATTTGGAGCTGTATAGATATTGCATGTAGAGTACTCAGTGCCATGGAATACTCAATTGCAAGCTGAATTCAAGAACCTATCTCATAACGTGTAGAGTGCAAAAGCCAATGACTTGCTTTAGTTCAGGAAACGTTTATGTTCCACATGTAGAAAGGGAGATGTTACTGAATGTAATTACTGGAGCATTGGTAGTACACTCATAAAATTGGTTGCAGACAACTCTAAATCATATGGTGAGTAAAATCAAAAGGTTTACATCAAGTTAACACTTAGTAGTTTACAGTAAAATTGAACTGTTCACTCCATTGAGCTCTAAGCATTTTGTGTTAAGGCTCTGTACATAACTACTTGGGGTGATTTAGAAATGTATAGATATTGCATGTAGAGTACTCAGTGCTATGGGATACACAATTGCTAGCTGAATTCAGGAACCTACCTCATAACGTTTAGAGTGCAAAAGCCAATGACTTGTTTTAGTTCATAAACGCTAATGTTCCACAGCGTAGAAAGAATGATGTTGCTGAATGTAAATTCTGGAGCATTGGTAGTACACTCATAAAATTGGTTGCAGACTACTCTAAATCATATGGTGAGTAAAATCATAAGGTTTAAATCAAGTTAGCACAGTAGTTTTCAGCAAAATTGAACTGTACACTGCTTTGAGCTCAATGCATTTTGTGTTATGGCTCTGTAGATAAATACATGGGGTGATATGGAACTGTATAGATATTGCATGTAAAGTAGTCAGTGCTATGGAATATTCAATTGCAAGCTGAATTCAAGAACCTACCTCATAACGTTTAGAGTGCAAAATCCAAAGACTTGCTTTAGTTCAGTAAACGCTAATGCTCCACAGTGTAGAAAGGATGATCTTACTGAATGTAACTTCTGGAGCATTGGTAGTACACTCATAAAATTGGTTGCAGACTACTCTAAATCATATGGTGAGTAAAATCAAAAGGTTTACATCAAGTTAGCACTTAGTGGTTTTCAGTAAAATTGAACGGTTCACTCCATTGAGCTCTATGCATTTTGTAATAAGGCTCTGTACATAACTACTTGGGGTGATTTAGAACTGTATAGATATTGCATGTAGAGTACTCAGTGCTATGGGATACACAATTGCTAGCTGAATTCAGGAACCTACCTCATAACGTTTAGAGTGCAACAGCGAATGACTTGTTTTAGTTCATAAACGGTAATGTTCCACAGCGCAGAAAGAATGATGTTGCTGAATGTAACTTCTGGAGCATTGGTAGTACAGTCATAAAATTGGTTGCAGACTACTCTAAATCATATGGTGAGTAAAATCATAAGGTTTACATCAAGTTAGCACTTAGTGGTTTTCAGTAAAATTGAACTGTTCACTCCATTGAGCTCAATGCATTTTGTGTTAAAGCTGTGTACATATCTACTCGGGGTGATTTGGAGCTGTATAGATATTGCATGTAGAGTACTCAGTGCCATGGAATACTCAATTGCAAGCTGAATTCAAGAACCTATCTCATAACGAGTAGAGTGCAAAAGCCAATGACTTGCTTTAGTTCAGGAAACGTTTATGTTCCACATGTAGAAAGGGAGATGTTACTGAATGTAATTACTGGAGCATTGGTAGTACACTCATAAAATTGGTTGCAGACAACTCTAAATCATATGGTGAGTAAAATCATAAGGTTTACATCAAGTTAGCACTTAGTGGTTTTCAGTAAAATTGAACTGTTCACTCCATTGAGCTCAATGCATTTTGTGTTAAAGCTGTGTACATATCTACTCGGGGTGATTTGGAGCTGTATAGATATTGCATGTAGAGTACTCAGTGCCATGGAATACTCAATTGCAAGCTGAATTCAAGAACCTATCTCATAACGTGTAGAGAGCAAAAGCCAATGACTTGCTTTAGTTCAGGAAACGTTTATGTTCCACATGTAGAAAGGGAGATGTTACTGAAAGTAACTACTGGAGCATTGGTAGTACACTCATAAAATTGGTTGCAGACAACTCTAAATCATATGGTGAGTAAAATCAAAAGGTTTACATCAAATTAGCACTTAGTGGTTTTCAGTAAAATTGAACTGTTCACTCCATTGAGCTCAATGCATTTTGTGTTATGGCTCTGTAGATAACTACTTGGGGTGATTTGGAACAGTATAGATATTGCATGTAGAGTACTCACTGCCGTGGAATACTCAATTGCAAGCTGAATTCAAGAACCTACCTCATAACGTGTAGAGTGCAAAAGCCAATGACTTGCTTTAGTTCAGGAAACGCTTATGTTCCACATGTAGAAAGGGTGATGTTACTGAATGTAAGTACTGGAGCATTGGTAGCACACTCATAAAATTGGTTGCAGTCTACTCTAAATCATATGGTGAGTAAAATCATAAGGTTTACATCAAGTTAGCACTCAGTGGTTTTCAGTAAAATTGAACTGTACACTGCTTTGAGCTCAATGCATTTTGTGTTATGGCTCTGTAGATAAATACATGGGGTGATATGGAACTGTATAGATATTGCATGTAAAGTAGTCAGTGCTATGGAATATTCAATTGCAAGCTGAATTCAAGAACCTACCTCATAACGTTTAGAGTGCAAAATCCAAAGACTTGCTTTAGTTCAGTAAACGCTAATGCTCCACAGTGTAGAAAGGATGATCTTACTGAATGTAACTTCTGGAGCATTGGTAGTACACTCATAAAATTGGTTGCAGACTACTCTAAATCATATGGTGAGTAAAATCAAAAGGTTTACATCAAGTTAGCACTTAGTGGTTTTCAGTAAAATTGAACGGTTCACTCCATTGAGCTCTATGCATTTTGTAATAAGGCTCTGTACATAACTACTTGGGGTGATTTAGAACTGTATAGATATTGCATGTAGAGTACTCAGTGCTATGGGATACACAATTGCTAGCTGAATTCAGGAACCTACCTCATAACGTTTAGAGTGCAACAGCGAATGACTTGTTTTAGTTCATAAACGGTAATGTTCCACAGCGCAGAAAGAATGATGTTGCTGAATGTAACTTCTGGAGCATTGGTAGTACACTCATAAAATTGGTTGCAGACTACTCTAAATCATATGGTGAGTAAAATCATAAGGTTTACATCAAGTTAGCACTTAGTGGTTTTCAGTAAAATTGAACTGTTCACTCCATTGAGCTCAATGCATTTTGTGTTAAAGCTGTGTACATATCTACTCGGGGTGATTTGGAGCTGTATAGATATTGCATGTAGAGTACTCAGTGCCATGGAATACTCAATTGCAAGCTGAATTCAAGAACCTATCTCATAACGAGTAGAGTGCAAAAGCCAATGACTTGCTTTAGTTCAGGAAACGTTTATGTTCCACATGTAGAAAGGGAGATGTTACTGAATGTAATTACTGGAGCATTGGTAGTACACTCATAAAATTGGTTGCAGACAACTCTAAATCATATGGTGAGTAAAATCATAAGGTTTACATCAAGTTAGCACTTAGTGGTTTTCAGTAAAATTGAACTGTTCACTCCATTGAGCTCAATGCATTTTGTGTTAAAGCTGTGTACATATCTACTCGGGGTGATTTGGAGCTGTATAGATATTGCATGTAGAGTACTCAGTGCCATGGAATACTCAATTGCAAGCTGAATTCAAGAACCTATCTCATAACGTGTAGAGTGCAAAAGCCAATGACTTGCTTTAGTTCAGGAAACGCGTATGTTCCACATGTAGAAAGGGTGATGTTACTGAGAGTAACTACTGGAGCATTGGTAGTACACTCATAAAATTGGTTGCAGACTACTCTAAATCATATGGTGAGTAAAATCATAAGGTTTACATCAAGTTAGCACTTAGTGGGTTTCAGTAAAATTGAACTGTTCACTCCATTGAGCTCAATGCATTTTGTGTTATGGCTCGGTAGATAACTACTTGGGGTGATTTGGAACTGTATAGATATTGCATGTATAGTACTCAGTGCTATGGGATAATCAATTGCTAGCTGAATTCAGGAACCTACCTCATAACGTTTAGAGTGCAACAGCTAATGACTTGTTTTAGTTCAGTAAATGCTAATGTTCCACAGCGGAGAAAGAATGTTGTTACTGAATGTAACTTCTGGAGCATTGGTAGTACAGTCATGAAATTGGTTGCAGACTACTCTAAATCATATGGTGAGTAAAATCAAAAGGTTTACATCAAGTTAACACTTAGTAGTTTACAGTAAAATTGAACTGTTCACTCCATTGAGCTCTATGCATTTTGTGTTAAGGCTCTGTACATAACTACTTGGGGTGATTTAGAACTGTATAGATATTGCATGTAGAGTACTCGGTGCTATGGGATACACAATTGCTAGCTGAATTCAGGAACCTACCTCATAACGTTTAGAGTGCAACAGCGAATGACTTGTTTTAGTTCATAAACGTTTATGTTCCACATGTAGAAAGGGAGATGTTGCTGAATGTAATTACTGGAGCATTGGTAGTACACTCATAAAATTGGTTGCAGACAACTCTAAATCATATGGTGAGTAAAATCAAAAGGTTTACATCAAATTAGCACTTAGTGGTTTTCAGTAAAATTGAACTGTTCACTCCATTGAGCTCAATGCATTTTGTGTTAAAGCTGTGTACATATCTACTCGGGGTGATTTGGAGCTGCATAGATATTGCATGTAGAGTACTCAGTGACATGGAATACTCAATTGCAAGCTGAATTCAGGAACCTACCTCATAATGTGTAGAGTGCAAAAGCCAATGACTTGCTTTAGTTCAGGAAACGCGTATGTTCCACATGTAGAAAGGGTGATGTTACTGAATGTAACTACTGGAGCATTGGTAGCACACTCATAAAATTGGTTGCAGACTACTCTAAATCATATGGTGAGTAAAATCATAATGTTTACATCAAGTTAGCACTTAGTGGTTTTCAGTAAAATTGAACTGTTCACTCCATTGAGCTCAATGCATTTTGTGTTATGGCTCGGTAGATAACTAATTGGGGTGATTTGGAACTGTATAGATATTGCATGTATAGTACTCAGTGCTATGGGATAATCAATTGCTAGCTGAATTCAGGAACCTACCTCATAACGTTTAGAGTGCAACAGCTAATGACTTGTTTTAGTTCAGTAAATGCTAATGTTCCACAGCGGAGAAAGAATGTTGTTACTGAATGTAACTTCTGGAGCATTGGTAGTAAGTCATAAAATTGGTTGCAGACTACTCTAAATCATATGGTGAGTAAAATCAAAAGGTTTAAATCAAGTTAGCACAGTAGTTTTCAGCAAAATTGAACTGTACACTGCTTTGAGCTCAATGCATTTTGTGTTATGGCTCTGTAGATAAATACATGGGGTGATATGGAACTGTATAGATATTGCATGTAAAGTAGTCAGTGCTATGGAATATTCAATTGCAAGCTGAATTCAAGAACCTACCTCATAACGTTTAGAGTGCAAAATCCAAAGACTTGCTTTAGTTCAGTAAACGCTAATGCTCCACAGTGTAGAAAGGATGATCTTACTGAATGTAACTTCTGGAGCATTGGTAGTACACTCATAAAATTGGTTGCAGACTACTCTAAATCATATGGTGAGTAAAATCAAAAGGTTTACATCAAGTTAGCACTTAGTGGTTTTCAGTAAAATTGAACGGTTCACTCCATTGAGCTCTATGCATTTTGTAATAAGGCTCTGTACATAACTACTTGGGGTGATTTAGAACTGTATAGATATTGCATGTAGAGTACTCAGTGCTATGGGATACACAATTGCTAGCTGAATTCAGGAACCTACCTCATAACGTTTAGAGTGCAACAGCGAATGACTTGTTTTAGTTCATAAACGGTAATGTTCCACAGCGCAGAAAGAATGATGTTGCTGAATGTAACTTCTGGAGCATTGGTAGTACACTCATAAAATTGGTTGCAGACTACTCTAAATCATATGGTGAGTAAAATCATAAGGTTTACATCAAGTTAGCACTTAGTGGTTTTCAGTAAAATTGAACTGTTCACTCCATTGAGCTCAATGCATTTTGTGTTAAAGCTGTGTACATATCTACTCGGGGTGATTTGGAGCTGTATAGATATTGCATGTAGAGTACTCAGTGCCATGGAATACTCAATTGCAAGCTGAATTCAAGAACCTATCTCATATCGAGTAGAGTGCAAAAGCCAATGACTTGCTTTAGTTCAGGAAACGTTTATGTTCCACATGTAGAAAGGGAGATGTTACTGAATGTAATTACTGGAGCATTGGTAGTACACTCATAAAATTGGTTGCAGACAACTCTAAATCATATGGTGAGTAAAATCATAAGGTTTACATCAAGTTAGCACTTAGTGGTTTTCAGTAAAATTGAACTGTTCACTCCATTGAGCTCAATGCATTTTGTGTTAAAGCTGTGTACATATCTACTCGGGGTGATTTGGAGCTGTATAGATATTGCATGTAGAGTACTCAGTGCCATGGAATACTCAATTGCAAGCTGAATTCAAGAACCTATCTCATAACGTGTAGAGTGCAAAAGCCAATGACTTGCTTTAGTTCAGGAAACGCGTATGTTCCACATGTAGAAAGGGTGATGTTACTGAGAGTAACTACTGGAGCATTGGTAGTACACTCATAAAATTGGTTGCAGACTACTCTAAATCATATGGTGAGTAAAATCATAAGGTTTACATCAAGTTAGCACTTAGTGGGTTTCAGTAAAATTGAACTGTTCACTCCATTGAGCTCAATGCATTTTGTGTTATGGCTCGGTAGATAACTACTTGGGGTGATTTGGAACTGTATAGATATTGCATGTATAGTACTCAGTGCTATGGGATAATCAATTGCTAGCTGAATTCAGGAACCTACCTCATAACGTTTAGAGTGCAAAAGCTAATGACTTGTTTTAGTTCAGTAAATGCTAATGTTCCACAGCGGAGAAAGAATGTTGTTACTGAATGTAACTTCTGGAGCATTGGTAGTACAGTCATGAAATTGGTTGCAGACTACTCTAAATCATATGGTGAGTAAAATCAAAAGGTTTACATCAAGTTAGCACTTAGTAGTTTACAGTAAAATTGAACTGTTCACTCCATTGAGCTCTATGCATTTTGTGTTAAGGCTCTGTACATAACTACTTGGGGTGATTTAGAACTGTATAGATATTGCATGTAGAGTACTCAGTGCTATGGGATACACAATTGCTAGCTGAATTCAGGAACCTACCTCATAACGTTTAGAGTGCAACAGCGAATGACTTGTTTTAGTTCATAAACGCTAATGTTCCACAGCGTAGAAAGAATGATGTTGCTGAATGTAACTTCTGGAGCATTGGTAGTACACTCATAAAATTGGTTGCAGACTACTCTAAATCATATGGTGAGTAAAATCATAAGGTTTACATCAAGTTAGCACTTAGTGGTTTTCAGTAAAATTGAACTGTTCACTCCATTGAGCTCAATGCATTTTGTGTTAAAGCTGTGTACATATCTACTCGGGGTGATTTGGAGCTGTATAGATATTGCATGTAGAGTACTCAGTGCCATGGAATACTCAATTGCAAGCTGAATTCAAAAACCTATCTCATAACGAGTAGAGTGCAAAAGCCAATGACTTGCTTTAGTTCAGGAAACGTTTATGTTCCACATGTAGAAAGGGAGATGTTACTGAATGTAATTACTGGAGCATTGGTAGTACACTCATAAAATTGGTTGCAGACAACTCTAAATCATATGGTGAGTAAAATCAAAAGGTTTACATCAAATTAGCACTTAGTGGTTTTCAGTAAAATTGAACTGTTCACTCCATTGAGCTCAATGCATTTTGTGTTAAAGCTGTGTACATATCTACTCGGGGTGATTTGGAGCTGCATAGATATTGCATGTAGAGTACTCAGTGACATGGAATACTCAATTACAAGCTGAATTCAGGAACCTACCTCATAATGTGTAGAGTGCAAAAGCCAATGACTTGCTTTAGTTCAGGAAACGCGTATGTTCCACATGTAGAAAGGGTGATGTTACTGAATGTAACTACTGGAGCATTGGTAGCACACTCATAAAATTGGTTGCAGACTACTCTAAATCATATGGTGAGTAAAATCATAATGTTTACATCAAGTTAGCACTTAGTGGTTTTCAGTAAAATTGAACTGTTCACTCCATTGAGCTCAATGCATTTTGTGTTATGGCTCGGTAGATAACTAATTGGGGTGATTTGGAACTGTATAGATATTGCATGTATAGTACTCAGTGCTATGGGATAATCAATTGCTAGCTGAATTCAGGAACCTACCTCATAACGTTTAGAGTGCAACAGCTAATGACTTGTTTTAGTTCAGTAAATGCTAATGTTCCACAGCGGAGAAAGAATGTTGTTACTGAATGTAACTTCTGGAGCATTGGTAGTAAGTCATAAAATTGGTTGCAGACTACTCTAAATCATATGGTGAGTAAAATCAAAAGGTTTAAATCAAGTTAGCACAGTAGTTTTCAGCAAAATTGAACTGTACACTGCTTTGAGCTCAATGCATTTTGTGTTATGGCTCTGTAGATAAATACATGGGGTGATATGGAACTGTATAAATATTGCATGTAAAGTAGTCAGTGCTATGGAATATTCAATTGCAAGCTGAATTCAAGAACCTACCTCATAACGTTTAGAGTGCAAAATCCAAAGACTTGCTTTAGTTCAGTAAACGCTAATGCTCCACAGTGTAGAAAGGATGATCTTACTGAATGTAACTTCTGGAGCATTGGTAGTACACTCATAAAATTGGTTGCAGACTACTCTAAATCATATGGTGAGTAAAATCAAAAGGTTTACATCAAGTTAGCACTTAGTGGTTTTCAGTAAAATTGAACTGTTCACTCCATTGAGCTCTATGCATTTTGTAATAAGGCTCTGTACATAACTACTTGGGGTGATTTAGAACTGTATAGATATTGCATGTAGAGTACTCAGTGCTATGGGATACACAATTGCTAGCTGAATTCAGGAACCTACCTCATAACGTTTAGAGTGCAACAGCTAATGACTTGTTTTAGTTCATAAACGGTAATGTTCCACAGCGCAGAAAGAATGATGTTGCTGAATGTAACTTCTGGAGCATTGGTAGTACACTCATAAAATTGGTTGCAGACTACTCTAAATCATATGGTGAGTAAAATCATAAGGTTTACATCAAGTTAGCACTTAGTGGTTTTCAGTAAAATTGAACTGTTCACTCCATTGAGCTCAATGCATTTTGTGTTATGGCTCGGTAGATAACTAATTGGGGTGATTTGGAACTGTATAGATATTGCATGTATAGTACTCAGTGCTATGGGATAATCAATTGCTAGCTGAATTCAGGAACCTACCTCATAACGTTTAGAGTGCAACAGCTAATGACTTGTTTTAGTTCAGTAAATGCTAATGTTCCACAGCGGAGAAAGAATGTTGTTACTGAATGTAACTTCTGGAGCATTGGTAGTAAGTCATAAAATTGGTTGCAGACTACTCTAAATCATATGGTGAGTAAAATCAAAAGGTTTAAATCAAGTTAGCACAGTAGTTTTCAGCAAAATTGAACTGTACACTGCTTTGAGCTCAATGCATTTTGTGTTATGGCTCTGTAGATAAATACATGGGGTGATATGGAACTGTATAAATATTGCATGTAAAGTAGTCAGTGCTATGGAATATTCAATTGCAAGCTGAATTCAAGAACCTACCTCATAACGTTTAGAGTGCAAAATCCAAAGACTTGCTTTAGTTCAGTAAACGCTAATGCTCCACAGTGTAGAAAGGATGATCTTACTGAATGTAACTTCTGGAGCATTGGTAGTACACTCATAAAATTGGTTGCAGACTACTCTAAATCATATGGTGAGTAAAATCAAAAGGTTTACATCAAGTTAGCACTTAGTGGTTTTCAGTAAAATTGAACTGTTCACTCCATTGAGCTCTATGCATTTTGTAATAAGGCTCTGTACATAACTACTTGGGGTGATTTAGAACTGTATAGATATTGCATGTAGAGTACTCAGTGCTATGGGATACACAATTGCTAGCTGAATTCAGGAACCTACCTCATAACGTTTAGAGTGCAACAGCGAATGACTTGTTTTAGTTCATAAACGGTAATGTTCCACAGCGCAGAAAGAATGATGTTGCTGAATGTAACTTCTGGAGCATTGGTAGTACACTCATAAAATTGGTTGCAGACTACTCTAAATCATATGGTGAGTAAAATCATAAGGTTTACATCAAGTTAGCACTTAGTGGTTTTCAGTAAAATTGAACTGTTCACTCCATTGAGCTCAATGCATTTTGTGTTAAAGCTGTGTACATATCTACTCGGGGTGATTTGGAGCTGTATAGATATTGCATGTAGAGTACTCAGTGCCATGGAATACTCAATTGCAAGCTGAATTCAAGAACCTATCTCATAACGAGTAGAGTGCAAAAGCCAATGACTTGCTTTAGTTCAGGAAACGTTTATGTTCCACATGTAGAAAGGGAGATGTTACTGAATGTAATTACTGGAGCATTGGTAGTACACTCATAAAATTGGTTGCAGACAACTCTAAATCATATGGTGAGTAAAATCATAAGGTTTACATCAAGTTAGCACTTAGTGGTTTTCAGTAAAATTGAACTGTTCACTCCATTGAGCTCAATGCATTTTGTGTTAAAGCTGTGTACATATCTACTCGGGGTGATTTGGAGCTGTATAGATATTGCATGTAGAGTACTCAGTGCCATGGAATACTCAATTGCAAGCTGAATTCAAGAACCTATCTCATAACGTGTAGAGTGCAAAAGCCAATGACTTGCTTTAGTTCAGGAAACGCGTATGTTCCACATGTAGAAAGGGTGATGTTACTGAGAGTAACTACTGGAGCATTGGTAGTACACTCATAAAATTGGTTGCAGACTACTCTAAATCATATGGTGAGTAAAATCATAAGGTTTACATCAAGTTAGCACTTAGTGGGTTTCAGTAAAATTGAACTGTTCACTCCATTGAGCTCAATGCATTTTGTGTTATGGCTCGGTAGATAACTACTTGGGGTGATTTGGAACTGTATAGATATTGCATGTATAGTACTCAGTGCTATGGGATAATCAATTGCTAGCTGAATTCAGGAACCTACCTCATAACGTTTAGAGTGCAACAGCTAATGACTTGTTTTAGTTCAGTAAATGCTAATGTTCCACAGCGGAGAAAGAATGTTGTTACTGAATGTAACTTCTGGAGCATTGGTAGTACAGTCATGAAATTGGTTGCAGACTACTCTAAATCATATGGTGAGTAAAATCAAAAGGTTTACATCAAGTTAGCACTTAGTAGTTTACAGTAAAATTGAACTGTTCACTCCATTGAGCTCTATGCATTTTGTGTTAAGGCTCTGTACATAACTACTTGGGGTGATTTAGAACTGTATAGATATTGCATGTAGAGTACTCAGTGCTATGGGATACACAATTGCTAGCTGAATTCAGGAACCTACCTCATAACGTTTAGAGTGCAACAGCGAATGACTTGTTTTAGTTCATAAACGCTAATGTTCCACAGCGTAGAAAGAATGATGTTGCTGAATGTAACTTCTGGAGCATTGGTAGTACACTCATAAAATTGGTTGCAGACTACTCTAAATCATATGGTGAGTAAAATCATAAGGTTTACATCAAGTTAGCACTTAGTGGTTTTCAGTAAAATTGAACTGTTCACTACATTGAGCTCAATGCATTTTCTGTTAAAGCTGTGTACATATCTACTCGGGGTGATTTGGAGCTGTATAGATATTGCATGTAGAGTACTCAGTGCCATGGAATACTCAATTGCAAGCTGAATTCAAGAACGTATCTCATAACGAGTAGAGTGCAAAAGCCAATGACTTGCTTTAGTTCAGGAAACGTTTATGTTCCACATGTAGAAAGGGAGATGTTACTGAATGTAATTACTGGAGCATTGGTAGTACACTCATAAAATTGGTTGCAGACAACTCTAAATCATATGGTGAGTAAAATCAAAAGGTTTACATCAAATTAGCACTTAGTGGTTTTCAGTAAAATTGAACTGTTCACTCCATTGAGCTCAATGCATTTTGTGTTAAAGCTGTGTACATATCTACTCGGGGTGATTTGGAGCTGTATAGATATTGCATGTAGAGTACTCAGTGCCATGGAATACTCAATTGCAAGCTGAATTCAAGAACCTATCTCATAACGTGTAGAGTGCAAAAGCCAATGACTTGCTTTAGTTCAGGAAACGTTTATGTTCCACATGTAGAAAGGGAGATGTTACTGAATGTAATTACTGGAGCATTGGTAGTACACTCATAAAATTGGTTGCAGACAACTCTAAATCATATGGTGAGTAAAATCAAAAGGTTTACATCAAGTTAACACTTAGTAGTTTACAGTAAAATTGAACTGTTCACTCCATTGAGCTCTATGCATTTTGTGTTAAGGCTCTGTACATAACTACTTGGGGTGATTTAGAAATGTATAGATATTGCATGTAGAGTACTCAGTGCTATGGGATACACAATTGCTAGCTGAATTCAGGAACCTACCTCATAACGTTTAGAGTGCAAAAGCCAATGACTTGTTTTAGTTCATAAACGCTAATGTTCCACAGCGTAGAAAGAATGATGTTGCTGAATGTAAATTCTGGAGCATTGGTAGTACACTCATAAAATTGGTTGCAGACTACTCTAAATCATATGGTGAGTAAAATCATAAGGTTTACATCAAGTGAGCAGTTAGTGGTTTTCAGTAAAATTGAACTGTTCACTCCATTGAGCTCAATGCATTTTGTGTTATGGCTCGGTAGATAACTACTTGGGGTGATTTGGAACTGTATAGATATTGCATGTATAGTACTCAGTGCTATGGGATAATCAATTGCTAGCTGAATTCAGGAACCTACCTCATAACGTTTAGAGTGCAACAGCTAATGACTTGTTTTAGTTCAGTAAATGCTAATGTTCCACAGCGGAGAAAGAATGATGTTGCTGAATGTAACTTCTGGAGCATTGGTAGTACACTCATAAAATTGGTTGCAGACTACTCTAAATCATATGGTGAGTAAAATCATAAGGTTTACATCAAGTTAGCACTTAGTGGTTTTCAGTAAAATTGAACTCTTCACTACATTGAGCTCAATGCATTTTGTGTTAAAGCTGTGTACATATCTACTCGGGGTGATTTGGAGCTGTATAGATATTGCATGTAGAGTACTCAGTGCCATGGAATACTCAATTGCAAGCTGAATTCAAGAACCTATCTCATAACGAGTAGAGTGCAAAAGCCAATGACTTGCTTTAGTTCAGGAAACGTTTATGTTCCACATGTAGAAAGGGAGATGTTACTGAATGTAATTACTGGAGCATTGGTAGTACACTCATAAAATTGGTTGCAGACAACTCTAAATCATATGGTGAGTAAAATCAAAAGGTTTACATCAAATTAGCACTTAGTGGTTTTCAGTAAAATTGAACTGTTCACTCCATTGAGCTCAATGCATTTTGTGTTAAAGCTGTGTACATATCTACTCGGGGTGATTTGGAGCTGTATAGATATTGCATGTAGAGTACTCAGTGCCATGGAATACTCAATTGCAAGCTGAATTCAAGAACCTATCTCATAACGTGTAGAGTGCAAAAGCCAATGACTTGCTTTAGTTCAGGAAACGTTTATGTTCCACATGTAGAAAGGGAGATGTTACTGAATGTAATTACTGGAGCATTGGTAGTACACTCATAAAATTGGTTGCAGACAACTCTAAATCATATGGTGAGTAAAATCAAAAGGTTTACATCAAGTTAACACTTAGTAGTTTACAGTAAAATTGAACTGTTCACTCCATTGAGCTCTATGCATTTTGTGTTAAGGCTCTGTACATAACTACTTGGGGTGATTTAGAAATGTATAGATATTGCATGTAGAGTACTCAGTGCTATGGGATACACAATTGCTAGCTGAATTCAGGAACCTACCTCATAACGTTTAGAGTGCAAAAGCCAATGACTTGTTTTAGTTCATAAACGCTAATGTTCCACAGCGTAGAAAGAATGATGTTGCTGAATGTAAATTCTGGAGCATTGGTAGTACACTCATAAAATTGGTTGCAGACTACTCTAAATCATATGGTGAGTAAAATCATAAGGTTTACATCAAGTGAGCAGTTAGTGGTTTTCAGTAAAATTGAACTGTTCACTCCATTGAGCTCAATGCATTTTGTGTTATGGCTCGGTAGATAACTACTTGGGGTGATTTGGAACTGTATAGATATTGCATGTATAGTACTCAGTGCTATGGGATAATCAATTGCTAGCTGAATTCAGGAACCTACCTCATAACGTTTAGAGTGCAACAGCTAATGACTTGTTTTAGTTCAGTAAATGCTAATGTTCCACAGCGGAGAAAGAATGTTGTTACTGAATGTAACTTCTGGAGCATTAGTAGTACAGTCATAAAATTGGTTGCAGACTACTCTAAATCATATGGTGAGTAAAATCGAAAGGTTTAAATCAAGTTAGCACAGTAGTTTTCAGCAAAATTGAACTGTACACTGCGTTGAGCTCAATGCATTTTGTGTTATGGCTCTGTAGATAAATACATGGGGTGATATGGAACTGTATAGATATTGCATGTGAAGTAGTCAGTGCTATGGAATAGTCAATTGCAAGCTGAATTCAAGAACCTACCTCATAACGTTTAGAGTGCAAAATCCAAAGACTTGCTTTAGTTCATTAAACGCTAATGCTCCACAGTGTAGAAAGGATGATCTTACTGAATGTAACTTCTGGAGCATTGGTAGTACACTCATAAAATTGGTTGCAGACTACTCTAAATCATATGGTGAGTAAAATCATAAGGTTTACATCAAGTGAGCAGTTAGTGGTTTTCAGTAAAATTGAACTGTTCACTCCATTGAGCTCAATGCATTTTGTGTTATGGCTCGGTAGATAACTACTTGGGGTGATTTGGAACTGTATAGATATTGCATGTATAGTACTCAGTGCTATGGGATAATCAATTGCTAGCTGAATTCAGGAACCTACCTCATAACGTTTAGAGTGCAACAGCTAATGACTTGTTTTAGTTCAGTAAATGCTAATGTTCCACAGCGGAGAAAGAATGTTGTTACTGAATGTAACTTCTGGAGCATTAGTAGTACAGTCATAAAATTGGTTGCAGACTACTCTAAATCATATGGTGAGTAAAATCGAAAGGTTTAAATCAAGTTAGCACAGTAGTTTTCAGCAAAATTGAACTGTACACTGCGTTGAGCTCAATGCATTTTGTGTTATGGCTCTGTAGATAAATACATGGGGTGATATGGAACTGTATAGATATTGCATGTGAAGTAGTCAGTGCTATGGAATAGTCAATTGCAAGCTGAATTCAAGAACCTACCTCATAACGTTTAGAGTGCAAAATCCAAAGACTTGCTTTAGTTCATTAAACGCTAATGCTCCACAGTGTAGAAAGGATGATCTTACTGAATGTAACTTCTGGAGCATTGGTAGTACACTCATAAAATTGGTTGCAGACTACTCTAAATCATATGGTGAGTAAAATCATAAGGTTTACATCAAGTGAGCAGTTAGTGGTTTTCAGTAAAATTGAACTGTTCACTCCATTGAGCTCAATGCATTTTGTGTTATGGCTCGGTAGATAACTACTTGGGGTGATTTGGAACTGTATAGATATTGCATGTATAGTACTCAGTGCTATGGGATAATCAATTGCTAGCTGAATTCAGGAACCTACCTCATAACGTTTAGAGTGCAACAGCTAATGACTTGTTTTAGTTCAGTAAATGCTAATGTTCCACAGCGGAGAAAGAATGTTGTTACTGAATGTAACTTCTGGAGCATTAGTAGTACAGTCATAAAATTGGTTGCAGACTACTCTAAATCATATGGTGAGTAAAATCGAAAGGTTTAAATCAAGTTAGCACAGTAGTTTTCAGCAAAATTGAACTGTACACTGCGTTGAGCTCAATGCATTTTGTGTTATGGCTCTGTAGATAAATACATGGGGTGATATGGAACTGTATAGATATTGCATGTAAAGTAGTCAGTGCTATGGAATAGTCAATTGCAAGCTGAATTCAAGAACCTACCTCATAACGTTTAGAGTGCAAAATCCAAAGACTTGCTTTAGTTCAGTAAACGCTAATGCTCCACAGTGTAGAAAGAATGATCTTACTGAATGTAACTTCTGGAGCATTGGTAGTACACTCATAAAATTGGTTGCAGACTACTCTAAATCATATGGTGAGTAAAATCAAAAGGTTTACATCAAGTTAGCACTTAGTAGTTTACAGTAAAATTGAACTGTTCACTCCATTGAGCTCAATGCATTTTGTGTTAAAGCTGTGTACATATCTACTCGGGGTGATTTGGAGCTGTATAGATATTGCATGTAGAGTACTCAGTGCCATGGAATACTCAATTGCAAGCTGAATTCAAGAACCTATCTCATAACGAGTAGAGTGCAAAAGCCAATGACTTGCTTTAGTTCAGGAAAAGTTTATGTTCCACATGTAGAAAGGGAGATGTTACTGAATGTAATTACTGGAGCATTGGTAGTACACTCATAAAATTGGTTGCAGACAACTCTAAATCATATGGTGAGTAAAATCATAAGGTTTACATCAAGTTAGCACTTAGTGGTTTTCAGTAAAATTGAACTGTTCACTCCATTGAGCTCAATGCATTCTGTGTTAAAGCTGTGTACATATCTACTCGGGGTGATTTGTAGCTGTATAGATATTGCATGTAGAGTACTCAGTGCCATGGAATACTCAATTGCAAGCTGAATTCAAGAACCTATCTCATAATGTGTAGAGTGCAAAAGCCAATGACTTGCTTTAGTTCAGGAAACGCGCATGTTCCACATGTAGAAAGGGTGATGTTACTGAGAGTAACCACTGGAGCATTGGTAGTACACTCATAAAATTGGTTGCAGACTACTCTAAATCATATGGTGAGTAAAATCATAAGGTTTACATCAAGTTAGCACTTAGTGGGTTTCAGTAAAATTGAACTGTTCACTCCATTGAGCTCAATGCATTTTGTGTTATGGCTCGGTAGATAACTACTTGGGGTGATTTGGAACTGTGTAGATATTGCATGTATAGTACTCAGTGCTATGGGTTAATCAATTGCTAGCTGAATTCAGGAACCTACCTCATAACGTTTAGAGTGCAACAGCTAATGACTTGTTTTAGTTCAGTAAATGCTAATGTTCCACAGCGGAGAAAGAATGTTGTTACTGAATGTAACTTCTGGAGCATTGGTAGTACAGTCATAAAATTGGTTGCAGACTACTCTAAATCATATGGTGAGTAAAATCAAAAGGTTTAAATCAAGTTAGCACAGTAGTTTTCAGCAAAATTGAACTGTACACTGCTTTGAGCTCAATGCATTTTGTGTTATGGCTCTGTAGATAAATACATGGGGTGATCTGGAACTGTATAGATATTGCATGTAAAGTAGTCAGTGCTATGGAATATTCAATTGCAAGCTGAATTCAAGAACCTACCTCATAACGTTTAGAGTGCAAAATCCAAAGACTTGCTTTAGTTCAGTAAACGCTAATGCTCCACAGTGTAGAAAGGATGATCTTACTGAATGTAACTTCTGGAGCATTGGTAGAACACTCATAAAATTGGTTGCAGACTACTCTAAATCATATGGTGAGTAAAATCAAAAGGTTTACATCAAGTTAGCACTTAGTAGTTTACAGTAAAATTGAACTGTTCACTCCATTGAGCTCTATGCATTTTGTGTTAAGGCTCTGTACATAACTACTTGGGGTGATTTAGAACTGTATAGATATTGCATGTAGAGTACTCAGTGCTATGGGATACACAATTGCTAGCTGAATTCAGGAACCTACCTCATAACGTTTAGAGTGCAACAGCGAATGACTTGTTTTAGTTCAGTAAACGCTAATGCTCCACAGTGTAGAAAGGGTGATGTTACTGAATGTAACTTCTGGAGCATTGTTAGTACACTCATCAAATTGGTTGCAGACTACTCTAAATCATATGGTGAGTAAAATCATAAGGTTTACATCAAGTTAGCACTTAGTGGTTTTCAGTAAAATTGAACTGTTCACACCATTGAGCTCAATGCATTTTGTATTAAAGCTGTGTAGATAACTACTTGGGGTGATTTGGAACTGTATAGATATTGCATGTAGAGTACTCAGTGCCATGGAATATTCAATTGCAAGCTGAATTCAAGAACCTACCTCATAACGTTTCGAGAGCAACAGCGAATGACTTGCTTTAGTTCAGTAAACGCTAATGCTCCACAATGTAGAAAGGGTGATGTTACTGAATGTAACTTCTGGAGCATTGGTAGTACACTCATAAAATTGGTTGCAGACTACTCTAAATCATATGGTGAGTAAAATCAAAAGGTTTACATCGTTAGCACTTAGTGGTTTTCAGTTAAATTGAACTGTTCTCTCCATTGAGCTCAATGCATTTTGTGTTATGGCTCGGTAGATAACTACTTGGGGTGATTTGGAACTGTATAGATATTGCATGTAGAGTACTCAGTGCCATGGAATACTCAATTGCAAGCTGAATTCAAGAACCTACCTCATAACGTTTCGGGTGCAACAGCGAATGACTTGGTTTAGTTCAGTAAACGCTAATGCTCCACAGTGTAGAATGGGTGATGTTACTGAATGTAACTTCTGGAGCATTGGTAGTACACTCATAAAATTGGTTGCAGACTACTCTAAATCATATGCTGAGTAAGATCATAAGGTTTACATCAAGTTAGCACTTAGTGCTTTTCAGTAAAATTGAACTGTTCACACCATTGAGCTCAATGCATTTTGTGTTATGGCTCTGTAGATAACTACTTGGGGTGATTTAGAACTGTATAGATATTGCATGTAGAGTACTCAGTGCAATGGAATACTCAATTGCTCGCTGAATTCAGGAACCTACCTCATAACGTTTAGAGTGCAACAGCGAATGACTTGTTTTAGTTCAGTAAACGCTAATGCTCCACAGTGTAGAAAGGGTGATGTTACTGAATGTAACTTCTGGAGCATTGTTAGTACACTCATAAAATTGTTTGCAGACTACTCTAAATCATATGCTGAGTAAGATCATAAGGTTTACATCAAGTTAGCACTTAGTGGTTTTCAGTAAAATTGAACTGTTCACACCATTGAGCTCAATGCATTTTGTGTTAAAGCTGTGTAGATAACTACTCGGGGTGATTTGGAACTGTATAGATATTGCATGTAGAGTACTCAGTGCTATGGAATACTCAATTGCAAGCTGAATTCAAGAACCTACCTCATAACGTTTAGAGTGCAACAGCGAATGACTTGTTTTAGTTCAGTAAACGCTAATGCTCCACAGTGTAGAAAGGGTGATGTTACTGAATGTAACTTCTGGAGCATTGGTACTGCACTCATAAAATTGGTTGCAGACTACTCTAAATCATATGGTGAGTAAAATCAAAAGGTTTACATCGTTAGCTCTTAGTGGTTTTCAGTTAAATTGAACTGTTCTCTCCATTGAGCTCAATGCATTTTGTGTTATGGCTCGGTAGATAACTACTTGGGGTGATTTAGAACTGTACAGATATTGCATGTAGAGTACTCAGTGCAATGGGATACTCAATTGCTAGCTGAATTCAGGAACCTACCTCATAACGTTTAGAGTGCAAAAGCCAATGACTTGCTTTAGTTCAGTAAACGCTAATGCTCCACAGTGTAGAAAGGGTGATGTTACTGAATGTAACTTCTGGAGCATTGGTAGTACACTCATAAAATTGGTTGCAGACTACTCTAAATCATATGGTGAGTAAAATCAAAAGGTTTACATGAAGTTAGCGCTTCGTTGTTTACAGTAAAATTGAACTGTTGACTCCTTTGAGCTCTATGCATTTTGTGTTAAGGCTCTGTACATAACTACTTGGGGTGATTTAGAACTGTATAGATATTGCATGTAGAGTACTCAGTGCAATGGGATACTCAATTGCTAGCTGAATTCAGGAACCTACCTCATAACGTTTAGAGTGCAACAGCGAATGACTTGTTTTAGTTCAGTAAACGCTAATGCTCCACAGTGTAGAAAGGGTGATGTTACTGAATGTAACTTCTGGAGCATTGTTAGTACACTCATACAATTGGTTGCAGACTACTCTAAATCATATGGTGAGTAAAATCATAAGGTTTACATCAAGTTAGCACTTAGTGGTTTTCAGTAAAATTGAACTGTTCACACCATTGAGCTCAATGCATTTTGTGTTAAAGCTGTGTAGATAACTACCCAGGGTGATTTGGAACTGTATAGATATTGCATGTAGAGTACTCAGTGCTATGGAATACTCAATTGCAAGCTGAATTCAAGAACCTACCTCATAACGTTTATAGTGCAAACGCCAATGACTTGCTTTAGTTCAGTAAACGCTAATGCTCCACAGTGTAGAAAGGGTGATGTTACTGAATGTAACTTCTGGAGCATTGGTAGTACACTCATAAAATTGGTTGCAGACTACTCTAAATCATATGCTGAGTAAGATCATAAGGTTTACATCAAGTTAGCACTTAGTGCTTTTCAGTAAAATTGAACTGTTCACACCATTGAGCTCAATGCATTTTGTGTTATGGCTCTGTAGATAACTACTTGGGGTGATTTAGAACTGTATAGATATTGCATGTAGAGTACTCAGTGCAATGGGATACTCAATTGCTCGCTGAACTCAGGAACCTACCACATAAAGTTTCGAGTGCAACAGCGAATGACTTGTTTTAGTTCAGTAAACGCTAATGCTCCACAGTGTAGAAAGGGTGATGTTACTGAATGTAACTTCTGGAGCATTGTTAGTACACTCATAAAATTGGTTGCAGACTACTCTAAATCATATGGTGAGTAAAATCAAAAGGTTTACATCGTTAGCACTTAGTGGTTTTCAGTTAAATCGAACTGTTCTCTCCATTGAGCTCAATGCATTTTGTGTTATGGCTCGGTAGATAACTACTTGGGGTGATTTGGAACTGTATAGATATTGCATGTAGAGTACTTAGTGCCATGGAATATTCAATTGCAAGCTGAATTCAAGAACCTACCTCATAACGTTTCGGGTGCAACAGCGAATGACTTGGTTTAGTTCAGTAAACGCTAATGCTCCACAGTGTAGAAAGGGTGATGTTACTGAATGTAACTTCTGGAGCATTGTTAGTACACTCATAAAATTGGTTGCAGACTACTCTAAATCATATGGTGAGTAAAATCAAAAGGTTTACATCGTTAGCACTTAGTGGTTTTCAGTTAAATTGAACTGTTGTCTCCATTGAGCTCAGTGCATTTTGTGTTATGGCTCGGTAGATAACTACTTGGGGTGATTTGGAACTGTATAGATATTGCATGTAGAGTACTCAGTGCCATGGAATATTCAATTGCAAGCTGAATTCAAGAACCTACCTCATAACGTTTCGGGTGCAACAGCGAATGACTTGGTTTAGTTCAGTAAAAGCTAATGCTCCACAGTGTAGAAAGGGTGATGTTACTGAATGTAACTTCTGGAGCATTGGTAGTACACTCATAAAATCGGTTGCAGACTACTCTAAATCATATGGTGAGTAAAATCAAAAGGTTTACATCCATAGCACTTAGTGGTTTTCAGTTAAATTGAACTGTTCTCTCCATTGAGCTCAATGCATTTTGTGTTATGCTCGGTAGATAACTACTTGGGGTGATTTGGAACTGTATAGATATTGCATGTAGAGTACTCAGTGCCATGGAATATTCAATTGCAAGCTGAATTCAAGAACCTACCTCATAACGTTTCGAGTGCAACAGCGAATGACTTGCTTTAGTTCAGTAAACGCTAATGCTCCACAATGTAGAAAGGGTGATGTTACTGAATGTAACTTCTGGAGCATTGGTAGTACACTCATAAAATTGGTTGCAGACTACTCTAAATCATATGGTGAGTAAAATCAAAAGGTTTACATCAAGTTAGCACTTCGTAGTTTACAGTAAAATTGAACTGTTGACTTCTTTGAGCTCTATGCATTTTGTGGTAAGGCTCTGTACATAACTACTTGGGGTGATTTAGAACTGTATAGATATTGCATGTAGAGTACTCAGTGCAATGGGATACTCAATTGCTAGCTGAATTCAGGAACCTACCTCATAACGTTTAGAGTGCAACAGCGAATGACTTGTTTTAGTTCAGTAAACGCTAATGCTCCACAGTGTAGAAAGGGTGATGTTACTGAATGTAACTTCTGAAGCATTGTTAGTACACTCATAAAATTGGTTGCAGACTACTCTAAATCATATGGTGAGTAAAATCAAAAGGTTTACATCGTTAGCACTTAGTGGTTTTCAGTTAAATTGAACTGTTCTCTCCATTGAGCTGAATGCATTTTGTGTTATGGCTCGGTAGATAACTACTTGGGGTGATTTGGAACTGTATAGATATTGCATGTAGAGTACTCAGTGCCATGGAATACTCAATTGCAAGCTGAATTCAAGAACCTACCTCATAACGTTTCGGGTGCAATAGCGAATGACTTGGTTTAGTTCAGTAAACGCTAATGCTCCACAGTGTAGAAAGGGTGATGTTACTGAATGTAACTTCTGGAGCATTGGTAGTACACTCATAAAATTGGTTGCAGACTACTCTAAATCATATGGTGCGTAAAATCAAAAGGTTTACATCAAGTTACAACTTCGTAGTTTACAGTAAAATTGAACTGTTGACTCCTTTGAGCTCTATGAATTTTGTGTTATGGCTCTGTAGATAACTACTTGGGGTGATTTGGAACTGTATAGATATTGCATGTATAGTACTCAGTGCTATGGAATATTCAATTGCAAGCTGAATTCAAGAACCTACCTCATAACGTTTCGAGTGCAACAGCGAATGACTTGCTTTAGTTCAGTAAACGCTAATGCTCCACAGTGTAGAAAGGGCGATGTTACTGAATGTAACTTCTGGAGCATTGGTAGTACACTCATAAAATTGGTTTCAGACTACTCTAAATCATATGGTGAGTAAAATCAAAAGGTTTACATCGTTAGCACTTAGTGGTTTTCAGTTAATTCGAACTGTTCTCTCCATTGAGCTCAATGCATTTTGTGTTATGGCTCGGTAGATAACTACTTGGGGTGATTTGGAACTGTATAGATATTGCATGTAGAGTACTCAGTGCCATGGAATACTCAATTGCAAGCTGAATTCAAGAACCTACCTCATAACGTTTCGGGTGCAATAGCGAATGACTTGGTTTAGTTCAGTAAACCCTAATGCACCACAGTGTAGAAAGGGTGATGTTACTGAATGTAACTTCTGGAGCATTGGTAGTACACTCATAAAATTGGTTGCAGACTACTCTAAATCATATGGTGCGTAAAATCAAAAGGTTTACATCAAGTTACAACTTCGTAGTTTACAGTAAAATTGAACTGTTGACTCCTTTGAGCTCTATGAATTTTGTGTTATGGCTCTGTAGATAACTACTTGGGGTGATTTGGAACTGTATAGATATTGCATGTATAGTACTCAGTGCTATGGAATATTCAATTGCAAGCTGAATTCAAGAACCTACCTCATAACGTTTCGAGTGCAACAGCGAATGACTTGCTTTAGTTCAGTAAACGCTAATGCTCCACAGTGTAGAAAGGGCGATGTTACTGAATGTAACTTCTGGAGCATTGGTAGTACACTCATAAAATTGGTTGCAGACTACTCTAAATCATATGGTGAGTAAAATCAAAAGGTTTACATCGTTAGCACTTAGTGGTTTTCAGTTAATTCGAACTGTTCTCTCCATTGAGCTCAATGCATTTTGTGTTATGGCTCGGTAGATAACTACTTGGGGTGATTTGGAACTGTATAGATATTGCATGTAGAGTACTCAGTGCCATGGAATATTCAATTGCAAGCTGAATTCAAGAACCTACCTCATAACGTTTCGGGTGCAACAGCGAATGCCTTGGTTTAGTTCAGTAAACGCTAATGCTCCACAGTGTAGAAAGGGTGATGTTACTGAATGTAACTTCTGGAGCATTGTTAGTACACTCATAAAATTGGTTGCAGACTACTCTAAATCATATGGTGAGTAAAATCAAAAGGTTTACATCGTTAGCACTTAGTGGTTTTCAGTTAAATTGAACTGTTCTCTCCATTGAGCTCAATGCATTTTGTGTTATGGCTCGGTAGATAACTACTTGGGGTGATTTGGAACTGTATAGATATTGCATGTAGAGTACTCAGTGCCATGGAATATTCAATTGCAAGCTGAATTCAAGAACCTACCTCATAACGTTTCGGGTGCAACAGCGAATGACTTGGTTTAGTTCAGTAAAAGCTAATGCTCCACAGTGTAGAAAGGGTGATGTTACTGAATGTAACTTCTGGAGCATTGGTAGTACACTCATAAAATCGGTTGCAGACTACTCTAAATCATATGGTGAGTAAAATCAAAAGGTTTACATCGATAGCACTTAGTGGTTTTCAGTTAAATTGAACTGTTCTCTCCATTGAGCTCAATGCATTTTGTGTTATGCTCGGTAGATAACTACTTGGGGTGATTTGGAACTGTATAGATATTGCATGTAGAGTACTCAGTGCCATGGAATATTCAATTGCAAGCTGAATTCAAGAACCTACCTCATAACGTTTCGAGTGCAACAGCGAATGACTTGCTTTAGTTCAGTAAACGCTAATGCTCCACAATGTAGAAAGGGTGATGTTACTGAATGTAACTTCTGGAGCATTGGTAGTACACTCATAAAATTGGTTGCAGACTACTCTAAATCATATGGTGAGTAAAATCAAAAGGTTTACATCAAGTTAGCACTTCGTAGTTTACAGTAAAATTGAACTGTTGACTTCTTTGAGCTCTATGCATTTTGTGGTAAGGCTCTGTACATAACTACTTGGGGTGATTTAGAACTGTATAGATATTGCATGTAGAGTACTCAGTGCAATGGGATACTCAATTGCTAGCTGAATTCAGGAACCTACCTCATAACGTTTAGACTGCAACAGCGAATGACTTCTTTTAGTTCAGTAAACGCTAATGCTCCACAGTGTAGAAAGGGTGATGTTACTGAATGTAACTTCTGGAGCATTGTTAGTACACTCATAAAATTGGTTGCAGACTACTCTAAATCATATGGTGAGTAAAATCAAAAGGTTTACATCGTTAGCACTTAGTGGTTTTCAGTTAAATTGAACTGTTCACTCCATTGAGCTCAATGCATTTTGTGTTATGGCTCGGTAGATAACTACTTGGGGTGATTTGGAACTGTATAGATATTGCATGTAGAGTACTCAGTGCCATGGAATACTCAATTGCAAGCTGAATTCAAGAACCTACCTCATAACGTTTCGGGTGCAATAGCGAATGACTTGGTTTAGTTCAGTAAACGCTAATGCTCCACAGTGTAGAAAGGGTGATGTTACTGAATGTAACTTCTGGAGCATTGGTAGTACACTCATAAAATTGGTTGCAGACTACTCTAAATCATATGGTGCGTAAAATCAAAAGGTTTACATCAAGTTACAACTTCGTAGTTTACAGTAAAATTGAACTGTTGACTCCTTTGAGCTCTATGAATTTTGTGTTATGGCTCTGTAGATAACTACTTGGGGTGATTTGGAACTGTATAGATATTGCATGTATAGTACTCAGTGCTATGGAATATTCAATTGCAAGCTGAATTCAAGAACCTACCTCATAACGTTTCGAGTGCAACAGCGAATGACTTGCTTTAGTTCAGTAAACGCTAATGCTCCACAGTGTAGAAAGGGCGATGTTACTGAATGTAACTTCTGGAGCATTGGTAGTACACTCATAAAATTGGTTGCAGACTACTCTAAATCATATGGTGAGTAAAATCAAAAGGTTTACATCGTTAGCACTTAGTGGTTTTCAGTTAATTCGAACTGTTCTCTCCATTGAGCTCAATGCATTTTGTGTTATGGCTCGGTAGATAACTACTTGGGGTGATTTGGAACTGTATAGATATTGCATGTAGAGTACTCAGTGCCATGGAATATTCAATTGCAAGCTGAATTCAAGAACCTACCTCATAACGTTTCGGGTGCAACAGCGAATGACTTGGTTTAGTTCAGTAAACGCTAATGCTCCACAGTGTAGAAAGGGTGATGTTACTGAATGTAACTTCTGGAGCATTGTTAGTACACTCATAAAATTGGTTGCAGACTACTCTAAATCATATGGTGAGTAAAATCAAAAGGTTTACATCGTTAGCACTTAGTGGTTTTCAGTTAAATTGAACTGTTCTCTCCATTGAGCTCAATGCATTTTGTGTTATGGCTCGGTAGATAACTACTTGGGGTGATTTGGAACTGTATAGATATTGCATGTAGAGTACTCAGTGCCATGGAATATTCAATTGCAAGCTGAATTCAAGAACCTACCTCATAACGTTTCGGGTGCAACAGCGAATGACTTGGTTTAGTTCAGTAAAAGCTAATGCTCCACAGTGTAGAAAGGGTGATGTTACTGAATGTAACTTCTGGAGCATTGGTAGTACACTCATAAAATCGGTTGCAGACTACTCTAAATCATATGGTGAGTAAAATTAAAAGGTTTACATCGATAGCACTTAGTGGTTTTCAGTTAAATTGAACTGTTCTCTCCATTGAGCTCAATGCATTTTGTGTTATGCTCGGTAGATAACTACTTGGGGTGATTTGGAACTGTATAGATATTGCATGTAGAGTACTCAGTGCCATGGAATATTCAATTGCAAGCTGAATTCAAGAACCTACCTCATAACGTTTCGAGTGCAACAGCGAATGACTTGCTTTAGTTCAGTAAACGCTAATGCTCCACAATGTAGAAAGGGTGATGTTACTGAATGTAACTTCTGGAGCATTGGTAGTACACTCATAAAATTGGTTGCAGACTACTCTAAATCATATGGTGAGTAAAATCAAAAGGTTTACATCAAGTTAGCACTTCGTAGTTTACAGTAAAATTGAACTGTTGACTTCTTTGAGCTCTATGCATTTTGTGGTAAGGCTCTGTACATAACTACTTGGGGTGATTTAGAACTGTATAGATATTGCATGTAGAGTACTCAGTGCAATGGGATACTCAATTGCTAGCTGAATTCAGGAACCTACCTCATAACGTTTAGACTGCAACAGCGAATGACTTGTTTTAGTTCAGTAAACGCTAATGCTCCACAGTGTAGAAAGGGTGATGTTACTGAATGTAACTTCTGGAGCATTGGTAGTACACTCATAAAATTGGTTGCAGACTACTCTAAATCATATGGTGAGTAAAATCAAAAGGTTTACATCGTTAGCACTTAGTGGTTTTCAGTTAAATTGAACTGTTCACTCCATTGAGCTCAATGCATTTTGTGTTATGGCTCGGTAGATAACTACTTGGGGTGATTTGGAACTGTATAGATATTGCATGTAGAGTACTCAGTGCCATGGAATACTCAATTGCAAGCTGAATTCAAGAAACTACCTCATAACGTTTCGGGTGCAATAGCGAATGACTTGGTTTAGTTCAGTAAACGCTAATGCTCCACAGTGTAGAAAGGGTGATGTTACTGAATGTAACTTCTGGAGCATTGGTAGTACACTCATAAAATTGGTTGCAGACTACTCTAAATCATATGGTGCGTAAAATCAAAAGGTTTACATCAAGTTACAACTTCGTAGTTTACAGTAAAATTGAACTGTTGACTCCTTTGAGCTCTATGAATTTTGTGTTATGGCTCTGTAGATAACTACTTGGGGTGATTTGGAACTGTATAGATATTGCATGTATAGTACTCAGTGCTATGGAATATTCAATTGCAAGCTGAATTCAAGAACCTACCTCATAACGTTTCGAGTGCAACAGCGAATGACTTGCTTTAGTTCAGTAAACGCTAATGCTCCACAGTGTAGAAAGGGCGATGTTACTGAATGTAACTTCTGGAGCATTGGTAGTACACTCATAAAATTGGTTGCAGACTACTCTAAATCATATGGTGAGTAAAATCAAAAGGTTTACATCGTTAGCACTTAGTGGTTTTCAGTTAATTCGAACTGTTCTCTCCATTGAGCTCAATGCATTTTGTGTTATGGCTCGGTAGATAACTACTTGGGGTGATTTGGAACTGTATAGATATTGCATGTAGAGTACTCAGTGCCATGGAATATTCAATTGCAAGCTGAATTCAAGAACCTACCTCATAACGTTTCGGGTGCAACAGCGAATGACTTGGTTTAGTTCAGTAAACGCTAATGCTCCACAGTGTAGAAAGGGTGATGTTACTGAATGTAACTTCTGGAGCATTGTTAGTACACTCATAAAATTGGTTGCAGACTACTCTAAATCATATGGTGAGTAAAATCAAAAGGTTTACATCGTTAGCACTTAGTGGTTTTCAGTTAAATTGAACTGTTCTCTCCATTGAGCTCAATGCATTTTGTGTTATGGCTCGGTAGATAACTACTTGGGGTGATTTGGAACTGTATAGATATTGCATGTAGAGTACTCAGTGCCATGGAATATTCAATTGCAAGCTGAATTCAAGAACCTACCTCATAACGTTTCGGGTGCAACAGCGAATGACTTGGTTTAGTTCAGTAAAAGCTAATGCTCCACAGTGTAGAAAGGGTGATGTTACTGAATGTAACTTCTGGAGCATTGGTAGTACACTCATAAAATCGGTTGCAGACTACTCTAAATCATATGGTGAGTAAAATTAAAAGGTTTACATCGATAGCACTTAGTGGTTTTCAGTTAAATTGAACTGTTCTCTCCATTGAGCTCAATGCATTTTGTGTTATGCTCGGTAGATAACTACTTGGGGTGATTTGGAACTGTATAGATATTGCATGTAGAGTACTCAGTGCCATGGAATATTCAATTGCAAGCTGAATTCAAGAACCTACCTCATAACGTTTCGAGTGCAACAGCGAATGACTTGCTTTAGTTCAGTAAACGCTAATGCTCCACAATGTAGAAAGGGTGATGTTACTGAATGTAACTTCTGGAGCATTGGTAGTACACTCATAAAATTGGTTGCAGACTACTCTAAATCATATGGTGAGTAAAATCAAAAGGTTTACATCAAGTTAGCACTTCGTAGTTTACAGTAAAATTGAACTGTTGACTTCTTTGAGCTCTATGCATTTTGTGGTAAGGCTCTGTACATAACTACTTGGGGTGATTTAGAACTGTATAGATATTGCATGTAGAGTACTCAGTGCAATGGGATACTCAATTGCTAGCTGAATTCAGGAACCTACCTCATAACGTTTAGACTGCAACAGCGAATGACTTGTTTTAGTTCAGTAAACGCTAATGCTCCACAGTGTAGAAAGGGTGATGTTACTGAATGTAACTTCTGGAGCATTGGTAGTACACTCATAAAATTGGTTGCAGACTACTCTAAATCATATGGTGAGTAAAATCAAAAGGTTTACATCGTTAGCACTTAGTGGTTTTCAGTTAAATTGAACTGTTCACTCCATTGAGCTCAATGCATTTTGTGTTATGGCTCGGTAGATAACTACTTGGGGTGATTTGGAACTGTATAGATATTGCATGTAGAGTACTCAGTGCCATGGAATACTCAATTGCAAGCTGAATTCAAGAACCTACCTCATAACGTTTCGGGTGCAATAGCGAATGACTTGGTTTAGTTCAGTAAACGCTAATGCTCCACAGTGTAGAAAGGGTGATGTTACTGAATGTAACTTCTGGAGCATTGGTAGTACACTCATAAAATTGGTTGCAGACTACTCTAAATCATATGGTGCGTAAAATCAAAAGGTTTACATCAAGTTACAACTTCGTAGTTTACAGTAAAATTGAACTGTTGACTCCTTTGAGCTCTATGAATTTTGTGTTATGGCTCTGTAGATAACTACTTGGGGTGATTTGGAACTGTATAGATATTGCATGTATAGTACTCAGTGCTATGGAATATTCAATTGCAAGCTGAATTCAAGAACCTACCTCATAACGTTTCGAGTGCAACAGCGAATGACTTGCTTTAGTTCAGTAAACGCTAATGCTCCACAGTGTAGAAAGGGCGATGTTACTGAATGTAACTTCTGGAGCATTGGTAGTACACTCATAAAATTGGTTGCAGACTACTGTAAATCATATGCTGAGTAAGATCATAAGGTTTACATCAAGTTAGCACTTAGTGCTTTTCAGTAAAATTGAACTGTTCACACCATTGAGCTCAATGCATTTTCTGTTATGGCTCTGTAGATAACTACTTGGGGTGATTTAGAACTGTATAGATATTGCATGTAGAGTACTCAGTGCAATGGGATAATCAATTGCTCGCTGAATTCAGGAACCTACCTCATAACGTTTAGAGTGCAAACGCCAATGACTTGCTTTAGTTCAGTAAACGCTAATGCTCCACAGTGTAGAAAGGGTGATGTTACTGAATGTAACTTCTGGAGCATTGGTAGTACACTCATAAAATTGGTTGCAGACTACTCTAAATCATATGGTGAGTAAAATCAAAAGGTTTACATCGTTAGCACTTAGTGGTTTTCAGATAAATTGAACTGTTCTCTCCATTGAGCTCAATGCATTTTGTGTTATGGCTCGGTAGATAACTACTTGGGGTGATTTGGAACTGTATAGATATTGCATGTAGAGTACTCAGTGCCATGGAATATTCAATTGCAAGCTGAATTCAAGAACCTACCTCATAACGTTTCGAGTGCAACAGCGAATGACTTGCTTTAGTTCAGTAAACGCTAATGCTCCACAGTGTAGAAAGGGTGATGTTACTGAATGTAACTTCTGGAGCATTGTTAGTACACTCATAAAATTGGTTGCAGACTACTCTAAATCATATGGTGAGTAAAATCAAAAGGTTTACATCAAGTTAGCACTTCGTAGTTTACAGTAAAATTGAACTGTTGACTCATTTGAGCTCTATGCATTTTGAGTTAAGGCCCTGTACATAACTACTTGGGGTGATTTAGAACTGTATAGATATTGCATGTAGAGTACTCAGTGCAATGGGATACTCAATTGCTAGCTGAATTCAGGAACCTACCTCATAACGTTTAGAATGCAGCAGCGAATGACTTGTTTTAGTTCAGTAAACGCTAATGCTCCACAGTGTAGAAAGGGTGATGTTACTGAATGTAACTTCTGGAGCATTGTTAGTACACTCATAAAATTGGTTGCAGACTACTCTAAATCATATGGTGAGTAAAATCATAAGGTTTACATCAAGTTAGCACTTAGTGGTTTTCAGTAAAATTGAACTGTTCACACCATTGAGCTCAATGCATTTTGTGTTAAATCTGTGTACGTAACTACTCGGGGTGAGTTGGAACTGTACAGATATTGCATGTAGAGTACTCAGTGCTATGGAATACTCAATTGCAAGCTGAATTCAAGAACCTACCTCATAACGTTTAGCGTGCAAACGCCAATGACTTGCTTTAGTTCAGTAAACGCTAATGCTCCACAGTGTAGAAAGGGTGATGTTACTGAATGTAACTTCTGGAGCATTGGTAGTACACTCATAAAATTGGTTGCAGACTACTCTAAATCATATGGTGAGTAAAATCAAAAGGTTTACATCGTTAGCACTTAGTGGTTTTCAGTTAAATTGAACTGTTCTCTCCATTGAGCTCAATGCATTTTGTGTTATGGCTCGGTAGATAACTACTTGGGGTGATTTGGAACTGTATAGATATTGCATGTAGAGTACTCAGTGCCATGGAATATTCAATTGCAAGCTGAATTCAAGAACCTACCTCATAACGTTTCGAGTGCAACAGCGAATGACTTGCTTTAGTTCAGTAAACGCTAATGCTCCACAGTGTAGAAAGGGTGATGTTACTGAATGTAACTTCTGGAGCATTGGTAGTACACTCATAAAATTGGTTGCAGACTACTCTAAATCATATGGTGAGTAAAATCAAAAGGTTTACATCAAGTTAGCACTTCGTCGTTTACAGTAAAATTGAACTGTTGACTCCTTTGAGCTCTATGCATTTTGTGTTAAGGCTCTGTACATAACTACTTGGGGTGATTTAGAACTGTATAGATATTGCATGTAGAGTACTCAGTGCAATGGGATACTCAATTGCTAGCTGAATTCAGGAACCTACCTCATAAAGTTTTGAGTGCAACAGCGAATGACTTGTTTTAGCTCAGTAAACGCTAATGCTCCACAGTGTAGAAAGGGTGATGTTACTGAATGTAACTTCTGGAGCATTGTTAGTACACTCATAAAATTGGTTGCAGACTACTCTAAATCATATGGTGAGTAAAATCAAAAGGTTTACATCGTTAGCACTTAGTGGTTTTCAGTTAAATTGAACTGTTCTCTCCATTGAGCTCAATGCATTTTGTGTTATGGCTCGGTAGATAACTACTTGGGGTGATTTGGAACTGTATAGATATTGCATGTAGAGTACTCAGTGCCATGGAATACTCAATTGCAAGCTGAATTCAAGAACCTACCTCATAACGTTTCGGGTGCAGCAGCGAATGACTTGGTTTAGTTCAGTAAACGCTAATGCTCCACAGTGTAGAAAGGGTGATGTTACTGAATGTAACTTCTGGAGCATTGGTAGTACACTCATAAAATTGGTTGCAGACTACTCTAAATCATATGGTGAGTAAAATCAAAAGGTTTACATCAAGTTAGCACTTCGTAGTTTACAGTAAAATTGAACTGTTGACTTCTTTGAGCTCTATGCATTTTGTGGTAAGGCTCTGTACATAACTACTTGGGGTGATTTAGAACTGTATAGATATTGCATGTAGAGTACTCAGTGCAATGGGATACTCAATTGCTAGCTGAATTCAGGAACCTACCTCATAACGTTTAGACTGCAACAGCGAATGACTTGTTTTAGTTCAGTAAACGCTAATGCTCCACAGTGTAGAAAGGGTGATGTTACTGAATGTAACTTCTGGAGCATTGGTAGTACACTCATAAAATTGGTTGCAGACTACTCTAAATCATATGGTGAGTAAAATCAAAAGGTTTACATCGTTAGCACTTAGTGGTTTTCAGTTAAATTGAACTGTTCACTCCATTGAGCTCAATGCATTTTGTGTTATGGCTCGGTAGATAACTACTTGGGGTGATTTGGAACTGTATAGATATTGCATGTAGAGTACTCAGTGCCATGGAATACTCAATTGCAAGCTGAATTCAAGAACCTACCTCATAACGTTTCGGGTGCAATAGCGAATGACTTGGTTTAGTTCAGTAAACGCTAATGCTCCACAGTGTAGAAAGGGTGATGTTACTGAATGTAACTTCTGGAGCATTGGTAGTACACTCATAAAATTGGTTGCAGACTACTCTAAATCATATGGTGCGTAAAATCAAAAGGTTTACATCAAGTTACAACTTCGTAGTTTACAGTAAAATTGAACTGTTGACTCCTTTGAGCTCTATGAATTTTGTGTTATGGCTCTGTAGATAACTACTTGGGGTGATTTGGAACTGTATAGATATTGCATGTATAGTACTCAGTGCTATGGAATATTCAATTGCAAGCTGAATTCAAGAACCTACCTCATAACGTTTCGAGTGCAACAGCGAATGACTTGCTTTAGTTCAGTAAACGCTAATGCTCCACAGTGTAGAAAGGGCGATGTTACTGAATGTAACTTCTGGAGCATTGGTAGTACACTCATAAAATTGGTTGCAGACTACTGTAAATCATATGCTGAGTAAGATCATAAGGTTTACATCAAGTTAGCACTTAGTGCTTTTCAGTAAAATTGAACTGTTCACACCATTGAGCTCAATGCATTTTCTGTTATGGCTCTGTAGATAACTACTTGGGGTGATTTAGAACTGTATAGATATTGCATGTAGAGTACTCAGTGCAATGGGATAATCAATTGCTCGCTGAATTCAGGAACCTACCTCATAACGTTTAGAGTGCAAACGCCAATGACTTGCTTTAGTTCAGTAAACGCTAATGCTCCACAGTGTAGAAAGGGTGATGTTACTGAATGTAACTTCTGGAGCATTGGTAGTACACTCATAAAATTGGTTGCAGACTACTCTAAATCATATGGTGAGTAAAATCAAAAGGTTTACATCGTTAGCACTTAGTGGTTTTCAGATAAATTGAACTGTTCTCTCCATTGAGCTCAATGCATTTTGTGTTATGGCTCGGTAGATAACTACTTGGGGTGATTTGGAACTGTATAGATATTGCATGTAGAGTACTCAGTGCCATGGAATATTCAATTGCAAGCTGAATTCAAGAACCTACCTCATAACGTTTCGAGTGCAACAGCGAATGACTTGCTTTAGTTCAGTAAACGCTAATGCTCCACAGTGTAGAAAGGGTGATGTTACTGAATGTAACTTCTGGAGCATTGGTAGTACACTCATAAAATTGGTTGCAGACTACTCTAAATCATATGGTGAGTAAAATCAAAAGGTTTACATCAAGTTAGCACTTCGTAGTTTACAGTAAAATTGAACTGTTGACTCATTTGAGCTCTATGCATTTTGAGTTAAGGCCCTGTACATAACTACTTGGGGTGATTTAGAACTGTATAGATATTGCATGTAGAGTACTCAGTGCAATGGGATACTCAATTGCTAGCTGAATTCAGGAACCTACCTCATAACGTTTAGAATGCAGCAGCGAATGACTTGTTTTAGTTCAGTAAACGCTAATGCTCCACAGTGTAGAAAGGGTGATGTTACTGAATGTAACTTCTGGAGCATTGTTAGTACACTCATAAAATTGGTTGCAGACTACTCTAAATCATATGGTGAGTAAAATCATAAGGTTTACATCAAGTTAGCACTTAGTGGTTTTCAGTAAAATTGAACTGTTCACACCATTGAGCTCAATGCATTTTGTGTTAAATCTGTGTACGTAACTACTCGGGGTGAGTTGGAACTGTACAGATATTGCATGTAGAGTACTCAGTGCTATGGAATACTCAATTGCAAGCTGAATTCAAGAACCTACCTCATAACGTTTAGCGTGCAAACGCCAATGACTTGCTTTAGTTCAGTAAACGCTAATGCTCCACAGTGTAGAAAGGGTGATGTTACTGAATGTAACTTCTGGAGCATTGGTAGTACACTCATAAAATTGGTTGCAGACTACTCTAAATCATATGGTGAGTAAAATCAAAAGGTTTACATCGTTAGCACTTAGTGGTTTTCAGTTAAATTGAACTGTTCTCTCCATTGAGCTCAATGCATTTTGTGTTATGGCTCGGTAGATAACTACTTGGGGTGATTTGGAACTGTATAGATATTGCATGTAGAGTACTCAGTGCCATGGAATATTCAATTGCAAGCTGAATTCAAGAACCTACCTCATAACGTTTCGAGTGCAACAGCGAATGACTTGCTTTAGTTCAGTAAACGCTAATGCTCCACAGTGTAGAAAGGGTGATGTTACTGAATGTAACTTCTGGAGCATTGGTAGTACACTCATAAAATTGGTTGCAGACTACTCTAAATCATATGGTGAGTAAAATCAAAAGGTTTACATCAAGTTAGCACTTCGTCGTTTACAGTAAAATTGAACTGTTGACTCCTTTGAGCTCTATGCATTTTGTGTTAAGGCTCTGTACATAACTACTTGGGGTGATTTAGAACTGTATAGATATTGCATGTAGAGTACTCAGTGCAATGGGATACTCAATTGCTAGCTGAATTCAGGAACCTACCTCATAAAGTTTTGAGTGCAACAGCGAATGACTTGTTTTAGCTCAGTAAACGCTAATGCTCCACAGTGTAGAAAGGGTGATGTTACTGAATGTAACTTCTGGAGCATTGTTAGTACACTCATAAAATTGGTTGCAGACTACTCTAAATCATATGGTGAGTAAAATCAAAAGGTTTACATCGTTAGCACTTAGTGGTTTTCAGTTAAATTGAACTGTACTCTCCATTGAGCTCAATGCATTTTGTGTTATGGCTCGGTAGATAACTACTTGGGGTGATTTGGAACTGTATAGATATTGCATGTAGAGTACTCAGTGCCATGGAATACTCAATTGCAAGCTGAATTCAAGAACCTACCTCATAACGTTTCGGGTGCAGCAGCGAATGACTTGGTTTAGTTCAGTAAACGCTAATGCTCCACAGTGTAGAAAGGGTGATGTTACTGAATGTAACTTCTGGAGCATTGGTAGTACACTCATAAAATTGGTTGCAGACTACTCTAAATCATATGGTGAGTAAAATCAAAAGGTTTACATCAAGTTACAACTTCGTAGTTTACAGTAAAATTGAACTGTTGACTCCTTTGAGCTCTATGAATTTTGTGTTATGGCTCTGTAGATAACTACTTGGGGTGATTTGGAACTGTATAGATATTGCATGTAGAGTACTCAGTGCCATGGAATATTCAATTGCAAGCTGAATTCAAGAACCTACCTCATAACGTTTCGAGTGCAACAGCGAATGACTTGCTTTAGTTCAGTAAACGCTAATGCTCCACAGTGTAGAAAGGGTGATGTTACTGAATGTAACTTCTGGAGCATTGGTAGTACACTCATAAAATTGGTTGCAGACTACTCTAAATCATATGCTGAGTAAGATCATAAGGTTTACATCAAGTTAGCACTTAGTGCTTTTCAGTAAAATTGAACTGTTCACACCATTGAGCTCAATGCATTTTGTGTTATGGCTCTGTAGATAACTAGTTGTGGTGATTTAGAACTGTATAGATATTGCATGTAGAGTACTCAGTGCAATGGGATACTCAATTGCTCGCTGAATTCAGGAACCTACCTCATAACGTTTAGAGTGCAAACGCCAATGACTTGCTTTAGTTCAGTAAACGCTAATGCTCCACAGTGTAGAAAGGGTGATGTTACTGAATGTAACTTCTGGAGCATTGGTAGTACACTCATAAAATTGGTTGCAGACTACTCTAAATCATATGGTGAGTAAAATCAAAAGGTTTACATCGTTAGCACTTAGTGGTTTTCAGTTAAATTGAACTGTTCTCTCCATTGAGCTCAATGCATTTTGTGTTATGGCTCGGTAGATAACTACTTGGGGTGATTTGGAACTGTATAGATATTGCATGTAGAGTACTCAGTGCCATGGAATATTCAATTGCAAGCTGAATTCAAGAACCTACCTCATAACGTTTCGAGTGCAACAGCGAATGACTTGCTTTAGTTCAGTAAACGCTAATGCTCCACAGTGTAGAAAGGGTGATGTTACTGAATGTAACTTCTGGAGCATTGGTAGTACACTCATAAAAGTGGTTGCAGACTACTCTAAATCATATGGTGAGTAAAATCAAAAGGTTTACATCAAGTTAGCACTTCGTCGTTTACAGTAAAATTGAACTGTTGACTCCTTTGAGCTCTATGCATTTTGTGTTAAGGCTCTGTACATAACTACTTGGGGTGATTTAGAACTGTATAGATATTGCATGTAGAGTACTCAGTGCAATGGGATACTCAATTGCTAGCTGAATTCAGGAACCTACCTCATAAAGTTTTGAGTGCAACAGCGAATGACTTGTTTTAGCTCAGTAAACGCTAATGCTCCACAGTGTAGAAAGGGTGATGTTACTGAATGTAACTTCTGGAGCATTGTTAGTACACTCATAAAATTGGTTGCAGACTACTCTAAATCATATGGTGAGTAAAATCAAAAGGTTTACATCGTTAGCACTTAGTGGTTTTCAGTTAAATTGAACTGTTCTCTCCATTGAGCTCAATGCATTTTGTGTTATGGCTCGGTAGATAACTACTTGGGGGGATTTGGAACTGTATAGATATTGCATGTAGAGTACTCAGTGCCATGGAATATTCAATTGCAAGCTGAATTCAAGAACCTACCTCATAACGTTTCGAGTGCAACAGCGAATGACTTGCTTTAGTTCAGTAAACGCTAATGCTCCACAGTGTAGAAAGGGTGATGTTACTGAATGTAACTTCTGGAGCATTGGTAGTACACTCATAAAATTGGTTGCAGACTACTCTAAATCATATGCTGAGTAAGATCATAAGGTTTACATCAAGTTAGCACTTAGTGGTTTTCAGATAAATTGAACTGTTCTCTCCATTGAGCTCAATGCATTTTGTGTTATGGCTCGGTAGATAACTACTTGGGGTGATTTGGAACTCTATAGATATTGCATGTAGAGTACTCAGTGCCATGGAATATTCAATTGCAAGCTGAATTCAAGAACCTACCTCATAACGTTTCGAGTGCAACAGCGAATGACTTGCTTTAGTTCAGTAAACGCTAATGCTCCACAGTGTAGAAAGGGTGATGTTACTGAATGTAACTTCTGGAGCATTGGTAGTACACTCATAAAATTGGTTGCAGACTACTCTAAATCATATGGTGAGTAAAATCAAAAGGTTTACATCGTTAGCACTTAGTGGTTTTCAGTTAAATTGAACTGTTCTCTCCATTGAGCTCAATGCATTTTGTGTTATGGCTCGGTAGATAACTACTTGGGGTGATTTGGAACTGTATAGATATTGCATGTAGAGTACTCAGTGCCATGGAATATTCAATTGCAAGCTGAATTCAAGAACCTACCTCATAACGTTTCGAGTGCAACAGCGAATGACTTGCTTTAGTTCAGTAAACGCTAATGCTCCACAGTGTAGAAAGGGTGATGTTACTGAATGTAACTTCTGGAGCATTGGTAGTACACTCATAAAATTGGTTGCAGACTACTCTAAATCATATGCTGAGTAAGATCATAAGGTTTACATCAAGTTAGCACTTAGTGGTTTTCAGATAAATTGAACTGTTCTCTCCATTGAGCTCAATGCATTTTGTGTTATGGCTCGGTAGATAACTACTTGGGGTGATTTGGAACTCTATAGATATTGCATGTAGAGTACTCAGTGCCATGGAATATTCAATTGCAAGCTGAATTCAAGAACCTACCTCATAACGTTTCGAGTGCAACAGCGAATGACTTGCTTTAGTTCAGTAAACGCTAATGCTCCACAGTGTAGAAAGGGTGATGTTACTGAATGTAACTTCTGGAGCATTGGTAGTACACTCATAAAATTGGTTGCAGACTACTCTAAATCATATGGTGAGTAAAATCAAAAGGTTTACATCAAGTTAGCACTTCGTAGTTTACAGTAAAATTGAACTGTTGACTCCTTTGAGCTCTATGCATTTTGAGTTAAGGCTCTGTACATAACTACTTGGGGTGATTTAGAACTGTATAGATATTGCATGTAGAGTGCTCAGTGCAATGGGATACTCAATTGCTAGCTGAATTCAGGAACCTACCTCATAACGTTTAGAGTGCAGCAGCGAATGACTTGTTTTAGTTCAGTAAACGCTAATGCTCCACAGTGTAGAAAGGGTGATGTTACTGAATGTAACTTCTGGAGCATTGTTAGTACACTCATAAAATTGGTTGCAGACTACTCTAAATCATATGGTGAGTAAAATCAAAAGGTTTACATCGTTAGCACTTAGTGGTTTTCAGTTAAATTGAACTGTTCTCTCCATTGAGCTCAATGCATTTTGTGTTATGGCTCGGTAGATAACTACTTGGGGGGATTTGGAACTGTATAGATATTGCATGTAGAGTACTCAGTGCCATGGAATATTCAATTGCAAGCTGAATTCAAGAACCTACCTCATAACGTTTCGAGTGCAACAGCGAATGACTTGCTTTAGTTCAGTAAACGCTAATGCTCCACAGTGTAGAAAGGGTGATGTTACTGAATGTAACTTCTGGAGCATTGGTAGTACACTCATAAAATTGGTTGCAGACTACTCTAAATCATATGCTGAGTAAGATCATAAGGTTTACATCAAGTTAGCACTTAGTGGTTTTCAGATAAATTGAACTGTTCTCTCCATTGAGCTCAATGCATTTTGTGTTATGGCTCGGTAGATAACTACTTGGGGTGATTTGGAACTCTATAGATATTGCATGTAGAGTACTCAGTGCCATGGAATATTCAATTGCAAGCTGAATTCAAGAACCTACCTCATAACGTTTCGAGTGCAACAGCGAATGACTTGCTTTAGTTCAGTAAACGCTAATGCTCCACAGTGTAGAAAGGGTGATGTTACTGAATGTAACTTCTGGAGCATTGGTAGTACACTCATAAAATTGGTTGCAGACTACTCTAAATCATATGGTGAGTAAAATCAAAAGGTTTACATCGTTAGCACTTAGTGGTTTTCAGTTAAATTGAACTGTTCTCTCCATTGAGCTGAATGCATTTTGTGTTATGGCTCGGTAGATAACTACTTGGGGTGATTTGGAACTGTATAGATATTGCATGTAGAGTACTCAGTGCCATGGAATATTCAATTGCAAGCTGAATTCAAGAACCTACCTCATAACGTTTCGAGTGCAACAGCGAATGACTTGCTTTAGTTCAGTAAACGCTAATGCTCCACAGTGTAGAAAGGGTGATGTTACTGAATGTAACTTCTGGAGCATTGGTAGTACACTCATAAAATTGGTTGCAGACTACTCTAAATCATATGCTGAGTAAGATCATAAGGTTTACATCAAGTTAGCACTTAGTGGTTTTCAGATAAATTGAACTGTTCTCTCCATTGAGCTCAATGCATTTTGTGTTATGGCTCGGTAGATAACTACTTGGGGTGATTTGGAACTCTATAGATATTGCATGTAGAGTACTCAGTGCCATGGAATATTCAATTGCAAGCTGAATTCAAGAACCTACCTCATAACGTTTCGAGTGCAACAGCGAATGACTTGCTTTAGTTCAGTAAACGCTAATGCTCCACAGTGTAGAAAGGGTGATGTTACTGAATGTAACTTCTGGAGCATTGGTAGTACACTCATAAAATTGGTTGCAGACTACTCTAAATCATATGGTGAGTAAAATCAAAAGGTTTACATCGTTAGCACTTAGTGGTTTTCAGTTAAATTGAACTGTTCTCTCCATTGAGCTCAATGCATTTTGTGTTATGGCTCGGTAGATAACTACTTGGGGTGATTTGGAACTGTATAGATATTGCATGTAGAGTACTCAGTGCCATGGAATATTCAATTGCAAGCTGAATTCAAGAACCTACCTCATAACGTTTCGAGTGCAACAGCGAATGACTTGCTTTAGTTCAGTAAACGCTAATGCTCCACAGTGTAGAAAGGGTGATGTTACTGAATGTAACTTCTGGAGCATTGGTAGTACACTCATAAAATTGGTTGCAGACTACTCTAAATCATATGCTGAGTAAGATCATAAGGTTTACATCAAGTTAGCACTTAGTGGTTTTCAGATAAATTGAACTGTTCTCTCCATTGAGCTCAATGCATTTTGTGTTATGGCTCGGTAGATAACTACTTGGGGTGATTTGGAACTCTATAGATATTGCATGTAGAGTACTCAGTGCCATGGAATATTCAATTGCAAGCTGAATTCAAGAACCTACCTCATAACGTTTCGAGTGCAACAGCGAATGACTTGCTTTAGTTCAGTAAACGCTAATGCTCCACAGTGTAGAAAGGGTGATGTTACTGAATGTAACTTCTGGAGCATTGGTAGTACACTCATAAAATTGGTTGCAGACTACTCTAAATCATATGGTGAGTAAAATCAAAAGGTTTACATCAAGTTAGCACTTCGTAGTTTACAGTAAAATTGAACTGTTGACTCCTTTGAGCTCTATGCATTTTGAGTTAAGGCTCTGTACATAACTACTTGGGGTGATTTAGAACTGTATAGATATTGCATGTAGAGTGCTCAGTGCAATGGGATACTCAATTGCTAGCTGAATTCAGGAACCTACCTCATAACGTTTAGAGTGCAGCAGCGAATGACTTGTTTTAGTTCAGTAAACGCTAATGCTCCACAGTGTAGAAAGGGTGATGTTACTGAATGTAACTTCTGGAGCATTGTTAGTACACTCATAAAATTGGTTGCAGACTACTCTAAATCATATGGTGAGTAAAATCAAAAGGTTTACATCGTTAGCACTTAGTGGTTTTCAGTTAAATTGAACTGTTCTCTCCATTGAGCTCAATGCATTTTGTGTTATGGCTCGGTAGATAACTACTTGGGGGGATTTGGAACTGTATAGATATTGCATGTAGAGTACTCAGTGCCATGGAATATTCAATTGCAAGCTGAATTCAAGAACCTACCTCATAACGTTTCGAGTGCAACAGCGAATGACTTGCTTTAGTTCAGTAAACGCTAATGCTCCACAGTGTAGAAAGGGTGATGTTACTGAATGTAACTTCTGGAGCATTGTTAGTACACTCATAAAATTGGTTGCAGACTACTCTAAATCATATGGTGAGTAAAATCATAAGGTTTACATCAAGTTAGCACTTAGTGCTTTTCAGTAAAATTGAACTGTTCACACCATTGAGCTCAATGCATTTTGTATTAAATCTGTGTAGGTAACTACTCGGGGTGATTTGGAACTGTATAGATATTGCATGTAGAGTACTCAGTGCTATGGAATACTCAATTGCAAGCTGAATTCAAGAACCTACCTCATAACGTTTAGCGTGCAAACGCCAATGACTTGCTTTAGTTCAGTAAACGCTAATGCTCCACAGTGTAGAAAGGGTGATGTTACTGAATGTAACTTCTGGAGCATTGGTACTACATTCATAAAATTGGTTGCAGACTACTCTAAATCATATGGTGAGTAAAATCAAAAGGTTTACATCGTTAGCACTTAGTGGTTTTCAGTTAAATTGAACTGTTCTCTCCATTGAGCTCAATGCATTTTGTGTTATGGCTCGGTAGATAACTACTTGGGGTGATTTGGAACTGTATAGATATTGCATGTAGAGTACTCAGTGCCATGGAATATTCAATTGCAAGCTGAATTCAAGAACCTACCTCATAACGTTTCGAGTGCAACAGCGAATGACTTGCTTTAGTTCAGTAAACGCTAATGCTCCACAGTGTAGAAAGGGTGATGTTACTGAATGTAACTTCTGGAGCATTGGTAGTACACTCATAAAATTGGTTGCAGACTACTCTAAATCATATGGTGAGTAAAATCAAAAGGTTTACATCAAGTTAGCACTTCGTAGTTTACAGTAAAATTGAACTGTTGACTCCTTTGAGCTCTATGCATTTTGTGTTAAGGCTCTGTACATAACTACTTGGGGTGATTTAGAACTGTATAGATATTGCATGTAGAGTACTCAGTGCAATGGGATACTCAATTGCTAGCTGAATTCAGGAACCTACCTCATAACGTTTAGAGTGCAAACGCCAATGACTTGTTTTAGTTCAGTAAACGCTAATGCTCCACAGTGTAGAAAGGGTGATGTTACTGAATGTAACTTCTGGAGCATTGTTAGTACACTCATAAAATTGGTTGCAGACTACTCTAAATCATATGGTGAGTAAAATCAAAAGGTTTACATCAAGTTACAACTTCGTAGTTTACAGTAAAATTGAACTGTTGACTCCTTTGAGCTCTATGAATTTTGTGTTATGGCTCTGTAGATAACTACTTGGGGTGATTTGGAACTGTATAGATATTGCATGTAGAGTACTCAGTGCAATGGGATACTCAATTGCTCGCTGAATTCAGGAACCTACATCATAACGTTTAGAGTGCAACAGCGAATGACTTGTTTTAGTTCAGTAAACGGTAATGCTCCACAGTGTAGAAAGGGTGATGTTACTGAATGTAACTTCTGGAGCATTGGTAGTACACTCATAAAATTGGTTGCAGACTACTCTAAATCATATGGTGAGTAAAATCAAAAGGTTTACATCGTTAGCACTTAGTGGTTTTCAGTTAAATTGAACTGTTCTCTCCATTGAGCTCAATGCATTTTGTGTTATGGCTCGGTAGATAACTACTTGGGGTGATTTGGAACTGTATAGATATTGCATGTAGAGTACTCAGTGCCATGGAATATTCAATTGCAAGCTGAATTCAAGAACCTACCTCATAACGTTTCGAGTGCAACAGCGAATGACTTGCTTTAGTTCAGTAAACGCTAATGCTCCACAGTGTAGAAAGGGTGATGTTACTGAATGTAACTTCTGGAGCATTGGTACTACACTCATAAAATTGGTTGCAGACTACTCTAAATCATATGGTGAGTAAAATCAAAAGGTTTACATCGTTAGCACTTAGTGGATTTCAGTTAAATTGAACTGTTCTCTCCATTGAGCTCAATGCATTTTGTGTTATGGCTCGGTAGATAACTACTTGGGGTGATTTGGAACTGTATAGATATTGCATGTAGAGTACTCAGTGCTATGGAATATTCAATTGCAAGCTGAATTCAAGAATCTACCTCATAACGTTTCGGGTGCAACAGCGAATGACTTGGTTTAGTTCAGTAAACGCTAATGCTCCACAGTGTAGAAAGGGTGATGTTACTGAATGTAACTTCTGGAGCATTGGTAGTACACTCCTAAAATTGGTTGCAGACTACTCTAAATCATATGGTGAGTAAAATCAAAAGGTTTACATCAAGTTAGCACTTCGTAGTTTACAGTAAAATTGAACTGTTGACTCCTTTGAGCTCTATGCATTTTGAGTTAAGGCTCTGTACATAACTACTTGGGGTGATTTAGAACTGTATAGATATTGCATGTAGAGTACTCAGTGCAATGGGATACTCAATTGCTAGCTGAATTCAGGAACCTACCTCATAACGTTTAGAGTGCAACAGCGAATGACTTGTTTTAGTTCAGTAAACGCTAATGCTCCACAGTGTAGAAAGGGTGATGTTACTGAATGTAACTTCTGGAGCATTGTTAGTACACTCATAAAATTGGTTGCAGACTACTCTAAATCATATGGTGAGTAAAATCATAAGGTTTACATCAAGTTAGCACTTAGTGGTTTTCAGTAAAATTCAACTGTTCACACCATTGAGCTCAATGCATTTTGTGTTAAAGCTGTGTAGATAACTACTCGGGGTGATTTGGAACTGTATAGATATTGCATGTAGAGTACTCAGTGCTATGGAATACTCAATTGCAAGCTGAATTCAAGAACCTACCTCATAACGTTTAGCGTGCAAACTCCAATGACTTGCTTTAGTTCAGTAAACGCTAATGCTCCACAGTGTAGAAAGGGTGATGTTACTGAATGTAACTTCTGGAGCATTGGTACTACACTCATAAAATTGGTTGCAGACTACTCTAAATCATATGGTGAGTAAAATCAAAAGGTTTACATCGTTAGCACTTAGTGGTTTTCAGTTAAATTGAACTGTTCTCTCCATTGAGCTCAATGCATTTTGTGTTATGGCTCGGTAGATAACTACTTGGGGTGATTTGGAACTGTATAGATATTGCATGTAGAGTACTCAGTGCCATGGAATATTCAATTGCAAGCTGAATTCAAGAACCTACCTCATAACGTTTCGGGTGCAACAGCGAATGACTTGGTTTAGTTCAGTAAACGCTAATGCTCCACAGTGTAGAAAGGGTGATGTTACTCAATGTAACTTCTGGAGCATTGGTAGTACACTCCTAAAATTGGTTGCAGACTACTCTAAATCATATGGTGAGTAAAATCAAAAGGTTTACATCAAGTTAGCACTTCGTAGTTTACAGTAAAATTGAACTGTTGACTCCTTTGAGCTCTATGCATTTTGTGTTAAGGCTCTGTACATAACTACTTGGGGTGATTGAGAACTGTATAGATATTGCATGTAGAGTACTCAGTGCAATCGGATACTCAATTGCTAGCTGAATTCAGGAACCTACCTCATAACGTTTAGAGTGCAACAGCGAATGACTTGTTTTAGTTCAGTAAACGCTAATGCTCCACAGTGTAGAAAGGGTGATGTTACTGAATGTAACTTCTGGAGCATTGTTAGTACACTCATAAAATTGGTTGCAGACTACTCTAAATCATATGGTGAGTAAAATCAAAAGGTTTACATCGTTAGCACTTAGTGGTTTTCAGTTAAATTGAACTGTTCTCTCAATTGAGCTCAATGCATTTTGTGTTATGGCTCGGTAGATAACTAATTGGGGTGATTTGGAACTGTATAGATATTGCATGTAGAGTACTCAGTGCCATGGAATATTCAATTGCAAGCTGAATTCAAGAACCTACCTCATAACGTTTCGAGTGCAACAGCGAATGTCTTGCTTTAGTTCAGTAAACGCTAATGCTCCACAGTGTAGAAAGGGTGATGTTACTGAATGTAACTTCTGGAGCATTGGTAGTACACTCATAAAATTAGTTGCAGACTACTCTAAATCAGATGGTGAGTAAAATCAAAAGGTTTACATCAAGTTAGCACTTCGTAGTTTACAGTAAAATTGAACTGTTGACTCCTTTGAGCTCTATGAATTTTGTGTTATGGCTCTGTAGATAACTACTTGGGGTGATTTGGAACTGTATAGATATTGCATGTAGAGTACTCAGTGCCATGGAATATTCAATTGCAAGCTGAATTCAAGAACCTACCTCATAACGTTTCGAGTGCAACAGCGAATGACTTGCTTTAGTTCAGTAAACGCTAATGCTCCACAGTGTAGAAAGGGTGATGTTACTGAATGTAACTTCTGGAGCATTGGTAGTACACTCATAAAATTGGTTGCAGACTACTCTAAATCATATGCTGAGTAAGATCATAAGGTTTACATCAAGTTAGCACTTAGTGCTTTTCAGTAAAATTGAACTGTTCACACCATTGAGCTCAATGCATTTTGTGTTATGGCTCTGTAGATAACTACTTGGGGTGATTTAGAACTGTATAGATATTGCATGTAGAGTACTCAGTGCAATGGGATACTCAATTGCTCGCTGAATTCAGGAACCTACCTCATAACGTTTAGAGTGCAAACGCCAATGACTTGCTTTAGTTCAGTAAACGCTAATGCTCCACAGTGTAGAAAGGGTGATGTTACTGAATGTAACTTCTGGAGCATTGGTAGTACACTCATACAATTGGTTGCAGACTACTCTAAATCATATGGTGAGTAAAATCAAAAGGTTTACATCAAGTTAGCACTTCGTAGTTTACAGTAAAATTGAACTGTTGACTCCTTTGAGCTCTATGAATTTTGTGTTATGGCTCTGTAGATAACTACTTGGGGTGATTTGGAACTGTATAGATATTGCATGTAGAGTACTCAGTGCCATGGAATATTCAATTGCAAGCTGAATTCAAGAACCTACCTCATAACGTTTCGAGTGCAACAGCGAATGACTTGCTTTAGTTCAGTAAACGCTAATGCTCCACAGTGTAGAAAGGGTGATGTTACTGAATGTAACTTCTGGAGCATTGGTAGTACACTCATAAAATTGGTTGCAGACTACTCTAAATCATATGCTGAGTAAGATCATAAGGTTTACATCAAGTTAGCACTTAGTACTTTTCAGTAAAATTGAACTGTTCACACCATTGAGCTCAATGCATTTTGTGTTATGGCTCTGTAGATAACTACTTGGGGTGATTTAGAACTGTATAGATATTGCATGTAGAGTACTCAGTGCAATGGGATACTCAATTGCTCGCTGAATTCAGGAACCTACCTCATAACGTTTAGAGTGGAAACGCCAATGACTTGCTTTAGTTCAGTAAACGCTAATGCTCCACAGTGTAGAAAGGGTGATGTTACTGAATGTAACTTCTGGAGGATTGGTAGTACACTCATAAAATTGGTTGCAGACTACTCTAAATCATATGGTGAGTAAAATCAAAAGGTTTACATCGTTAGCACTTAGTGGTTTTCAGTTAAATTGAACTGTTCTCTCCATTGAGCTCAATGCATTTTGTGCTATGGCTGGGTAGATAACTACTTGGGGTGATTTGGAACTGTATAGATATTGCATGTAGAGTACTCAGTGCCATGGAATATTCAATTGCAAGCTGAATTCAAGAACCTACCTCATAACGTTTCGAGTGCAACAGCGAATGACTTGCTTTAGTTCAGTAAACGCTAATGCTCCACAGTGTAGAAAGGGTGATGTTACTGAATGTAACTTCTGGAGCATTGGTAGTACACTCATAAAATTGGTTGCAGACTACTCTAAATCATATGGTGAGTAAAATCAAAAGGTTTACATCAAGTTAGCACTTCGTAGTTTACAGTAAAATTGAACTGTTGACTCCTTTGAGCTCTATGCATTTTGTGTTAAGGCTCTGTACATAACTTCTTGGGGTGATTTAGAACTGTATAGATATTGCATGTAGAGTACTCAGTGCAATGGGATACTCAATTGCTAGCTGAATTCAGGAACCTACCTCATAACGTTTAGAGTGCAACAGCGAATGACTTGTTTTAGTTCAGTAAACGCTAATGCTCCGCAGTGTAGAAAGGGTGATGTTACTGAATGTAACTTCTGGAGCATTGGTAGTACACTCATAAAATTGGTTGCAGACTACTCTAAATCATATGGTGAGTAAAATCGAAAGGTTTACATCGTTAGCAATTAGTGGTTTTCAGTTAAATTGAACTGTGCTCTCCATTGAGCTCAATGCATTTTGTGTTATGGCTCGGCAGATAACTATTTGCGGTGATTTGGAACCGTATAGATATTGCATGTAGAGTACTCAGTGCCATGGAATATTCAATTGCAAGCTGAATTCAAGAACCTACCTCATAACGTTTCGAGTGCAAGAGCGAATGACTTGCTTTAGTTCAGTAAACGCTAATGCTCCACAGTGTAGAAAGGGTGATGTTACTGAATGTAACTTCTGGAGCATTGGTAGTACACTCATAAAATTGGTTGCAGACTACTCTAAATCATATGGTGAGTAAAATCATAAGGTTCACATCAAGTTAGCACTTAGTGCTTTTCAGTAAAATTGAACTGTTCTCTCCATTGAGCTCAACGCATTTTGTGTTATGACTCGGTAGATAACTACTTGGGGTGATTTGGAACTGTATAGATATTGCATGTAGAGTACTCAGTGCCATGGAATATTCAATTGCAAGCTGAATTCAAGAACCTACCTCATAACGTTTCGAGTGCAACAGCGAATGACTTGCTTTAGTTCAGTAAACGCTAATGATCCACAGTGTAGAAAGGGTGATGTTACTGAATGTAACTTCTGGAGCATTGGTAGTACACTCATAAAATTGGTTGCAGACTACTCTAAATCATATGGTGAGTAAAATCAAAAGGTTTACATCGTTAGCACTTAGTGGTTTTCAGTTAAATTGAACTGTTCTCTCCATTGAGCTCAATGCATTTTGTGTTATGGCTCGGTAGATAACTACTTGGGGTGATTTGGAACTGTATAGATATTGCATGTAGAGTACTCAGTGCCATGGAATATTCAATTGCAAGCTGAATTCAAGAACCTACCTCATAACGTTTCGAGTGCAACAGCGAATGACTTGCTTTAGTTCAGTAAACGCTAATGCTCCACAGTGTAGAAAGGGTGATGTTACTGAATGTAACTTCTGGAGCATTGGTAGTACACTCATAAAATTGGTTGCAGACTACTCTAAATCATATGGTGATTAAAATCAAAAGGTTTACATCAAGTTAGCACTTCGTAGTTTACAGTAAAATTGAACTGTTGACTCCTTTGAGCTCTATGCATTTTGTGTTAAGGCTCTGTACATAACTTCTTGGGGTGATTTAGAACTGTATAGATATTGCATGTAGAGTACTCAGTGCAATGGGATACTCAATTGCTAGCTGAATTCAGGAACCTACCTCATAACGTTTAGAGTGCAACAGCGAATGACTTGTTTTAGTTCAGTAAACGCTAATGCTCCGCAGTGTAGAAAGGGTGATGTTACTGTATGTAACTTCTGGAGCATTGGGAGTACACTCATAAAATTGGTTGCAGCCTACTCTAAATCATATGGTGAGTAAAATCATAAGGTTTACATCAAGTTAGCACTTAGTGCTTTTCAGTAAAATTGAACTGTTCACTCCATTGAGCTCAATGCATTTTGTGTTAAAGCTGTGTAGATAACTACTCGGGGTGATTTGGAACTGTATAGATATTGCATGTAGAGTACTCAGTGCTATGGAATACTCAATTGCAAGCTGAATTCAAGAACCTACCTCATAACGTTTAGAGTGCAAACGCCAATGACTTGCTTTAGTTCAGTAAACGCTGATGCTCCACAGTGTAGAAATGGTGATGTTACTGAATGTAACTTCTGGAGCATTGGTAGTACACTCATAAAATTGGTTGCAGACTACTCTAAATCATATGGTGAGTAAAATCAAAAGGTTTACATCGTTAGCACTTAGTGGTTTTCAGTTAAATTGAACTGTTCTCTCCATTGAGCTCAATGCATTTTGTGTTATGCCTCGGTAGATAACTACTTGGGGTGATTTGGAACTGTATAGATATTGCATGTAGAGTACTCAGTGCAATGGGATACTCAATTGCTCGCTGAATTCAGGAACCTACCTCATAACGTTTAGAGTGCAAACGCCAATGACTTGCTTTAGTTCAGTAAACGCTAATGCTCCACAGTGTAGAAAGGGTGATGTTACTGAATGTAACTTCTGGAGGATTGGTAGTACACTCATAAAATTGGTTGCAGACTACTCTAAATCATATGGTGAGTAAAATCAAAAGGTTTACATCGTTAGCACTTAGTGGTTTTCAGTTAAATTGAACTGTTCTCTCCATTGAGCTCAATGCATTTTGTGCTATGGCTCGGTAGATAACTACTTGGGGTGATTTGGAACTGTATAGATATTGCATGTAGAGTACTCAGTGCCATGGAATATTCAATTGCAAGCTGAATTCAAGAACCTACCTCATAACGTTTCGAGTGCAACAGCGAATGACTTGCTTTAGTTCAGTAAACGCTAATGCTCCACAGTGTAGAAAGGGTGATGTTACTGAATGTAACTTCTGGAGCATTGGTAGTACACTCATAAAATTGGTTGCAGACTACTCTAAATCATATGGTGAGTAAAATCAAAAGGTTTACATCAAGTTAGCACTTCGTAGTTTACAGTAAAATTGAACTGTTGACTCCTTTGAGCTCTATGCATTTTGTGTTAAGGCTCTGTACATAACTTCTTGGGGTGATTTAGAACTGTATAGATATTGCATGTAGAGTACTCAGTGCAATGGGATACTCAATTGCTAGCTGAATTCAGGAACCTACCTCATAACGTTTAGAGTGCAACAGCGAATGACTTGTTTTAGTTCAGTAAACGCTAATGCTCCGCAGTGTAGAAAGGGTGATGTTACTGAATGTAACTTCTGGAGCATTGGTAGTACACTCATAAAATTGGTTGCAGACTACTCTAAATCATATGGTGAGTAAAATCGAAAGGTTTACATCGTTAGCAATTAGTGGTTTTCAGTTAAATTGAACTGTGCTCTCCATTGAGCTCAATGCATTTTGTGTTATGGCTCGGTAGATAACTATTTGCGGTGATTTGGAACCGTATAGATATTGCATGTAGAGTACTCAGTGCCATGGAATATTCAATTGCAAGCTGAATTCAAGAACCTACCTCATAACGTTTCGAGTGCAAGAGCGAATGACTTGCTTTAGTTCAGTAAACGCTAATGCTCCACAGTGTAGAAAGGGTGATGTTACTGAATGTAACTTCTGGAGCATTGGTAGTACACTCATAAAATTGGTTGCAGACTACTCTAAATCATATGGTGAGTAAAATCATAAGGTTCACATCAAGTTAGCACTTAGTGCTTTTCAGTAAAATTGAACTGTTCTCTCCATTGAGCTCAACGCATTTTGTGTTATGACTCGGTAGATAACTACTTGGGGTGATTTGGAACTGTATAGATATTGCATGTAGAGTACTCAGTGCCATGGAATATTCAATTGCAAGCTGAATTCAAGAACCTACCTCATAACGTTTCGAGTGCAACAGCGAATGACTTGCTTTAGTTCAGTAAACGCTAATGATCCACAGTGTAGAAAGGGTGATGTTACTGAATGTAACTTCTGGAGCATTGGTAGTACACTCATAAAATTGGTTGCAGACTACTCTAAATCATATGGTGAGTAAAATCAAAAGGTTTACATCGTTAGCACTTAGTGGTTTTCAGTTAAATTGAACTGTTCTCTCCATTGAGCTCAATGCATTTTGTGTTATGGCTCGGTAGATAACTACTTGGGGTGATTTGGAACTGTATAGATATTGCATGTAGAGTACTCAGTGCCATGGAATATTCAATTGCAAGCTGAATTCAAGAACCTACCTCATAACGTTTCGAGTGCAACAGCGAATGACTTGCTTTAGTTCAGTAAACGCTAATGCTCCACAGTGTAGAAAGGGTGATGTTACTGAATGTAACTTCTGGAGCATTGGTAGTACACTCATAAAATTGGTTGCAGACTACTCTAAATCATATGGTGATTAAAATCAAAAGGTTTACATCAAGTTAGCACTTCGTAGTTTACAGTAAAATTGAACTGTTGACTCCTTTGAGCTCTATGCATTTTGTGTTAAGGCTCTGTACATAACTTCTTGGGGTGATTTAGAACTGTATAGATATTGCATGTAGAGTACTCAGTGCAATGGGATACTCAATTGCTAGCTGAATTCAGGAACCTACCTCATAACGTTTAGAGTGCAACAGCGAATGACTTGTTTTAGTTCAGTAAACGCTAATGCTCCGCAGTGTAGAAAGGGTGATGTTACTGTATGTAACTTCTGGAGCATTGGGAGTACACTCATAAAATTGGTTGCAGCCTACTCTAAATCATATGGTGAGTAAAATCATAAGGTTTACATCAAGTTAGCACTTAGTGCTTTTCAGTAAAATTGAACTGTTCACTCCATTGAGCTCAATGCATTTTGTGTTAAAGCTGTGTAGATAACTACTCGGGGTGATTTGGAACTGTATAGATATTGCATGTAGAGTACTCAGTGCTATGGAATACTCAATTGCAAGCTGAATTCAAGAACCTACCTCATAACGTTTAGAGTGCAAACGCCAATGACTTGCTTTAGTTCAGTAAACGCTGATGCTCCACAGTGTAGAAATGGTGATGTTACTGAATGTAACTTCTGGAGCATTGGTAGTACACTCATAAAATTGGTTGCAGACTACTCTAAATCATATGGTGAGTAAAATCAAAAGGTTTACATCGTTAGCACTTAGTGGTTTTCAGTTAAATTGAACTGTTCTCTCCATTGAGCTCAATGCATTTTGTGTTATGCCTCGGTAGATAACTACTTGGGGTGATTTGGAACTGTATAGATATTGCATGTAGAGTACTCAGTGCCATGGAATATTCAATTGCAAGCTGAATTCAAGAACCTACCTCATAACGTTTCGAGTGCAACAGCGAATGACTTGCTTTAGTTCAGTAAACGCTAATGCTCCTCAGTGTAGAAAGGGTGATGTTACTGAATGTAACTTCTGGAGCATTGGTAGTACACTCATAAAATTGGTTGCAGACTACTCTAAATCATATGGTGAGTAAAATCAAAAGGTTTACATCAAGTTAGCACTTCGTAGTTTACAGTAAAATTGAACTGTTGACTCCTTTGAGCTCTATGCATTTTGTGTTAAGGCTCTGTACATAACTACTTGGGGTGATTTAGAACTGTATAGATATTGCATGTAGAGTACTCAGTGCAATGGGATACTCAATTGCTAGCTGAATTCAGGAACCTACCTCATAACGTTTAGAGTGCAACAGCGAATGACTTGTTTTAGTTCAGTAAACGCTAATGCTCCGCAGTGTAGAAAGGGTGATGTTACTGAATGTAACTTCTGGAGCATTGTTAGTACACTCATAAAATTGGTTGCAGACTACTCTAAATCATATGGTGAGTAAAATCAAAAGGTTTACATCGTTAGCACTTAGTGGTTTTCAGTTAAATTGAACTGTTCACTCCATTGAGCTCAATGCATTTTGTGTTATGCCTCGGTAGATAACTACTTGGGGTGATTTGGAACTGTATAGATATTGCATGTAGAGTACTCAGTGCCATGGAATATTCAATTGCAAGCTGAATTCAAGAACCTACCTCATAACGTTTCGAGTGCAAGAGCGAATGACTTGCTTTAGTTCAGTAAACGCTAATGCTCCACAGTGTAGAAAGGGTGATGTTACTGAATGTAACTTCTGGAGCATTGGTAGTACACTCATAAAATTGGTTGCAGACTACTCTAAATCATATGGTGAGTAAAATCAAAAGGTTTACATCAAGTTAGCACTTCGTAGTTTACAGTAAAATTGAACTGTTGACTCCTTTGAGCTCTATGCATTTTGTGTTAAGGCTCTGTACATAACTACTTGGGGTGATTTAGAACTGTATAGATATTGCATGTAGAGTACTCAGTGCAATGGAATACTCAATTGCTAGCTGAATTCAGGAACCTACCTCATAACGTTTAGAGTGCAGCAGCGAATGACTTGTTTTAGTTCAGTAAACGCTAATACTCCACAGTGTAGAAAGGGTGATGTTACTGAATGTAACTTCTGGAGCATTGTTAGTACACTCATAAAATTGGTTGCAGACTACTCTAAATCATATGGTGAGTAAAATCATAAGGTTTACATCAAGTTAGCACTTAGTGGTTTTCAGTAAAATTGAACTGTTCACACCATTGAGCTCAATGCATTTTGTGTTAAAGCTGTGTAGATAACTACTCGGGGTGATTTGGAACTGTATAGATATTGCATGTAGAGTACTCAGTGCTATGGAATACTCAATTGCCAGCTGAATTCAAGAACCTACCTCATAACGTTTAGCGTGCAAACGCCAATGACTTGCTTTAGTTCAGTAAACGCTAATGCTCCACAGTGTAGAAAGGGTGATGTTACTGAATGAAACTTCTGGAGCATTGGTAGTACACTCATAAAATTGGTTGCAGACTACTCTAAATCAAATGGTGAGTAAAATCAAAAGGTTTACATCAAGTTAGCACTTCGTAGTTTACAGTAAAATTGAACTGTTGACTCCTTTGAGCTCTATGCATTTTGTGTTATGGCTCGGTAGATAACTACTTGGGGTGATTTGGAACTGTATAGATATTGCATGTATAGTACACAGTGCTATGGAATATTCAATTGCAAGCTGAATTCAAGAACCTACCTCATAACGTTTAGAGTGCAAAAGCCAATGACTTGCTTTAGTTCACTAAACGCTAATGCACCACAGTGTAGAAAGGGAGATGTTAATGAATGTAACTTCTGGAGCATTGGTAGTACACTCATAAAATTGGTTGCAGACTACTCTAAATCATATGGTGAGTAAAATCATAAGGTTTACATGAAGTTAGCACTTAGTGCTTTTCAGTAAAATTGAACTGTTCACTCCATTGAGCTCAATGCATTTTGTGTTAAAGCTGTGTACATAACTACTCGGGGTAATTTGGAACTGTATAGATATTGCATGTAGAGTACTCAGTGCTATGGAATACTCAATTGCAAGCTGAATTCAAGAACCTACCTCATAACGTTTCGGGTGCAACAGCGAATGACTTGGTTTAGTTCAGTAAACGCTAATGCTCCACAGTGTAGAAAGGGTGATGTTACTGAATGTAACTTCTGGAGCATTGGTAGTACACTCATGAAATTGGTTGCAGACTACTCTAAATCAGATGGTGAGTGAAATCAAAAGGTTTACATCGTTAGCACTTAGTGGTTTTCAGTTAAATTGAACTGTTCTCTCCATTGAGCTCAATGCATTTTGTGTTATGGCTCGGTAGATAACTACTTGGGGTGATTTGGAACTGTATAGATATTGCATGTTGAGTACTCAGTGCTATGGAATACTCAATTGCAAGCTGAATTCAAGAACCTATCTCATAACGTTTAGAGTGCAAACGCCAATGACTTGCTTTAGTTCAGTAAACGCTAATGCTCCACAGTGTAGAAAGGGTGATGTTACTGAATGTAACTTCTGGAGCATTGGTAGTACACTCATAAGATTGGTTGCAGACTACTCTAAATCATATGGTGAGTAAAATCAAAAGGTTTACATCGTTCGCACTTAGTGGTTTTCAGTTAAATTGAACTGTTCCCTCCATTGAGCTCAATGCATTTTGTGTTGTGGCTCGGTAGATAACTACTTGGGGTGATTTGGAACTGTATAGATATTGCATGTAGAGTACTCAGTGCCATGGAATATTCAATTGCAAGCTGAATTCAAGAACCTACCTGATAACGTTTCGAGTGCTACAGCGAATGACTTGCTTTAGTTCAGTAAACGCTAATGCTCCACAGTGTAGAAAGGGTGATGAAACTGAATGTAACTTCTGGAGCATTGGCAGTACACTCATAAAATTGGTTGCAGACTACTCTAAATCATATGGTGAGTAAAATCAAAAGGTTTACATCAAGTTAGCACTTCGTAGTTTACAGTAAAATTGAACTGTTTACTCCTTTGAGCTCTATGCATTTTGTGTTATGGCTCTGTAGATAACTACTTGGGGTGATTTGGAACTGTATAGATATTGCATGTATAGTACTCAGTGCTATGGAATATTCAATTGCAAGCTGAATTCAAGAACCTACCTCATAACGTTTAGAGTGCAAAAGCCAATGACTTGCTTTAGTTCAGTAAACGTTAATGCTCCACAGTGTAGAAAGGGAGATGTTACTGAATGTAACTTCTGGAGCATTGGTAGTACACTCATAAAATTGGTTGCAGACTACTCTAAATCATATGGGGAGTAAAATCATAAGGTTTACATCAAGTTAGCACAGTGCTTTTCAGTAAAATTGAACTGTTCACACCATTGAGCTCAATGCATTTTGTGTTAAAGCTGTGTACATAACTACTCGGGGTGATTTGGAACTGTATATATATTGCATGTAGAGTACTCAGTGCTATGGAATACTCAATTGCAAGCTGAATTCAGGAACCTACCTCATAACGTTTAGAGTGCAAAAGCCAATGACTTGCTTTAGTTCACTAAACGCTAATGCTCCACAGTGTAGAAAGGGAGATGTTAATGAATGTAACTTCTGGAGCATTGGTAGTACACTCATAAAATTGGTTGCAGACTACTCTAAATCATATGGTGAGTAAAATCATAAGGTTTACATCAACTTAGCACTTAGTGCTTTTCAGTAAAATTGAACTGTTCACTCCATTGAGCTCAATGCATTTTGTGTTAAAGCTGTGTACATAACTACTCGGGGCGATTTGGAACTGAATAGATATTGCATGTAGAGTACTCAGTGCTATGGAATACTCAATTGCAAGCTGAATTCAAGAACCTACCTCATAACGTTTCGGGTGCAACAGGGAATGACTTGGTTTAGTTCAGTAAACGCTAATGCTCCACAGTGTAGAAAGGGTGATGTTACTGAATGTAACTTCTGGAGCATTGGTAGTACACTCATGAAATTGGTTGCAGACTACTCTAAATCAGATGGTGAGTGAAATCAAAAGGTTTACATCGTTAGCACTTAGTGGTTTTCAGTTAAATTGAACTGTTCTCTCCATTGAGCTCAATGCATTTTGTGTTATGGCTCGGTAGATAACTACTTGGGGTGATTTGGAACTGTATAGATATTGCATGTAGAGTACTCAGTGCCTTGGAATATTCAATTGCAAGCTGAATTCAAGAACCTACCTCATAACGTTTCGAGTGCAACAGCGAATGACTTGCTTTAGTTCAGTAAACGCTAATGATCCACTGTGTAGAAGGGGTGATGAAACTGAATGTAACTTCTGGAGCATTGGCAGTACACTCATAAATTTGGTTGCAGACTACTCTAAATCATATGGTGAGTAAAATCAAAAGGTTTACATCAAGTTAGCACTTCGTAGTTTACAGTAAAATTGAACTGTTGACTCCTTTGAGCTCTATGCATTTTCTGTTATGGCTCTGTAGATAACTACTTGGGGTGATTTGGAACTGTATCGATATTGCATGTATAGTACTCAGTGCTATGGAATATTCAATTGCAAGCTGAATTCAAGAACCTACCTCATAACGTTTAGAGTGCAACAGCGAATGACTTGTTTTAGTTCAGTAAACGCTAATGCTCCACAGTGTAGAAAGGGTGATGTTACTGAATGTAACTTCTGGAGCATTGTTAGTACAGTCGTAAAATTGGTTGCAGACTACTCTAAATCATATGGTGAGTAAAATCATAAGGTTTACATTAAGTAAGCACTTAGTGGTTTTCAGTAAAATTGAACTGTTCACACCATTGAGCTCAATGCATTTTGTGTTAAAGCTGTGTAGATAACTACTCGGGGTGATTTGGAACTGTATACATATTGCATGTAGAGTACTCAGTGCTATGGAATACTCAATTGCAAGCTGAATTCAGGAACCTACCTCATAACGTTTAGAGTGCAAACGCCAATGACTTGCTTTACTTCAGTAAACGCTAATGCTCCACAGTGTAGAAAGGGTGATGTTACTGAATGTAACTTCTGGAGCATTGGTAGTACACTCATGAAATTGGTTGCAGACTACTCTAAATCATATGGTGAGTGAAATCAAAAGGTTTACATCGTTAGCACTTAGTGGTTTTCAGATAAATTGAACTGTTCTCTCCATTGAGCTCAATGCATTTTGTGTTATGGCTCGGTAGATAACTACTTGGGGTGATTTGGAACTGTATAGATATTGCATGTATAGTACTCAGTGCTATGGAATATTCAATTGCAAGCTGAATTCAAGAACCTACCTCATAACGTTTAGAGTGCAAAAGCCAATGACTTGCTTTAGTTCACTAAACGCTAATGCTCCACAGTGTAGAAAGGGAGATGTTACTGAATGTAACTTCTGGAGCATTGGTAGTACACTCATAAAATTGGTTGCAGACTACTCTAAATCATATGGGGAGTAAAATCATAAGGTTTACATCAAGTTAGCACAGTGCTTTTCAGTAAAATTGAACTGTTCACACCATTGAGCTCAATGCATTTTGTGTTAAAGCTGTGTACATAACTACTCGGGGTGATTTGGAACTGTATATATATTGCATGTAGAGTACTCAGTGCTATGGAATACTCAATTGCAAGCTGAATTCAAGAACCTATCTCATAACGTTTAGAGTGCAAACGCCAATGACTTGCTTTAGTTCAGTAAACGCTAATGCTCCACAGTATAGAAAGGGTGATGTTACTGAATGTAACTTCTGGAGCATTGGTAGTACACTCATAAGATTGGTTGCAGACTACTCTAAATCATATGGTGAGTAAAATCAAAAGGTTTACATCGTTCGCACTTAGTGGTTTTCAGTTAAATTGAACTGTTCCCTCCATTGAGCTCAATGCATTTTGTGTTGTGGCTCGGTAGATAACTACTTGGGGTGATTTGGAACTGTATAGATATTGCATGTAGAGTACTCAGTGCCATGGAATATTCAATTGCAAGCTGAATTCAAGAACCTACCTGATAACGTTTCGAGTGCTACAGCGAATGACTTGCTTTAGTTCAGTAAACGCTAATGCTCCACAGTGTAGAAAGGGTGATGAAACTGAATGTAACTTCTGGAGCATTGGCAGTACACTCATAAAATTGGTTGCAGACTACTCTAAATCATATGGTGAGTAAAATCAAAAGGTTTACATCAAGTTAGCACTTCGTAGTTTACAGTAAAATTGAACTGTTTACTCCTTTGAGCTCTATGCATTTTGTGTTATGGCTCTGTAGATAACTACTTGGGGTGATTTGGAACTGTATAGATATTGCATGTATAGTACTCAGTGCTATGGAATATTCAATTGCAAGCTGAATTCAAGAACCTACCTCATAACGTTTAGAGTGCAAAAGCAAATGACTTGCTTTAGTTCAGTAAACGCTAATGCTCCAAAGTGTAGAAAGGGTGATGAAACTGAATGTAACTTCTGGAGCATTGGTAGTACACTCATAAAATTGGTTGCAGACTACTCTAAATCATATGGGGAGTAAAATCATAAGGTTTACATCAAGTTAGCACAGTGCTTTTCAGTAAAATTGAACTGTTCACACCATTGAGCTCAATGCATTTTGTGTTAAAGCTGTGTACATAACTACTCGGGGTGATTTGGAACTGTATATATATTGCATGTAGAGTACTCAGTGCTATGGAATACTCAATTGCAAGCTGAATTCAGGAACCTACCTCATAACGTTTAGAGTGCAAAAGCCAATGACTTGCTTTAGTTCACTAAACGCTAATGCTCCACAGTGTAGAAAGGGAGATGTTAATGAATGTAACTTCTGGAGCATTGGTAGTACACTCATAAAATTGGTTGCAGACTACTCTAAATCATATGGTGAGTAAAATCATAAGGTTTACATCAAGTTAGCACTTAGTGCTTTTCAGTAAAATTGAACTGTTCACTCCATTGAGCTCAATGCATTTTGTGTTAAAGCTGTGTACATAACTACTCGGGGTGATTTGGAACTGAATAGATATTGCATGTAGAGTACTCAGTGCTATGGAATACTCAATTGCAAGCTGAATTCAAGAACCTACCTCATAACGTTTCGGGTGCAACAGCGAATGACTTGGTTTAGTTCAGTAAACGCTAATGCTCCACAGTGTAGAAAGGGTGATGTTACTGAATGTAACTTCTGGAGCATTGGTAGTACACTCATGAAATTGGTTGCAGACTACTCTAAATCAGATGGTGAGTGAAATCAAAAGGTTTACATCGTTAGCACTTAGTGGTTTTCAGTTAAATTGAACTGTTCTCTCCATTGAGCTCAATGCATTTTGTGTTATGGCTCGGTAGATAACTACTTGGGGTGATTTGGAACTGTATAGATATTGCATGTAGAGTACTCAGTGCCTTGGAATATTCAATTGCAAGCTGAATTCAAGAACCTACCTCATAACGTTTAGAGTGCAACAGCGAATGACTTGTTTTAGTTCAGTAAACGCTAATGCTCCACAGTGTAGAAAGGGTGATGTTACTGAATGTAACTTCTGGAGCATTGTTAGTACAGTCGTAAAATTGGTTGCAGACTACTCTAAATCATATGGTGAGTAAAATCATAAGGTTTACATTAAGTAAGCACTTAGTGGTTTTCAGTAAAATTGAACTGTTCACACCATTGAGCTCAATGCATTTTGTGTTAAAGCTGTGTAGATAACTACTCGGGGTGATTTGGAACTGTATACATATTGCATGTAGAGTACTCAGTGCTATGGAATACTCAATTGCAAGCTGAATTCAGGAACCTACCTCATAACGTTTAGAGTGCAAACGCCAATGACTTGCTTTACTTCAGTAAACGCTAATGCTCCACAGTGTAGAAAGGGTGATGTTACTGAATGTAACTTCTGGAGCATTGGTAGTACACTCATGAAATTGGTTGCAGACTACTCTAAATCATATGGTGAGTGAAATCAAAAGGTTTACATCGTTAGCACTTAGTGGTTTTCAGTTAAATTGAACTGTTCTCTCCATTGAGCTCAATGCATTTTGTGTTATGGCTCGGTAGATAACTACTTGGGGTGATTTGGAACTGTATAGATATTGCATGTATAGTACTCAGTGCTATGGAATATTCAATTGCAAGCTGAATTCAAGAACCTACCTCATAACGTTTAGAGTGCAAAAGCCAATGACTTGCTTTAGTTCACTAAACGCTAATGCTCCACAGTGTAGAAAGGGAGATGTTACTGAATGTAACTTCTGGAGCATTGGTAGTACACTCATAAAATTGGTTGCAGACTACTCTAAATCATATGGGGAGTAAAATCATAAGGTTTACATCAAGTTAGCACAGTGCTTTTCAGTAAAATTGAACTGTTCACACCATTGAGATCAATGCATTTTGTGTTAAAGCTGTGTACATAACTACTCGGGGTGATTTGGAACTGTATATATATTGCATGTAGAGTACTCAGTGCTATGGAATACTCAATTGCAAGCTGAATTCAGGAACCTACCTCATAACGTTTAGAGTGCAAACGCCAATGACTTGCTTTACTTCAGTAAACGCTAATGCTCCACAGTGTAGAAAGGGTGATGTTACTGAATGTAACTTCTGGAGCATTGGTAGTACACTCATGAAATTGGTTGCAGACTACTCTAAATCATATGGTGAGTGAAATCAAAAGGTTTACATCGTTAGCACTTAGTGGTTTTCAGTTAAATTGAACTGTTCTCTCCATTGAGCTCAATGCATTTTGTGTTATGGCTCGGTAGATAACTACTTGGGGTGATTTGGAACTGTATAGATATTGCATGTATAGTACTCAGTGCTATGGAATATTCAATTGCAAGCTGAATTCAAGAACCTACCTCATAACGTTTAGAGTGCAAAAGCCAATGACTTGCTTTAGTTCACTAAACGCTAATGCTCCACAGTGTAGAAAGGGAGATGTTACTGAATGTAACTTCTGGAGCATTGGTAGTACACTCATAAAATTGGTTGCAGACTACTCTAAATCATATGGTGAGTAAAATCATAATGTTTACATCAAGTTAGCACTTAGTGCTTTTCAGTAAAATTGAACTGTTCACTCCATTGAGCTCAATGCATTTTGTGTTAAAGCTGTGTACATAACTACTCGGGGTGATTTGGAACTGTACAGATATTGCATGTAGAGTACTCAGTGCTATGGAATACTCAATTGCAAGCTGAATTCAAGAACCTACCTCATAACGTTTCGGGTGCAACAGCGAATGACTTGGTTTAGTTCAGTAAACGCTAATGCTCCACAGTGTAGAAAGGGTGATGTTACTGAATGTAACTTCTGAAGCATTGGTAGTACACTCATGAAATTGGTTGCAGACTACTCTAAATCAGATGGTGAGTGAAATCATAAGGTTTACATCGTTAGCACTTAGTGGTTTTCAGTTAAATTGAACTGTTCTCTCCATTGAGCTCAATGCATTTTGTGTTATGGCTCGGTAGATAACTACTTGGGGTGATTTGGAACTGTATAGATATTGCATGTAGAGTACTCAGTGCCTTGGAATATTCAATTGCAAGCTGAATTCAAGAACCTACCTCATAACGTTTCGAGTGCAACAGCGAATGACTTGCTTTAGTTCAGTAAACGCTAATGATCCACAGTGTAGAAGGGGTGATGAAACTGAATGTAACTTCTGGAGCATTGGCAGTACACTCATAAAATTGGTTGCAGACTACTCTAAATCATATGGTGAGTAAAATAAAAAGGTTTACATCAAGTTAGCACTTCGTAGTTTACAGTAAAATTGAACTGTTGACTCCTTGAGCTCTATGCATTTTCTGTTATGGCTCTGTAGATAACTACTCGGGGTGATTTGGAACTGTATAGATATTGCATGTAGAGTACTCAGTGCTATGGAATACTCAATTGCATGCTGAATTCAAGAACCTACCTCATAACGTTTAGAGTGCAAACGCCAATGACTTGCTTTACTACAGTAAACGCTAATGCTCCACAGTGTAGAAAGGGTGATGTTACTGAATGTAACTTCTGGAGAATTGGTAGTACACTCATGAAATTGGTTGCAGACTACTCTAAATCATATGGTGAGTGAAATCAAAAGGTTTACATCGTTAGCACTTAGTGGTTTTCAGTTAAATTGAACTGTTCTCTCCATTGAGCTCAATGCATTTTGTGTTATGGCTCGGTAGATAACTACTTGGGGTGATTTGGAACTGTATAGATATTGCATGTAGAGTACTCAGTGCCCTGGAATATTCAATTGCAAGCTGAATTCAAGAACCTACCTCATAACGTTTCGAGTGCTACAGCGAATGACTTGCTTTAGTTCAGTAAACGCTAATGCTCCACAGTGTAGAAAGGGTGATGTTACTGAATGTAACTTCTGGAGCATTGGTAGTACACTCATAAAATTGGTTGCAGACTACTCTAAATCATATGGTGAGTAAAATCAAAAGGTTTACATCAAGTTAGCACTTAGTGCTTTTCAGTAAAATTGAACTGTTCACTCCATTGAGCTCAATGCATTTTGTGTTAAAGCTGTGTAGATAACTTCTCGGGGTGATTTGGAACTGTATATATATTGCATGTAGAGTACTCAGTGCTATGGAATACTCAATTGCAAGCTGAATTCAAGAACCTACCTCATAACGTTTAGAGTGCAAACGCCAATGACTTGCTTTACTTCAGTAAACGCTAATGCTCCACAGTGTAGAAAGGGTGATGTTACTGAATGTAACTTCTGGAGCATTGGTAGTACACTCATGAAATTGGTTGCAGACTACTCTAAATCATATGGTGAGTGAAATCAAAAGGTTTACATCGTTAGCACTTAGTGGTTTTCAGTTAAATTGAACTGTTCTCTCCATTGAGCTCAATGCATTTTGTGTTATGGCTCGGTAGATAACTACTTGGGGTGATTTGGAACTGTATAGATATTGCATGTAGAGTACTCAGTGCCTTGGAATATTCAATTGCAAGCTGAATTCAAGAACCTACCTCATAACGTTTCGAGTGCTACAGCGAATGACTTGCTTTAGTTCAGTAAACGCTAATGCTCCACAGTGTAGAAAGGGTGATGTTACTGAATGTAACTTCTGGAGCATTGGTAGTACACTCATAAAATTGGTTGCAGACTACTCTAAATCATATGGTGAGTAAAATCAAAAGGTTTACATCAAGTTAGCACTTAGTGCTTTTCAGTAAAATTGAACTGTTCACTCCATTGAGCTCAATGCATTTTGTGTTAAAGCTGTGTAGATAACTTCTCGGGGTGATTTGGAACTGTATAGATATTGCATGTAGAGTACTCAGTGCTATGGAATACTCAATTGCAAGCTGAATTCAAGAACCTACCTCATAACGTTTAGAGTGCAAACGCCAATGACTTGCTTTACTTCAGTAAACGCTAATGCTCCACAGTGTAGAAAGGGTGATGTTACTGAATGTAACTTCTGGAGCATTGGTAGTACACTCATGAAATTGGTTGCAGACTACTTTAAATCATATGGTGAGTGAAATCAAAAGGTTTACATCGTTAGCACTTAGTGGTTTTCAGTTAAATTGAACTGTACTCTCCATTGAGCTCAATGCATTTTGTGTTATGGCTCGGTAGATAACTACTTGGGGTGATTTGGAACTGTATAGATATTGCATGTAGAGTACTCAGTGCCTTGGAATATTCAATTGCAAGCTGAATTCAAGAACCTACCTCATAACGTTTCGAGTGCAACAGCGAATGACTTGCTTTAGTTCAGTAAACGCTAATGCTCCACAGTGTAGAAAGGGTGATGTTACTGAATGTAACTTCTGGAGCATTGGTAGTACACTCATAAAATTGGTTGCAGACTACTCTAAATCATATGGTGAGTAAAATCAAAAGGTTTACATCAAGTTAGCACTTCGTAGATTACAGTAAAATTGAACTGTTGACTCCTTTGAGCTCTATGCATTTGTGTTATGGCTCTGTAGATAACTACTTGGGGTGATTTGGAACTGTATAGATATTGCATGTATAGTACTCAGTGCTATGGAATATTCAATTGCAAGCTGAATTCAAGAACCTACCTCATAACGATTAGAGTGCAAAAGCCAATGACTTGCTTTAGTTCAGTAAACGCTAATGCTCCACAGTGTAGAAAGGGTGATGTTACTGAAAGTAACTTCTGGAGCATTGGTAGTACACTCATAAAATTGGTTGCGGACTACTCTAAATCATATGGTGAGTAAAATCAAAAGGTTTACATCGTTAGCACTTAGTGGTTTTCAGTTAAATTGAACTGTTCTCTCCATTGAGCTCAATGCATTTTGTGTTATGGCTCGGTAGATAACTACTTGGGGTGATTTGGAACTGTATAGATATTGCATGTATAGTACTCAGTGCTATGGAATATTCAATTGCAAGCTGAATTCAAGAACCTACCTCATAACGTTTCGAGTGCAACAGCGAATGACTTGTTTTAGTTCAGTAAACGCTAATGCTCCACAGTGTAGAAAGGGTGATGTTACTGAATGTAACTTCTGGAGCATTGTTAGTACACTCATAAAATTGGTTGCAGACTACTCTAAATCATATGGTGAGTAAAATCATACGGTTTACATCAAGTTAGCACTTAGTGATTTTCAGTAAAATTGAACTGTTCACTCCATTGAGCTCAATGCATTTTGTGTTAAAGCTGTTTAGATAACTACTCGGGGTGATTTGGAACTGTATAGATATTGCATGTAGAGTACTCAGTGCTATGGAATACTCAATTGCAAGCTGAATTCAAGAACCTACCTCATAACGTTTAGAGTGCAAACGCCAATGACTTGCTTTAGTTCAGTAAACGTTAATGCTCCACAGTGTAAAAAGGGTGATGTTACTGAATGTAACTTCTGGAGCATTGGTAGTACACTCATAAAATTGGTTGCAGACTACTCTAAATCATATGGTGAGTAAAATCAAAAGGTTTACATCGTTAGCACTTAGTGGTTTTCAGTTAAATTGAACTGTTCTCTCCATTGAGCTCAATGCATTTTGTGTTATGGCTCGGTAGATAACTACTTGGGGTGATTTGGAACTGTATAGATATTGCATGTAGAGTACTCAGTGCCTTGGAATATTCAATTGCAAGCTGAATTCAAGAACCTACCTCATAACGTTTCGAGTGCAACAGCGAATGACTTGCTTTAGTTCAGTAAACGCTAATGCTCCACAGTGTAGAAAGGGTGATGTTACTGAATGTAACTTCTGGAGCATTGGTAGTACACTCATAAAATTGGTTGCAGACTACTCTAAATCATATGGTGAGTAAAATCAAAAGGTTTACATCAAGTTAGCACTTCGTAGATTACAGTAAAATTGAACTGTTGACTCCTTTGAGCTCTATGCATTTTGTGTTATGGCTCTGTAGATAACTACTTGGGGTGATTTGGAACTGTATAGATATTGCATGTATAGTACTCAGTGTTATGGAATATTCAATTGCAAGCTGAATTCAAGAACCTACCTCATAACGATTAGAGTGCAAAAGCCAATGACTTGCTTTAGTTCAGTAAACGCTAATGCTCCACAGTGTAGAAAGGGTGATGTTACTGAAAGTAACTTCTGGAGCATTGGTAGTACACTCATAAAATTGGTTGCAGACTACTCTAAATCATATGGTGAGTAAAATCAAAAGGTTTACATCGTTAGCACTTAGTGGTTTTCAGTTAAATTGAACTGTTCTCTCCATTGAGCTCAATGCATTTTGTGTTATGGCTCGGTAGATAACTACTTGGGGTGATTTGGAACTGTATAGATATTGCATGTATAGTACTCAGTGCTATGGAATATTCAATTGCAAGCTGAATTCAAGAACCTACCTCATAACGTTTAGAGTGCAACAGCGAATGACTTGTTTTAGTTCAGTAAACGCTAATGCTCCACAGTGTAGAAAGGGTGATGTTACTGAATGTAACTTCTGGAGCATTGTTAGTACACTCATAAAATTGGTTGCAGACTACTCTAAATCATATGGTGAGTAAAATCATACGGTTTACATCAAGTTAGCACTTAGTGATTTTCAGTAAAATTGAACTGTTCACTCCATTGAGCTCAATGCATTTTTTGTTAAAGCTGTTTAGATAACTACTCGGGGTGATTTGGAACTGTATAGATATTGCATGTAGAGTACTCAGTGCTATGGAATACTCAATTGCAAGCTGAATTCAAGAACCTACCTCATAACGTTTAGAGTGCAAACGCCAATGACTTGCTTTAGTTCAGTAAACGTTAATGCTCCACAGTGTAGAAAGGGTGATGTTACTGAATGTAACTTCTGGAGCATTGGTAGTACACTCATAAAATTGGTTGCAGACTACTCTAAATCATATGGTGAGTAAAATCAAAAGGTTTACATCAAGTTAGCACTTCGTAGTTTACAGTAAAATTGAACTGTTGACTCCTTTGAGCACTATGCATTTTGTGTTATGGCTCTGTAGATAACTACTTGGGGTGATTTGGAACTGTATAGATATTGCATGTAGAGTACTCAGTGCTATGGAATACTCAATTGCAAGCTGAATTCAAGAACCTACCTCATAACGTTTAGAGTGCAAACGCCAATGACTTGCTTTACTTCAGTAAACGCTAATGCTCCACAGTGTAGAAAGGGTGATGTTACTGAATGTAACTTCTGGAGCATTGGTAGTACACTCATGAAATTGGTTGCAGACTACTCTAAATCATATGGTGAGTGAAATCAAAAGGTTTACATCGTTAGCACTTAGTGGTTTTCAGTTAAATTCAACTGTTCTCTCCATTGAGCTCAATGCATTTTGTTTTATGCCTCGGTAGATAACTACTTGGGGTGATTTGGAACTGTATAGATATTGCATGTATAGTACTCAGTGCTATGGAATATTCAATTGCAAGCTGAATTCAAGAACCTACCTCATAACGTTTAGAGTGCAAAAGCCAATGACTTGCTTTAGTTCAGTAAACGCTAATGCTCCACAGTGTAGAAAGGGAGATGTTACTGAATGTAACTTCTGGAGCATTGGTAGTACACTCATAAAATTGGTTGCAGACTACTCTAAATCATATGGTGAGTAAAATCATAAGGTTTACATCAAATTAGCACTTAGTGCTTTTCAGTAAAATTGAACTGTTCACTCCATTGAGCTCAATGCATTTTGTGTTAAAGCTGTGTAGATAACTTCTCGGGGTGATTTGGAACTGTATAGATATTGCATGTAGAGTACTCAGTGCTATGGAATACTCAATTGCAAGCTGAATTCAAGAACCTACCTCATCACGTTTAGAGTGCAAACGCCAATGACTTGCTTTACTTCAGTAAACGCTAATGCTCCACAGTGTAGAAAGGGTGATGTTACTGAATGTAACTTCTGGAGCATTGGTAGTACACTCATGAAATTGGTTGCAGACTACTCTAAATCATATGGTGAGTGAAATCAAAAGGTTTACATCAAGTTAGCACTTAGTGGTTTTCAGTTAAATTGAACTGTTCTCTCCATTGAGCTCAATGCATTTTGTGTTATGGCTCGGTAGATAACTACTTGGGGTGATTTGGAACTGTATAGATATTGCATGTAGAGTACTCAGTGCCTTGGAATATTCAATTGCAAGCTGAATTCAAGAACCTACCTCATAACGTTTCGAGTGCAACAGCGAATGACTTGCTTTAGTTCAGTAAACGCTAATGCTCCACAGTGTAGAAAGGGTGATGTTACTGAATGTAACTTCTGGAGCATTGGTAGTACACTCATAAAATTGGTTGCAGACTACTCTAAATCATATGGTGAGTAAAATCAAAAGGTTTACATCAAGTTAGCACTTCGTAGATTACAGTAAAATTGAACTGTTGACTCCTTTGAGCTCTATGCATTTTGTGTTATGGCTCTGTAGATAACTACTTGGGGTGATTTGGAACTGTATAGATATTGCATGTATAGTACTCAGTGCTATGGAATATTCAATTGCAAGCTGAATTCAAGAACCTACCTCATAACGATTAGAGTGCAAAAGCCAATGACTTGCTTTAGTTCAGTAAACGCTAATGCTCCACAGTGTAGAAAGGGTGATGTTACTGAAAGTAACTTCTGGAGCATTGGTAGTACACTCATAAAATTGGTTGCAGACTACTCTAAATCATATGGTGAGTAGAATCAAAAGGTTTACATCGTTAGCACTTAGTGGTTTTCAGTTAAATTGAACTGTTCTCTCCATTGAGCTCAATGCATTTTGTGTTATGGCTCGGTAGATAACTACTTGGGGTGATTTGGAACTGTATAGATATTGCATGTATAGTACTCAGTGCTATGGAATATTCAATTGCAAGCTGAATTCAAGAACCTACCTCATAACGTTTAGAGTGCAACAGCGAATGACTTGTTTTAGTTCAGTAAACGCTAATGCTCCACAGTGTAGAAAGGGTGATGTTACTGAATGTAACTTCTGGAGCATTGTTAGTACACTCATAAAATTGGTTGCAGACTACTCTAAATCATATGGTGAGTAAAATCATACGGTTTACATCAAGTTAGCACTTAGTGATTTTCAGTAAAATTCAACTGTTCACTCCATTGAGCTCAATGCATTTTGTGTTAAAGCTGTTTAGATAACTACTCGGGGTGATTTGGAACTGTATAGATATTGCATGTAGAGTACTCAGTGCTATGGAATACTCAATTGCAAGCTGAATTCAAGAACCTACCTCATAACGTTTAGAGTGCAAACGCCAATGACTTGCTTTAGTTCAGTAAACGTTAATGCTCCACAGTGTAGAAAGGGTGATGTTACTGAATGTAACTTCTGGAGCATTGGTAGTACACTCATAAAATTGGTTGCAGACTACTCTAAATCATATGGTGAGTAAAATCAAAAGGTTTACATCGTTAGCACTTAGTGGTTTTCAGTTAAATTGAACTGTTCTCTCCATTGAGCTCAATGCATTTTGTGTTATGGCTCGGTAGATCACTACTTGGGGTGATTTGGAACTGTATAGATATTGCATGTATAGTACTCAGTGCTATGGAATATTCAATTGCAAGCTGAATTCAAGAACCTACCTCATAACGTTTAGAGTGCAACAGCGAATGACTTGTTTTAGTTCAGTAAACGCTAATGCGCCACAGTGTAGAAAGGGTGATGTTACTGAATGTAACTTCTGGAGCATTGGTAGTACACTCATAAAATTGGTTGCAGACTACTCTAAATCATATGGTGAGTAAAATCAAAAGGTTTACATCAAGTTAGCACTTCGTAGTTTACAGTAAAATTGAACTGTTGACTCCTTTGAGCTCTATGCATTTTGTGATATGGCTCGGTAGATAACTACTTGGGGTGATTTGGAACTGTATAGATATTGCATGTAGAGTACTCAGTGCCATGGAATATTCAATTGCAAGCTGAATTCAAGAACCTACCTCATAACGTTCCGAGTGCAACAGCGAATGACTTGTTTTAGTTCAGTAAACGCTAATGCTCCACAGTGTAGAAAGGGTGATGTTACTGAATGTAACTTCTGGAGCATTGTTAGTACACTCATAAAATTGTTTGCAGACTACTCTAAATCATATGGTGAGTAAAATCATAAGGTTTACATCAAGTTAGCACTTAGTGGTTTTCAGTAAAATTGAACTGTTCACACCATTGAGCTCAATGCATTTTGTGTTAAAGCTGTGTAGATAACTACTCGGGGTGATTTGGAACTGTATAGATATTGCATGTAGAGTACTCAGTGCTATGGAATACTCAATTGCAAGCTGAATTCAAGAACCTACCTCATAACGTTTAGAGTGCAAACGCCAATGACTTGCTTTAGTTCAGTAAACGCTAATGCTCCACAGTGTAGAAAGGGTGATGTTACTGAATGTAACTTCTGGAGCATTGGTAGTACACTCATAAAATTGGTTGCAGACTACTCTAAATCATATGGTGAGTAAAATCAAAAGGTTTACATCGTTAGCACTTAGTGGTTTTCAGTTAAATTGAACTGTTCTCTCCATTGAGCTCAATGCATTTTGTGTTGTGGCTCGGTAGATAACTACTTGGGGTGATTTGGAACTGTATAGATATTGCATGTAGAGTACTCAGTGCCATGGAATATTCAATTGCAAGCTGAATTCAAGAACCTACCTCATAACGTTTCGAGTGCAACAGCGAATGACTTGCTTTAGTTCAGTAAACGCTATTGCTCCACAGTGTAGAAAGGGTGATGAAACTGAATGTAACTTCTGGAGCATTGGCAGTACACTCATAAAATTGGTTGCAGACTACTCTAAATCATATGGTGAGTAAAATCAAAAGGTTTACATCAAGTTAGCACTTAGTGCTTTTCAGTAAAATTGAACTGTTCACTCCATTGAGCTCAATGCATTTTGTGTTAAAGCTGTGTAGATAACTTCTCGGGGTGATTTGGAACTGTATAGATATTGCATGTAGAGTACTCAGTGCTATGGAATACTCAATTGCAAGCTGAATTCAAGAACCTACCTCATAACGTTTAGAGTGCAAACGCCAATGACTTGCTTTACTTCAGTAAACGCTAATGCTCCACAGTGTAGAAAGGGTGATGTTACTGAATGTAACTTCTGGAGCATTGGTAGTACACTCATGAAATTGGTTGCAGACTACTCTAAATCATATGGTGAGTGAAATCAAAAGGTTTACATCGTTAGCACTTAGTGGTTTTCAGTTAAATTGAACTGTACTCTCCATTGAGCTCAATGCATTTTGTGTTATGGCTCGGTAGATAACTACTTGGGGTGATTTGGAACTGTATAGATATTGCATGTAGAGTACTCAGTGCCTTGGAATATTCAATTGCAAGCTGAATTCAAGAACCTACCTCATAACGTTTCGAGTGCAACAGCGAATGACTTGCTTTAGTTCAGTAAACGCTAATGCTCCACAGTGTAGAAAGGGTGATGTTACTGAATGTAACTTCTGGAGCATTGGTAGTACACTCATAAAATTGGTTGCAGACTACTCTAAATCATATGGTGAGTAAAATCAAAAGGTTTACATCGTTAGCACTTAGTGGTTTTCAGTTAAATTGAACTGTTCTCTCCATTGAGCTCAATGCATTTTGTGTTATGGCTCGGTAGATAACTACTTGGGGTGATTTGGAACTGTATAGATATTGCATGTATAGTACTCAGTGCTATGGAATATTCAATTGCAAGCTGAATTCAAGAACCTACCTCATAACGTTTCGAGTGCAACAGCGAATGACTTGTTTTAGTTCAGTAAACGCTAATGCTCCACAGTGTAGAAAGGGTGATGTTACTGAATGTAACTTCTGGAGCATTGTTACTACACTCATAAAATTGGTTGCAGACTACTCTAAATCATATGGTGAGTAAAATCATACGGTTTACATCAAGTTAGCACTTAGTGATTTTCAGTAAAATTGAACTGTTCACTCCATTGAGCTCAATGCATTTTGTGTTAAAGCTGTTTAGATAACTACTCGGGGTGATTTGGAACTGTATAGATATTGCATGTAGAGTACTCAGTGCTATGGAATACTCAATTGCAAGCTGAATTCAAGAACCTACCTCATAACGTTTAGAGTGCAAACGCCAATGACTTGCTTTAGTTCAGTAAACGTTAATGCTCCACAGTGTAAAAAGGGTGATGTTACTGAATGTAACTTCTGGAGCATTGGTAGTACACTCATAAAATTGGTTGCAGACTACTCTAAATCATATGGTGAGTAAAATCAAAAGGTTTACATCGTTAGCACTTAGTGGTTTTCAGTTAAATTGAACTGTTCTCTCCATTGAGCTCAATGCATTTTGTGTTATGGCTCGGTAGATAACTACTTGGGGTGATTTGGAACTGTATAGATATTGCATGTAGAGTACTCAGTGCCTTGGAATATTCAATTGCAAGCTGAATTCAAGAACCTACCTCATAACGTTTCGAGTGCAACAGCGAATGACTTGCTTTAGTTCAGTAAACGCTAATGCTCCACAGTGTAGAAAGGGTGATGTTACTGAAAGTAACTTCTGGAGCATTGGTAGTACACTCATAAAATTGGTTGCAGACTACTCTAAATCATATGGTGAGTAAAATCAAAAGGTTTACATCGTTAGCACTTAGTGGTTTTCAGTTAAATTGAACTGTTCTCTCCATTGAGCTCAATGCATTTTGTGTTATGGCTCGGTAGATAACTACTTGGGGTGATTTGGAACTGTATAGATATTGCATGTATAGTACTCAGTGCTATGGAATATTCAATTGCAAGCTGAATTCAAGAACCTACCTCATAACGTTTAGAGTGCAACAGCGAATGACTTGTTTTAGTTCAGTAAACGCTAATGCTCCACAGTGTAGAAAGGGTGATGTTACTGAATGTAACTTCTGGAGCATTGTTAGTACACTCATAAAATTGGTTGCAGACTACTCTAAATCATATGGTGAGTAAAATCATACGGTTTACATCAAGTTAGCACTTAGTGATTTTCAGTAAAATTGAACTGTTCACTCCATTGAGCTCAATGCATTTTTTGTTAAAGCTGTTTAGATAACTACTCGGGGTGATTTGGAACTGTATAGATATTGCATGTAGAGTACTCAGTGCTATGGAATACTCAATTGCAAGCTGAATTCAAGAACCTACCTCATAACGTTTAGAGTGCAAACGCCAATGACTTGCTTTAGTTCAGTAAACGTTAATGCTCCACAGTGTAGAAAGGGTGATGTTACTGAATGTAACTTCTGGAGCATTGGTAGTACACTCATAAAATTGGTTGCAGACTACTCTAAATCATATGGTGAGTAAAATCAAAAGGTTTACATCGTTAGCACTTAGTGGTTTTCAGTTAAATTGAACTGTTCTCTCCATTGAGCTCAATGCATTTTGTGTTGTGGCTCGGTAGATAACTACTTGGGGTGATTTGGAACTGTATAGATATTGCATGTAGAGTACTCAGTGCCATGGAATATTCAATTGCAAGCTGAATTCAAGAACCTACCTCATAACGTTTCGAGTGCAACAGCGAATGACTTGCTTTAGTTCAGTAAACGCTATTGCTCCACAGTGTAGAAAGGGTGATGAAACTGAATGTAACTTCTGGAGCATTGGCAGTACACTCATAAAATTGGTTGCAGACTACTCTAAATCATATGGTGAGTAAAATCAAAAGGTTTACATCAAGTTAGCACTTCGTAGTTTACAGTAAAATTGAACTGTTGACTCCTTTGAGCACTATGCATTTTGTGTTATGGCTCTGTAGATAACTACTTGGGGTGATTTGGAACTGTATAGATATTGCATGTAGAGTACTCAGTGCTATGGAATACTCAATTGCAAGCTGAATTCAAGAACCTACCTCATAACGTTTAGAGTGCAAACGCCAATGACTTGCTTTACTTCAGTAAACGCTAATGCTCCACAGTGTAGAAAGGGTGATGTTACTGAATGTAACTTCTGGAGCATTGGTAGTACACTCATGAAATTGGTTGCAGACTACTCTAAATCATATGGTGAGTGAAATCAAAAGGTTTACATCGTTAGCACTTAGTGGTTTTCAGTTAAATTCAACTGTTCTCTCCATTGAGCTCAATGCATTTTGTTTTATGCCTCGGTAGATAACTACTTGGGGTGATTTGGAACTGTATAGATATTGCATGTATAGTACTCAGTGCTATGGAATATTCAATTGCAAGCTGAATTCAAGAACCTACCTCATAACGTTTAGAGTGCAAAAGCCAATGACTTGCTTTAGTTCAGTAAACGCTAATGCTCCACAGTGTAGAAAGGGAGATGTTACTGAATGTAACTTCTGGAGCATTGGTAGTACACTCATAAAATTGGTTGCAGACTACTCTAAATCATATGGTGAGTAAAATCATAAGGTTTACATCAAATTAGCACTTAGTGCTTTTCAGTAAAATTGAACTGTTCACTCCATTGAGCTCAATGCATTTTGTGTTAAAGCTGTGTAGATAACTTCTCGGGGTGATTTGGAACTGTATAGATATTGCATGTAGAGTACTCAGTGCTATGGAATACTCAATTGCAAGCTGAATTCAAGAACCTACCTCATAACGTTTAGAGTGCAAACGCCAATGACTTGCTTTACTTCAGTAAACGCTAATGCTCCACAGTGTAGAAAGGGTGATGTTACTGAATGTAACTTCTGGAGCATTGGTAGTACACTCATGAAATTGGTTGCAGACTACTCTAAATCATATGGTGAGTGAAATCAAAAGGTTTACATCAAGTTAGCACTTAGTGGTTTTCAGTTAAATTGAACTGTTCTCTCCATTGAGCTCAATGCATTTTGTGTTATGGCTCGGTAGATAACTACTTGGGGTGATTTGGAACTGTATAGATATTGCATGTAGAGTACTCAGTGCCTTGGAATATTCAATTGCAAGCTGAATTCAAGAACCTACCTCATAACGTTTCGAGTGCAACAGCGAATGACTTGCTTTAGTTCAGTAAACGCTAATGTTCCACAGTGTAGAAAGGGTGATGTTACTGAATGTAACTTCTGGAGCATTGGTAGTACACTCATAAAATTGGTTGCAGACTACTCTAAATCATATGGTGAGTAAAATCAAAAGGTTTACATCAAGTTAGCACTTCGTAGATTACAGTAAAATTGAACTGTTGACTCCTTTGAGCTCTATGCATTTTGTGTTATGGCTCTGTAGATAACTACTTGGGGTGATTTGGAACTGTATGGATATTGCATGTATAGTACTCAGTGCTATGGAATATTCAATTGCAAGCTGAATTCAAGAACCTACCTCATAACGTTTAGAGTGCAAAAGCCAATGACTTGCTTTAGTTCAGTAAACGCTAATGCTCCACAGTGTAGAAAGGGTGATGTTACTGAAAGTAACTTCTGGAGCATTGGTAGTACACTCATAAAATTGGTTGCAGACTACTCTAAATCATATGGTGAGTAAAATCAAAAGGTTTACATCGTTAGCACTTAGTGGTTTTCAGTTAAATTGAACTGTTCTCTCCATTGAGCTCAATGCATTTTGTGTTATGGCTCGGTAGATAACTACTTGGGGTGATTTGGAACTGTATAGATATTGCATGTATAGTACTCAGTGCTATGGAATATTCAATTGCAAGCTGAATTCAAGAACCTACCTCATAACGTTTAGAGTGCAACAGCGAATGACTTGTTTTAGTTCAGTAAACGCTAATGCTCCACAGTGTAGAAAGGGTGATGTTACTGAATGTAACTTCTGGAGCATTGTTAGTACACTCATAAAATTGGTTGCAGACTACTCTAAATCATATGGTGAGTAAAATCATACGGTTTACATCAAGTTAGCACTTAGTGATTTTCAGTAAAATTGAACTGTTCACTCCATTGAGCTCAATGCATTTTGTGTTAAAGCTGTTTAGATAACTACTCGGGGTGATTTGGAACTGTATAGATATTGCATGTAGAGTACTCAGTGCAATGGAATATTCAATTGCAAGCTGAATTCAAGAACCTACCTCATAACGTTTAGAGTGCAACAGCGAATGACTTGTTTTAGTTCAGTAAACGCTAATGCGCCACAGTGTAGAAAGGGTGATGTTACTGAATGTAACTTCTGGAGCATTGGTAGTACACTCATAAAATTGGTTGCAGACTACTCTAAATCATATGGTGAGTAAAATCAAAAGGTTTACATCAAGTTAGCACTTCGTAGTTTACAGTAAAATTGAACTGTTGACTCCTTTGAGCTCTATGCATTTTGTGATATGGCTCGGTAGATAACTACTTGGGGTGATTTGGAACTGTATAGATATTGCATGTAGAGTACTCAGTGCCATGGAATATTCAATTGCAAGCTGAATTCAAGAACCTACCTCATAACGTTCCGAGTGCAACAGCGAATGACTTGTTTTAGTTCAGTAAACGCTAATGCTCCACAGTGTAGAAAGGGTGATGTTACTGAATGTAACTTCTGGAGCATTGTTAGTACACTCATAAAATTGTTTGCAGACTACTCTAAATCATATGGTGAGTAAAATCATAAGGTTTACATCAAGTTAGCACTTAGTGGTTTTCAGTAAAATTGAACTGTTCACACCATTGAGCTCAATGCATTTTGTGTTAAAGCTGTGTAGATAACTACTCGGGGTGATTTGGAACTGTATAGATATTGCATGTAGAGTACTCAGTGCTATGGAATACTCAATTGCAAGCTGAATTCAAGAACCTACCTCATAACGTTTAGAGTGCAAACGCCAATGACTTGCTTTAGTTCAGTAAACGCTAATGCTCCACAGTGTAGAAAGGGTGATGTTACTGAATGTAACTTCTGGAGCATTGGTAGTACACTCATAAAATTGGTTGCAGACTACTCTAAATCATATGGTGAGTAAAATCAAAAGGTTTACATCGTTAGCACTTAGTGGTTTTCAGTTAAATTGAACTGTTCTCTCCATTGAGCTCAATGCATTTTGTGTTGTGGCTCGGTAGATAACTACTTGGGGTGATTTGGAACTGTATAGATATTGCATGTAGAGTACTCAGTGCCATGGAATATTCAATTGCAAGCTGAATTCAAGAACCTACCTCATAACGTTTCGAGTGCAACAGCGAATGACTTGCTTTAGTTCAGTAAACGCTATTGCTCCACAGTGTAGAAAGGGTGATGAAACTGAATGTAACTTCTGGAGCATTGGCAGTACACTCATAAAATTGGTTGCAGACTACTCTAAATCATATGGTGAGTAAAATCAAAAGGTTTACATCAAGTTAGCACTTCGTAGTTTACAGTAAAATTGAACTGTTGACTCCTTTGAGCACTATGCATTTTGTGTTATGGCTCTGTAGATAACTACTTGGGGTGATTTGGAACTGTATAGATATTGCATGTAGAGTACTCAGTGCTATGGAATACTCAATTGCAAGCTGAATTCAAGAACCTACCTCATAACGTTTAGAGTGCAAACGCCAATGACTTGCTTTACTTCAGTAAACGCTAATGCTCCACAGTGTAGAAAGGGTGATGTTACTGAATGTAACTTCTGGAGCATTGGTAGTACACTCATGAAATTGGTTGCAGACTACTCTAAATCATATGGTGAGTGAAATCAAAAGGTTTACATCGTTAGCACTTAGTGGTTTTCAGTTAAATTCAACTGTTCTCTCCATTGAGCTCAATGCATTTTGTTTTATGCCTCGGTAGATAACTACTTGGGGTGATTGGGAACTGTATAGATATTGCATGTATAGTACTCAGTGCTATGGAATATTCAATTGCAAGCTGAATTCAAGAACCTACCTCATAACGTTTAGAGTGCAAAAGCCAATGACTTGCTTTAGTTCAGTAAACGCTAATGCTCCACAGTGTAGAAAGGGAGATGTTACTGAATGTAACTTCTGGAGCATTGGTAGTACACTCATAAAATTGGTTGCAGACTACTCTAAATCATATGGTGAGTAAAATCATAAGGTTTACATCAAATTAGCACTTAGTGCTTTTCAGTAAAATTGAACTGTTCACTCCATTGAGCTCAATGCATTTTGTGTTAAAGCTGTGTAGATAACTTCTCGGGGTGATTTGGAACTGTATAGATATTGCATGTAGAGTACTCAGTGCTATGGAATACTCAATTGCAAGCTGAATTCAAGAACCTACCTCATAACGTTTAGAGTGCAAACGCCAATGACTTGCTTTACTTCAGTAAACGCTAATGCTCCACAGTGTAGAAAGGGTGATGTTACTGAATGTAACTTCTGGAGCATTGGTAGTACACTCATGAAATTGGTTGCAGACTACTCTAAATCATATGGTGAGTGAAATCAAAAGGTTTACATCAAGTTAGCACTTAGTGGTTTTCAGTTAAATTGAACTGTTCTCTCCATTGAGCTCAATGCATTTTGTGTTATGGCTCGGTAGATAACTACTTGGGGTGATTTGGAACTGTATAGATATTGCATGTATAGTACTCAGTGCTATGGAATATTCAATTGCAAGCTGAATTCAAGAACCTACCTCATAACGATTAGAGTGCAAAAGCCAATGACTTGCTTTAGTTCAGTAAACGCTAATGCTCCACAGTGTAGAAAGTGTGATGTTACTGAAAGTAACTTCTGGAGCATTGGTAGTACACTCATAAAATTGGTTGCAGACTACTCTAAATCATATGGTGAGTAAAATCAAAAGGTTTACATCGTTAGCACTTAGTGGTTTTCAGTTAAATTGAACTGTTCTCTCCATTGAGCTCAATGCATTTTGTGTTATGGCTCGGTAGATAACTACTTGGGGTGATTTGGAACTGTATAGATATTGCATGTATAGTACTCAGTGCTATGGAATATTCAATTGCAAGCTGAATTCAAGAACCTACCTCATAACGTTTAGAGTGCAACAGCGAATGACTTGTTTTAGTTCAGTAAACGCTAATGCTCCACAGTGTAGAAAGTGTGATGTTACTGAATGTAACTTCTGGAGCATTGTTAGTACACTCATAAAATTGGTTGCAGACTACTCTAAATCATATGGTGAGTAAAATCATACGGTTTACATCAAGTTAGCACTTAGTGATTTTCAGTAAAATTGAACTGTTCACTCCATTGAGCTCAATGCATTTTGTGTTAAAGCTGTTTAGATAACTACTCGGGGTGATTTGGAACTGTATAGATATTGCATGTAGAGTACTCAGTGCTATGGAATACTCAATTGCAAGCTGAATTCAAGAACCTACCTCATAACGTTTAGAGTGCAAACGCCAATGACTTGCTTTAGTTCAGTAAACGTTAATGCTCCACAGTGTAGAAAGGGTGATGTTACTGAATGTAACTTCTGGAGCATTGGTAGTACACTCATAAAATTGGTTGCAGACTACTCTAAATCATATGGTGAGTAAAATCAAAAGGTTTACATCGTTAGCACTTAGTGGTTTTCAGTTAAATTGAACTGTTCTCTCCATTGAGCTCAATGCATTTTGTGTTATGGCTCGGTAGATCACTACTTGGGGTGATTTGGAACTGTATAGATATTGCATGTATAGTACTCAGTGCTATGGAATATTCAATTGCAAGCTGAATTCAAGAACCTACCTCATAACGTTTAGAGTGCAACAGCGAATGACTTGTTTTAGTTCAGTAAACTCTAATGCGCCACAGTGTAGAAAGGGTGATGTTACTGAATGTAACTTCTGGAGCATTGGTAGTACACTCATAAAATTGGTTGCAGACTACTCTAAATCATATGGTGAGTAAAATCAAAAGGTTTACATCAAGTTAGCACTTCGTAGTTTACAGTAAAATTGAACTGTTCTCTCCATTGAGCTCAATGCATTTTGTGTTGTGGCTCGGTAGATAACTACTTGGGGTGATTTGGAACTGTATAGATATTGCATGTAGAGTACTCAGTGCCATGGAATATTCAATTGCAAGCTGAATTCAAGAACCTACCTCATAACGTTTCGAGTGCAACAGCGAATGACTTGCTTTAGTTCAGTAAACGCTATTGCTCCACAGTGTAGAAAGGGTGATGAAACTGAATGTAACTTCTGGAGCATTGGCAGTACACTCATAAAATTGGTTGCAGACTACTCTAAATCATATGGTGAGTAAAATCAAAAGGTTTACATCAAGTTAGCACTTCGTAGTTTACAGTAAAATTGAACTGTTGACTCCTTTGAGCACTATGCATTTTGTGTTATGGCTCTGTAGATAACTACTTGGGGTGATTTGGAACTGTATAGATATTGCATGTAGAGTACTCAGTGCTATGGAATACTCAATTGCAAGCTGAATTCAAGAACCTACCTCATAACGTTTAGAGTGCAAACGCCAATGACTTGCTTTACTTCAGTAAACGCTAATGCTCCACAGTGTAGAAAGGGTGATGTTACTGAATGTAACTTCTGGAGCATTGGTAGTACACTCATGAAATTGGTTGCAGACTACTCTAAATCATATGGTGAGTGAAATCAAAAGGTTTACATCGTTAGCACTTAGTGGTTTTCAGTTAAATTCAACTGTTCTCTCCATTGAGCTCAATGCATTTTGTTTTATGCCTCGGTAGATAACTACTTGGGGTGATTGGGAACTGTATAGATATTGCATGTATAGTACTCAGTGCTATGGAATATTCAATTGCAAGCTGAATTCAAGAACCTACCTCATAACGTTTAGAGTGCAAAAGCCAATGACTTGCTTTAGTTCAGTAAACGCTAATGCTCCACAGTGTAGAAAGGGAGATGTTACTGAATGTAACTTCTGGAGCATTGGTAGTACACTCATAAAATTGGTTGCAGACTACTCTAAATCATATGGTGAGTAAAATCATAAGGTTTACATCAAATTAGCACTTAGTGCTTTTCAGTAAAATTGAACTGTTCACTCCATTGAGCTCAATGCATTTTGTGTTAAAGCTGTGTAGATAACTTCTCGGGGTGATTTGGAACTGTATAGATATTGCATGTAGAGTACTCAGTGCTATGGAATACTCAATTGCAAGCTGAATTCAAGAACCTACCTCATAACGTTTAGAGTGCAAACGCCAATGACTTGCTTTACTTCAGTAAACGCTAATGCTCCACAGTGTAGAAAGGGTGATGTTACTGAATGTAACTTCTGGAGCATTGGTAGTACACTCATGAAATTGGTTGCAGACTACTCTAAATCATATGGTGAGTGAAATCAAAAGGTTTACATCAAGTTAGCACTTAGTGGTTTTCAGTTAAATTGAACTGTTCTCTCCATTGAGCTCAATGCATTTTGTGTTATGGCTCGGTAGATAACTACTTGGGGTGATTTGGAACTGTATAGATATTGCATGTATAGTACTCAGTGCTATGGAATATTCAATTGCAAGCTGAATTCAAGAACCTACCTCATAACGATTAGAGTGCAAAAGCCAATGACTTGCTTTAGTTCAGTAAACGCTAATGCTCCACAGTGTAGAAAGTGTGATGTTACTGAAAGTAACTTCTGGAGCATTGGTAGTACACTCATAAAATTGGTTGCAGACTACTCTAAATCATATGGTGAGTAAAATCAAAAGGTTTACATCGTTAGCACTTAGTGGTTTTCAGTTAAATTGAACTGTTCTCTCCATTGAGCTCAATGCATTTTGTGTTATGGCTCGGTAGATAACTACTTGGGGTGATTTGGAACTGTATAGATATTGCATGTATAGTACTCAGTGCTATGGAATATTCAATTGCAAGCTGAATTCAAGAACCTACCTCATAACGTTTAGAGTGCAACAGCGAATGACTTGTTTTAGTTCAGTAAACGCTAATGCTCCACAGTGTAGAAAGTGTGATGTTACTGAATGTAACTTCTGGAGCATTGTTAGTACACTCATAAAATTGGTTGCAGACTACTCTAAATCATATGGTGAGTAAAATCATACGGTTTACATCAAGTTAGCACTTAGTGATTTTCAGTAAAATTGAACTGTTCACTCCATTGAGCTCAATGCATTTTGTGTTAAAGCTGTTTAGATAACTACTCGGGGTGATTTGGAACTGTATAGATATTGCATGTAGAGTACTCAGTGCTATGGAATACTCAATTGCAAGCTGAATTCAAGAACCTACCTCATAACGTTTAGAGTGCAAACGCCAATGACTTGCTTTAGTTCAGTAAACGTTAATGCTCCACAGTGTAGAAAGGGTGATGTTACTGAATGTAACTTCTGGAGCATTGGTAGTACACTCATAAAATTGGTTGCAGACTACTCTAAATCATATGGTGAGTAAAATCAAAAGGTTTACATCGTTAGCACTTAGTGGTTTTCAGTTAAATTGAACTGTTCTCTCCATTGAGCTCAATGCATTTTGTGTTATGGCTCGGTAGATCACTACTTGGGGTGATTTGGAACTGTATAGATATTGCATGTATAGTACTCAGTGCTATGGAATATTCAATTGCAAGCTGAATTCAAGAACCTACCTCATAACGTTTAGAGTGCAACAGCGAATGACTTGTTTTAGTTCAGTAAACTCTAATGCGCCACAGTGTAGAAAGGGTGATGTTACTGAATGTAACTTCTGGAGCATTGGTAGTACACTCATAAAATTGGTTGCAGACTACTCTAAATCATATGGTGAGTAAAATCAAAAGGTTTACATCAAGTTAGCACTTCGTAGTTTACAGTAAAATTGAACTGTTGACTCATTTGAGCTCTATGCATTTTGTGATATGGCTCGGTAGATAACTACTTGGGGTGATTTGGAACTGTATAGATATTGCATGTAGAGTACTCAGTGCCATGGAATATTCAATTGCAAGCTGAATTCAAGAACCTACCTCATAACGTTCCGAGTGCAACAGCGAATGACTTGTTTTAGTTCAGTAAACGCTAATGCTCCACAGTGTAGAAAGGGTGATGTTACTGAATGTAACTTCTGGAGCATTGTTAGTACACTCATAAAATTGTTTGCAGACTACTCTAAATCATATGGTGAGTAAAATCATAAGGTTTACATCAAGTTAGCACTTAGTGGTTTTCAGTAAAATTGAACTGTTCACACCATTGAGCTCAATGCATTTTGTGTTAAAGCTGTGTAGATAACTACTCGGGGTGATTTGGAACTGTATAGATATTGCATGTAGAGTACTCAGTGCTATGGAATACTCAATTGCAAGCTGAATTCAAGAACCTACCTCATAACGTTTAGAGTGCAAACGCCAATGACTTGCTTTAGTTCAGTAAACGCTAATGCTCCACAGTGTAGAAAGGGTGATGTTACTGAATGTAACTTCTGGAGCATTGGTAGTACACTCATAAGATTGGTTGCAGACTACTCTAAATCATATGGTGAGTAAAATGAAAAGGTTTACATCGTTAGCACTTAGTGGTTTTCAGTTAAATTGAACTGTTCTCTCCATTGAGCTCAATGCATTTTGTGTTGTGGCTCGGTAGATAACTACTTGGGGAGATTTGGAACTGTATAGATATTTCATGTAGAGTACTCAGTGCCATGGAATATTCAATTGCAAGCTGAATTCAAGAACCTACCTCATAACGTTTAGAGTGCAACAGCGAATGACTTGTTTTAGTTCAGTAAACGCTAATGCTCCACAGTGTAGAAAGGGTGATGTTACTGAATGTAACTTCTGGAGCATTGTTAGTACACTCATAAAATTGGTTGCAGACTACTCTAAATCATATGGTGAGTAAAATCATACGGTTTACATCAAGTTAGCACTTAGTGATTTTCAGTAAAATTGAACTGTTCACTCCATTGAGCTCAATGCATTTTGTGTTAAAGCTGTTTAGATAACTACTCGGGGTGATTTGGAACTGTATAGATATTGCATGTAGAGTACTCAGTGCTATGGAATACTCAATTGCAAGCTGAATTCAAGAACCTACCTCATAACGTTTAGAGTGCAAACGCCAATGACTTGCTTTAGTTCAGTAAACGTTAATGCTCCACAGTGTAGAAAGGGTGATGTTACTGAATGTAACTTCTGGAGCATTGGTAGTACACTCATAACATTGGTTGCAGACTACTCTAAATCATATGGTGAGTAAAATCAAAAGGTTTACATCAAGTTAGCACTTCGTAGTTTACAGTAAAATTGAACTGTTGACTCCTTTGAGCTCTATGCATTTTGTGATATGGCTCGGTAGATAACTACTTGGGGTGATTTGTAACTGTATAGATATTGCATGTAGAGTACTCAGTGCCATGGAATATTCAATTGCAAGCTGAATTCAAGAACCTACCTCATAACGTTTAGAGTGCAACAGCGAATGACTTGTTTTAGTTCAGTAAACGCTAATGCTCCACAGTGTAGAAAGGGTGATGTTACTGAATGTAACTTCTGGAGCATTGTTAGTACACTCATAAAATTGGTTGCAGACTACTCTAAATCATATGGTGAGTAAAATCATAAGGTTTACATCAAGTTAGCACTTAGTGGTTTTCAGTAAAATTGAACTGTTCACACCATTGAGCTCAATGCATTTTGTGTTAAAGCTGTGTAGATAACTACTCGGGGTGATTTGGAGCTGTATAGATATTGCATGTAGAGTACTCAGTGCTATGGAATACTCAATTGCAAGCTGAATTCAAGAACCTACCTCATAACGTTTAGAGTGCAAACGCCAATGACTTGCTTTAGTTCAGTAAACGCTAATGCTCCACAGTGTAGAAAGGGTGATGTTACTGAATGTAACTTCTGGAGCATTGGTAGTACACTCATAAGATTGGTTGCAGACTACTCTAAATCATATGGTGAGTAAAATCAAAAGGTTTACATCGTTAGCACTTAGTGGTTTTCAGTTAAATTGAACTGTTCTCTCCATTGAGCTCAATGCATTTTGTGTTGTGGCTCGGTAGATAACTACTTGGGGTGATTTGGAACTGTATAGATATTGCATGTAGAGTACTCAGTGCCATGGAATATTCAATTGCAAGCTGAATTCAAGAACCTACCTCATAACGTTTAGAGTGCAACAGCGAATGACTTGTTTTAGTTCAGTAAACGCTAATGCTCCACAGTGTAGAAAGGGTGATGTTACTGAATGTAACTTCTGGAGCATTGTTAGTACACTCATAAAATTGGTTGCAGACTACTCTAAATCATATGGTGAGTAAAATCATAAGGTTTTCATCAAGTTAGCACTTAGTGGTTTTCAGTAAAATTGAACTGTTCACACCATTGAGCTCAATGCATTTTGTGTTAAAGCTGTGTAGATAACTACTCGGGGTGATTTGGAGCTGTATAGATATTGCATGTAGAGTACTCAGTGCTATGGAATACTCAATTGCAAGCTGAATTCAAGAACCTACCTCATAACGTTTAGAGTGCAAACGCCAATGACTTGCTTTAGTTCAGTAAACGCTAATGCTCCACAGTGTAGAAAGGGTGCTGTTACTGAATGTAACTTCTGGAGCATTGGTAGTACACTCATAAGATTGGTTGCAGACTATTCTAAATCATATGGCGAGTAAAATCAAAAGGTTTACATCGTTAGCACTTAGTGGTTTTCAGTTAAATTGAACTGTTCTCTCCATTGAGCTCAATGCATTTTGTGTTGTGGCTCGGTAGATAACTACTTGGGGTGATTTGGAACTGTATAGATATTTCATGTAGAGTACTCAGTGCCATGGAATATTCAATTGCAAGCTGAATTCAAGAACCTACCTCATAACGTTTAGAGTGCAACAGCGAATGACTTGTTTTAGTTCAGTAAACGCTAATGCTCCACAGTGTAGAAAGGGTGATGTTACTGAATGTAACTTCTGGAGCATTGGTAGTACACTCATAAGATTGGTTGCAGACTACTCTAAATCATATGGTGAGTAAAATCAAAAGGTTTACATCGTTAGCACTTAGTGGTTTTCAGTTAAATTGAACTGTTCTCTCCATTGAGCTCAATGCATTTTGTGTTGTGGCTCGGTAGATAACTACTTGGGGTGATTTGGAACTGTATAGATATTGCATGTAGAGTACTCAGTGCCATGGAATATTCAATTGCAAGCTGAATTCAAGAACCTACCTCATAACGTTTCGAGTGCAACAGCGAATGACTTGTTTTAGTTCAGTAAACACTAATGCTCCACAGTGTAGAAAGGGTGATGTTACTGAATGTAACTTCTGGAGCATTGTTAGTACACTCATAAAATTGGTTGCAGACTACTCTAAATCATATGGTGAGTAAAATCATAAGGTTTACATCAAGTTAGCACTTAGTGGTTTTCAGTAAAATTGAACTGTTCACACCATTGAGCTCAATGCATTTTGTGTTAAAGCTGTGTAGATAACTACTCGGGGTGATTTGGAGCTGTATAGATATTGCATGTAGAGTACTCAGTGCTATGGAATACTCAATTGCAAGCTGAATTCAAGAACCTACCTCATAACGTTTAGAGTGCAAACGCCAATGACTTGCTTTAGTTCAGTAAACGCTAATGCTCCACAGTGTAGAAAGGGTGCTGTTACTGAATGTAACTTCTGGAGCATTGGTAGTACACTCATAAGATTGGTTGCAGACTACTCTAAATCATATGGTGAGTAAAATCAAAAGGTTTACATCGTTAGCACTTAGTGGTTTTCAGTTAAATTGAACTGTTCTCTCCATTGAGCTCAATGCATTTTGTGTTGTGGCTCGGTAGATAACTACTTGGGGTGATTTGGAACTGTATAGATATTTCATGTAGAGTACTCAGTGCCATGGAATATTCAATTGCAAGCTGAATTCAAGAACCTACCTCATAACGTTTCGAGTGCAACAGCGAATGACTTGTTTTAGTTCAGTAAACGCTAATGCTCCACAGTGTAGAAAGGGTGATGAAACTGAATGTAACTTCTGGAGCATTGGCAGTACACTCATAAAATTGGTTGCAGACTACTCTAAATCATATGGTGAGTAAAATCAAAAGGTTTACATCAAGTTAGCACTTCGTAGTTTACAGTAAAATTGAACTGTTGACTCCTTTGAGCTCTATGCATTTTGTGTTATGGCTCTGTAGATAACTACTTGGGGTGATTTGGAACTGTATAGATATTGCATGTATAGTACTCAGTGCTATGGAATATTCAATTGCAAGCTGAATTCAAGAACCTACCTCATAACGTTTAGAGTGCAACAGCGAATGACTTGCTTTAGTTCAGTAAACGCTAATGCGCCACAGTGTAGAAAGGGTGATGTTACTGAATGTAACTTCTGGAGCATTGGTAGTACACTCATAAAATTGGTTGCAGACTACTCTAAATCATATGGTGAGTAAAATCAAAAGGTTTACATCAAGTTAGCACTTCGTAGTTTACAGTAAAATTGAACTGTTGACTCCTTTGAGCTCTATGCATTTTGTGATATGGCTCGGTAGATAACTACTTGGGGTGATTTGGAACTGTATAGATATTGCATGTAGAGTACTCAGTGCAATGGAATATTCAATTGCAAGCTGAATTCAAGAACCTACCTCATAACGTTTAGAGTGCAACAGCGAATGACTTGTTTTAGTTCAGTAAACGCTAATGCTCCACAGTGTAGAAAGGGTGATGTTACTGAATGTAACTTCTGGAGCATTGTTAGTACACTCATAAAATTGGTTGCAGACTACTCTAAATCATATGGTGAGTAAAATCATAAGGTTTACATCAAGTTAGCACTTAGTGGTTTTCAGTAAAATTGAACTGTTCACACCATTGAGCTCAATGCATTTTGTGTTAAAGCTGTGTAGATAACTACTCGGGGTGATTTGGAACTGTATAGATATTGCATGTAGAGTACTCAGTGCTATGGAATACTCAATTGCAAGCTGAATTCAAGAACCTACCTCATAACGTTTAGAGTGCAAACGCCAATGACTTGCTTTAGTTCAGTAAACGCTAATGCTCCACAGTGTTGAAAGGGTGATGTTACTGAATGTAACTTCTGGAGCATTGGTAGTACACTCATAAGATTGGTTGCAGACTACTCTAAATCATATGGTGAGTAAAATGAAAAGGTTTACATCGTTAGCACTTAGTGGTTTTCAGTTAAATTGAACTGTTCTCTCCATTGAGCTCAATGCATTTTGTGTTGTGGCTCGGTAGATAACTACTTGGGGTGATTTGGAACTGTATAGATATTTCATGTAGAGTACTCAGTGCCATGGAATATTCAATTGCAAGCTGAATTCAAGAACCTACCTCATAACGTTTCGAGTGCAACAGCGAATGACTTGTTTTAGTTCAGTAAACGCTAATGCTCCACAGTGTAGAAAGGGTGATGAAACTGAATGTAACTTCTGGAGCATTGGCAGTACACTCATAAAATTGGTTGCGGACTACTCTAAATCATATGGTGAGTAAAATCAAAAGGTTTACATCAAGTTAGCACTTCGTAGTTTACAGTAAAATTGAACTGTTGACTCCTTTGAGCTCTATGCATTTTGTGTTATGGCTCTGTAGATAACTACTTGGGGTGATTTGGAACTGTATAGATATTGCATGTATAGTACTCAGTGCTATGGAATATTCAATTGCAAGCTGAATTCAAGAACCTACCTCATAACGTTTAGAGTGCAAACGCCAATGACTTGCTTTAGTTCAGTAAACGCTAATGCTCCACAGTGTAGAAAGGGTGATGTTACTGAATGTAACTTCTGGAGCATTGGTAGTACACGCATGAAATTGGTTGCAGACTACTCTAAATCATATGGTGAGTGAAATCAAAAGGTTTACATCGTTAGCACTTAGTGGTTTTCAGTTAAATTGAACTGTTCTCTCCATTGAGCTCAATGCATTTTGTGTTATGGCTCGGTAGATAACTACTTGCGGTGATTTGGAACTGTATAGATATTGCATGTATAGTACTCAGTGCTATGGAATATTCAATTGCAAGCTGAATTCAAGAACCTACCTCATAACGTTTAGAGTGCAAACGCCAATGACTTGCTTTAGTTCAGTAAACGCTAATGCTCCACAGTGTAGAAAGGGTGATGTTACTGAATGTAACTTCTGGAGCATTGGTAGTACACTCATAAGATTGGTTGCACACTACTCTAAATCATATGGTGAGTAAAATCAAAAGGTTTACATCGTTAGCACTTAGTGGTTTTCAGTTAAATTGAACTGTTCTCTCCATTGAGATCAATGCATTTTGTGTTGTGGCTCGGTACATAACTACTTGGGGTGATTTGGAACTGTATAGATATTGCATGTAGAGTACTCAGTGCCATGGAATATTCAATTGCAAGCTGAATTCAAGAACCTACCTCATAACGTTTCGAGTGCAACAGCGAATGACTTGCTTTAGTTCAGTAAACGCTAATGCTCCACAGTGTAGAAAGGGAGATGTTACTGAATGTAACTTCTGGAGCATTGGTAGTACACTCATGAAATTGGTTGCAGACTACTCTAAATCATATGGGGAGTAAAATCATAAGGTTTACATCAAGTTAGCACAGTGCTTTTCAGTAAAATTGAACTGTTCTCTCCATTGAGCTCAATGCATTTTGTGTTAAAGCTGTGTAGATAACTACTCGGGGTGATTTGGAACTGTATAGATATTTCATGTAGAGTACTCAGTGCCATGGAATATTCAATTGCAAGCTGAATTCAAGAACCTACCTCATAACGTTTCGAGTGCAACAGCGAATGACTTGTTTTAGTTCAGTAAACGCTAATGCTCCACAGTGTAGAAAGGGTGATGAAACTGAATGTAACTTCTGGAGCATTGGCAGTACACTCATAAAATTGGTTGCAGACTACTCTAAATCATATGGTGAGTAAAATCAAAAGGTTTACATCAAGTTAGCACTTCGTAGTTTACAGTAAAATTGAACTGTTGACTCCTTTGAGCTCTATGCATTTTGTGTTATGGCTCTGTAGATAACTACTTGGGGTGATTTGGAACTGTATAGATATTGCATGTATAGTACTCAGTGCTATGGAATATTCAATTGCAAGCTGAATTCAAGAACCTACCTCATAACGTTTAGAGTGCAACAGCGAATGACTTGCTTTAGTTCAGTAAACGCTAATGCGCCACAGTGTAGAAAGGGTGATGTTACTGAATGTAACTTCTGGAGCATTGGTAGTACACTCATAAAATTGGTTGCAGACTACTCTAAATCATATGGTGAGTAAAATCAAAAGGTTTACATCAAGTTAGCACTTCGTAGTTTACAGTAAAATTGAACTGTTGACTCCTTTGAGCTCTATGCATTTTGTGATATGGCTCGGTAGATAACTACTTGGGGTGATTTGGAACTGTATAGATATTGCATGTAGAGTACTCAGTGCCATGGAATATTCAATTGCAAGCTGAATTCAAGAACCTACCTCATAACGTTTAGAGTGCAACAGCGAATGACTTGTTTTAGTTCAGTAAACGCTAATGCTCCACAGTGTAGAAAGGGTGATGTTACTGAATGTAACTTCTGGAGCATTGTTAGTACACTCATAAAATTGGTTGCAGACTACTCTAAATCATATGGTGAGTAAAATCATAAGGTTTACATCAAGTTAGCACTTAGTGGTTTTCAGTAAAATTGAACTGTTCACACCATTGAGCTCAATGCATTTTGTGTTAAAGCTGTGTAGATAACTACTCGGGGTGATTTGGAACTGTATAGATATTGCATGTAGAGTACTCAGTGCTATGGAATACTCAATTGCAAGCTGAATTCAAGAACCTACCTCATAACGTTTAGAGTGCAAACGCCAATGACTTGCTTTAGTTCAGTAAACGCTAATGCTCCACAGTGTTGAAAGGGTGATGTTACTGAATGTAACTTCTGGAGCATTGGTAGTACACTCATAAGATTGGTTGCAGACTACTCTAAATCATATGGTGAGTAAAATGAAAAGGTTTACATCGTTAGCACTTAGTGGTTTTCAGTTAAATTGAACTGTTCTCTCCATTGAGCTCAATGCATTTTGTGTTGTGGCTCGGTAGATAACTACTTGGGGTGATTTGGAACTGTATAGATATTTCATGTAGAGTACTCAGTGCCATGGAATATTCAATTGCAAGCTGAATTCAAGAACCTACCTCATAACGTTTCGAGTGCAACAGCGAATGACTTGTTTTAGTTCAGTAAACGCTAATGCTCCACAGTGTAGAAAGGGTGATGAAACTGAATGTAACTTCTGGAGCATTGGCAGTACACTCATAAAATTGGTTGCGGACTACTCTAAATCATATGGTGAGTAAAATCAAAAGGTTTACATCAAGTTAGCACTTCGTAGTTTACAGTAAAATTGAACTGTTGACTCCTTTGAGCTCTATGCATTTTGTGTTATGGCTCTGTAGATAACTACTTGGGGTGATTTGGAACTGTATAGATATTGCATGTATAGTACTCAGTGCTATGGAATATTCAATTGCAAGCTGAATTCAAGAACCTACCTCATAACGTTTAGAGTGCAAACGCCAATGACTTGCTTTAGTTCAGTAAACGCTAATGCTCCACAGTGTAGAAAGGGTGATGTTACTGAATGTAACTTCTGGAGCATTGGTAGTACACGCATGAAATTGGTTGCAGACTACTCTAAATCATATGGTGAGTGAAATCAAAAGGTTTACATCGTTAGCACTTAGTGGTTTTCAGTTAAATTGAACTGTTCTCTCCATTGAGCTCAATGCATTTTGTGTTATGGCTCGGTAGATAACTACTTGCGGTGATTTGGAACTGTATAGATATTGCATGTATAGTACTCAGTGCTATGGAATATTCAATTGCAAGCTGAATTCAAGAACCTACCTCATAACGTTTAGAGTGCAAACGCCAATGACTTGCTTTAGTTCAGTAAACGCTAATGCTCCACAGTGTAGAAAGGGTGATGTTACTGAATGTAACTTCTGGAGCATTGGTAGTACACTCATAAGATTGGTTGCACACTACTCTAAATCATATGGTGAGTAAAATCAAAAGGTTTACATCGTTAGCACTTAGTGGTTTTCAGTTAAATTGAACTGTTCTCTCCATTGAGATCAATGCATTTTGTGTTGTGGCTCGGTACATAACTACTTGGGGTGATTTGGAACTGTATAGATATTGCATGTAGAGTACTCAGTGCCATGGAATATTCAATTGCAAGCTGAATTCAAGAACCTACCTCATAACGTTTCGAGTGCAACAGCGAATGACTTGCTTTAGTTCAGTAAACGCTAATGCTCCACAGTGTAGAAAGGGAGATGTTACTGAATGTAACTTCTGGAGCATTGGTAGTACACTCATGAAATTGGTTGCAGACTACTCTAAATCATATGGGGAGTAAAATCATAAGGTTTACATCAAGTTAGCACAGTGCTTTTCAGTAAAATTGAACTGTTGACTCCTTTGAGCTCTATGCATTTTGTGTTATGGCTCTGTAGATAACTACTTGGGGTGATTTGGAACTGTATAGATATTGCATGTATAGTACTCAGTGCTATGGAATATTCAATTGCAAGCTGAATTCAAGAACCTACCTCATAACGTTTAGAGTGCAAAAGCCAATGACTTGCTTTAGTTCATTAAATGCTAATGCTCCACAGTGTAGAAAGGGAGATGTTACTGAATGTAACTTCTGGAGCATTGGTAGTACACTCATGAAATTGGTTGCAGACTACTCTAAATCATATGGGGAGTAAAATCATAAGGTTTACATCAAGTTAGCACAGTGCTTTTCAGTAAAATTGAACTGTTCACACCATTGAGCTCAATGCATTTTGTGTTAAATCTGTGTAGATAACTACTCGGGGTGATTTGGAACTGTATGGATATTGCATGTAGAGTACTCAGTGCTATGGAATACTCAATTGCAAGCTGAATTCAAGAACCTACCTCATAACGTTTAGAGTGCAAACGCCAATGACTTGCTTTACTTCAGTAAACGCTAATGCTCCACAGTGTAGAAAGGGTGATGTTACTGAATGTAACTTCTGGAGCATTGGTAGTACACTCATGAAATTGGTTGCAGACTACTCTAAATCATATGGTGAGTGAAATCAAAAGGTTTACATCTTTAGCACTTAGTGGTTTTCAGTTAAATTGAACTGTTCTCTCCATTGAGCTCAATGCATTTTGTGTTATGGCTCGGTAGATAACTACTTCGGGTGATTTGGTACTGTATAGATATTGCATGTATAGTACTCAGTGATATGGAATATTCAATTGCAAGCTGAATTCAAGAACCTACCTCATAACGTTTAGAGTGCAAAAGCCAATGACTTGCTTTAGTTCAGTAAACGCTAATGCTCCACAGTGTAGAAAGGGAGATGTTACTGAATGTAACTTCTGGAGCATTGGTAGTACACTCATAAAATTGGTTGCAGACTACTCTAAATCATATGGTGAGTAAAATCATAAGGTTTACATCAAGTTAGCACTTAGTGCTTTTCAGTAAAATTGAACTGTTCACTCCATTGAGCTCAATGCATTTTGTGTTAAAGCTGTGTTCATAACTACTCGGGGTGATTTGGAACTGTATAGATATTGCATGTAGAGTACTCAGTGCCATGGAATATTCAATTGCAAGCTGAATTCAAGAACCTACCTCATAACGTTTAGAGTGCAACAGCGAATGACTTGTTTTAGTTCAGTAAACGCTAATGCTCCACAGTGTAGAAAGGGTGATGTTACTGAATGTAACTTCTGGAGCATTGGTAGTACACTCATAAGATTGGTTGCAGACTACTCTAAATCATATGGTGAGTAAAATCAAAAGGTTTACATCGTTAGCACTTAGTGGTTTTCAGTTAAATTGAACTGTTCTCTCCATTGAGCTCAATGCATTTTGTGTTGTGGCTCGGTAGATAACTACTTGGGGTGATTTGGAACTGTATAGATATTGCATGTAGAGTACTCAGTGCCATGGAATATTCAATTGCAAGCTGAATTCAAGAACCTACCTCATAACGTTTCGAGTGCAACAGCGAATGACTTGTTTTAGTTCAGTAAACACTAATGCTCCACAGTGTAGAAAGGGTGATGTTACTGAATGTAACTTCTGGAGCATTGTTAGTACACTCATAAAATTGGTTGCAGACTACTCTAAATCATATGGTGAGTAAAATCATAAGGTTTACATCAAGTTAGCACTTAGTGGTTTTCAGTAAAATTGAACTGTTCACACCATTGAGCTCAATGCATTTTGTGTTAAAGCTGTGTAGATAACTACTCGGGGTGATTTGGAGCTGTATAGATATTGCATGTAGAGTACTCAGTGCTATGGAATACTCAATTGCAAGCTGAATTCAAGAACCTACCTCATAACGTTTAGAGTGCAAACGCCAATGACTTGCTTTAGTTCAGTAAACGCTAATGCTCCACAGTGTAGATAGGGTGCTGTTACTGAATGTAACTTCTGGAGCATTGGTAGTACACTCATAAGATTGGTTGCAGACTACTCTAAATCATATGGTGAGTAAAATCAAAAGGTTTACATCGTTAGCACTTAGTGGTTTTCAGTTAAATTGAACTGTTCTCTCCATTGAGCTCAATGCATTTTGTGTTGTGGCTCGGTAGATAACTACTTGGGGTGATTTGGAACTGTATAGATATTTCATGTAGAGTACTCAGTGCCATGGAATATTCAATTGCAAGCTGAATTCAAGAACCTACCTCATAACGTTTCGAGTGCAACAGCGAATGACTTGTTTTAGTTCAGTAAACGCTAATGCTCCACAGTGTAGAAAGGGTGATGAAACTGAATGTAACTTCTGGAGCATTGGCAGTACACTCATAAAATTGGTTGCAGACTACTCTAAATCATATGGTGAGTAAAATCAAAAGGTTTACATCAAGTTAGCACTTCGTAGTTTACAGTAAAATTGAACTGTTGACTCCTTTGAGCTCTATGCATTTTGTGTTATGGCTCTGTAGATAACTACTTGGGGTGATTTGGAACTGTATAGATATTGCATGTATAGTACTCAGTGCTATGGAATATTCAATTGCAAGCTGAATTCAAGAACCTACCTCATAACGTTTAGAGTGCAACAGCGAATGACTTGTTTTAGTTCAGTAAACGCTAATGCGCCACAGTGTAGAAAGGGTGATGTTACTGAATGTAACTTCTGGAGCATTGGTAGTACACTCATAAAATTGGTTGCAGACTACTCTAAATCATATGGTGAGTAAAATCAAAAGGTTTACATCAAGTTAGCACTTCGTAGTTTACAGTAAAATTGAACTGTTGACTCCTTTGAGCTCTATGCATTTTGTGATATGGCTCGGTAGATAACTACTTGGGGTGATTTGGAACTGTATAGATATTGCATGTAGAGTACTCAGTGCCATGGAATATTCAATTGCAAGCTGAATTCAAGAACCTACCTCATAACGTTTAGAGTGCAATAGCGAATGACTTGTTTTAGTTCAGTAAACGCTAATGCTCCACAGTGTAGAAAGGGTGATGTTACTGAATGTAACTTCTGGAGCATTGTTAGTACACTCATAAAATTGGTTGCAGACTACTCTAAATCATATGGTGAGTAAAATCATAAGGTTTACATCAAGTTAGCACTTAGTGGTTTTCAGTAAAATTGAACTGTTCACACCATTGAGCTCAATGCATTTTGTGTTAAAGCTGTGTAGATAACTACTCGGGGTGATTTGGAACTGTATAGATATTGCATGTAGAGTACTCAGTGCTATGGAATACTCAATTGCAAGCTGAATTCAAGAACCTACCTCATAACGTTTAGAGTGCAAACGCCAATGACTTGCTTTAGTTCAGTAAACGCTAATGCTCCACAGTGTTGAAAGGGTGATGTTACTGAATGTAACTTCTGGAGCATTGGTAGTACACTCATAAGATTGGTTGCAGACTACTCTAAATCATATGGTGAGTAAAATGAAAAGGTTTACATCGTTAGCACTTAGTGGTTTTCAGTTAAATTGAACTGTTCTCTCCATTGAGCTCAATGCATTTTGTGTTGTGGCTCGGTAGATAACTACTTGGGGTGATTTGGAACTGTATAGATATTTCATGTAGAGTACTCAGTGCCATGGAATATTCAATTGCAAGCTGAATTCAAGAACCTACCTCATAACGTTTCGAGTGCAACAGCGAATGACTTGTTTTAGTTCAGTAAACGCTAATGCTCCACAGTGTAGAAAGGGTGATGAAACTGAATGTAACTTCTGGAGCATTGGCAGTACACTCATAAAATTGGTTGCGGACTACTCTAAATCATATGGTGAGTAAAATCAAAAGGTTTACATCAAGTTAGCACTTCGTAGTTTACAGTAAAATTGAACTGTTGACTCCTTTGAGCTCTATGCATTTTGTGTTATGGCTCTGTAGATAACTACTTGGGGTGATTTGGAACTGTATAGATATTGCATGTATAGTACTCAGTGCTATGGAATATTCAATTGCAAGCTGAATTCAAGAACCTACCTCATAACGTTTAGAGTGCAAACGCCAATGACTTGCTTTAGTTCAGTAAACGCTAATGCTCCACAGTGTAGAAAGGGTGATGTTACTGAATGTAACTTCTGGAGCATTGGTAGTACACGCATGAAATTGGTTGCAGACTACTCTAAATCATATGGTGAGTGAAATCAAAAGGTTTACATCGTTAGCACTTAGTGGTTTTCAGTTAAATTGAACTGTTCTCTCCATTGAGCTCAATGCATTTTGTGTTATGGCTCGGTAGATAACTACTTGCGGTGATTTGGAACTGTATAGATATTGCATGTATAGTACTCAGTGCTATGGAATATTCAATTGCAAGCTGAATTCAAGAACCTACCTCATAACGTTTAGAGTGCAAACGCCAATGACTTGCTTTAGTTCAGTAAACGCTAATGCTCCACAGTGTAGAAAGGGTGATGTTACTGAATGTAACTTCTGGAGCATTGGTAGTACACTCATAAGATTGGTTGCACACTACTCTAAATCATATGGTGAGTAAAATCAAAAGGTTTACATCGTTAGCACTTAGTGGTTTTCAGTTAAATTGAACTGTTCTCTCCATTGAGATCAATGCATTTTGTGTTGTGGCTCGGTACATAACTACTTGGGGTGATTTGGAACTGTATAGATATTGCATGTAGAGTACTCAGTGCCATGGAATATTCAATTGCAAGCTGAATTCAAGAACCTACCTCATAACGTTTCGATTGCAACAGCGAATGACTTGCTTTAGTTCAGTAAACGCTAATGCTCCACAGTGTAGAAAGGGAGATGTTACTGAATGTAACTTCTGGAGCATTGGTAGTACACTCATGAAATTGGTTGCAGACTACTCTAAATCATATGGGGAGTAAAATCATAAGGTTTACATCAAGTTAGCACAGTGCTTTTCAGTAAAATTGAACTGTTGACTCCTTTGAGTTCTATGCATTTTGTGTTATGGCTCTGTAGATAACTACTTGGGGTGATTTGGAACTGTATAGATATTGCATGTATAGTACTCAGTGCTATGGAATATTCAATTGCAAGCTGAATTCAAGAACCTACCTCATAACGTTTAGAGTGCAAAAGCCAATGACTTGCTTTAGTTCATTAAATGCTAATGCTCCACAGTGTAGAAAGGGAGATGTTACTGAATGTAACTTCTGGAGCATTGGTAGTACACTCATGAAATTGGTTGCAGACTACTCTAAATCATATGGGGAGTAAAATCATAAGGTTTACATCAAGTTAGCACAGTGCTTTTCAGTAAAATTGAACTGTTCACACCATTGAGCTCAATGCATTTTGTGTTAAATCTGTGTAGATAACTACTCGGGGTGATTTGGAACTGTATGGATATTGCATGTAGAGTACTCAGTGCTATGGAATACTCAATTGCAAGCTGAATTCAAGAACCTACCTCATAACGTTTAGAGTGCAAACGCCAATGACTTGCTTTACTTCAGTAAACGCTAATGCTCCACAGTGTAGAAAGGGTGATGTTACTGAATGTAACTTCTGGAGCATTGGTAGTACACTCATGAAATTGGTTGCAGACTACTCTAAATCATATGGTGAGTGAAATCAAAAGGTTTACATCTTTAGCACTTAGTGGTTTTCAGTTAAATTGAACTGTTCTCTCCATTGAGCTCAATGCATTTTGTGTTATGGCTCGGTAGATAACTACTTCGGGTGATTTGGTACTGTATAGATATTGCATGTATAGTACTCAGTGATATGGAATATTCAATTGCAAGCTGAATTCAAGAACCTACCTCATAACGTTTAGAGTGCAAAAGCCAATGACTTGCTTTACTTCAGTAAACGCTAATGCTCCACAGTGTAGAAAGGGAGATGTTACTGAATGTAACTTCTGGAGCATTGGTAGTACACTCATAAAATTGGTTGCAGACTACTCTAAATCATATGGTGAGTAAAATCATAAGGTTTACATCAAGTTAGCACTTAGTGCTTTTCAGTAAAATTGAACTGTTCACTCCATTGAGCTCAATGCATTTTGTGTTAAAGCTGTGTTCATAACTACTCGGGGTGATTTGGAACTGTATAGATATTGCATGTAGAGTTCTCAGTGCCATGGAATACTCAATTGCAAGCTGAATTCAAGAACCTACCTCATAACGTTTAGAGTGCAAACGCCAATGACTTGCTTTACTTCAGTAAACGCTAATGCTTCACAGTGTAGAAAGGGAGATGTTACTGAATGTAACTTCTGGAGCATTGGTAGTACACTCATAAAATTGGTTGCAGACTACTCTAAATCATATGGAGAGTAAAATCATAAGGTTTACATCAAGTTAGCACTTAGTGGTTTTCAGTAAAATTGAACTGTTCACTCCATTGAGCTCAATGCATTTTGTGTTAAAGCTGTGTACATAACTACTTGGGGTGATTTGGAACTGTATAGATATTGCATGTATAGTACTCAGTGCTATGGAATATTCAATTGCAAGCTGAATTCAAGAACCTACCTCATAACGATTAGAGTGCAACAGCGAATGACTTGCTTTAGTTCAGTAAACGCTAATGCTCCACAGTGTAGAATGCGTGATGTTACTGAATGTAACTACTGGAGCATTGGTAGTACACTCATAGGATTGGTTGCAGACTACTCTAAATCATATGGTGAGTAAAATCAAAAGGTTTACATCGTTAGCACTTAGTGGTTTTCAGTTAAATTGAACTGTTCTCTCCATTGAGCTCAATGCATTTTGTGTTGTGGCTCGGTAGATAACTACTTGGGGTGATTTGGAACTGTATAGATATTTCATGTAGAGTACTCAGTGCCATGGAATATTCAATTGCAAGCTGAATTCAAGAACCTACCTCATAACGTTTCGAGTGCAACAGCGAATGACTTGTTTTAGTTCAGTAAACGCTAATGCTCCACAGTGTAGAAAGGGTGATGAAACTGAATGTAACTTCTGGAGCATTGGCAGTACACTCATAAAATTGGTTGCAGACTACTCTAAATCATATGGTGAGTAAAATCAAAAGGTTTACATCAAGTTAGCACTTCGTAGTTTACAGTAAAATTGAAATGTTGACTCCTTTGAGCTCTATGCATTTTGTGTTATGGCTCTGTAGATAACTACTTGGGGTGATTTGGAACTGTATAGATATTGCATGTATAGTACTCAGTGCTATGGAATATTCAATTGCAAGCTGAATTCAAGAACCTACCTCATAACGTTTAGAGTGCAAACGCCAATGACTTGCTTTAGTTCAGTAAACGCTAATGCTCCACAGTGTAGAAAGGGTGATGTTACTGAATGTAACTTCTGGAGCATTGGTAGTACACGCATGAAATTGGTTGCAGACTACTCTAAATCATATGGTGAGTGAAATCAAAAGGTTTACATCGTTAGCACTTAGTGGTGTTCAGTTAAATTGAACTGTTCTCTCCATTGAGCTCAATGCATTTTGTGTTATGGCTCGGTAGATAACTACTTGCGGTGATTTGGAACTGTATAGATATTGCATGTATAGTACTCAGTGCTATGGAATATTCAATTGCAAGCTGAATTCAAGAACCTACCTCATAACGTTTAGAGTGCAAACGCCAATGACTTGCTTTAGTTCAGTAAACGCTAATGCTCCACAGTGTAGAAAGGGTGATGTTACTGAATGTAACTTCTGGAGCATTGGTAGTACACTCATAAGATTGGTTGCACACTACTCTAAATCATATGGTGAGTAAAATCAAAAGGTTTACATCGTTAGCACTTAGTGGTTTTCAGTTAAATTGAACTGTTCTCTCCATTGAGATCAATGCATTTTGTGTTGTGGCTCGGTAGATAACTACTTGGGGTGATTTGGAACTGTATAGATATTGCATGTAGAGTACTCAGTGCCATGGAATATTCAATTGCAAGCTGAATTCAAGAACCTACCTCATAACGTTTAGAGTGCAAAAGCCAATGACTTGCTTTAGTTCATTAAACGCTAATGCTCCACAGTGTAGAAAGGGAGATGTTACTGAATGTAACTTCTGGAGCATTGGTAGTACACTCATGAAATTGGTTGCAGACTACTCTAAATCATATGGGGAGTAAAATCATAAGGTTTACATCAAGTTAGCACAGTGCTTTTCAGTAAAATTGAACTGTTCACACCATTGAGCTCAATGCATTTTGTGTTAAATCTGTGTAGATAACTACTCGGGGTGATTTGGAACTGTATGGATATTGCATGTATAGTACTCAGTGCTATGGAATATTCAATTGCAAGCTGAATTCAAGAACCTACCTCATAACGTTTAGAGTGCAAACGCCAATGACTTGCTTTAGTTCAGTAAACGCTAATGCTCCACAGTGTAGAAAGGGTGATGTTACTGAATGTAACTTCTGGAGCATTGGTAGTACACTCATAAGATTGGTTGCACACTACTCTAAATCATATGGTGAGTAAAATCAAAAGGTTTACATCGTTAGCACTTAGTGGTTTTCAGTTAAATTGAACTGTTCTCTCCATTGAGATCAATGCATTTTGTGTTGTGGCTCGGTAGATAACTACTTGGGGTGATTTGGAACTGTATAGATATTGCATGTAGAGTACTCAGTGCCATGGAATATTCAATTGCAAGCTGAATTCAAGAACCTACCTCATAACGTTTCGAGTGCAACAGCGAATGACTTGCTTTAGTTCAGTAAACGCTAATGCTCCACAGTGTAGAAAGGGAGATGTTACTGAATGTAACTTCTGGAGCATTGGTAGTACACTCATGAAATTGGTTGCAGACTACTCTAAATCATATGGGGAGTAAAATCATAAGGTTTACATCAAGTTAGCACAGTGCTTTTCAGTAAAATTGAACTGTTGACTCCTTTGAGCTCTATGCATTTTGTGTTATGGCTCTGTAGATAACTACTTGGGGTGATTTGGAACTGTATAGATATTGCATGTATAGTACTCAGTGCTATGGAATATTCAATTGCAAGCTGAATTCAAGAACCTACCTCATAACGTTTAGAGTGCAAAAGCCAATGACTTGCTTTAGTTCATTAAACGCTAATGCTCCACAGTGTAGAAAGGGAGATGTTACTGAATGTAACTTCTGGAGCATTGGTAGTACACTCATGAAATTGGTTGCAGACTACTCTAAATCATATGGGGAGTAAAATCATAAGGTTTACATCAAGTTAGCACAGTGCTTTTCAGTAAAATTGAACTGTTCACACCATTGAGCTCAATGCATTTTGTGTTAAATCTGTGTAGATAACTACTCGGGGTGATTTGGAACTGTATTGATATTGCATGTAGAGTACTCAGTGCTATGGAATACTCAATTGCAAGCTGAATTCAAGAACCTACCTCATAACGTTTAGAGTGCAAACGCCAATGACTTGCTTTACTTCAGTAAACGCTAATGCTCCACAGTGTAGAAAGGGTGATGTTACTGAATGTAACTTCTGGAGCATTGGTAGTACACTCATGAAATTGGTTGCAGACTACTCTAAATCATATGGTGAGTGAAATCAAAAGGTTTACATCTTTAGCACTTAGTGGTTTTCAGTTAAATTGAACAGTTCTCTCCATTGAGCTCAATGCATTTTGTGTTATGGCTCGGTAGATAACTACTTCGGGTGATTTGGAACTGTATAGATATTGCATGTATAGTACTCAGTGCTATGGAATATTCAATTGCAAGCTGAATTCAAGAACCTACCTCATAACGTTTAGAGTGCAAAAGCCAATGACTTGCTTTAGTTCAGTAAACGCTAATGCTCCACAGTGTAGAAAGGGAGATGTTACTGAATGTAACTTCTGGAGCATTGGTAGTACACTCATAAAATTGGTTGCAGACTACTCTAAATCATATGGTGAGTAAAATCATAAGGTTTACATCAAGTTAGCACTTAGTGCTTTTCAGTAAAATTGAACTGTTCACTCCATTGAGCTCAATGCATTTTGTGTTAAAGCTGTGTTCATAACTACTCGGGGTGATTTGGAACTGTATAGATATTGCATGTAGAGTGCTCAGTGCCATGGAATACTCAATTGCAAGCTGAATTCAAGAACCTACCTCATAACGTTTAGAGTGCAAACGCCAATGACTTGCTTTACTTCAGTAAACGCTAATGCTCCACAGTGTAGAAAGGGAGATGTTACTGAATGTAACTTCTGGACCATTGGTAGTCCACTCATAAAATTGGTTGCAGACTACTCTAAATCATATAGAGAGTAAAATCATAAGGTTTACATCAAGTTAGCACTTAGTGGTTTTCAGTAAAATTGAACTGTTCACTCCATTGAGCTCAATGCATTTTGTGTTAAAGCTGTGTACATAACTACTTGGGGTGATTTGGAACTGTATAGATATTGCATGTAGAGTACTCAGTGCCATGGAATACTCAATTGCAAGCTGAATTCAAGAACCTACCTCATAACGTTTCGAGTGCAACAGCGAATGACTTGCTTTAGTTCAGTAAACGCTAATGCTCCACAGTGTAGAATGCGTGATGTTACTGAATGTAACTTCTGGAGCATTGGTAGTACACTCATAAAATTGGTTGCAGACTACTCTAAATCATATGGTGAGGAAAATCAAAAGGTTTACATCAAGTTAGCACTTCGTCGTTTACAGTAAAATTGAACTGTTGACTCCTTTGAGCTCTATGCATTTTGTGTTATGGCTCTGTAGATAACTACTTGGGGTGATTTGGAACTGTATAGATATTGCATGTATAGTACTCAGTGCTATGGAATATTCAATTGCAAGCTGAATTCAAGAACCTACCTCATAACGATTAGAGTGCAAAAGCCAATGACTTGCTTTAGTTGAGTAAATGCTAATGCTCCACAGTGTAGAAAGGGTGATGTTACTGAATGTAACTTCTGGAGCATTGGTAGTACACTCATAAAATTGGTTGCAGACTACTCTAAATCATATGGAGAGTAAAATCATAAGGTTTACATCAAGTTAGCACTTAGTGGTTTTCAGTAAAATTGAACTGTTCACTCCATTGAGCTCAATGCATTTTGTGTTAAAGCTGTGTACATAACTACTTGGGGTGATTTGGAACTGTATAGATATTGCATGTATAGTACTCAGTGCTATGGAATATTCAATTGCAAGCTGAATTCAAGAACCTACCTCATAACGATTAGAGTGCAACAGCGAATGACTTGCTTTAGTTCAGTAAACGCTAATGCTCCACAGTGTAGAATGCGTGATGTTACTGAATGTAACTACTGGAGCATTGGTAGTACACTCATAGGATTGGTTGCAGACTACTCTAAATCATATGGTGAGTAAAATCAAAAGGTTTACATCGTTAGCACTTAGTGGTTTTCAGTTAAATTGAACTGTTCTCTCCATTGAGCTCAATGCATTTTGTGTTGTGGCTCGGTAGATAACTACTTGGGGTGATTTGGAACTGTATAGATATTGCATGTAGAGTACTCAGTGCCATGGAATACTCAATTGCAAGCTGAATTCAAGAACCTACCTCATAACGTTTCGAGTGCAACAGCGAATGACTTGCTTTAGTTCAGTAAACGCTAATGCTCCACAGTGTAGAATGCGTGATGTTACTGAATGTAACTTCTGGAGCATTGGTAGTACACTCATAAAATTGGTTGCAGACTACTCTAAATCATATGGTGAGGAAAATCAAAAGGTTTACATCAAGTTAGCACTTCGTAGTTTACAGTAAAATTGAACTGTTGACTCCTTTGAGCTCTATGCATTTTGTGTTATGGCTCTGTAGATAACTACTTGGGGTGATTTGGAACTGTATAGATATTGCATGTATAGTACTCAGTGCTATGGAATATTCAATTGCAAGCTGAATTCAAGAACCTACCTCATAACGATTAGAGTGCAAAAGCCAATGACTTGCTTTAGTTGAGTAAATGCTAATGCTCCACAGTGTAGAAAGGGTGATGTTACTGAATGTAACTTCTGGAGCATTGGTAGTACACTCATAAAATTGGTTGCAGACTACTCTAAATTATATGGTGAGTAAAATCATAAGGTTTACATCAGGTTAGCACTTAGTGCTTTTCAGTAAAATTGAACTGTTCACTCCATTGAGCTCAATGCATTTTGTGTTATGGCTCTGTAGATAACTACTTGGGGTTATTTGGAACTGTATAGATATTGCATGTATAGTACTCAGTGCTATGGAATATTCAATTGCAAGCTGAAATCAAGAACCTACCTCATAACGTTTAGAGTGCAAAAGCCAATGATTGCTTTAGTTCAGTAAACGCTAATGCTCCACAGTGTAGAAAGGGAGATGTTACTGAATGTAACTTCTGGAGCATTGGTAGTACACTCATAAAATTGGTTGCAGACTACTCTAAATCATATGGAGAGTAAAATCATAAGGTTTACATCAAGTTAGCACTTAGTGGTTTTCACTAAAATTGAACTGTTCACTCCATTGAGCTCAATGCATTTTGTGTTAAAGCTGTGTACATAACTACTCGGGGTGATTTGGAACTGTATAGATATTGCATGTAGAGTACTCAGTGCTATGGAATACTCAATTGCAAGCTGAATTCAAGAACCTACCTCATAACGTTTAGAGTGCAAACGCCAATGACTTGCTTTACTTCAGTAAACGCTAATGCTCCACAGTGTAGAAAGGGTGATGTTACTGAATGTAACTTCTGGAGCATTGGTAGTACACTCATGAAATTGGTTGCAGACTACTCTAAATCATATGGTGAGTGAAATCAAAAGGTTTACATCGTTAGCACTTAGTGGTTTTCAGTTAAATTGAACTGTTCTCTCCATTGAGCTCAATGCATTTTGTGTTATGGCTCGGTAGATAACTACTTGGGGTGATTTGGAACTATATAGATATTGCATGTAGAGTACTCAGTGCCTTGGAATATTCAATTGCAAGCTGAATTCAAGAACCTACCTCATAACGTTTCGAGTGCAACAGCGAATGACTTGCTTTAGTTCAGTTAACGCTAATGCTCCACAGTGTAGAAAGGGTGATGTTACTGAATGTAACTTCTGGAGAATTGGTAGTACACTCATAAGATTGGTTGCAGACTACTCTAAATCATATGGTGAGTAAAATCAAAAGGTTTACATCGTTAGCACTTAGTGGTTTTCAGTTAAATTGAACTGTTCTCTCCATTGAGCTCAATGCATTTTGTGTTATGGCTCTGTACATAACTACTTGGGGTGATTTAGAACTGTATAGATATTGCATGTCGAGTACTCAGTGCCATGGAATACTCAATTGCAAGCTGAATTCAAGAACCTACCTCATAACGTGTAGAGTGCAACAGCGAATGACTTGCTTTAGTTCAGTAAACGCTAATGCTCCACAGTGTAGAAAGGGAGATGTTACTGAATGTAACTTCTGGAGCATTGGTAGTACACTCATAAAATTGGTTGCAGACTACTCTAAATCATATGGTGAGTAAAATCATAAGGTTTACATCAAGTTAGCACTTAGTGCTTTTCAGTAAAATTGAACTGTTCACTCCATTGAGCTCAATGCATTTTGTGTTAAAGCTGTGTTCATAACTACTCGGGGTGATTTGGAACTGTATAGATATTGCATGTAGAGTGCTCAGTGCCATGGAATACTCAATTGCAAGCTGAATTCAAGAACCTACCTCATAACGTTTAGAGTGCAAACGCCAATGACTTGCTTTACTTCAGTAAACGCTAATGCTCCACAGTGTAGAAAGGGAGATGTTACTGAATGTAACTTCTGGACCATTGGTAGTACACTCATAAAATTGGTTGCAGACTACTCTAAATCATATAGAGAGTAAAATCATAAGGTTTACATCAAGTTAGCACTTAGTGGTTTTCAGTAAAATTGAACTGTTCACTCCATTGAGCTGAATGCATTTTGTGTTAAAGCTGTGTACATAACTACTTGGGGTGATTTGGAACTGTATAGATATTGCATGTAGAGTACTCAGTGCCATGGAATACTCAATTGCAAGCTGAATTCAAGAACCTACCTCATAACGTTTAGAGTGCAACAGCGAATGACTTGCTTTAGTTCAGTAAACGCTATGCTCCACAGTGTAGAATGCGTGATGTTACTGAATGTAACTTCTGGAGCATTGGTAGTACACTCATAAAATTGGTTGCAGACTACTCTAAATCATATGGTGAGGAAAATCAAAAGGTTTACATCAAGTTAGCACTTCGTAGTTTACAGTAAAATTGAACTGTTGACTCCTTTGAGCTCTATGCATTTTGTGTTATGGCTCTGTAGATAACTACTTGGGGTGATTTGGAACTGTATAGATATTGCATGTATAGTACTCAGTGCTATGGAATATTCAATTGCAAGCTGAATTCAAGAACCTACCTCATAACGATTAGAGTGCAAAAGCCAATGACTTGCTTTAGTTGAGTAAATGCTAATGCTCCACAGTGTAGAAAGGGTGATGTTACTGAATGTAACTTCTGGAGCATTGGTAGTACACTCATAAAATTGGTTGCAGACTACTCTAAATCATATTGAGAGTAAAATCATAAGGTTTACATCAAGTTAGCACTTAGTGGTTTTCAGTAAAATTGAACTGTTCACTCCATTGAGCTCAATGCATTTTGTGTTAAAGCTGTGTACATAACTACTTGGGGTGATTTGGAACTGTATAGATATTGCATGTATAGTACTCAGTGCTATGGAATATTCAATTGCAAGCTGAATTCAAGAACCTACCTCATAACGATTAGAGTGCAACATCGAATGACTTGCTTTAGTTCAGTAAACGCTAATGCTCCACAGTGTAGAATGCGTGATGTTACTGAATGTAACTACTGGAGCATTGGTAGTACACTCATAGGATTGGTTGCAGACTACTCTAAATCATATGGTGAGTAAAATCAAAAGGTTTACATCGTTAGCACTTAGTGGTTTTCAGTTAAATTGAACTGTTCTCTCCATTGAGCTCAATGCATTTTGTGTTGTGGCTCGGTAGATAACTACTTGGGGTGATTTGGAACTGTATAGATATTGCATGTAGAGTACTCAGTGCCATGGAATACTCAATTGCAAGCTGAATTCAAGAACCTACCTCATAACGTTTCGAGTGCAACAGCGAATGACTTGCTTTAGTTCAGTAAACGCTAATGCTCCACAGTGTAGAATGCGTGATGTTACTGAATGTAACTTCTGGAGCATTGGTAGTACACTCATAAAATTGGTTGCAGACTACTCTAAATTATATGGTGAGTAAAATCATAAGGTTTACATCAGGTTAGCACTTAGTGCTTTTCAGTAAAATTGAACTGTTCACTCCATTGAGCTCAATGCATTTTGTGTTATGGCTCTGTAGATAACTACTTGGGGTTATTTGGAACTGTATAGATATTGCATGTATAGTACTCAGTGCTATGGAATATTCAATTGCAAGCTGAAATCAAGAACCTACCTCATAACGTTTAGAGTGCAAAAGCCAATGATTGCTTTAGTTCAGTAAACGCTAATGCTCCACAGTGTAGAAAGGGAGATGTTACTGAATGTAACTTCTGGAGCATTGGTAGTACACTCATAAAATTGGTTGCAGACTACTCTAAATCATATGGAGAGTAAAATCATAAGGTTTACATCAAGTTAGCACTTAGTGGTTTTCACTAAAATTGAACTGTTCACTCCATTGAGCTCAATGCATTTTGTGTTAAAGCTGTGTACATAACAACTCGGGGTGATTTGGAACTGTATAGATATTGCATGTAGAGTACTCAGTGCTATGGAATACTCAATTGCAAGCTGAATTCAAGAACCTACCTCATAACGTTTAGAGTGCAAACGCCAATGACTTGCTTTACTTCAGTAAACGCTAATGCTCCACAGTGTAGAAAGGGTGATGTTACTGAATGTAACTTCTGGAGCATTGGTAGTACACTCATGAAATTGGTTGCAGACTACTCTAAATCATATGGTGAGTGAAATCAAAAGGTTTACATCGTTAGCACTTAGTGGTTTTCAGTTAAATTGAACTGTTCTCTCCATTGAGCTCAATGCATTTTGTGTTATGGCTCGGTAGATAACTACTTGGGGTGATTTGGAACTATATAGATATTGCATGTAGAGTACTCAGTGCCTTGGAATATTCAATTGCAAGCTGAATTCAAGAACCTACCTCATAACGTTTCGAGTGCAACAGCGAATGACTTGCTTTAGTTCAGTGAACGCTAATGCTCCACAGTGTAGAAAGGGTGATGTTACTGAATGTAACTTCTGGAGAATTGGTAGTACACTCATAAGATTGGTTGCAGACTACTCTAAATCATATGGTGAGTAAAATCAAAAGGTTTACATCGTTAGCACTTAGTGGTTTTCAGTTAAATTGAACTGTTCTCTCCATTGAGCTCAATGCATTTTGTGTTATGGCTCTGTACATAACTACTTGGGGTGATTTAGAACTGTATAGATATTGCATGTCGAGTACTCAGTGCCATGGAATACTCAATTGCAAGCTGAATTCAAGAACCTACCTCATAACGTGTAGAGTGCAACAGCGAATGACTTGCTTTAGTTCAGTAAACGCTAATGCTCCACAGTGTAGAAAGGGTGATGAAACTGAATGTAACTTCTGGAGCATTGGTAGTACACTCATAAAATTGGTTGCAGACCACTCTAAATCATATGGTGAGTGAAATCAAAAGGTTTACATCGTTAGCACTTAGTGGTTTTCAGTTAAATTGAACTGTTCTCTCCATTGAGCTCAATGCATTTTGTGTTATGGCTCTGTAGATAACTACTTGGGGTGATTTGGAACTGTATAGATATTGCATGTAGAGTACTCAGTGCCTTGGAATATTCAATTGCAAGCTGAATTCAAGAACCTACCTCATAACGTTTCGAGTGCAACAGCGAATGACTTGCTTTAGTTCAGTAAACGCTAATGCTCCACAGTGTAGAAAGGGTGATGAAACTGAATGTAACTTCTGGAGCATTGGTAGTACACTCATAAAATTGGTTGCAGACTACTCTAAATCATATGGTGAGTGAAATCAAAAGGTTTACATCGTTAGCACTTAGTGGTTTTCAGTTAAATTGAACTGTTCTCTCCATTGAGCTCAATGCATTTTGTGTTATGGCTCTGTAGATAACTACTTGGGGTGATTTGGAACTGTATAGATATTGCATGTAGAGTACTCAGTGCCTTGGAATATTCAATTGCAAGCTGAATTCAAGAACCTACCTCATAACGTTTCGAGTGCAACAGCGAATGACTTGCTTTAGTTCAGTAAACGCTAATGCTCCACCGTGTAGAAAGGGTGATGTTACTGAATGTAACTTCTGGAGCATTGGTAGTACACTCATAAAATTGGTTGCAGACTACTCTAAATCATATGGTGAGTAAAATCAAAAGGTTTACATCAAGTTAGCACTTCGTAGTTTACAGTAAAATTGAACTGTTGACTCCTTTGAGCTCTATGCATTTTGTGTTATGGCTCTGTACATAACTACTTGGGGTGATTTAGAACTGTATAGATATTGCATGTAGAGTACTCAGTGCCATGGAATACTCAATTGCAAGCTGAATTCAAGAACCTACCTCATAACGTGTAGAGTGCAAAAGCCAATGACTTGCTTTAGTTCAGGAAACGCTTATGTTCCACATGTAGAAAGGGTGATGTTACTGAATGTAACTACTGGAACATTGGTAGTACACTCATAAGATTGGTTGCAGACTACTCTAAATTATATGGTGAGTAAAATCAAAAGGTTTACATCGTTAGCACTTAGTGGTTTTCAGTTAAATTGAACTGTTCTTTCCATTGAGCTCAATGCATTTTGTGTTGTGGCTCGGTAGATAACTACTTGGGGTGATTTGGAACTGTATAGATATTGCATGTAGAGTACTCAGTGCCATGGAATATTCAATTGCAAGCTGAATTCAAGAACCTACCTCATAACGTTTAGAGTGCAAAAGCCAAAGACTTGCTTTAGTTCAGTAAACGCTAATGCTCCACAGTGTAGAAAGGGAGATGTTACTGAATGTAACTTCTGGAGCATTGGTACTACACTCATAAAATTGGTTGCAGACTACTCTAAATGATATGGAGAGTAAAATCATAAGGTTTACATCAAGTTAGCACTTAGTGGTTTTCACTAAAATTGAACTGTTCACTCCATTGAGCTCAATGCATTTTGTGTTAAAGCTGTGTACATAACTACTCGGGGTGATTTGGAACTGTATAGATATTGCATGTAGAGTACTCAGTGCTATGGAATACTCAATTGCAAGCTGAATTCAAGAACCTACCTCATAACGTTTAGAGTGCAAAAGCCAATGACTTGCTTTAGTTCAGGAAACGCTTATGTTCCACATGTAGAAAGGGTGATGTTACTGAATGTAACTACTGGAGAATTGGTAGTACACTCATAAGATTGGTTGCAGACTACTCTAAATCATATGGTGAGTAAAATCAAAAGGTTTACATCGTTAGCACTTAGTGGTTTTCAGTTAAATTGAACTGTTCTCTCCATTGAGCTCAATGCATTTTGTGTTATGGCTCGGTAGATAACTACTTGGGGTGATTTGGAACTGTATAGATATTGCATGTAGAGTACTCAGTGCCTTGGAATATTCAATTGCAAGCTGAATTCAAGAACCTACCTCATAACGTTTCGAGTGCAACAGCAAATGACTTGCTTTAGTTCAGTAAACGCTAATGCTCCACAGTGTAGAAAGGGTGATGTTACTGAATGTAACTTCTGGAGCATTGGTAGTACACTCATAAAATTGGTTGCAGACTACTCTACATCATATGGTGACTAAAATCAAAAGGTTTACATCAAGTTAGCACTTCGTAGTTTAGAGTAAAATTGAACTGTTGACTCCTTTGAGCTCTATGCATTTTGTGTTATGGCTCTGTACATAACTACTTGGGGTGATTTAGAACTGTATAGATATTGCATGTCGAGTACTCAGTGCCATGGAATACTCAATTGCAAGCTGAATTCAAGAACCTACCTCATAACGTGTAGAGTGCAACAGCGAATGACTTGCTTTAGTTCAGTAAACGCTAATGCTCCACAGTGTAGAAAGGGTGATGAAACTGAATGTAACTTCTGGAGCATTGGTAGTACACTCATAAAATTGGTTGCAGACTACTCTAAATCATATGGTGAGTGAAATCAAAAGGTTTACATCGTTAGCACTTAGTGGTTTTCAGTTAAATTGAACTGTTCTCTCCATTGAGCTCAATGCATTTTGTGTTATGGCTCTGTAGATAACTACTTGGGGTGATTTGGAACTGTATAGATATTGCATGTAGAGTACTCAGTGCCTTGGAATATTCAATTGCAAGCTGAATTCAAGAACCTACCTCATAACGTTTCGAGTGCAACAGCGAATGACTTGCTTTAGTTCAGTAAACGCTAATGCTCCACAGTGTAGAAAGGGTGATGAAACTGAATGTAACTTCTGGAGCATTGGTAGTACACTCATAAAATTGGTTGCAGACTACTCTAAATCATATGGTGAGTGAAATCAAAAGGTTTACATCGTTAGCACTTAGTGGTTTTCAGTTAAATTGAACTGTTCTCTCCATTGAGCTCAATGCATTTTGTGTTATGGCTCTGTAGATAACTACTTGGGGTGATTTGGAACTGTATAGATATTGCATGTAGAGTACTCAGTGCCTTGGAATATTCAATTGCAAGCTGAATTCAAGAACCTACCTCATAACGTTTCGAGTGCAACAGCGAATGACTTGCTTTAGTTCAGTAAACGCTAATGCTCCACCGTGTAGAAAGGGTGATGTTACTGAATGTAACTTCTGGAGCATTGGTAGTACACTCATAAAATTGGTTGCAGACTACTCTAAATCATATGGTGAGTAAAATCAAAAGGTTTACATCAAGTTAGCACTTCGTAGTTTACAGTAAAATTGAACTGTTGACTCCTTTGAGCTCTATGCATTTTGTGTTATGGCTCTGTACATAACTACTTGGGGTGATTTAGAACTGTATAGATATTGCATGTAGAGTACTCAGTGCCATGGAATACTCAATTGCAAGCTGAATTCAAGAACCTACCTCATAACGTGTAGAGTGCAAAAGCCAATGACTTGCTTTAGTTCAGGAAACGCTTATGTTCCACATGTAGAAAGGGTGATGTTACTGAATGTAACTACTGGAACATTGGTAGTACACTCATAAGATTGGTTGCAGACTACTCTAAATTATATGGTGAGTAAAATCAAAAGGTTTACATCGTTAGCACTTAGTGGTTTTCAGTTAAATTGAACTGTTCTTTCCATTGAGCTCAATGCATTTTGTGTTGTGGCTCGGTAGATAACTACTTGGGGTGATTTGGAACTGTATAGATATTGCATGTAGAGTACTCAGTGCCATGGAATATTCAATTGCAAGCTGAATTCAAGAACCTACCTCATAACGTTTAGAGTGCAAAAGCCAAAGACTTGCTTTAGTTCAGTAAACGCTAATGCTCCACAGTGTAGAAAGGGAGATGTTACTGAATGTAACTTCTGGAGCATTGGTACTACACTCATAAAATTGGTTGCAGACTACTCTAAATGATATGGAGAGTAAAATCATAAGGTTTACATCAAGTTAGCACTTAGTGGTTTTCACTAAAATTGAACTGTTCACTCCATTGAGCTCAATGCATTTTGTGTTAAAGCTGTGTACATAACTACTCGGGGTGATTTGGAACTGTATAGATATTGCATGTAGAGTACTCAGTGCTATGGAATACTCAATTGCAAGCTGAATTCAAGAACCTACCTCATAACGTTTAGAGTGCAAAAGCCAATGACTTGCTTTAGTTCAGGAAACGCTTATGTTCCACATGTAGAAAGGGTGATGTTACTGAATGTAACTACTGGAGAATTGGTAGTACACTCATAAGATTGGTTGCAGACTACTCTAAATCATATGGTGAGTAAAATCAAAAGGTTTACATCGTTAGCACTTAGTGGTTTTCAGTTAAATTGAACTGTTCTCTCCATTGAGCTCAATGCATTTTGTGTTATGGCTCGGTAGATAACTACTTGGGGTGATTTGGAACTGTATAGATATTGCATGTAGAGTACTCAGTGCCTTGGAATATTCAATTGCAAGCTGAATTCAAGAACCTACCTCATAACGTTTCGAGTGCAACAGCAAATGACTTGCTTTAGTTCAGTAAACGCTAATGCTCCACAGTGTAGAAAGGGTGATGTTACTGAATGTAACTTCTGGAGCATTGGTAGTACACTCATAAAATTGGTTGCAGACTACTCTACATCATATGGTGACTAAAATCAAAAGGTTTACATCAAGTTAGCACTTCGTAGTTTAGAGTAAAATTGAACTGTTGACTCCTTTGAGCTCTATGCATTTTGTGTTATGGCTCTGTACATAACTACTTGGGGTGATTTAGAACTGTATAGATATTGCATGTCGAGTACTCAGTGCCATGGAATACTCAATTGCAAGCTGAATTCAAGAACCTACCTCATAACGTGTAGAGTGCAACAGCGAATGACTTGCTTTAGTTCAGTAAACGCTAATGCTCCACAGTGTAGAAAGGGTGATGAAACTGAATGTAACTTCTGGAGCATTGGTAGTACACTCATAAAATTGGTTGCAGACTACTCTAAATCATATGGTGAGTGAAATCAAAAGGTTTACATCGTTAGCACTTAGTGGTTTTCAGTTAAATTGAACTGTTCTCTCCATTGAGCTCAATGCATTTTGTGTTATGGCTCTGTAGATAACTACTTGGGGTGATTTGGAACTGTATAGATATTGCATGTAGAGTACTCAGTGCCTTGGAATATTCAATTGCAAGCTGAATTCAAGAACCTACCTCATAACGTTTCGAGTGCAACAGCGAATGACTTGCTTTAGTTCAGTAAACGCTAATGCTCCACAGTGTAGAAAGGGTGATGAAACTGAATGTAACTTCTGGAGCATTGGTAGTACACTCATAAAATTGGTTGCAGACTACTCTAAATCATATGGTGAGTGAAATCAAAAGGTTTACATCGTTAGCACTTAGTGGTTTTCAGTTAAATTGAACTGTTCTCTCCATTGAGCTCAATGCATTTTGTGTTATGGCTCTGTAGATAACTAGTTGGGGTGATTTGGAACTGTATAGATATTGCATGTAGAGTACTCAGTGCCTTGGAATATTCAATTGCAAGGTGAATTCAAGAACCTACCTCATAACGTTTCGAGTGCAACAGCGAATGACTTGCTTTAGTTCAGTAAACGCTAATGCTCCACCGTGTAGAAAGGGTGATGTTACTGAATGTAACTTCTGGAGCATTGGTAGTACACTCATAAAATTGGTTGCAGACTACTCTAAATCATATGGTGAGTAAAATCAAAAGGTTTACATCAAGTTAGCACTTCGTAGTTTACAGTAAAATTGAACTGTTGACTCCTTTGAGCTCTATGCATTTTGTGTTATGGCTCTGTACATAACTACTTGGGGTGATTTAGAACTGTATAGATATTGCATGTAGAGTACTCAGTGCCATGGAATACTCAATTGCAAGCTGAATTCAAGAACCTACCTCATAACGTGTAGAGTGCAAAAGCCAATGACTTGCTTTAGTTCAGGAAACGCTTATGTTCCACATGTAGAAAGGGTGAGGTTACTGAATGTAACTACTGGAACATTGGTAGTACACTCATAAGATTGGTTGCAGACTACTCTAAATCATATGGTGAGTAAAATCAAAAGGTTTACATCGTTAGCACTTAGTGGTTTTCAGTTAAATTGAACTGTTCTTTCCATTGAGCTCAATGCATTTTGTGTTGTGGCTCGGTAGATAACTACTTGGGGTGATTTGGAACTGTATAGATATTGCATGTAGAGTACTCAGTGCCATGGAATATTCAATTGCAAGCTGAATTCAAGAACCTACCTCATAACGTTTAGAGTGCAAAAGCCAAAGACTTGCTTTAGTTCAGTAAACGCTAATGCTCCACAGTGTAGAAAGGGAGATGTTACTGAATGTAACTTCTGGAGCATTGGTAGTACACTCATAAAATTGGTTGCAGACTACTCTAAATCATATGGAGAGTAAAATCATAAGGTTTACATCAAGTTAGCACTTAGTGGTTTTCAGTTAAATTGAACTGTTCTCTCCATTGAGCTCAATGCATTTTGTGTTATGGCTCGGTAGATAACTACTTGGGGTGATTTGGAACTGTATAGATATTGCATGTAGAGTACTCAGTGCCTTGGAATATTCAATTGCAAGCTGAATTCAAGAACCTACCTCATAATTTTTCGAGTGCAACAGCGAATGACTTGCTTTAGTTCAGTAAACGCTAATGCTCCACAGTGTAGAAAGGGTGATGTTACTGAATGTAACTTCTGGAGCATTGGTAGTACACTCATAAAATTGGTTGCAGACTACTCTAAATCATATGGTGAGTAAAATCAAAAGGTTTAAATCAAGTTAGCACTTCGTAGTTTACAGTAAAATTGAACTGTTGACTCCTTTGAGCTCTATGCATTTTGTGTTATGGCTCTGTACATAACTACTTGGGGTGATTTAGAACGGTATAGATATTGCAAGTAGAGTACTCAGTGCCGTGGAATACTCAATTGCAAGCTGAATTCAAGAACCTACCTCATAACGTGTAGAGTGCAAAAGCCAATGACTTGCTTTAGTTCAGGAAACGCTTATGTTCCACATGTAGAAAGGGTGATGTTACTGAATGTAACTACTGGAGAATTGGTAGTACACTCATAAGATTGGTTGCAGACTACTCTAAATCATATGGTGAGTAAAATCAAAAGGTTTACATCGTTAGCACTTAGTGGTTTTCAGTTAAATTGAACTGTTCTCTCCATTGAGCTCAATGCATTTTGTGTTATGGCTCGGTAGATAACTACTTGGGGTGATTTGGAACTCTATAGATATTGCATGTAGAGTACTCAGTGCCTTGGAATATTCAATTGCAAGCTGAATTCAAGAACCTACCTCATAACGTTTCGAGTGCAACAGCAAATGACTTGCTTTAGTTCAGTAAACGCTAATGCTCCACAGTGTAGAAAGGGTGATGTTACTGAATGTAACTTCTGGAGCATTGGTAGTACACTCATAAAATTGGTTGCAGACTACTCTACATCATATGGTGACTAAAATCAAAAGGTTTACATCAAGTTAGCACTTCGTAGTTTACAGTAAAATTGAACTGTTCACTCCATTGAGCTCAATGCATTTTGTGTTATGGCTCTATAGATAACTACTTGGGGTGATTTGGAACTGTATAGATATTGCATGTATAGTACTCAGTGCTATGGAATATTCAATTGCAAGCTGAATTCAAGAACCTACCTCATAACGATTAGAGTGCAAAAGCCAATGACTTGCTTTAGTTGAGTAAATGCTAATGCTCCACAGTGTAGAAAGGGTGATGTTACTGAATGTAACTTCTGGAGCATTGGTAGTACACTCATAAAATTGGTTGCAGACTACTCTAAATCATATGGAGAGTAAAATCATAAGGTTTACATCAAGTTAGCACTTAGTGGTTTTCAGTAAAATTGAACTGTTCACTCCATTGAGCTCAATGCATTTTGTGTTAAAGCTGTGTACATAACTACTTGGGGTGATTTGGAACTGTATAGATATTGCATGTATAGTACTCAGTGCTATGGAATATTCAATTGCAAGCTGAATTCAAGAACCTACCTCATAACGATTAGAGTGCAACAGCGAATGACTTGCTTTAGTTCAGTAAACGCTAATGCTCCACAGTGTAGAATGCGTGATGTTACTGAATGTAACTACTGGAGCATTGGTAGTACACTCATAGGATTGGTTGCAGACTACTCTAAATCATATGGTGAGTAAAATCAAAAGGTTTACATCGTTAGCACTTAGTGGTTTTCAGTTAAATTGAACTGTTCTCTCCATTGAGCTCAATGCATTTTGTGTTGTGGCTCGGTAGATAACTACTTGGGGTGATTTGGAACTGTATAGATATTGCATGTAGAGTACTCAGTGCCATGGAATACTCAATTGCAAGCTGAATTCAAGAACCTACCTCATAACGTTTCGAGTGCAACAGCGAATGACTTGCTTTAGTTCAGTTAACGCTAATGCTCCACAGTGTAGAATGCGTGATGTTACTGAATGTAACTTCTGGAGCATTGGTAGTACACTCATAAAATTGGTTGCAGACTACTCTAAATCATATGGTGAGGAAAATCAAAAGGTTTACATCAAGTTAGCACTTCGTAGTTTACAGTAAAATTGAACTGTTGACTCCTTTGAGCTCTATGCATTTTGTGTTATGGCTCTGTAGATAACTACTTGGGGTGATTTGGAACTGTATAGATATTGCATGTATAGTACTCAGTGCTATGGAATATTCAATTGCAAGCTGAATTCAAGAACCTACCTCATAACGATTAGAGTGCAAAAGCCAATGACTTGCTTTAGTTGAGTAAATGCTAATGCTCCACAGTGTAGAAAGGGTGATGTTACTGAATGTAACTTCTGGAGCATTGGTAGTACACTCATAAAATTGGTTGCAGACTACTCTAAATTATATGGTGAGTAAAATCATAAGGTTTACATCAGGTTAGCACTTAGTGCTTTTCAGTAAAATTGAACTGTTCACTCCATTGAGCTCAATGCATTTTGTGTTAAAGCTGTGTAGATAACTAGTCGGGGTGATTTGGAACTGTATAGATATTGCATGTATAGTACTCAGTGCTATGAAATATTCAATTGCAAGCTGAATTCAAGAACCTACCTCATAACGTTTAGAGTGCAACAGCGAATGACTTGTTTTAGTTCAGTAAACGCTAATGCTCCGCAGTGTAGAAAGGGTGATGTTACTGAATGTAACTTCTGGAGCATTGTTAGTACACTCATAAAATTGGTTGCAGACTACTCTAAATCATATGGTGAGTAAAATTAAAAGGTTAACATCGTTAGCACTTAGTGGTTTTCAGTTAAATTGAACTGTTCTCTCCATTGAGCTCAATGCATTTTGTGTTGTGGCTCGGTAGATAACTACTTGGGGTGATTTGGAACTGTATAGATATTGCATGTAGAGTACTCAGTGCCATGGAATATTCAATTGCAAGCTGAATTCAAGAACCTACCTCATAACGTTTCGAGTGCAACAGCGAATGACTTGCTTTAGTTCAGTAAACGCTAATGCTCCACAGTGTAGAAAGGGTGATGAAACTGAATGTAACTTCTGGAGCATTGGTAGTACACTCATAAAATTGGTTGCAGACTACTCTAAATCATATGGTGAGTAAAATCAAAAGGTTTACATCAAGTTAGCACTTCGTAGTTTACAGTAAAATTGAACTGTTGACTCCTTTGAGCTCTATGCATTTTGTGTTATGGCTCTGTAGATAACTACTTGGGGTGATTTGGAACTGTATAGATATTGCATGTATAGTACTCAGTGCTATGGAATATTCAATTGCAAGCTGAAATCAAGAACCTACCTCATAATGTTTAGAGTGCAAAAGCCAATGATTGCTTTAGTTCAGTAAACGCTAATGCTCCACAGTGTAGAAAGGGAGATGTTACTGAATGTAACTTCTGGAGCATTGGTAGTACACTCATAAAATTGGTTGCAGACTACTCTAAATCATATGGAGAGTAAAATCATAAGGTTTACATCAAGTTAGCACTTAGTGGTTTTCACTAAAATTGAACTGTTCTCTCCATTGAGCTCAATGCATTTTGTGTTAAAGCTGTGTACATAACTACTCGGGGTGATTTGGAACTGTATAGATATTGCATGTAGAGTACTCAGTGCTATGGAATACTCAATTGCAAGCTGAATTCAAGAACCTACCTCATAACGTTTAGAGTGCAAACGCCAATGACTTGCTTTACTTCAGTAAACGCTAATGCTCCACAGTGTAGAAAGGGTGATGTTACTGAATGTAACTTCTGGAGCATTGGTAGTACACTCATAAAATTGGTTGCAGACTACTCTAAATCATATGGTGAGTAAAATCAAAAGGTTTACATCAAGTTAGCACTTCGTAGTTTACAGTAAAATTGAACTGTTGACTCCTTTGAGCTCTATGCATTTTGTGTTATGGCTCTGTACATAACTACTTGGGGTGATTTAGAACTGTATAGATATTGCAAGTAGAGTACTCAGTGCCGTGGAATACTCAATTGCAAGCTGAATTCAAGAACCTACCTCATAACGTGTAGAGTGCAAAAGCCAATGACTTGCTTTAGTTCAGGAAACGCTTATGTTCCACATGTAGAAAGGGTGATGTTACTGAATGTAACTACTGGAGAATTGGTAGTACACTCATAAGATTGGTTGCAGACTACTCTAAATCATATGGTGAGTAAAATCAAAAGGTTTACATCGTTAGCACTTAGTGGTTTTCAGTTAAATTGAACTGTTCTCTCCATTGAGCTCAATGCATTTTGTGTTATGGCTCGGTAGATAACTACTTGGGGTTTTTTGGAACTGTATAGATATTGCATGTAGAGTACTCAGTGCCTTGGAATATTCAATTGCAAGCTGAATTCAAGAACCTACCTCATAACGTTTCGAGTGCAACAGCAAATGACTTGCTTTAGTTCAGTAAACGCTAATGCTCCACAGTGTAGAAAGGGTGATGTTACTGAATGTAACTTCTGGAGCATTGGTTGTACACTCATAAAATTGGTTGCAGACTACTCTACATCATATGGTGACTAAAATCAAAAGGTTTACATCAAGTTAGCACTTCGTAGTTTACAGTAAAATTGAACTGTTGACTCCTTTGAGCTCTATGCATTTTGTGTTATGGCTCTGTACATAACTACTTGGGGTGATTTAGAACTGTATAGATATTGCATGTAGAGTACTCAGTGCCTTGGAATATTCAATTGCAAGCTGAATTCAAGAACCTACCTCATAACGTTTCGAGTGCAACAGCGAATGACTTGCTTTAGTTCAGTAAACGCTAATGCTCCACAGTGTAGAAAGGGTGATGTTACTGAATGTAACTTCTGGAGCATTGTTAGTACACTCATAAAATTGGTTGCAGACTACTCTAAATCATATGGTGAGTAAAATCATAAGGTTTACATCAAGTTAGCACTTAGTGCTTTTCAGTAAAATTGAACTGTTCACTCCTTTGAGCTCTATGCATTTTGTGTTATGGCTCTGTAGATAACTACTTGGGGTGATTTGGAACTGTATAGATATTGCATGTATAGTACTCAGTGCAATGGGATACTCAATTGCTAGCTGAATTCAAGAACCTACCTCATAACGTTTAGAGTGCAAACGCCAATGACTTGCTTTACTTCAGTAAACGCTAATGCTCCACAGTGTAGAAAGGGTGATGTTACTGAATGTAACTTCTGGAGCATTGGTAGTACACTCATAAAATTGGTTGCAGACTACTGTAAATCATATGGTGAGTAAAATCAAAAGGTTTACATCGTTAGCACTTAGTGGTTTTCAGTTAAATTGAACTGTTCTCTCCATTGAGCTCAATGCATTTTGTGTTATGGCTCGGTAGATAACTACTTGGGGTGATTTGGAACTCTATAGATATTGCATGTAGAGTACTCAGTGCCTTGGAATATTCAATTGCAAGCTGAATTCAAGAACCTACCTCATAACGTTTCGAGTGCAACAGCAAATGACTTGCTTTAGTTCAGTAAACGCTAATGCTCCACAGTGTAGAAAGGGTGATGTTACTGAATGTAACTTCTGGAGCATTGTTAGTACACTCATAAAATTGGTTGCAGACTACTCTAAATCATATGGTGAGTAAAATCATAAGGTTTACATCAAGTTAGCACTTAGTGCTTTTCAGTAAAATTGAACTGTTCACTCCTTTGAGCTCTATGCATTTTGTGTTATGGCTCTGTAGATAACTACTTGGGGTGATTTGGAACTGTATAGATATTGCATGTATAGTACTCAGTGCAATGGGATACTCAATTGCTAGCTGAATTCAAGAACCTACCTCATAACGTTTAGAGTGCAAACGCCAATGACTTGCTTTACTTCAGTAAACGCTAATGCTCCACAGTGTAGAAAGGGTGATGTTACTGAATGTAACTTCTGGAGCATTGGTAGTACACTCATAAAATTGGTTGCAGACTACTGTAAATCATATGGTGAGTAAAATCAAAAGGTTTACATCAAGTTAGCACTTCGTAGTTTACAGTAAAATTGAACTGTTGACTCCTTTGAGCTCTATGCATTTTGTGTTATGGCTCTGTACATAACTACTTGGGGTGATTTAGAACTGTATAGATATTGCAAGTAGAGTACTCAGTGCCGTGGAATACTCAATTGCAAGCTGAATTCAAGAACCTACCTCATAACGTGTAGAGTGCAAAAGCCAATGACTTGCTTTAGTTCAGGAAACGCTTATGTTCCACATGTAGAAAGGGTGATGTTACTGAATGTAACTACTGGAGAATTGGTAGTACACTCATAAGATTGGTTGCAGACTACTCTAAATCATATGGTGAGTAAAATCAAAAGGTTTACATCGTTAGCACTTAGTGGTTTTCAGTTAAATTGAACTGTTCTCTCCATTGAGCTCAATGCATTTTGTGTTATGGCTCGGTAGATAACTACTTGGGGTGATTTGGAACTCTATAGATATTGCATGTAGAGTACTCAGTGCCTTGGAATATTCAATTGCAAGCTGAATTCAAGAACCTACCTCATAACGTTTCGAGTGCAACAGCAAATGACTTGCTTTAGTTCAGTAAACGCTAATGCTCCACAGTGTAGAAAGGGTGATGTTACTGAATGTAACTTCTGGAGCATTGGTAGTACACTCATAAAATTGGTTGCAGACTACTCTACATCATATGGTGACTAAAATCAAAAGGTTTACATCAAGTTAGCACTTCGTAGTTTACAGTAAAATTGAACTGTTCACTCCATTGAGCTCAATGCATTTTGTGTTATGGCTCTATAGATAACTACTTGGGGTGATTTGGAACTGTATAGATATTGCATGTATAGTACTCAGTGCTATGGAATATTCAATTGCAAGCTGAATTCAAGAACCTACCTCATAACGATTAGAGTGCAAAAGCCAATGACTTGCTTTAGTTGAGTAAATGCTAATGCTCCACAGTGTAGAAAGGGTGATGTTACTGAATGTAACTTCTGGAGCATTGGTAGTACACTCATAAAATTGGTTGCAGACTACTCTAAATCATATGGAGAGTAAAATCATAAGGTTTACATCAAGTTAGCACTTAGTGGTTTTCAGTAAAATTGAACTGTTCACTCCATTGAGCTCAATGCATTTTGTGTTAAAGCTGTGTACATAACTACTTGGGGTGATTTGGAACTGTATAGATATTGCATGTATAGTACTCAGTGCTATGGAATATTCAATTGCAAGCTGAATTCAAGAACCTACCTCATAACGATTAGAGTGCAACAGCGAATGACTTGCTTTAGTTCAGTAAACGCTAATGCTCCACAGTGTAGAATGCGTGATGTTACTGAATGTAACTACTGGAGCATTGGTAGTACACTCATAGGATTGGTTGCAGACTACTCTAAATCATATGGTGAGTAAAATCAAAAGGTTTACATCGTTAGCACTTAGTGGTTTTCAGTTAAATTGAACTGTTCTCTCCATTGAGCTCAATGCATTTTGTGTTGTGGCTCGGTAGATAACTACTTGGGGTGATTTGGAACTGTATAGATATTGCATGTAGAGTACTCAGTGCCATGGAATACTCAATTGCAAGCTGAATTCAAGAACCTACCTCATAACGTTTCGAGTGCAACAGCGAATGACTTGCTTTAGTTCAGTAAACGCTAATGCTCCACAGTGTAGAAAGGGTGATGTTACTGAATGTAACTTCTGGAACATTGTTAGTACACTCATAAAATTGGTTGCAGACTACTCTAAATCATATGGTGAGTAAAATCAAAAGGTTTACATCAAGTTAGCACTTAGTGCTTTTCAGTAAAATTGAACTGTTCACTCCATTGAGCTCAATGCATTTTGTGTTAAAGCTGTGTACATAACTACTCGGGGTGATTTGGAACTGTATAGATATTGCATGTAGAGTACTCAGTGCTATGGAATACTCAATTGCAAGCTGAATTCAAGAACCTACCTCATAACGTTTAGAGTGCAAACGCCAATGACTTGCTTTACTTCAGTAAACGCTAATGCTCCACAGTGTAGAAAGGGTGATGTTACTGAATGTAACTTCTGGAGCATTGGTAGTACACTCATAAAATTGGTTGCAGACTACTGTAAATCATATGGTGAGTAAAATCAAAAGGTTTACATCAAGTTAGCACTTCGTAGTTTACAGTAAAATTGAACTGTTGACTCCTTTGAGCTCTATGCATTTTGTGTTATGGCTCTGTACATAACTACTTGGGGTGATTTAGAAGTGTATAGATATTGCAAGTAGAGTACTCAGTGCCGTGGAATACTCAATTGCAAGCTGAATTCAAGAACCTACCTCATAACGTGTAGAGTGCAAAAGCCAATGACTTGCTTTAGTTCAGGAAACGCTTATGTTCCACATGTAGAAAGGGTGATGTTACTGAATGTAACTACTGGAGAATTGGTAGTACACTCATAAGATTGGTTGCAGACTACTCTAAATCATATGGTGAGTAAAATCAAAAGGTTTACATCGTTAGCACTTAGTGGTTTTCAGTTAAATTGAACTGTTCTCTCCATTGAGCTCAATGCATTTTGTGTTATGGCTCGGTAGATAACTACTTGGGGTGATTTGGAACTGTATAGATATTGCATGTAGAGTACTCAGTGCCTTGGAATATTCAATTGCAAGCTGAATTCAAGAACCTACCTCATAACGTTTCGAGTGCAACAGCAAATGACTTGCTTTAGTTCAGTAAACGCTAATGCTCCACAGTGTAGAAAGGGTGATGTTACTGAATGTAACTTCTGGAGCATTGGTAGTACACTCATAAAATTGGTTGCAGACTACTCTACATCATATGGTGACTAAAATCAAAAGGTTTACATCAAGTTAGCACTTCGTAGTTTACAGTAAAATTGAACTGTTGACTCCTTTGAGCTCTATGCATTTTGTGTTATGGCTCTGTACATAACTACTTGGGGTGATTTAGAACTGTATAGATATTGCATGTAGAGTACTCAGTGCCATGGAATACTCAATTGCAAGCTGAATTCAAGAACCTACCTCATAACGTGTAGAGTGCAACAGCGAATGACTTGCTTTAGTTCAGTAAACGCTAATGCTCCACAGTGTAGAAAGGGTGATGAAACTGAATGTAACTTCTGGAGCATTGGTAGTACACTCATAAAATTGGTTGCAGACTACTCTAAATCATATGGTGAGTGAAATCAAAAGGTTTACATCGTTAGCACTTAGTGGTTTTCAGTTAAATTGAACTGTTCTCTCCATTGAGCTCAATGCATTTTGTGTTATGGCTCTGTAGATAACTACTTGGGGTGATTTGGAACTGTATAGACATTGCATGTAGAGTACTCAGTGCCTTGGAATATTCAATTGCAAGCTGAATTCAAGAACCTACCTCATAACGTTTCGAGTGCAACAGCGAATGACTTGCTTTAGTTCAGTAAACGCTAATGCTCCACAGTGTAGAAAGGGTGATGTTACTGAATGTAACTTCTGGAGCATTGTTAGTACACTCATAAAATTGGTTGCAGACTACTCTAAATCATATGGTGAGTAAAATCATAAGGTTTACATCAAGTTAGCACTTAGTGCTTTTCAGTAAAATTGAACTGTTCACTCCTTTGAGCTCTATGCATTTTGTGTTATGGCTCTGTAGATAACTACTTGGGGTGATTTGGAACTGTATAGATATTGCATGTATAGTACTCAGTGCAATGGGATACTCAATTGCTAGCTGAATTCAAGAACCTACCTCATAACGTTTAGAGTGCAAACGCCAATGACTTGCTTTACTTCAGTAAACGCTAATGCTCCACAGTGTAGAAAGGGTGATGTTACTGAATGTAACTTCTGGAGCATTGGTAGTACACTCATAAAATTGGTTGCAGACTACTGTAAATCATATGGTGAGTAAAATCAAAAGGTTTACATCAAGTTAGCACTTCGTAGTTTACAGTAAAATTGAACTGTTGACTCCTTTGAGCTCTATGCATTTTGTGTTATGGCTCTGTACATAACTACTTGGGGTGATTTAGAACTGTATAGATATTGCAAGTAGAATACTCAGTGCCGTGGAATACTCAATTGCAAGCTGAATTCAAGAACCTACCTCATAACGTGTAGAGTGCAAAAGCCAATGACTTGCTTTAGTTCAGGAAACGCTTATGTTCCACATGTAGAAAGGGTGATGTTACTGAATGTAACTACTGGAGAATTGGTAGTACACTCATAAGATTGGTTGCAGACTACTCTAAATCATATGGTGAGTAAAATCAAAAGGTTTACATCGTTAGCACTTAGTGGTTTTCAGTTAAATTGAACTGTTCTCTCCATTGAGCTCAATGCATTTTGTGTTATGGCTCGGTAGATAACGACTTGGGGTGATTTGGAACTCTATAGATATTGCATGTAGAGTACTCAGTGCCTTGGAATATTCAATTGCAAGCTGAATTCAAGAACCTACCTCATAACGTTTCGAGTGCAACAGCAAATGACTTGCTTTAGTTCAGTAAACGCTAATGCTCCACAGTGTAGAAAGGGTGATGTTACTGAATGTAACTTCTGGAGCATTGGTAGTACACTCATAAAATTGGTTGCAGACTACTCTAAATCATATGGTGAGTGAAATCAAAAGGTTTACATCGTTAGCACTTAGTGGTTTTCAGTTAAATTGAACTGTTCTCTCCATTGAGCTCAATGCATTTTGTGTTATGGCTCTGTAGATAACTACTTGGGGTGATTTGGAACTGTATAGACATTGCATGTAGAGTACTCAGTGCCTTGGAATATTCAATTGCAAGCTGAATTCAAGAACCTACCTCATAACGTTTCGAGTGCAACAGCGAATGACTTGCTTTAGTTCAGTAAACGCTAATGCTCCACAGTGTAGAAAGGGTGATGAAACTGAATGTAACTTCTGGAGCATTGGTAGTACACTCATAAAATTGGTTGCAGACTACTCTAAATCATATGGTGAGTGAAATCAAAAGGTTTACATCGTTAGCACTTAGTGGTTTTCAGTTAAATTGAACTGTTCTCTCCATTGAGCTCAATGCATTTTGTGTTATGGCTCTGTAGATAACTACTTGGGGTGATTTGGAACTGTATAGATATTGCATGTAGAGTACTCAGTGCCTTGGAATATTCAATTGCAAGCTGAATTCAAGAACCTACCTCATAACGTTTATAGTGCAAAAGCCAATGACTTGCTTTAGTTCAGTAAACGCTAATGCTCCACAGTGTAGAAAGGGTGATGTTACTGAATGTAACTTCTGGAGCATTGTTAGTACACTCATAAAATTGGTTGCAGACTACTCTAAATCATATGGTGAGTAAAATCATAAGGTTTACATCAAGTTAGCACTTAGTGCTTTTCAGTAAAATTGAACTGTTCACTCCTTTGAGCTCTATGCATTTTGTGTTATGGCTCTGTAGATAACTACTTGGGGTGATTTGGAACTGTATAGATATTGCATGTATAGTACTCAGTGCAATGGGATACTCAATTGCTAGCTGAATTCAGGAACCTACCTCATAACGTTTAGAGTGCAACAGCGCATGACTTGCTTTAGTTCAGTAAACGCTAATGCTCCACAGTGTAGAAAGGGTGATGTTACTGAATGTAACTTCTGGAGCATTGGTAGTACACTCATAAAATTGGTTGCAGACTACTCTAAATCATATGCTGAGTAAAATCATAAGGTTTACATCAAGTTAGCACTTAGTGGTTTTCAGTAAAAGTTGAACTGTTCACTCCTTTGAGCTCTATGCATTTTGTGCTATGGCTCTGTAGATAACTACTTGGGGTGATTTGAAACTGTATAGATATTGCATGTATAGCACTCAGTGCTATGGAATATTCAATTGCAAGCTGAATTCAAGAACCTACCTCATAACGTTTATAGTGCAAAAGCCAATGACTTGCTTTAGTTCAGTAAACGCTAATGCTCCACAGTGTAGAAAGGGAGATGTTACTGAATGTAACTTCTGGAGCATTGGTAGTACACTCATAAAATTGGTTGCAGACTACTCTAAATCATATGGTGAGTGAAATCAAAAGGTTTACATCGTTAGCACTTAGTGGTTTTCAGTTAAATTGAACTGTTCTCTCCATTGAGCTCAATGCATTTTGTGTTATGGCTCTGTAGATAACTACTTGGGGTGATTTGGAACTGTATAGATATTGCATGTAGAGTACTCAGTGCCTTGGAATATTCAATTGCAAGCTGAATTCAAGAACCTACCTCATAACGTTTATAGTGCAAAAGCCAATGACTTGCTTTAGTTCAGTAAACGCTAATGCTCCACAGTGTAGAAAGGGTGATGTTACTGAATGTAACTTCTGGAGCATTGTTAGTACACTCATAAAATTGGTTGCAGACTACTCTAAATCATATGGTGAGTAAAATCATAAGGTTTACATCAAGTTAGCACTTAGTGCTTTTCAGTAAAATTGAACTGTTCACTCCTTTGAGCTCTATGCATTTTGTGTTATGGCTCTGTAGATAACTACTTGGGGTGATTTGGAACTGTATAGATATTGCATGTATAGTACTCAGTGCAATGGGATACTCAATTGCTAGCTGAATTCAGGAACCTACCTCATAACGTTTAGAGTGCAACAGCGCATGACTTGCTTTAGTTCAGTAAACGCTAATGCTCCACAGTGTAGAAAGGGTGATGTTACTGAATGTAACTTCTGGAGCATTGGTAGTACACTCATAAAATTGGTTGCAGACTACTCTAAATCATATGCTGAGTAAAATCATAAGGTTTACATCAAGTTAGCACTTAGTGGTTTTCAGTAAAAGTTGAACTGTTCACTCCTTTGAGCTCTATGCATTTTGTGTTATGGCTCTGTAGATAACTACTTGGGGTGATTTGGAACTGTATAGATATTGCATGTATAGTACTCAGTGCAATGGGATACTCAATTGCTAGCTGAATTCAGGAACCTACCTCATAACGTTTAGAGTGCAACAGCGCATGACTTGCTTTAGTTCAGTAAACGCTAATGCTCCACAGTGTAGAAAGGGTGATGTTACTGAATGTAACTTCTGGAGCATTGGTAGTACACTCATAAAATTGGTTGCAGACTACTCTAAATCATATGGTGAGTAAAATCATAAGGTTTACATCAAGTTAACACTTCGTAGTTTACAGTAAAATTGAACTGTTGACTCCTTTGAGCTCTATGCATTTTGTGTTAAGGCTCTGTACATAACAACTTGGGGTGATTTAGAACTGTATAGATATTGCATGTAGAGTACTCAGTGCAATGGGATACTCAATTGCTAGCTGAATTCAGGAACCTACCTCATAACGTTTAGAGTGCAACAGCGAATGACTTGTTTTAGTTCAGTAAACGCTAATGCTCCACAGTGTAGAAAGGGTGATGTTACTGAATGTAACTTCTGGAGCATTGGTAGTACACTCATAAAATTGGTTGCAGACTACTCTAAATCATATGGTGAGTAAAATCAAAAGGTTTACATCAAGTTAGCACTTCGTAGTTTACAGTAAAATTGAACTGTTGACTCCTTTGAGCTCTATGCATTTTGTGCTATGGCTCTGTAGATAACTACTTGGGGTGATTTGGAACTGTATAGATATTGCATGTATAGCACTCAGTGCTATGGAATATTCAATTGCAAGCTGAATTCAAGAACCTACCTCATAACGTTTATAGTGCAAAAGCCAATGACTTGCTTTAGTTCAGTAAACGCTAATGCTCCACAGTGTAGAAAGGGTGATGTTACTGAATGTAACTTCTGGAGCATTGTTAGTACACTCATAAAATTGGTTGCAGACTACTCTAAATCATATGGTGAGTAAAATCATAAGGTTTACATCAAGTTAGCACTTAGTGCTTTTCAGTAAAATTGAACTGTTCACTCCTTTGAGCTCTATGCATTTTGTGTTATGGCTCTGTAGATAACTACTTGGGGTGATTTGGAACTGTATAGATATTGCATGTATAGTACTCAGTGCAATGGGATACTCAATTGCTAGCTGAATTCAGGAACCTACCTCATAACGTTTAGAGTGCAACAGTGCATGACTTGCTTTAGTTCAGTAATCGCTAATGCTCCACAGTGTAGAAAGGGTGATTTTACTGAATGTAACTTCTGGAGCATTGTTAGTACACTGATAAAATTGGTTGCAGACTACTCTAAATCATATGGTGAGTAAAATCATAAGGTTTACATCAAGTTAACACTTCGTAGTTTACAGTAAAATTGAACTGTTGACTCCTTTGAGCTCTATGCATTTTGTGTTAAGGCTCTGTACACAACTACTTGGGGTGATTTAGAACTGTATAGATATTGCATGTAGAGTACTCAGTGCAATGGGATACTCAATTGCTAGCTGAATTCAGGAACCTAACTCATAACGTTTAGAGTGCAACAGCGAATGACTTGTTTTAGTTCAGTAAACGCTAATGCTCCACAGTGTAGAAAGGGTGATGTTACTGAATGTAACTTCTGGAGCATTGTTAGTACACTCATAAAATTGGTTGCAGACTACTCTAAATCATATGGTGAGTAAAATCATAAGGTTTACATCAAGTTAGCACTTAGTGGTTTTCAGTAAAATTGAACTGTTCACTCCATTGAGCTCAATGCATTTTGTGTTATGTCTCTGTAGATAACTACTTGGGGTGATTTGGAACTGTATAGATATTGCATGTATAGTACTCAGTACAATGGGATACTCAATTGCTAGCTGAATTCAGGAACCTACCTCATAACGTTTAGAGTGCAACAGCGAATGACTTGCTTTAGTTCAGTAAACGCTAATGCTCCACAGTGTAGAAAGGGTGATGTTACTGAATGTAACTTCTGGAGCATTGGTAGTACACTCATAAAATTGGTTGCAGACTACTCTAAATCATATGGTGACTAAAATCAAAAGGTTTACATCAAGTTAGCACTTCGTAGTTTACAGTAAAATTGAACTGTTGACTCCTTTGAGCTCTATGCATTTTGTGCTATGGCTCTGTAGATAACTACTTGGGGTGATTTGGAACTGTATAGATATTGCATGCATAGTACTCAGTGCAATGGGATACTCAATTGCTAGCTGAATTCAGGAACCTACCTCATAACGTTTAGAGTGCAACAGCGAATGACTTGCTTTAGTTCAGTAAACGCTAATGCTCCACAGTGTAGAAAGGGTGATGTTACTGAATGTAACTTCTGGACCATTGGTAGTACACTCATAAAATTGGTTGCAGACTACTCTAAATCATATGGTGAGTAAAATCAAAAGGTTTACATCAAGTTAGCACTTCGTAGTTTACAGTAAAATTGAACAGTTGACTCCTTTGAGCTCTATGCATTTTGTGTTAAGGCTCTGTACATAACTACTTGGGGTGATTTAGAACTGTATAGATATTGCATGTAGAGTACTCAGTGCAATGGGATACTCAATTGCTAGCTGAATTCAGGAACCTGCCTCATAACGTTTAGAGTGCAACAGCGAATGACTTGTTTTAGTTCAGTAAACGCTAATGCTCCAAAGTGTAGAAAGGGTGATGTTACTGAATGTAACTTCTGGAGCATTGTTAGTACACTGATAAAATTGTTTGCAGACTACTCTAAATCATATGGTGAGTAAAATCATAAGGTTTACATCAAGTTAACACTTCGTAGTTTACAGTAAAATTTAACTGTTGACTCCTTTGAGCTCTATGCATTTTGTGTTAAGGCTCTGTACATAACTACTTGGGGTGATTTAGAACTGTATAGATATTGCATGTAGAGTACTCAGTGCAATGGGATACTCAATTGCTAGCTGAATTCAGGAACCTACCTCATAACGTTTAGAGTGCAACAGCGAATGACTTGTTTTAGTTCAGTAAACGCTAATGCTCCACAGTGTAGAAAGTGTGATGTTACTGAATGTAACTTCTGGAGCATTGGTAGTACACTCATAAAATTGGTTGCAGACTACTCTAAATCATATGGTGAGTAAAATCAAAAGGTTTACATCAAGTTAGCACTTCGTAGTTTACAGTAAAATTGAACTGTTGACTCCTTTGAGCTCTATGCATTTTGTGTTAAGGCTCTGTACATAACTACTTGGGGTGATTTAGAACTGTATAGATATTGCATGTAGAGTACTCAGTGCAATCGGATACTCAATTGCTAGCGGAATTCAGGAACCTACCTCATAACGTTTAGAGTGCAAAAGCCAATGACTTGCTTTAGTTCAGTAAACGCTAATGCTCCACAGTGTAGAAAGGGTGATGTTACTGAATGTAACTTCTGGAGCATTGGTAGTACACTCATAAAATTGGTTGCAGACTACTCTAAATCATATGGTGAGTAAAATCATAAGGTTTACATCAAGTTAGCACTTAGTGCTTTTCAGTAAAATTGAACTGTTCACTCCTTTGAGCTCTATGCATTTTGTGTTATGGCTCTGTAGATAACTACTTGGGGTGATTTGGAACTGTATAGATATTGCATGTATAGTACTCAGTGCAATGGGATACTCAATTGCTAGCTGAATTCAGGAACCTACCTCATAACGTTTAGAGTGCAACAGCGCATGACTTGCTTTAGTTCAGTAAACGCTAATGCTCCACAGTGTAGAAAGGGTGATGTTACTGAATGTAACTTCTGGAGCATTGTTAGTACACTGATAAAATTGGTTTCAGACTACTCTAAATCATATGGTGAGTAAAATCATAAGGTTTACATCAAGTTAACACTTCGTAGTTTACAGTAAAATTGAACTGTTGACTCCTTTGAGCTCTATGCATTTTGTGTTAAGGCTCTGTACACAACTACTTGGGGTGATTTAGAACTGTATAGATATTGCATGTAGAGTACTCAGTGCAATGGGATACTCAATTGCTAGCTGAATTCAGGAACCTAACTCATAACGTTTAGAGTGCAACAGCGAATGACTTGTTTTAGTTCAGTAAACGCTAATGCTCCACAGTGTAGAAAGGGTGATGTTACTGAATGTAACTTCTGGAGCATTGTTAGTACACTCATAAAATTGGTTGCAGACTACTCTAAATCATATGGTGAGTAAAATCATAAGGTTTACATCAAGTTAGCACTTAGTGGTTTTCAGTAAAATTGAACTGTTCACTCCATTGAGCTCAATGCATTTTGTGTTATGTCTCTGTAGATAACTACTTGGGGTGATTTGGAACTGTATAGATATTGCATGTATAGTACTCAGTGCAATGGGATACTCAATTGCTAGCTGAATTCAGGAACCTACCTCATAACGTTTAGAGTGCAACAGCGAATGACTTGCTTTAGTTCAGTAAACGCTAATGCTCCACAGTGTAGAAAGGGTGATGTTACTGAATGTAACTTCTGGAGCATTGGTAGTACACTCATAAAATTGGTTGCAGACTACTCTAAATCATATGGTGACTAAAATCAAAAGGTTTACATCAAGTTAGCACTTTGTAGTTTACAGTAAAATTGAACTGTTGACTCCTTTGAGCTCTATGCATTTTGTGCTATGGCTCTGTAGATAACTACTTGGGGTGATTTGGAACTGTATAGATATTGCATGCATAGTACTCAGTGCAATGGGATACTCAATTGCTAGCTGAATTCAGGAACCTACCTCATAACGTTTAGAGTGCAACAGCGAATGACTTGTTTTAGTTCAGTAAACGCTAATGCTCCAAAGTGTAGAAAGGGTGATGTTACTGAATGTAACTTCTGGAGCATTGTTAGTACACTGATAAAATTGGTTGCAGACTACTCTAAATCATATGGTGAGTAAAATCATAAGGTTTACATCAAGTTAACACTTCGTAGTTTACAGTAAAATTTAACTGTTGACTCCTTTGAGCTCTATGCATTTTGTGTTAAGGCTCTGTACATAACTACTTGGGGTGATTTAGAACTGTATAGATATTGCATGTAGAGTACTCAGTGCAATGGGATACTCAATTGCTAGCTGAATTCAGGAACCTACCTCATAACGTTTAGAGTGCAACAGCGAATGTCTTGTTTTAGTTCAGTAAACGCTAATGCTCCACAGTGTAGAAAGTGTGATGTTACTGAATGTAACTTCTGGAGCATTGGTAGTACACTCATAAAATTGGTTGCAGACTACTCTAAATCATATGGTGAGTAAAATCAAAAGGTTTACATCAAGTTAGCACTTCGTAGTTTACAGTAAAATTGAACTGTTGACTCCTTTGAGCTCTATGCATTTTGTGTTAAGGCTCTGTACATAACTACTTGGGGTGATTTAGAACTGTATAGATATTGCATGTAGAGTACTCAGTGCAATCGGATACTCAATTGCTAGCGGAATTCAGGAACCTACCTCATAACGTTTAGAGTGCAAAAGCCAATGACTTGCTTTAGTTCAGTAAACGCTAATGCTCCACAGTGTAGAAAGGGTGATGTTACTGAATGTAACTTCTGGAGCATTGGTAGTACACTCATAAAATTGGTTGCAGACTACTCTAAATCATATGCTGAGTAAAATCATAAGGTTTACATCAAGTTAGCACTTAGTGGTTTTCAGTAAAAGTTGAACTGTTCACTCCTTTGAGCTCTATGCATTTTGTGCTATGGCTCTGTAGATAACTACTTGGGGTGATTTGAAACTGTATAGATATTGCATGTATAGCACTCAGTGCTATGGAATATTCAATTGCAAGCTGAATTCAAGAACCTACCTCATAACGTTTATAGTGCAAAAGCCAATGACTTGCTTTAGTTCAGTAAACGCTAATGCTCCACAGTGTAGAAAGGGTGATGTTACTGAATGTAACTTCTGGAGCATTGTTAGTACACTCATAAAATTGGTTGCAGACTACTCTAAATCATATGGTGAGTAAAATCATAAGGTTTACATCAAGTTAGCACTTAGTGCTTTTCAGTAAAATTGAACTGTTCACTCCTTTGAGCTCTATGCATTTTGTGTTATGGCTCTGTAGATAACTACTTGGGGTGATTTGGAACTGTATAGATATTGCATGTATAGTACTCAGTGCAATGGGATACTCAATTGCTAGCTGAATTCAGGAACCTACCTCATAACGTTTAGAGTGCAACAGCGCATGACTTGCTTTAGTTCAGTAAACGCTAAAGCTCCACAGTGTAGAAAGGGTGATGTTACTGAATGTAACTTCTGGAGCATTGGTAGTACACTCATAAAATTGGTTGCAGACTACTCTAAATCATAATATGGTGAGAAAAAACAAAAGGTTTACATCAAGTTAGCACTTCGTAGTTTACAGTAAAATTGAACAGTTGACTCCTTTGAGCTCTATGCATTTTGTGTTAAGGCTCTGTACATAACTACTTGGGGTGATTTAGAACTGTATAGATATTGCATGTAGAGTACTCAGTGCAATGGGATACTCAATTGCTAGCTGAATTCAGGAACCTACCTCATAACGTTTAGAGTGCAACAGCGAATGACTTGTTTTAGTTCAGTAAACGCTAATGCTCCAAAGTGTAGACAGGGTGATGTTACTGAATGTAACTTCTGGAGCATTGTTAGTACACTGATAAAATTGGTTGCAGACTACTCTAAATCATATGGTGAGTAAAATCATAAGGTTTACATCAAGTTAACACTTCGTAGTTTACAGTAAAATTTAACTGTTGACTCCTTTGAGCTCTATGCATTTTGTGTTAAGGCTCTGTACATAACTACTTGGGGTGATTTAGAACTGTATAGATATTGCATGTAGAGTACTCAGTGCAATGGGATACTCAATTGCTAGCTGAATTCAGGAACCTACCTCATAACGTTTAGAGTGCAACAGCGAATGACTTGTTTTAGTTCAGTAAACGCTAATGCTCCACAGTGTAGAAAGTGTGATGTTACTGAATGGAACTTCTGGAGCATTGGTAGTACACTCATAAAATTGGTTGCAGACTACTCTAAATCATATGGTGAGTAAAATCAAAAGGTTTACATCAAGTTAGCACTTCGTAGTTTACAGTAAAATTGAACTGTTGACTCCTTTGAGCTCTATGCATTTTGTGTTAAGGCTCTGTACATAACTACTTGGGGTGATTTAGAACTGTATAGATATTGCATGTAGAGTACTCAGTGCAATCGGATACTCAATTGCTAGCGGAATTCAGGAACCTACCTCATAACGTTTAGAGTGCAAAAGCCAATGACTTGCTTTAGTTCAGTAAACGCTAATGCTCCACAGTGTAGAAAGGGTGATGTTACTGAATGTAACTTCTGGAGCATTGGTAGTACACTCATAAAATTGGTTGCAGACTACTCTAAATCATATGCTGAGTAAAATCATAAGGTTTACATCAAGTTAGCACTTAGTGGTTTTCAGTAAAAGTTGAACTGTTCACTCCTTTGAGCTCTATGCATTTTGTGCTATGGCTCTGTAGATAACTACTTGGGGTGATTTGAAACTGTATAGATATTGCATGTATAGCACTCAGTGCTATGGAATATTCAATTGCAAGCTGAATTCAAGAACCTACCTCATAACGTTTATAGTGCCAAAGCCAATGACTTGCTTTAGTTCAGTAAACGCTAATGCTCCACAGTGTAGAAAGGGTGATGTTACTGAATGTAACTTCTGGAGCATTGTTAGTACACTCATAAAATTGGTTGCAGACTACTCTAAATCATATGGTGAGTAAAATCATAAGGTTTACATCAAGTTAGCACTTAGTGCTTTTCAGTAAAATTGAACTGTTCACTCCTTTGAGCTCTATGCATTTTGTGTTATGGCTCTGTAGATAACTACTTGGGGTGATTTGGAACTGTATAGATATTGCATGTAGAGTACTCAGTGCAATGGGATACTCAATTGCTAGCTGAATTCAGGAACCTAACTCATAACGTTTAGAGTGCAACAGCGAATGACTTGCTTTAGTTCAGTAAACGCTAATGCTCCAAAGTGTAGAAAGGGTGATGTTACTGAATGTAACTTCTGGAGCATTGTTAGTACACTGATAAAATTGGTTGCAGACTACTCTAAATCATATGGTGAGTAAAATCATAAGGTTTACATCAAGTTAGCACTTAGTGGTTTTCAGTAAAATTGAACTGTTCACTCCATTGAGCTCAATGCATTTTGTGTTATGTCTCTGTAGATAACTACTTGGGGTGATTTGGAACTGTATAGATATTGCATGTATAGTACTCAGTGCAATGGGATACTCAATTGCTAGCTGAATTCAGGAACCTACCTCATAACGTTTAGAGTGCAACAGCGAATGACTTGCTTTAGTTCAGTAAACGCTAATGCTCCACAGTGTAGAAAGGGTGATGTTACTGAATGTAACTTCTGGAGCATTGGTAGTACACTCATAAAATTGGTTGCAGACTACTCTAAATCATATGGTGACTAAAATCAAAAGGTTTACATCAAGTTAGCACTTCGTAGTTTACAGTAAAATTGAACTGTTGACTCCTTTGAGCTCTATGCATTTTGTGCTATGGCTCTGTAGATAACTACTTGGGGTGATTTGGAACTGTATAGATATTGCATGCATAGTACTCAGTGCAATGGGATACTCAATTGCTAGCTGAATTCAGGAACCTACCTCATAACGTTTAGAGTGCAACAGCGAATGACTTGCTTTAGTTCAGTAAACGCTAATGCTCCACAGTGTAGAAAGGGTGATGTTACTGAATGTAACTTCTGGAGCATTGGTAGTACACTCATAAAATTGGTTGCAGACTACTCTAAATCATATGGTGAGTAAAATCAAAAGGTTTACATCAAGTTAGCACTTCGTAGTTTACAGTAAAATTGAACAGTTGACTCCTTTGAGCTCTATGCATTTTGTGTTAAGGCTCTGTACATAACTACTTGGGGTGATTTAGAACTGTATAGATATTGCATGTAGAGTACTCAGTGCAATGGGATACTCAATTGCTAGCTGAATTCAGGAACCTACCTCATAACGTTTAGAGTGCAACAGCGAATGACTTGTTTTAGTTCAGTAAACGCTAATGCTCCAAAGTGTAGAAAGGGTGATGTTACTGAATGTAACTTCTGGAGCATTGTTAGTACACTGATAAAATTGGTTGCAGACTACTCTAAATCATATGGTGAGTAAAATCATAAGGTTTACATCAAGTTAACACTTCGTAGTTTACAGTAAAATTTAACTGTTGACTCCTTTGAGCTCTATGCATTTTGTGTTAAGGCTCTGTACATAACTACTTGGGGTGATTTAGAACTGTATAGATATTGCATGTAGAGTACTCAGTGCAATGGGATACTCAATTGCTAGCTGAATTCAGGAACCTACCTCATAACGTTTAGAGTGCAACAGCGAATGACTTGTTTTAGTTCAGTAAACGCTAATGCTCCACAGTGTAGAAAGGGTGATGTTACTGAATGTAACTTCTGGAGCATTGGTAGTACACTCATAAAATTGGTTGCAGACTACTCTAAATCATATGGTGAGTAAAATCAAAAGGTTTACATCAAGTTAGCACTTCGTAGTTTACAGTAAAATTGAACTGTTGACTCCTTTGAGCTCTATGCATTTTGTGTTAAGGCTCTGTACATAACTACTTGGGGTGATTTAGAACTGTATAGATATTGCATGTAGAGTACTCAGTGCAATCGGATACTCAATTGCCAGCGGAATTCAGGAACCTACCTCATAACGTTTAGAGTGCAAAAGCCAATGACTTGCTTTAGTTCAGTAAACGCTAATGCTCCACAGTGTAGAAAGGGTGATGTTACTGAATGTAACTTCTGGAGCATTGGTAGTACACTCATAAAATTGGTTGCAGACTACTCTAAATCATATGCTGAGTAAAATCATAAGGTTTACATCAAGTTAGCACTTAGTGGTTTTCAGTAAAAGTTGAACTGTTCACTCCTTTGAGCTCTATGCATTTTGTGCTATGGCTCTGTAGATAACTACTTGGGGTGATTTGAAACTGTATAGATATTGCATGTATAGCACTCAGTGCTATGGAATATTCAATTGCAAGCTGAATTCAAGAACCTACCTCATAACGTTTATAGTGCCAAAGCCAATGACTTGCTTTAGTTCAGTAAACGCTAATGCTCCACAGTGTAGAAAGGGTGATGTTACTGAATGTAACTTCTGGAGCATTGTTAGTACACTCATAAAATTGGTTGCAGACTACTCTAAATCATATGGTGAGTAAAATCATAAGGTTTACATCAAGTTAGCACTTAGTGCTTTTCAGTAAAATTGAACTGTTCACTCCTTTGAGCTCTATGCATTTTGTGTTATGGCTCTGTAGATAACTACTTGGGGTGATTTGGAACTGTATAGATATTGCATGTAGAGTACTCAGTGCAATGGGATACTCAATTGCTAGCTGAATTCAGGAACCTAACTCATAACGTTTAGAGTGCAACAGCGAATGACTTGTTTTAGTTCAGTAAACGCTAATGCTCCACAGTGTAGAAAGGGTGATGTTACTGAATGTAACTTCTGGAGCATTGTTAGTACACTCATAAAATTGGTTGCAGACTACTCTAAATCATATGGTGAGTAAAATCATAAGGTTTACATCAAGTTAGCACTTAGTGGTTTTCAGTAAAATTGAACTGTTCACTCCATTGAGCTCAATGCATTTTGTGTTATGTCTCTGTAGATAACTACTTGGGGTGATTTGGAACTGTATAGATATTGCATGTATAGTACTCAGTGCAATGGGATACTCAATTGCTAGCTGAATTCAGGAACCTACCTCATAACGTTTAGAGTGCAACAGCGAATGACTTGCTTTGGTTCAGTAAACGCTAATGCTCCACAGTGTAGAAAGGGTGATGTTACTGAATGTAACTTCTGGAGCATTGGTAGTACACTCATAAAATTGGTTGCAGACTACTCTAAATCATATGGTGACTAAAATCAAAAGGTTTACATCAAGTTAGCACTTCGTAGTTTACAGTAAAATTGAACTGTTGACTCCTTTGAGCTCTATGCATTTTGTGCTATGGCTCTGTAGATAACTACTTGGGGTGATTTGGAACTGTATTGATATTGCATGCATAGTACTCAGTGCAATGGGATACTCAATTGCTAGCTGAATTCAGGAACCTACCTCATAACGTTTAGAGTGCAACAGCGAATGACTTGCTTTAGTTCAGTAAACGCTAATGCTCCACAGTGTAGAAAGGGTGATGTTACTGAATGTAACTTCTGGAGCATTGGTAGTACACTCATAAAATTGGTTGCAGACTACTCTAAATCGTATGGTGAGTAAAATCAAAAGGTTTACATCAAGTTAGCACTTCGTAGTTTACAGTAAAATTGAACAGTTGACTCCTTTGAGCTCTATGCATTTTGTGTTAAGGCTCTGTACATAACTACTTGGGGTGATTTAGAACTGTATAGATATTGCATGTAGAGTACTCAGTGCAATGGGATACTCAATTGCTAGCTGAATTCAGGAACCTACCTCATAACGTTTAGAGTGCAACAGCGAATGACTTGTTTTAGTTCAGTAAACGCTAATGCTCCAAAGTGTAGAAAGGGTGATGTTACTGAATGTAACTTCTGGACCATTGGTAGTACACTCATAAAATTGGTTGCAGACTACTCTAAATCATATGGTGAGTAAAATCATAAGGTTTACATCAAGTTAACACTTCGTAGTTTACAGTAAAATTTAACTGTTGACTCCATTGAGCTCTATGCATTTTGTGTTAAGGCTCTGTACATAACTACTTGGGGTGATTTAGAACTGTATAGATATTGCATGTAGAGTACTCAGTGCAATGGGATACTCAATTGCTAGCTGAATTCAGGAACCTACCTCATAACGTTTAGAGTGCAACAGGAAATGACTTGTTTTAGTTCAGTAAACGCTAATGCTCCACAGTGTAGAAAGTGTGATGTTACTGAATGTAACTTCTGGAGCATTGGTAGTACACTCATAAAATTGGTTGCAGACTACTGTAAATCATATGGTGAGTAAAATCAAAAGGTTTACATCAAGTTAGCACTTCGTAGTTTACAGTAAAATTGAACTGTTGACTCCTTTGAGCTCTATGCATTTTGTGTTAAGGCTCTGTACATAACTACTTGGGGTGATTTAGAACTGTATAGATATTGCATGTAGAGTACTCAGTGCAATCGGATACTCAATTGCTAGCGGAATTCAGGAACCTACCTCATAACGTTTAGAGTGCAAAAGCCAATGACTTGCTTTAGTTCAGTAAACGCTAATGCTCCACAGTGTAGAAAGGGTGATGTTACTGAATGTAACTTCTGGAGCATTGGTAGTACACTCATAAAATTGGTTGCAGACTACTCTAAATCATATGCTGAGTAAAATCATAAGGTTTACATCAAGTTAGCACTTAGTGGTTTTCAGTAAAAGTTGAACTGTTCACTCCTTTGAGCTCTATGCATTTTGTGCTATGGCTCTGTAGATAACTACTTGGGGTGATTTGAAACTGTATAGATATTGCATGTATAGCACTCAGTGCTATGGAATATTCAATTGCAAGCTGAATTCAAGAACCTACCTCATAACGTTTATAGTGCAAAAGCCAATGACTTGCTTTAGTTCAGTAAACGCTAATGCTCCACAGTGTAGAAAGGGTGATGTTACTGAATGTAACTTCTGGAGCATTGTTAGTACACTCATAAAATTGGTTGCAGACTACTCTAAATCATATGGTGAGTAAAATCATAAGGTTTACATCAAGTTAGCACTTAGTGCTTTTCAGTAAAATTGAACTGTTCACTCCTTTGAGCTCTATGCATTTTGTGTTATGGCTCTGTAGATAACTACTTGGGGTAATTTGGAACTGTATAGATATTGCATGTATAGTACTCAGTGCAATGGGATACTCAATTGCTAGCTGAATTCAGGAACCTACCTCATAACGTTTAGAGTGCAACAGCGCATGACTTGCTTTAGTTCAGTAAACGCTAATGCTCCACAGTGTAGAAAGGGTGATGTTACTGAATGTAACTTCTGGAGCATTGGTAGTACACTCATAAAATTGGTTGCAGACTACTCTAAATCATAATATGGTGAGAAAAAACAAAAGGTTTACATGAAGTTAGCACTTCGTAGTTTACAGTAAAATTGAACAGTTGACTCCTTTGAGCTCTATGCATTTTGTGTTAAGGCTCTGTACATAACTACTTGGGGTGATTTAGAACTGTATAGATATTGCATGTAGAGTACTCAGTGCAATGGGATACTCAATTGCTAGCTGAATTCAGGAACCTACCTCATAACGTTTAGAGTGCAACAGCGAATGACTTGTTTTAGTTCAGTAAACGCTAATGCTCCAAAGTGTAGAAAGGGTGATGTTACTGAATGTAACTTCTGGAGCATTGTTAGTACACTGATAAAATTGGTTGCAGACTACTCTAAATCATCTGGTGAGTAAAATCATAAGGTTTACATCAAGTTAACACTTCGTAGTTTACAGTAAAATTTAACTGTTGACTCCTTTGAGCTCTATGCATTTTGTGTTAAGGCTCTGTACATAACTACTTGGGGTGATTTAGAACTGTATAGATATTGCATGTAGAGTACTCAGTGCAATGGGATACTCAATTGCTAGCTGAATTCAGGAACCTACCTCATAACGTTTAGAGTGCAACAGCGAATGACTTGTTTTAGTTCAGTAAACGCTAATGCTCCACAGTGTAGAAAGTTTGATGTTACTGAATGTAACTTCTGGAGCATTGGTAGTACACTCATAAAATTGGTTGCAGACTACTCTAAATCATATGGTGAGTAAAATCAAAAGGTTTACATCAAGTTAGCACTTCGTAGTTTACAGTAAAATTGAACTGTTGACTCCTTTGAGCTCTATGCATTTTGTGTTAAGGCTCTGTACATAACTACTTGGGGTGATTTAGAACTGTATAGATATTGCATGTAGAGTACTCAGTGCAATCGGATACTCAATTGCTAGCGGAATTCAGGAACCTACCTCATAACGTTTAGAGTGCAAAAGCCAATGACCTGCTTTAGTTCAGTAAACGCTAATGCTCCACAGTGTAGAAAGGGTGATGTTACTGAATGTAACTTCTGGAGCATTGGTAGTACACTCATAAAATTGGTTGCAGACTACTCTAAATCATATGCTGAGTAAAATCATAAGGTTTACATCAAGTTAGCACTTAGTGGTTTTCAGTAAAAGTTGAACTGTTCACTCCTTTGAGCTCTATGCATTTTGTGCTATGGCTCTGTAGATAACTACTTGGGGTGATTTGAAACTGTATAGATATTGCATGTATAGCACTCAGTGCTATGGAATATTCAATTGCAAGCTGAATTCAAGAACCTACCTCATAACGGTTATAGTGCCAAAGCCAATGACTTGCTTTAGTTCAGTAAACGCTAATGCTCCACAGTGTAGAAAGGGTAATGTTACTGAATGTAACTTCTGGAGCATTGTTAGTACACTCATAAAATTGGTTGCAGACTACTCTAAATCATATGGTGAGTAAAATCATAAGGTTTACATCAAGTTAGCACTTAGTGCTTTTCAGTAAAATTGAACTGTTCACTCCTTTGAGCTCTATGCATTTTGTGTTATGGCTCTGTAGATAACTACTTGGGGTGATTTGGAACTGTATAGATATTGCATGTATAGTACTCAGTGCAATGGGATACTCAATTGCTAGCTGAATTCAGGAACCTACCTCATAACGTTTAGAGTGCAACAGCGCATGACTTGCTTTAGTTCAGCAAACGCTAATGCTCCACAGTGTAGAAAGGGTGATGTTACTGAATGTAACTTCTGGAGCATTGGTAGTACACTCATAAAATTGGTTGCAGACTACTCTAAATCATATGGTGAGTAAAATCAAAAGGTTTACATCAAGTTAGCACTTCGTAGTTTACAGTAAAATTGAACTGTTGACTCCTTTGAGCTCTATGCATTTTGTGTTAAGGCTCTGTACATAACTACTTGGGGTGATTTAGAACTGTATAGATATTGCATGTAGAGTACTCAGTGCAATCGGATACTCAATTGCTAGCGGTATTCAGGAACCTACCTCATAACGTTTAGAGTGCAAAAGCCAATGACTTGCTTTAGTTCAGTAAACGCTAATGCTCCACAGTGTAGAAAGGGTGATGTTACTGAATGTAACTTCTGGAGCATTGGTAGTACACTCATAAAATTGGTTGCAGACTACTCTAAATCATATGCTGAGTAAAATCATAAGGTTTACATCAAGTTAGCACTTAGTGGTTTTCAGTAAAAGTTGAACTGTTCACTCCTTTGAGCTCTATGCATTTTGTGTTATGGCTCTGTAGATAACTACTTGGGGTGATTTGGAACTGTATAGATATTGCATGTATAGTGCTCAGTGCAATGGGATACTCAATTGCTAGCTGAATTCAGGAACCTACCTCATAACGTTTAGAGTGCAACAGCGCATGACTTGCTTTAGTTCAGTAAACGCTAATGCTCCACAGTGTAGAAAGGGTGATGTTACTGAATGTAACTTCTGGAGCATTGGTAGTACACTCATAAAATTGGTTGCAGACTACTCTAAATCATAATATGGTGAGAAAAAACAAAAGGTTTACATCAAGTTAGCACTTCGTAGTTTACAGTAAAATTGAACAGTTGACTCCTTTGAGCTCTATGCATATTGTGTTAAGGCTCTGTACATAACTACTTGGGGTGATTTAGAACTGTATAGATATTGCATGTAGAGTATTCTGTGCAATGGGATACTCAATTGCTAGCTGAATTCAGGAACCTACCTCATAACGTTTAGAGTGCAACAGCGAATGACTTGTTTTAGTTCAGTAAACGCTAATGCTCCAAAGTGTAGAAAGGGTGATGTTACTGAATGTAACTTCTGGAGCATTGTTAGTACACTGATAAAATTGGTTGCAGACTACTCTAAATCATATGGTGAGTAAAATGATAAGGTTTACATCAAGTTAACACTTAGTGGTTTTCAGTAAAATTGAACTGTTCACTCCATTGAGCTCAATGCATTTTGTGTTATGGCTCTGTAGATAACTACTTGGGGTGATTTGGAACTGTGTAGATATTGCATGTATAGTACTCAGTGCAATGGGATACTCAATTGCTAGCTGAATTCAGGAACCCACCTCATAACGTTTAGAGTGCAACAGCGAATGACTTGCTTTAGTTCAGTAAACGCTAATGCTCCACAGTGTAGAAAGGGTGATGTTACTGAATGTAACTTCTGGAGCATTGGTAGTACACTCATAAAATTGGTTGCAGACTACTCTAAATCATATGGTGAGTAAAATCAAAAGGTTTACATCAAGTTAGCACTTCGTAGTTTACAGTAAAATTGAACTGTTGACTCCTTTGAGCTCTATGCATTTTGTGCTATGGCTCTGTAGATAACTACTTGGGGTGATTTGGAACTGTATAGATATTGCATGCATAGTACTCAGTGCAATGGGATACTCAATTGCTAGCTGAATTCAGGAACCTACCTCATAACGTTTAGAGTGCAACAGCGAATGACTTGCTTTAGTTCAGTAAACGCTAATGCTCCACAGTGTAGAAAGGGTGATGTTACTGAATGTAACTTCTGGAGCATTGGTAGTACACTCATAAAATTGGTTGCAGACTACTCTAAATCATATGGTGAGTAAAATCAAAAGGTTTACATCAAGTTAGCACTTCGTAGTTTACAGTAAAATTGAACAGTTGACTTCTTTGAGCTCTATGCAATTTGTGTTAAGGCTCTGTAGATAACTACTTGGGGTGATTTAGAACTGTATAGATATTGCATGTAGAGTACTCAGTGCAATGGGATACTCAATTGCTAGCTGAATTCAGGAACCTACCTCATAACGTTTAGAGTGCAACAGCGAATGACTTGTTTTAGTTCAGTAAACGCTAATGCTCCAAAGTGTAGAAAGGGTGATGTTACTGAATGTAACTTCTGGAGCATTGTTAGTACACTGATAAAATTGGTTGCAGACTACTCTAAATCATATGGTGAGTAAAATCATAAGGTTTACATCAAGTTAACACTTCGTAGTTTACAGTAAAATTTAACTGTTGACTCCTTTGAGCTCTATGCATTTTGTGTTAAGGCTCTGTACATAACTACTTGGGGTGATTTAGAACTGTATAGATATTGCATGTAGAGTACTCAGTGCAATGGGATACTCAATTGCTAGCTGAATTCAGGAACCTACCTCATAACGTTTAGAGTGCAACAGCGAATGGCTTGTTTTAGTTCAGTAAACGCTAATGCTCCACAGTGTAGAAAGTGTGATGTTACTGAATGTAACTTCTGGAGCATTGGTAGTACACTCATAAAATTGGTTGCAGACTACTCTAAATCATATGGTGAGTAAAATCAAAAGGTTTACATCAAGTTAGCACTTCGTAGTTTACAGTAAAATTGAACTGTTGACTCCTTTGAGCTCTATGCATTTTGTGTTAAGGCTCTGTACATAACTACTTGGGGTGATTTGGAACTGTATAGATATTGCATGCATAGTACTCAGTGCAATGGGATACTCAATTGCTAGCTGAATTCAGGAACCTACCTCATAACGTTTAGAGTGCAACAGCGAATGACTTGCTTTAGTTCAGTAAACGCTAATGCTCCACAGTGTAGAAAGGGTGATGTTACTGAATGTAACTTCTGGAGCATTGGTAGTACACTCATAAAATTGGTTGCAGACTACTCTAAATCATATGCTGAGTAAAATCAAAAGGTTTACATCAAGTTAGCACTTCGTAGTTTACAGTAAAATTGAACAGTTGACTCCTTTGAGCTCTATGCATTTTGTGTTAAGGCTCTGTACATAACTACTTGGGGTGATTTAGAACTGTATAGATATTGCATGTAGAGTACTCAGTGCAATGGGATACTCAATTGCTAGCTGAATTCAGGAACCTACCTCATAACGTTTAGAGTGCAACAGCGAATGACTTGTTTTAGTTCAGTAAACGCTAATGCTCCAAAGTGTAGAAAGGGTGATGTTACTGAATGTAACTTCTGGAGCATTGTTAGTACACTGATAAAATTGGTTGCAGACTACTCTAAATCATATGGTGAGTAAAATCATAAGGTTTACATCAAGTTAACACTTCGTAGTTTACAGTAAAATTTAACTGTTGACTCCTTTGAGCTCTATGCATTTTGCGTTAAGGCTCTGTACATAACTACTTGGGGTGATTTAGAACTGTATAGATATTGCATGTAGAGTACTCAGTGCAATGGGATACTCAATTGCTAGCTGAATTCAGGAACCTACCTCATAACGTTTAGAGTGCAACAGCGAATGACTTGCTTTAGTTCAGTAAACGCTAATGCTCCACAGTGTAGAAAGTGTGATGTTACTGAATGTAACTTCTGGAGCATTGGTAGTACACTCATAAAATTGGTTGCAGACTACTCTAAATCATATGGTGAGTAAAATGATAAGGTTTACATCAAGTTAACAGTGGTTTTCAGTAAAATTGAACTGTTGACTCCATTGAGCTCAATGCATTTTGTGTTATGGCTCTGTAGATAACTACTTGGGGTGATTTGGAACTGTATAGATATTGCATGCATAGTACTCAGTGCAATGGGATACTCAATTGCTAGCTGAATTCAGGAACCTACCTCATAACGTTTAGAGTGCAAAAGCCAATGACTTGCTTTAGTTCAGTAAACGCTAATGCTCCACAGTGTAGAAAGGGTGATGTTACTGAATGTAACTTCTGGAGCATTGGTAGTACACTCATAAAATTGTTTGCAGACTACTCTAAATCATATGCTGAGTAAAATCATAAGGTTTACATCAAGTTAGCACTTAGTGGTTTTCAGTAAAAGTTGAACTGTTCACTCCTTTGAGCTCTATGCATTTTGTGCTATGGCTCTGTAGATAACTACTTGGGGTGATTTGAAACTGTATAGATATTGCATGTATAGCACTCAGTGCTATGGAATATTCAATTGCAAGCTGAATTCAAGAACCTACCTCATAACGTTTATAGTGCAAAAGCCAATGACTTGCTTTAGTTCAGTAAACGCTAATGCTCCACAGTGTAGAAAGGGTGATGTTACTGAATGTAACTTCTGGAGCATTGTTAGTACACTCATAAAATTGGTTGCAGACTACTCTAAATCATATGGTGAGTAAAATCATAAGGTTTACATCAAGTTAACACTTCGTAGTTTACAGTAAAATTGAACTGTTGACTCCTTTGAGCTCTATGCATTTTGTGTTAAGGCTCTGTACACAACTACTTGGGGTGATTTAGAACTGTATAGATATTGCATGTAGAGTACTCAGTGCAATGGGATACTCAATTGCTAGCTGAATTCAGGAACCTAACTCATAACGTTTAGAGTGCAACAGCGAATGACTTGTTTTAGTTCAGTAAACGCTAATGCTCCACAGTGTAGAAAGGGTGATGTTACTGAATGTAACTTCTGGACCATTGTTAGTACACTCATAAAATTGGTTGCAGACTACTCTAAATCATATGGTGAGTAAAATCATAAGGTTTACATCAAGTTAGCACTTAGTGGTTTTCAGTAAAATTGAACTGTTCACTCCATTGAGCTCAATGCATTTTGTGTTATGTCTCTGTAGATAACTACTTGGGGTGATTTGGAACTGTATAGATATTGCATGTATAGTACTCAGTGCAATGGCATACTCAATTGCTAGCTGAATTCAGGAACCTACCTCATAACGTTTAGAGTGCAACAGCGAATGACTTGCTTTAGTTCAGTAAACGCTAATGCTCCACAGTGTAGAAAGGGTGATGTTACTGAATGTAACTTCTGGAGCATTGGTAGTACACTCATAAAATTGGTTGCAGACTACTCTAAATCATATGGTGACTAAAATCAAAAGGTTTACATCAAGTTAGCACTTCGTAGTTTACAGTAAAATTGAACTGTTGACTCCTTTGAGCTCTATGCATTTTGTGCTATGGCTCTGTAGATAACTACTTGGGGTGATTTGGAACTGTATAGATATTGCATGCATAGTACTCAGTGCAATGGGATACTCAATTGCTAGCTGAATTCAGGAACCTACCTCATAACGTTTAGAGTGCAACAGCGAATGACTTGCTTTAGTTCAGTAAACGCTAATGCTCCACAGTGTAGAAAGGGTGATGTTACTGAATGTAACTTCTGGAGCATTGGTAGTACACTCATAAAATTGGTTGCAGACTACTCTAAATCATATGGTGAGTAAAATCAAAAGGTTTACATCAAGTTAGCACTTCGTAGTTTACAGTAAAATTGAACAGTTGACTCCTTTGAGCTCTATGCATTTTGTGTTAAGGCTCTGTACATAACTACTTGGGGTGATTTAGAACTGTATAGATATTGCATGTAGAGTACTCAGTGCAATGGGATACTCAATTGCTAGCTGAATTCAGGAACCTACCTCATAACGTTTAGAGTGCAACAGCGAATGACTTGTTTTAGTTCAGTAAACGCTAATGCTCCAAAGTGTAGAAAGGGTGATGTTACTGAATGTAACTTCTGGAGCATTGTTAGTACACTGATAAAATTGGTTGCAGACTACTCTAAATCATATGGTGAGTAAAATCATAAGGTTTACATCAAGTTAACACTTCGTAGTTTACAGTAAAATTTAACTGTTGACTCCTTTGAGCTCTATGCATTTTGTGTTAAGGCTCTGTACATAACTACTTGGGGTGATTTAGAACTGTATAGATATTGCATGTAGAGTACTCAGTGCAATGGGATACTCAATTGCTAGCTGAATTCAGGAACCTACCTCATAACGTTTAGAGTGCAACAGCGAATGACTTGTTTTAGTTCAGTAAACGCTAATGCTCCACAGTGTAGAAAGTGTGATGTTACTGAATGTAACTTCTGGAGCATTGGTAGTACACTCATAAAATTGGTTGCAGACTACTCTAAATCATATGGTGAGTAAAATCAAAAGGTTTACATCAAGTTAGCACTTCGTAGTTTACAGTAAAATTGAACTGTTGACTCCTTTGAGCTCTATGCATTTTGTGTTAAGGCTCTGTACATAACTACTTGGGGTGATTTAGAACTGTATAGATAGTGCATGTAGAGTACTCAGTGCAATCGGATACTCAATTGCTAGCGGAATTCAGGAACCTACCTCATAACGTTTAGAGTGCAAAAGCCAATGACTTGCTTTAGTTCAGTAAACGCTAATGCTCCACAGTGTAGAAAGGGTGATGTTACTGAATGTAACTTCTGGAGCATTGGTAGTACACTCATAAAATTGGTTGCAGACTACTCTAAATCATATGCTGAGTAAAATCATAAGGTTTACATCAAGTTAGCACTTAGTGGTTTTCAGTAAAAGTTGAACTGTTCACTCCTTTGAGCTCTATGCATTTTGTGCTATGGCTCTGTAGATAACTACTTGGGGTGATTTGAAACTGTATAGATATTGCATGTATAGCACTCAGTGCTATGGAATATTCAATTGCAAGCTGAATTCAAGAACCTACCTCATAACGTTTATAGTGCAAAAGCCAATGACTTGCTTTAGTTCAGTAAACGCTAATGCTCCACAGTGTAGAAAGGGTGATGTTACTGAATGTAACTTCTGGAGCATTGTTAGTACACTCATAAAATTGGTTGCAGACTACTCTAAATCATATGGTGAGTAAAATCATAAGGTTTACATCAAGTTAGCACTTAGTGCTTTTCAGTAAAATTGAACTGTTCACTCCTTTGAGCTCTATGCATTTTGTGTTATGGCTCTGTAGATAACTACTTGGGGTGATTTGGAACTGTATAGATATTGCATGTATAGTACTCAGTGCAATGGGATACTCAATTGCTAGCTGAATTCAGGAACCTACCTCATAACGTTTAGAGTGCAACAGCGCATGACTTGCTTTAGTTCAGTAAACGCTAAAGCTCCACAGTGTAGAAAGGGTGATGTTACTGAATGTAACTTCTGGAGCATTGGTAGTACACTCATAAAATTGGTTGCAGACTACTCTAAATCATAATATGGTGAGAAAAAACAAAAGGTTTACATCAAGTTAGCACTTCGTAGTTTACAGTAAAATTGAACAGTTGACTCCTTTGAGCTCTATGCATTTTGTGTTAAGGCTCTGTACATAACTACTTGGGGTGATTTAGAACTGTATAGATATTGCATGTATAGTACTCAGTGCAATGGGATACTCAATTGCTAGCTGAATTCAGGAACCTACCTCATAACGTTTAGAGTGCAACAGCGAATGACTTGTTTTAGTTCAGTAAACGCTAATGCTCCAAAGTGTAGACAGGGTGATGTTACTGAATGTAACTTCTGGAGCATTGTTAGTACACTGATAAAATTGGTTGCAGACTACTCTAAATCATATGGTGAGTAAAATCATAAGGTTTACATCAAGTTAACACTTCGTAGTTTACAGTAAAATTTAACTGTTGACTCCTTTGAGCTCTATGCATTTTGTGTTAAGGCTCTGTACATAACTACTTGGGGTGATTTAGAACTGTATAGATATTGCATGTAGAGTACTCAGTGCAATGGGATACTCAATTGCTAGCTGAATTCAGGAACCTACCTCATAACGTTTAGAGTGCAACAGCGAATGACTTGTTTTAGTTCAGTAAACGCTAATGCTCCACAGTGTAGAAAGTGTGATGTTACTGAATGGAACTTCTGGAGCATTGGTAGTACACTCATAAAATTGGTTGCAGACTACTCTAAATCATATGGTGAGTAAAATCAAAAGGTTTACATCAAGTTAGCACTTCGCAGTTTACAGTAAAATTGAACTGTTGACTCCTTTGAGCTCTATGCATTTTGTGTTAAGGCTCTGTACATAACTACTTGGGGTGATTTAGAACTGTATAGATATTGCATGTAGAGTACTCAGTGCAATCGGATACTCAATTGCTAGCGGAATTCAGGAACCTACCTCATAACGTTTAGAGTGCAAAAGCCAATGACTTGCTTTAGTTCAGTAAACGCTAATGCTCCACAGTGTAGAAAGGGTGATGTTACTGAATGTAACTTCTGGAGCATTGGTAGTACACTCATAAAATTGGTTGCAGACTACTCTAAATCATATGCTGAGTAAAATCATAAGGTTTACATCAAGTTAGCACTTAGTGGTTTTCAGTAAAAGTTGAACTGTTCACTCCTTTGAGCTCTATGCATTTTGTGCTATGGCTCTGTAGATAACTACTTGGGGTGATTTGAAACTGTATAGATATTGCATGTATAGCACTCAGTGCTATGGAATATTCAATTGCAAGCTGAATTCAAGAACCTACCTCATAACGTTTATAGTGCCAAAGCCAATGACTTGCTTTAGTTCAGTAAACGCTAATGCTCCACAGTGTAGAAAGGGTGATGTTACTGAATGTAACTTCTGGAGCATTGTTAGTACACTCATAAAATTGGTTGCAGACTACTCTAAATCATATGGTGAGTAAAATCATAAGGTTTACATCAAGTTAGCACTTAGTGCTTTTCAGTAAAATTGAACTGTTCACTCCTTTGAGCTCTATGCATTTTGTGTTATGGCTCTGTAGATAACTACTTGGGGTGATTTGGAACTGTATAGATATTGCATGTAGAGTACTCAGTGCAATGGGATACTCAATTGCTAGCTGAATTCAGGAACCTAACTCATAACGTTTAGAGTGCAACAGCGAATGACTTGTTTTAGTTCAGTAAACGCTAATGCTCCACAGTGTAGAAAGGGTGATGTTACTGAATGTAACTTCTGGAGCATTGTTAGTACACTCATAAAATTGGTTGCAGACTACTCTAAATCATATGGTGAGTAAAATCATAAGGTTTACATCAAGTTAGCACTTAGTGGTTTTCAGTAAAATTGAACTGTTCACTCCATTGAGCTCAATGCATTTTGTGTTATGTCTCTGTAGATAACTACTTGGGGTGATTTGGAACTGTATAGATATTGCATGTATAGTACTCAGTGCAATGGGATACTCAATTGCTAGCTGAATTCAGGAACCTACCTCATAATGTTTAGAGTGCAACAGCGAATGACTTGCTTTAGTTCAGTAAACGCTAATGCTCCACAGTGTAGAAAGGGTGATGTTACTGAATGTAACTTCTGGAGCATTGGTAGTACACTCATAAAATTGGTTGCAGACTACTCTAAATCATATGGTGAGTAAAATCATAAGGTTTACATCAAGTTAACACTTCGTAGTTTACAGTAAAATTTAACTGTTGACTCCTTTGAGCTCTATGCATTTTGTGTTAAGGCTCTGTACATAACTACTTGGGGTGATTTAGAACTGTATAGATATTGCATGTAGAGTACTCAGTGCAATGGGATACTCAATTGCTAGCTGAATTCAGGAACCTACCTCATAACGTTTAGAGTGCAACAGCGAATGACTTGTTTTAGTTCAGTAAACGCTAATGCTCCACAGTGTAGAAAGTGTGATGTTACTGAATGGAACTTCTGGAGCATTGGTAGTACACTCATAAAATTGGTTGCAGACTACTCTAAATCATATGGTGAGTAAAATCAAAAGGTTTACATCAAGTTAGCACTTCGCAGTTTACAGTAAAATTGAACTGTTGACTCCTTTGAGCTCTATGCATTTTGTGTTAAGGCTCTGTACATAACTACTTGGGGTGATTTAGAACTGTATAGATATTGCATGTAGAGTACTCAGTGCAATCGGATACTCAATTGCTAGCGGAATTCAGGAACCTACCTCATAACGTTTAGAGTGCAAAAGCCAATGACTTGCTTTAGTTCAGTAAACGCTAATGCTACACAGTGTAGAAAGGGTGATGTTACTGAATGTAACTTCTGGAGCATTGGTAGTACACTCATAAAATTGGTTGCAGACTACTCTAAATCATATGCTGAGTAAAATCATAAGGTTTACATCAAGTTAGCACTTAGTGGTTTTCAGTAAAATTGAACTGTTCACTCCATTGAGCTCAATGCATTTTGTGTTATGTCTCTGTAGATAACTACTTGGGGTGATTTGGAACTGTATAGATATTGCATGTATAGTACTCAGTGCAATGGGATACTCAATTGCTAGCTGAATTCAGGAACCTACCTCATAACGTTTAGAGTGCAACAGCGAATGACTTGCTTTAGTTCAGTAAACGCTAATGCTCCACAGTGTAGAAAGGGTGATGTTACTGAAGGTAACTTCTGGAGCATTGGTAGTACACTCATAAAATTGGTTGCAGACTACTCTAAATCATATGGTGACTAAAATCAAAAGGTTTACATCAAGTTAGCACTTCGTAGTTTACAGTAAAATTGAACTGTTGACTCCTTTGAGCTCTATGCATTTTGTGCTATGGCTCTGTAGATAACTACTTGGGGTGATTTGGAACTGTATAGATATTGCATGCATAGTACTCAGTGCAATGGGATACTCAATTGCTAGCTGAATTCAGGAACCTACCTCATAACGTTTAGAGTGCAACAGCGAATGACTTGCTTTAGTTCAGTAAACGCTAATGCTCCATAGTGTAGAAAGGGTGATGTTACTGAATGTAACTTCTGGAGCATTGGTAGTACACTCATAAAATTGGTTGCAGACTACTCTAAATCATATGGTGAGTAAAATCAAAAGGTTTACATCAAGTTAGCACTTCGTAGTTTACAGTAAAATTGAACAGTTGACTCCTTTGAGCTCTATGCATTTTGTGTTAAGGCTCTGTACATAACTACTTGGGGTGATTTAGAACTGTATAGATATTGCATGTAGAGTACTCAGTGCAATGGGATACTCAATTGCTAGCTGAATTCAGGAACCTACCTCATAACGTTTAGAGTGCAACAGCGAATGACTTGTTTTAGTTCAGTAAACGCTAATGCTCCAAAGTGTAGAAAGGGTGATGTTACTGAATGTAACTTCTGGAGCATTGTTAGTACACTGATAAAATTGGTTGCAGACTACTCTAAATCATATGGTGAGTAAAATCAAAAGGTTTACATCAAGTTAGCACTTCGTAGTTTACAGTAAAATTGAACTGTTGACTCCTTTGAGCTCTATGCATTTTGTGTTAAGGCTCTGTACATAACTACTTGGGGTGATTTAGAACTGTATAGATATTGCATGTAGAGTACTCAGTGCAATCGGATACTCAATTGCCAGCGGAATTCAGGAACCTACCTCATAACGTTTAGAGTGCAAAAGCCAATGACTTGCTTTAGTTCAGTAAACGCTAATGCTCCACAGTGTAGAAAGGGTGATGTTACTGAATGTAACTTCTGGAGCATTGTTAGTACACTGATAAAATTGGTTGCAGACTACTCTAAATCATATGGTGAGTAAAATCATAAGGTTTACATCAAGTTAACACTTCGTAGTTTACAGTAAAATTTAACTGTTGACTCCTTTGAGCTCTATGCATTTTGTGTTAAGGCTCTGTACATAACTACTTGGGGTGATTTAGAACTGTATAGATATTGCATGTAGAGTACTCAGTGCAATGGGATACTCAATTGCTAGCTGAATTCAGGAACCTACCTCATAACGTTTAGAGTGCAACAGCGAATGACTTGTTTTAGTTCAGTAAACGCTAATGCTCCAAAGTGTAGAAGGGTGATGTTACTGAATGTAACTTCTGGAGCATTGTTAGTACACTGATAAAATTGGTTGCAGACTACTCTAAATCATATGGTGAGTAAAATCATAAGGTTTACATCAAGTTAACACTTCGTAGTTTACAGTAAAATTTAACTGTTGACTCCTTTGAGCTCTATGCATTTTGTGTTAAGGCTCTGTACATAACTACTTGGGGTGATTTAGAACTGTATAGATATTGCATGTAGAGTACTCAGTGCAATGGGATACTCAATTGCTAGCTGAATTCAGGAACCTACCTCATAACGTTTAGAGTGCAACAGCGAATGACTTGTTTTAGTTCAGTAAACGCTAATGCTCCACAGTGTAGAAAGTGTGATGTTACTGAATGTAACTTCTGGAGCATTGGTAGTACACTCATAAAATTGGTTGCAGACTACTCTAAATCATATGGTGAGTAAAATCAAAAGGTTTACATCAAGTTAGCACTTCGTAGTTTACAGTAAAATTGAACTGTTGACTCCTTTGAGCTCTATGCATTTTGTGTTAAGGCTCTGTACATAACTACTTGGGGTGATTTAGAACTGTATAGATATTGCATGTAGAGTACTCAGTGCAATCGGATACTCAATTGCCAGCGGAATTCAGGAACCTACCTCATAACGTTTAGAATGCAAAAGCCAATGACTTGCTTTAGTTCAGTAAACGCTAATGCTCCACAGTGTAGAAAGGGTGATGTTACTGAATGTAACTTCTGGAGCATTGGTAGTACACTCATAAAATTGGTTGCAGACTACTCTAAATCATATGCTGAGTAAAATCATAAGGTTTACATCAAGTTAGCACTTAGTGGTTTTCAGTAAAAGTTGAACTGTTCACTCCTTTGAGCTCTATGCATTTTGTGCTATGGCTCTGTAGATAACTACTTGGGGTGATTTGAAACTGTATAGATATTGCATGTATAGCACTCAGTGCTATGGAATATTCAATTGCAAGCTGAATTCAAGAACCTACCTCATAACGTTTATAGTGCCAAAGCCAATGACTTGCTTTAGTTCAGTAAACGCTAATGCTCCACAGTGTAGAAAGGGTGATGTTACTGAATGTAACTTCTGGAGCATTGTTAGTACACTCATAAAATTGGTTGCAGACTACTCTAAATCATATGGTGAGTAAAATCATAAGGTTTACATCAAGTTAGCACTTAGTGCTTTTCAGTAAAATTGAACTGTTCACTCCTTTGAGCTCTATGCATTTTGTGTTATGGCTCTGTAGATAACTACTTGGGGTGATTTGGAACTGTATAGATATTGCATGTAGAGTACTCAGTGCAATGGGATACTCAATTGCTAGCTGAATTCAGGAACCTAACTCATAACTTTTAGAGTGCAACAGCGAATGACTTGTTTTAGTTCAGTAAACGCTAATGCTCCACAGTGTAGAAAGGGTGATGTTACTGAATGTAACTTCTGGAGCATTGTTAGTACACTCATAAAATTGGTTGCAGACTACTCTAAATCATATGGTGAGTAAAATCATAAGGTTTACATCAAGTTAGCACTTAGTGGTTTTCAGTAAAATTGAACTGTTCACTCCATTGAGCTCAATGCATTTTGTGTTATGTCTCTGTAGATAACTACTTGGGGTGATTTGGAACTGTATAGATATTGCATGTATAGTACTCAGTGCAATGGGATACTCAATTGCTAGCTGAATTCAGGAACCTACCTCATAACGTTTAGAGTGCAACAGCGAATGACTTGCTTTGGTTCAGTAAACGCTAATGCTCCACAGTGTAGAAAGGGTGATGTTACTGAATGTAACTTCTGGAGCATTGGTAGTACACTCATAAAATTGGTTGCAGACTACTCTAAATCATATGGTGACTAAAATCAAAAGGTTTACATCAAGTTAGCACTTCGTAGTTTACAGTAAAATTGAACTGTTGACTCCTTTGAGCTCTATGCATTTTGTGCTATGGCTCTGTAGATAACTACTTGGGGTGATTTGGAACTGTATAGATATTGCATGCATAGTACTCAGTGCAATGGGATACTCAATTGCTAGCTGAATTCAGGAACCTTCCTCATAACGTTTAGAGTGCAACAGCGAATGACTTGCTTTAGTTCAGTAAACGCTAATGCTCCACAGTGTAGAAAGGGTGATGTTACTGAATGTAACTTCTGGAGCATTGGTAGTACACTCATAAAATTGGTTGCAGACTACTCTAAATCATATGGTGAGTAAAATCAAAAGGTTTACATCAAGTTAGCACTTCGTAGTTTACAGTAAAATTGAACAGTTGACTCCTTTGAGCTCTATGTATTTTGTGTTAAGGCTCTGTACATAACTACTTGGGGTGATTTAGAACTGTATAGATATTGCATGTAGAGTACTCAGTGCAATGGGATATTCAATTGCTAGCTGAATTCAGGAACCTACCTCATAACGTTTAGAGTGCAACAGCGAATGACTTGTTTTAGTTCAGTAAACGCTAATGCTCCAAAGTGTAGAAAGGGTGATGTTACTGAATGTAACTTCTGGAGCATTGTTAGTACACTGATAAAATTGGTTGCAGACTACTCTAAATCATATGGTGAGTAAAATCATAAGGTTTACATCAAGTTAACACTTCGTAGTTTACAGTAAAATTTAACTGTTGACTCCTTTGAGCTCTATGCATTTTGTGTTAAGGCTCTGTACATAACTACTTGGGGTGATTTAGAACTGTATAGATATTGCATGTAGAGTACTCAGTGCAATGGGATACTCAATTGCTAGCTGAATTCAGGAACCTACCTCATAACGTTTAGAGTGCAACAGCGAATGACTTGTTTTAGTTCAGTAAACGCTAATGCTCCACAGTGTAGAAAGTGTGATGTTACTGAATGTAACTTCTGGAGCATTGGTAGTACACTCATAAAATTGGTTGCAGACTACTCTAAATCATATGGTGAGTAAAATCAAAAGGTTTACATCAAGTTAGCACTTCGTAGTTTACAGTAAAATTGAACTGTTGACTCCTTTGAGCTCTATGCATTTTGTGTTAAGGCTCTGTACATAACTACTTGGGGTGATTTAGAACTGTATAGATATTGCATGTAGAGTACTCAGTGCAATCGGATACTCAATTGCTAGCGGAATTCAGGAACCTACCTCATAACGTTTAGAGTGCAAAAGCCAATGACTTGCTTTAGTTCAGTAAACGCTAATGCTCCACAGTGTAGAAAGGGTGATGTTACTGAATGTAACTTCTGGAGCATTGGTAGTACACTCATAAAATTGGTTGCAGACTACTCTAAATCATATGCTGAGTAAAATCATAAGGTTTACATCAAGTTAGCACTTAGTGGTTTTCAGTAAAAGTTGAACTGTTCACTCCTTTGAGCTCTATGCATTTTGTGCTATGGCTCTGTAGATAACTACTTGGGGTGATTTGAAACTGTATAGATATTGCATGTATAGCACTCAGTGCTATGGAATATTCAATTGCAAGCTGAATTCAAGAACCTACCTCATAACGTTTATAGTGCAAAAGCCAATGACTTGCTTTAGTTCAGTAAACGCTAATGCTCCACAGTGTAGAAAGGGTGATGTTACTGAATGTAACTTCTGGAGCATTGTTAGTACACTCATGAAATTGGTTGCAGACTACTCTAAATCATATGGTGAGTAAAATCATAAGGTTTACATCAAGTTAGCACTTAGTGCTTTTCAGTAAAATTGAACTGTTCACTCCTTTGAGCTCTATGCATTTTGTGTTATGGCTCTGTAGATAACTACTTGGGGTGATTTGGAACTGTATAGATATTGCATGTATAGTACTCAGTGCAATGGGATACTCAATTGCTAGCTGAATTCAGGAACCTACCTCATAACGTTTAGAGTGCAACAGCGCATGACTTGCTTTAGTTCAGTAAACGCTAATGCTCCACAGTGTAGAAAGGGTGATGTTACTGAATGTAACTTCTGGAGCATTGGTAGTACACTCATAAAATTGGTTGCAGACTACTCTAAATCATAATATGGTGAGAAAAAACAAAAGGTTTACATCAAGTTAGCACTTCGTAGTTTACAGTAAAATTGAACAGTTGACTCCTTTGAGCTCTATGCATTTTGTGTTAAGGCTCTGTACATAACTACTTGGGGTGATTTAGAACTGTATAGATATTGCATGTAGAGTACTCAGTGCAATGGGATACTCAATTGCTAGCTGAATTCAGGAACCTACCTCATAACGTTTAGAGTGCAAGAGCGAATGACTTGTTTTAGTTCAGTAAACGCTAATGCTCCAAAGTGTAGAAAGGGTGATGTTACTGAATGTAACTTCTGGAGCATTGTTAGTACACTGATAAAATTGGTTGCAGACTACTCTAAATCATATGGTGAGTAAAATCATAAGGTTTACATCAAGTTAACACTTCGTAGTTTACAGTAAAATTTAACTGTTGACTCCTTTGAGCTCTATGCATTTTGTGTTAAGGCTCTGTACATAACTACTTGGGGTGATTTAGAACTGTATAGATATTGCATGTAGAGTACTCAGTGCAATGGGATACTCAATTGCTAGCTGAATTCAGGAACCTACCTCATAACGTTTAGAGTGCAACAGCGAATGACTTGTTTTAGTTCAGTAAACGCTAATGCTCCACAGTGTAGAAAGTGTGATGTTACTGAATGTAACTTCTGGAGCATTGGTAGTACACTCATAAAATTGGTTGCAGACTACTCTAAATCATATGGTGAGTAAAATCAAAAGGTTTACATCAAGTTAGCACTTCGTAGTTTACAGTAAAATTGAACTGTTGACTCCTTTGAGCTCTATGCATTTTGTGTTAAGGCTCTGTACATAACTACTTGGGGTGATTTAGAACTGTATAGATATTGCATGTAGAGTACTCAGTGCAATCGGATACTCAATTGCTAGCGGAATTCAGGAACCTACCTCATAACGTTTAGAGTGCAAAAGCCAATGACTTGCTTTAGTTCAGTAAACGCTAATGCTCCACAGTGTAGAAAGGGTGATGTTACTGAATGTAACTTCTGGAGCATTGGTAGTACACTCATAAAATTGGTTGCAGACTACTCTAAATCATATGCTGAGTAAAATCATAAGGTTTACATCAAGTTAGCACTTAGTGGTTTTCAGTAAAAGTTGAACTGTTCACTCCTTTGAGCTCTATGCATTTTGTGCTATGGCTCTGTAGATAACTACTTGGGGTGATTTGAAACTGTATAGATATTGCATGTATAGCACTCAGTGCTATGGAATATTCAATTGCAAGCTGAATTCAAGAACCTACCTCATAACGTTTATAGTGCCAAAGCCAATGACTTGCTTTAGATCAGTAAACGCTAATGCTCCACAGTGTAGAAAGGGTGATGTTACTGAATGTAACTTCTGGAGCATTGTTAGTACACTCATAAAATTGGTTGCAGACTACTCTAAATCATATGGTGAGTAAAATCATAAGGTTTACATCAAGTTAGCACTTAGTGCTTTTCAGTAAAATTGAACTGTTCACTCCTTTGAGCTCTATGCATTTTGTGTTATGGCTCTGTAGATAACTACTTGGGGTGATTTGGAACTGTATAGATATTGCATGTATAGTACTCAGTGCAATGGGATACTCAATTGCTAGCTGAATTCAGGAACCTACCTCATAACGTTTAGAGTGCAACAGCGCATGACTTGCTTTAGTTCAGTAAACGCTAATGCTCCACAGTGTAGAAAGGGTGATGTTACTGAATGTAACTTCTGGAGCATTGGTAGTACACTCATAAAATTGGTTGCAGACTACTCTAAATCATAATATGGTGAGAAAAAACAAAAGGTTTACATCAAGTTAGCACTTCGTAGTTTACAGTAAAATTGAACAGTTGACTCCTTTGAGCTCTATGCATTTTGTGTTATGTCTCTGTAGATAACTACTTGGGGTGATTTAGAACTGTATAGATATTGCATGTAGAGTACTCAGTGCAATGGGATACTCAATTGCTAGCTGAATTCAGGAACCTACCTCATAACGTTTAGAGTGCAACAGCGAATGACTTGTTTTATTTCAGTAAACGCTAATGCTCCACAGTGTAGAAAGTGTGATGTTACTGAATGTAACTTCTGGAGCATTGGTAGTACACTCATAAAATTGGTTGCAGACTACTCTAAATCATATGGTGAGTAAAATCAAAAGGTTTACATCAAGTTAGCACTTCGTAGTTTACAGTAAAATTGAACTGTTGACTCCTTTGAGCTCAATGCATTTTGTGTTATGGCTCGGTAGATAACTACTTGGGGTGATTTGGAACTGTATAGATATTGCATGTAGAGTACTCAGTGCAATCGGATACTCAATTGCTAGCGGTATTCAGGAACCTACCTCATAACGTTTAGAGTGCAAAAGCCAATGACTTGCTTTAGTTCAGTAAACGCTAATGCTCCACAGTGTAGAAAGGGTGATGTTACTGAATGTAACTTCTGGAGCATTGGTAGTACACTCATAAAATTGGTTGCAGACTACTCTAAATCATATGCTGAGTAAAATCATAAGGTTTACATCAAGTTAGCACTTAGTGGTTTTCAGTAAAAGTTGAACTGTTCACTCCTTTGAGCTCTATGCATTTTGTGTTATGGCTCTGTAGATAACTACTTGGGGTGATTTGGAACTGTATAGATATTGCATGTATAGTGCTCAGTGCAATGGGATACTCAATTGCTAGCTGAATTCAGGAACCTACCTCATAACGTTTAGAGTGCAACAGCGCATGACTTGCTTTAGTTCAGTAAACGCTAATGCTCCACAGTGTAGAAAGGGTGATGTTACTGAATGTAACTTCTGGAGCATTGGTAGTACACTCATAAAATTGGTTGCAGACTACTCTAAATCATAATATGGTGAGAAAAAACAAAAGGTTTACATCAAGTTAGCACTTCGTAGTTTACAGTAAAATTGAACAGTTGACTCCTTTGAGCTCTATGCATTTTGTGTTAAGGCTCTGTACATAACTACTTGGGGTGATTTAGAACTGTATAGATATTGCATGTAGAGTATTCTGTGCAATGGGATACTCAATTGCTAGCTGAATTCAGGAACCTACCTCATAACGTTTAGAGTGCAACAGCGAATGACTTGTTTTAGTTCAGTAAACGCTAATGCTCCAAAGTGTAGAAAGGGTGATGTTACTGAATGTAACTTCTGGAGCATTGTTAGTACACTGATAAAATTGGTTGCAGACTACTCTAAATCATATGGTGAGTAAAATGATAAGGTTTACATCAAGTTAACACTTAGTGGTTTTCAGTAAAATTGAACTGTTCACTCCATTGAGCTCAATGCATTTTGTGTTATGGCTCTGTAGATAACTACTTGGGGTGATTTGGAACTGTATAGATATTGCATGTATAGTACTCAGTGCAATGGGATACTCAATTGCTAGCTGAATTCAGGAACCCACCTCATAACGTTTAGAGTGCAACAGCGAATGACTTGCTTTAGTTCAGTAAACGCTAATGCTCCACAGTGTAGAAAGGGTGATGTTACTGAATGTAACTTCTGGAGCATTGGTAGTACACTCATAAAATTGGTTGCAGACTACTCTAAATCATATGGTGAGTAAAATCAAAAGGTTTACATCAAGTTAGCACTTCGTAGTTTACAGTAAAATTGAACTGTTGACTCCTTTGAGCTCTATGCATTTTGTGCTATGGCTCTGTAGATAACTACTTGGGGTGATTTGGAACTGTATAGATATTGCATGCATAGTACTCAGTGCAATGGGATACTCAATTGCTAGCTGAATTCAGGAACCTACCTCATAACGTTTAGAGTGCAACAGCGAATGACTTGCTTTAGTTCAGTAAACGCTAATGCTCCACAGTGTAGAAAGGGTGATGTTACTGAATGTAACTTCTGGAGCATTGGTAGTACACTCATAAAATTGGTTGCAGACTACTCTAAATCATATGGTGAGTAAAATCAAAAGGTTTACATCAAGTTAGCACTTCGTAGTTTACAGTAAAATTGAAAAGTTGACTTCTTTGAGCTCTATGCAATTTGTGTTAAGGCTCTGTAGATAACTACTTGGGGTGATTTAGAACTGTATAGATATTGCATGTAGAGTACTCAGTGCAATGGGATACTCAATTGCTAGCTGAATTCAGGAACCTACCTCATAACGTTTAGAGTGCAACAGCGAATGACTTGTTTTAGTTCAGTAAACGCTAATGCTCCAAAGTGTAGAAAGGGTGATGTTACTGAATGTAACTTCTGGAGCATTGTTAGTACACTGATAAAATTGGTTGCAGACTACTCTAAATCATATGGTGAGTAAAATCATAAGGTTTACATCAAGTTAACACTTCGTAGTTTACAGTAAAATTTAACTGTTGACTCCTTTGAGCTCTATGCATTTTGTGTTAAGGCTCTGTACATAACTACTTGGGGTGATTTAGAACTGTATAGATATTGCATGTAGAGTACTCAGTGCAATGGGATACTCAATTGCTAGCTGAATTCAGGAACCTACCTCATAACGTTTAGAGTGCAACAGCGAATGGCTTGTTTTAGTTCAGTAAACGCTAATGCTCCACAGTGTAGAAAGTGTGATGTTACTGAATGTAACTTCTGGAGCATTGGTAGTACACTCATAAAATTGGTTGCAGACTACTCTAAATCATATGGTGAGTAAAATCAAAAGGTTTACATCAAGTTAGCACTTCGTAGTTTACAGTAAAATTGAACTGTTGACTCCTTTGAGCTCTATGCATTTTGTGTTAAGGCTCTGTACATAACTACTTGGGGTGATTTGGAACTGTATAGATATTGCATGCATAGTACTCAGTGCAATGGGATACTCAATTGCTAGCTGAATTCAGGAACCTACCTCATAACGTTTAGAGTGCAACAGCGAATGACTTGCTTTAGTTCAGTAAACGCTAATGCTCCACAGTGTAGAAAGGGTGATGTTACTGAATGTAACTTCTGGAGCATTGGTAGTACACTCATAAAATTGGTTGCAGACTACTCTAAATCATATGGTGAGTAAAATGATAAGCTTTACATCAAGTTAACAGTGGTTTTCAGTAAAATTGAACTGTTCACTCCATTGAGCTCAATGCATTTTGTGTTATGGCTCTGTAGATAACTACTTGGGGTGATTTGGAACTGTATAGATATTGCATGTATAGTACTCAGTGCAATGGGATACTCAATTACTAGCTGAATTCAGGAACCTACCTCATAACGTTTAGAGTGCAACAGCGAATGACTTGCTTTAGTTCAGTAAACGCTAATGCTCCACAGTGTAGAAAGGGTGATGTTACTGAATGTAACTTCTGGAGCATTGGTAGTACACTCATAAAATTGGTTGCAGACTACTCTAAATCATATGGTGAGTAAAATCAAAAGGTTTACTTCAAGTTAACACTTCGTAGTTTACAGTAAAATTGAACAGTTGACTCCTTTGAGCTCTATGCATTTTGTGTTAAGGCTCTGTACATAACTACTTGGGGTGATTTAGAACTGTATAGATATTGCATGTAGAGTACTCAGTGCAATGGGATACTCAATTGCTAGCTGAATTCAGGAACCTACATCATAACGTTTAGAGTGCAACAGCGAATGACTTGTTTTAGTTCAGTAAACGCTAATGCTCCAAAGTGTAGAAAGGGTGATGTTACTGAATGTAACTTCTGGAGCATTGTTAGTACACTGATAAAATTGGTTGCAGACTACTCGAAATCATGTGGTGAGTAAAATCATAAGGTTTACATCAAGTTAACACTTCGTAGTTTACAGTAAAATTTAACTGTTGACTCCTTTGAGCTCTATGCATTTTGTGTTAAGGCTCTGTACATAACTACTTGGGGTGATTTAGAACTGTATAGATATTGCATGTAGAGTACTCAGTGCAATGGGATACTCAATTGCTAGCTGAATTCAGGAACCTACCTCATAACGTTTAGAGTGCAACAGCGAATGACTTGTTTTAGTTCAGTAAACGATAATGCTCCACAGTGTAGAAAGTGTGATGTTACTGAATGTAACTTCTGGAGCATTGGTAGTACACTCATAAAATTGGTTGCAGACTACTCTAAATCATATGGTGAGTAAAATCAAAAGGTTTACATCAAGTTAGCACTTCGTAGTTTACAGTAAAATTGAGCTGTTGACTCCTTTGAGCTCTATGCATTTTGTGTTAAGGCTCTGTACATAACTACTTGGGGTGATTTAGAACTGTATAGATATTGCATGTAGAGTACTCAGTGCAATCGGATACTCAATTGCTAGCTGAATTCAGGAACCTACCTCATAACGTTTAGAGTGCAAAAGCCAATGACTTGCTTTAGTTCAGTAAACGCTAATGCTCCTCAGTGTAGAAAGGGTGATGTTACTGAATGTAACTTCTGGAGCATTGGTAGTACACTCATAAAATTGGTTGCAGACTACTCTAAATCATATGCTGAGTAAAATCATAAGGTTTACATCAAGTTAGCACTTAGTGGTTTTCAGTAAAAGTTGAACTGTTCACTCCTTTGAGCTCTATGCATTTTGTGCTATGGCTCTGTAGATAACTACTTGGGGTGATTTGAAACTGTATAGATATTGCATGTATAGCACTCAGTGCTATGGAATATTCAATTGCAAGCTGAATTCAAGAACCTACCTCATAACGTTTATAGTGCAAAAGCCAATGACTTGCTTTAGTTCAGTAAACGCTAATGCTCCACAGTGTAGAAAGGGTGATGTTACTGAATGTAACTTCTGGAGCATTGTTAGTACACTCATAAAATTGGTTGCAGACTACTCTAAATCTTATGGTGAGTAAAATCATAAGGTTTACATCAAGTTAGCACTTAGTGCTTTTCAGTAAAATTGAACTGTTCACTCCTTTGAGCTCTATGCATTTTGTGTTATGGCTCTGTAGATAACTACTTGGGGTGATTTGGAACTGTATAGATATTGCATGTATAGTACTCAGTGCAATGGGATACTCAATTGCTAGCTGAATTCAGGAACCTACCTCATAACGTTTAGAGTGCAACAGCGCATGACTTGCTTTAGTTCAGTAAACGCTAATGCTCCACAGTGTAGAAAGGGTGATGTTACTGAATGTAACTTCTGGAGCATTGGTAGTACACTCATAAAATTGGTTGCAGACTACTCTAAATCATATGGTGAGTAAAATCAAAAGGTTTACTTCAAGTTAGCACTTCGTAGTTTACAGTAAAATTGAACAGTTGACTCCTTTGAGCTCTATGCATTTTGTGTTAAGGCTCTGTACATAACTACTTGGGGTGATTTAGAACTGTATAGATATTGCATGTAGAGTACTCAGTGCAATGGGATACTCAATTGCTAGCTGAATTCAGGAACCTACCTCATAACGTTTAGAGTGCAACAGCGAATGACTTGTTTTAGTTCAGTAAACGCTAATGCTTCAAAGTGTAGAAAGGGTGATGTTACTGAATGTAACTTCTGGAGCATTGTTAGTACACTGATAAAATTGGTTGCAGACTACTCTAAATCATATGGTGAGTTAAATCATAAGGTTTACATCAAGTTAACACTTCGTAGTTTACAGTAAAATTGAACTGTTGACTCCTTTGAGCTCTATGCATTTTGTGTTAAGGCTCTGTACATAACTACTTGGGGTGATTTAGAACTGTATAGATATTGCATGTAGAGTACTCAGTGCAATGGGATACTCAATTGCTAGCTGAATTCAGGAACCTACCTCATAACGTTTAGAGTGCAACAGCGAATGACTTGTTTTAGTTCAGTAAACGCTAATGCTCCACAGTGTAGAAAGGGTGATGTTACTGAATGTAACTTCTGGAGCATTGGTAGTACACTCATAAAATTGGTTGCAGACTACTCTAAATCATATGGTGAGTAAAATCAAAAGGTTTACATCAAGTTAGCACTTCGTAGTTTTCAGTAAAAGTTGAACTGTTCACTCATTTGAGCTCTATGCATTTTGTGTTAAGGCTCTGTACATAACTACTTGGGGTGATTTAGAACTGCATAGATATTGCATGTAGAGTACTCAGTGCAATGGGATACTCAATTGCTAGCTGAATTCAGGAACCTACCTCATAACGTTTAGAGTGCAACAGCGAATGACTTGCTTTAGTTCAGTAAACGCTAATGCTCCACAGTGTAGAAAGTGTGATGTTACTGAATGTAACTTCTGGAGCATTGGTAGTACACTCATAAAATTGGTTGCAGACTACTCTAAATCATATGGTGAGTAAAATAATAAGGTTTACATCAAGTTAACAGTGGTTTTCAGTAAAATTGAACTGTTCACTCCATTGAGCTCAATGCATTTTGTGTTATGGCTCTGTAGATAACTACTTGGGGTGATTTGGAACTGTATAGATATTGCATGTATAGTACTCAGTGCAATGGGATACTCAATTACTAGCTGAATTCAGGAACCTACCTCATAAAGTTTAGAGTGCAACAGCGAATGACTTGCTTTAGTTCAGTAAACGCTAATGCTCCACAGTGTAGAAAGGGTGATGTTACTGAATGTAACTTCTGGAGCATTGGTAGTACACTCATAAAATTGGTTGCAGACTACTCTAAATCATATGGTGAGTAAAATCAAAAGGTTTACTTCAAGTTAGCACTTCGTAGTTTACAGTAAAATTGAACAGTTGACTCCTTTGAGCTCTATGCATTTTGTGTTAAGGCTCTGTACATAACTACTTGGGGTGATTTAGAACTGTATAGATATTGCATGTTGAGTACTCAGTGCAATGGGATACTCAATTGCTAGCTGAATTCAGGAACCTACCTCATAACGTTTAGAGTGCAACAGCGAATGACTTGTTTTAGTTCAGTAAACGATAATGCTCCACAGTGTAGAAAGTGTGATGTTACTGAATGTAACTTCTGGAGCATTGGTAGTACACTCATAAAATTGGTTGCAGACTACTCTAAATCATATGGTGAGTAAAATCAAAAGGTTTACATCAAGTTAGCACTTCGTAGTTTACAGTAAAATTGAACTGTTGACTCCTTTGAGCTCTATGCATTTTGTGTTAAGGCTCTGTACATAACTACTTGGGGTGATTTAGAACTGTATAGATATTGCATGTAGAGTACTCAGTGCAATCGGATACTCAATTGCTAGCTGAATTCAGGAACCTACCTCATAACGTTTAGAGTGCAAAAGCCAATGACTTGCTTTAGTTCAGTAAACGCTAATGCTCCACAGTGTAGAAAGGGTGATGTTACTGAATGTAACTTCTGGAGCATTGGTAGTACACTCATAAAATTGGTTGCAGACTACTCTAAATCATATGCTGAGTAAAATCAAAAGGTTTACTTCAAGTTAGCACTTCGTAGTTTACAGTAAAATTGAACAGTTGACTCCTTTGAGCTCTATGCATTTTGTGTTAAGGCTCTGTACATAACTACTTGGGGTGATTTAGAACTGTATAGATATTGCATGTTGAGTACTCAGTGCAATGGGATACTCAATTGCTAGCTGAATTCAGGAACCTACCTCATAACGTTTAGAGTGCAACAGCGAATGACTTGTTTTAGTTCAGTAAACGATAATGCTCCACAGTGTAGAAAGTGTGATGTTACTGAATGTAACTTCTGGAGCATTGGTAGTACACTCATAAAATTGGTTGCAGACTACTCTAAATCATATGGTGAGTAAAATCAAAAGGTTTACATCAAGTTAGCACTTCGTAGTTTACAGTAAAATTGAACTGTTGACTCCTTTGAGCTCTATGCATTTTGTGTTAAGGCTCTGTACATAACTACTTGGGGTGATTTAGAACTGTATAGATATTGCATGTAGAGTACTCAGTGCAATCGGATACTCAATTGCTAGCTGAATTCAGGAACCTACCTCATAACGTTTAGAGTGCAAAAGCCAATGACTTGCTTTAGTTCAGTAAACGCTAATGCTCCACAGTGTAGAAAGGGTGATGTTACTGAATGTAACTTCTGGAGCATTGGTAGTACACTCATAAAATTGGTTGCAGACTACTCTAAATCATATGCTGAGTAAAATCATAACGTTTACATCAAGTTAGCACTTAGTGGTTTTCAGTAAAAGTTGAACTGTTCACTCCTTTGAGCTCTATGCATTTTGTGTTAAGGCTCTGTACATAACTACTTGGGGTGATTTAGAACTGTATAGATATTGCATGTAGAGTACTCAGTGCAATGGGATACTCAATTGCTAGCTGAATTCAGGAACCTACCTCATAACGTTTAGAGTGCAACAGCGAATGACTTGCTTTAGTTCAGTAAACGCTAATGCTCCACAGTGTAGAAAGGGTGATGTTACTGAATGTAACTTCTGGAGCATTGGTAGTACACTCATAAAATTGGTTGCAGACTACTCTAAATCATATGGTGAGTAAAATCAAAAGGTTTACTTCAAGTTAGCACTTCGTAGTTTACAGTAAAATTGAACAGTTGACTCCTTTGAGCTCTATGCATTTTGTGTTAAGGCTCTGTACATAACTACTTGGGGTGATTTAGAACTGTATAGATATTGCATGTTGAGTACTCAGTGCAATGGGATACTCAATTGCTAGCTGAATTCAGGAACCTACCTCATAACGTTTAGAGTGCAACAGCGAATGACTTGTTTTAGTTCAGTAAACGATAATGCTCCACAGTGTAGAAAGTGTGATGTTACTGAATGTAACTTCTGGAGCATTGGTAGTACACTCATAAAATTGGTTGCAGACTACTCTAAATCATATGGTGAGTAAAATCAAAAGGTTTACATCAAGTTAGCACTTCGTAGTTTACAGTAAAATTGAACTGTTGACTCCTTTGAGCTCTATGCATTTTGTGTTAAGGCTCTGTACATAACTACTTGGGGTGATTTAGAACTGTATAGATATTGCATGTAGAGTACTCAGTGCAATCGGATACTCAATTGCTAGCTGAATTCAGGAACCTACCTCATAACGTTTAGAGTGCAAAAGCCAATGACTTGCTTTAGTTCAGTAAACGCTAATGCTCCACAGTGTAGAAAGGGTGATGTTACTGAATGTAACTTCTGGAGCATTGGTAGTACACTCATAAAATTGGTTGCAGACTACTCTAAATCATATGCTGAGTAAAATCATAACGTTTACATCAAGTTAGCACTTAGTGGTTTTCAGTAAAAGTTGAACTGTTCACTCCTTTGAGCTCTATGCATTTTGTGCTATGGCTCTGTAGATAACTACTTGGGGTGATTTGAAACTGTATAGATATTGCATGTATAGCACTCAGTGCTATGGAATATTCAATTGCAAGCTGAATTCAAGAACCTACCTCATAACGTTTATAGTGCAAAAGCCAATGACTTGCTTTAGTTCAGTAAACGCTAATGCTCCACAGTGTAGAAAGGGTGATGTTACTGAATGTAACTTCTGGAGCATTGTTAGTACACTCATAAAATTGGTTGCAGACTACTCTAAATCATATGGTGAGTAAAATCATAAGGTTTACATCAAGTTAGCACTTAGTGCTTTTCAGTAAAATTGAAATGTTCACTCCTTTGAGCTCTATGCATTTTGTGCTATGGCTCTGTAGATAACTACTTGGGGTGATTTGAAACTGTATAGATATTGCATGTATAGCACTCAGTGCTATGGAATATTCAATTGCAAGCTGAATTCAAGAACCTACCTCATAACGTTTATAGTGCAAAAGCCAATGACTTGCTTTAGTTCAGTAAACGCTAATGCTCCACAGTGTAGAAAGGGTGATGTTACTGAATGTAACTTCTGGAGCATTGTTAGTACACTCATAAAATTGGTTGCAGACTACTCTAAATCTTATGGTGAGTAAAATCATAAGGTTTACATCAAGTTAGCACTTAGTGCTTTTCAGTAAAATTGAACTGTTCACTCCTTTGAGCTCTATGCATTTTGTGTTATGGCTCTGTAGATAACTACTTGGGGTGATTTGGAACTGTATAGATATTGCATGTATAGTACTCAGTGCAATGGGATACTCAATTGCTAGCTGAATTCTGGAACCTACCTCATAACGTTTAGAGTGCAACAGCGCATGACTTGCTTTAGTTCAGTAAACGCTAATGCTCCACAGTGTAGAAAGGGTGATGTTACTGAATGTAACTTCTGGAGCATTGGTAGTACACTCATAAAATTGGTTGCAGACTACGCTAAATCATATGGTGAGTAAAATCAAAAGGTTTACTTCAAGTTAGCACTTCGTAGTTTACAGTAAAATTGAACAGTTGACTCCTTTGAGCTCTATGCATTTTGTGTTAAGGCTCTGTACATAACTACTTGGGGTGATTTAGAACTGTATAGATATTGCATGTAGAGTACTCAGTGCAATGGGATACTCAATTGCTAGCTGAATTCAGGAACCTACCTCATAACGTTTAGAGTGCAACAGCGAATGACTTGTTTTAGTTCAGTAAACGCTAATGCTTCAAAGTGTAGAAAGGGTGATGTTACTGAATGTAACTTCTGGAGCATTGTTAGTACACTGATAAAATTGGTTGCAGACTACTCTAAATCATATGGTGAGTAAAATCATAAGGTTTACATCAAGTTAACACTTCGTAGTTTACAGTAAAATTGAACTGTTGACTCCTTTGAGCTCTATGCATTTTGTGTTAAGGCTCTGTACATAACTACTTGGGGTGATTTAGAACTGTATAGATATTGCATGTAGAGTACTCAGTGCAATGGGATACTCAATTGCTAGCTGAATTCAGGAACCTACCTCATAACGTTTAGAGTGCAACAGCGAATGACTTGTTTTAGTTCAGTAAACGCTAATGCTCCACAGTGTAGAAAGGGTGATGTTACTGAATGTAACTTCTGGAGCATTGGTAGTACACTCATAAAATTGGTTGCAGACTACTCTAAATCATATGGTGAGTAAAATCAAAAGGTTTACATCAAGTTAGCACTTCGTAGTTTTCAGTAAAAGTTGAACTGTTCACTCCTTTGAGCTCTATGCATTTTGTGTTAAGGCTCTGTACATAACTACTTGGGGTGATTTAGAACTGTATAGATATTGCATGTAGAGTACTCAGTGCAATGGGATACTCAATTGCTAGCTGAATTCAGGAACCTACCTCATAACGTTTAGAGTGCAACAGCGAATGACTTGCTTTAGTTCAGTAAACGCTAATGCTCCACAGTGTAGAAAGTGTGATGTTACTGAATGTAACTTCTGGAGCATTGGTAGTACACTCATAAAATTGGTTGCAGACTACTCTAAATCATATGGTGAGTAAAATAATAAGGTTTACATCAAGTTAACAGTGGTTTTCAGTAAAATTGAACTGTTCACTCCATTGAGCTCAATGCATTTTGTGTTATGGCTCTGTAGATAACTACTTGGGGTGATTTGGAACTGTATAGATATTGCATGTATAGTACTCAGTGCAATGGGATACTCAATTACTAGCTGAATTCAGGAACCTACCTCATAACGTTTAGAGTGCAACAGCGAATGACTTGCTTTAGTTCAGTAAACGCTAATGCTCCACAGTGTAGAAAGGGTCATGTTACTGAATGTAACTTCTGGAGCATTGGTAGTACACTCATAAAATTGGTTGCAGACTACTCTAAATCATATGGTGAGTAAAATCAAAAGGTTTACTTCAAGTTAGCACTTCGTAGTTTACAGTAAAATTGAACAGTTTACTCCTTTGAGCTCTATGCATTTTGTGTTAAGGCTCTGTACATAACTACTTGGGGTGATTTAGAACTGTATAGATATTGCATGTTGAGTACTCAGTGCAATGGGATACTCAATTGCTAGCTGAATTCAGGAACCTACCTCATAACGTTTAGAGTGCAACAGCGAATGACTTGTTTTAGTTCAGTAAACGATAATGCTCCACAGTGTAGAAAGTGTGATGTTACTGAATGTAACTTCTGGAGCATTGGTAGTACACTCATAAAATTGGTTGCAGACTACTCTAAATCATATGGTGAGTAAAATCAAAAGGTTTACATCAAGTTAGCACTTCGTAGTTTACAGTAAAATTGAACTGTTGACTCCTTTGAGCTCTATGCATTTTGTGTTAAGGCTCTGTACATAACTACTTGGGGTGATTTAGAACTGTATAGATATTGCATGTATAGCACTCAGTGCTATGGAATATTCAATTGCAAGCTGAATTCAAGAACCTACCTCATAACGTTTATAGTGCAAAAGCCAATGACTTGCTTTAGTTCAGTAAACGCTAATGCTCCACAGTGTAGAAAGGGTGATGTTACTGAATGTAACTTCTGGAGCATTGTTAGTACACTCATAAAATTGGTTGCAGACTACTCTAAATCATATGGTGAGTAAAATCATAAGGTTTACATCAAGTTAGCACTTAGTGCTTTTCAGTAAAATTGAACTGTTCACTCCTTTGAGCTCTATGCATTTTGTGTTATGGCTCTGTAGATAACTACTTGGGGTGATTTGGAACTGTATAGATATTGCATGTATAGTACTCAGTGCAATGGGATACTCAATTGCTAGCTGAATTCAGGAACCTACCTCATAACGTTTAGAGTGCAACAGCGCATGACTTGCTTTAGTTCAGTAAACGCTAATGCTCCACAGTGTAGAAAGGGTGATGTTACTGAATGTAACTTCTGGAGCATTGGTAGTACACTCATAAAATTGGTTGCAGACTACTCTAAATCATATGGTGAGTAAAATCAAAAGGTTTACTTCAAGTTAGCACTTCGTAGTTTACAGTAAAATTGAACAGTTGACTCCTTTGAGCTCTATGCATTTTGTGTTAAGGCTCTGTACATAACTACTTGGGGTGATTTAGAACTGTATAGATATTGCATGTAGAGTACTCAGTGCAATGGGATACTCAATTGCTAGCTGAATTCAGGAACCTACCTCATAACGTTTAGAGTGCAACAGCGAATGACTTGTTTTAGTTCAGTAAACGCTAATGCTTCAAAGTGTAGAAAGGGTGATGTTACTGAATGTAACTTCTGGAGCATTGTTAGTACACTGATAAAATTGGTTGCAGACTACTCTAAATCATATGGTGAGTAAAATCATAAGGTTTACATCAAGTTAACACTTCGTAGTTTACAGTAAAATTGAACTGTTGACTCCTTTGAGCTCTATGCATTTTGTGTTAAGGCTCTGTACATAACTACTTGGGGTGATTTAGAACTGTATAGATATTGCATGTAGAGTACTCAGTGCAATGGGATACTCAATTGCTAGCTGAATTCAGGAACCTACCTCATAACGTTTAGAGTGCAACAGCGAATGACTTGTTTTAGTTCAGTAAACGCTAATGCTCCACAGTGTAGAAAGGGTGATGTTACTGAATGTAACTTCTGGAGCATTGGTAGTACACTCATAAAATTGGTTGCAGACTACTCTAAATCATATGGTGAGTAAAATCATAACGTTTACATCAAGTTAGCACAGTGCTTTTCAGTAAAATTGAACTGTTCACTCCTTTGTGCTCTATGCATTTTGTGTTATGGCTCTGTAGATAACTACTTGGGGTGATTTGGAACTGTATAGATATTGCATGTATAGTACTCAGTGCAATGGGATACTCAATTGCTAGCTGAATTCAGGAACCTACCTCATAACGTTTAGAGTGCAACAGCGAATGACTTGCTTTAGTTCAGTAAACGCTAATGCTCCACAGTGTAGAAAGGGTGATGTTACTGAATGTAACTTCTGGAGCATTGGTAGTACACTCATAAAATTGGTTGCAGACTACTCTAAATCATATGGTGAGTAAAATCAAAAGGTTTACTTCAAGTTAGCACTTCGTAGTTTACAGTAAAATTGAACAGTTGACTCCTTTGAGCTCTATGCATTTTGTGTTAAGGCTCTGTACATAACTACTTGGGGTGACTTAGAACTGTATAGATATTGCATGTAGAGTATTCAGTGCAATGGAATACTCAATTGCTAGCTGAATTCAGGAACCTACCTCATAACGTTTAGAGTGCAAAAGCCAATGACTTGCTTTAGTTCAGTAAACGCTAATGCTCCACAGTGTAGAAAGGGTGATGTTACTGAATGTAACTTCTGGAGCATTGGTAGTACACTCGTAAAATTGGTTGCAGACTACTCTAAATCATATGCTGAGTAAAATCATAACGTTTACATCAAGTTAGCACTTAGTGCTTTTCAGTAAAATTGAACTGTTCACTCCTTTGAGCTCTATGCATTTTGTGTTATGGCTCTGTAGATAACTACTTGGGGTGATTTGGAACTGTATAGATATTGCATGTAGAGTACTCAGTGCAATGGGATACTCAATTGCTAGCTGAATTCAGGAACCTACCTCATAACGTTTAGAGTGCAACAGCGAATGACTTGTTTTAGTTCAGTAAACGCTAATGCTCCACAGTGTAGAAAGGGTGATGTTACTGAATGTAACTTCTGGAGCATTGTTAGTACACTCATAAAATTGGTTGCAGACTACTCTAAATCATATGGTGAGTAAAATCATAAGGTTTACATCAAGTTAGCACTTAGTGGTTTTCCGTAAAATTGAACTGTTCACTCCATTGAGCTCAATACATTTTGTGTTATGGCTCTGTAGATAACTACTTCGGGTGATTTGGAACTGTATAGATATTGCATGTATAGTACTCAGTGCAATGGGATACTCAATTGCTAGCTGAATTCAGGAACCTACCTCATAACGTTTAGAGTGCAACAGCGAATGACTTGCTTTAGTTCAGTAAACGCTAATGCTCCACAGTGTAGAAAGGGTGATGTTACTGAATGTAACTTCTGGAGCATTGGTAGTACACTCATAAAATTGGTTGCAGACTACTCTAAATCATATGGTGAGTAAAATCAAAAGGTTTACTTCAAGTTAGCACTTCGTAGTTTACAGTAAAATTGAACAGTTGACTCCTTTGAGCTCTATGCATTTTGTGTTAAGGCTCTGTACATAACTACTTGGGGTGATTTAGAACTGTATAGATATTGCATGTAGAGTATTCAGTGCAATGGAATACTCAATTGCTAGCTGAATTCAGGAACCTACCTCATAACGTTTAGAGTGCAAAAGCCAATGACTTGCTTTAGTTCAGTAAACGCTAATGCTCCACAGTGTAGAAAGGGTGATGTTACTGAATGTAACTTCTGGAGCATTGGTAGCACACTCATAAAATTGGTTGCAGACTACTCTAAATCATATGCTGAGTAAAATCATAAGGTTTACATCAAGTTAGCACTTAGTGGTTTTCAGTAAAATTGAACTGTTCACTCCTTTGAGCTCTATGCATTTTGTGCTATGGCTCTGTAGATAACTACTTGGGGTGATTTGGAACTGTATAGATATTGCATGTATAGCACTCAGTGCTATGGAATATTCAATTGCAAGCTGAGTTCAAGAACCTACCTCATAACGTTTAGAGTGCAAAAGCCAATGACTTGCTTTAGTTCAGTAAACGCTAATGATCCACAGTGTAGAAAGGGTGATGTTACTGAATGTAACTTCTGGAGCATTGGTAGTACACTCATAAAATTGGTTGCAGACTACTCTAAATCATATGGTGAGTAAAATCAAAAGGTTTACATCAAGTTAGCACTTCGTAGTTTACAGTAAAATTGAACAGTTGACTCCTTTGAGCGCTATGCATTTTGTGTTAAGGCTCTGTACATAACTACTCGGGGTGATTTAGAACTGTATAGATATTGCATGTAGAGTACTCAGTGCAATGGGATACTCAATTGCTAGCTGAATTCAGGAACCTACCTCATAACTTTTAGAGTGCAACAGCGAATGACTTGTTTTACTTCAGTAAACGCTAATGCTCCACAGTGTAGAAAGGGTGATGTTACTGAATGTAACTTCTGGAGCATTGGTAGTACACTCATAAAATTGGTTGCAGACTACTCTAAATCATATGGTGAGTAAAATCAAAAGGTTTACATCAAGTTAGCACTTAGTGGTTTTCAGTAAAATTGAACTGTTCACTCCATTGAGCTCAATGCATTTTGTGTTATGGCTCTGTACATAACTACTTGGGGTGATTTAGAACTGTATAGATATTGCATGTAGAGTACAGTGCAATGGGATACTCAATTGCTGGCTGAATTCAGGAACCTACCTCATAACGTTTACAGTGCAACAGCGAATGACTTGTTTTAGTTCAGTAAACGCTAATGCTCCACAGTGTAGAAAGGGTGATGTTACTGAATGTAACTTCTGGAGCATTGTTAGTACACTCATAAAATTGGTTGCAGACTACTCTAAATCATATAGTGAGTAAAATCATAAGGTTTACATCAAGTTAGCACTTAGTGCTTTTCAGTAAAATTGAACTGTTCACTCCTTTGAGCTCTATGCATTTTGTGTTATGGCTCTGTAGATAACTACTTGGGGTGATTTGGAACTGTATAGATATTGCATGTATAGTACTCAGTGCAATGGGATACTCAATTGCTAGCTGAATTCAGGAACCTACCTCATAACGTTTAGAGTGCAACAGCGCATGACTTGCTTTAGTTCAGTAAACGCTAATGCTCCACAGTGTAGAAAGAGTGATGTTACTGAATGTAACTTCTGGAGCATTGGTAGTACACTCATAAAATTGGTTGCAGACTACTCTAAATCATATGGTGAGTAAAATCAAAAGGTTTACTTCAAGTTAGCACTTCGTAGTTTACAGTAAAATTGAACAGTTGACTCCTTTGAGCTCTATGCATTTTGTGTTAAGGCTCTGTACATAACTACTTGGGGTGATTTAGAACTGTATAGATATTGCATGTAGAGTACTCAGTGCAATGGGATACTCAATTGCTAGCTGAATTCAGGAACCTACCTCATAACGTTTAGAGTGCAACAGCGAATGACTTGTTTTAGTTCAGTAAACGCTAATGCTTCAAAGTGTAGAAAGGGTGATGTTACTGAATGTAACTTCTGGAGCATTGTTAGTACACTGATAAAATTGGTTGCAGACTACTCTAAATCATATGGTGAGTAAAATCATAAGGTTTACATCAAGTTAACACTTCGTAGTTTACAGTAAAATTGAACTGTTGACTCCTTTGAGCTCTATGCATTTTGTGTTAAGGCTCTGTACATAACTACTTGGGGTGATTTAGAACTGTATAGATATTGCATATAGAGTACTCAGTGCAATGGGATACTCAATTGCTAGCTGAATTCAGGAACCTACCTCATAACGTTTAGAGTGCAACAGCGAATGACTTGTTTTAGTTCAGTAAACGCTAATGCTCCACAGTGTAGAAAGGGTGATGTTACTGAATGTAACTTCTGGAGCATTGGTAGTACACTCATAAAATTGGTTGCAGACTACTCTAAATCATATGGTGAGTAAAATCAAAAGGTTTACATCAAGTTAGCACTTCGTAGTTTACAGTAAAATTGAACAGTTGACTCCTTTGAGCTCTATGCATTTTGTGTTAAGGCTCTGTACATAACTACTTGGGGTGATTTAGAACTGTATAGATATTGCATGTAGAGTACTCAGTGCAATCGGATACTCAATTGCTAGCTGAATTCAGGAACCTACCTCATAACGTTTAGAGTGCAAAAGCCAATGACTTGCTTTAGTTCAGTAAACGCTAATGCTCAACAGTGTAGAAAGGGTGATGTTACTGAATGTAACTTCTGGAGCATTGGTAGTACACTCATAAAATTGTTTGCAGACTACTCTAAATCATATGCTGAGTAAAATCATAAGGTTTACATCAAGTTAGCACTTAGTGGTTTTCAGTAAAAGTTGAACTGTTCACTCCTTTGAGCTCTATGCATTTTGTGCTATGGCTCTGTAGATAACTACTTGGGGTGATTTGAAACTCTATAGATATTGCATGTATAGCACTCAGTGCTATGGAATATTCAATTGCAAGCTGAATTCAAGAACCTACCTCATAACGTTTATAGTGCAAAAGCCAATGACTTGCTTTAGTTCAGTAAACGCTAATGCTCCACAGTGTAGAAAGGGTGATGTTACTGAATGTAACTTCTGGAGCATTGTTAGTACTCTCATAAAATTGGTTGCAGACTACTCTAAATCATATGGTGAGTAAAATCATAACGTTTACATCAAGTTAGCACAGTGCTTTTCAGTAAAATTGAACTGTTCACTCCTTTGAGCTCTATGCATTTTGTGTTATGGCTCTGTAGATAACTACTTGGGGTGATTTGGAACTGTATAGATATTGCATGTATAGTACTCAGTGCAATGGGATACTCAATTGCTAGCTGAATTCAGGAACCTACCTCATAACGTTTAGAGTGCAACAGCGAATGACTTGCTTTAGTTCAGTAAACGCTAATGCTCCACAGTGTAGAAAGGGTGATGTTACTGAATGTAACTTCTGGAGCATTGGTAGTACACTCATAAAATTGGTTGCAGACTACTCTAAATCATATGGTGAGTAAAATCAAAAGGTTTACTTCAAGTTAGCACTTCGTAGTTTAGAGTAAAATTGAACAGTTGACTCCTTTGAGCTCTATGCATTTTGTGTTAAGGCTCTGTACATAACTACTTGGGGTGATTTAGAACTGTATAGATATTGCATGTAGAGTATTCAGTGCAATGGAATACTCAATTGCTAGCTGAATTCAGGAACCTACCTCATAACGTTTAGAGTGCAAAAGCCAATGTCTTGCTTTAGTTCAGTAAACGCTAATGCTCCACAGTGTAGAAAGGGTGATGTTACTGAATGTAACTTCTGGAGCATTGGTAGTACACTCGTAAAATTGGTTGCAGACTACTCTAAATCATATGCTGAGTAAAATCATAACGTTTACATCAAGTTAGCACTTAGTGCTTTTCAGTAAAATTGAACTGTTCACTCCTTTGAGCTCTATGCATTTTGTGTTATGGCTCTGTAGATAACTACTTGGGGTGATTTGGAACTGTATAGATATTGCATGTAGAGTACTCAGTGCAATGGGATACTCAATTGCTAGCTGAATTCAGGAACCTACCTCATAACGTTTAGAGTGCAACAGCGAATGACTTGTTTTAGTTCAGTAAACGCTAATGCTCCACAGTGTAGAAAGGGTGATGTTACTGAATGTAACTTCTGGAGCATTGTTAGTACACTCATAAAATTGGTTGCAGACTACTCTAAATCATATGGTGAGTAAAATCATAAGGTTTACATCAAGTTAGCACTTAGTGGTTTTCCGTAAAATTGAACTGTTCACTCCATTGAGCTCAATGCATTTTGTGTTATGGCTCTGTAGATAACTACTTGGGGTGATTTGGAACTGTATAGATATTGCATGTATAGTACTCAGTGCAATGGGATACTCAATTGCTAGCTGAATTCAGGAACCTACCTCATAACGTTTAGAGTGCAACAGCGAATGACTTGCTTTAGTTCAGTAAACGCTAATGCTCCACAGTGTAGAAAGGGTGATGTTACTGAATGTAACTTCTGGAGCATTGGTAGTACACTCATAAAATTGGTTGCAGACTACTCTAAATCATATGGTGAGTAAAATCAAAAGGTTTACTTCAAGTTAGCACTTCGTAGTTTACAGTAAAATTGAACAGTTGACTCCTTTGAGCTCTATGCATTTTGTGTTAAGGCTCTGTACATAACTACTTGGGGTGATTTAGAACTGTATAGATATTGCATGTAGAGTATTCAGTGCAATGGAATACTCAATTGCTAGCTGAATTCAGGAACCTACCTCATAACGTTTAGAGTGCAAAAGCCAATGACTTGCTTTAGTTCAGTAAACGCTAATGCTCCACAGTGTAGAAAGGGTGATGTTACTGAATGTAACTTCTGGAGCATTGGTAGCACACTCATAAAATTGGTTGCAGACTACTCTAAATCATATGCTGAGTAAAATCATAAGGTTTACATCAAGTTAGCACTTAGTGGTTTTCAGTAAAATTGAACTGTTCACTCCTTTGAGCTCTATGCATTTTGTGCTATGGCTCTGTAGATAACTACTTGGGGTGATTTGGAACTGTATAGATATTGCATGTATAGCACTCAGTGCTATGGAATATTCAATTGCAAGCTGAATTCAAGAACCTACCTCATAACGTTTAGAGTGCAAAAGCCAATGACTTGCTTTAGTTCAGTAAACGCTAATGATCCACAGTGTAGAAAGGGTGATGTTACTGAATGTAACTTCTGGAGCATTGGTAGTACACTCATAAAATTGGTTGCACACTACTCTAAATCATATGGTGAGTAAAATCAAAAGGTTTACATCAAGTTAGCACTTCGTAGTTTACAGTAAAATTGAACAGTTGACTCCTTTGAGCGCTATGCATTTTGTGTTAAGGCTCTGTACATAACTACTCGGGGTGATTTAGAACTGTATAGATATTGCATGTAGAGTACTCAGTGCAATGGGATACTCAATTGCTAGCTGAATTCAGGAACCTACCTCATAACGTTTAGAGTGCAACAGCGAATGACTTGCTTTACTTCAGTAAACGCTAATGCTCCACAGTGTAGAAAGGGTGATGTTACTGAATGTAACTTCTGGAGCATTGTTAGTACACTCATAAAATTGGTTGCAGACTACTCTAAATCATATGCTGAGTAAAATCATAAGGTTTACATCAAGTTAGCACTTAGTACTTTTCAGTAAAATTGACCTGTGCACTCCTTTGAGCTCAATGCATTTTGTGTTATGGCTCTGTAGATAACTACTTGGGGTGATTTGGAACTGTATAGATATTGCATGTATAGTACTCAGTGCAATGGGATACTCAATTGCTGGCTGAATTCAGGAACCTACCTCATAACGTTTACAGTGCAACAGCGAATGACTTGTTTTAGTTCAGTAAACGCTAATGCTCCACAGTGTAGAAAGGGTGATGTTACTGAATGTAACTTCTGGAGCATTGTTAGTACACTCATAAAATTGGTTGCAGACTACTCTAAATCATATAGTGAGTAAAATCATAAGGTTTACATCAAGTTAACACTTCGTAGTTTACAGTAAAATTGAACTGTTGACTCCTTTGAGCTCTATGCATTTTGTGTTAAGCCTCTGTACATAACTACTTGGGGTGATTTAGAACTGTATAGATATTGCATGTAGAGTACTCAGTGCAATGGGATACTCAATTGCTAGCTGAATTCAGTAACCTACCTCATAACGTTTAGAGTGCAACAGCGAATGACGTGCTTTAGTTCAGTAAACGCTAATGCTCCACAGTATAGAAAGGGTGATGTTACTGAATGTAACTTCTGGAGCATTGGTAGTACACTCATAAAATTGGTTGCAGACTACTCTAAATAATATGGTGAGTAAAATCAAAAGGTTTACATCAAGTTAGCACTTCGTAGTTTACAGTAAAATTGAACTGTTGACTCCTTTGAACTCTATGCATTTTGTGTTAAGGCTCTGTACATAACTACTTGGGGTGATTTAGAACTGTATAGATATTGCATGTAGAGTACTCAGTGCAATGGGATACTCAATTGCTAGCTGAATTCAGGAACCTACCTCTTAACGTTTAGAGTGCAAAAGCCAATGACTTGCTTTGGTTCAGGAAACGCTTACGTTCCACATGTAGATAGGGTGATGTTACTGAATGTAACTACTGGAGCATTGGTAGTACACTCATAAAATTGGTTGCAGACTACTCTAAATCATATGGTGAGTAAAATCATAAGGTTTACATCAGGTTAGCACTTAGTGGTTTTCAGTAAAATTGAACTGTTCACTCCATTGAGCTCAGTGCATTTTGTGTTATGGCTCTGTAGATAACTATTTGGGGTGATTTGGAACTGTATAGATATTGCATGTACTGTACGCAGTGCTATGGAATACTCAATTGCAAGCTGAATTCAAGAACCTACCTCATAACGTTTAGAGTGCAACAGCGAATGACTTGCTTAAGTTCAGTAAACGCTAATGCTCCACAGTGTAGAAAGGGTGATGTTACTGAATGTAACTTCTGGAGCATTGGTAGTACACTCATAAAATTGGTTGCAGACTACTCTAAATCATATGGTGAGTAAAATCAAAAGGTTTACATCAAGTTAGCACTTCGTAGTTTACAGTAAAATTGAACAGTTGACTCCTTTGAGCTCTATGCATTTTGTGTTAAGGCTCTGTATATAACTACTTGGGGTGATTTAGAACTGTATAGATATTGCATGTAGAGTACTCAGTGCAATGGGATACTCAATTGCTAGCTGAATTCAGGAACCTACCTCATACCGTTTAGAGTGCAAAAGCCAATGACTTGCTTTAGTTCAGTAAACGCTAATGCTCCACAGTGTAGTAAGGGTGATGTTACTGAATGTAACTTCTGGAGCATTGGTAGTACACTCATAGAATTGGTTGCAGACTACTATAAATCATATGCTGAGTAAAATCATATGGTTTACATCAAGTTAGCACTTAGTGGTTTTCAGTAAAATTGAACTGTTCACTCCTTTGAGCTCTATGCATTTTGTGCTATGGCTCTGTAGATAACTACTTGGGGTGATTTGGAACTGTATAGATATTGCATGTATAGTACTCAGTGCTATGGAATATTCAATTGCAAGCTGAATTCAAGAACCTACCTCATAACGTTTAGAGTGCAAAAGCCAATCACTTGCTTTAGTTCAGTAAACGCTAATGCTCCACAGTGTAGAAAGGGTGATGTTACTGAATGTATCTTCTGGAGCATTGGTAGTACACTCATAAAATTGGTTGCAGACTACTCTAAATCATATGCTGAGTAAAATCATAAGGTTTACATCAAGTTAGCACTTAGTACTTTTCAGTAAAATTGAACTGTGCACTCCTTTGAGCTCTATGCATTTTGTGTTATGGCTCTGTAGATAACTACTTGGGGTGATTTGGAACTGTATAGATATTGCATGTATAGTACTCAGTGCAATGGGATACTCAATTGCTAGCTGAATTCAGGAACCTACCTCATAACGTTTAGAGTGCAACAGCGAATGACTTTCTTTAGTTCAGTAAACGCTAATGCTCCACAGTGTAGAAAGGGTGATGTTACTGAATGTAACTTCTGGAGCATTGTTAGTACACTCATAAAATTGGTTGCAGACTACTCTAAATCATATGGTGAGTAAAATCATAAGGTTTACATCAAGTTAGCACTTAGTGGTTTTCAGTAAAATTGAACAGTTCACTCCATTGAGCTCAATGCATTTTGTGTTATGGCTCTGTAGATAACTACTTGGGGTGATTTGGAACTGTATAGATATTGCATGTATAGTACTCAGTGCAATGGGATACTCAATTGCTAGCTGAATTCAGGAACCTACCTCATAACGTTTAGAGTGCAAAAGCCAATGACTTGCTTTAGTTCAGGAAACGCTTATGTTCCACATTTAGAAAGGGTGATGTTACTGAATGTAACTACTGGAGCATTGGTAGTACACTCATAAAATTGGTTGCAGACTACTCTAAATCATATGCTGAGTAAAATCATAAGGTTTACATCAAGTTAGCACTTAGTGCTTTTCAGTAAAATTGAACTGTTCACTCCTTTGAGCTCTATGCATTTTGTGTTATGGCTCTGTAGATAACTACTTGGGGTGATTTGGAACTGTATAGATATTGCATGTATAGTACTCAGTGCTATGGGATACTCAATTGCTATCTGAATTCAGGAACCTACCTCATATCGTTTAGAGTGCAAAAGCCAATGACTTGCTTTAGTTCAGTAAACGCTAATGCTCCACAGTGTAGAAAGGGTGATGTTACTGAATGTAACTTCTGGAGCATTGGTAGTACACTCATAAAATTGGTTGCAGACTACTCTAAATCATATGCTGAGTAAAATCATAAGGTTTACATCAAGTTAGCACTTAGTGGTTTTCAGTAAAATTGAACTGTTCACTCCTTTGAGCTCTATGCATTTTGTGTTATGGCTCTGTAGATAACTACTTGGGGTGATTTGGAACTGTATAGATATTGCATGTATAGTACTCAGTGCTATGGAATATTCAATTGCAATCTGAATTCAAGAACCTACCTCATAACGTTTAGAGTGCAAACGCCAATGACTTGCTTTACTTCAGTAAACGCTAATGCTCCACAGTGTAGAAAGGGTGATGTTACTGAATGTAACTTCTGGAGCATTGTTAGTACACTCATAAAATTGGTTGCAGACTACTCTAAATCATATGCTGAGTAAAATCATAAGGTTTACATCAAGTTAGCACTTAGTACTTTTCAGTAAAATTGACCTGTGCACTCCTTTGAGCTCAATGCATTTTGTGTTATGGCTCTGTAGATAACTACTTGGGGTGATTTGGAACTGTATAGATATTGCATGTATAGTACTCAGTGCAATGGGATACTCAATTGCTAGCTGAATTCAGGAACCTACCTCATAACGTTTAGAGTGCAACAGCGAATGACTTTCTTTAGTTCAGTAAACGCTAATGCTCCACAGTGTAGAAAGGGTGATGTTCCTGAATGTAACTTCTGGAGCATTGTTAGTACACTCATAAAATTGGTTGCAGACTACTCTAAATCATATGGTGAGTAAAATCATAAGGTTTACATCAAGTTAGCACTTAGTGGTTTTCAGTAAAATTGAACAGTTCACTCCATTGAGCTCAATGCATTTTGTGTTATGGCTCTGTAGATAACTACTTGGGGTGATTTGGAACTGTATAGATATTGCATGTATAGTACTCAGTGCAATGGGATACTCAATTGCTAGCTGAATTCAGGAACCTACCTCATAACGTTTAGAGTGCAACAGCGAATGACTTGCTTTAGTTCAGTAAACGCTAATGCTCCACAGTGTAGAAAGGGTGATGTTACTGAATGTAACTTCTGGAGCATTGGTAGTACACTCATAAAATTGGTTGCAGACTACTCTAAATCATATGCTGAGTAAAATCATAAGGTTTACATCAAGTTAGCACCTAGTACTTTTCAGTAAAATTGAACTGTGCACTCCTTAGAGCTCTATGCATTTTGTGTTATGGCTCTGTAGATAACTACTTGGGGTGATTTGGAACTGTATAGATATTGCATGTATAGTACTCAGTGCAATGGGATACTCAATTGCTAGCTGAATTCAGGAACCTACCTCATAACGTTTAGAGTGCAACAGCGAATGACTTTCTTCAGTTCAGTAAACGCTAATGCTCCACAGTGTAGAAAGGGTGATGTTACTGAATGTAACTTCTGGAGCATTGGTAGTACACTCATAAAATTGGTTGCAGACTACTCTAAATCATATGGTGAGTAAAATCAAAAGGTTTACATCAAGTTAGCACTTCGTAGTTTACAGTAAAATTGAACAGTTGACTCCTTTGAGCTCTATGCATTTTGTGTTATGGCTCTGTAGATAACTACTTGGGGTGATTTGGAACTGTATAGATATTGCATGTATAGTACTCAGTGCAATGGGATACTCAATTGCTAGCTGAATTCAGGAACCTACCTCATAACGTTTAGAGTGCAAAAGCCAATGACTTGCTTTAGTTCAGGAAACGCTTATGTTCCACATTTAGAAAGGGTGATGTTACTGAATGTAACTACTGGAGCATTGGTAGTACACTCATAAAATTGGTTGCAGACTACTCTAAATCATATGGTGAGTAAAATCATAAGGTTTACATCAGGTTAGCACTTAGTGGTTTTCAGTAAAATTGAACTGTTCACTCCATTGAGCTCAGTGCATTTTGTGTTAAAGCTGAGTACATAACTACTCGGGGTGATTTGGAGCTGTATAGATATTGCATGTAGAGTACTCAGTGCCATGGAATACTCAATTGCAAGCTGAATTCAACAACCTACCTCATAACGTTTAGAGTGCAAAAGCCAATGAATTGCTTTAGTTCAGTAAACGCTAATGCTCCACAGTGTAGAAAGGGTGATGTTACTGAATGTAACTTCTGGAGCATTGGTAGTACACTCATAAAATTGGTTGCAGACTACTCTAAATCATATGCTGAGTAAAATCATAAGGTTTACATCAAGTTAGCACTTAGTGCTTTTCAGTAAAATTGAACTGTTCACTCCTTTGAGCTCTATGCATTTTGTGTTATGGCTCTGTAGATAACTACTTGGGGTGATTTGGAACTGTATAGATATTGCATGTATAGTACTCAGTGCTATGGGATACTCAATTGCTATCTGAATTCAGGAACCTACCTCATATCGTTTAGAGTGCAAAAGCCAATGACTTGCTTTAGTTCAGTAAACGCTAATGCTCCACAGTGTAGAAAGGGTGATGTTACTGAATGTAACTTCTGGAGCATTGTTAGTACACTCATAAAATTGGTTGCAGACTACTCTAAATCATATGCTGAGTAAAATCATAAGGTTTACATCAAGTTAGCACTTAGTACTTTTCAGTAAAATTGACCTGTGCACTCCTTTGAGCTCTATGCATTTTGTGTTATGGCTCTGTAGATAACTACTTGGGGTGAGTTGGAACTGTATAGATATTGCATGTATAGTACTCAGTGCAATGGGATACTCAATTGCTAGCTGAATTCAGGAACCTACCTCATAACGTTTAGAGTGCAACAGCGAATGACTTTCTTTAGTTCAGTAAACGCTAATGCTCCACAGTGTAGAAAGGGTGATGTTCCTGAATGTAACTTCTGGAGCATTGTTAGTACACTCATAAAATTGGTTGCAGACTACTCTAAATCATATGGTGAGTAAAATCATAAGGTTTACATCAAGTTAGCACTTAGTGGTTTTCAGTAAAATTGAACAGTTCACTCCATTGAGCTCAATGCATTTTGTGTTATGGCTCTGTAGATAACTACTTGGGGTGATTTGGAACTGTATAGATATTGCATGTATAGTACTCAGTGCAATGGGATACTCAATTGCTAGCTGAATTCAGGAACCTACCTCATAACGTTTAGAGTGCAACAGCGAATGACTTGCTTTAGTTCAGTAAACGCTAATGCTCCACAGTGTAGAAAGGGTGATGTTACTGAATGTAACTTCTGGAGCATTGGTAGTACACTCATAAAATTGGTTGCAGACTACTCTAAATCATATGGTGAGTAAAATCAAAAGGTTTACATCAAGTTAGCACTTCGTAGTTTACAGTAAAATTGAACAGTTGACTCCTTTGAGCTCTATGCATTTTGTGTTAAGGCTCTGTACATAACTACTTGGGGTGATTTAGAACTGTATAGATATTGCATGTAGAGTACTCAGTGCAATGGGATACTCAATTGCTAGCTGAATTCAGGAACCTACCTCATAACGTTTAGAGTGCAAAAGCCAATGACTTGCTTTAGTTCAGGAAACGCTTATGTTCCACATTTAGAAAGGGTGATGTTACTGAATGTAACTACTGGAGCATTGGTAGTACACTCATAAAATTGGTTGCAGACTACTCTAAATCATATGGTGAGTAAAATCATAAGGTTTACATCAGGTTAGCACTTAGTGGTTTTCAGTAAAATTGAACTGTTCACTCCATTGAGCTCAGTGCATTTTGTGTTAAAGCTGAGTACATAACTACTCGGGGTGATTTGGAGCTGTATAGATATTGCATGTAGAGTACTCAGTGCCATGGAATACTCAATTGCAAGCTGAATTCAACAACCTACCTCATAACGTTTAGAGTGCAAAAGCCAATGACTTGCTTTAGTTCATTAAACGCTAATGCTCCACAGTGTAGAAAGGGTGATGTTACTGAATGTAACTTCTGGAGCATTGGTAGTACACTCATAAAATTGGTTGCAGACTACTCTAAATCATATGGTGAGTGAAATCAAAAGGTTTACATCGTTAGCACTTAGGGGTTTTCAGTTAAATTGAACTGTTCTCTCCATTGAGCTCAATGCATTTTGTGTTATGGCTCGGCAGATAACTACTGGGGTGATTTGGAACTGTATAGATATTGCATGTAGAGTACTCAGTGCCATGGAATATTCAATTGCAAGCTGAATTCAAGAACCTACCTCATAACGTTTAGAGTGAAAACCCCAATGACTTGCTTTAGTTCAGTAAACGCTAATGCTCCACAGTGTAGAAAGGGTGATGTTACTGAATGTAACTTCTGGAGCATTGGTAGTACACTCATAAAATTGGTTGCGGACTACTCTAAATCATATGGTGAGTAAAATCAAAAGGTTTACATCAAGTTAGCACTTCGTAGTTTACAGTAAAATTGAACTGTTGACTCCTTTGAGTTCTATGCATTTTGTGTTAAGGCTCTGTACATAACAACTTGGGGTGATTTAGAACTGTATAGATATTGCATGTAGAGTACTCAGTGCAATGGGATACTCAATTGCTAGCTGAATTCAGGAACCTACCTCATAACGTTTCGAGTGCAAACGCCAATGACTTGCTTTAGTTCAGTAAACGCTGATGCTCCACAGTGTAGAAAGGGTGATGTTACTGAATGTAACTTCTGGAGCATTGGTAGTACACTCATAAAATTGGTTGCAGACTACTCTAAATCATATGGTGAGTAAAATCATAAGGTTTACATCAAGTTAGCACTTAGTGGTTTTCAGTAAAATTGAACTGTTCACTCCATTGAGCTCAATGCATTTTGTGTTATGGCTCAGTAGATAACTACTTGGGGTGATTTGGAACTGTATAGATATTACATGTATAGTACTCAGTGCTATGGAATATTCAATTGCAAGCTGAATTCAAGAACCTACCTCATAACGTTTAGAGTGCAAAAGCCAATGACTTGCTTTAGTTCAGTAAACGCTAATGCTCCACAGTGTAGAAAGGGTGATGTTACTGAATGTAAATTCTGGAGCATTGGTAGTACACTCATAAAATTGGTTGCAGACTACTCTAAATCATATGGTGAGTAAAATCAACAGGTTTACATCGTTACAACTTAGTGGTTTTCAGTTAATTTGAACTGTTCTCTCCATTGAGCTCAATGCATTTTGTGTTATGGCTCGGTAGATAACTACTTGGGGTGATTTGGAACTGTATAGATATTGCATGTAGAGTACTCAGTGCCATGGAATATTCAATTGCAAGCTGAATTCAAGAACCTACCTCATAACGTTTCGAGTGCAACAGCGAATGACTTGCTTTAGTTCAGTAAACGCTAATGCTCCACAGTGTAGAAAGGGTGATGTTACTGAATGTAACTTCTGGAGCATTGGTAGTACACTCATAAAATTGGTTGCAGACTACTCTAAATCATATGGTGAGTGAAATCAAAAGGTTTACATCGTTAGCACTTAGTGGTTTTCAGTTAAATTGAACTGTTCTCTCCATTGAGGTCAATGCATTTTGTGTTATGGCTCGGTAGATAACTACTTGGGGTGATTTGGAACTGTATAGATATTGCATGTAGAGTACTCAGTGCCATGGAATATTCAATTGCAAGCTGAATTCAAGAACCTACCTCATAACGTTTAGAGTGCAAACCCCAATGACTTGCTTTAGTTCAGTAAACTCTAATGCTCCACAGAGTAGAAAGGGTGATGTTACTGAATGTAACTTCTGGAGCATTGGTAGTACACATAAAATTGGTTGCAGACTACTCTAAATCATATGGTGAGTAAAATCAAAAGGTTTACATCAAGTTAGCACTTCGTAGTTTACAGTAAAATTGAACTGTTGACTCCTTTGAGCTCTATGCATTTTGTGTTAAGGCTCTGTACATAACTACTTGGGGTGATTTGGAACTGTATAGATATTGCATGTAGAGTACTCAGTGCCATGGAATATTCAATTGCAAGCTGAATTCAAGAACCTACCTCATAACGTTTCGAGTGCAACAGCGAATGACTTGCTTTAGTTCAGTAAACGCTAATGCTCCACAGTGTAGAAAGGGTGATGTTACTGAATGTAACTTCTGGAGCACTGGTAGTACACTCATAAAATTGGTTGCAGACTACTCTAAATCATATGGTGAGTAAAATCAAAAGGTTTACATCGTTAGCACTTAGTGGTTTTCAGTTAAATTGAATTGTTCTCTCCATTGAGCTCAATGCATTTTGTGTTATGGCTCGGTAGATAACTACTTGGGGTGATTTGGAACTGTATAGATATTGCATGTAGAGTACTCAGTGCCATGGAATATTCAATTGCAAGCTGAATTCAAGAACCTACCTCATAACGTTTAGAGTGCAAACCCCAATGACTTGCTTTAGTTCAGTAAACGCTAATGCTCCACAGTGTAGAAAGGGTGATGTTACTGAATGTAACTTCTGGAGCATTGGTAGTACACTCGTAAAATTGGTTGCAGACTACTCTAAATCATATGGTGAGTAAAATCAAAAGGTTTACATCAAGTTAGCACTTCGTAGTTTACAGTAAAATTGAACTGTTGACTCCTTTGAGCTCTATGCATTTTGTGTTAAGGCTCTGTACATAACTACTTGGGGTGATTTAGAACTGTATAGATATTGCATGTAGAGTACTCAGTGCTATGGGATACTCAATTGCTAGCTGAATTCAGGAACCTACCTCATAACGTTTAGAGTGCAACAGCGAATGACTTGTTTTAGTTCAGTAAACGCTAATGCTCCACAGTGTAGAAAGGGTGATGTTACTGAATGTAACTTCTGGAGCATTGTTAGTACACTCATAAAATTGGTTGCAGACTACTCTAAATCATATGGTGAGTAACATCATAAGGTTTACATCAAGTTAGCACTTCGTAGTTTACAGTAAAATTGAACTGTTGAATACTTTGAGCTCTATGCATTTTGTGTTAAGGCTCTGTACATAACTACTTGGGGTGATTTAGAACTGTATAGATATTGCATGTAGAGTACTCAGTGCTATGGGATACTCAATTGCTAGCTGAATTCAGGAACCTACCTCATAACGTTCAGAGTGCAACAGCGAATGACTTGTTTTAGTTCAGTAAACGCTAATGCTCCACAGTGTAGAAAGGGTGATGTTACTGAATGTAACTTCTGGAGCATTGTTAGTACACTCATAAAATTGGTTGCAGACTACTCTAAATCATATGGTGAGTAAAATCATAAGGTTTACATCAAGTTAGCACTTAGTGGTTTTCCGTAAAATTGAACTGTTCACTCCATTGAGCTCAATGCATTTTGTGTTATGGCTCTGTAGATAACTACTTGGGGTGATTTAGAACTGTATATATATTGCATGTAGAGTACTCAGTGCAATGGGATACTCAATTGCTAGCTGAATTCAGGAACCTACCTCATAACGTTTAGAGTGCAACAGCGAATGACTTGTTTTAGTTCAGTAAACGCTAAAGCTCCGCAGTGTAGAAAGGGTGATGTTACTGAATGTAACTTCTGGAGCATTGTTAGTACACTCATAAAATTGGTTGCAGACTACTCTAAATAATATGCTGAGTGAAATCAAAAGGTTTACATCGTTAGCACTTAGTGGTTTTCAGTTAAATTGAACTGTTCTCTCCATTGAGCTCAATGCATTTTGTGTTATGGCTCGGTAGATAACTACTTGGGGTGATTTGGAACTGTATAGATATTGCATGTAGAGTACTCAGTGCCATGGAATATTCAATTGCAAGCTGAATTCAAGAACCTACCTCATTCCTTTTAGAGTGCAAACCCCAATGACTTGCTTTAGTTCAGTAAACGCTAATGCTCCACAGTGTAGAAAGGGTGATGTTACTGAATGTAACTGCTGGAGCATTGGTAGTACACTCATAAGATTGGTTGCAGACTACTCTAAATCATATGGTGAGTAAAATCAAAAGGTTTACATTAAGTTAGCACTTCGTAGTTTACAGTAAAATTGAACTGTTGACTCCTTTGAGCTCTATGCATTTTGTGTTAAGGCTCTGTACATAACTACTTGGGGTGATTTGGAACTGTATAGATATTGCATGTAGAGTACTCAGTGCCATGGAATATTCAATTGCAAGCTGAATTCAAGAACCTACCTCATAACGTTTCGAGTGCAACAGCGAATGACTTGCTTTAGTTCAGTAAACGCTAATGCTCCACAGTGTAGAAAGGATGATGTTACTGAATGTAACTTCTGGAGCACTGGTAGTACACTCATAAAATTGGTTGCAGACTACTCTAAATCATATGGTGAGTAAAATCAAAAGGTTTACATCGTTAGCACTTAGTGGTTTTCAGTTAAATTGAATTGTTCTCTCCATTGAGCTCAATGCATTTTGTGTTATGGCTCGGTGGATAACTACTTGGGGTGATTTCGAACTGTATAGATATTGCATGTAGAGTACTCAGTGCCATGGAATATTCAATTGCAAGCTGAATTCAAGAACCTACCTCATAACGTTTAGAGTGCAAACCCCAATGACTTGCGTTAGTTCAGTAAACGCTAATGCTCCACAGTGTAGAAAGGGTGATGTTACTGAATGTAACTTCTGGAGCATTGGTAGTACACTCATAAAATTGGTTGCAGACTACTCTAAATCATATGGTGAGTAAAATCAAAAGGTTTACATCAGGTTAGCACTTCGTAGTTTACAGTAAAATTGAACTGTTGACTCCTTTGAGCTCTATGCATTTTGTGTTAAGGCTCTGTACATAACTACTTGGGGTGATTTAGAACTGTATAGATATTGCATGTAGAGTACTCAGTGCTATGCGATACTCAATTGCTAGCTGAATTCAGGAACCTACCTCATAACGTTTAGAGTGCAACAGCGAATGACTTGTTTTAGTTCAGTAAACGCTAATGCTCCACAGTGTAGAAAGGGTGATGTTACTGAATGTAACTTCTGGAGCATTGTTAGTACACTCATAAAATTGGTTGCAGACTACTCTAAATCATATGGTGAGTAAAATCATAAGGTTTACATCAAGTTAGCACTTAGTGGTTTTCAGTAACATTGAACTGTTCACTCCATTGAGCTCAATGCATTTTGTGTTATGGCTCTGTAGATAACTACTTGGGGTGATTTAGAACTGTATAAATATTGCATGTAGAGTACTCAGTGCAATGGGATACTCAATTGCTAGCTGAATTCAGGAACCTACCTCATAACGTTTAGAGTGCAAACGCCAATGACTTGCTTTAGTTCAGTAAACGCTAATGCTCCACAGTGTAGAAAGGGTGATGTTACTGAATGTAACTTCTGGAGCATTGGTAGTACACTCATAAAATTGGTTGCAGACTACTCTAAATCATATGGTGAGTGAAATCAAAAGGTTTACATCGTTAGCACTTAGGGGTTTTCAGTTAAATTGAACTGTTCTCTCCTTTGAGCTCAATGCATTTTGTGTTATGGCTCGGTAGATAACTACTTGGGGTGATTTGGAACTGTATAGATATTGCATGTAGAGTACTCAGTGCCATGGAATATTCAATTGCAAGCTGAATTCAAGAACCTACCTCATAACGTTTAGAGTGCAAACCCCAATGACTTGCTTTAGTTCAGTAAACGCTAATGCTCCACAGAGTAGAAAGGGTGATGTTACTGAATGTAACTTCTGGAGCATTGGTAGTACACTCATAAGATTGGTTGCAGACTACTCTAAATCATATGGTGAGTAAAATCAAAAGGTTTACATCAAGTTAGCACTTCGTAGTTTACAGTAAAATTGAACTGTTGACTCCTTTGAGCTCTATGCATTTTGTGTTAAGGCTCTGTACATAACTACTTGGGGTGATTTGGAACTGTATAGATATTGCATGTAGAGTACTCAGTGCCATGGAATATTCAATTGCAAGCTGAATTCAAGAACCTACCTCATAACGTTTCGAGTGCAACAGCGAATGACTTGCTTTAGTTCAGTAAACGCTAATGATCCACAGTGTAGAAAGGGTGATGTTACTGAATGTAACTTCTGGAACACTGGTAGTACACTCATAAAATTGGTTGCAGACTACTCTAAATCATATGGTGAGTAAAATCAAAAGGTTTACATCGTTAGCACTTAGTGGTTTTCAGTTAAATTGAATTGTTCTCTCCATTGAGCTCAATGCATTTTGTGTTATGGCTCGGTAGATAACTACTTGGGGTGATTTGGAACTGTATAGATATTGCATGTAGAGTACTCAGTGCCATGGAATATTCAATTGCAAGCTGAATTCAAGAACCTACCTCATAACGTTTAGAGTGCAAACCCCAATGACTTGCTTTAGTTCAGTAAACGCTAATGCTCCACAGTGTAGAAAGGGTGATGTTACTGAATGTAACTTCTGGAGCATTGGTAGTACACTCATAAAATTGGTTGCAGACTACTCTAAATCATATGGTGAGTAAAATCATAAGGTTTACATCAAGTTAGCACTTAGTGGTTTTCAGTAAAATTGAACTGTTTACTCCATTGAGCTCAATGCATTTTGTGTTATGGCTCTGTAGATAACTACTTGGGGTGATTTAGAACTGTATAAATATTGCATGTAGAGTACTCAGTGCAATGGGATACTCAATTGCTAGCTGAATTCAGGAACCTATCTCATAACGTTTAGAGTGCAACAGCGAATTACTTGTTTTAGTTCAGTAAACGCTAATGCTCCGCAGTGTAGAATGGGTGATGTTACTGAATGTAACTTCTGGAGCATTGGTAGTACACTCATAAAATTGGTTGCAGACTACTCTAAATCATATGGTGAGTGAAATCAAAAGGTTTACATCGTTAGCACTTAGGGGTTTTCAGTTAAATTGAACTGTTCTCTCCATTGAGCTCAATGCAGTTTGTGTTATGGCTCGGTAGATAACTACTTGGGGTGATTTGGAACTGTATAGATATTCCATGTAGAGTACTCAGTGCCATGGAATATTCAATTGCAAGCTGAATTCAAGAACCTACCTCATAACGTTTAGAGTGCAAACGCCAATGACTTGCTTTAGTTCAGTAAACGCTAATGCTCCACAGTGTAGAAAGGGTGATGTTACTGAATGTAAATTCTGGAGCATTGGTAGTACACTCATAAAATTGGTTGCAGTCTACTCTAAATCATATGCTGAGTAAAATCATAAGGTTTACATCAACTTAGCACTTAGTGCTTTTCAGGGAAATTGAACTGTTCACTCCTTTGAGCTCAATGCATTTTGTGTGAAAGCTGTGTACATAACTACTCGGGGTGATTTGGAACTGTATAGATATTGCATGTAGAGTACTCAGTGCTATGGAATACTCAATTGCAAGCTGAATTCAAGAACCTACCTCATAACGTTTAGAGTGCAAACGCCAATGACTTGCTTTAGTTCAGTAAACGCTAATGCTCCACAGTGTAGAAAGGGTGATGTTACTGAATGTAACTTCTGGAGCATTGGTAGTACACTCATAAAATTGGTTGCAGACTACTCTAAATCATATGGAGAGTGAAATCAAAAGGTTTACATCAAGTTAGCACTTCGTAGTTTTCAGTAAAATTGAACTGTTCACTCCATTGAGCTCAGTGCATTTTGTGTTAAAGCTGTGTACATAACTACTCGGGGTGATTTGCAGCTGTATAGATATTCCATGTAGAGTACTCAGTGCTATGGAATATTCAATTGCAAGCTGAATTCAAGAACCTACCTCATAACGTTTAGAGTGCAACAGCGAATGACTTGCTTTAGTTCAGTAAACGCTAATGCTCCACAGTGTAGAAAGGGTGATGTTACTGAATGTAACTTCTGGAGCATTGGTAGTACACTCATAAAATTGGTTGCAGACTACTCTAAATCATATGGTGAGTAAAATCAAAAGGTTTACATCAAGTTAGCACTTCGTAGTTTACAGTAAAATTGAACTGTTGACTCCTTTGAGCTCAATGCATTTTGTGTTATGGCTCGGTAGATAACTACTTGGGGTGATTTGGAACTGTATAGATATTGCATGTAGAGTACTCAGTGCAATGGAATATTCAATTGCAATCTGAATTCAACAACCTACCTCATAACGTTTAGAGTGCAAAAGCCAATGACTTGCTTTAGTTCAGTAAACGCTAATGCTCCACAGTGTAGAAAGGGTGATGTTACTGAATGTAAATTCTGGAGCATTGGTAGTACAGTCATAAAATTGGTTGCAGACTACTCTAAATCATATGCTGAGTAAAATCATAAGGTTTACATCAACTTAGCACTTAGTGCTTTTCAGGGAAATTGAACTGTTCACTCCTTTGAGCTCAATGCATTTTGTGTGAAAGCTGTGTACATAACTACTCGGGGTGATTTGGAACTGTATAGATATTGCATGTAGAGTACTCAGTGCTATGGAATACTCAATTGCAAGCTGAATTCAAGAACCTACCTCATAACGTTTAGAGTGCAAACGCCAATGACTTGCTTTAGTTCAGTAAACGCTAATGCTCCACAGTGTAGAAAGGGTGATGTTACTGAATGTAACTTCTGGAGCATTGGTAGTACACTCATAAAATTGGTTGCAGACTACTCTAAATCATATGGAGAGTGAAATCAAAAGGTTTACATCAAGTTAGCACTTCGTAGTTTTCAGTAAAATTGAACTGTTCACTCCATTGAGCTCAGTGCATTTTGTGTTAAAGCTGTGTACATAACTACTCGGGGTGATTTGCAGCTGTATAGATATTGCATGTAGAGTACTCAGTGCTATGGAATATTCAATTGCAAGCTGAATTCAAGAACCTACCTCATAACGTTTCGAGTGCAACAGCGAATGACTTGCTTTAGTTCAGTAAACGCTAATGCTCCACAGTGTAGAAAGGGTGATGTTACTGAATGTAACATCTGGAGCATTGGTAGTACACTCATAAAATTGGTTGCAGACTACTCTAAATCATATGGTGAGTAAAATCAAAAGGTTTACATCAAGTTAGCACTTCGTAGTTTACAGTAAAATTGAACTGTTGACTCCTTTGAGCTCAATGCATTTTGTGTTATGGCTCGGTAGATAACTACTTGGGGTGATTTGGAACTGTATAGATATTGCATGTAGAGTACTCAGTGCAATGGAATATTCAATTGCAATCTGAATTCAAGAACCTACCTCATAACGTTTAGAGTGCAAAAGCCAATGACTTGCTTTAGTTCAGTAAACGCTAATGCTCCACAGTGTAGAAAGGGTGATGTTACTGAATGTAAATTCTGGAGCATTGGTAGTACAGTCATAAAATTGGTTGCAGACTACTCTAAATCATATGCTGAGTAAAATCATAAGGTTTACATCAACTTAGCACTTAGTGCTTTTCAGGGAAATTGAACTGTTCACTCCTTTGAGCTCAAAGCATTTTGTGTGAAAGCTGTGTACATAACTACTCGGGGTGATTTGGAACTGTATTGATATTGCATGTAGAGTACTCAGTGCTATGGAATACTCAATTGCAAGCTGAATTCAAGAACCTACCTCCTAACGTTTAGAGTGCAAACGCCAATGACTTGCTTTAGTTCAGTAAACGCTAATGCTCCACAGTGTAGAAAGGGTGATGTTACTGAATGTAACTTCTGGAGCATTGGTAGTACACTCATAAAATTGGTTGCAGACTACTCTAAATCATATGGTGAGTAAAATCAAAAGGTTTACATCAAGTTAGCACTTCGTAGTTTACAGTAAAATTGAACTGTTGAATCCTTTGCGCTCAGTGCATTTTGTGTTCAGGCTCTGTACATAACTACTTGGGGTTATTTAGAACTGTATAGATATTGCATGTAGAGTACTCAGTGCAATGGGATACTCAATTGCTAGCTGAATTCAGGAAACTACCTCATAACTTTTCGAGTGCAAACGCCAATGACTTGCTTTAGTTCAGTAAACGCTAAAGCTCCACAGTGTAGAAAGGGTGATGTTACTGAATGTAACTTCTGGAGCATTGGTAGTACACTCATAAAATTGTTTGCAGACTACTCGAAATCATATGGTGAGTAAAATCCAAAGGTTTACATCGTTAGCACTTAGTGGTTTTCAGTTAAATTGAACTGTTCTCTCCATTGAGCTCAATGCATTTTGTGTTATGGCTCGGTAGATAACTACTTGGGGTGATTTGGAACTGTATAGATATTGCATGTAGAGTACTCAGTGCCATGGAATATTCAATTGCAAGCTGAATTCAAGAACCTACCTCATAACGTTTCGAGTGCAACAGCGAATGACTTGCTTTAGTTCAGGAAACGCTAATGCTCCACAGTGTAGAAAGGGTGATGTTACTGAATGTAACTTCTGGAACATTGGTAGTACACTCATAAAATTGGTTGCAGACTACTCTAAATCATATGGTGAGTAAAATCAAAAGGTTTACATCAAGTTAGCACTTCGTAGTTTACAGTAAAATTGAACTGTTGACTCCTTTGAGCTCTATGCATTTTGTGTTAAGGCTCTGTACATAACTACTTGGGGAGATTTAGAACTGTATAGATATTGCATGTAGAGTACTCAGTGCAATGGGATACTCAATTGCTAGCTGAATTCAGGAACCTACCTCATAACGTTTAGAGTGCAAATGCCAATGACTTGCTTTAGTTCAGTAAACGCTAATGCTCCACAGTGTAGAAAGGGTGATGTTACTGAATGTAACTTCTGGAGCATTGTTAGTACACTCATAAAATTGGTTGCAGACTACTCTAAATCATATGGTGAGTAAAATCATAAGGTTTACATCAAGTTAGCACTTAGTGGTTTTCAGTAAAATTGAACTGTTCACTCCATTGAGCTCAAAGCATTTTGTGTTATGGCTCAGTAGATAACTACTAGGGGTGATTTGGAACTGTATAGATATTACATGTATAGTACTCAGTACTATGGAATATTCAATTGCAAGCTGAATTCAAGAACCTACCTCATAACGTTTAGAGTGCAAAAGCCAATGACTTGCTTTAGTTCAGTAAACGCTAATGCTCCACAGTGTAGAAAGGGTGATGTTACTGAATGTAAATTCTGGAGCATTGGTAGTACACTCATAAAAGTGGTTGCAGACTACTCTAAATCATATGGTGAGTAAAATGAAAAGGTTTACATCAAGTTAGCACTTCGTAGTTTACAGTAAAATTGAACTGTTGACTCCTTTGAGCTCTATGCATTTTGTGTTATGGCTCTGTAGATAACTACTTGGGGTGATTTGGAACTGTATAGATATTGCATGTATAGTACTCAGTGCTATGGAATACTGAATTGCAAGCTGAATTCAGGAACCTACCTCATAACGTTTAGAGTGCAAAAGCCAATGACTTGCTTTAGTTCAGTAAACGCTAATGCTCCACAGTGTAGAAAGGGTGATGTTACTGAATGTAACTTCTGGAGCATTGGTAGTAGACTCATAAAATTGGTTGCAGACTACTCTAAATCATATGGTGAGTAAAATCAACAGGTTTACATCGTTAGCACTTAGTCGTTTTCAGTTAAATTGAACTGTTCTCTCCATTGAGCTCAATTCATTTTGTGTTATGGCTCGGTAGATAACTACTTGGGGTGATTTGGAACTGTATAGATATTGCATGTAGAGTACTCAGTGCCATGGAATATTCAATTGCAAGCTGAATTCAAGAACCTACCTCATAACGTTCCGAGTGCAACAGCGAATGACTTGCTTTAGTTTAGTAAACGCTAATGCTCCACAGTGTAGAAAGGGTGATGTTACTGAATGTAACTTCTGGAGCATTGGTAGTACACTCATAAAATTGGTTGCAGACTACTCTAAATCATATGGTGAGTAAAATCAAAAGGTTTACATCAAGTTAGCACTTCGTAGTTTACAGTAAAATTGAACTGTTGACTCCTTTGAGCTCAATGCATTTTGTGTTATGGCTCGGTAGATAACTACTTGGGGTGATTTGGAACTGTATAGATATTGCATGTAGAGTACTCAGTGCAATGGAATATTCAATTGCAAGCTGAATTCAAGAACCTACCTCATAACGTTTAAAGTGCAAAAGCCAATGACTTGCTTTAGTTCAGTAAACGCTAATGCTCCACAGTGTAGAAAGGGTGATGTTACTGAATGTAAATTCTGGAGCATTGGTAGTACACTCATAAAAGTGGTTGCAGACTACTCTAAATCATATGGTGAGTAAAATGAAAAGGTTTACATCAAGTTAGCACTTCGTAGTTTACAGTAAAATTGAACTGTTGACTCCTTTGAGCTCTATGCATTTTGTGTTATGGCTCTGTAGATAACTACTTGGGGTGATTTGGAACTGTATAGATATTGCATGTATAGTACTCAGTGCTATGGAATACTGAATTGCAAGCTGAATTCAGGAACCTACCTCATAACGTTTAGAGTGCAAAAGCCAATGACTTGCTTTAGTTCAGTAAACGCTAATGCTCCACAGTGTAGAAAGGGTGATGTTACTGAATGTAACTTCTGGAGCATTGGTAGTAGACTCATAAAATTGGTTGCAGACTACTCTAAATCATATGGTGAGTAAAATCAACAGGTTTACATCGTTAGCACTTAGTCGTTTTCAGTTAAATTGAACTGTTCTCTCCATTGAGCTCAATTCATTTTGTGTTATGGCTCGGTAGATAACTACTTGGGGTGATTTGGAACTGTATAGATATTGCATGTAGAGTACTCAGTGCCATGGAATATTCAATTGCAAGCTGAATTCAAGAACCTACCTCATAACGTTTCGAGTGCAACAGCGAATGACTTGCTTTAGTTTAGTAAACGCTAATGCTCCACAGTGTAGAAAGGGTGATGTTACTGAATGTAACTTCTGGAGCATTGGTAGTACACTCATAAAATTGGTTGCAGACTACTCTAAATCATATGGTGAGTAAAATCAAAAGGTTTACATCAAGTTAGCACTTCGTAGTTTACAGTAAAATTGAACTGTTGACTCCTTTGAGCTCAATGCATTTTGTGTTATGGCTCGGTAGATAACTACTTGGGGTGATTTGGAACTGTATAGATATTGCATGTAGAGTACTCAGTGCAATGGAATATTCAATTGCAAGCTGAATTCAAGAACCTACCTCATAACGTTTAAAGTGCAAAAGCCAATGACTTGCTTTAGTTCAGTAAACGCTAATGCTCCACAGTGTAGAAAGGGTGATGTTACTGAATGTAAATTCTGGAGCATTGGTAGTACACTCATAAAATTGGTTGCAGACTACTCTAAATCATATGCTGAGTAAAATCATAAGGTTTACATCAACTTAGCACTTAGTGCTTTTCAGGGAAATTGAACTGTTCACTCCTTTGAGCTCAATGCATTTTGTGTGAAAGCTGTGTACATAACTACTCAGGGTGATTTGGAACTGTATAGATATTGCATGTAGAGTACTCAGTGCTATGGAATACTCAATTGCAAGCTGAATTCAAGAACCTACCTCATAACGTTTAGAGTGCAAACGCCAATGACTTGCTTTAGTTCAGTAAACGCTAATGCTCCACAGTGTAGAAAGGGTGATGTTACTGAATGTAACTTCTGGAGCATTGGTAGTACACTCATAAAATTGGTTGCAGACTACTCTAAATCATATGGTGAGTGAAATCAAAAGGTTTACATCGTTAGCACTTAGGGGTTTTCAGTTAAATTGAACTGTTCTCTCCTTTGAGCTCAATGCATTTTGTGTTATGGCTCGGTAGATAACTACTTGGGGTGATTTGGAACTGTATAGATATTGCATGTAGAGTACTCAGTGCCATGGAATATTCAATTGCAAGCTGAATTCAAGAACCTACCTCATAACGTTTAGAGTGCAAACCCCAATGACTTGCTTTAGTTCAGTAAACGCTAATGCTCCACAGAGTAGAAAGGGTGATGTTACTGAATGTAACTTCTGGAGCATTGGTAGTACACTCATAAGATTGGTTGCAGACTACTCAAAATCATATGGTGAGTAAAATCAAAAGGTTTACATCAAGTTAGCACTTCGTAGTTTACAGTAAAATTGAACTGTTGACTCCTTTGAGCTCTATGCATTTTGTGTTAAGGCTCTGTACATAACTACTTGGGGTGATTTGGAACTGTATAGATATTGCATGTAGAGTACTCAGTGCCATGGAATATTCAATTGCAAGCTGAATTCAAGAACCTACCTCATAACGTTTCGAGTGCAACAGCGAATGACTTGCTTTAGTTCAGTAAACGCTAATGCTCCACAGTGTAGAAAGGGTGATGTTACTGAATGTAACTTCTGGAGCACTGGTAGTACACTCATAAAATTGGTTGCAGACTACTCTAAATCATATGGTGAGTAAAATCAAAAGGTTTACATCGTTAGCACTTAGTGGTTTTCAGTTAAATTGAATTGTTCTCTCCATTGAGCTCAATGCATTTTGTGTTATGGCTCGGTAGATAACTACTTGGGGTGATTTGGAACTGTATAGATATTGCATGTAGAGTACTCAGTGCCATGGAATATTCAATTGCAAGCTGAATTCAAGAACCTACCTCATAACGTTTAGAGCGCAAACCCCAATGACTTGCTTTAGTTCAGTAAACGCTAATGCTCCACAGTGTAGAAAGGGTGATGTTACTGAATGTAACTTCTGGAGCATTGGTAGTACACTCATAAAATTGGTTGCAGACTACTCTAAATCATATGGTGAGTAAAATCATAAGGTTTACATCAAGTTAGCACTTAGTGGTTTTCAGTAAAATTGAACTCTTTACTCCATTGAGCTCAATGCATTTTGTGTTATGGCTCTGTAGATAACTACTTGGGGTGATTTAGAACTGTATAAATATTGCATGTAGAGTACTCAGTGCAATGGGATACTCAATTGCTAGCTGAATTCAGGAACCTACCTCATAACGTTTAGAGTGCAACAGCGAATTACTTGTTTTAGTTCAGTAAACGCTAATGCTCCGCAGTGTAGAAAGGGTGATGTTACTGAATGTAACTTCTGGAGCATTGTTAGTACACTCATAAAATTGGTTGCAGACTACTCTAAATCATATGGTGAGTAAAATCATAAGGTTTACATCAAGTTAGCACTTAGTGGTTTTCAGTAAAATTGAACTGTTCACTCCATTGAGCTCAAAGCATTTTGTGTTATGGCTCAGTAGATAACTACTAGGGGTGATTTGGAACTGTATAGATATTACATGTATAGTACTCAGTACTATGGAATATTCAATTGCAAGCTGAATTCAAGAACCTACCTCATAACGTTTAGAGTGCAAAAGCCAATGACTTGCTTTAGTTCAGTAAACGCTAATGCTCCACAGTGTAGAAAGGGTGATGTTACTGAATGTAAATTCTGGAGCATTGGTAGTACACTCATAAAAGTGGTTGCAGACTACTCTAAATCATATGGTGAGTAAAATGAAAAGGTTTACATCAAGTTAGCACTTCGTAGTTTACAGTAAAATTGAACTGTTGACTCCTTTGAGCTCTATGCATTTTGTGTTATGGCTCTGTAGATAACTACTTGGGGTGATTTGGAACTGTATAGATATTGCATGTATAGTACTCAGTGCTATGGAATACTGAATTGCAAGCTGAATTCAGGAACCTACCTCATAACGTTTAGAGTGCAAAAGCCAATGACTTGCTTTAGTTCAGTAAACGCTAATGCTCCACAGTGTAGAAAGGGTGATGTTACTGAATGTAACTTCTGGAGCATTGGTAGTAGACTCATAAAATTGGTTGCAGACTACTCTAAATCATATGGTGAGTAAAATCAACAGGTTTACATCGTTAGCACTTAGTCGTTTTCAGTTAAATTGAACTGTTCTCTCCATTGAGCTCAATTCATTTTGTGTTATGGCTCGGTAGATAACTACTTGGGGTGATTTGGAACTGTATAGATATTGCATGTAGAGTACTCAGTGCCATGGAATATTCAATTGCAAGCTGAATTCAAGAACCGACCTCATAACGTTTCGAGTGCAACAGCGAATGACTTGCTTTAGTTTAGTAAACGCTAATGCTCCACAGTGTAGAAAGGGTGATGTTACTGAATGTAACTTCTGGAGCATTGGTAGTACACTCATAAAATTGGTTGCAGACTACTCTAAATCATATGGTGAGTAAAATCAAAAGGTTTACATCAAGTTAGCACTTCGTAGTTTACAGTAAAATTGAACTGTTGACTCCTTTGAGCTCAATGCATTTTGTGTGAAAGCTGTGTACATAACTACTCGGGGTGATTTGGAACTGTATAGATATTGCATGTAGAGTACTCAGTGCTATGGAATACTCAATTGCAAGCTTAATTCAAGAACCTACCTCATAACGTTTAGAGTGCAAACGCCAATGACTTGCTTTAGTTCAGTAAACGCTAATGCTCCACAGTGCAGAAAGGGTGATGTTACTGAATGTAACTTCTGGAGCATTGGTAGTACACTCATAAAATTGGTTGCAGACTACTCTAAATCATATGGTGAGTGAAATCAAAAGGTTTACATCGTTAGCACTTAGGGGTTTTCAGTTAAATTGAACTGTTCTCTCCTTTGAGCTCAATGCATTTTGTGTTATGGCTCGGTAGATAACTACTTGGGGTGATTTGGAACTGTATAGATATTGCATGTAGAGTACTCAGTGCCATGGAATATTCAATTGCAAGCTGAATTCAAGAACCTACCTCATAACGTTTAGAGTGCAAACCCCAATGACTTGCTTTAGTTCAGTAAACGCTAATGCTCCACAGAGTAGAAAGGGTGATGTTACTGAATGTAACTTCTGGAGCATTGGTAGTACACTCATAAGATTGGTTGCAGACTACTCAAAATCATATGGTGAGTAAAATCAAAAGGTTTACATCAAGTTAGCACTTCGTAGTTTACAGTAAAATTGAACTGTTGACTCCTTTGAGCTCTATGCATTTTGTGTTAAGGCTCTGTACATAACTACTTGGGGTGATTTGGAACTGTATAGATATTGCATGTAGAGTACTCAGTGCCATGGAATATTCAATTGCAAGCTGAATTCAAGAACCTACCTCATAACGTTTCGAGTGCAACAGCGAATGACTTGCTTTAGTTCAGTAAACGCTAATGCTCCACAGTGTAGAAAGGGTGATGTTACTGAATGTAACTTCTGGAGCACTGGTAGTACACTCATAAAATTGGTTGCAGACTACTCTAAATCATATGGTGAGTAAAATCATAAGGTTTACATCAAGTTAGCACTTAGTGGTTTTCAGTAAAATTGAACTGTTTACTCCATTGAGCTCAATGCATTTTGTGTTATGGCTCTGTAGATAACTACTTGGGGTGATTTAGAACTGTATAAATATTGCATGTAGAGTACTCAGTGCAATGGGATACTCAATTGCTAGCTGAATTCAGGAACCTACCTCATAACGTTTAGAGTGCAACAGCGAATTACTTGTTTTAGTTCAGTAAACGCTAATGCTCCGCAGTGTAGAAAGGGTGATGTTACTGAATGTAACTTCTGGAGCATTGGTAGTACACTCATAAAATTGGTTGCAGACTACTCTAAATCATATGGTGAGTGAAATCAAAAGGTTTACATCGTTAGCACTTAGGGGTTTTCAGTTAAATTGAACTGTTCTCTCCATTGAGCTCAATGCAGTTTGTGTTATGGCTCGGTAGATAACTACTTGGGGTGATTTGGAACTGTATAGATATTCCATGTAGAGTACTCAGTGCCATGGAATATTCAATTGCAAGCTGAATTCAAGAACCTACCTCATAACGTTTAGAGTGCAAACGCCAATGACTTGCTTTAGTTCAGTAAACGCTAATGCTCCACAGTGTAGAAAGGGTGATGTTACTGAATGTAAATTCTGGAGCATTGGTAGTACACTCATAAAATTGGTTGCAGTCTACTCTAAATCATATGCTGAGTAAAATCATAAGGTTTACATCAACTTAGCACTTAGTGCTTTTCAGGGAAATTGAACTGTTCACTCCTTTGAGCTCAATGCATTTTGTGTGAAAGCTGTGTACATAACTACTCGGGGTGATTTGGAACTGTATAGATATTGCATGTAGAGTACTCAGTGCTATGGAATACTCAATTGCAAGCTGAATTCAAGAACCTACCTCATAACGTTTAGAGTGCAAACGCCAATGACTTGCTTTAGTTCAGTAAACGCTAATGCTCCACAGTGTAGAAAGGGTGATGTTACTGAATGTAACTTCTGGAGCATTGGTAGTACACTCATAAAATTGGTTGCAGACTACTCTAAATCATATGGAGAGTGAAATCAAAAGGTTTACATCAAGTTAGCACTTCGTAGTTTTCAGTAAAATTGAACTGTTCACTCCATTGAGCTCAGTGCATTTTGTGTTAAAGCTGTGTACATAACTACTCGGGGTGATTTGCAGCTGTATAGATATTCCATGTAGAGTACTCAGTGCTATGGAATATTCAATTGCAAGCTGAATTCAAGAACCTACCTCATAACGTTTAGAGTGCAACAGCGAATGACTTGCTTTAGTTCAGTAAACGCTAATGCTCCACAGTGTAGAAAGGGTGATGTTACTGAATGTAACTTCTGGAGCATTGGTAGTACACTCATAAAATTGGTTGCAGACTACTCTAAATCATATGGTGAGTAAAATCAAAAGGTTTACATCAAGTTAGCACTTCGTAGTTTACAGTAAAATTGAACTGTTGACTCCTTTGAGCTCAATGCATTTTGTGTTATGGCTCGGTAGATAACTACTTGGGGTGATTTGGAACTGTATAGATATTGCATGTAGAGTACTCAGTGCAATGGAATATTCAATTGCAATCTGAATTCAACAACCTACCTCATAACGTTTAGAGTGCAAAAGCCAATGACTTGCTTTAGTTCAGTAAACGCTAATGCTCCACAGTGTAGAAAGGGTGATGTTACTGAATGTAAATTCTGGAGCATTGGTAGTACAGTCATAAAATTGGTTGCAGACTACTCTAAATCATATGCTGAGTAAAATCATAAGGTTTACATCAACTTAGCACTTAGTGCTTTTCAGGGAAATTGAACTGTTCACTCCTTTGAGCTCAATGCATTTTGTGTGAAAGCTGTGTACATAACTACTCGGGGTGATTGGGAACTGTATAGATATTGCATGTAGAGTACTCAGTGCTATGGAATACTCAATTGCAAGCTGAATTCAAGAACCTACCTCATAACGTTTAGAGTGCAAACGCCAATGACTTGCTTTAGTTCAGTAAACGCTAATGCTCCACAGTGTAGAAAGTGTGATGTTACTGAATGTAACTTCTGGAGCATTGGTAGTACACTCATAAAATTGGTTGCAGACTACTCTAAATCATATGGTGAGTAAAATCAAAAGGTTTACATCAAGTTAGCACTTCGTAGTTTACAGTAAAATTGAACTGTTGACTCCTTTGAGCTCAATGCATTTTGTGTTATGGCTCGGTAGATAACTACTTGGGGTGATTTGGAACTGTATAGATATTGCATGTAGAGTACTCAGTGCAATGGAATATTCAATTGCAATCTGAATTCAAGAACCTACCTCATAACGTTTAGAGTGCAAAAGCCAATGACTTGCTTTAGTTCAGTAAACGCTAATGCTCCACAGTGTAGAAAGGGTGATGTTACTGAATGTAAATTCTGGAGCATTGGTAGTACACTCATAAAATTGGTTGCAGTCTACTCTAAATCATATGCTGAGTAAAATCATAAGGTTTACATCAACTTAGCACTTAGTGCTTTTCAGGGAAATTGAACTGTTCACTCCTTTGAGCTCAATGCATTTTGTGTGAAAGCTGTGTACATAACTACTCGGGGTGATTTGGAACTGTATAGATATTGCATGTAGAGTACTCAGTGCTATGGAATACTCAATTGCAAGCTGAATTCAAGAACCTACCTCATAACGTTTAGAGTGCAAACGCCAATGACTTGCTTTAGTTCAGTAAACGCTAATGCTCCACAGTGTAGAAAGGGTGATGTTACTGAATGTAACTTCTGGAGCATTGGTAGTACACTCATAAAATTGGTTGCAGACTACTCTAAATCATATGGAGAGTGAAATCAAAAGGTTTACATCAAGTTAGCACTTCGTAGTTTTCAGTAAAATTGAACTGTTCACTCCATTGAGCTCAGTGCATTTTGTGTTAAAGCTGTGTACATAACTACTCGGGGTGATTTGCAGCTGTATAGATATTCCATGTAGAGTACTCAGTGCTATGGAATATTCAATTGCAAGCTGAATTCAAGAACCTACCTCATAACGTTTAGAGTGCAACAGCGAATGACTTGCTTTAGTTCAGTAAACGCTAATGCTCCACAGTGTAGAAAGGGTGATGTTACTGAATGTAACTTCTGGAGCATTGGTAGTACACTCATAAAATTGGTTGCAGACTACTCTAAATCATATGGTGAGTAAAATCAAAAGGTTTACATCAAGTTAGCACTTCGTAGTTTACAGTAAAATTGAACTGTTGACTCCTTTGAGCTCAATGCATTTTGTGTTATGGCTCGGTAGATAACTACTTGGGGTGATTTGGAACTGTATAGATATTGCATGTAGAGTACTCAGTGCAATGGAATATTCAATTGCAATCTGAATTCAACAGCCTACCTCATAACGTTTAGAGTGCAAAAGCCAATGACTTGCTTTAGTTCAGTAAACGCTAATGCTCCACAGTGTAGAAAGGGTGATGTTACTGAATGTAAATTCTGGAGCATTGGTAGTACAGTCATAAAATTGGTTGCAGACTACTCTAAATCATATGCTGAGTAAAATCATAAGGTTTACATCAACTTAGCACTTAGTGCTTTTCAGGGAAATTGAACTGTTCACTCCTTTGAGCTCAATGCATTTTGTGTGAAAGCTGTGTACATAACTACTCGGGGTGATTTGGAACTGTATAGATATTGCATGTAGAGTACTCAGTGCTATGGAATACTCAATTGCAAGCTGAATTCAAGAACCTACCTCATAACGTTTAGAGTGCAAACGCCAATGACTTGCTTTAGTTCAGTAAACGCTAATGCTCCACAGTGTAGAAAGTGTGATGTTACTGAATGTAACTTCTGGAGCATTGGTAGTACACTCATAAAATTGGTTGCAGACTACTCTAAATCATATGGTGAGTAAAATCAAAAGGTTTACATCAAGTTAGCACTTCGTAGTTTACAGTAAAATTGAACTGTTGACTCCTTTGAGCTCAATGCATTTTGTGTTATGGCTCGGTAGATAACTACTTGGGGTGATTTGGAACTGTATAGATATTGCATGTAGAGTACTCAGTGCAATGGAATATTCAATTGCAATCTGAATTCAAGAACCTACCTCATAACGTTTAGAGTGCAAAAGCCAATGACTTGCTTTAGTTCAGTAAACGCTAATGCTCCACAGTGTAGAAAGGGTGATGTTACTGAATGTAAATTCTGGAGCATTGGTAGTACACTCATAAAATTGGTTGCAGTCTACTCTAAATCATATGCTGAGTAAAATCATAAGGTTTACATCAACTTAGCACTTAGTGCTTTTCAGGGAAATTGAACTGTTCACTCCTTTGAGCTCAATGCATTTTGTGTGAAAGCTGTGTACATAACTACTCGGGGTGATTTGGAACTGTATAGATATTGCATGTAGAGTACTCAGTGCTATGGAATACTCAATTGCAAGCTGAATTCAAGAACCTACCTCATAACGTTTAGAGTGCAAACGCCAATGACTTGCTTTAGTTCAGTAAACGCTAATGCTCCACAGTGTAGAAAGGGTGATGTTACTGAATGTAACTTCTGGAGCATTGGTAGTACACTCATAAAATTGGTTGCAGACTACTCTAAATCATATGGAGAGTGAAATCAAAAGGTTTACATCAAGTTAGCACTTCGTAGTTTTCAGTAAAATTGAACTGTTCACTCCATTGAGCTCAGTGCATTTTGTGTTAAAGCTGTGTACATAACTACTCGGGGTGATTTGCAGCTGTATAGATATTCCATGTAGAGTACTCAGTGCTATGGAATATTCAATTGCAAGCTGAATTCAAGAACCTACCTCATAACGTTTAGAGTTCAACAGCGAATGACTTGCTTTAGTTCAGTAAACGCTAATGCTCCACAGTGTAGAAAGGGTGATGTTACTGAATGTAACTTCTGGAGCATTGGTAGTACACTCATAAAATTGGTTGCAGACTACTCTAAATCATATGGTGAGTAAAATCAAAAGGTTTACATCAAGTTAGCACTTCGTAGTTTACAGTAAAATTGAACTGTTGACTCCTTTGAGCTCAATGCATTTTGTGTTATGGCTCGGTAGATAACTACTTGGGGTGATTTGGAACTGTATAGATATTGCATGTAGAGTACTCAGTGCAATGGAATATTCAATTGCAATCTGAATTCAACAACCTACCTCATAACGTTTAGAGTGCAAAAGCCAATGACTTGCTTTAGTTCAGTAAACGCTAATGCTCCACAGTGTAGAAAGGGTGATGTTACTGAATGTAAATTCTGGAGCATTGGTAGTACAGTCATAAAATTGGTTACAGACTACTCTAAATCATATGCTGAGTAAAATCATAAGGTTTACATCAACTTAGCACTTAGTGCTTTTCAGGGAAATTGAACTGTTCACTCCTTTGAGCTCAATGCATTTTGTGTGAAAGCTGTGTACATAACTACTCGGGGTGATTTGGAACTGTATAGATATTGCATGTAGAGTACTCAGTGCTATGGAATACTCAATTGCAAGCTGAATTCAAGAACCTACCTCATAACGTTTAGAGTGCAAACGCCAATGACTTGCTTTAGTTCAGTAAACGCTAATGCTCCACAGTGTAGAAAGGGTGATGTTACTGAATGTAACTTCTGGAGCATTGGTAGTACACTCATAAAATTGGTTGCAGACTACTCTAAATCATATGGAGAGTGAAATCAAAAGGTTTACATCAAGTTAGCACTTCGTAGTTTTCAGTAAAATTGAACTGTTCACTCCATTGAGCTCAGTGCATTTTGTGTTAAAGCTGTGTACATAACTACTCGGGCTGATTTGCAGCTGTATAGATATTGCATGTAGAGTACTCAGTGCTATGGAATATTCAATTGCAAGCTGAATTCAAGAACCTACCTCATAACGTTTCGAGTGCAACAGCGAATGACTTGCTTTAGTTCAGTAAACGCTAATGCTCCACAGTGTAGAAAGGGTGATGTTACTGAATGTAACTTCTGGAGCATTGGTAGTACACTCATAAAATTGGTTGCAGACTACTCTAAATCATATGGTGAGTAAAATCAAAAGATTTACATCAAGTTAGCACTTCGTAGTTTACAGTAAAATTGAACTGTTGACTCCTTTGAGCTCAATGCATTTTGTGTTATGGCTCGGTAGATAACTACTTGGGGTGATTTGGAACTGTATAGATATTGCATGTAGAGTACTCAGTGCAATGGAATATTCAATTGCAATCTGAATTCAAGAACCTACCTCATAACGTTTAGAGTGCAAAAGCCAATGACTTGCTTTAGTTCAGTAAACGCTAATGCTCCACAGTGTAGAAAGGGTGATGTTACTGAATGTAAATTCTGGAGCATTGGTAGTACAGTCATAAAATTGGTTGCAGACTACTCTAAATCATATGCTGAGTAAAATCATAAGGTTTACATCAACTTAGCACTTAGTGCTTTTCAGGGAAATTGAACTGTTCACTCCTTTGAGCTCAAAGCATTTTGTGTGAAAGCTGTGTACATAACTACTCGGGGTGATTTGGAACTGTATTGATATTGCATGTAGAGTACTCAGTGCTATGGAATACTCAATTGCAAGCTGAATTCAAGAACCTACCTCCTAACGTTTAGAGTGCAAACGCCAATGACTTGCTTTAGTTCAGTAAACGCTAATGCTCCACAGTGTAGAAAGGGTGATGTTACTGAATGTAACTTCTGGAGCATTGCTAGTACACTCATAAAATTGGTTGCAGACTACTCTAAATCATATGGTGAGTAAAATCAAAAGGTTTACATCAAGTTAGCACTTCGTTGTTTACAGTAAAATTGAACTGTTGACTCCTTTGCGCTCAGTGCATTTTGTGTTCAGGCTCTGTACATAACTACTTGGGGTGATTTAGAACTGTATAGATATTGCATGTAGAGTACTCAGTGCAATGGGATACTCAATTGCTAGCTGAATTCAGGAAACTACCTCATAACGTTTCGAGTGCAAACGCCAATGACTTGCTTTAGTTCAGTAAACGCTAAAGCTCCACAGTGTAGAAAGGGTGATGTTACTGAATGTAACTTCTGGAGCATTGGTAGTACACTCATAAAATTGTTTGCAGACTACTCTAAATCATATGGTGAGTAAAATCCAAAGGTTTACATCGTTAGCACTTAGTGGTTTTCAGTTAAATTGAACTGTTCTCTCCATTTAGCTCAATGCATTTTGTGTTATGGCTCGGTAGATAACTACTTGGGGTGATTTGGAACTGTATAGATATTGCATGTAGAGTACTCAGTGCCATGGAATATTCAATTGCAAGCTGAATTCAAGAACCTACCTCATAACGTTTCGAGTGCAACAGCGAATGACTTGCTTTAGTTCAGTAAACGCTAATGCTCCACAGTGTAGAAAGGGTGATGTTACTGAATGTAACTTCTGGAGCATTGGTAGTACACTCATAAAATTGGTTGCAGACTACTCTAAATCATATGGTGAGTAAAATCAAAAGGTTTACATCAAGTTAGCACTTCGTAGTTTACAGTAAAATTGAACTGTTGACTCCTTTGAGCTCAATGCATTTTGTGTTATGGCTCGGTAGATAACTACTTGGGGTGATTTGGAACTGTATAGATATTGCATGTAGAGTACTCAGTGCAATGGAATATTCAATTGCAATCTGAATTCAACAACCTACCTCATAACGTTTAGAGTGCAAAAGCCAATGACTTGCTTTAGTTCAGTAAACGCTAATGCTCCACAGTGTAGAAAGGGTGATGTTACTGAATGTAAATTCTGGAGCATTGGTAGTACAGTCATAAAATTGGTTACAGACTACTCTAAATCATATGCTGAGTAAAATCATAAGGTTTACATCAACTTAGCACTTAGTGCTTTTCAGGGAAATTGAACTGTTCACTCCTTTGAGCTCAATGCATTTTGTGTGAAAGCTGTGTACATAACTACTCGGGGTGATTTGGAACTGTATAGATATTGCATGTAGAGTACTCAGTGCTATGGAATACTCAATTGCAAGCTGAATTCAAGAACCTACCTCATAACGTTTAGAGTGCAAACGCCAATGACTTGCTTTAGTTCAGTAAACGCTAATGCTCCACAGTGTAGAAAGGGTGATGTTACTGAATGTAACTTCTGGAGCATTGGTAGTACACTCATAAAATTGGTTGCAGACTACTCTAAATCATATGGAGAGTGAAATCAAAAGGTTTACATCAAGTTAGCACTTCGTAGTTTTCAGTAAAATTGAACTGTTCACTCCATTGAGCTCAGTGCATTTTGTGTTAAAGCTGTGTACATAACTACTCGGGCTGATTTGCAGCTGTATAGATATTGCATGTAGAGTACTCAGTGCTATGGAATATTCAATTGCAAGCTGAATTCAAGAACCTACCTCATAACGTTTCGAGTGCAACAGCGAATGACTTGCTTTAGTTCAGTAAACGCTAATGCTCCACAGTGTAGAAAGGGTGATGTTACTGAATGTAACTTCTGGAGCATTGGTAGTACACTCATAAAATTGGTTGCAGACTACTCTAAATCATATGGTGAGTAAAATCAAAAGATTTACATCAAGTTAGCACTTCGTAGTTTACAGTAAAATTGAACTGTTGACTCCTTTGAGCTCAATGCATTTTGTGTTATGGCTCGGTAGATAACTACTTGGGGTGATTTGGAACTGTATAGATATTGCATGTAGAGTACTCAGTGCAATGGAATATTCAATTGCAATCTGAATTCAAGAACCTACCTCATAACGTTTAGAGTGCAAAAGCCAATGACTTGCTTTAGTTCAGTAAACGCTAATGCTCCACAGTGTAGAAAGGGTGATGTTACTGAATGTAAATTCTGGAGCATTGGTAGTACAGTCATAAAATTGGTTGCAGACTACTCTAAATCATATGCTGAGTAAAATCATAAGGTTTACATCAACTTAGCACTTAGTGCTTTTCAGGGAAATTGAACTGTTCACTCCTTTGAGCTCAAAGCATTTTGTGTGAAAGCTGTGTACATAACTACTCGGGGTGATTTGGAACTGTATTGATATTGCATGTAGAGTACTCAGTGCTATGGAATACTCAATTGCAAGCTGAATTCAAGAACCTACCTCCTAACGTTTAGAGTGCAAACGCCAATGACTTGCTTTAGTTCAGTAAACGCTAATGCTCCACAGTGTAGAAAGGGTGATGTTACTGAATGTAACTTCTGGAGCATTGGTAGTACACTCATAAAATTGGTTGCAGACTACTCTAAATCATATGGTGAGTAAAATCAAAAGGTTTACATCAAGTTAGCACATCGTAGTTTACAGTAAAATTGAACTGTTGACTCCTTTGCGCTCAGTGCATTTTGTGTTCAGGCTCTGTACATAACTACTTGGGGTGATTTAGAACTGTATAGATATTGCATGTAGAGTACTCAGTGCAATGGGATACTCAATTGCTAGCTGAATTCAGGAAACTACCTCATAACGTTTCGAGTGCAAACGCCAATGACTTGCTTTAGTTCAGTAAACGCTAAAGCTCCACAGTGTAGAAAGGGTGATGTTACTGAATGTAACTTCTGGAGCATTGGTAGTACACTCATAAAATTGTTTGCAGACTACTCTAAATCATATGGTGAGTAAAATCCAAAGGTTTACATCGTTAGCACTTAGTGGTTTTCAGTTAAATTGAACTGTTCTCTCCATTTAGCTCAATGCATTTTGTGTTATGGCTCGGTAGATAACTACTTGGGGTGATTTGGAACTGTATAGATATTGCATGTAGAGTACTCAGTGCCATGGAATATTCAATTGCAAGCTGAATTCAAGAACCTCCCTCATAACGTTTCGAGTGCAACAGCGAATGACTTGCTTTAGTTCAGGAAACGCTAATGCTCCACAGTGTAGAAAGGGTGATGTTACTGAATGTAACTTCTGGAACATTGGTAGTACACTCATAAAATTGGTTGCAGACTACTCTAAATCATATGGTGAGTAAAATCAAAAGGTTTACATCAAGTTAGCACTTCGTAGTTTACAGTAAAATTGAACTGTTGACTCCTTTGAGCTCTTTGCATTTTGTGTTAAGGCTCTGTACATAACTACTTGGGGTGATTTAGAACTGTATAGATATTACATGTATAGTATTCAGTGCTATGGAATATTCAATTGCAAGCTGAATTCAAGAACCTACCTCATAACGTTTAGAGTGCAACAGCGAATGACTTGCTTTAGTTCAGTAAACGCTAATGCTCCACAGTGTAGAAAGGGTGATGTTACTGAATGTAACTTCTGGAGCATTGGTAGTACACTCATAAAATTGGTTGCAGACTACTCTAAATCATATGCTGAGTAAAATCATAAGGTTTACATCAACTTAGCACTTAGTGCTTTTCAGGGAAATTGAACTGTTCACTCCTTTGAGCTCAATGCATTTTGTGTGAAAGCTGTGTACATAACTACTCGGGGTGATTTGGAACTGTATAGATATTGCATGTAGAGTACTCAGTGCTATGGAATACTCAATTGCAAGCTGAATTCAAGAACCTACCTCATAACGTTTAGAGTGCAAACGCCAATGACTTGCTTTAGTTCAGTAAACGCTAATGCTCCACAGTGTAGAAAGGGTGATGTTACTGAATGTAACTTCTGGAGCATTGGTAGTACACTCATAAAATTGGTTGCAGACTACTCTAAATCATATGGAGAGTGAAATCAAAAGGTTTACATCAAGTTAGCACTTCGTAGTTTTCAGTAAAATTGAACTGTTCACTCCATTGAGCTCAGTGCATTTTGTGTTATGGCTCTGTAGATAACTACTTGGGGTGATTTGGAACTGTATAGATATTGCATGTATAGTACTCAGTGCTATGGAATACTGAATTGCAAGCTGAATTCAGGAACCTACCTCATAACGTTTAAAGTGCAAAAGCCAATGACTTGCTTTAGTTCAGTAAACGCTAATGCTCCACAGTGTAGAAAGGGTGATGTTACTGAATGTAAATTCTGGAGCATTGGTAGTACACTCATAAAATTGGTTGCAGACTACTCTAAATCATATGCTGAGTAAAATCATAAGGTTTACATCAACTTAGCACTTAGTGCTTTTCAGGGAAATTGAACTGTTCACTCCTTTGAGCTCAATGCATTTTGTGTTAAAGCTGTGTACATAACTACTCGGGCTGATTTGCAGCTGTATAGATATTGCATGTAGAGTACTCAGTGCTATGGAATATTCAATTGCAAGCTGAATTCAAGAACCTACCTCATAACGTTTCGAGTGCAACAGCGAATGTCTTGCTTTAGTTCAGTAAACGCTAATGCTCCACAGTGTAGAAAGGGTGATGTTACTGAATGTAACTTCTGGAGCATTGGTAGTACACTCATAAAATTGGTTGCAGACTACTCTAAATCATATGGTGAGTAAAATCAAAAGATTTACATCAAGTTAGCACTTCGTAGTTTACAGTAAAATTGAACTGTTGACTCCTTTGAGCTCAATGCATTTTGTGTTATGGCTCGGTAGATAACTACTTGGGGTGATTTGGAACTGTATAGATATTGCATGTAGAGTACTCAGTGCAATGGAATATTCAATTGCAATCTGAATTCAAGAACCTACCTCATAACGTTTAGAGTGCAAAAGCCAATGACTTGCTTTAGTTCAGTAAACGCTAATGCTCCACAGTGTAGAAAGGGTGATGTTACTGAATGTAAATTCTGGAGCATTGGTAGTACAGTCATAAAATTGGTTGCAGACTACTCTAAATCATATGCTGAGTAAAATCATAAGGTTTACATCAACATTAGCACTTAGTGCTTTTCAGGGAAATTGATCTGTTCACTCCTTTGAGCTCAAAGCATTTTGTGTGAAAGCTGTGTACATAACTACTCGGGGTGATTTGGAACTGTATTGATATTGCATGTAGAGTACTCAGTGCTATGGAATACTCAATTGCAAGCTGAATTCAAGAACCTACCTCCTAACGTTTAGAGTGCAAACGCCAATGACTTGCTTTAGTTCAGTAAACGCTAATGCTCCACAGTGTAGAAAGGGTGATGTTACTGAATGTAACTTCTGGAGCATTGGTAGTACACTCATAAAATTGGTTGCAGACTACTCTAAATCATATGGTGAGTAAAATCAAAAGGTTTACATCAAGTTAGCACTTCGTAGTTTACAGTAAAATTGAACTGTTGACTCCTTTGCGCTCAGTGCATTTTGTGTTCAGGCTCTGTACATAACTACTTGGGGTGATTTAGAACTGTATAGATATTGCATGTAGAGTACTCAGTGCAATGGGATACTCAATTGCTAGCTGAATTCAGGAACCTACCTCATAACGTTTAGAGTGCAAACGCTAATGACTTGCTTTAGTTCAGTAAACGCTAATGCTCCACAGTGTAGAAAGGGTGATGTTACTGAATGTAACTTCTGGAGCATTGTTAGTACACTCATAAAATTGGTTGCAGACTACTCTAAATCATATGGTGAGTAAAATCATAAGGTTTACATCAAGTTAGCACTTAGTGGTTTTCAGTAAAATTGAACTGTTCACTCCTTTGAGCTCTATGCATTTTGTGTTATGGCTCTGTAGATAACTACTTGGGGTGATTTGGAACTGTATAGATATTGCATGTATAGTACTCAGTGCTATGGAATACTGAATTGCAAGCTGAATTCAGGAACCTACCTCATAACGTTTAGAGTGCAAAAGCCAATGACTTGCTTTAGTTCAGTAAACGCTAATGCTCCACAGTGTAGAAAGGGTGATGTTACTGAATGTAACTTCTGGAGCATTGGTAGTAGACTCATAAAATTGGTTGCAGACTACTCTAAATCATATGGTGAGTAAAATCAACAGGTTTACATCGTTAGCACTTAGTCGTTTTCAGTTAAATTGAACTGTTCTCTCCATTGAGCTAAATTCATTTTGTGTTATGGCTCGGTAGATAACTACTTGGGGTGATTTGGAACTGTATAGATATTGCATGTAGAGTACTCAGTGCTATGGAATACTCAATTGCAAGCTGAATTCAAGAACCTACCTCATAACGTTTAGAGTGCAAACGCCAATGACTTGCTTTAGTTCAGTAAACGCTAATGCTCCACAGTGTAGAAAGGGTGATGTTACTGAATGTAACTTCTGGAGCACTGGTAGTACACTCATAAAATTGGTTGCAGACTACTCTAAATCATATGGAGAGTGAAATCAAAAGGTTTACATCAAGTTAGCACTTCGTAGTTTTCAGTAAAATTGAACTGTTCACTCCATTGAGCTCAGTGCATTTTGTGTTAAAGCTGTGTACATAACTTCTCGGGGTGATTTGCAGCTGTATAGATATTGCATGTAGAGTACTCAGTGCTATGGAATACTCAATTGCAAGCTGAATTCAAGAACCTACCTCGTAACGTTTAGAGTGCAAACGCCAATGACTTGCTTTAGTTCAGTAAACGCTAATGCTCCACAGTGTAGAAAGGGTGATGTTACTGAATGTAACTTCTGGAGCATTGGTAGTACACTCATAAAATTGGTTGCAGACTACTCTAAATCATATGGTGAGTAAAATCAAAAGGTTTACATCAAGTTAGCACATCGTAGTTTACAGTAAAATTGAACTGTTGACTCCTTTGCGCTCAGTGCATTTTGTGTTAAGGCTCTGTACATAACTACTTGGGGTGATTTAGAACTGTATAGATATTGCATGTAGAGTACTCAGTGCAATGGAATACTCAATTGCTAGCTGAATTCAGGAACCTACCTCATAACGTTTCGAGTGCAAACGCCAATGACTTGCTTTAGTTCAGTAAACGCTAAAGCTCCACAGTGTAGAAAGGGTGATGTTACTGAATGTAACTTCTGGAGCATTGGTAGTACACTCATAAAATTGTTTGCAGACTACTCTAAATCATATGGTGAGTAAAATCCAAAGGTTTACATCGTTAGCACTTAGTGGTTTTCAGTTAAATTGAACTGTTCTCTGCATTGAGCTCAATGCATTTTGTGTTATGGCTCGGTAGATAACTACTTGGGGTGATTTGGAACTGTATAGATATTGCATGTAGAGTACTCAGTGCCATGGAATATTCAATTGCAAGCTGAATTCAAGAACCTACCTCATAACGTTTCGAGTGCAACATCGAATAAGTTGCTTTAGTTCAGGAAACGCTAATGCTCCACAGTGTAGAAAGGGTGATGTTACTGAATGTAACTTCTGGAGCATTGTTAGTACACTCATAAAATTGGTTGCAGACTACTCTAAATCATATGGTGAGTGAAATCAAAAGGTTTACATCGTTAGCACTTAGTGGTTTTCAGTTAAATTGAACTGTTCTCTCCATTGAGCTCAATGCATTTTGTGTTATGGCTCGGTAGATAACTACTTGGGGTGATTTGGAACTGTATAGATATTGCATGTAGAGTACTCAGTGCCATGGAATATTCAATTGCAAGCTGAATTCAAGAACCTACCTCATAACGTTTCGAGTGCAACAGCGAATAACTTGCTTTAGTTCAGGAAACGCTAATGCTCCACAGTGTAGAAAGGGTGATGTTACTGAATGTAACTTCTGGAACATTGGTAGTACACTCATAAAATTGGTTGCAGACTACTCTAAATCATATGGTGAGTGAAATCAAAAGGTTTACATCAAGTTAGCACTTCGTAGTTTTCAGTAAAATTGAACTGTTCACTCCATTGAGCTCAGTGCATTTTGTGTTAAAGCTGTGTACATAACTACTCGGGGTGATTTGCAGCTGTATAGATATTGCATGTAGAGTACTCAGTGCCATGGAATACTCAATTGCAAGCTGAATTCAAGAACCTACCTCGTAACGTTTAGAGTGCAAACGCCAATGACTTGCTTTAGTACAGTAAACGCTAATGCTCCACAGTGTAGAAAGGGTGATGTTACTGAATGTAACTTCTGGAGCATTGGTAGTACACTCATAAAATTGGTTGCAGAATACTCTAAATCATATGGTGAGTAAAATCAAAAGGTATACATCAAGTTAGCACTTCGTAGTTTACAGTAAAATTGAACTGTTGACTCCTTTGTGCTCAGTGCATTTTGTGTTAAGGCTCTGTACATAACTACTTTGGGTGAATTAGAACTGTATAGATATTGCATGTAGAGTACTCAGTGCAATCGGATACTCAATTGCTAGCTGAATTCAGGAACCTACCTCATAACGTTTAGAGTGCAACAGCGAATGACTTGTTTTAGTTCAGTAAACGCTAATGCTCCTCAGTGTAGAAAGGGTGATGTTACTGAATGTAACTTCTGGAGCATTGTTAGTACACTCATAAAATTGGTTGCAGACTACTCTAAATCATATGGTGAGTAAAATCAAAAGGTTTACATCGTTAGCACTTAGTGGTTTTCAGTTAAATTGAACTGTTCTCTCCATTGAGCTCAATGCATTTTGTGTTATGGCTCGGTAGATAACTACTTGGGGTGATTTGGAACTGTATAGATATTGCATGTAGAGTACTCAGTGCCATGGAATATTCAATTGCAAGCTGAATTCAGGAACCTACCTCATAACGTTTCGAGTGCAACAGCGAATGACTTGCTTTAGTTCAGTAAACGCTAATGCTCCACAGTGTAGAAAGGGTGATGTTACTGAATGTAACTTCTGGAGCATTGGTAGTACACTCATAAAATTGGTTGCAGACTACTCTAAATCATATGGTGAGTAAAATCAAAAGGTTTACATCAAGTTAGCACTTCGTAGTTTACAGTTAAATTGAATTGTTCTCTCCATTGAGCTCAATGCATTTTGTGTTATGGCTCGGTAGATAACTACTTGGGGTGATTTGGAACTGTATAGATATTGCATGTAGAGTACTCAGTGCCATGGGATACTCAATTGCTAGCTGAATTCAGGAACCTACCTCATAACGTTTAGAGTGCAACAGCGAATGACTTGTTTTAGTTCAGTAAACGCTAATGCTCCACAGTGTAGAAAGGGTGATGTTACTGAATGTAACTTCTGGAGCATTGTTCGTACACTGATAAAATTGGTTGCAGACTACTCTAAATCATATGGTGAGTAAAATCATAAGGTTTACATCAAGTTAACACTTCGTAGTTTACAGTAAAATTGAACTGTTGACTCCTTTGAGCTCTATGCATTTTGTGTTAAGGCTCTGTACATATCTACTTGGGGTGATTTAGAACTGTATAGATATTGCATGTAGAGTACTCAGTGCAATGGGATACTCAATTGCTAGCTGAATTCAGGAACCTACCTCATAACGTTTAGAGTGCAACAGCGAATGACTTGTTTTAGTTCAGTAAACGCTAATGCTCCACAGTGTAGAAAGGGTGATGTTACTGAATGTAACTTCTGGAGCATTGTTAGTACACTCATAAAATTGGTTGCAGACTACTCTAAATCATATGGTGAGTAAAATCACAAGGTTTACATCAAGTTAGCACTTAGTGGTTTTCAGTAAAATTGAACTGTTCACTCCATTGAGCTCAATGCATTTTGTGTTATGGCTCTGTAGATAACTACTTGGGGTGATTTGGAACTGTATAGATATTGCATGTATAGTACTCAGTGCAATGGGATACTCAATTGCTAGCTGAATTCAGGAACCTACCTCATAACGTTTAGAGTGCAACAGCGAATGACTTGCTTTAGTTCAGTAAACGCTAATGCTCCACAGTGTAGAAAGGGTGATGTTACTGAATGTAACTTCTGGAGCATTGGTAGTACACTCATAAAATTGGTTGCCGACTACTCTAAATCATATGGTGAGTAAAATCAAAAGGTATACATCAAGTTAGCACTTCGTAGTTTACAGTAAAATTGAACAGTTGACTCCTTTGAGCTCTATGCATTTTGTGTTAAGGCTCTGTACATAACTACTTGGGGTGATTTAGAACTGTATAGATATTGCATGTAGAGTACTCAGTGCAATGGAATACTCAATTGCTAGCTGAATTCAGGAACCTACCTCATAACGTTTAGAGTGCAAAAGCCAATGACTTGCTTTAGTTCAGTAAACGCTAATGCTCCACAGTGTAGAAAGGGTGATGTTACTGAATGTAACTTCTGGAGCATTGGTAGTACACTCATAAAATTGGTTGCAGACTGCTCTAAATCATATGCTGAGTAAAATCATAAGGTTTACATCATGTTAGCACTTAGTGGTTTTCAGTAAAATTGAACTGTTCACTCCTTTGAGCTCTATGCATTTTGTGCTATGGCTCTGTAGATAACTACTTGAGGTGATGTTACTGAATGTAACTACTGGAGCATTGGTAGTACACTCATAAGATTGGTTGCAGACTACTCTAAATCATATGGTGAGTAAAATCAAAAGGTTTACATCAAGTTAGCACTTCGTAGTTTACAGTAAAATTGAACTGTTGACTCCTTTGAGCTCTATGCATTTTGTGTTTAGGCTCTGTACGTAACTACTTGGGGTGATTTAGAACTGTATAGATATTGCATGTAGAGTACTCAGTGCAATGGGATACTCAATTGCTAGCTGAATTCAGGAACCTACCTCATAACGTTTAGAGTGCAACAGCGAATGACTTGTTTTAGTTCAGTAAACGCTAATGCTCCACAGTGTAGAAAGGGTGATGTTACTGAATGTAACTTCTGGAGCATTGTTAGTACACTCATAAAATTGGTTGCAGACTACTCTAAATCATATAGTGAGTAAAATCATAAGGTTTACATCAAGTTAGCACTTCGTAGTTTACAGTAAAATTGAACAGTTGACTCCTTTGAGCTCTATGCATTTTGTGTTAAGGCTCTGTACATAACTACTTGGGGTGATTTAGAACTGTATAGATATTGCATGTAGAGTACTCAGTGCAATGGGATACTCAATTGCTAGCTGAATTCAGGAACCTACCTCATAACGTTTAGAGTGCAACAGCGAATGACTTGTTTTAGTTCAGTAAACGCTAATGCTCCACAGTGTAGAAAGGGTGATGTTACTGAATGTAACTTCTGGAGCATTGTTCGTACACTGATAAAATTGGTTGCAGACTACTCTAAATCATATGGTGAGTAAAATCATAAGGTTTACATCAAGTTAACACTTCGTAGTTTACAGTAAAATTGAACTGTTGACTCCTTTGAGCTCTATGCATTTTGTGTTAAGGCTCTGTACATATCTACTTGGGGTGATTTAGAACTGTATAGATATTGCATGTAGAGTACTCAGTGCAATGGGATACTCAATTGCTAGCTGAATTCAGGAACCTACCTCAGAACGTTTAGAGTGCAACAGCGAATGACTTGTTTTAGTTCAGTAAACGCTAATGCTCCACAGTGTAGAAAGGGTGATGTTACTGAATGTAACTTCTGGAGCATTGTTAGTACACTCATAAAATTGGTTGCAGACTATTCTAAATCATATGGTGAGTAAAATCACAAGGTTTACATCAAGTTAGCACTTAGTGGTTTTCAGTAAAATTGAACTGTTCACTCCATTGAGCTCAATGCATTTTGTGTTATGGCTCTGTAGATAACTACTTGGGGTGATTTGGAAATGTATAGATATTGCATGTATAGTACTCAGTGCAATGGGATACTCAATTGCTAGCTGAATTCAGGAACCTACCTCATAACGTTTAGAGTGCAACAGCGAATGACTTGCTTTAGTTCAGTAAACGCTAATGCTCCACAGTGTAGAAAGGGTGATGTTACTGAATGTAACTTCTGGAGCATTGGTAGTACACTCATAAAATTGGTTGCCGACTACTCTAAATCATATGGTGAGTAAAATCAAAAGGTTTTCATCAAGTTAGCACTTCGTAGTTTACAGTAAAATTGAACAGTTGACTCCTTTGAGCTCTATGCATTTTGTGTTAAGGCTCTGTACATAACTACTTGGGGTGATTTAGAACTGTATAGATATTGCATGTAGAGTACTCAGTGCAATGGAATACTCAATTGCTAGCTGAATTCAGGAACCTACCTCATAACGTTTAGAGTGCAAAAGCCAATGACTTGCTTTAGTTCAGTAAACGCTAATGCTCCACAGTGTAGAAAGGGTGATGTTACTGAATGTAACTTCTGGAGCATTGGTAGTACACTCATAAAATTGGTTGCAGACTACTCTAAATCATATGCTGAGTAAAATCATAAGGTTTACATCAAGTTAGCACTTAGTGGTTTTCAGTAAAATTGAACTGTTCACTCCTTTGAGCTCTATGCATTTTGTGCTATGGCTCTGTAGATAACTACTTGAGGTGATGTTACTGAATGTAACTACTGGAGCATTGGTAGTACACTCATAAGATTGGTTGCAGACTACTCTAAATCATATGGTGAGTAAAATCAAAAGGTTTACATCAAGTTAGCACTTCGTAGTTTACAGTAAAATTGAACTGTTGACTCCTTTGAGCTCTATGCATTTTGTGTTTAGGCTCTGTACGTAACTACTTGGGGTGATTTAGAACTGTATAGATATTGCATGTAGAGTACTCAGTGCAATGGGATACTCAATTGCTAGCTGAATTCAGGAACCTACCTCATAACGTTTAGAGTGCAACAGCGAATGACTTGTTTTAGTTCAGTAAACGCTAATGCTCCACAGTGTAGAAAGGGTGATGTTACTGAATGTAACTTCTGGAGCATTGTTAGTACACTCATAAAATTGGTTGCAGACTACTCTAAATCATATGGTGAGTAAAATCATAAGGTTTACATCAAGTTAGCACTTAGTGGTTGTCAGTAAAATTGAACTGTTCACTCCATTGAGCTCAATGCATTTTGTGTTATGGCTCTGTAGATAACAACTTGAGGTGATTTAGAACTGTATAAATATTGCATGTAGAGTACACAGTGCAATGGGATACTCAATTGCTAGCTGAATTCAGGAACCTACCTCATAACGTTTAGAGTGCAACAGCGAATGACTTGTTTTAGTTCAGTAAACGCTAATGCTCCACAGTATAGAAAGGGTGATGTTACTGAATGTAACTTCTGGAGCATTGTTAGTACACTCATAAAATTGGTTGCAGACTACTCTAAATCATATGGTGAGTAAAATCAAAAGGTTTACATCAAGTTAGCACTTCGTAGTTTACAGTAAAATTGAACTGTTGACTCCTTTGAGCTCAATGCATTTTGTGTTATGGCTCGGTAGATAACTATTTGGGGTGATTTGGAACTGTATAGATATTGCATGTAGAGTACTCAGTACCATGGAATATTCAATTGCAAGCTGAATTCAAGAACCTACCTCATAACGTTTCGAGTGCAACAGCGAATGACTTGTTTTAGTTCAGTAAACGCTAATGCTCCACAGTGTAGAAAGGGTGATGTTACTGAATGTAACTTCTGGAGCATTGTTAGTACACTCATAAAATTGGTTGCAAACTACTCTAAATCATATGGTGAGTAAAATCATAAGGTTTACATCAAGTTAGCACTTAGTGGTTGTCAGTAAAATTGAACTGTTCACTCCATTGAGCTCAATGCATTTTGTGTTATGGCTCTGTAGATAACAACTTGGGGTGATTTAGAACTGTATAAATATTGCATGTAGAGTACTCAGTGCAATGGGATACTCAATTGCTAGCTGAATTCAGGAACCTACCTCATAACGTTTAGAGTGCAACAGCGAATGACTTGTTTTAGTTCAGTAAACGCTAATGCTCCACAGTATAGAAAGGGTGATGTTACTGAATGTAACTTCTGGAGCATTGTTAGTACTCTCATAAAATTGGTTGCAGACTACTCTAAATCATATGGTGAGTAAAATCAAAAGGTTTACATCAAGTTAGCACTTCGTAGTTTACAGTAAAATTGAACTGTTGACTCCTTTGAGCTCAATGCATTTTGTGTTATGGCTCGGTAGATAACTACTTGGGGTGATTTGGAACTGTATAGATATTGCATGTAGAGTACTCAGTACCATGGAATATTCAATTGCAAGCTGAATTCAAGAACCTACCTCATAACGTTTCGAGTGCAACAGCGAATGACTTGCTTTAGTTCAGTAAACGCTAATGCTCGACAGTGTAGAAAGGGTGATGTTACTGAATGTAACCTGGAGCACTGGTAGTACACTCATAAAATTGGTTGCAGACTACTCTAAATCATATGGTGAGTAAAATCAAAAGGTTTACATCGTTAGCACTTTGTGGTTTTCAGTTAAATTGAATTGTACTCTCCATTGAGCTCAATGCATTTTGTGTTATGGCTTGGTAGATAACTACTTGGGGTGATTTGGAACTGTATAGATATTGCATGTAGAGTACTCAGTGCCATGGAATATTCAATTGCAAGCTGAATTCAAGAACCTACCTCATAACGTTTAGAGTGCAAACCCCAATGACTTGCTTTAGTTCAGTAAACGCTAATGCTCCACAGTGTAGAAAGGGTGATGTTACTGAATGTAACTTCTGGAGCATTGTTAGTACACTCATAAAATTGGTTGCAGACTACTCTAAATCATATGGTGAGTAAAATCAAAAGGTTTACATCAAGTTAGCACTTAGTGGTTTTCAGTAAAATTGAACTGTTCACTCCATTGAGCTCAATGCATTTTGTGTTATGGCTCTGTAGATAACTACTTGGGGTGATTTAGAACTGTATAAATATTGCATGTAGAGTACTCAGTGCAATGGGATACTCAATTGCTAGCTGAATTCAGGAACCTACCTCATAACGTTTAGAGTGCAAAAGCCAATGACTTGCTTTAGTTCAGTAAACGCTAATGCTCCACAGTGTAGAAAGGGTGATGTTACTGAATGTAACTTCTGGAGCATTGTTAGTACACTCATAAAATTGGTTGCAGACTACTCTAAATCATATGGTGAGTAAAATCAAAAGGTTTACATCAAGTTAGCACTTAGTGGTTTTCAGTAAAATTGAACTGTTCACTCCATTGAGCTCAATGCATTTTGTGTTATGGCTCTGTAGATAACTACTTGGGGTGATTTAGAACTGTATGAATATTACATGTAGAGTACTCAGTGCAATGGGATACTCAATTGCTAGCTGAATTCAGGAACCTACCTCATAACGTTTAGAGTGCAAAAGCCAATGACTTGCTTTAGTTCAGTAAACGCTAATGCTCCACAGTGTAGAAAGGGTGATGTTACTGAATGTAACTTCTGGAGCATTGGTAGTACACTCATAAAATTGGTTGCAGACTACTCTAAATCATATGCTGAGTAAAATCATAAGGTTTACATCAAGTTAGCACTTAGTGGTTTTCAGTAAAATTGAACTGTTGACTCCTTTGAGCTCTATGCATTTTGTGTTATGGCTCGGTAGATAACTACTTGGGGTGATTTGGAACTGTATAGATATTGCATGTAGAGTACTCAGTACCATGGAATATTCAATTGCAAGCTGAATTCAAGAACCTACCTCATAACGTTTCGAGTGCAACAGCGAATGACTTGCTTTAGTTCAGTAAACGCTAATGCTCCACAGTGTAGAAAGGGTGATGTTACTGAATGTAACTTCTGGAGCATTGGTAGTACACTCATAAAATTGGTTGCAGACTACTCTAAATCATATGGTGAGTACAATCAAAAGGTTTACATCGTTAGCACTTAGTGGTTTTCAGTTAAATTGAACTGTTCTCTCCATTGAGCTCTACGCATTTTGTGTTATGGCTCGGTAGATAACTACTTGGGGTGATTTGGAACTGTATAGATATTGCATGTAGAGTACTCAGTGCCATGGAATATTCAATTGCAAACTGAATTCAAGAACCTACCTCATAACGTTTCGAGTGCAACAGCGAATGACTTGCTTTAGTTCAGTAAACGCTAATGCTCCACAGTGTAGAAAGGGTGATGTTAGTGAATGTAACTTCTGGAGCATTGGTAGTACACTCATAAAATTGTTTGCAGACTACTCTAAATCATATGGTGAGTAAAATCAAAAGGTTTACATCAAGTTAGCACTTCGTAGTTTACAGTAAAATTGAACTGTTGACTCCTTTGAGCTCTATGCATTTTGTGTTATGGCTCTGTAGATAACTACTTGGGGTGATATGGAACTGTATAGATATTGCTTGTATAGTACTCAGTGCAATGGGATACTCAATTGCTAGCTGAATTCAGGAACCTACCTCATAACGTTTAGAGTGCAACAGCGAATGACTTGCTTTAGTTCAGTAAACGCTAATGCTCCACAGTGTAGAAAGGGTGATGTTACTGAATGTAACTTCTGGAGCATTGTTAGTACACTCATAAAATTGGTTGCAGACTACTCTAAATCATATGGTGAGTAAAATCAAAAGGTTTACATCAAGTTAGCACTTCGTAGTTTACAGTAAAATTGAACTGTTGACTCCTTTGAGCTCAATGCATTTTGTGTTATGGCTCGGTAGATAACTACTTGGGGTGATTTGGAACTGTATAGATATTGCATGTAGAGTACTCAGTACCATGGAATATTCAATTGCAAGCTGAATTCAAGAACCTACCTCATAACGTTTCGAGTGCAACAGCGAATGACTTGTGTTAGTTCAGTAAACGCTAATGCTCCACAGTGTAGAAAGGGTGATGTTACTGAATGTAACTTCTGGAGCATTGTTAGTACACTCATAAAATTGGTTGCAAACTACTCTAAATCATATGGTGAGTAAAATCATAAGGTTTACATCAAGTTAGCACTTAGTGATTGTCAGTAAAATTGAACTGTTCACTCCATTGAGCTCAATGCATTTTGTGTTATGGCTCTGTAGAAAACAACTTGGGGTGATTTGGAACTGTATAGATATTGCATGTAGAGTACTCAGTACCATGGAATATTCAATTGCAAGCTGAATTCAAGAACCTACCTCATAACGTTTCGAGTGCAACAGCGAATGACTTGTGTTAGTTCAGTAAACGCTAATGCTCCACAGTGTAGAAAGGGTGATGTTACTGAATGTAACTTCTGGAGCATTGTTAGTACACTCATAAAATTGGTTGCAAACTACTCTAAATCATATGGTGAGTAAAATCATAAGGTTTACATCAAGTTAGCACTTAGTGGTTGTCAGTAAAATTGAACTGTTCACTCCATTGAGCTCAATGCATTTTGTGTTATGGCTCTGTAGAAAACAACTTGGGGTGATTTAGAACTGTATAAATATTGCATGTAGAGTACTCAGTGCAATGGGATACTCAATTGCTAGCTGAATTCAGGAACCTACCTCATAACGTTTAGAGTGCAACAGCGAATGACTTGTTTTAGTTCAGTAAACGCTAATGCTCCACAGTATAGAAAGGGTGATGTTACTGAATGTAACTTCTGGAGCATTGTTAGTACACTCATAAAATTGGTTGCAGACTACTCTAAATCATATGGTGAGTAAAATCAAAAGGTTTACATCAAGTTAGCACTTCGTAGTTTACAGTAAAATTGAACTGTTGACTCCTTTGAGCTCAATGCATTTTGTGTTATGGCTCGGTAGATAACTACTTGGGGTGATTTGGAACTGTATAGATATTGCATGTAGAGTACTCAGTACCATGGAATATTCAATTGCAAGCTGAATTCAAGAACCTACCTCATAACGTTTCGAGTGCAACAGCGAATGACTTGCTTTAGTTCAGTAAACGCTAATGCTCGACAGTGTAGAAAGGGTGATGTTACTGAATGTAACCTGGAGCACTGGTAGTACACTCATAAAATTGGTTGCAGACTACTCTAAATCATATGGTGAGTAAAATCAAAAGGTTTACATCGTTAGCACTTTGTGGTTTTCAGTTAAATTGAATTGTACTCTCCATTGAGCTCAATGCATTTTGTGTTATGGCTTGGTAGATAACTACTTGGGGTGATTTGGAACTGTATAGATATTGCATGTAGAGTACTCAGTGCAATGGGATACTCAATTGCTAGCTGAATTCAGGAACCTACCTCATAACGTTTAGAGTGCAAAAGCCAATGACTTGCTTTAGTTCAGTAAACGCTAATGCTCCACAGTGTAGAAAGGGTGATGTTACTGAATGTAACTTCTGGAGCATTGTTAGTACACTCATAAAATTGGTTGCAGACTACTCTAAATCATATGGTGAGTAAAATCAAAAGGTTTACATCAAGTTAGCACTTAGTGGTTTTCAGTAAAATTGAACTGTTCACTCCATTGAGCTCAATGCATTTTGTGTTATGGCTCTGTAGATAACTACTTGGGGTGATTTAGAACTGTATGAATATTACATGTAGAGTACTCAGTGCAATGGGATACTCAATTGCTAGCTGAATTCAGGAACCTACCTCATAACGTTTAGAGTGCAAAAGCCAATGACTTGCTTTAGTTCAGTAAACGCTAATGCTCCACAGTGTAGAAAGGGTGATGTTACTGAATGTAACTTCTGGAGCATTGGTAGTACACTCATAAAATTGGTTGCAGACTACTCTAAATCATATGCTGAGTAAAATCATAAGGTTTACATCAAGTTAGCACTTCGTGGTTTTCAGTAAAATTGAACTGTTCACTCCTTTGAGCTCTATGCATTTTGTGTTATGGCTCGGTAGATAACTACTTGGGGTGATTTGGAACTGTATAGATATTGCATGTAGAGTACTCAGTACCATGGAATATTCAATTGCAAGCTGAATTCAAGAACCTACCTCATAACGTTTCGAGTGCAACAGCGAATGACTTGTTTTAGTTCAGTAAACGCTAATGCTCCACAGTGTAGAAAGGGTGATGTTACTGAATGTAACTTCTGGAGCATTGTTAGTACACTCATAAAATTGGTTGCAGACTACTCTAAATCATATGGTGAGTAAAATCAAAAGGTTTACATCGTTAGCACTTAGTGGTTTTCAGTAAAATTGAACTGTTCACTCCATTCAGCTCAATGCATTGTGTGTTATGGCTCTGTAGATAACAACTTGGGGTGATTTAGGACTGTATAAATATTGCATGTAGAGTACTCAGTGCAATGGGATACTCAATTGCTAGCTGAATTCAGGAACCTACCTCATAACGTTTAGAGTGCAACAGCGAATGACTTGTTTTAGTTCAGTAAACGCTAATGCTCCACAGTGTAGAAAGGGTGATGTTACTGAATGTAACCTCTGGAGCATTGTTAGTACACTCATAAAATTGGTTGCAGACTACTCTAAATCATATGGTGAGTAAAATCAAAAGGTATACATCAAGTTAGCACTTCGTAGTTTACAGTAAAATTGAACTGTTGACTCCTTTGAGCTCAATGCATTTTGTGTTATGGCTCTGTAGATAACTACTTGGGGTGATTTAGAACTGTATAGATATTGCATGTAGAGTACTCAGTACCATGGAATATTCGATTGCAAGCTGAATTCAAGAACCTACCTCATAACGTTTCGAGTGCAACAGCGAATGACTTGCTTTAGTTCAGTAAACGCTAATGCTCGACAGTGTAGAAAGGGTGATGTTACTGAATGTAACTTCTGGAGCATTGGTAGTACACTCATAAAATTGGTTGCAGACTACTCTAAATCATATGGTGAGTACAATCAAAAGGTTTACATCGTTAGCACTTAGTGGTTTTCAGTTAAATTGAACTGTTCTCTCCATTGAGCTCTATGCATTTTGTGTTATGGCTCGGTAGATAACTACTTGGGGTGATTTGGAACTGTATAGATATTGCATGTAGAGTACTCAGTGCCATGGAATATTCAATTGCAAACTGAATTCAAGAACCTACCTCATAACGTTTCGAGTGCAACAGCGAATGACTTGCTTTAGTTCAGTAAACGCTAATGCTCCACAGTGTAGAAAGGGTGATGTTAGTGAATGTAACTTCTGGAGCATTGGTAGTACACTCATAAAATTGTTTGCAGACTACTCTAAATCATATGGTGAGTAAAATCAAAAGGTTTACATCAAGTTAGCACTTCGTAGTTTACAGTAAAATTGAACTGTTGACTCCTTTGAGCTCTATGCATTTTGTGTTATGGCTCTGTAGATAACTACTTGGGGTGATATGGAACTGTATAGATATTGCATGTATAGTACACAGTGCAATGGGATACTCAATTGCTAGCTGAATTCAGGAACCTACCTCATAACGTTTAGAGTGCAACAGCGAATGACTTGCTTTAGTTCAGTAAACGCTAATGCTCCACAGTGTAGAAAGGGTGATGTTACTGAATGTAACTTCTGGAGCATTGTTAGTACACTCATAAAATTTGTTGCAGACTACTCTAAATCATATGGTGAGTAAAATCATAAGGTTTACATCAAGTTAACACTTCGTAGTTTACAGTAAAATTGAACTGTTGACTCCTTTGAGCTCTATGCATTTTGTGTTAAGGCTCTGTACATAACTACTTGGGGTGATTTAGAACTGTATAGATATTGCATGTACAGTACTCAGTGCAATGGGATACTCAATTGCTAGCTGAATTCAGGAACCTACCTCATAACGTTTAGAGTGCAACAGCGAATGACTTGTTTTAGTTCAGTAAACGCTAATGCTCCACAGTGTAGAAAGGGTGATGTTACTGAATGTAACTTCGGGAGCATTGTTAGTACACTCATAAAATTGGTTGCAGACTACTCTAAATCATATGGTAAAATCATAAGGTTTACATCAAGTTAGCACTTAGTGGTTTTCAGTAAAATTGAACTGTTCACTCCATTGAGCTCAATGCATTTTGTGTTATGGCTCTGTAGATAACTACTTGGGGTGATTTGGAACTGTATAGATGTTGCATGTATAGTACTCAGTGCTATGGAATATTCAATTGCAAGCTGAATTCAAGAACCTACCTCATAACGTTTAGAGTGCAAAAGCCAATGACTTGCTTTAGTTCAGTAAACGCTTATGTTCCACATGTAGAAAGGGTGATGTTACTGAATGTAACTTCTGGAGCATTGGTAGTACACTCATAAAATTGGTTGCAGACTACTCTAAATCATATGGTGAGTAAAATCATAAGGTTTACATCAAGTTAGCACTTCGTAGTTTACAGTAAAATTGAACTGTTGACTCCTTTGAGTATGCATTTTGTGTTATGGCTCTGTACATAACTACTTGGGGTGATTTAGAACTGTATAGATATTGCATGTATAGTACTCAGTGCTATGGAATATTCAATTGCAAGCTGAATTCAAGAACCTACCTCATAACGTTTCGAGTGCAACAGCGAATGACTTGCTTTAGTTCAGTAAACGCTAATGCTCCACAGTGTAGAAAGGGTGATGTTACTGAATGTAACTTCTGGAGCATTGGTAGTACACTCATAAAATTGGTTGCAGACTACTCTAAATCATATGGTGAGTAAAATCAAAAGGTTTACATCGTTAGCACTTAGTGGTTTTCAGTTAAATTGAACTGTTCTCTCCATTGAGCTCAATGCATTTTGTGTTATGGCTCGGTAGATAACTACTTGGGGTGATTTGGAACTGTATAGATATTGCATGTAGAGTACTCAGTGCCATGGAATATTCAATTGCAAACTGAATTCAAGAACCTACCTCATAACGTTTAGAGTGCAAAAGCCATTGACTTGCTTTAGTTCAGTAAACGCTAATGCTCCACAGTGTAGAAAGGGTGATGTTACTGAATGTAACTTCTGGAGCATTGGTAGTACACTCATAAAACTGGTTGCAGACTACTCTAAATCATATGGTGAGTAAAATCAAAAGGTTTACATCAAGTTAGCACTTCGTAGTTTACAGTAAAATTGAACTGTTGACTCCTTTGAGCTCTATGCATTTTGTGTTATGGCTCTGTAGATAACTACTTGGGGTGATTTGGAACAGTATAGATATTGCATGTATAGTACTCAGTGCAATGGGATACTCAATTGCTAGCTGAATTCAGGAACCTACCTCATAACGTTTAGAGTGCAACAGCGAATGACTTGCTTTAGTTCAGTAAACGCTAATGCTCCACAGTGTAGAAAGGGTGATGTTACTGAATGTAACTTCTGGAGCATTGTTAGTACACTCATAAAATTGGTTGCAGACTACTCTAAATCATATGGTGAGTAAAATCATAAGGTTTCCATCAAGTTAGCACTTAGTGGTTTTCAGTAAAATTGAACTGTTCACTCCATTGAGCTCAATGCATTTTGTGTTATGGCTCTGTAGATAACTACTTGGGGTGATTTGGAACTGTATAGATATTGCATGTATAGTACTCAGTGCAATGGGATACTCAATTGCTAGCTGAATTCAGGAACCTACCTCACAACGTTTAGAGTGCAACAGCGAATGACTTGCTTTAGTTCAGTAAACGCTAATGCTCCACAGTGTAGAAAGGGTGATGTTACTGAATGTAACTTCTGGAGCATTGGTAGTACACTCATAAAATTGGTTGCAGACTACTCTAAATCATATGGTGAGTAAAATCAAAAGGTATACATCAAGTTAGCACTTCGTAGTTTACAGTAAAATTGAACTGTTGACTCCTTTGAGCTCTATGCATTTTGTGTTATGGCTCTGTAGATAACTACTTGGGGTGATTTGGAACTGTATAGATATTGCATGTATAGTACTCAGTGCTATGGAATATTCAATTGCAAGCTGAATTCAAGAACCTACCTCATAACGTTTAGAGTGCAAAAGCCAATGACTTGCTTTAGTTCAGTAAACGCTTATGTTCCACATGTAGAAAGGGTGATGTTACTGAATGTAACTTCTGGAGCATTGGTAGTACACTCATAAAATTGGTTGCAGACTACTCTAAATCATATGGTGAGTAAAATCAAAAGGTTTACATCGTTAGCACTTAGTGGTTTTCAGTTAAATTGAACTGTTCTCTCCTTTGAGCTCAATGCATTTTGTGTTATGGCTCGGTAGATAACTACTTGGGGTGATTTGGAACTGTATAGATATTGCATGTTGAGTACTCAGTGCCATGGAATATTCAATTGCAAACTGAATTCAAGAACCTACCTCATAACGTTTCGAGTGCAACAGCGAATGACTTGCTTTTGTTCAGTAAACGCTAATGCTCCACAGTGTAGAAAGGGTGATGTTACTGAATGTAACTTCTGGAGCATTGGTAGTACACTCATAAAATTGGTTGCAGACTACTCTAAATCATATGGTGAGTAAAATCAAAAGGTTTACATCAAGTTAGCACTTCGTAGTTTACAGTAAAATTGAACTGTTGACTCCTTTGAGCTCTATGCATTTTGTGTTATGGCTCTGTAGATAACTACTTGGGGTGATTTGGAACTGTATAGATATTGCATGTATAGTACTCAGTGCAATGGGATACTCAATTGCTAGCTGAATTCAGGAACCTACCTCATAACGTTTAGAGTGCAACAGCGAATGACTTGCTTTAGTTCAGTAAACGCTAATGCTCCACAGTGTAGAAAGGGTGATGTTACTGAATGTAACTTCTGGAGCATTGTTAGTACACTCATAAAATTGGTTGCAGACTACTCTAAATCATATGGTGAGTAAAATCATAAGGTTTACATCAAGTTAGCACTTAGTGGTTTTCAGTAAAATTGAACTGTTCACTCCATTGAGCTCAATGCATTTTGTGTTATGGCTCTGTAGATAACTACTTGGGGTGATTTGGAACTGTATAGATATTGCATGTATAGTACTCAGTGCAATGGGATACTCAATTGCTAGCTGAATTCAGGAAACTACCTCACAACGTTTAGAGTGCAACAGCGAATGACTTGCTTTAGTTCAGTAAACGCTAATGCTCCACAGTGTAGAAAGGGTGATGTTACTGAATGTAACTTCTGGAGCATTGGTAGTACACTCATAAAATTGGTTGCAGACTACTCTAAATCATATGGTGAGTAAAATCAAAAGGTATACATCAAGTTAGCACTTCGTAGTTTACAGTAAAATTGAACTGTTGACTCCTTTGAGCTCTATGCATTTTGTGTTATGGCTCTGTAGATAACTACTTGGGGTGATTTGGAACTGTATAGATATTGCATGTATAGTACTCAGTGCTATGGAATATTCAATTGCAAGCTGAATTCAAGAACCTACCTCATAACGTTTAGAGTGCAAAAGCCAATGACTTGCTTTAGTTCAGTAAACGCTTATGTTCCACATGTAGAAAGGGTGATGTTACTGAATGTAACTTCTGGAGCATTGGTAGTACACTCATAAAATTGGTTGCAGACTACTCTAAATCATATGGTGAGTAAAATCAAAAGGTTTACATCGTTAGCACTTAGTGGTTTTCAGTTAAATTGAACTGTTCGCTCCTTTGAGCTCAATGCATTTTGTGTTATGGCTCGGTAGATAACTACTTGGGGTGATTTGGAACTGTATAGATATTGCATGTAGAGTACTCAGTGCCATGGAATATTCAATTGCAAACTGAATTCAAGAACCTACCTCATAACGTTTCGAGTGCAACAGCGAATGACTTGCTTTAGTTCAGTAAACGCTAATGCTCCACAGTGTAGAAAGGGTGACGTTACTGAATGTAACTTCTGGAGCATTGGTAGTACACTCATAAAATTGGTTGCAGACTACTCTAAATCATATGGTGAGTAAAATCAAAAGGTTTACATCAAGTTAGCACTTCGTAGTTTACAGTAAAATTGAACTGTTGACTCCTTTGAGCTCTATGCATTTTGTGTTATGGCTCTGTAGATAACTACTTGGGGTGATTTGGAACTGTATAGATATTGCATGTATAGTACTCAGTGCAATGGGATACTCAATTGCTAGCTGAATTCAGGAACCTACCTCATAACGTTTAGAGTGCAACAGCGAATGACTTGTTTTAGTTCAGTAAACGCTAATGCTCCACAGTGTAGAAAGGGTGATGTTACTGAATGTAACTTCTGGAGCATTGTTAGTACACTCATAAAATTGGTTGCAGACTACTCTAAATCATATGGTGAGTAAAATCATAAGGTTTACATCAAGTTAGCACTTAGTGGTTTTCAGTAAAATTGAACTGTTCACTCCTTTGAGCTCAATGCATTTTGTGTTATGGCTCTGTAGATAACTACTTGGGGTGATTTGGAACTGTATAGATATTGCATGTATAGTACTCAGTGCTATGGAATATTCAATTGCAAGCTGAATTCAAGAACCTACCTCATAACGTTTAGAGTGCAAAAGCCAATGACTTGCTTTAGTTCAGTAAACGTTTATGTTCCACATGTAGAAAGGGTGATGTTACTGAATGTAACTTCTGGAGCATTGGTAGTACACTCATAAAATTGGTTGCAGACTACTCTAAATCATATGGTGAGTAAATTCATAAGGTTTACATCAAGTTAGCACTTCGTAGTTTACAGTAAAATTGAACTGTTGACTCCTTTGAGTATGCATTTTGTGTTATGGCTCTGTACATAACTACTTGGGGTGATTTAGAACTGTATAGATATTGCATGTATAGTACTCAGTGCTATTGAATATTCAATTGCAAGCTGAATTCAAGAACCTACCTCATAACGTTTCGAGTGCAACAGCGAATGACTTGCTTTAGTTCAGTAAACGCTAATGCTCCACAGTGTAGAAAGGGTGATGTTACTGAATGTAACTTCTGGAGCATTGGTAGTACACTCATAAAATTGGTTGCAGACTACTCTAAATCATATGGTGAGTAAAATCAAAAGGTATACATCAAGTTAGCACTTCGTAGTTTACAGTAAAATTGAACTGTTGACTCCTTTGAGCTCTATGCATTTTGTGTTATGGCTCTGTAGATAACTACTTGGGGTGATTTGGAACTGTATAGATATTGCATGTATAGTACTCAGTGCTATGGAATATTCAATTGCAAGCTGAATTCAAGAACCTACCTCATAACGTTTAGAGTGCAAAAGCCAATGACTTGCTTTAGTTCAGTAAACGATTATTTTCCACATGTAGAAAGGGTGATGTTACTGAATGTAACTTCTGGAGCATTGGTAGTACACTCATAAAATTGGTTGCAGACTACTCTAAATCATATGGTGAGTAAAATCATAAGGTTTACATCAAGTTAGCACTTAGTGGTTTTCAGTAAAATTGAACTGTTCACTCCATTGAGCTCAATGCATTTTGTGTTATGGCTCTGTAGATAACTACTTGGGGTGATTTGGAACTGTATAGATATTGCATGTATAATACTCAGTGCTATGGAATATTCAATTGCAAGCTGAATTCAAGAACCTACCTCATAACGTTTAGAGTGCAAAAGCCAATGACTTGCTTTAGTTCAGTAAACGCTTATGTTCCACATGTAGAAAGGGTGATGTTACTGAATGTAACTTCTGGAGCATTGGTAGTACACTCATAAAATTGGTTGCAGACTACTCTAAATCATATGGTGAGTAAAATCAAAAGGTTTAAATCGTTAGCACTTAGTGGTTTTCAGTTAAATTGAACTGTTCTCTCCTTTGAGCTCAATGCATTTTGTGTTATGGCTCGGTAGATAACTACTTGGGGTGATTTGGAACTGTATAGATATTGCATGTAGAGTACTCAGTGCCATGGAATATTCAATTGCACACTGAATTCAAGAAACTACCTCATAACGTTTCGAGTGCAACAGCGAATGACTTGCTTTAGTTCAGTAAACGCTAATGCTCCACAGTGTAGAAAGGGTGATGTTACTGAATGTAACTTCTGGAGCATTGGCAGTACACTCATAAAATTGGTTGCAGACTACTCTAAATCATATGGTGAGTAAAATCAAAAGGTTTACATCAAGTTAGCACTTCGTAGTTTACAGTAAAATTGAACTGTTGACTCCTTTGAGCTCTATGCATTTTGTGTTATGGCTCTGTAGATAACTACTTGGGGTGATTTGGAACTGTATAGATATTGCATGTATAGTACTCAGTGCAATGGGATACTCAATTGCTAGCTGAATTCAGGAACCTACCTCATAACGTTTAGAGTGCAACAGCGAATGACTTGTTTTAGTTCAGTAAACGCTAATGCTCCACAGTGTAGAAAGGGTGATGTTACTGAATGTAACTTCTGGAGCATTGTTAGTACACTCATAAAATTGGTTGCAGACTACTCTAAATCATATGGTGAGTAAAATCATAAGGTTTACATCAAGTTAGCACTTAGTGGTTTTCAGTAAAATTGAACTGTTCACTCCATTGAGCTCAATGCATTTTGTGTTATGGCTCTGTAGATAACTACTTGGGGTGATTTGGAACTGTATAGATATTGCATGTATAGTACTCAGTGCTATGGAATATTCAATTGCAAGCTGAATTCAAGAACCTACCTCATAACGTTTAGAGTGCAAAAGCCAATGACTTGCTTTAGTTCAGTAAACGCTTATGTTCCACATGTAGAAAGGGTGATGTTACTGAATGTAACTTCTGGAGCATTGGTAGTACACTCATAAAATTGGTTGCAGACTACTCTAAATCATATGGTGAGTAAAATCATAAGGTTTACATCAAGTTAGCACTTCGTAGTTTACAGTAAAATTGAACTGTTGACTCCTTTGAGTATGCATTTTGTGTTATGGCTCTGTACATAACTACTTGGGGTGATTTAGAACTGTATAGATATTGCATGTATAGTACTCAGTGCTATGGAATATTCAATTGCAAGCTGAATTCAAGAACCTACCTCATAACGTTTCGAGTGCAACAGAGAATGACTTGCTTTAGTTCAGTAAACGCTAATGCTCCACAGTGTAGAAAGGGTGATGTTACTGAATGTAACTTCTGGAGAATTGGTAGTACACTCATAAAATTGGTTGCAGACTACTCTAAATCATATGGTGAGTAAAATCAAAAGGTATACATCAAGTTAGCACTTCGTAGTTTACAGTAAAATTGAACTGTTGACTCCTTTGAGCTCTATGCATTTTGTGTTATGTCTCTGTAGATAACTACTTGGGGTGATTTGGAACTGTATAGATATTGCATGTATAGTACTCAGTGCTATGGAATATTCAATTGCAAGCTGAATTCAAGAACCTACCTCATAACGTTTAGAGTGCAAAAGCCAATGACTTGCTTTAGTTCAGTAAACGATTATGTTCCACATGTAGAAAGGGTGATGTTACTGAATGTAACTTCTGGAGCATTGGTAGTACACTCATAAAATTGGTTGCAGACTACTCTAAATCATATGGTGAGTAAAATCATAAGGTTTACATCAATTTAGCACTTCGTAGTTTACAGTAAAATTGAACTGTTGACTCCTTTGAGTATGCATTTTGTGTTATGGCTCTGTACATAACTACTTGGGGTGATTTAGAACTGTATAGATATTCAATGTATAGTACTCAGTGCTATGGAATATTCAATTGCAAGCTGAATTCAAGAACCTACCTCATAACGTTTCGAATGCAACAGCGAATGAATTGCTTTAGTTCAGTAAACGCTAATGCTCCACAGTGTAGAAAGGGTGATGTTACTGAATGTAACTTCTGGAGCATTGGTAGTACACTCATAAAATTGGTTGCAGACTACTCTAAATCATATGGTGAGTAAAATCAAAAGGTTTACATCAAGTTAGCACTTCGCAGTTTACAGTAAAATTGAACTGTTGACTCCTTTGAGCTCTATGCATTTTGTGTTATGGCTCTGTAGATAACTACTTGGGGTGATTTGGAACTGTATAGATATTGCATGTATAGTACTCAGTGCAATGGGATACTCAATTGCTAGCTGAATTCAGGAACCTACCTCATAACGTTTAGAGTGCAACAGCGAATGACTTGCTTTAGTTCAGTAAACGCTAATGCTCCACAGTGTAGAAAGGGTGATGTTACTGAATGTAACTTCTGGAGCATTGTTAGTACACTCATAAAATTGGTTGCAGACTACTCTAAATCATATGGTGAGTAAAATCATAAGGTTTACATCAAGTTAGCACTTAGTGGTTTTCAGTAAAATTGAACTGTTCACTCCATTGAGCTCAATGCATTTTGTGTTATGGCTCTGTAGATAACTACTTGGGGTGATTTGGAACTGTATAGATATTGCATGTATAGTACTCAGTGCAATGGGATTCTCAATTGCTAGCTGAATTCAGGAACCTACCTCACAACGTTTAGAGTGCAACAGCGAATGACTTGCTTTAGTTCAGTAAACGCTAATGCTCCACAGTGTAGAAAGGGTGATGTTACTGAATGTAACTTCTGGAGCATTGGTAGTACACTCATAAAATTGGTTGCAGACTACTCTAAATCATATGGTGAGTAAAATCAAAAGGTATACATCAAGTTAGCACTTCGTAGTTTACAGTAAAATTGAACTGTTGACTCCTTTGAGCTCTATGCATTTTGTGTTATGGCTCTGTAGATAACTACTTGGGGTGATTTGGAACTGTATAGATATTGCATGTATAGTACTCAGTGCTATGGAATATTCAATTGCAAGCTGAATTCAAGAACCTACCTCATAACGTTTAGAGTGCAAAAGCCAATGACTTGCTTTAGTTCAGTAAACGCTTATGTTCCACATGTAGAAAGGGTGATGTTACTGAATGTAACTTCTGGAGCATTGGTAGTACACTCATAAAATTGGTTGCAGACTACTCTAAATCATATGGTGAGTAAAATCAAAAGGTTTACATCGTTAGCACTTAGTGGTTTTCAGTTAAATTGAACTGTTCTCTCCTTTGAGCTCAAAGCATTTTGTGTTATGGCTCGGTAGATAACTACTTGGGGTGATTTGGAACTGTATAGATATTGCATGTAGAGTACTCAGTGCCATGGAATATTCAATTGCAAACTGAATTCAAGAACCTACCTCATAACGTTTCGAGTGCAACAGCGAATGACTTGCTTTAGTTCAGTAAACGCTAATGCTCCACAGTGTAGAAAGGGTGATGTTACTGAATGTAACTTCTGGAGCATTGGTAGTACACTCATAAAATTGGTTGCAGACTACTCTAAATCATATGGTGAGTAAAATCAAAAGGTTTACATCAAGTTAGCACTTCGTAGTTTACAGTAAAATTGAACTGTTGACTCCTTTGAGCTCTATGCATTTTGTGTTATGGCTCTGTAGATAACTACTTGGGGTGATTTGGAACTGTATAGATATTGCATGTATAGTACTCAGTGCAATGGGATACTCAATTGCTAGCTGAATTCAGGAACCTACCTCATAACGTTTAGAGTGCAACAGCGAATGACTTGTTTTAGTTCAGTAAACGCTAATGCTCCACAGTGTAGAAAGGGTGATGTTACTGAATGTAACTTCTGGAGCATTGTTAGTACACTCATAAAATTGGTTGCAGACTACTCTAAATCATATGGTGAGTAAAATCATAAGGTTTACATCAAGTTAGCACTTAGTGGTTTTCAGTAAAATTGAACTGTTCACTCCATTGAGCTCAATGCATTTTGTGTTATGGCTCTGTAGATAACTACTTGGGGTGATTTGGAACTGTATAGATATTGCATGTATAGTACTCAGTGCTATGGAATATTCAATTGCAAGCTGAATTCAAGAACCTACCTCATAACGTTTAGAGTGCAAAAGCGAATGTCTTGCTTTAGTTCAGTAAACGCTTATGTTCCACATGTAGAAAGGGTGATGTTACTGAATGTAACTTCTGGAGCATTGGTAGTACACTCATAAAATTGGTTGCAGACTACTCTAAATCATATGGCGAGTAGAATCAAAAGGTTTACATCGTTAGCACTTAGTGGTTTTCAGTTAAATTGAACTGTTCTCTCCATTGAGCTCAATGCATTTTGTGTTATGGCTCGGTAGATAACTACTTGGGGTGATTTGGAACTGTATAGATATTGCATGTAGAGTACTCAGTGCCATGGAATATTCAATTGCAAACTGAATTCAAGAACCAACCTCATAACGTTTAGAGTGCAAAAGCCATTGACTTGCTTTAGTTCAGTAAACGCCAATGCTCCACAGTATAGAAAGGGTGATGTTACTGAATGTAACTTCTGGAGCATTGGTAGTACAATCATAAAATTGGTTGCAGACTACTCTAAATCATATGGTGAGTAAAATCAAAAGGTTTACATCAAGGTAGCACTTCGTAGTTTACTGTAAAATTGAACTGTTGACTCCTTTGAGCTCTATGCGTTTTGTGTTATGGCTCTGTAGATAACTACTTGGGGTGATTTGGAACTGTATAGATGTTGCATGTATAGTACTCAGTGCAATAGGATACTCAATTGCTAGCTGAATTCAGGAACCTACCTCATAACGTTCAGAGTGCAACAGCGAATGACTTGCTTTAGTTCAGTAAACGCTAATGCTCCACAGTGTAGAAAGGGTGATGTTACTGAATGTAACTTCTGGAGCATTGCTAGTACACTCATAAAATTGGTTGCAGACTACTCTAAATCATATGGTGAGTAAAATCATAAGGTTTACATCAAGTTAACACTTCGTAGTTTACAGTAAAATTGAACTGTTGACTCCTTTGAGCTCTATGCATTTTGTGTTAAGGCTCTGTACATAACCACTTGGGGTGATTTAGAACTGTATAGATATTGCATGTAGAGTACTCAGTGCAATGGGATACTCAATTGCTAGCTGAATTCAGGAACCTACCTCATAACGTTTAGAGTGCAACAGCGAATGACTTGTTTTAGTTCAGTAAACGCTAATGCTCCACAGTGTAGAAAGGGTGATGTTACTGAATGTAACTTCTGGAGCATTGGTAGTACACTCATAAAATTGGTTGCAGACTACTCTAAATCATATGGTGAGTAAAATCAAAAGGTTTACATCAAGTTAGCACTTAGCAGTTTACAGTAAAATTGAACTGTTGACTCCTTTGAGCTCTATGCATTTTGTGTTATGGCTCTGTAGATAACTACTTGGGGTGATTTGGAACTGTATAGATATTGCATGTATAGTACTCAGTGCAATGGGATACTCAATTGCTAGCTGAATTCAGGAACCTACCTCATAACGTTTAGAGTGCAACAGCGAATGACTTGCTTTAGTTCAGTAAACGCTAATGCTCCACAGTGTAGAAAGGGTGATGTTACTGAATGTAACTTCTGGAGCATTGTTAGTACACTCATAAAATTGGTTGCAGACTACTCTAAATCATATGGTGAGTAAAATCATAAGGTTTACATCAAGTTAGCACTTAGTGGTTTTCAGTAAAATTGAACTGTTCACTCCATTGAGCTCAATGCATTTTGTGTTATGGCTCTGTAGATAACTACTTGGGGTGATTTGGAACTGTATAGATATTGCATGTATAGTACTCAGTGCAATGGGATACTCAATTGCTAGCTGAATTCAGGAACCTACCTCACAACGTTTAGAGTGCAACAGCGAATGACTTGCTTTAGTTCAGTAAACGCTAATGCTCCACAGTGTAGAAAGGGTGATGTTACTGAATGTAACTTCTGGAGCATTGGTAGTACACTCATAAAATTGGTTGCAGACTACTCTAAATCATATGGTGAGTAAAATCAAAAGGTATACATCAAGTTAGCACTTCGTAGTTTACAGTAAAATTGAACTGTTGACTCCTTTGAGCTCTATGCATTTTGTGTTATGGCTCTGTAGATAACTACTTGGGGTGATTTGGAACTGTATAGATATTGCATGTATAGTACTCAGTGCTATGGAATATTCAATTGCAAGCTGAATTCAAGAACCTACCTCATAACGTTTAGAGTGCAAAAGCCAATGACTTGCTTTAGTTCAGTAAACGCTTATGTTCCACATGTAGAAAGGGTGATGTTACTGAATGTAACTTCTGGAGCATTGGTAGTACACTCATAAAATTGGTTGCAGACTACTCTAAATCATATGGTGAGTAAAATCAAAAGGTTTACATCGTTAGCACTTAGTGGTTTTCAGTTAAATTGAACTGTTCTCTCCTTTGAGCTCAAAGCATTTTGTGTTATGGCTCGGTAGATAACTACTTGGGGTCATTTGGAACTGTATAGATATTGCATGTATAGTACTCAGTGCTATGGAATATTCAATTGCAAGCTGAATTCAAGAACCTACCTCATAACGTTTAGAGTGCAAAAGCGAATGACTTGCTTTAGTTCAGTAAACGCTAATGCTCCACAGTGTAGAAAGGGTGATGTTACTGAATGTAACTTCTGGAGCATTGGTAGTACACTCATAAAATTGGTTGCAGACTACTCTAAATCATATGGTGAGTAAAATCAAAAGGTTTACATCAAGTTAGCACTTCGTAGTTTACAGTAAAATTGAACTGTTGACTCCTTTGAGCTCTATGCATTTTGTGTTATGGCTCTGTAGATAACTACTTGGGGTGATTTGGAACTGTATAGATATTGCATGTATAGTACTCAGTGCAATTGGATACTCAATTGCTAGCTGAATTCAGGAACCTACCTCATAACGTTTAGAGTGCAACAGCGAATGACTTGTTTTAGTTCAGTAAACGCTAATGCTCCACAGTGTAGAAAGGGTGATGTTACTGAATGTAACTTCTGGAGCATTGTTAGTACACTCATAAAATTGGTTGCAGACTACTCTAAATCATATGGTGAGTAAAATCATAAGGTTTACATCAAGTTAGCACTTAGTGGTTTCAGTAAAATTGAACTGTTCACTCCATTGAGCTCAATGCATTTTGTGTTATGGCTCTGTAGATAACTACTTGGGGTGATTTGGAACTGTATAGATATTGCATGTATAGTACTCAGTGCAATGGGATACTCAATTGCTAGCTGAATTCAGGAACCTACCTCACAACGTTTAGAGTGCAACAGCGAATGACTTGCTTTAGTTCAGTAAACGCTAATGCTCCACAGTGTAGAAAGGGTGATGTTACTGAATGTAACTTCTGGAGCATTGGTAGTACACTCATAAAATTGGTTGCAGACTACTCTAAATCATATGGTGAGTAAAATAAAAAGGTTTACATCAAGTTAGCACTTCGTAGTTTACAGTAAAATTGAACTGTTGACTCCTTTGAGCTCTATGCATTTTGTGTTATGGCTCTGTAGATAACTACTTGGGGTGATTTGGAACTGTATAGATGTTGCATGTATAGTACTCAGTGCAATGGGATACTCAATTGCTAGCTGAATTCAGGAACCTACCTCATAACGTTTAGAGTGCAACAGCGAATGACTTGTTTTAGTTCAGTAAACGCTAATGCTCCACAGTGTAGAAAGGGTGATGTTACTGAATGTAACTTATGGAGCATTGTTAGTACACTCATAAAATTGGTTGCAGACTACTCTAAATCATATGGTGAGTAAAATCATAAGGTTTACATCAAGTTAGCACTTCGTAGTTTACAGTAAAATTGAACTGTTGACTCCTTTGAGCTCTATGCATTTTGTGTTATGGCTCTGTAGATAACTACTTGGGGTGATTTGGAACTGTATAGATGTTGCATGTATAGTACTCAGTGCAATGGGATACTCAATTGCTAGCTGAATTCAGGAACCTACCTCATAACGTTTAGAGTGCAACAGCGAATGACTTGCTTTAGTTCAGTAAACGCTAATGCTCCACAGTGTAGAAAGGGTGATGTTACTGACTGTAACTTCTGGAGCATTCGTAGTACAGTCATAAAATTGGTTGCAGACTACTCTAAATCATATGGTGAGTAAAATCAAAAGGTTTACATCAAGTTAGCACTTCGTAGTTTACAGTAAAATTGAACTGTTGACTCCTTTGAGCTCTATGCATTTTGTGTTATGGCTCTGTAGATAACTACTTGGGGTGATTTGGAACTGTATAGATGTTGCATGTATAGTACTCAGTGCAATGGGATACTCAATTGCTAGCTGAATTCAGGAACCTACCTCATAACGTTTAGAGTGCAACAGCGAATGACTTGTTTTAGTTCAGTAAACGCTAATGCTCCACAGTGTAGAAAGGGTGATGTTACTGAATGTAACTTATGGAGCATTGTTAGTACACTCATAAAATTGGTTGCAGACTACTCTAAATCATATGGTGAGTAAAATCATAAGGTTTACATCAAGTTAGCACTTAGTGGTTTTCAGTAAAATTGAACTGTTCACTCCATTGTGCTCAATGCATTTTGTGTTATGGCTCTGTAGATAACTACTTGGGGTGATTTGGAACTGTATAGATATTGCATGTATAGTACTCAGTGCAATGGGATACTCAATTGCTAGCTGAATTCAGGAACCTACCTCACAACTTTTAGAGTGCAACAGCGAATGACTTGCTTTAGTTCAGTAAACGCTAATGCTCCACAGTGTAGAAAGGGTGATGTTACTGAATGTAACTTCTGGAGCATTGGTAGTACACTCATAAAATTGGTTGCAGACTACTCTAAATCATATGGTGAGTAAAATAAAAAGGTTTACATCAAGTTAGCACTTCGTAGTTTACAGTAAAATTGAACTGTTGACTCCTTTGAGCTCTATGCATTTTGTGTTATGGCTCTGTAGATAACTACTTGGGGTGATTTGGAACTGTATAGATGTTGCATGTATAGTACTCAGTGCAATGGGATACTCAATTGCTAGCTGAATTCAGGAACCTACCTCATAACGTTTAGAGTGCAACAGCGAATGACTTGTTTTAGTTCAGTAAACGCTAATGCTCCACAGTGTAGAAAGGGTGATGTTACTGAATGTAACTTATGGAGCATTGTTAGTACACTCATAAAATTGGTTGCAGACTACTCTAAATCATATGGTGAGTAAAATCATAAGGTTTACATCAAGTTAGCACTTAGTGGTTTTCAGTAAAATTGAACTGTTCACTCCATTGAGCTCAATGCATTTTGTGTTATGGCTCTGTAGATAACTACTTGGGGTGATTTGGAACTGTATAGATATTGCATGTATAGTACTCAGTGCAATGGGATACTCAATTGCTAGCTGAATTCAGGAACCTACCTCACAACGTTTAGAGTGCAACAGCGAATGACTTGCTTTAGTTCAGTAAACGCTAATGCTCCACAGTGTAGAAAGGGTGATGTTACTGAATGTAACTTCTGGAGCATTGGTAGTACACTCATAAAATTGGTTGCAGACTACTCTAAATCATATGGTGAGTAAAATCAAAAGGTTTACATCAAGTTAGCACTTCGTAGTTTACAGTAAAATTGAACTGTTGACTCCTTTGAGCTCTATGCATTTTGTGTTATTGCTCTGTAGATAACTACTTGGGGTGATTTGGAACTGTATAGATATTGCATGCATAGTACTCAGTGCTATGGAATATTCAATTGCAAGCTGAATTCAAGAACCTACCTCATAACGTTTAGAGTGCAAAAGCCAATGACTTGCTTTAGTTCAGTAAACGCTAATGCTCCACAGTGTAGAAAGGGTGATGTTACTGATTGTAACTTCTGGAGCATTGGTAGTACACTCATAAAATTGGTTGCAGACTACTCTAAATCATATGCTGAGTAAAATCATAAGGTTTACATCAACTTAGCACTTAGTGCTTTTCAGGGAAATTGAACTGTTCACTCCATTGAGCTCAATGCATTTTGTGTTAAAGCTGTGTACATAACTACTCGGGGTGATTTGGAACTGTATAGATATTGCATGTAGTGTACTCAGTGCTATGGAATACTCAATTGCAAGCTGAATTCAAGAACCTACCTCATAACGTTTAGAGTGCAACAGCGAATGACTTGCTTTAGTTCAGTAAACGCTAATGCTCCACAGTGTAGAAAGGGTGATGTTACTGAATGTAACTTCTGGAGCATTGGTAGTACACTCATAAAATTGGTTGCAGACTACTCTAAATCATATGGTGAGTAAAATCATAAGGTTTACATCAAGTTAGCACTTAGTGGTTTTCAGTAAAATTGAACTGTTCACTCCATTGAGCTCAATGCATTTTGTGTTATGGCTCTGTAGATAAACTACTTGGGGTGATTTAGAACTGTATAGATATTGCATGTAGACTACTCAGTGCAATGGGATACTCAATTGCTAGCTGAATTCAGGAACCTACCTCATAACGTTTAGAGTGCAAAAGCCAATGACTTGCTTTAGTTCAGTAAACGCTAATGCTCCACAGTGTAGAAAGGGTGATGTTACTGAATGTAACTTCTGGAGCATTGGTAGTACACTCATAAAATTGGTGGCAGACTACTCTAAATCATATGCTGAGTAAAATCATAAGGTTTACATCAAGTTAGCACTTAGTGCTTTTCAGTAAAATTGAACTGTTCACTCCATTGAGCTCAATGCATTTTGTGTTAAAGCTGTGTAGATAACTAGTCGGGGTGATTTAGAAATGTATAGATATTGCATGTAGAGTACTCAGTGCAATGGGATACTCAATTGCTAGCTGAATTCAGGAACCTACCTCATACCGTTTAGAGTGCAAAAGCCAATGACTTGCTTTAGTTCAGTAAACGCTAATGCTCCACAGTGTAGAAAGGGTGATGTTACTGAATGTAACTTCTGGAGCATTGGTAGTACACTCATAAAATTGGTTGCAGACTACTCTAAATCATATGGTGAGTAAAATCAAAAGGTTTACATCAAGTTAGCACTTCGTAGTTTACAGTAAAATTGAACAGTTGACTCCTTTGAGCTCTATGCATTTTGTGTTAAGGCTCTGTACATAACTACTTGGGGTGATTTAGAACTGTATAGATATTGCATGTAGAGTACTCAGTGCAATGGGATACTCAATTGCTAGCTGAATTCAGGAACCTACCTCATAACGTTTAGAGTGCAAAAGCCAATGCCTTGCTTTAGTTCAGTAAACGCTAATGCTCCACAGTGTAGAAAGGGTGATGTTACTGAATGTAACTTCTGGAGCATTGGTAGTACACTCATAAAATTGGTTGCAGACTACTCTAAATCATATGCTGAGTAAAATCATAAGGTTTACATCAAGTTAGCACTTAGTGGTTTTCAGTAAAATTGAACTGTTCACTCCTTTGAGCTCTATGCAATTTGTGCTATGGCTCTGCAGATAACTACTTGGGGTGATTTGGAACTGTATAGATATTGCATGTATAGTACTCAGTGCTACGGAATATTCAATTGCAAGCTGAATTCAAGAACCTACCTCATAACGTTTAGAGTGCAAAAGCCAATGACTTGCTTTAGTTCAGTAAACGCTAATGCTCCACAGTGTAGAAAGGGTGATGTTACTGAATGTAACTTCTGGAGCATTGGTAGTACACTCATAAAATTGGTTGCAGACTACTCTAAATCATATGCTGAGTAAAATCATAAGGTTTACATCAGGTTAGCACCTAGTGGTTTTCAGTAAAATTGAACTGTTCACTCCTTTGAGCTCTATGCATTTTGTGTTATGGCTCTGTAGATAACTACTTGGGGTGATTTGGAACTGTATAGATATTGCATGTATAGTACTCAGTGCTATGGAATATTCAATTGCAAGCTGAATTCAAGAACCTACCTCATAACGTTTAGAGTGCAAAAGCCAATGACTTGCTTTAGTTCAGTAAACGCTAATGCTCCACAGTGTAGAAAGGGTGATATTACTGAATGTAACTACTGGAGCATTGTTAGTACACTCATAAAATTGGTTGCAGACTACTCTAAATCATATGGTGAGTAAAATCATAAGGTTTACATCAAGTTAGCACTTAGTGGTTTTCAGTAAAATTGAACTGTTCACTCCATTGAGCTCAATGCATTTTGTGTTATGGCTCTGTAGATAACTACTTGGGGTGATTTAGAACTGTATAGATATTGCATGTAGACTACTCAGTGCAATGGGATACTCAATTGCTAGCTGAATTCAGGAACCTACCTCATAACGTTTAGAGTGCAAAAGCCAATGACTTGCTTTAGTTCAGTAAACGCTAATGCTCCACAGTGTAGAAAGGGTGATGTTACTGAATGTAACTTCTGGAGCATTGGTACTACACTCATAAAATTGGTTGCAGACTACTCTAAATCATATGCTGAGTAAAATCATAAGGTTTACATCAAGTTAGCACTTAGTGGTTTTCAGTAAAATTGAACTGTTCACTCCTTTGAGCTCTATGCATTTTGTGCTATGGCTCTGTAGATAACTACTTGGGGTGATTTGGAACTGTATAGATATTGCATGTATAGTACTCAGTGCTACGGAATATTCAATTGCAAGCTGAATTCAAGAACCTACCTCATAACGTTTAGAGTGCAAAAGCCAATGACTTGCTTTAGTTCAGTAAACGCTAATGCTCCACAGTGTAGAGAGGGTGATGTTACTGAATGTAACTTCTGGAGCATTGGTAGTACACTCATAAAATTGGTGGCAGACTACTCTAAATCATATGCTGAGTAAAATCATAAGGTTTACATCAAGTTAGCACTTAGTGCTTTTCAGTAAAATTGAACTGTTCACTCCTTTGAGCTCTATGCATTTTGTGTTATGGCTCTGTAGATAACTACTTGGGGTGATTTGGAACTGTCTAGATATTGCATGAATAGTACTCAGTGCAATGGGATACTCAATTGCTGGCTGAATTCAGGAACCTACCTCATAACGTTTAGAGTGCAACAGCGAATGACTTGCTTTAGTTCAGTAAACGCTAATGCTCCACAGTGTAGAAAGGGTGATGTTACTGAAAGTAACTTCTGGAGCATTGTTAGTACACTCATAAAATTGGTTGCAGACTACTCTAAATCATATGGTGAGTAAAATCATCAGGTTTACATCAAGTTAACACTTCGTAGTTTACAGTAAAATTGAACTGTTGACTCCTTTGAGCTCTATGCATTTTGTGTTAAGGCTCTGTACATAACTACTTGGGGTGATTTAGAACTGTATAGATATTGCATGTAGAGTACTCAGTGCAATGGGATACTCAATTGCTAGCTGAATTCAGGAACCTACCTCATAACGTTTAGAGTGCAACAGCGAATGACTTGTTTTAGTTCAGTAAACGCTAATGCTCCACAGTGTAGAAAGGGTGATGTTACTGAATGTAACTTCTGGAGCATTGGTAGTACACTCATAAAATTGGTTGCAGACTACTCTAAATCATATGCTGAGTAAAATCATAAGGTTTACATCAAGTTAGCACTTAGTGGTTTTCAGTAAAATTGAACTGTTCACTCCTTTGAGCTCTATGCATTTTGTGTTATGGCTCTGTAGATAACTACTTGGGGTGATTTGGAACTGTATAGATATTGCATGTATACTACTCAGTGCTATAGAATATTCAATTGCAAGCTGAATTCAAGAACCTACCTCATAACGTTTAGAGTGCAAAAGCCAATGACTTGCTTTAGTTCAGTAAACGCTAATGCTCCACAGTGTAGAAAGGGTGATGTTACTGAATGTAACTTCTGGAGCATTGGTAGTACACTCATAAAATTGGTTGCAGACTACTCTAAATCATATGCTGAGTAAAATCATAAGGTTTACATCAAGTTAGCACTTAGTGGTTTTCAGTAAAATTGAACTGTTCACTCCTTTGAGCTCTATGCATTTTGTGCTATGGCTCTGTAGATAACTACTTGGGGTGATTTGGAACTGTATAGATATTGCATGTATAGTACTCAGTGCTATGGAATATTCAATTGCAAGCTGAATTCAAGAACCTACCTCATAACGTTTAGAGTGCAAAAGCCAATGACTTGCTTTAGTTCAGTAAACGCTAATGCTCCACAGTGTAGAAAGGGTGATATTACTGAATGTAACTACTGGAGCATTGTTAGTACACTCATAAAATTGGTTGCAGACTACTCTAAATCATATGGTGAGTAAAATCATAAGGTTTACATCAAGTTAGCACTTAGTGGTTTTCAGTAAAATTGAACTGTTCACTCCATTGAGCTCAATGCATTTTGTGTTATGGCTCTGTAGATAACTACTTGGGGTGATTTAGAAATGTATAGATATTGCATGTAGACTACTCAGTGCAATGGGATACTCAATTGCTAGCTGAATTCAGGAACCTACCTCATAACGTTTAGAGTGCAAAAGCCAATGACTTGCTTTAGTTCAGTAAACGCTAATGCTCCACAGTGTAGAAAGGGTGATGTTACTGAATGTAACTTCTGGAGCATTGGTACTACACTCATAAAATTGGTTGCAGACTACTCTAAATCATATGCTGAGTAAAATCATAAGGTTTACATCAAGTTAGCACTTAGTGGTTTTCAGTAAAATTGAACTGTTCACTCCTTTGAGCTCTATGCATTTTGTGCTATGGCTCTGTAGATAACTACTTGGGGTGATTTGGAACTGTATAGATATTGCATGTATAGTACTCAGTGCTACGGAATATTCAATTGCAAGCTGAATTCAAGAACCTACCTCATAACGTTTAGAGTGCAAAAGCCAATGACTTGCTTTAGTTCAGTAAACGCTAATGCTCCACAGTGTAGAAAGGGTGATGTTACTGAATGTAACTTCTGGAGCATTGGTAGTACACTCATAAAATTGGTGGCAGACTACTCTAAATCATATGCTGAGTAAAATCATAAGGTTTACATCAAGTTAGCACTTAGTGGTTTTCAGTAAAATTGAACTGTTCACTCCATTGAGCTCTATGCATTTTGTGCTATGGCTCTGTAGATAACTACTTGTGGTGATTTGGAACTGTATAGATATTGCATGTATAGTACTCAGTGCTACGGAATATTCAATTGCAAGCTGAATTCAAGAACCTACCTCATAACGTTTAGAGTGCAAAAGCCAATGACTTGCTTTAGTTCAGTAAACGCTAATGCTCCACAGTGTAGAAAGGGTGATGTTACTGAATGTAACTTCTGGAGCATTGGTAGTACACTCATAAAATTGGTGGCAGACTACTCTAAATCATATGCTGAGTAAAATCATAAGGTTTACATCAAGTTAGCACTTAGTGCTTTTCAGTAAAATTGAACTGTTCACTCCTTTGAGCTCTATGCATTTTGTGTTATGGCTCTGTAGATAACTACTTGGGGTGATTTGGAACTGTCTAGATATTGCATGAATAGTACTCAGTGCAATGGGATACTCAATTGCTAGCTGAATTCAGGAACCTACCTCATAACGTTTAGAGTGCAACAGCGAATGACTTGCTTTAGTTCAGTAAACGCTAATGCTCCACAGTGTAGAAAGGGTGATGTTACTGAATGTAACTTCTGGAGCATTGTTAGTACACTCATAAAATTGGTGGCAGACTACTCTAAATCATATGGTGAGTAAAATCAAAAGGTTTACATCAAGTTAGCACTTCGTAGTTTACAGTAAAATTGAACAGTTGACTCCTTTGAGCTCTATGCATTTTGTGTTAAGGCTCTGTACATAACTACTTGGGGTGATTTAGAACTGTATAGATATTGCATGTAGAGTACTCAGTGCAATGGGATACTCAATTGCTAGCTGAATTCAGGAACCTACCTCATAACGTTTAGAGTGCAACATCGAATGACTTGTTTTAGTTCAGTAAACGCTAATGCTCCACAGTGTAGAAAGGGTGATGTTACTGAATGTAACTTCTGGAGCATTGGTAGTACACTCATAAAATTGGTTGCAGACTACTCTAAATCATATGGTGAGTAAAAGCATAAGGTTTACATCAAGTTAACACTTCGTAGTTTACAGTAAAATTGAACTGTTGACTCCTTTGAGCTCTATGCATTTTGTGTTAAGGCTCTGTACATAACTACTTGGGGTGATTTAGAACTGTATAGATATTGCATGTAGAGTACTCAGTGCAATGGGATACTCAATTGCTAGCTGAATTCAGGAACCTACCTCATAACGTTTAGAGTGCAACAGCGAATGACTTGCTTTAGTTCAGTAAACGCTAATGCTCCACAGTGTAGAAAGGGTGATGTTACTGACTGTAACTTCTGGAGCATTCGTAGTACAGTCATAAAATTGGTTGCAGACTACTCTAAATCATATGGTGAGTAAAATCAAAAGGTTTACATCAAGTTAGCACTTCGTAGTTTACAGTAAAATTGAACTGTTGACTCCTTTGAGCTCTATGCATTTTGTGTTAAGGCTCTTTACATAACTACTTGGGGTGATTTAGAACTGTATACATATTGCATGTAGAGTACTCAGTGCAATGGGATACTCAATTGCTAGCTGAATTCAGGAACCTACCTCTTAACGTTTAGAGTGCAAAAGCCAATGACTTGCTTTAGTTCAGTAAACGCTAATGCTCCACAGTGTAGAAAGGGTGATGTTACTGAATGTAACTTCTGGAGCATTGGTAGTACACTCAAAAAATTGGTTGCAGACTACTCTAAATCATATGCTGAGTAAAATCATAAGGTTTACATCAAGTTAGCACTTAGTGGTTTTCAGTAAAATTTGAACTGTTCACTCCTTTGAGCTCTATGCATTTTGTGCTATGGCTCTGTAGATAACTACTTGTGGTGATTTGGAACTGTATAGATATTGCATGTATAGCACTCAGTGCTATGGAATATTCAATTGCAAGCTGAATTCAAGAACCTACCTCATAACGTTTAGAGTGCAAAAGCCAATGACTTGCTTTAGTTCAGTAAACGCTAATGCTCCACAGTGTAGAAAGGTTGATGTTACTGAATGTAACTTCTGGAGCATTGTTAGTACACTCATAAAATTGGTTGCAGACTACTCTAAATCATATGCTGAGTAAAATCATAAGGTTTACATCAAGTTAGCACTTAGTGCTTTTCAGTAAAATTGAACTGTTCACTCCTTTGAGCTCTATGCATTTTGTGTTATGGCTCTGTAGATAACTACTTGGGGTGATTTGGAACTGTATAGATATTGCATGTATAGTACTCAGTGCAATGGAATACTCAATTGCTAGCTGAATTCAGGAACCTAGCTCATAACGTTTAGAGTGCAACAGCGAATGACTTGCTTTAGTTCAGTAAACGCTAATGCTCCACAGTGTAGAAAGGGTGATGTTACTGAATGTAACTTCTGGAGCATTGGTAGTACACTCATAAAATTGGTTGCAGACTACTCTAAACCATATGGTGAGTAAAATCAAAAGGTTTACATCAAGTTAGCACTTCGTAGTTTACAGTAAAATTGAACAGTTGACTCCTTTGAGCACTATGCATTTTGTGTTAAGGCTCTGTACATAACTACTTGGGGTGATTTAGAACTGTATAGATATTGCATGTAGAGTACTCAGTGCAATGGGATACTCAATTGCTAGCTGAATTCAGGAACCTACCTCATAACGTTTAGAGTGCAACAGCGAATGCCTTGTTTTATTTCAGTAAACGCTAATGCTCCACAGTGTAGAAAGGGTGATGTTACTGAATGTAACTTCTGGAGCATTGTTAGTACACTCATAAAATTGGTTGCAGACTACTCTAAATCATATGGTGAGTAAAATCACAAGGTTTACATCAAGTTAGCACTTAGTGGTTTTCAGTAAAATTGAACTGTTCACTCCATTGAGCTCAATGCATTTTGTGTTATGGCTCTGTAGATAACTACTTGGGGTGATTTGGAACTGTATAGATATTGCATGTATAGTACTCAGTGCAATGGGATACTCAATTGCTAGCTGAATTCAGGAACCTACCTCATAACGTTTAGATTGCAACAGCGAATGACTTGCTTTAGTTCAGTAAACGCTAATGCTCCACAGTGTAGAAAGGGTGATGTTACTGAATGTAACTTCTGGAGCATTGGTAGTACACTCATAAAATTGGTTGCCGACTACTCTAAATCATATGGTGAGTAAAATCAAAAGGTTTTCATCAAGTTAGCACTTCGTAGTTTACAGTAAAATTGAACAGTTGACTCCTTTGAGCTCTATGCATTTTGTGTTAAGGCTCTTTACATAACTACTTGGGGTGATTTAGAACTGTATACATATTGCATGTAGAGTACTCAGTGCAAAGGGATACTCAATTGCTAGCTGAATTCAGGAACCTACCTCTTAACGTTTAGAGTGCAAAAGCCAATGACTTGCTTTAGTTCAGTAAACGCTAATGCTCCACAGTGTAGAAAGGGTGATGTTACTGAATGTAACTTCTGGAGCATTGGTAGTGCACTCATAAAATTGGTTGCAGACTACTCTAAATCATATGCTGAGTAAAATCATAAGGTTTACATCAAGTTAGCACTTAGTGGTTTTCAGTAAAAGTTGAACTGTTCTCTCCTTTGAGCTCTATGCATTTTGTGCTATGGCTCTGTAGATAACTACTTGGGGTGATTTGGAACTGTATAGATATTGCATGTATAGCACTCAGTGCTATGGAATATTCAATTGCAAGCTGAATTCAAGAACCTACCTCATAACGTTTAGAGTGCAAAAGCCAATGACTTGCTTTAGTTCAGTAAACGCTAATGCTCCACAGTGTAGAAAGGTTGATGTTACTGAATGTAACTTCTGGAGCATTGTTAGTACACTCATAAAATTGGTTGCAGACTACTCTAAATCATATGCTGAGTAAAATCATAAGGTTTACATCAAGTTAGCACTTAGTGCTTTTCAGTAAAATTGAACTGTTCACTCCTTTGAGCTCTATGCATTTTGTGTTATGGCTCTGTAGATAACTACTTGGGGTGATTTGGAACTGTATAGATATTGCATGTATAGTACTCAGTGCAATGGGATACTCAATTGCTAGCTGAATTCAGGAACCTACCTCATAACGTTCAGAGTGCAACAGCGAATGACTTGTTTTAGTTCAGTAAACGCTAATGCTCCACAGTGTAGAAAGGGTGATGTTACTGAATGTAACTTCTGGAGCATTGTTAGTACACTCATAAAATTGGTTGCAGTCTACTCTAAATCATATGGTGAGTAAAATCATAAGGTTTACATCAAGTTAACACTTCGTAGTTTACAGTAAAATTGAACTGTTGACTCCTTTGAGCTCTATGCATTTTGTGTTAAGGCTCTGTACATAACTACTTGGGGTGATTTAGAACTGTATAGATATTGCATGTAGAGTACTCAGTGCAATGGGATACTCAATTGCTAGCTGAATTCAGGAACCTACCTCATAACTTTTAGAGTGCAACAGCGAATGACTTGTTTTAGTTCAGTAAACGCTAATGCTCCACAGTGTAGAAAGGGTGATGTTACTGAATGTAACTTCTGGAGCATTGTTAGTACACTCATAAAATTGGTTGCAGACTACTCTAAATCATATGGTGAGTAAAATCATAAGGTTTACATCAAGTTAGCAATTAGTGGTTTTCAGTAAAATTGAACTGTTCACTCCATTGAGCTCAATGCATTTTGTGTTAAAGCTGTTTACATAACTACTCGGGGTGATTTGGAACTGTATAGATATGTTAAGGCTCTGTACATAACTACTTGGGGTGATTTAGAACTGTATAGATATTGCATGTAGAGTACTCAGTGCAATGGGATACTCAATTGCTAGCTGAATTCAGGAACCTACCTGATAACGTTTAGAGTGCAACAGCGAATGACTTGTTTTAGTTCAGTAAACGCTAATGCTCCACAGTGTAGAAAGGGTGATGTTACTGAATGTAACTTCTGGAGCATTGGTAGTACACTCATAAAATTGGTTGCAGACTACTCTAAATCATATGGTGAGTAAAATCAAAAGGTTTACATCAAGTTAGCACTTCGTAGTTTACAGTAAAATTGAACTGTTGACTCCTTTGAGCTCTATGTATTTTGTGTTAAGGCTCTTTACATAACTACTTGGGGTGATTTAGAACAGTATACATATTGCATGTAGAGTACTCAGTGCAATGGGATACTCAATTGCTAGCTGAATTCAGGAACCTACCTCTTAACGTTTAGAGTGCAAAAGCCAATGACTTCCTTTAGTTCAGTAAACGCTAATGCTCCACAGTGTAGAAAGGGTGATGTTACTGAATGTAACTTCTGGAGCATTGGTAGTACACTCATAAAATTGGTTGCAGACTACTCTAAATCATATGCTGAGTAAAATCATAAGGTTTACATCAAGTTAGCACTTAGTGGTTTTCAGTAAAATTTGAACTGTTCACTCCTTTGAGCTCTATGCATTTTGTGCTATGGCTCTGTAGATAACTACTTGTGGTGATTTGGAACTGTATAGATATTGCATGTATAGCACTCAGTGCTATGGAATATTCAATTGCAAGCTGAATTCAAGAACCTACCTCATAACGTTTAGAGTGCAAAAGCCAATGACTTGCTTTAGTTCAGTAAACGCTAATGCTCCACAGTGTAGAAAGGTTGATGTTACTGAATGTAACTTCTGGAGCATTGTTAGTACACTCATAAAATTGGTTGCAGACTACTCTAAATCATATGCTGAGTAAAATCATAAGGTTTACATCAAGTTAGCACTTAGTGCTTTTCAGTAAAATTGAACTGTTCACTCCTTTGAGCTCTATGCATTTTGTGTTATGGCTCTGTAGATAACTACTTGGGGTGATTTGGAACTGTATAGATATTGCATGTATAGTACTCAGTGCAATGGGATACTCAATTGCTAGCTGAATTCTGGAACCTAGCTCATAACGTTTAGAGTGCAACAGCGAATGACTTGCTTTAGTTCAGTAAACGCTAATGCTCCACAGTGTAGAAAGGGTGATGTTACTGAATGTAACTTCTGGAGCATTGTTAGTACACTCATAAAATTGGTTGCAGACTACTCTAAATCATATGGTGAGTAAAATCATAAGGTTTACATCAAGTTAGCAATTAGTGGTTTTCAGTAAAATTGAACTGTTCACTCCATTGAGCTCAATGCATTTTGTGTTAAAGCTGTTTACATAACTACTCGGGGTGATTTGGAACTGTATAGATATGTTAAGGCTCTGTACATAACTACTTGGGGTGATTTAGAACTGTATAGATATTGCATGTAGAGTACTCAGTGCAATGGGATACTCAATTGCTAGCTGAATTCAGGAACCTACCTGATAACGTTTAGAGTGCAACAGCGAATGACTTGTTTTAGTTCAGTAAACGCTAATGCTCCACAGTGTAGAAAGGGTGATGTTACTGAATGTAACTTCTGGAGCATTGGTAGTACACTCATAAAATTGGTTGCAGACTACTCTAAATCATATGGTGAGTAAAATCAAAAGGTTTACATCAAGTTAGCACTTCGTAGTTTACAGTAAAATTGAACTGTTGACTCCTTTGAGCTCTATGTATTTTGTGTTAAGGCTCTTTACATAACTACTTGGGGTGATTTAGAACAGTATACATATTGCATGTAGAGTACTCAGTGCAATGGGATACTCAATTGCTAGCTGAATTCAGGAACCTACCTCTTAACGTTTAGAGTGCAAAAGCCAATGACTTCCTTTAGTTCAGTAAACGCTAATGCTCCACAGTGTAGAAAGGGTGATGTTACTGAATGTAACTTCTGGAGCATTGGTAGTACACTCATAAAATTGGTTGCAGACTACTCTAAATCATATGCTGAGTAAAATCATAAGGTTTACATCAAGTTAGCACTTAGTGGTTTTCAGTAAAATTTGAACTGTTCACTCCTTTGAGCTCTATGCATTTTGTGCTATGGCTCTGTAGATAACTACTTGTGGTGATTTGGAACTGTATAGATATTGCATGTATAGCACTCAGTGCTATGGAATATTCAATTGCAAGCTGAATTCAAGAACCTACCTCATAACGTTTAGAGTGCAAAAGCCAATGACTTGCTTTAGTTCAGTAAACGCTAATGCTCCACAGTGTAGAAAGGTTGATGTTACTGAATGTAACTTCTGGAGCATTGTTAGTACACTCATAAAATTGGTTGCAGACTACTCTAAATCATATGCTGAGTAAAATCATAAGGTTTACATCAAGTTAGCACTTAGTGCTTTTCAGTAAAATTGAACTGTTCACTCCTTTGAGCTCTATGCATTTTGTGTTATGGCTCTGTAGATAACTACTTGGGGTGATTTGGAACTGTATAGATATTGCATGTATAGTACTCAGTGCAATGGGATACTCAATTGCTAGCTGAATTCTGGAACCTAGCTCATAACGTTTAGAGTGCAACAGCGAATGACTTGCTTTAGTTCAGTAAACGCTAATGCTCCACAGTGTAGAAAGGGTGATGTTACTGAATGTAACTTCTGGAGCATTGTTAGTACACTCATAAAATTGGTTGCAGACTACTCTAAATCATATGGTGAGTAAAATCATAAGGTTTACATCAAGTTAGCAATTAGTGGTTTTCAGTAAAATTGAACTGTTCACTCCATTGAGCTCAATGCATTTTGTGTTAAAGCTGTTTACATAACTACTCGGGGTGATTTGGAACTGTATAGATATGTTAAGGCTCTGTACATAACTACTTGGGGTGATTTAGAACTGTATAGATATTGCATGTAGAGTACTCAGTGCAATGGGATACTCAATTGCTAGCTGAATTCAGGAACCTACCTGATAACGTTTAGAGTGCAACAGCGAATGACTTGTTTTAGTTCAGTAAACGCTAATGCTCCACAGTGTAGAAAGGGTGATGTTACTGAATGTAACTTCTGGAGCATTGGTAGTACACTCATAAAATTGGTTGCAGACTACTCTAAATCATATGGTGAGTAAAATCAAAAGGTTTACATCAAGTTAGCACTTCGTAGTTTACAGTAAAATTGAACTGTTGACTCCTTTGAGCTCTATGTATTTTGTGTTAAGGCTCTTTACATAACTACTTGGGGTGATTTAGAACAGTATACATATTGCATGTAGAGTACTCAGTGCAATGGGATACTCAATTGCTAGCTGAATTCAGGAACCTACCTCTTAACGTTTAGAGTGCAAAAGCCAATGACTTCCTTTAGTTCAGTAAACGCTAATGCTCCACAGTGTAGAAAGGGTGATGTTACTGAATGTAACTTCTGGAGCATTGGTAGTACACTCATAAAATTGGTTGCAGACTACTCTAAATCATATGCTGAGTAAAATCATAAGGTTTACATCAAGTTAGCACTTAGTGGTTTTCAGTAAAATTTGAACTGTTCACTCCTTTGAGCTCTATGCATTTTGTGCTATGGCTCTGTAGATAACTACTTGTGGTGATTTGGAACTGTATAGATATTGCATGTATAGCACTCAGTGCTATGGAATATTCAATTGCAAGCTGAATTCAAGAACCTACCTCATAACGTTTAGAGTGCAAAAGCCAATGACTTGCTTTAGTTCAGTAAACGCTAATGCTCCACAGTGTAGAAAGGTTGATGTTACTGAATGTAACTTCTGGAGCATTGTTAGTACACTCATAAAATTGGTTGCAGACTACTCTAAATCATATGCTGAGTAAAATCATAAGGTTTACATCAAGTTAGCACTTAGTGCTTTTCAGTAAAATTGAACTGTTCACTCCTTTGAGCTCTATGCATTTTGTGTTATGGCTCTGTAGATAACTACTTGGGGTGATTTGGAACTGTATAGATATTGCATGTATAGTACTCAGTGCAATGGGATACTCAATTGCTAGCTGAATTCAGGAACCTAGCTCATAACGTTTAGAGTGCAACAGCGAATGACTTGCTTTAGTTCAGTAAACGCTAATGCTCCACAGTGTAGAAAGGGTGATGTTACTGAATGTAACTTCTGGAGCATTGGTAGTACACTCATAAAATTGGTTGCAGACTACTCTAAATCATATGGTGAGTAAAATCATAAGGTTTACATCAAGTTAACACTTCGTAGTTTACAGTAAAATTGAACTGTTGACTCCTTTGAGCTCTATGCATTTTGTGTTAAGGCTCTGTACATATCTACTTGGGGTGATTTAGAACTGTATAGATATTGCATGTAGAGTACTCAGTGCAATGGGATACTCAATTGCTAGCTGAATTCAGGAACCTACCTCATAACGTTTAGAGTGCAACAGCGAATGACTTGTTTTAGTTCAGTAAACGCTAATGCTCCACAGTGTAGAAAGGGTGATGTTACTGAATGTAACTTCTGGAGCATTGTTAGTACACTGATAAAATTGGTTGCAGACTACTCTAAATCATATGGTGAGTAAAATCACAAGGTTTACATCAAGTTAGCACTTAGTGGTTTTCAGTAAAATTGAACTGTTCACTCCATTGAGCTCAATGCATTTTGTGTTATGGCTCTGTAGATAACTACTTGGGGTGATTTGGAACTGTATAGATATTGCATGTATAGTACTCAGTGCAATGGGATACTCAATTGCTAGCTGAATTCAGGAACCTAGCTCATAACGTTTAGAGTGCAACAGCGAATGACTTGCTTTAGTTCAGTAAACGCTAATGCTCCACAGTGTAGAAAGGGTGATGTTACTGAATGTAACTTCTGGAGCATTGTTCGTACACTGATAAAATTGGTTGCAGACTACTCTAAATCATATGGTGAGTAAAATCATAAGGTTTACATCAAGTTAACACTTCGTAGTTTACAGTAAAATTGAACTGTTGACTCCTTTGAGCTCTATGCATTTTGTGTTAAGGCTCTGTACATATCTACTTGGGGTGATTTAGAACTGTATAGATATTGCATGTAGAGTACTCAGTGCAATGGGATACTCAATTGCTAGCTGAATTCAGGAACCTACCTCATAACGTTTAGAGTGCAACAGCGAATGACTTGTTTTAGTTCAGTAAACGCTAATGCTCCACAGTGTAGAAAGGGTGATGTTACTGAATGTAACTTCTGGAGCATTGTTAGTACACTCATAAAATTGGTTGCAGACTACTCTAAATCATATGGTGAGTAAAATCACAAGGTTTACATCAAGTTAGCACTTAGTGGTTTTCAGTAAAATTGAACTGTTCACTCCATTGAGCTCAATGCATTTTGTGTTATGGCTCTGTAGATAACTACTTGGGGTGATTTGGAACTGTATAGATATTGCATGTATAGTACTCAGTGCGATCGGATACTCAATTGCTAGCTGAATTCAGGAACCTACCTCATAACGTTTAGAGTGCAACAGCGAATGACTTGCTTTAGTTCAGTAAACGCTAATGCTCCACAGTGTAGAAAGGGTGATGTTACTGAATGTAACTTCTGGAGCATTGGTAGTACACTCATAAAATTGGTTGCCGACTACTCTAAATCATATGGTGAGTAAAATCAAAAGGTTTTCATCAAGTTAGCACTTCGTAGTTTACAGTAAAATTGAACAGTTGACTCCTTTGAGCTCTATGCATTTTGTGTTAAGGCTCTTTACATAACTACTTGGGGTGATTTAGAACTGTATAGATATTGCATGTAGAGTACTCAGTGCAATGGAATACTCAATTGCTAGCTGAATTCAGGAACCTACCTCATAACGTTTAGAGTGCAAAAGCCAATGACTTGTTTAGTTCAGTAAACGCTAATGCTCCACAGTGTAGAAAGGGTGATGTTACTGAATGTAACTTCTGGAGCATTGCTAGTACACTCATAAAATTGGTTGCAGACTACTCTAAATCATATGCTGAGTAAAATCATAAGGTTTACATCAAGTTAGCACTTAGTGGTTTTCAGTAAAATTGAACTGTTCACTCCTTTGAGCTCTATGCATTTTGTGCTATGGCTCTGTTGATAACTACTTGGGGTGATTTGGAACTGTATAGATATTGCATGTATAGCACTCAGTGCTATGGAATATTCAATTGCAAGCTGAATTCAAGAACCTACCTCATAACGTTTAGAGTGCAAAAGCCAATGACTTGCTTTAGTTCAGTAAACGCTAATGCTCCACAGTGTAGAAAGGTTGATGTTACTGAATGTAACTTCTGGAGCATTGTTAGTACACTCATAAAATTGGTTGCAGACTACTCTAAATCATATGCTGAGTAAAATCATAAGGTTTACATCAAGTTAGCACTTAGTGCTTTTCAGTAAAATTGAACTGTTCACTCCTTTGAGCTCTATGCATTTTGTGTTATGGCTCTGTAGATAACTACTTGGGGTGATTTGGAACTGTATAGATATTGCATGTATAGTACTCAGTGCAATGGGATACTCAATTGCTAGCTGAATTCAGGAACCTAGCTCATAACGTTTAGAGTGCAACAGCGAATGACTTGCTTTAGTTCAGTAAACGCTAATGCTCCACAGTGTAGAAAGGGTGATGTTACTGAATGTAACTTCTGCAGCATTGTTCGTACACTGATAAAATTGGTTGCAGACTACTCTAAATCATATGGTGAGTAAAATCATAAGGTTTACATCAAGTTAACACTTCGTAGTTTACAGTAAAATTGAACTGTTGACTCCTTTGAGCTCTATGCATTTTGTGTTAAGGCTCTGTACATATCTACTTGGGGTGATTTAGAACTGTATAGATATTGCATGTAGAGTACTCAGTGCAATGGGATACTCAATTGCTAGCTGAATTCAGGAACCTACCTCATAACGTTTAGAGTGCAACAGCGAATGACTTGTTTTAGTTCAGTAAACGCTAATGCTCCACAGTGTAGAAAGGGTGATGTTACTGAATTTAACTTCTGGAGCATTGTTAGTACACTGATAAAATTGGTTGCAGACTACTCTAAATCATATGGTGAGTAAAATCACAAGGTTTACATCAAGTTAACACTTCGTAGTTTACAGTAAAATTGAACTGTTGACTCCTTTGAGCTCTATGCATTTTGTGTTAAGGCTCTGTACATATCTACTTGGGGTGATTTAGAACTGTATAGATATTGCATGTAGAGTACTCAGTGCAATGGGATACTCAATTGCTAGCTGAATTCAGGAACCTACCTCATAACGTTTAGAGTGCAACAGCGAATGACTTGTTTTAGTTCAGTAAACGCTAATGCTCCACAGTGTAGAAAGGGTGATGTTACTGAATGTAACTTCTGGAGCATTGGTAGTACACTCATAAAATTGGTTGCAGACTACTCTAAATCATATGGTGAGTAAAATCAAAAGGTTTACATCAAGTTAGCACTTCGTAGTTTACAGTAAAATTGAACTGTTGACTCCTTTGAGCTCTATGCATTTTGTGTTATGGCTCTGTAGATAACTACTTGGGGTGATTTGGAACTGTATAGATATTGCATGTATAGTACTCAGTGCAATGGGATACTCAATTGCTAGCTGAATTCAGGAACCTAGCTCATAACGTTTAGAGTGCAACAGCGAATGACTTGCTTTAGTTCAGTAAACGCTAATGCTCCACAGTGTAGAAAGGGTGATGTTACTGAATGTAACTTCTGCAGCATTGTTCGTACACTGATAAAATTGGTTGCAGACTACTCTAAATCATATGGTGAGTAAAATCATAAGGTTTACATCAAGTTAACACTTCGTAGTTTACAGTAAAATTGAACTGTTGACTCCTTTGAGCTCTATGCATTTTGTGTTAAGGCTCTGTACATATCTACTTGGGGTGATTTAGAACTGTATAGATATTGCATGTAGAGTACTCAGTGCAATGGGATACTCAATTGCTAGCTGAATTCAGGAACCTACCTCATAACGTTTAGAGTGCAACAGCGAATGACTTGTTTTAGTTCAGTAAACGCTAATGCTCCACAGTGTAGAAAGGGTGATGTTACTGAATTTAACTTCTGGAGCATTGTTAGTACACTGATAAAATTGGTTGCAGACTACTCTAAATCATATGGTGAGTAAAATCACAAGGTTTACATCAAGTTAACACTTCGTAGTTTACAGTAAAATTGAACTGTTGACTCCTTTGAGCTCTATGCATTTTGTGTTAAGGCTCTGTACATATCTACTTGGGGTGATTTAGAACTGTATAGATATTGCATGTAGAGTACTCAGTGCAATGGGATACTCAATTGCTAGCTGAATTCAGGAACCTACCTCATAACGTTTAGAGTGCAACAGCGAATGACTTGTTTTAGTTCAGTAAACGCTAATGCTCCACAGTGTAGAAAGGGTGATGTTACTGAATGTAACTTCTGGAGCATTGTTAGTACACTCATAAAATTGGTTGCAGACTACTCTAAATCATATGGTGAGTATAATCACAAGGTTTACATCAAGTTAGCACTTAGTGGTTTTCAGTAAAATTGAACTGTTCACTCCATTGAGCTCAATGCATTTTGTGTTATGGCTCTGTAGATAACTACTTGGGGTGATTTGGAACTGTATAGATATTGCATGTATAGTACTCAGTGCAATCGGATACTCAATTGCTAGCTGAATTCAGGAACCTACCTCATAACGTTTAGGGTGCAACAGCGAATGACTTGCTTTAGTTCAGTAAACGCTAATGCTCCACAGTGTAGAAAGGGTGATGTTACTGAATGTAACTTCTGGAGCATTGGTAGTACACTCATAAAATTGGTTGCCGACTACTCTAAATCATATGGTGAGTAAAATCAAAAGGTTTTCATCAAGTTAGCACTTCGTAGTTTACAGTAAAATTGAACAGTTGACTCCTTTGAGCTCTATGCATTTTGTGTTAAGGCTCTTTACATAACTACTAGGGGTGATTTAGAACTGTATAGATATTGCATGTAGAGTACTCAGTGCAATGGAATACTCAATTGCTAGCTGAATTCAGGAACCTACCTCATAACGTTTAGAGTGCAAAAGCCAATGACTTGCTTTAGTTCAGTAAACGCTAATGCTCCACAGTGTAGAAAGGGTGATGTTACTGAATGTAACTTCTGGAGCATTGCTAGTACACTCATAAAATTGGTTGCAGACTACTCTAAATCATATGCTGAGTAAAATCATAAGGTTTACATCAAGTTAGCACTTAGTGGTTTTCAGTAAAATTGAACTGTTCACTCCTTTGAGCTCTATGCATTTTTTGCTATGGCTCTGTTGATAACTACTTGGGGTGATTTGGAACTGTATAGATATTGCATGTATAGCACTCAGTGCTATGGAATATTCAATTGCAAGCTGAATTCAAGAACCTACCTCATAACGTTTAGAGTGCAAAAGCCAATGACTTGCTTTAGTTCAGTAAACGCTAATGCTCCACAGTGTAGAAAGGTTGTTGTTACTGAATGTAACTTCTGGAGCATTGTTAGTACACTCATAAAATTGGTTGCAGACTACTCTAAATCATATGCTGAGTAAAATCATAAGGTTTACATCAAGTTAGCACTTAGTGCTTTTCAGTAAAATTGAACTGTTCACTCCTTTGAGCTCTATGCATTTTGTGTTATGGCTCTGTAGATAACTACTTGGGGTGATTTGGAACTGTATAGATATTGCATGTATAGTACTCAGGGCAATGGGATACTCAATTGCTAGCTGAATTCAGGAACCTAGCTCATAACGTTTAGAGTGCAACAGCGAATGACTTGCTTTAGTTCAGTAAACGCTAATGCTCCACAGTGTAGAAAGGGTGATGTTACTGAATGTAACTTCTGGAGCATTGTTCGTACACTGATAAAATTGGTTGCAGACTACTCTAAATCATATGGTGAGTAAAATCATAAGGTTTACATCAAGTTAACACTTCGTAGTTTACAGTAAAATTGAACTGTTGACTCCTTTGAGCTCTATGCATTTTGTGTTAAGGCTCTGTACATATCTACTTGGGGTGATTTAGAACTGTATAGATATTGCATGTAGAGTACTCAGTGCAATGGGATACTCAATTGCTAGCTGAATTCAGGAACCTACCTCATAACGTTTAGAGTGCAACAGCGAATGACTTGTTTTAGTTCAGTAAACGCTAATGCTCCACAGTGTAGAAAGTGTGATGTTACTGAATGTAACCTCTGGAGCATTGGTAGTACACTGATAAAATTGGTTGCAGACTACTCTAAATCATATGGTGAGTAAAATCACAAGGTTTACATCAAGTTAGCACTTAGTGGTTTTCAGTAAAATTGAACTGTTCACTCCATTGTGCTCAATGCATTTTGTGTTATGGCTCTGTAGATAACTACTTGGGGTGATTTGGAACTGTATAGATATTGCATGTATAGTACTCAGTGCAATGGGATACTCAATTGCTAGGTGAATTCAGGAACCTACCTCATAACGTTTAGAGTGCAACAGCGAATGACTTGCTTTAGTTCAGTAAACGCTAATGCTCCACAGTGTAGAAAGGGTGATGTTACTGAATGTAACTTCTGGAGCATTGGTAGTACACTCATAAAATTGGTTGCCGACTACTCTAAATCATATGGTGAGTAAAATCAAAAGGTTTTCATCAAGTTAGCACTTCGTAGTTTACAGTAAAATTGAACAGTTGACTCCTTTGAGCTCTATGCATTTTGTGTTAAGGCTCTTTACATAACTACTTGGGGTGATTTAGAACTGTATAGATATTGCATGTAGAGTACTCAGTGCAATGGAATACTCAATTGCTAGCTGAATTCTGGAACCTACCTCATAACGTTTAGAGTGCAAAAGCCAATGACTTGCTTTAGTTCAGTAAACGCTAATGCTCCACAGTGTAGAAAGGGTGATGTTACTGAATGTAACTTCTGGAGCATTGCTAGTACACTCATAAAATTGGTTGCAGACTACTCTAAATCATATGCTGAGTAAAATCATAAGGTTTACATCAAGTTAGCACTTAGTGGTTTTCAGTAAAATTGAACTGTTCACTCCTTTGAGCTCTATGCATTTTGTGCTATGGCTCTGTTGATAACTACTTGGGGTGATTTGGAACTGTATAGATATTGCATGTATAGCACTCAGTGCTATGGAATATTCAATTGCAAGCTGAATTCAAGAACCTACCTCATAACGTTTAGAGTGCAAAAGCCAATGACTTGCTTTAGTTCAGTAAACGCTAATGCTCCACAGTGTAGAAAGGGTGATGTTACTGAATGCAACTTCTGGAGAATTGGTAGTACACTCATAAAAGTGGTTGCAGAGTACTCTAAATCATATGCTGAGTAAAATCATAAGGTTTACATCAAGTTAGCACTTAGTGCTTTTCAGTAAAATTGAACTGTTCACTGCTTTGAGCTCTATGCATTTTGAGTTATGGCTCTGCAGATAACTACTTGGGGTGATTGGGAACTGTATAGATATTGCATGTATAGTACTCAGTGCAATGGGATACTCAATTGCTAGCTGAATTCAGGAACCTACCTCATAACGTTTAGAGTGCAACAGCGAATGACTTGCTTTAGTTCAGTAAACGCTAATGCTCCACAGTGTAGAAAGGGTGATGTTACTGAATGTAACTTCTGGAGCATTGGTAGTACACTCATAAAATTGGTTGCAGACTACTCTAAATCATATGGTCAGTAAAATCAAAAGGTTTACATCAAGTTAGCACTTCGTAGTTTACAGTAAAATTGAACAGTTGACTCCTTTGAGCTCTATGCTTTTTGTGTTAAGGCTCTGTACATAACTACTTGGGGTGATTTAGAACTGTATAGATATTGCATGTAGAGTACTCAGTGCAATGGGATACTCAATTGCTAGCTGAATTCAGGAACCTACCTCATAACGTTTAGAGTGCAAAAGCCAATGACTTGCTTTAGTTCAGTAAACACTAATGCTCCACAGTGTAGAAAGGGTGATGTTACTGAATGTAACTTCTGCAGCATTGGTAGTACACTCATAAAATTGGTTGCAGACTACTCTAAATCATATGCTGAGTAAAATCATAAGGTTTACATCAAGTTAGCACTTAGTGGTTTTCAGTAAAATTGAACTGTTCACTCCTTTGAGCTCTATGCATTTTGTGCTATGGCTCTGTAGATAACTACTTGGGGTGATTTGGAACTGTATAGATATTGCATGTAGAGTACTCAGTGCAATGGGATACTCAATAGCTAGCTGAATTCAGGAACCTACCTCATAACGTTTAGAGTGCAAAAGCCAATGACTTGCTTTAGTTCAGTAAACGCTAATGCTCCACAGTGTAGAAAGGGTGATGTTACTGAATGTAGCTTCTGGAGCATTGGTAGTACACTCATAAAATTGGTTGCAGACTACTCTAAATCATATGCTGAGTAAAATCATAAGGTTTACATCAAGTTAGCACTTAGTGCTTTTCAGTAAAATTGAACTGTTCACTCCTTTGAGCTCTATGCATTTTGTGTTATGGCTCTGTAGATAACTACTTGGGGTGATTTGGAACTGTATAGATATTGCATGTATAGTACTCAGTGCAATGGGATACTCAATTGCTAGCTGAATTCAGGAACCTAGCTCATAACGTTTAGAGTGCAACAGCGAATGACTTGCTTTAGTTCAGTAAACGCTAATGCTCCACAGTGTAGAAAGGGTGATGTTACTGAATGTAACTTCTGGAGCATTGGTAGTACACTCATAAAATTGGTTGCAGACTACTCTAAATCATATGGTGAGTAAAATCATAAGGTTTACATCAAGTTAACACTTCGTAGTTTACAGTAAAATTGAACTGTTGACTCCTTTGAGCTCTATGCATTTTGTGTTAAGGCTCTGTACATATCTACTTGGGGTGATTTAGAACTGTATAGATATTGCATGTAGAGTACTCAGTGCAATGGGATACTCAATTGCTAGCTGAATTCAGGAACCTACCTCATAACGTTTAGAGTGCAACAGCGAATGACTTGTTTTAGTTCAGTAAACGCTAATGCTCCACAGTGTAGAAAGGGTGATGTTACTGAATGTAACTTCTGGAGCATTGTTAGTACACTGATAAAATTGGTTGCAGACTACTCTAAATCATATGGTGAGTAAAATCACAAGGTTTACATCAAGTTAGCACTTAGTGGTTTTCAGTAAAATTGAACTGTTCACTCCATTGAGCTCAATGCATTTTGTGTTATGGCTCTGTAGATAACTACTTGGGGTGATTTGGAACTGTATAGGTATTGCATGTATAGTACTCAGTGCAATGGGATACTCAATTGCTAGCTGAATTCAGGTACCTAGCTCATAACGTTTAGAGTGCAACAGCGAATGACTTGCTTTAGTTCAGTAAACGCTAATGCTCCACAGTGTAGAAAGGGTGATGTTACTGAATGTAACTTCTGGAGCATTGTTCGTACACTGATAAAATTGGTTGCAGACTACTCTAAATCATATGGTGAGTAAAATCATAAGGTTTACATCAAGTTAACACTTCGTAGTTTACAGTAAAATTGAACTGTTGACTCCTTTGAGCTCTATGCATTTTGTGTTAAGGCTCTGTACATATCTACTTGGGGTGATTTAGAACTGTATAGATATTGCATGTAGAGTACTCAGTGCAATGGGATACTCAATTGCTAGCTGAATTCAGGAACCTACCTCATAACGTTTAGAGTGCAACAGCGAATGACTTGTTTTAGTTCAGTAAACGCTAATGCTCCACAGTGTAGAAAGGGTGATGTTACTGAATGTAACTTCTGGAGCATTGTTAGTACACTCATAAAATTGGTTGCAGACTACTCTAAATCATATGGTGAGTAAAATCACAAGGTTTACATCAAGTTAGCACTTAGTGGTTTTCAGTAAAATTGAACTGTTCACTCCATTGAGCTCAATGCATTTTGTGTTATGGCTCTGTAGATAACTACTTGGGGTGATTTGGAACTGTATAGATATTGCATGTATAGTACTCAGTGCGATCGGATACTCAATTGCTAGCTGAATTCAGGAACCTACCTCATAACGTTTAGAGTGCAACAGCGAATGACTTGCTTTAGTTCAGTAAACGCTAATGCTCCACAGTGTAGAAAGGGTGATGTTACTGAATGTAACTTCTGGAGCATTGGTAGTACACTCATAAAATTGGTTGCCGACTACTCTAAATCATATGGTGAGTAAAATCAAAAGGTTTTCATCAAGTTAGCACTTCGTAGTTTACAGTAAAATTGAACAGTTGACTCCTTTGAGCTCTATGCATTTTGTGTTAAGGCTCTTTACATAACTACTTGGGGTGATTTAGAACTGTATAGATATTGCATGTAGAGTACTCAGTGCAATGGAATACTCAATTGCTAGCTGAATTCAGGAACCTACCTCATAACGTTTAGAGTGCAAAAGCCAATGACTTGTTTAGTTCAGTAAACGCTAATGCTCCACAGTGTAGAAAGGGTGATGTTACTGAATGTAACTTCTGGAGCATTGCTAGTACACTCATAAAATTGGTTGCAGACTACTCTAAATCATATGCTGAGTAAAATCATAAGGTTTACATCAAGTTAGCACTTAGTGGTTTTCAGTAAAATTGAACTGTTCACTCCTTTGAGCTCTATGCATTTTGTGCTATGGCTCTGTTGATAACTACTTGGGGTGATTTGGAACTGTATAGATATTGCATGTATAGCACTCAGTGCTATGGAATATTCAATTGCAAGCTGAATTCAAGAACCTACCTCATAACGTTTAGAGTGCAAAAGCCAATGACTTGCTTTAGTTCAGTAAACGCTAATGCTCCACAGTGTAGAAAGGTTGATGTTACTGAATGTAACTTCTGGAGCATTGTTAGTACACTCATAAAATTGGTTGCAGACTACTCTAAATCATATGCTGAGTAAAATCATAAGGTTTACATCAAGTTAGCACTTAGTGCTTTTCAGTAAAATTGAACTGTTCACTCCTTTGAGCTCTATGCATTTTGTGTTATGGCTCTGTAGATAACTACTTGGGGTGATTTGGAACTGTATAGATATTGCATGTATAGTACTCAGTGCAATGGGATACTCAATTGCTAGCTGAATTCAGGAACCTAGCTCATAACGTTTAGAGTGCAACAGCGAATGACTTGCTTTAGTTCAGTAAACGCTAATGCTCCACAGTGTAGAAAGGGTGATGTTACTGAATGTAACTTCTGCAGCATTGTTCGTACACTGATAAAATTGGTTGCAGACTACTCTAAATCATATGGTGAGTAAAATCATAAGGTTTACATCAAGTTAACACTTCGTAGTTTACAGTAAAATTGAACTGTTGACTCCTTTGAGCTCTATGCATTTTGTGTTAAGGCTCTGTACATATCTACTTGGGGTGATTTAGAACTGTATAGATATTGCATGTAGAGTACTCAGTGCAATGGGATACTCAATTGCTAGCTGAATTCAGGAACCTACCTCATAACGTTTAGAGTGCAACAGCGAATGACTTGTTTTAGTTCAGTAAACGCTAATGCTCCACAGTGTAGAAAGGGTGATGTTACTGAATTTAACTTCTGGAGCATTGTTAGTACACTGATAAAATTGGTTGCAGACTACTCTAAATCATATGGTGAGTAAAATCACAAGGTTTACATCAAGTTAACACTTCGTAGTTTACAGTAAAATTGAACTGTTGACTCCTTTGAGCTCTATGCATTTTGTGTTAAGGCTCTGTACATATCTACTTGGGGTGATTTAGAACTGTATAGATATTGCATGTAGAGTACTCAGTGCAATGGGATACTCAATTGCTAGCTGAATTCAGGAACCTACCTCATAACGTTTAGAGTGCAACAGCGAATGACTTGTTTTAGTTCAGTAAACGCTAATGCTCCACAGTGTAGAAAGGGTGATGTTACTGAATGTAACTTCTGGAGCATTGTTAGTACACTCATAAAATTGGTTGCAAACTACTCTAAATCATATGGTGAGTATAATCACAAGGTTTACATCAAGTTAGCACTTAGTGGTTTTCAGTAAAATTGAACTGTTCACTCCATTGAGCTCAATGCATTTTGTGTTATGGCTCTGTAGATAACTACTTGGGGTGATTTGGAACTGTATAGATATTGCATGTATAGTACTCAGTGCAATCGGATACTCAATTGCTAGCTGAATTCAGGAACCTACCTCATAACGTTTAGGGTGCAACAGCGAATGACTTGCTTTAGTTCAGTAAACGCTAATGCTCCACAGTGTAGAAAGGGTGATGTTACTGAATGTAACTTCTGGAGCATTGGTAGTACACTCATAAAATTGGTTGCCGACTACTCTAAATCATATGGTGAGTAAAATCAAAAGGTTTTCATCAAGTTAGCACTTCGTAGTTTACAGTAAAATTGAACAGTTGACTCCTTTGAGCTCTATGCATTTTGTGTTAAGGCTCTTTACATAACTACTAGGGGTGATTTAGAACTGTATAGATATTGCATGTAGAGTACTCAGTGCAATGGAATACTCAATTGCTAGCTGAATTCAGGAACCTACCTCATAACGTTTAGAGTGCAAAAGCCAATGACTTGCTTTAGTTCAGTAAACGCTAATGCTCCACAGTGTAGAAAGGGTGATGTTACTGAATGTAACTTCTGGAGCATTGCTAGTACACTCATAAAATTGGTTGCAGACTACTCTAAATCATATGCTGAGTAAAATCATAAGGTTTACATCAAGTTAGCACTTAGTGGTTTTCAGTAAAATTGAACTGTTCACTCCTTTGAGCTCTATGCATTTTTTGCTATGGCTCTGTTGATAACTACTTGGGGTGATTTGGAACTGTATAGATATTGCATGTATAGCACTCAGTGCTATGGAATATTCAATTGCAAGCTGAATTCAAGAACCTACCTCATAACGTTTAGAGTGCAAAAGCCAATGACTTGCTTTAGTTCAGTAAACGCTAATGCTCCACAGTGTAGAAAGGTTGTTGTTACTGAATGTAACTTCTGGAGCATTGTTAGTACACTCATAAAATTGGTTGCAGACTACTCTAAATCATATGCTGAGTAAAATCATAAGGTTTACATCAAGTTAGCACTTAGTGCTTTTCAGTAAAATTGAACTGTTCACTCCTTTGAGCTCTATGCATTTTGTGTTATGGCTCTGTAGATAACTACTTGGGGTGATTTGGAACTGTATAGATATTGCATGTATAGTACTCAGGGCAATGGGATACTCAATTGCTAGCTGAATTCAGGAACCTAGCTCATAACGTTTAGAGTGCAACAGCGAATGACTTGCTTTAGTTCAGTAAACGCTAATGCTCCACAGTGTAGAAAGGGTGATGTTACTGAATGTAACTTCTGGAGCATTGTTCGTACACTGATAAAATTGGTTGCAGACTACTCTAAATCATATGGTGAGTAAAATCATAAGGTTTACATCAAGTTAACACTTCGTAGTTTACAGTAAAATTGAACTGTTGACTCCTTTGAGCTCTATGCATTTTGTGTTAAGGCTCTGTACATATCTACTTGGGGTGATTTAGAACTGTATAGATATTGCATGTAGAGTACTCAGTGCAATGGGATACTCAATTGCTAGCTGAATTCAGGAACCTACCTCATAACGTTTAGAGTGCAACAGCGAATGACTTGTTTTAGTTCAGTAAACGCTAATGCTCCACAGTGTAGAAAGTGTGATGTTACTGAATGTAACTTCTGGAGCATTGGTAGTACACTGATAAAATTGGTTGCAGACTACTCTAAATCATATGGTGAGTAAAATCACAAGGTTTACATCAAGTTAGCACTTAGTGGTTTTCAGTAAAATTGAACTGTTCACTCCATTGTGCTCAATGCATTTTGTGTTATGGCTCTGTAGATAACTACTTGGGGTGATTTGGAACTGTATAGATATTGCATGTATAGTACTCAGTGCAATGGGATACTCAATTGCTAGCTGAATTCAGGAACCTACATCATAACGTTTAGAGTGCAACAGCGAATGACTTGCTTTAGTTCAGTAAACGCTAATGCTCCACAGTGTAGAAAGGGTGATGTTACTGAATGTAACTTCTGGAGCATTGGTAGTACACTCATAAAATTGGTTGCCGACTACTCTAAATCATATGGTGAGTAAAATCAAAAGGTTTTCATCAAGTTAGCACTTCGTAGTTTACAGTAAAATTGAACAGTTGACTCCTTTGAGCTCTATGCATTTTGTGTTAAGGCTCTTTACATAACTACTTGGGGTGATTTAGAACTGTATAGATATTGCATGTAGAGTACTCAGTGCAATGGAATACTCAATTGCTAGCTGAATTCTGGAACCTACCTCATAACGTTTAGAGTGCAAAAGCCAATGACTTGCTTTAGTTCAGTAAACGCTAATGCTCCACAGTGTAGAAAGGGTGATGTTACTGAATGTAACTTCTGGAGCATTGCTAGTACACTCATAAAATTGGTTGCAGACTACTCTAAATCATATGCTGAGTAAAATCATAAGGTTTACATCAAGTTAGCACTTAGTGGTTTTCAGTAAAATTGAACTGTTCACTCCTTTGAGCTCTATGCATTTTGTGCTATGGTTCTGTTGATAACTACTTGGGGTGATTTGGAACTGTATAGATATTGCATGTATAGCACTCAGTGCTATGGAATATTCAATTGCAAGCTGAATTCAAGAACCTACCTCATAACGTTTAGAGTGCAAAAGCCAATGACTTGCTTTAGTTCAGTAAACGCTAATGCTCCACAGTGTAGAAAGGGTGATGTTACTGAATGCAACTTCTGGAGAATTGGTAGTACACTCATAAAAGTGGTTGCAGAGTACTCTAAATCATATGCTGAGTAAAATCATAAGGTTTACATCAAGTTAGCACTTAGTGCTTTTCAGTAAAATTGAACTGTTCACTGCTTTGAGCTCTATGCATTTTGAGTTATGGCTCTGCAGATAACTACTTGGGGTGATTGGGAACTGTATAGATATTGCATGTATAGTACTCAGTGCAATGGGATACTCAATTGCTAGCTGAATTCAGGAACCTACCTCATAACGTTTAGAGTGCAACAGCGAATGACTTGCTTTAGTTCAGTAAACGCTAATGCTCCACAGTGTAGAAAGGGTGATGTTACTGAATGTAACTTCTGGAGCATTGGTAGTACACTCATAAAATTGGTTGCAGACTACTCTAAATCATATGGTCAGTAAAATCAAAAGGTTTACATCAAGTTAGCACTTCGTAGTTTACAGTAAAATTGAACAGTTGACTCCTTTGAGCTCTATGCTTTTTGTGTTAAGGCTCTGTACATAACTACTTGGGGTGATTTAGAACTGTATAGATATTGCATGTAGAGTACTCAGTGCAATGGGATACTCAATTGCTAGCTGAATTCAGGAACCTACCTCATAACGTTTAGAGTGCAAAAGCCAATGACTTGCTTTAGTTCAGTAAACACTAATGCTCCACAGTGTAGAAAGGGTGATGTTACTGAATGTAACTTCTGCAGCATTGGTAGTACACTCATAAAATTGGTTGCAGACTACTCTAAATCATATGCTGAGTAAAATCATAAGGTTTACATCAAGTTAGCACTTAGTGGTTTTCAGTAAAATTGAACTGTTCACTCCTTTGAGCTCTATGCATTTTGTGCTATGGCTCTGTAGATAACTACTTGGGGTGATTTGGAACTGTATAGATATTGCATGTAGAGTACTCAGTGCAATGGGATACTCAATTGCTAGCTGAATTCAGGAACCTAGCTCATAACGTTTAGAGTGCAACAGCGAATGACTTGTTTTAGTTCAGTAAACGCTAATGCTCCACAGTGTAGAAAGGGTGATGTTACTGAATGTAACTTCTGGAGCATTGTTAGTACACTCATAAAATTGGTTGCAGACTACTCTAAATCATATGGTGAGTATAATCACAAGGTTTACATCAAGTTAGCACTTAGTGGTTTTCAGTAAAATTGAACTGTTCACTCCATTGAGCTCAATGCATTTTGTGTTATGGCTCTGTAGATAACTACTTGGGGTGATTTGGAACTGTATAGATATTGCATGTATAGTACTCAGTGCAATCGGATACTCAATTGCTAGCTGAATTCAGGAACCTACCTCATAACGTTTAGAGTGCAACAGCGAATGACTTGCTTTAGTTCAGTAAACGCTAATGCTCCACAGTGTAGAAAGGGTGATGTTACTGAATGTAACTTCTGGAGCATTGGTAGTACACTCATAAAATTGGTTGCCGACTACTCTAAATCATATGGTGAGTAAAATCAAAAGGTTTTCATCAAGTTAGCACTTCGTAGTTTACAGTAAAATTGAACAGTTGACTCCTTTGAGCTCTATGCATTTTGTGCTATGGCTCTGTTGATAACTACTTGGGGTGATTTGGAACTGTATAGATATTGCATGTATAGCACTCAGTGCTATGGAATATTCAATTGCAAGCTGAATTCAAGAACCTACCTCATAACGTTTAGAGTGCAAAAGCCAATGACTTGCTTTAGTTCAGTAAACGCTAATGCTCCACAGTGTAGAAAGGTTGATGTTACTGAATGTAACTTCTGGAGCATTGTTCGTACACTCATAAAATTGGTTGCAGACTACTCTAAATCATATGGTGAGTAAAATCATAAGGTTTACATCAAGTTAACACTTCGTAGTTTACAGTAAAATTGAACTGTTGACTCCTTTGAGCTCTATGCATTTTGTGTTAAGGCTCTGTACATATCTACTTGGGGTGATTTAGAACTGTATAGATATTGCATGTAGAGTACTCAGTGCAATGGGATACTCAATTGCTAGCTGAATTCAGGAACCTACCTCATAACGTTTAGAGTGCAACAGCGAATGACTTGTTTTAGTTCAGTAAACGCTAATGCTCCACAGTGTAGAAAGGGTGATGTTACTGAATGTAACTTCTGGAGCATTGGTAGTACACTGATAAAATTGGTTGCAGACTACTCTAAATCATATGGTGAGTAAAATCACAAGGTTTACATCAAGTTAGCACTTAGTGGTTTTCAGTAAAATTTAACTGTTCACTCCATTGAGCTCAATGCATTTTGTGTTATGGCTCTGTAGATAACTACTTGGGGTGATTTGGAACTGTATAGATATTGCATGTATAGTACTCAGTGCAATCGGATACTCAATTGCTAGCTGAATTCAGGAACCTACCTCATAACGTTTAGAGTGCAACAGCGAATGACTTGCTTTAGTTCAGTAAACGCTAATGCTCCACAGTGTAGAAAGGGTGATGTTACTGAATGTAACTTCTGGAGCATTGGTAGTACACTCATAAAAGTGGTTGCAGAGTACTCTAAATCATATGCTGAGTAAAATCATAAGGTTTACATCAAGTTAGCACAGTGCTTTTCAGTAAAATTGAACTGTTCACTCCTTTGAGCTCTATGCATTTTGAGTTATGGCTCTGTAGATAATTACTTGGGGTGATTTGGAACTGTATAGATATTGCATGTATAGTACTCAGTGCAATGGGATACTCAATTGCTAGCTGAATTCAGGAACCTACCTCATAACGTTTAGAGTGCAACAGCGAATGACTTGCTTTAGTTCAGTAAACGCTAATGCTCCACAGTGTAGAAAGGGTGATGTTACTGAATGTAACTTCTGGAGCATTGGTAGTACACTCATAAAATTGGTTGCAGACTACTCTAAATCATATGGTGAGTAAAATCAAAAGGTTTACATCAAGTTAGCACTTCGTAGTTTACAGTAAAATTGAACAGTTGACTCCTTTGAGCTCAATGCATTTTGTGTTATGGCTCTGTAGATAACTACTTGGGGTGATTTAGAACTGTATAGATATTGCATGTAGAGTACTCAGTGCAATGGGATACTCAATTGCTCGCTGAATTCAGGAACCTACCTCATAACGTTTAGAGTGCAACAGCGAATGACTTGCTTTAGTTCAGTAAACGCTAATGCTCCACAGTGTAGAAAGGGTGATGTTACTGAATGTAACTTCTGGAGCATTGGTAGTACACTCATAAAATTGGTTGCAGACTACTCTAAATCATATGTTGAGTAAAATCATAAGGTTTACATCAGGTTAGCACTTAGTGGTTTTCAGTAAAATTGAACTGTTCACTCCATTGAGCTCAGTGCATTTTTTGTTATGGCTCTGTAGATAACTATTTGGGGTGATTTGGAACTGTATAGATATTGCATGTATAGTACTCAGTGCTATGGAATATTCAATTGCAAGCTGAATTCAACAACCTACCTCATAACGTTTAGAGTGCAAAAGCCAATGACTTGCTTTAGTTCAGTAAACGCTAATGCTCCACAGTGTAGAAAGGGTGATGTTACTGAATGTAACTTCTGGAGCATTGGTAGTACACTCATAAAATTGGTTGCAGACTACTCTAAATCATATGGTGAGTAAAATCAAAAGGTTTACATCAAGTTAGCACTTCGTAGTTTACAGTAAAATTGAACAGTTGACTCCTTTGAGCTCTATGCTTTTTGTGTTAAGGCTCTGTACATAACTACTTGGGGTGATTTAGAACTGTATTGATATTGCATGTAGAGTACTCAGTGCAATGGGATACTCAATTGCTCGCTGAATTCAGGAACCTACCTCATAACGTTTAGAGTGCAACAGCGAATGACTTGCTTTAGTTCAGTAAACGCTAATGCTCCACAGTGTAGAAAGGGTGATGTTACTGAATGTAACTTCTGGAGCATTGGTAGTACACTCATAAAATTGGTTGCAGACTACTCTAAATCATATGTTGAGTAAAATCATAAGGTTTACATCAGGTTAGCACTTAGTGGTTTTCAGTAAAATTGAACTGTTCACTCCATTGAGCTCAGTGCATTTTTTGTTATGGCTCTGTAGATAACTATTTGGGGTGATTTGGAACTGTATAGATATTGCATGTATAGTACTCAGTGCTATGGAATATTCAATTGCAAGCTGAATTCAACAACCTACCTCATAACGTTTAGAGTGCAAAAGCCAATGACTTGCTTTAGTTCAGTAAACGCTAATGCTCCACAGTGTAGAAAGGGTGATGTTACTGAATGTAACTTCTGGAGCATTGGAAGTACACTCATAAAATTGGTTGCAGACTACTCTAAATCATATGCTGAGTAAAATCATAAGGTTTACTTCAACTTAGCACAGTGCTTTTCAGGGAAATTGAACTGCTCACTCCATTGAGCTCAATGCATTTTGTGTTAAAGCTGTGTACATAACTACTCGGGGTGATTTGGAACTGTATAGATATTGCATGTAGTGTACTCAGTGCTATGGAATACTCAATTGCAAGCTGAATTCAAGAACCTACCTCATAACGTTTAGAGTGCAACAGCGAATGACTTGCTTTAGTTCAATAAACGATAATGCTCCACAGTGTAGAAAGGGTGATGTTACTGAATGTAACTTCTGGAGCATTGGTAGTACACTCATAGAATTGGTTGCACACTACTCTAAATCATATGGTGAGTAAAATCAAAAGGTTTACATCAAGTTAGCACTTCGTAGTTTACAGTAAAATTGAACTGTTCACTCCTTTGAGCTCTATGCATTTTGTGTTAAGGCTCTGTACATAACTACTTGGGGTGATTTGGAACTGTATAGATATTGCATGTATAGTACTCAGTGCTATGGAATATTCAATTGCAAGCTGAATTCAGGAACCTACCTCATAACGTTTAGAGTAAAAAGCCAATCACTTGCTTTAGTTCAGTAAACGCTAATGCTCCACAGTGTAGAAAGTGTGATTTTACTGAATGTAACTTCTGGAGCATTGGTAGTACACTCATAAAATTGGTTGCAGACTACTCTAAATCATATGCTGAGTAAAATCATAAGGTTTACATCAAGTTAGCACTTAGTACTTTTCAGTAAAATTGAACTGTGCACTCCTTTGAGCTCTATGCATTTTGTGTTATGGCTCTGTAGATAACTACTTGGGGTGATTTAGAACTGTATAGATATTGCATGTAGAGTACTCAGTGCAATGGGATACTCAATTGCTCGCTGAATTCGGGAACCTACCTCATAACGTTTAGAGTGCAACAGCGAATGACTTGCTTTAGTTCAGTAAACGCTAATGCTCCACAGTGTAGAAAGGGTGATGTTACTGAATGTAACTTCTGGAGCATTGGTAGTACACTCATGAAATTGGTTGCAGACTACTCTAAATCATATGGTGAGTAAAATCATAAGGTTTACATCAGGTTAGCACTTAGTGGTTTTCAGTAAAATTGAACTGTTCACTCCATTGAGCTCAGTGCATTTTTTGTTATGGCTCTGTAGATAACTATTTGGGGTGATTTGGAACTGTATAGATATTGCATGTATAGTACTCAGTGCTATGGAATATTCAATTGCAAGCTGAATTCAACAACCTACCTCATAACGTTTAGAGTGCAAAAGCCAATGACTTGCTTTAGTTCAGTAAACGCTAATGCTCCACAGTGTAGAAAGGGTGATGTTACTGAATGTAACTTCTGGAGCATTGGAAGTACTCTCATAAAATTGGTTGCAGACTACTCTAAATCATATGCTGAGTAAAATCATAAGGTTTACTTCAACTTAGCACTTAGTGCTTTTCAGGGAAATTGAACTGTTCACTCCATTGAGCTCAATGCATTTTGTGTTATGGCTCTGTAGATAACTACTTGGGGTGATTTGGAACTGTATAGATATTGCATGTATAGTACTCAGTGCAATGGGATACTCAATTGCTAGCTGAATTCAGGAACCTACCTCATAACGTTTAGAGTGCAACAGCGAATGACTTGCTTTAGTTCAGTAAACGCTAATGCTCCACAGTGTAGAAAGGGTGATGTTACTGAATGTAACTTCTGGAGCATTGGTAGTACAGTCATAAAATTGGTTGCAGACTACTCTAAATCATATGGTGAGTAAAATCACAAGGTTTACATCAAGTTAGCACTTCGTAGTTTACAGTAAAATTGAACTGTTGACTCCTTTGAGCTCTATGCATTTTGTGTTAAGGCTCTGTACATAACTACTTGGGGTGATTTAGAACTGTATAGATATTGCATGTAGAGTACTCAGTGCAATGGGATACTCAATTGCTAGCTGAATTCAGGAACCTACCTCATAACGTTTAGAGTGCAACAGCGAATGACTTGTTTTAGTTCAGTAAACGCTAATGCTCCACAGTGTAGAAAGGGTGATGTTACTGAATGTAACTTCTGGAGCATTGTTAGTACACTCATAAAATTGGTTGCAGACTACTCTAAATCATATGGTGAGTAAAATCATAAGGTTTACATCAAGTTAGCAGTTAGTGGTTTTCAGTAAAATTGAACTGTTCACTCTATTGAGCTCAATGCATTTTGTGTTATGGCTCTGTAGATAACTACTTGGGGTGATTTGGAACTGTATAGATATTGCATGTATAGTAGTCAGTGCAATGGGATACTCAATTGCTAGCTGAATTCAGGAACCTACCTCATAACGTTTAGAGTGCAACAGCGAATGACTTGCTTTAGTTCAGTAAACTCTAATGCTCCACAGTGTAGAAAGGGTGATGTTACTGAATGTAACTTCTGGAGCATTGTTAGTACACTCATAAAATTTGTGGCAGACTACTCTAAATCATATGGTGAGTAAAATCAAAAGGTTTACATCAAGTTAGCACTTAGTGGTTTTCAGTAAAATTGAACTGTTCACTCCATTGAGCTCAATGCATTTTGTGTTATGGCTCTGTACATAACTACTTGGGGTGATTTAGAACTGTATAGATATTGCATGTAGAGTACTCAGTGCAATGGGATACTCAATTGCTAGCAGAATTCAGGAACCTACCTCATAACGTTTAGAGTGCAACAGCGAATGACTTGTTTTAGTTCAGTAAACGCTAATGCTCCACAGTGTAGAAAGGGTGATGTTACTGAATGTAACTTCTGGAGCATTGTTAGTACACTCATAAAATTGGTTGCAGACTACTCTAAATCATATGGTGAGTAAAATCATAAGGTTTACATCAAGTTAGCACTTAGTGGTTTTCAGTAAAATTGAACTGTTCACTCCATTGAGCTCAATGCATTTTGTGTTATGGCTCTGTAGATAACTACTTGGGGTGATTTGGAACTGTATAGATATTGCATGTATAGTACTCAGTGCAATGGGATACTCAATTGCTAGCTGAATTCAGGAACCTACCTCATAACGTTTAGAGTGCAACAGCGAATGACTTGCTTTAGTTCAGTAAACGCTAATGCTCCACAGTGTAGAAAGGGTGATGTTACTGAATGTAACTTCTGGAGCATTGGTAGTACAGTCATAAAATTGGTTGCAGACTACTCTAAATCATATGGTGAGTAAAATCACAAGGTTTACATCAAGTTAGCACTTCGTAGTTTACAGTAAAATTGAACTGTTGACTCCTTTGAGCTCTATGCATTTTGTGTTAAGGCTCTGTACATAACTACTTGGGGTGATTTAGAACTGTATAGATATTGCATGTAGAGTACTCAGTGCAATGGGATACTCAATTGCTAGCTGAATTCAGGAACCTACCTCATAACGTTTAGAGTGCAACAGCGAATGACTTGTTTTAGTTCAGTAAACGCTAATGCTCCACAGTGTAGAAAGGGTGATGTTACTGAATGTAACTTCTGGAGCATTGGTAGTACAGTCATAAAATTGGTTGCAGACTACTCTAAATCATATGGTGAGTAAAATCAAAAGGTTTACATCAAGTTAGCACTTCGTAGTTTACAGTAAAATTGAACTGTTGACTCCTTTGAGCTCTATGCATTTTGTGTTAAGGCTCTGTACATAACTACTTGGGGTGATTTAGAACTGTATAGATATTGCATGTAGAGTACTCAGTGCAATGGGATACTCAATTGCTAGCTGAATTCAGGAACCTACCTCTTAACGTTTAGAGTGCAAAAGCCAATGACTTGCTTTAGTTCAGTAAACGCTAATGCTCCACAGTGTAGAAAGGGTGATGTTACTGAATGTAACTTCTGGAGCATTGGTAGTACACTCATAAAATTGGTTGCAGACTACTCTAAATCATATGCTGAGTAAAATCATAAGGTTTACATCAAGTTAGCACTTAGTGGTTTTCAGTAAAAGTTGAACTGTTCACTCCTTTGAGCTATGCATTTTGTGCTATTGCTCTGTAGATAACTACTTGGGGTGATTTGGAACTGTATAGATATTGCATGTATAGCACTCAGTGCTATGGAATATTCAAATGCAAGCTGAATTCAAGAACCTACCTCATAACGTTTAGAGTGCAAAAGCCAATGACTTGCTTTAGTTCAGTAAACGCTAATGCTCCACAGTGTAGAAAGGGTGATGTTACTGAATGTAACTTCTGGAGCATTGTTAGTACACTCATTTAATTGGTTGCAGACTACTCTAAATCATATGCTGAGTAAAATCATAAGGTTTACATCAAGTTAGCACTTAGTGCTTTTCAGTAAAATTGAACTGTTCACTCCTTTGAGCTCTATGCATTTTGTGTTATGGCTCTGTAGATAACTACTTGGGGTGATTTGGAACTGTATAGATATTGCATGTATAGTACTCAGTGCAATGGGATACTCAATTGCTAGCTGAATTCAGGAACCTACCTCATAACGTTTAGAGTGCAACAGCGAATGACTTGCTTTAGTTCAGTAAACGCTAATGCTCCACAGTGTAGAAAGGGTGATGTTACTGAATGTAACTTCTGGAGCATTGGTAGTACACTCATAAAATTGGTTGCAGACTACTCTAAATCATATGGTGAGTAAAATCAAAAGGTTTACATCAAGTTAGCACTTCGTAGTTTACAGTAAAATTGAACAGTTGACTCCTTTGAGCTCTATGCATTTTGTGTTAAGGCTCTGTACATAACTACTTGGGGTGATTTAGAACTGTATAGATATTGCATGTAGAGTACTCAGTGCAATGGGATACTCAATTGCTAGCTGAATTCAGGAACCTACCTCATAACGTTTAGAGTGCAACAGCGAATGACTTGTTTTAGTTCAGTAAACGCTAATGCTCCACAGTGTAGAAAGGGTGATGTTACTGAATGTAACTTCTGGAGCATTGTTAGTACACTGATAAAATTGGTTGCAGACTACTCTAAATCATATGGTGAGTAAAATCACAAGGTTTACATCAAGTTAGTGGTTTTCAGTAAAATTGAACTGTTCACTCCATTGAGCACAATGCATTTTGTGTTATGGCTCTGTAGATAACTACTTGGGGTGATTTGGAACTGTATAGATATTGCATGTATAGTACTCAGTGCAATGGGATACTCAATTGCTAGCTGAATTCAGGAACCTACCTCATAACGTTTAGAGTGCAACAGCGAATGACTTGCTTTAGTTCAGTAAACGCTAATGCTCCACAGTGTAGAAAGGGTGATGTTACTGAATGTAACTTCTGGAGCATTGGTAGTACACTCATAAAATTGGTTGCAGACTACTCTAAATCATATGGTGAGTAAAATCAAAAGGTTTACATCAATTTAGCACTTCGTAGTTTACAGTAAAATTGAACAGTTGACTCCTTTGAGCTCTATGCATTTTGTGTTAAGTCTCTGTACATAACTACTTGGGGTGATTTAGAACTGTATAGATACTGCATGTATAGCACTCAGTGCTATGGAATATTCAATTGCAAGCTGAATTCAAGAAACTACCTCATAACGTTTAGAGTGCAAAAGCCAATGACTTGCTTTAGTTCAGTAAACTCTAATGCTCCACAGTGTAGAAAGGGTGATGTTACTGAATGTAACTTCTGGAGCATTGGTAGTACACTCATAAAATTGGTTGCAGACTACTCTAAATCATATGCTGTGTAAAATCATAAGGTTTACATCAAGTTAGCACTTAGTGGTTTTCAGTAAAATTGAACTGTTCACTCCATTGAGCTCAGTGCATTTTTTGTTATGGCTCTGTAGATAACTATTTGGGGTGATTTGGAACTGTATAGATATTGCATGTATAGTACTCAGTGCTATGGAATATTCAATTGCAAGCTGAATTCAAGAACCTACCTCATAACGTTTGGAGTGCAAAAGCCAATGACTTGCTTTAGTTCAGTAAACGCTAATGCTCCACAGTGTAGAAAGGGTGATGTTACTGAATGTAACTTCTGGAGCATTGGAAGTACACTCATAAAATTGGTTGCAGACTACTCTAAATCATATGCTGAGTAAAATCATAAGGTTTACATCAAGTTAGCACTTAGTGGTTTTCAGTAAAATTGAACTGTTCACTCCATTGAGCTCAATGCATTTTGTGTTATGGCTCTGTACATAACTACTTGGGGTGATTTAGAACTGTATAGATATTGCATGTATAGTGCTCAGTGCTATGGAATATTCAATTGCAAGCTGAATTCAAGAACCTACCTCATAACGTTTAGAGTGCAAAAGCCAATGACTTGTTTTAGTTCAGTAAACGCTAATGCTCCACAGTGTAGAAAGGGTGATGTTACTGAATGTAACTTCTGGAGCATTGGAAGTACACTCATAAAATTGGTTGCAGACTACTCTAAATCATATAGTGAGTAAAATCATAAGGTTTACATCAACTTAGCACAGTGCTTTTCAGGGAAATTGAACTGTTCACTCCATTGAGCTCAATGCATTTTGTGTTAAAGCTGTGTACATAACTACTCGGGGTGATTTGGAACTGGATAGATATTGCATGTAGTGTACTCAGTGCTATGGAATACTCAATTGCAAGCTGAATTCTAGAACCTACCTCATAACGTTTAGAGTGCAACAGCGAATGACTTGCTTTAGTTCAGTAAACGCTAATGCTCCACAGTGTAGAAAGGGTGATGTTACTGAATGTAACTTCTGGAGCATTGTAAGTACACTCATAAAATTGGTTGCAGACTACTCTAAATCATATGGTGAGTAAAATCATAAGGTTTACATCAAGTTAGCACTTAGTGGTTTTCAGTAAAATTGAACTGTTCACTCCATTGAGCTCAATGCATTTTGTGTTATGGCTCTGTAGATAACTACTTGGGTGATTTGGAACTGTATAGATATTGCATGTATAGTACTCAGTGCAATGGGATACTCAATTGCTAGCTGAATTCAGGAACCTACCTCATAACGTTTAGAGTGCAACAGCGAATGACTTGCTTTCGTTCAGTAAACGCTAATGCTCCACAGTGTAGAAAGGGTGATGTTACTGAATGTAACTTCAGGAGCATTGGTAGTACACTCATAAAATTGGTTGCAGACTACTCTAAATCATATGCTGAGTAAAATCATAAGGTTTACATCAAGTTAGCACTTAGTGGTTTTCAGTAAAATTGAACTGTTCACTCCATTGAGCTCAATGCATTTTGTGTTATGGCTCTGTACATAACTACTTGGGGTGATTTAGAACTGTATAGATATTGCATGTATAGTGCTCAGTGCTATGGAATATTCAATTGCAAGCTGAATTCAAGAACCTACCTCATAACGTTTAGAGTGCAAAAGCCAATGACTTGTTTTAGTTCAGTAAACGCTAATGCTCCACAGTGTAGAAAGGGTGATGTTACTGAATGTAACTTCTGGAGCATTGGAAGTACACTCATAAAATTGGTTGCAGACTACTCTAAATCATATAGTGAGTAAAATCATAAGGTTTACATCAACTTAGCACAGTGCTTTTCAGGGAAATTGAACTGTTCACTCCATTGAGCTCAATGCATTTTGTGTTAAAGCTGTGTACATAACTACTCGGGGTGATTTGGAACTGTATAGATATTGCATGTAGTGTACTCAGTGCTATGGAATACTCAATTGCAAGCTGAATTCTAGAACCTACCTCATAACGTTTAGAGTGCAACAGCGAATGACTTGCTTTAGTTCAGTAAACGCTAATGCTCCACAGTGTAGAAAGGGTGATGTTACTGAATGTAACTTCTGGAGCATTGTAAGTACACTCATAAAATTGGTTGCAGACTACTCTAAATCATATGGTGAGTAAAATCATAAGGTTTACATCAAGTTAGCACTTAGTGGTTTTCAGTAAAATTGAACTGTTCACTCCATTGAGCTCAATGCATTTTGTGTTATGGCTCTGTAGATAACTACTTGGGTGATTTGGAACTGTATAGATATTGCATGTATAGTACTCAGTGCAATGGGATACTCAATTGCTAGCTGAATTCAGGAACCTACCTCATAACGTTTAGAGTGCAACAGCGAATGACTTGCTTTCGTTCAGTAAACGCTAATGCTCCACAGTGTAGAAAGGGTGATGTTACTGAATGTAACTTCAGGAGCATTGGTAGTACACTCATAAAATTGGTTGCAGACTACGCTAAATCATATGGTGAGTAAAATCAAAAGGTTTACATCAAGTTAGCACATCGTAGTTTACAGTAAAATTGAACTGTTCACTCCTTTGAGCTCTATGCATTTTGTGTTAAGGCTCTGTACATACCTACTTGGGGTGATTTAGAACTGTATAGATATTGCATGTAGAGTACTCAGTGCAATGGGATACTCAATTGCTAGCTGAATTCAGGAACCTACCTCATAACGTTTAGAGTGCAAAAGCCAATGACTTGCTTTAGTTCAGGAAACGCTTATGTTCCACATGTAGAAAGGGTGATGTTACTGAATGTAACCTCTGGAGCATTGGAAATACACTCATAAAATTGGTTGCAGACTACTCTAAATCATATGCTGAGTAAAATCATAAGGTTTACTTCAACTTAGCACTTAGTGCTTTTCAGGGAAATTGAACTGTTCACTCCATTGAGCTCAATGCATTTTGTGTTAAAGCTGTGTACAAAACTACTCGGGGTGATTTGGAACTGTATAGATATTGCATGTAGTGTACTCAGTGCTATGGAATACTCAATTGCCAGCTGAATTCAAGAACCTACCTCTTAACGTTTAGACTGCAACAGCGAATGACTTGCTTTAGTTCAGTAAACGCTAATGCTCCACAGTGTAGAAAGGGTGATGTTACTGAATGTAACTTCTGGAGAATTGGTAGTACACTCATAAAATTAGTTGCAGACTACTCTAAATCATATGGTGAGTAAAATCAGAAGGTTTACATCAAGTTAGCACTTTGTAGTTTACAGTAAAATTGAACAGTTGACTCCTTTGAGCTCTATGCATTTTGTGTTAAGGCTCTGTACATAACTACTTGGGGTGATTTAGAACTGTATAGATATTGCATGTAGAGTACTCAGTGCAATGGGATACTCAATTGCTAGCTGAATTCAGGAACCTACCTCATAACGTTTAGAGTGCAAAAGCCAATGACTTGCTTTAGTTCAGTAAACGCAAATGCTCCACAGTGTAGAAAGGGTGATGTTACTGAATGTAACTTCTGGAGCATTGGTAGTACACTCATAGAATTGGTTGCAGACTACTCTAAATCATATGCTGAGTAAAATCATAAGGTTTACATCAAGTTAGCACTTAGTGGTTTTCAGTAAAATTGAACTGTTCACTCCTTTGAGCTCTATGCATTTTGTGCTATGGCTCTCTAGATAACTACTTGGGGTGATTTGGAACTGTATAGATATTGCATGTATAGTACTCAGTGCAATGGGATACTCAATTGCTAGCTGAATTCAGGAACCTACCTCATAACGTTTAGAGTGCAAAAGCCAATCACTTGCTTTAGTTCAGTAAACGCTAATGCTCCACAGTGTAGAAAGGGTGATGTTACTGATTGTAACTTCTGGAGCATTGGTAGTACACTCATAAAATTGGTTGCAGACTACTCTAAATCATATGCTGAGTAAAATCATAAGGTTTACATCAAGTTAGCACTTAGTACTTTTCAGTAAAATTGAACTGTGCACTCCTTTGAGCTCTATGCATTTTGTGTTATGGCTCTGTAGATAACTACTTGGGGTGATTTGGAACTGTATAGATATTGCATGTATAGTACTCAGTGCAATGGGATACTCAATTGCTAGCTGAATTCAGGAACCTACCTCATAACGTTTAGAGTGCAACAGCGAATGACTTTCTTTAGTTCAGTAAACGCTACTGCTCCACAGTGTAGAAAGGGTGATGTTACTGAATGTAACTTCTGGAGCATTGGTAGTACACTCATAAAATTGGTTGCAGACTACTCTAAATCATATGGTGAGTAAAATCAAAAGATTTACATCAAGTTAGCACTTCGTAGTTTACAGTAAAATTGAACAGTTGACTCCTTTGAGCTCTATGCATTTTGTGTTAAGGCTCTGTACATAACTACTTGGGGTGATTTAGAACTGTATAGATATTGCATGTAGAGTACTCAGTGCAATGGGATACTCAATTGCTAGCTGAATTCAGGAACCTACCTCATAACGTTTAGAGTGCAACAGCGAATGACTTGCTTTAGTTCAGTAAACGCTAATGCTCCACATTGTAGAAAGGGTGATGTTACTGAATGTAACTTCTGGAGCATTGGTAGTACACTCATAAAATTGGTTGCAGACTGCTCTAAATCATATGGTGAGTAAAATCAAAAGGTTTACATCAAGTTAGCACTTAGTGGTTTTCAGTAAAATTGAACTGTTCACTCCATTGAGCTCAATGCATTTTGTGTTATGGCTCTGTACATAACTACTTGGGGTGATTTAGAACTGTATACATATTGCATGTATAGTGCTCAGTGCTATGGAATATTCAATTGCAAGCTGAATTCAAGAACCTACCTCATAACGTTTAGAGTGCAAAAGCCAATGACTTGTTTTAGTTCAGTAAACGCTAATGCTCCACAGTGTAGAAAGGGTGATGTTACTGAATGTAACTTCTGGAGCATTGGAAGTACACTCATAAAATTGGTTGCAGACTACTCTAAATCATATAGTGAGTAAAATCATAAGGTTTACATCAACTTAGCACAGTGCTTTTCAGGGAAATTGAACTGTTCACTCCATTGAGCTCAATGCATTTTGTGTTAAAGCTGTGTACATAACTACTCGGGGTGATTTGGAACTGTATAGATATTGCATGTAGTGTACTCAGTGCTATGGAATACTCAATTGCAAGCTGAATTCTAGAACCTACCTCATAACGTTTAGAGTGCAACAGCGAATGACTTGCTTTAGTTCAGTAAACGCTAATGCTCCACAGTGTAGAAAGGGTGATGTTACTGAATGTAACTTCTGGAGCATTGGTAGTACACTCATAAAATTGGTTGCAGACTACTCTAAATCATATGGTGAGTAAAATCAAAAGGTTTACATCAAGTTAGCACTTCGTAGTTTACAGTAAAATTGAACAGTTGACTCCTTTGAGCTCTATGCATTTTGTGTTAAGGCTCTGTACATAACTACTTGGGGTGATTTAGAACTGTATAGATATTGCATGTAGAGTACTCAGTGCAATGGGATACTCAATTGCTAGCTGAATTCAGGAACCTACCTCATAACGTTTAGAGTGCAAAAGCCAATGACTTGCTTTAGTTCAGTAAACGCAAATGCTCCACAGTGTAGAAAGGGTGATGTTACTGAATGTAACTTCTGGAGCATTTGGTAGTACACTCATAGAATTGGTTGCAGACTACTCTAAATCATATGCTGAGTAAAATCATAAGGTTTACATCAAGTTAGCACTTAGTGGTTTTCAGTAAAATTGAACTGTTCACTCCTTTGAGCTCTATGCATTTTGTGCTATGGCTCTGTAGATAACTACTTGGGGTGATTTGGAACTGTATAGATATTGCATGTATAGTACTCAGTGCTATGGAATATTCAATTGCAAGCTGAATTCAAGAACCTACCTCATAACGTTTAGAGTGCAAAAGCCAATCACTTGCTTTAGTTCAGTAAACGCTAATGCTCCACAGTGTAGAAAGGGTGATGTTACTGATTGTAACTTCTGGAGCATTGGTAGTACACTCATAAAATTGGTTGCAGACTACTCTAAATCATATGCTGAGTAAAATCATAAGGTTTACATCAAGTTAGCACTTAGTACTTTTCAGTAAAATTGAACTGTGCACTCCTTTGAGCTCTATGCATTTTGTGTTATGGCTCTGTAGATAACTACTTGGGGTGATTTGGAACTGTATAGATATTGCATGTATAGTACTCAGTGCTATGGAATATTCAATTGCAAGCTGAATTCAAGAACCTACCTCATAACGTTTAGAGTGCAAAAGCCAATGACTTGCTTTAGTTCAGTAAACGCTAATGCTCCACAGTGTAGAAAGGGTGATGTTACTGAATGTAACTTCAGGAGCATTGGTAGTACACTCATAAAATTGGTTGCAGACTACTCTAAATCATATGGTGAGTAAAATCAAAAGGTTTACATCAAGTTAGCACTTCGTAGTTTACAGTAAAATTGAACTGTTCACTCCTTTGAACTCTATGCATTTTGTGTTAAGGCTCTGTACATAACTACTTGGGGTGATTTAGAACTGTATAGATATTGCATGTAGAGTACTCAGTACAATGGGATACTCAATTGCTAGCTGAATTCAGGAACCTACCTCATAACGTTTAGAGTGCAACAGCGAATGACTTGTTTTAGTTCAGTAAACGCTAATGCTCCACAGTGTAGAAAGGGTGATGTTACTGAATGTAACTTCCGGAGCATTGGTAGTACACTCATAAAATTGGTTGCAGACTGCTCTAAATCATATGGTGAGTAAAATCAAAAGGTTTACATCAAGTTAGCACTTCGTAGTTTACAGTAAAATTGAACAGTTGACTCCTTTGAGCTCTATGCATTTTGTGTTAAGGCTCTGTACATACCTACTTGGGGTGATTTAGAACTGTATAGATATTGCATGTAGAGTACTCAGTGCAATGGGATACTCAATTGCTAGCTGAATTCAGGAACCTACCTCATAACGTTTAGAGTGCAAAAGCCAATGACTTGCTTTAGTTCAGGAAACGCTTATGTTCCACATGTAGAAAGGGTGATGTTACTGAATGTAACTACTGGAGCATTGGTAGTACACTCATAAAATTGGTTGCAGACTACTCTAAATCATATGGTGAGTAAAATCATAAGGTTTACATCAGGTTAGCACTTAGTGGTTTTCAGTAAAATTTAACTGTTCACTCCATTGAGCTCAGTGCATTTTTTGTTATGGCTCTGTAGATAACTATTTGGGGTGATTTGGAACTGTATAGATATTGCATGTATAGTACTCAGTGCTATGGAATATTGAATTGCAAGCTGAATTCAAGAACCTACCTCTTAACGTTTAGAGTGCAACAGCGAATGACTTGCTTTAGTTCAGTAAACGCTACTGCTCCACAGTGTAGAAAGGGTGATGTTACTGAATGTAACTTCTGGAGCATTGGTAGTACACTCATAAAATTGGTTGCAGACTACTCTAAATCATATGGTGAGTAAAATCAAAAGGTTTACATCAAGTTAGCACTTCGTAGTTTACAGTAAAATTGAACAGTTGACTCCTTTGAGCTCTATGCATTTTGTGTTAAGGCTCTGTACATAACTACTTGGGGTGATTTAGAACTGTATAGATATTGCATGTAGAGTACTCAGTGCAATGGGATACTCAATTGCTAGCTGAATTCAGGAACCTACCTCATAACGTTTAGAGTGCAACAGCGAATGACTTGCTTTAGTTCAGTAAACGCTAATGCTCCACATTGTAGAAAGGGTGATGTTACTGAATGTAACTTCTGGAGCATTGGTAGTACACTCATAAAATTGGTTGCAGACTGCACTAAATCATATGGTGAGTAAAATCAAAAGGTTTACATCAAGTTAGCACTTAGTGGTTTTCAGTAAAATTGAACTGTTCACTCCATTGAGCTCAATGCATTTTGTGTTATGGCTCTGTACATAACTACTTGGGGTGATTTAGAACTGTATACATATTGCATGTATAGTGCTCAGTGCTATGGAATATTCAATTGCAAGCTGAATTCAAGAACCTACCTCATAACGTTTAGAGTGCAAAAGCCAATGACTTGTTTTAGTTCAGTAAACGCTAATGCTCCACAGTGTAGAAAGGGTGATGTTACTGAATGTAACTTCTGGAGCATTGGAAGTACACTCATAAAATTGGTTGCAGACTACTCTAAATCATATAGTGAGTAAAATCATAAGGTTTACATCAACTTAGCACAGTGCTTTTCAGGGAAATTGAACTGTTCACTCCATTGAGCTCAATGCATTTTGTGTTAAAGCTGTGTACATAACTACTCGGGGTGATTTGGAACTGTATAGATATTGCATGTAGTGTACTCAGTGCTTTGGAATACTCAATTGCAAGCTGAATTCTAGAACCTACCTCATAACGTTTAGAGTGCAACAGCGAATGACTTGCTTTAGTTCAGTAAACGCTAATGCTCCACAGTGTAGAAAGGGTGATGTTACTGAATGTAACTTCTGGAGCATTGGTAGTACACTCATAAAATTGGTTGCAGACTACTCTAAATCATATGGTGAGTAAAATCAAAAGGTTTACATCAAGTTAGCACTTCGTAGTTTACAGTAAAATTGAACAGTTGACTCCTTTGAGCTCTATGCATTTTGTGTTAAGGCTCTGTACATAACTACTTGGGGTGATTTAGAACTGTATAGATATTGCATGTAGAGTACTCAGTGCAATGGGATACTCAATTGCTAGCTGAATTCAGGAACCTACCTCATAACGTTTAGAGTGCAAAAGCCAATGACTTGCTTTAGTTCAGTAAACGCAAATGCTCCACAGTGTAGAAAGGGTGATGTTACTGAATGTAACTTCTGGAGCATTTGGTAGTACACTCATAGAATTGGTTGCAGACTACTCTAAATCATATGCTGAGTAAAATCATAAGGTTTACATCAAGTTAGCACTTAGTGGTTTTCAGTAAAATTGAACTGTTCACTCCTTTGAGCTCTATGCATTTTGTGCTATGGCTCTGTAGATAACTACTTGGGGTGATTTGGAACTGTATAGATATTGCATGTATAGTACTCAGTGCTATGGAATATTCAATTGCAAGCTGAATTCAAGAACCTACCTCATAACGTTTAGAGTGCAAAAGCCAATCACTTGCTTTAGTTCAGTAAACGCTAATGCTCCACAGTGTAGAAAGGGTGATGTTACTGATTGTAACTTCTGGAGCATTGGTAGTACACTCATAAAATTGGTTGCAGACTACTCTAAATCATATGCTGAGTAAAATCATAAGGTTTACATCAAGTTAGCACTTAGTACTTTTCAGTAAAATTGAACTGTGCACTCCTTTGAGCTCTATGCATTTTGTGTTATGGCTCTGTAGATAACTACTTGGGGTGATTTGGAACTGTATAGATATTGCATGTATAGTACTCAGTGCTATGGAATATTCAATTGCAAGCTGAATTCAAGAACCTACCTCATAACGTTTAGAGTGCAAAAGCCAATGACTTGCTTTAGTTCAGTAAACGCTAATGCTCCACAGTGTAGAAAGGGTGATGTTACTGAATGTAACTTCAGGAGCATTGGTAGTACACTCATAAAATTGGTTGCAGACTACTCTAAATCATATGGTGAGTAAAATCAAAAGGTTTACATCAAGTTAGCACTTCGTAGTTTACAGTAAAATTGAACTGTTCACTCCTTTGAACTCTATGCATTTTGTGTTAAGGCTCTGTACATAACTACTTGGGGTGATTTAGAACTGTATAGATATTGCATGTAGAGTACTCAGTACAATGGGATACTCAATTGCTAGCTGAATTCAGGAACCTACCTCATAACGTTTAGAGTGCAACAGCGAATGACTTGTTTTAGTTCAGTAAACACTAATGCTCCACAGTGTAGAAAGGGTGATGTTACTGAATGTAACTTCCGGAGCATTGGTAGTACACTCATAAAATTGGTTGCAGACTGCTCTAAATCATATGGTGAGTAAAATCAAAAGGTTTACATCAAGTTAGCACTTCGTAGTTTACAGTAAAATTGAACAGTTGACTCCTTTGAGCTCTATGCATTTTGTGTTAAGGCTCTGTACATACCTACTTGGGGTGATTTAGAACTGTATAGATATTGCATGTAGAGTACTCAGTGCAATGGGATACTCAATTGCTAGCTGAATTCAGGAACCTACCTCATAACGTTTAGAGTGCAAAAGCCAATGACTTGCTTTAGTTCAGGAAACGCTTATGTTCCACATGTAGAAAGGGTGATGTTACTGAATGTAACTACTGGAGCATTGGTAGTACACTCATAAAATTGGTTGCAGACTACTCTAAATCATATGGTGAGTAAAATCATAAGGTTTACATCAGGTTAGCACTTAGTGGTTTTCAGTAAAATTGAACTGTTCACTCCATTGAGCTCAGTGCATTTTGTGCTATGGCTCTGTAGATAACTACTTGGGGTGATTTGGAACTGTATAGATATTGCATGTATAGTACTCAGTGCTATGGAATATTCAATTGCAAGCTGAATTCAAGAACCTACCTCATAACGTTTAGAGTGCAAAAGCCAATCACTTGCTTTAGTTCAGTAAACGCTAATGCTCCACAGTGTAGAAAGGGTGATGTTACTGATTGTAACTTCTGGAGCATTGGTAGTACACTCATAAAATTGGTTGCAAACTACTCTAAATCATATGCTGAGTAAAATCATAAGGTTTACATCAAGTTAGCACTTAGTACTTTTCAGTAAAATTGAACTGTGCACTCCTTTGAGCTCTATGCATTTTGTGTTATGGCTCTGTAGATAACTACTTGGGGTGATTTGGAACTGTATAGATATTGCATGTATAGTACTCAGTGCAATGGGATACTCAATTGCTAGCTGAATTCAGGAACCTACCTCATAACGTTTAGAGTGCAACAGCGAATGACTTTCTTTAGTTCAGTAAACGCTACTGCTCCACAGTGTAGAAAGGGTGATGTTACTGAATGTAACTTCTGGAGCATTGGTAGTACACTCATAAAATTGGTTGCAGACTACTCTAAATCATATGGTGAGTAAAATCAAAAGGTTTACATCAAGTTAGCACTTCGTAGTTTACAGTAAAATTGAACAGTTGACTCCTTTGAGCTCTATGCATTTTGTGTTAAGGCTCTGTACATAACTACTTGGGGTGATTTAGAACTGTATAGATATTGCATGTAGAGTACTCAGTGCAATGGGATACTCAATTGCTAGCTGAATTCAGGAACCTACCTCATAACGTTTAGAGTGCAACAGCGAATGACTTGCTTTAGTTCAGTAAACGCTAATGCTCCACATTGTAGAAAGGGTGATGTTACTGAATGTAACTTCTGGAGCATTGGTAGTACACTCATAAAATTGGTTGCAGACTGCTCTAAATCATATGGTGAGTAAAATCAAAAGGTTTACATCAAGTTAGCACTTAGTGGTTTTCAGTAAAATTGAACTGTTCAGTCCATTGAGCTCAATGCATTTTGTGTTATGGCTCTGTACATAACTACTTGGGGTGATTTAGAACTGTATACATATTGCATGTATAGTGCTCAGTGCTATGGAATATTCAATTGCAAGCTGAATTCAATAACCTACCTCATAACGTTTAGAGTGCAAAAGCCAATGACTTGTTTTAGTTCAGTAAACGCTAATGCTCCACAGTGTAGAAAGGGTGATGTTACTGAATGTAACTTCTGGAGCATTGGAAGTACACTCATAAAATTGGTTGCAGACTACTCTAAATCATATAGTGAGTAAAATCATAAGGTTTACATCAACTTAGCACAGTGCTTTTCAGGGAAATTGAACTGTTCACTCCATTGAGCTCAATGCATTTTGCGTTAAAGCTGTGTACATAACTGCTCGGGGTGATTTGGAACTGTATAGATATTGCATGTAGTGTACTCAGTGCTATGGAATACTCAATTGCAAGCTGAATTCTAGAACCTACCTCATAACGTTTAGAGTGCAACAGCGAATGACTTGCTTTAGTTCAGTAAACGCTAATGCTCCACAGTGTAGAAAGGGTGATGTTACTGAATGTAACTTCTGGAGCATTGGTAGTACACTCATAAAATTGGTTGCAGACTACTCTAAATCATATGGTGAGTAAAATCAAAAGGTTTACATCAAGTTAGCACTTCGTAGTTTACAGTAAAATTGAACAGTTGACTCCTTTGATCTCTATGCATTTTGTGTTAAGGCTCTGTACATAACTACTTGGGGTGATTTAGAACTGTATAGATATTGCATGTAGAGTACTCAGTGCAATGGGATACTCAATTGCTAGCTGAATTCAGGAACCTACCTCATAACGTTTAGAGTGCAAAAGCCAATGACTTGCTTTAGTTCAGTAAACGCAAATGCTCCACAGTGTAGAAAGGGTGATGTTACTGAATGTAACTTCTGGAGCATTTGGTAGTACACTCATAGAATTGGTTGCAGACTACTCTAAATCATATGCTGAGTAAAATCATAAGGTTTACATCAAGTTAGCACTTAGTGGTTTTCAGTAAAATTGAACTGTTCACTCCTTTGAGCTCTATGCATTTTGTGTTATGGCTCTGTAGATAACTACTTGGGGTGATTTGGAACTGTATAGATATTGCATGTATAGTACTCAGTGCAATGGGATACTCAATTGCTAGCTGAATTCAGGAACCTACCTCATAACGTTTAGAGTGCAACAGCGAATGACTTGCTTTAGTTCAGTAAACGCTAATGCTCCACATTGTAGAAAGGGTGATGTTACTGAATGTAACTTCTGGAGCATTGGTAGTACACTCATAAAATTGGTTGCAGACTGCTCTAAATCATATGGTGAGTAAAATCAAAAGGTTTACATCAAGTTAGCACTTAGTGGTTTTCAGTAAAATTGAACTGTTCACTCCATTGAGCTCAATGCATTTTGTGTTATGGCTCTGTACATAACTACTTGGGGTGATTTAGAACTGTATACATATTGCATGTATAGTGCTCAGTGCTATGGAATATTCAATTGCAAGCTGAATTCAAGAACCTACCTCATAACGTTTAGAGTGCAAAAGCCAATGACTTGTTTTAGTTCAGTAAACGCTAATGCTCCACAGTGTAGAAAGGGTGATGTTACTGAATGTAACTTCTGGAGCATTGGAAGTACACTCATAAAATTGGTTGCAGACTACTCTAAATCATATAGTGAGTAAAATCATAAGGTTTACATCAACTTAGCACAGTGCTTTTCAGGGAAATTGAACTGTTCACTCCATTGAGCTCAATGCATTTTGTGTTAAAGCTGTGTACATAACTACTCGGGGTGATTTGGAACTGTATAGATATTGCATGTAGTGTACTCAGTGCTATGGAATACTCAATTGCAAGCTGAATTCTAGAACCTACCTCATAACGTTTAGAGTGCAACAGCGAATGACTTGCTTTAGTTCAGTAAACGCTAATACTCCACAGTGTAGAAAGGGTGATGTTACTGAATGTAACTTCTGGAGCATTGGTAGTACACTCATAAAATTGGTTGCAGACTACTCTAAATCATATGGTGAGTAAAATCAAAAGGTTTACATCAAGTTAGCACTTCGTAGTTTACAGTAAAATTGAACAGTTGACTCCTTTGAGCTCTATGCATTTTGTGTTAAGGCTCTGTACATAACTACTTGGGGTGATTTAGAACTGTATAGATATTGCATGTAGAGTACTCAGTGCAATGGGATACTCAATTGCTAGCTGAATTCAGGAACCTACCTCATAACGTTTAGAGTGCAACAGCGAATGACTTTCTTTAGTTCAGTAAACGCTACTGCTCCACAGTGTAGAAAGGGTGATGTTACTGAATGTAACTTCTGGAGCATTGGTAGTACACTCATAAAATTGGTTGCAGACTACTCTAAATCATATGGTGAGTAAAATCAAAAGGTTTACATCAAGTTAGCACTTCGTAGTTTACAGTAAAATTGAACAGTTGACTCCTTTGAGCTCTATGCATTTTGTGTTAAGGCTCTGTACATAACTACTTGGGGTGATTTAGAACTGTATAGATATTGCATGTAGAGTACTCAGTGCAATGGGATACTCAATTGCTAGCTGAATTCAGGAACCTACCTCATAACGTTTAGAGTGCAACAGCGAATGACTTGCTTTAGTTCAGTAAACGCTAATGCTCCACATTGTAGAAAGGGTGATGTTACTGAATGTAACTTCTGGAGCATTGGTAGTACACTCATAAAATTGGTTGCAGACTGCTCTAAATCATATGGTGAGTAAAATCAAAAGGTTTACATCAAGTTAGCACTTAGTGGTTTTCAGTAAAATTGAACTGTTCAGTCCATTGAGCTCAATGCATTTTGTGTTATGGCTCTGTACATAACTACTTGGGGTGATTTAGAACTGTATACATATTGCATGTATAGTGCTCAGTGCTATGGAATATTCAATTGCAAGCTGAATTCAATAACCTACCTCATAACGTTTAGAGTGCAAAAGCCAATGACTTGTTTTAGTTCAGTAAACGCTAATGCTCCACAGTGTAGAAAGGGTGATGTTACTGAATGTAACTTCTGGAGCATTGGAAGTACACTCATAAAATTGGTTGCAGACTACTCTAAATCATATAGTGAGTAAAATCATAAGGTTTACATCAACTTAGCACAGTGCTTTTCAGGGAAATTGAACTGTTCACTCCATTGAGCTCAATGCATTTTGCGTTAAAGCTGTGTACATAACTGCTCGGGGTGATTTGGAACTGTATAGATATTGCATGTAGTGTACTCAGTGCTATGGAATACTCAATTGCAAGCTGAATTCTAGAACCTACCTCATAACGTTTAGAGTGCAACAGCGAATGACTTGCTTTAGTTCAGTAAACGCTAATGCTCCACAGTGTAGAAAGGGTGATGTTACTGAATGTAACTTCTGGAGCATTGGTAGTACACTCATAAAATTGGTTGCAGACTACTCTAAATCATATGGTGAGTAAAATCAAAAGGTTTACATCAAGTTAGCACTTCGTAGTTTACAGTAAAATTGAACAGTTGACTCCTTTGATCTCTATGCATTTTGTGTTAAGGCTCTGTACATAACTACTTGGGGTGATTTAGAACTGTATAGATATTGCATGTAGAGTACTCAGTGCAATGGGATACTCAATTGCTAGCTGAATTCAGGAACCTACCTCATAACGTTTAGAGTGCAAAAGCCAATGACTTGCTTTAGTTCAGTAAACGCAAATGCTCCACAGTGTAGAAAGGGTGATGTTACTGAATGTAACTTCTGGAGCATTTGGTAGTACACTCATAGAATTGGTTGCAGACTACTCTAAATCATATGCTGAGTAAAATCATAAGGTTTACATCAAGTTAGCACTTAGTGGTTTTCAGTAAAATTGAACTGTTCACTCCTTTGAGCTCTATGCATTTTGTGTTATGGCTCTGTAGATAACTACTTGGGGTGATTTGGAACTGTATAGATATTGCATGTATAGTACTCAGTGCAATGGGATACTCAATTGCTAGCTGAATTCAGGAACCTACCTCATAACGTTTAGAGTGCAACAGCGAATGACTTGCTTTAGTTCAGTAAACGCTAATGCTCCACATTGTAGAAAGGGTGATGTTACTGAATGTAACTTCTGGAGCATTGGTAGTACACTCATAAAATTGGTTGCAGACTGCTCTAAATCATATGGTGAGTAAAATCAAAAGGTTTACATCAAGTTAGCACTTAGTGGTTTTCAGTAAAATTGAACTGTTCACTCCATTGAGCTCAATGCATTTTGTGTTATGGCTCTGTACATAACTACTTGGGGTGATTTAGAACTGTATACATATTGCATGTATAGTGCTCAGTGCTATGGAATATTCAATTGCAAGCTGAATTCAAGAACCTACCTCATAACGTTTAGAGTGCAAAAGCCAATGACTTGTTTTAGTTCAGTAAACGCTAATGCTCCACAGTGTAGAAAGGGTGATGTTACTGAATGTAACTTCTGGAGCATTGGAAGTACACTCATAAAATTGGTTGCAGACTACTCTAAATCATATAGTGAGTAAAATCATAAGGTTTACATCAACTTAGCACAGTGCTTTTCAGGGAAATTGAACTGTTCACTCCATTGAGCTCAATGCATTTTGTGTTAAAGCTGTGTACATAACTACTCGGGGTGATTTGGAACTGTATAGATATTGCATGTAGTGTACTCAGTGCTATGGAATACTCAATTGCAAGCTGAATTCTAGAACCTACCTCATAACGTTTAGAGTGCAACAGCGAATGACTTGCTTTAGTTCAGTAAACGCTAATACTCCACAGTGTAGAAAGGGTGATGTTACTGAATGTAACTTCTGGAGCATTGGTAGTACACTCATAAAATTGGTTGCAGACTACTCTAAATCATATGGTGAGTAAAATCAAAAGGTTTACATCAAGTTAGCACTTCGTAGTTTACAGTAAAATTGAACAGTTGACTCCTTTGAGCTCTATGCATTTTGTGTTAAGGCTCTGTACATAACTACTTGGGGTGATTTAGAACTGTATAGATATTGCATGTAGAGTACTCAGTGCAATGGGATACTCAATTGCTAGCTGAATTCAGGAACCTACCTCATAACGTTTAGAGTGCAAAAGCCAATCACTTGCTTTAGTTCAGTAAACGCTAATGCTCCACAGTGTAGAAAGGGTGATGTTACTGAATGTAACTTCTGGAGCATTGGTAGTACACTCATAAAATTGGTTGCAGACTACTCTAAATCATATGGTGAGTAAAATCAAAAGGTTTACATCGTTAGCACTTCGTAGTTTACAGTAAAATTGAACAGTTGACTCCTTTGAGCTCTATGCATTTTGTGTTATGGCTCGGTAGATAACTACTTGGGGTGATTTGGAACTGTATAGATATTGCATGTATAGTACTCAGTGCAATGGGATACTCAATTGCTAGCTGAATTCAGGAACCTACCTCATAACGTTTAGAGTGCAACAGCGAATGACTTTCTTTAGTTCAGTAAACGCTACTGCTCCACAGTGTAGAAAGGGTGATGTTACTGAATGTAACTTCTGGAGCATTGGTAGTACACTCATAAAATTGGTTGCAGACTACTCTAAATCATATGGTGAGTAAAATCAAAAGGTTTACATCAAGTTAGCACTTCGTAGTTTACAGTAAAATTGAACAGTTGACTCCTTTGAGCTCTATGCATTTTGTGTTAAGGCTCTGTACATAACTACTTGGGGTGATTTAGAACTGTATAGATATTGCATGTAGAGTACTCAGTGCAATGGGATACTCAATTGCTAGCTAAATTCAGGAACCTACCTCATAACGTTTAGAGTGCAACAGCGAATGACTTGCTTTAGTTCAGTAAACGCTAATGCTCCACAGTGTAGAAAGGGTGATGTTACTGAATGTAACTTCTGGAGCATTGGAAGTACACTCATAAAATTGGTTGCAGACTACTCTAAATCATATAGTGAGTAAAATCATAAGGTTTACATCAACTTAGCACAGTGCTTTTCAGGGAAATTGAACTGTTCACTCCATTGAGCTCAATGCATTTTGTGTTAAAGCTGTGTACATAACTACTCGGGGTGATTTGGAACTGTATAGATATTGCATGTAGTGTACTCAGTGCTATGGAATACTCAATTGCAAGCTGAATTCTAGAACCTACCTCATAACGTTTAGAGTGCAACAGCGAATGACTTGCTTTAGTTCAGTAAACGCTAATGCTCCACAGTGTAGAAAGGGTGATGTTACTGAATGTAACTTCTGGAGCATTGGTAGTACACTCATAAAATTGGTTGCAGACTACTCTAAATCATATGGTGAGTAAAATCAAAAGGTTTACATCAAGTTAGCACTTCGTAGTTTGCAGTAAAATTGAACAGTTGACTCCTTTGAGCTCTATGCATTTTGTGTTAAGGCTCTGTACATAACTACTTGGGGTGATTTAGAACTGTATAGATATTGCATGTAGAGTACTCAGTGCAATGGGATACTCAATTGCTAGCTGAATTCAGGAACCTACCTCATAACGTTTAGAGTGCAAAAGCCAATGACTTGCTTTAGTTCAGTAAACGCAAATGCTCCACAGTGTAGAAAGGGTGATGTTACTGAATGTAACTTCTGGAGCATTTGGTAGTACACTCATAGAATTGGTTGCAGACTACTCTAAATCATATGCTGAGTAAAATCATAAGGTTTACATCAAGTTAGCACTTAGTGGTTTTCAGTAAAATTGAACTGTTCACTCCTTTGAGCTCTATGCATTTTGTGTTATGGCTCTGTAGATAACTACTTGGGGTGATTTGGAACTGTATAGATACTGCATGTATAGTACTCAGTGCAATGGGATACTCAATTGCTAGCTGAATTCAGGAACCTACCTCATAACGTTTAGAGTGCAACAGCGAATGACTTGCTTTAGTTCAGTAAACGCTAATGCTCCACATTGTAGAAAGGGTGATGTTACTGAATGTAACTTCTGGAGCATTGGTAGTACACTCATAAAATTGGTTGCAGACTGCTCTAAATCATATGGTGAGTAAAATCAAAAGGTTTACATCAAGTTAGCACTTAGTGGTTTTCAGTAAAATTGAACTGTTCACTCCATTGAGCTCAATGCATTTTGTGTTAAAGCTGTGTACATAACTACTCGGGGTGATTTGGAACTGTATAGATATTGCATGTAGTGTACTCAGTGCTATGGAATACTCAATTGCAAGCTGAATTCTAGAACCTACCTCATAACGTTTAGAGTGCAACAGCGAATGACTTGCTTTAGTTCAGTAAACGCTAATACTCCACAGTGTAGAAAGGGTGATGTTACTGAATGTAACTTCTGGAGCATTGGTAGTACACTCATAAAATTGGTTGCAGACTACTCTAAATCATATGGTGAGTAAAATCAAAAGGTTTACATCAAGTTAGCACTTCGTAGTTTACAGTAAAATTGAACAGTTGACTCCTTTGAGCTCTATGCATTTTGTGTTAAGGCTCTGTACATAACTACTTGGGGTGATTTAGAACTGTATAGATATTGCATGTAGAGTACTCAGTGCAATGGGATACTCAATTGCTAGCTGAATTCAGGAACCTACCTCATAACGTTTAGAGTGCAAAAGCCAATCACTTGCTTTAGTTCAGTAAACGCTAATGCTCCACAGTGTAGAAAGGGTGATGTTACTGAATGTAACTTCTGGAGCATTGGTAGTACACTCATAAAATTGGTTGCAGACTACTCTAAATCATATGGTGAGTAAAATCAAAAGGTTTACATCGTTAGCACTTCGTAGTTTATAGTAAAATTGAACAGTTGACTCCTTTGAGCTCTATGCATTTTGTGTTATGGCTCGGTAGATAACTACTTGGGGTGATTTGGAACTGTATAGATATTGCATGTATAGTACTCAGTGCAATGGGATACTCAATTGCTAGCTGAATTCAGGAACCTACCTCATAACGTTTAGAGTGCAACAGCGAATGACTTGCTTTAGTTCAGTAAACGCTAATGCTCCACATTGTAGAAAGGGTGATGTTACTGAATGTAACTTCTGGAGCATTGGTAGTACACTCATAAAATTGGTTGCAGACTGCTCTAAATCATATGGTGAGTAAAATCAAAAGGTTTACATCAAGTTAGCACTTAGTGGTTTTCAGTAAAATTGAACTGTTCACTCCATTGAGCTCAATGCATTTTGTGTTATGGCTCTGTACATAACTACTTGGGGTGATTTAGAACTGTATACATATTGCATGTATAGTGCTCAGTGCTATGGAATATTCAATTGCAAGCTGAATTCAAGAACCTACCTCATAACGTTTAGAGTGCAAAAGCCAATGACTTGTTTTAGTTCAGTAAACGCTAATGCTCCACAGTGTAGAAAGGGTGATGTTACTGAATGTAACTTCTGGAGCATTGGAAGTACACTCATAAAATTGGTTGCAGACTACTCTAAATCATATAGTGAGTAAAATCATAAGGTTTACATCAACTTAGCACAGTGATTTTCAGGGAAATTGAACTGTTCACTCCATTGAGCTCAATGCATTTTGTGTTAAAGCTGTGTACATAACTACTCGGGGTGATTTGGAACTGTATAGATATTGCATGTAGTGTACTCAGTGCTATGGAATACTCAATTGCAAGCTGAATTCTAGAACCTACCTCATAACGTTTAGAGTGCAACAGCGAATGACTTGCTTTAGTTCAGTAAACGCTAATACTCCACAGTGTAGAAAGGGTGATGTTACTGAATGTAACTTCTGGAGCATTGGTAGTACACTCATAAAATTGGTTGCAGACTACTCTAAATCATATGGTGAGTAAAATCAAAAGGTTTACATCAAGTTAGCACTTCGTAGTTTACAGTAAAATTGAACAGTTGACTCCTTTGAGCTCTATGCATTTTGTGTTAAGGCTCTGTACATAACTACTTGGGGTGATTTAGAACTGTATAGATATTGCATGTAGAGTACTCAGTGCAATGGGATACTCAATTGCTAGCTGAATTCAGGAACCTACCTCATAACGTTTAGAGTGCAAAAGCCAATCACTTGCTTTAGTTCAGTAAACGCTAATGCTCCACAGTGTAGAAAGGGTGATGTTACTGAATGTAACTTCTGGAGCATTGGTAGTACACTCATAAAATTGGTTGCAGACTACTCTAAATCATATGGTGAGTAAAATCAAAAGGTTTACATCGTTAGCACTTCGTAGTTTACAGTAAAATTGAACAGTTGACTCCTTTGAGCTCTATGCATTTTGTGTTATGGCTCGGTAGATAACTACTTGGGGTGATTTGGAACTGTATAGATATTGCATGTATAGTACTCAGTGCAATGGGATACTCAATTGCTAGCTGAATTCAGGAACCTACCTCATAACGTTTAGAGTGCAACAGCGAATGACTTTCTTTAGTTCAGTAAACGCTACTGCTCCACAGTGTAGAAAGGGTGATGTTACTGAATGTAACTTCTGGAGCATTGGTAGTACACTCATAAAATTGGTTGCAGACTACTCTAAATCATATGGTGAGTAAAATCAAAAGGTTTACATCAAGTTAGCACTTCGTAGTTTACAGTAAAATTGAACAGTTGACTCCTTTGAGCTCTATGCATTTTGTGTTAAGGCTCTGTACATAACTACTTGGGGTGATTTAGAACTGTATAGATATTGCATGTAGAGTACTCAGTGCAATGGGATACTCAATTGCTAGCTGAATTCAGGAACCTACCTCATAACGTTTAGAGTGCAACAGCGAATGACTTGCTTTAGTTCAGTAAACGCTAATGCTCCACATTGTAGAAAGGGTGATGTTACTGAATGTAACTTCTGGAGCATTGGTAGTACACTCATAAAATTGGTTGCAGACTGCTCTAAATCATATGGTGAGTAAAATCAAAAGGTTTACATCAAGTTAGCACTTAGTGGTTTTCAGTAAAATTGAACTGTTCAGTCCATTGAGCTCAATGCATTTTGTGTTATGGCTCTGTACATAACTACTTGGGGTGATTTTGAACTGTATACATATTGCATGTATAGTGCTCAGTGCTATGGAATATTCAATTGCAAGCTGAATTCAAGAACCTACCTCATAACGTTTAGAGTGCAACAGCGAATGACTTTCTTTAGTTCAGTAAACGCTACTGCTCCACAGTGTAGAAAGGGTGATGTTACTGAATGTAACTTCTGGAGCATTGGTAGTACACTCATAAAATTGGTTGCAGACTACTCTAAATCATATGGTGAGTAAAATCAAAAGGTTTACATCAAGTTAGCACTTCGTAGTTTACAGTAAAATTGAACAGTTGACTCCTTTGAGCTCTATGCATTTTGTGTTAAGGCTCTGTACATAACTACTTGGGGTGATTTAGAACTGTATAGATATTGCATGTAGAGTACTCAGTGCAATGGGATACTCAATTGCTAGCTGAATTCAGGAACCTACCTCATAACGTTTAGAGTGCAACAGCGAATGACTTGCTTTAGTTCAGTAAACGCTAATGCTCCACATTGTAGAAAGGGTGATGTTACTGAATGTAACTTCTGGAGCATTGGTAGTACACTCATAAAATTGGTTGCAGACTGCTCTAAATCATATGGTGAGTAAAATCAAAAGGTTTACATCAAGTTAGCACTTAGTGGTTTTCAGTAAAATTGAACTGTTCAGTCCATTGAGCTCAATGCATTTTGTGTTATGGCTCTGTACATAACTACTTGGGGTGATTTAGAACTGTATACATATTGCATGTATAGTGCTCAGTGCTATGGAATATTCAATTGCAAGCTGAATTCAAGAACCTACCTCATAACGTTTAGAGTGCAAAAGCCAATGACTTGTTTTAGTTCAGTAAACGCTAATGCTCCACAGTGTAGAAAGGGTGATGTTACTGAATGTAACTTCTGGAGCATTGGAAGTACACTCATAAAATTGGTTGCAGACTACTCTAAATCATATAGTGAGTAAAATCATAAGGTTTACATCAACTTAGCACAGTGCTTTTCAGGGAAATTGAACTGTTCACTCCATTGAGCTCAATGCATTTTGTGTTAAAGCTGTGTACATAACTGCTCGGGGTGATTTGGAACTGTATAGATATTGCATGTAGTGTACTCAGTGCTATGGAATACTCAATTGCAAGCTGAATTCTAGAACCTACCTCATAACGTTTAGAGTGCAACAGCGAATGACTTGCTTTAGTTCAGTAAACGCTAATGCTCCACAGTGTAGAAAGGGTGATGTTACTGAATGTAACTTCTGGAGCATTGGTAGTACACTCATAAAATTGGTTGCAGACTACTCTAAATCATATGGTGAGTAAAATCAAAAGGTTTACATCAAGTTAGCACTTCGTAGTTTACAGTAAAATTGAACAGTTGACTCCTTTGAGCTCTATGCATTTTGTGTTAAGGCTCTGTACATAACTACTTGGGGTGATTTAGAACTGTATAGATATTGCATGTAGAGTACTCAGTGCAATGGGATACTCAATTGCTAGCTGAATTCAGGAACCTACCTCATAACGTTTAGAGTGCAAAAGCCAATGACTTGCTTTAGTTCAGTAAACGCAAATGCTCCACAGTGTAGAAAGGGTGATGTTACTGAATGTAACTTCTGGAGCATTTGGTAGTACACTCATAGAATTGGTTGCAGACTACTCTAAATCATATGCTGAGTAAAATCATAAGGTTTACATCAAGTTAGCACTTAGTGGTTTTCAGTAAAATTGAACTGTTCACTCCTTTGAGCTCTATGCATTTTGTGTTATGGCTCTGTAGATAACTACTTGGGGTGATTTGGAACTGTATAGATATTGCATGTATAGTACTCAGTGCAATGGGATACTCAATTGCTAGCTGAATTCAGGAACCTACCTCATAACGTTTAGAGTGCAACAGCGAATGACTTGCTTTAGTTCAGTAAACGCTAATGCTCCACAGTGTAGAAAGGGTGATGTTACTGAATGTAACTTCTGGAGCATTGGTAGTACACTCATAAAATTGGTTGCAGACTACTCTAAATCATATGCTGAGTAAAATCAAAAGGTTTACATCAAGTTAGCACTTAGTGGTTTTCAGTAAAATTGAACTGTTCACTCCTTTGAGCTCTATGCATTTTGTGCTATGGCACTGTAGATAACTACTTGGGGTGATTTGGAACTGTATAGATATTGCATGTATAGTACTCAGTGCTATGGAATATTCAATTGCAAGCTGAATTCAAGAACCTACCTCATAATGTTTAGAGTGCAAAAGCCAATCACTTGCTTTAGTTCAATAAACGCTAATGCTCCACAGTGTAGAAAGGGTGATGTTACTGATTGTAACTTCTGGAGCATTGGTAGAACACTCATAAAATTGGTTGCAGACTACTCTAAATCATATGGTGAGTAAAATCATAAGGTTTACATCAAGTTAGCACTTAGTACTTTTCAGTAAAATTGAACTGTGCACTCCTTTGAGCTCTATGCATTTTGTGTTATGGCTCTGTAGATAACTACTTGGGGTGATTTAGAACTGTATAGATATTGCATGTAGAGTACTCAGTGCAATGGGATACTCAATTGCTAGCTGAATTCAGGAACCTACCTCATAACGTTTAGAGTGCAACAGCGAATGACTTGCTTTAGTTCAGTAAACGCTAATGCTCCACATTGTAGAAAGGGTGATGTTACTGAATGTAACTTCTGGAGCATTGGTAGTACACTCATAAAATTGGTTGCAGACTGCTCTAAATCATATGGTGAGTAAAATCAAAAGGTTTACATCAAGTTAGCACTTAGTGGTTTTCAGTAAAATTGAACTGTTCAGTCCATTGAGCTCAATGCATTTTGTGTTATGGCTCTGTACATAACTACTTGGGGTGATTTAGAACTGTATACATATTGCATGTATAGTGCTCAGTGCTATGGAATATTCAATTGCAAGCTGAATTCAAGAACCTACCTCATAACGTTTAGAGTGCAAAAGCCAATGACTTGTTTTAGTTCAGTAAACGCTAATGCTCCACAGTGTAGAAAGGGTGATGTTACTGAATGTAACTTCTGGAGCATTGGAAGTACACTCATAAAATTGGTTGCAGACTACTCTAAATCATATAGTGAGTAAAATCATAAGGTTTACATCAACTTAGCACAGTGCTTTTCAGGGAAATTGAACTGTTCACTCCATTGAGCTCAATGCATTTTGTGTTAAAGCTGTGTACATAACTGCTCGGGGTGATTTGGAACTGTATAGATATTGCATGTAGTGTACTCAGTGCTATGGAATACTCAATTGCAAGCTGAATTCTAGAACCTACCTCATAACGTTTAGAGTGCAACAGCGAATGACTTGCTTTAGTTCAGTAAACGCTAATGCTCCACAGTGTAGAAAGGGTGATGTTACTGAATGTAACTTCTGGAGCATTGGTAGTACACTCATAAAATTGGTTGCAGACTACTCTAAATCATATGGTGAGTAAAATCAAAAGGTTTACATCAAGTTAGCACTTCGTAGTTTACAGTAAAATTGAACAGTTGACTCCTTTGAGCTCTATGCATTTTGTGTTAAGGCTCTGTACATAACTACTTGGGGTGATTTAGAACTGTATAGATATTGCATGTAGAGTACTCAGTGCAATGGGATACTCAATTGCTAGCTGAATTCAGGAACCTACCTCATAACGTTTAGAGTGCAAAAGCCAATGACTTGCTTTAGTTCAGTAAACGCAAATGCTCCACAGTGTAGAAAGGGTGATGTTACTGAATGTAACTTCTGGAGCATTTGGTAGTACACTCATAGAATTGGTTGCAGACTACTCTAAATCATATGCTGAGTAAAATCATAAGGTTTACATCAAGTTAGCACTTAGTGGTTTTCAGTAAAATTGAACTGTTCACTCCTTTGAGCTCTATGCATTTTGTGTTATGGCTCTGTAGATAACTACTTGGGGTGATTTGGAACTGTATAGATATTGCATGTATAGTACTCAGTGCAATGGGATACTCAATTGCTAGCTGAATTCAGGAACCTACCTCATAACGTTTAGAGTGCAACAGCGAATGACTTGCTTTAGTTCAGTAAACGCTAATGCTCCACAGTGTAGAAAGGGTGATGTTACTGAATGTAACTTCTGGAGCATTGGTAGTACACTCATAAAATTGGTTGCAGACTACTCTAAATCATATGCTGAGTAAAATCAAAAGGTTTACATCAAGTTAGCACTTAGTGGTTTTCAGTAAAATTGAACTGTTCACTCCTTTGAGCTCTATGCATTTTGTGCTATGGCACTGTAGATAACTACTTGGGGTGATTTGGAACTGTATAGATATTGCATGTATAGTACTCAGTGCTATGGAATATTCAATTGCAAGCTGAATTCAAGAACCTACCTCATAATGTTTAGAGTGCAAAAGCCAATCACTTGCTTTAGTTCAATAAACGCTAATGCTCCACAGTGTAGAAAGGGTGATGTTACTGATTGTAACTTCTGGAGCATTGGTAGAACACTCATAAAATTGGTTGCAGACTACTCTAAATCATATGGTGAGTAAAATCATAAGGTTTACATCAAGTTAGCACTTAGTACTTTTCAGTAAAATTGAACTGTGCACTCCTTTGAGCTCTATGCATTTTGTGTTATGGCTCTGTAGATAACTACTTGGGGTGATTTGGAACTGTATAGATATTGCATGTATAGTACTCAGTGCAATGGGATACTCAATTGCTAGCTGAATTCAGGAACCTACCTCATAACGTTTAGAGTGCAACAGCGAATGACTTGCTTTAGTTCAGTAAACGCTAATGCTCCACATTGTAGAACGGGTGATGTTACTGAATGTAACTTCTGGAGCATTGGTAGTACACTCATGAAATTGGTTGCAGACTACTCTAAATCATATGGTGAGTAAAATCAAAAGGTTTACATCAAGTTAGCACTTCCTAGTTTACAGTAAAATTGAACAGTTGACTCCTTTGAGCTCTATGCATTTTGTGTTAAGGCTCTGTACGTAACTACTTGGGGTGATTTAGAACTGTATAGATATTGCATGTAGAGTACTCAGTGCAATGGGATACTCAATTGCTAGCTGAATTCAGGAACCTACCTCATAACGTTTAGAGTGCAAAAGCCAATGACTTGCTTTAGTTCAGTAAACGCAAATGCTCCACAGTGTAGAAAGGGTGATGTTACTGAATGTAACTTCTGGAGCATTTGGTAGTACACTCATAGAATTGGTTGCAGACTACTCTAAATCATATGCTGAGTAAAATCATAAGGTTTACATCAAGTTAGCACTTAGTGGTTTTCAGTAAAATTGAACTGTTCACTCCTTTGAGCTCTATGCATTTTGTGCTATGGCTCTGTAGATAACTACTTGGGGTGATTTGGAACTGTATAGATATTGCATGTATAGTACTCAGTGCTATGGAATATTCAATTGCAAGCTGAATTCAAGAACCTACCTCAAAACGTTTAGAGTGCAAAAGCCAATCACTTGCTTTAGTTCAGTAAACGCTAATGCTCCACAGTGTAGAAAGGGTGATGTTACTGATTGTAACTTCTGGAGCATTGGTAGTACACTCATAAAATTGGTTGCAGACTACTCTAAATCATATGGTGAGTAAAATCATAAGGTTTACATCAAGTTAGCACTTAGTACTTTTCAGTAAAATTGAACTGTGCACTCCTTTGAGCTCTATGCATTTTGTGTTATGGCTCTGTAGATAACTACTTGGGGTGATTTGGAACTGTATAGATATTGCATGTATAGTACTCAGTGCAATGGGATACTCAATTGCTAGCTGAATTCAGGAACCTACCTCATAACGTTTAGAGTGCAACAGCGAATGACTTGCTTTAGTTCAGTAAACGCTAATGCTCCACATTGTAGAAAGGGTGATGTTACTGAATGTAACTTCTGGAGCATTGGTAGTACACTCATAAAATTGGTTGCAGACTGCTCTAAATCATATGGTGAGTAAAATCAAAAGGTTTACATCAAGTTAGCACTTAGTGGTTTTCAGTAAAATTGAACTGTTCACTCCATTGAGCTCAATGCATTTTGTGTTATGGCTCTGTACATAACTACTTGGGGTGATTTAGAACTGTATACATATTGCAGGTATAGTGCTCAGTGCTATGGAATATTCAATTGCAAGCTGAATTCAAGAACCTACCTCATAACGTTTAGAGTGCAAAAGCCAATGACTTGTTTTAGTTCAGTAAACGCTAATGCTCCACAGTGTAGAAAGTGTAATGTTACTGAATGTAACTTCTGGAGCATTGGAAGTACACTCATAAAATTGGTTGCAGACTACTCTAAATCATATAGTGAGTAAAATCATAAGGTTTACATCAACTTAGCACAGTGCTTTTCAGGGAAATTGAACTGTTCACTCCATTGAGCTCAATGCATTTTGTGTTAAAGCTGTGTACATAACTACTCGGGGTGATTTGGAACTGTATAGATATTGCTTGTAGTGTACTCAGTGCTATGGAATACTCAATTGCAAGCTGAATTCTAGAACCTACCTCATAACGTTTAGAGTGCAACAGCGAATGACTTGCTTTAGTTCAGTAAACGCTAATGCTCCACAGTGTAGAAAGGGTGATGTTACTGAATGTAACTTCTGGAGCATTGGTAGTACACTCATAAAATTGGATGCAGACTACTCTAAATCATATGGTGAGTAAAATCAAAAGGTTTACATCAAGTTAGCACTTCGTAGTTTACAGTAAAATTGAACAGTTGACTCCTTTGAGCTCTATGCATTTTGTGTTAAGGCTCTGTACATAACTACTTGGGGTGATTTAGAACTGTATAGATATTGCATGTAGAGTACTCAGTGCAATGGGATACTCAATTGCTAGCTGAATTCAGGAACCTACCTCATAACGTTTAGAGTGCAAAAGCCAATGACTTGCTTTAGTTCAGTAAACGCAAATGCTCCACAGTGTAGAAAGGGTGATGTTACTGAATGTAACTTCTGCAGCATTTGGTAGTACACTCATAGAATTGGTTGCAGACTACTCTAAATCATATGCTGAGTAAAATCATAAGGTTTACATCAAGTTAGCACTTAGTGGTTTTCAGTAAAATTGAACTGTTCACTCCTTTGAGCTCTATGCATTTTGTGTTATGGCTCTGCATAACTACTTGGGGTGATTTGGAACTGTATAGATATTGCATGTATAGTACTCAGTGCAATGGGATACTCAATTGCTAGCTGAATTCAGGAACCTACCTCATAACGTTTAGACTGCAACAGCGAATGACTTGCTTTAGTTCAGTAAACGCTAATGCTCCACATTGTAGAAAGGGTGATGTTACTGAATGTAACTTCTGGAGCATTGGTAGTACACTCATAAAATTGGTTGCAGACTGCTCTAAATCATATGGTGAGTAAAATCAAAAGGTTTACATCAAGTTAGCACTTAGTGGTTTTCAGTAAAATTGAACTGTTCACTCCATTGAGCTCAATGCATTTTGTGTTATGGCTCTGTACATAACTACTTGGGGTGATTTAGAACTGTAAAGATATTGCATGTATAGTGCTCAGTGCTATGGAATATTCAATTGCAAGCTGAATTCAAGAACCTACCTCATAACGTTTAGAGTGCAAAAGCCAATGACTTGTTTTAGTTCAGTAAACGCTAATGCTCCACAGTGTAGAAAGGGTGATGTTACTGAATGTAACTTCTGGAGCATTGGAAGTACACTCATAAAATTGGTTGCAGACTACTCTAAATCATATAGTGAGTAAAATCATAAGGTTTACATCAACTTAGCACAGTGCTTTTCAGGGAAATTGAACTGTTCACTCCATTGAGCTCAATGCATTTTGTGTTAAAGCTGTGTACATAACTACTCGGGGTGATTTGGAACTGTATAGATATTGCATGTAGTGTACTCAGTGCTATGGAATACTCAATTGCAAGCTGAATTCTAGAACCTACCTCATAACGTTTAGAGTGCAAAAGCCAATCACTTGCTTTAGTTCAGTAAACGCTAATGCTCCACAGTGTAGAAAGGGTGATGTTACTGAATGTAACTTCTGGAGCATTGGTAGTACACTCATAAAATTGGTTGCAGACTACTCTAAATCATATGGTGAGTAAAATCAAAAGGTTTACATCAAGTTAGCACTTCGTAGTTTACAGTAAAATTGAACAGTTGACTCCTTTGAGCTCTATGCATTTTGTGTTATGGCTCGGTAGATAACTACTTGGGGTGATTTGGAACTGTATAGATATTGCATGTATAGTACTCAGTGCAATGGGATACTCAATTGCTAGCTGAATTCAGGAACCTACCTCATAACGTTTAGAGTGCAACAGCGAATGACTTTCTTTAGTTCAGTAAACGCTAATGCTCCACAGTGTAGAAAGGGTGATGTTACTGAATGTAACTTCTGGAGCATTGGTAGTACACTCATAAAATTGGTTGCAGACTACTATAAATCATATGGTGAGTAAAATCAAAAGGTTTACATCAAGTTAGCACTTCGTAGTTTACAGTAAAATTGAACAGTTGACTCCTTTGAGCTCTATGCATTTTGTGTTAAGGCTCTGTACATAACTACTTGGGGTGATTTAGAACTGTATAGATATTGCATGTAGAGTACTCAGTGCAATGGGATACTCAATTGCTAGCTGAATTCAGGAACCTACCTCATAACGTTTAGAGTGCAAAAGCCAATGACTTGCTTTAGTTCAGTAAACGCAAATGCTCCACAGTGTAGAAAGGGTGATGTTACTGAATGTAACTTCTGGATCATTTGGTAGTACACTCATAGAATTGGTTGCAGACTACTCTAAATCATATGCTGAGTAAAATCATAAGGTTTACATCAAGTTAGCACTTAGTGGTTTTCAGTAAAATTGAACTGTTCACTCCTTTGAGCTCTATGCATTTTGTGCTATGGCTCTGTAGATAACTACTTGGGGTGATTTGGAACTGTATAGATATTGCATGTATAGTACTCAGTGCTATGGAATACTCAATTGCAAGCTGAATTCTAGAACCTACCTCATAACGTTTAGAGTGCAACAGCGAATGACTTGCTTTAGTTCAGTAAACGCTAATGCTCCACAGTGTAGAAAGGGTGATGTTAGTGAATGTAACTTCTGGAGCATTGGTAGTACACTCATAAAATTGGTTGCAGACTACTCTAAATCATATGGTGAGTAAAATCAAAAGGTTTACATCAAGTTAGCACTTCGTAGTTTACAGTAAAATTGAACAGTTGACTCCTTTGAGCTCTATGCATTTTGTGTTAAGGCTCTGTACATAACTACTTGGGGTGATTTAGAACTGTATAGATATTGCATGTAGAGTACTCAGTGCAATGGGATACTCAATTGCTAGCTGAATTCAGGAACCTACCTCATAACGTTTAGAGTGCAAAAGCCAATCACTTGCTTTAGTTCAGTAAACGCTAATGCTCCACAGTGTAGAAAGGGTGATGTTACTGAATGTAACTTCTGGAGCATTGGTAGTACACTCATAAAATTGGTTGCAGACTACTCTAAATCATATGGTGAGTAAAATCAAAAGGTTTACATCAAGTTAGCACTTCGTAGTTTACAGTAAAATTGAACAGTTGACTCCTTTGAGCTCTATGCATTTTGTGTTATGGCTCGGTAGATAACTACTTGGGGTGATTTGGAACTGTATAGATATTGCATGTATAGTACTCAGTGCAATGGGATACTCAATTGCTAGCTGAATTCAGGAACCTACCTCATAACGTTTAGAGTGCAACAGCGAATGACTTTCTTTAGTTCAGTAAACGCTAATGCTCCACAGTGTAGAAAGGGTGATGTTACTGAATGTAACTTCTGGAGCATTGGTAGTACACTCATAAAATTGGTTGCAGACTACTCTAAATCATATGGTGAGTAAAATCAAAAGGTTTACATCAAGTTAGCACTTCGTAGTTTACAGTAAAATTGAACAGTTGACTCCTTTGAGCTCTATGCATTTTGTGTTAAGGCTCTGTACATAACTACTTGGGGTGATTTAGAACTGTATAGATATTGCATGTAGAGTACTCAGTGCAATGGGATACTCAATTGCTAGCTGAATTCAGGAACCTACCTCATAACGTTTAGAGTGCAACAGCGAATGACTTGCTTTAGTTCAGTAAACGCTAATGCTCCACAGTGTAGAAAGGGTGATGTTACTGAATGTAACTTCTGGAGCATTGTTAGTACACTCATGAAATTGGTTGCAGACTACTCTAAATCATATGGTGAGTAAAATCATAAGGTTTACATCAAGTTAGCACTTAGTGGTTTTCAGTAAAATTGAACTGTTCACTCCATTGAGCTCAATGCATTTTGTGTTATGGCTCTGTAGATAACTAATTGGGGTGATTTGGAACTGTATAGATATTGCATGTATAGTACTCAGTGCAGTGGGATACTCAATTGCTAGCTGAATTCAGGAACCTACCTCATAACGTTTAGAGTGCAACAGCGAATGACTTGCTTTAGTTCAGTAAACTCTAATGCTCCACATTGTAGAAAGGGTGATGTTACTGAATGTAACTTCTGGAGCATTGGTAGTACACTCATAAAATTGGTTGCAGACTGCTCTAAATCATATGGTGAGTAAAATCAAAAGGTTTACATCGTTAGCACTTAGTGGTTTTCAGTAACATTGAACTGTTGACTCCTTTGAGCTCTATGCATCTTGTGTTAAGGCTCTGTACATAACTACTTGGGGTGATTTAGAACTGTATAGATATTGCATGTAGAGTACTCAGTGCAATGGGATACTCAATTGCTAGCTGAATTCAGGAACCTACCTCATAACGTTTAGAGTGCAAAAGCCAATGACTTGCTTTAGTTCAGTAAACGCAAATGCTCCACAGTGTAGAAAGGGTGATGTTACTGAATGTAACTTCTGGAGCATTTGGTAGTACACTCATAGAATTGGTTGCAGACTACTCTAAATCATATGCTGAGTAAAATCATAAGGTTTACATCAAGTTAGCACTTAGTGGTTTTCAGTAAAATTGAACTGTTCACTCCTTTGAGCTCTATGCATTTTGTGCTATGGCTCTGTAGATAACTACTTGGGGTGATTTGGAACTGTATAGATATTGCATGTATAGTACTCAGTGCTATGGAATATTCAATTGCAAGCTGAATTCAAGAACCTACCTCCTAACGTTTAGAGTGCAAAAGCCAATCACTTGCTTTAGTTCAGTAAACGCTAATGCTCCACAGTTTAGAAAGGGTGATGTTACTGATTGTAACTTCTGGAGCATTGGTAGTACACTCATAAAATTGGTTGCAGACTACTCTAAATCATATGCTGAGTAAAATCATAAGGTTTACATCAAGTTAGCACTTTGTACTTTTCAGTAAAATTGAACTGTGCACTCCTTTGAGCTCTATGCATTTTGTGTTATGGCTCTGTAGATAACTACTTGGGGTGATTTGGAACTGTATAGATATTGCATGTATAGTACTCAGTGCAATGGGATACTCAATTGCTAGCTGAATTCAGGAACCTACCTCATAACGTTTAGAGTGCAACAGCGAATGACTTGCTTTAGTTCAGTAAACGCTAATGCTCCACATTGTAGAAAGGGTGATGTTACTGAATGTAACTTCTGGAGCATTGGTAGTACACTCATAAAATTGGTTGCAGACTGCTCTAAATCATATGGTGAGTAAAATCAAAAGGTTTACATCAAGTTAGCACTTAGTGGTTTTCAGTAAAATTGAACTGTTCACTCCATTGAGCTCAATGCATTTTGTGTTATGGCTCTGTACATAACTACTTGGGGTGATTTAGAACTGTATAGATATTGCATGTATAGTGCTCAGTGCTATGGAATATTCAATTGCAAGCTGAATTCAAGAACCTACCTCATAACGTTTAGAGTGCAAAAGCCAATGACTTGTTTTAGTTCAGTAAACGCTAATGCTCCACAGTGTAGAAAGGGTGATGTTACTGAATGTAACTTCTGGAGCATTGGAAGTACACTCATAAAATTGGTTGCAGACTACTCTAAATCATATAGTGAGTAAAATCATAAGGTTTACATCAACTTAGCACAGTGCTTTTCAGGGAAATTGAACTGTTCACTCCATTGAGCTCAATGCATTTTGTGTTAAAGCTGTGTACATAACTACTCGGGGTGATTTGGAACTGTATAGATATTGCATGTAGTGTACTCAGTGCTATGGAATACTCAATTGCAAGCTGAATTCTAGAACCTACCTCATAACGTTTAGAGTGCAACAGCGAATGACTTGCTTTAGTTCAGTAAACGCTAATGCTCCACAGTGTAGAAAGGGTGATGTTAGTGAATGTAACTTCTGGAGCATTGGTAGTACACTCATAAAATTGGTTGCAGACTACTCTAAATCATATGGTGAGTAAAATCAAAAGGTTTACATCAAGTTAGCACTTCGTAGTTTACAGTAAAATTGAACAGTTGACTCCTTTGAGCTCTATGCATTTTGTGTTAAGGCTCTGTACATAACTACTTGGGGTGATTTAGAACTGTATAGATATTGCATGTAGAGTACTCAGTGCAATGGGATACTCAATTGCTAGCTGAATTCAGGAACCTACCTCATAACGTTTAGAGTGCAAAAGCCAATCACTTGCTTTAGTTCAGTAAACGCTAATGCTCCACAGTGTAGAAAGGGTGATGTTACTGAATGTAACTTCTGGAGCATTGGTAGTACACTCATAAAATTGGTTGCAGACTACTCTAAATCATATGGTGAGTAAAATCAAAAGGTTTACATCAAGTTAGCACTTCGTAGTTTACAGTAAAATTGAACAGTTGACTCCTTTGAGCTCTATGCATTTTGTGTTATGGCTCGGTAGATAACTACTTGGGGTGATTTGGAACTGTATAGATATTGCATGTATAGTACTCAGTGCAATGGGATACTCAATTGCTAGCTGAATTCAGGAACCTACCTCATAACGTTTAGAGTGCAACAGCGAATGACTTTCTTTAGTTCAGTAAACGCTAATGCTCCACAGTGTAGAAAGGGTGATGTTACTGAATGTAACTTCTGGAGCATTGGTAGTACACTCATAAAATTGGTTGCAGACTACTCTAAATCATATGGTGAGTAAAATCAAAAGGTTTACATCAAGTTAGCACTTCGTAGTTTACAGTAAAATTGAACAGTTGACTCCTTTGAGCTCTATGCATTTTGTGTTAAGGCTCTGTACATAACTACTTGGGGTGATTTAGAACTGTATAGATATTGCATGTAGAGTACTCAGTGCAATGGGATACTCAATTGCTAGCTGAATTCAGGAACCTACCTCATAACGTTTAGAGTGCAACAGCGAATGACTTGCTTTAGTTCAGTAAACGCTAATGCTCCACAGTGTAGAAAGGGTGATGTTACTGAATGTAACTTCTGGAGCATTGTTAGTACACTCATGAAATTGGTTGCAGACTACTCTAAATCATATGGTGAGTAAAATCATAAGGTTTACATCAAGTTAGCACTTAGTGGTTTTCAGTAAAATTGAACTGTTCACTCCATTGAGCTCAATGCATTTTGTGTTATGGCTCTGTAGATAACTACTTGGGGTGATTTGGAACTGTATAGATATTGCATGTATAGTACTCAGTGCAGTGGGATACTCAATTGCTAGCTGAATTCAGGAACCTACCTCATAACGTTTAGAGTGCAACAGCGAATGACTTGCTTTAGTTCAGTAAACTCTAATGCTCCACATTGTAGAAAGGGTGATGTTACTGAATGTAACTTCTGGAGCATTGGTAGTACACTCATAAAATTGGTTGCAGACTGCTCTAAATCATATGGTGAGTAAAATCAAAAGGTTTACATCAAGTTAGCACTTCGTAGTTTACAGTAAAATTGAACTGTTGACTCCTTTGAGCTCTATTCATTTTGTGTTAAGGCTCTGTACATAACTACTTGGGGTGATTTAGAACTGTATAGATATTGCATGTAGAGTACTCAGTGCAATGGGATACTCAATTGCTAGCTGAATTCAGGAACCTACCTCATAACGTTTAGAGTGCAACAGCGAATGACTTGTTTTAGTTCAGTAAACGCTAATGCTCCACAGTGTAGAAAGGGTGATGTTACTGAATGTAACTTCTGGAGCATTGTTAGTACACTCATAAAATTGGTTGCAGACTACTCTAAATCATATGGTGAGTAAAATCATAAGGTTTACATCAAGTTAGCACTTAGTGGTTTTCAGTAAAATTGAACTGTTCACTCCATTGAGCTCAATGCATTTTGTGTTATGGCTCTGTAGATAACTACTTGGGGTGATTTGGAACTGTATAGATATTGCATGTATAGTACTCAGTGCAATGGGATACTCAATTGCTAGCTGAATTCAGGAACCTACCTCATAACGTTTAGAGTGCAACAGCGAATGACTTGCTTTAATTCAGTAAACGCTAATGCTCCACATTGTAGAAAGGGTGATGTTACTGAATGTAACTTCTGGAGCATTGGTAGTACACTCATAAAATTGGTTGCAGACTGCTCTAAATCATATGGTGAGTAAAATCAAAAGGTTTACATCAAGTTAGCACTTCGTAGTTTACAGTAAAATTGAACTGTTGACTCCTTTGAGCTCTATGCATTTTGTGTTAAGGCTCTGTACATAACTACTTGGGGTGATTTAGAACTGTATAGATATTGCATGTAGAGTACTCAGTGCAATGGGATACTCAATTGCTAGCTGAATTCAGGAACCTACCTCATAACGTTTAGAGTGCAAAAGCCAATGACTTGCTTTAGTTCAGTAAACGCAAATGCTCCACAGTGTAGAAAGGGTGATGTTACTGAATGTAACTTCTGGAGCATTTGGTAGTACACTCATAGAATTGGTTGCAGACTACTCTAAATCATATGCTGAGTAAAATCATAAGGTTTACATCAAGTTAGCACTTAGTGGTTTTCAGTAAAATTGAACTGTTCACTCCTTTGAGCTCTATGCATTTTGTGCTATGGCTCTGTAGATAACTACTTGGGGTGATTTGGAACTGTATAGATATTGCATGTATAGTACTCAGTGCTATGGAATATTCAATTGCAAGCTGAATTCAAGAACCTACCTCATAACGTTTAGAGTGCAAAAGCCAATCACTTGCTTTAGTTCAGTAAACGCTAATGCTCCACAGTTTAGAAAGGGTGATGTTACTGATTGTAACTTCTGGAGCATTGGTAGTACACTCATAAAATTGGTTGCAGACTACTCTAAATCATATGCTGAGTAAAATCATAAGGTTTACATCAAGTTAGCACTTAGTACTTTTCAGTAAAATTGAACTGTGCACTCCTTTGAGCTCTATGCATTTTGTGTTATGGCTCTGTAGATAACTACTTGGGGTGATTTGGAACTGTATAGATATTGCATGTATAGTACTCAGTGCAATGGGATACTCAATTGCTAGGTGAATTCAGGAACCTACCTCATAACGTTTAGAGTGCAACAGCGAATGACTTGCTTTAGTTCAGTAAACACTAATGCTCCACATTGTAGAAAGGGTGATGTTACTGAATGTAACTTCTGGAGCATTGGTAGTACACTCATAAAATTGGTTGCAGACTGCTCTAAATCATATGGTGAGTAAAATCAAAAGGTTTACATCAAGTTAGCACTTAGTGGTTTTCAGTAAAATTGAACTGTTCACTCCATTGAGCTCAATGCATTTTGTGTTATGGCTCTGTACATAACTACTTGGGGTGATTTAGAACTGTATAGATATTGCATGTATAGTGCTCAGTGCTATGGAATATTCAATTGCAAGCTGAATTCATGAACCTACCTCATAACGTTTAGAGTGCAAAAGCCAATGACTTGTTTTAGTTCAGTAAACGCTAATGCTCCACAGTGTAGAAAGGGTGATGTTACTGAATGTAACTTCTGGAGCATTGGAAGTACACTCATAAAATTGGTTGCAGACTACTCTAAATCATATAGTGAGTAAAATCATAAGGTTTACATCAACTTAGCACAGTGCTTTTCAGGGAAATTGAACTGTTCACTCCATTGAGCTCAATGCATTTTGTGTTAAAGCTGTGTACATAACTACTCGGGGTGATTTGGAACTGTATAGATATTGCATGTAGTGTACTCAGTGCTATGGAATACTCAATTGCAAGCTGAATTCTAGAACCTACCTCATAACGTTTAGAGTGCAACAGCGAATGACTTGCTTTAGTTCAGTAAACGCTAATGCTCCACAGTGTAGAAAGGGTGATGTTACTGAATGTAACTTCTGGAGCATTGGTAGTACACTCATAAAATTGGTTGCAGACTACTCTAAATCATATGGTGAGTAAAATCAAAAGGTTTACATCAAGTTAGCACTTCGTAGTTTACAGTAAAATTGAACAGTTGACTCCTTTGAGCTCTATGCATTTTGTGTTAAGGCTCTGTACATAACTACTTGGGGTGATTTAGAACTGTATAGATATTGCATGTAGAGTACTCAGTGCAATGGGATACTCAATTGCTAGCTGAATTCAGGAACCTACCTCATAACGTTTAGAGTGCAAAAGCCAATCACTTGCTTTAGTTCAGTAAACGCTAATGCTCCACAGTGTAGAAAGGGTGATGTTACTGAATGTAACTTCTGGAGCATTGGTAGTACACTCATAAAATTGGTTGCAGACTGCTCTAAATCATATGGTGAGTAAAATCAAAAGGTTTACATCAAGTTAGCACTTCGTAGTTTACAGTAAAATTGAACTGTTGACTCCTTTGAGCTCTATGCATTTTGTGTTAAGGCTCTGTACATAACTACTTGGGGTGATTTAGAACTGTATAGATATTGCATGTAGAGTACTCAGTGCAATGGGATACTCAATTCCTAGCTGAATTCAGGAACCTACCTCATAACGTTTAGAGTGCAACAGCGAATGACTTGTTTTAGTTCAGTAAACGCTAATGCTCCACAGTGTAGAAAGGGTGATGTTACTGAATGTAACTTCTGGAGCATTGTTAGTACACTCATAAAATTGGTTGCAGACTACTCAAAATCATATGGTGAGTAAAATCATAAGGTTTACATCAAGTTAGCACTTAGTGGTTTTCAGTAAAATTGAACTGTTCACTCCATTGTGCTCAATGCATTTTGTGTCATGGCTCTGTAGATAACTACTTGGGGTGATTTGGAACTGTATAGATATTGCATGTATAGTACTCAGTGCAATGGGATACTCAATTGCTAGCTGAATTCAGGAACCTACCTCATAACGTTTAGAGTGCAACAGCGAATGACTTGCTTTAATTCAGTAAACGCTAATGCTCCACATTGTAGAAAGGGTGATGTTACTGAATGTAACTTCTGGAGCATTGGTAGTACACTCATAAAATTGGTTGCAGACTGCTCTAAATCATATGGTGAGTAAAATCAAAAGGTTTACATCAAGTTAGCACTTCGTAGTTTACAGTAAAATTGAACTGTTGACTCCTTTGAGCTCTATGCATTTTGTGTTAAGGCTCTGTACATAACTATTTGGGGTGAATTAGAACTGTATAGATATTGCATGTAGAGTACTCAGTGCAATGGGATACTCAATTGCTAGCTGAATTCAGGAACCTACCTCATAACGTTTAGAGTGCAAAAGCCAATGACTTGCTTTAGTTCAGGAAACGCTTATGTTCCACATTTAGAAAGGGTGATGTTACTGAATGTAACTACTGGAGGATTGGTAGTACACTCATAAAATTGGTTGCAGACTACTCTAAATCATATGGTGAGTAAAATCATAAGTTTTACATCAGGTTAGCACTTAGTGGTTTTCAGTAAAATTGAACTGTTCACTCCATTGAGCTCAGTGCATTTTGTGTTAAAGCTGAGTACATAACTACTCGGGGTGATTTGGAGCTGTATAGATATTGCATGTAGAGTACTCAGTGCCATGGAATACTCAATTGCAAGCTGAATTCAACAACCTACCTCATAACGTTTAGAGTGCAAAAGCCAATGACTTGCTTTAGTTCAGTAAACGCTAATGCTCCACAGTGTAGAAAGGGTGATGTTACTGAATGTAACTTCTGGAGCATTGGTAGTACACTCATAAAATTGGTTGCAGACTACTCTAAATCATATGCTGAGTAAAATCATAAGGTTTACATCAAGTTAGCACTTAGTGCTTTTCAGTAAAATTGAACTGTTCACTCCTTTGAGCTCTATGCATTTTGTGTTATGGCTCTGTAGATAACTACTGGGGGTGATTTGGAACTGTATAGATATTGCATGTATAGTACTCAGTGCTATGGAATATTCAATTGCAAGCTGAATTCAAGAACCTACCTCATAACGTTTAGAGTGCAAAAGCCAATGACCTGCTTTAGTTCAGTAAACGCTAATGCTCCACAGTGTAGAAAGGGTGATGTTACTGAATGTAACTTCTCGAGCATTGGTAGTACACTCATAAAATTGGTTGCAGACTACTCTAAATCATATGCTGAGTAAAATCATAAGGTTTACTTCAACTTAGCACTTAGTGCTTTTCAGGGAATTTGAACTGTTCCCTCCATTGAGCTCAATGCATTTTGTGTTAAAGCTGTGTACATAACTACTCGGGGTGATTTCGAACTGTATAGATATTGCATGTAGTGTCCTCAGTGCTATGGAATACTCAGTTGCAAGCTGAATTCAACAACCTACCTCATAACGTTTAGAGTGCAACAGCGAATGACTTGCTTTAGTTCAGTAAACGCTAATGCTCCACAGTGTAGAAAGGGTGATGTTACTGAATGTAACTTCTGGAGCATTGGAAGTACACTCATAAAATTGGTTGCAGACTACTCTAAATCATATGCTGAGTGAAATCATAAGGTTTACATCAACTTAGCACTTAGTGCTTTTCAGGGAATTTGAACTGTTCCCTCCATTGAGCTCAATGCATTTTGTGTTAAAGCTGTGTACATAACTACTCGGGGTGATTTGGAACTGTATAGATATTGCATGTAGTGTACTCAGTGCTATGGAATACTCAGTTGCAAGCTGAATTCAACAACCTACCTCATAACGTTTAGAGTGCAACAGCGAATGACTTGCTTTAGTTCAGTAAACGCTAATGCTCCACAGTGTAGAAAGGGTGATGTTACTGAATGTAACTTCTGGAGCATTGGTAGTACACTCATAAAATTGGTTGCAGACTACTCTAAATCATATGCTGAGTAAAATCAAAACGTTTACATCAAGTTAGCACTTCGTAGTTTACAGTAAAATTGAACAGTTGACTACTTTGAGCTCTATGCATTTTGTGTTAAGGCTCTGTACATAACTACTTGGGGTGATTTAGAACTGTATAGATATTGCATGTAGAGTACTCAGTGCAATGGGATACTCAATTGCTAGCTGAATTCAGGAACCTACCTCATAACGTTTAGAGTGCAAAAGCCAATGACTTGCTTTAGTTCAGTAAACGCTAATGCTGCACAGTGTAGAAAGGGTGATGTTACTGAATGTAACTTCTGGAGCATTGGTAGTACACTCATAAAATTGGTTGCAGTCTACTCTAAATCATATGCTGAGTAAAATCATCAGGTTTACATCAAGTTAGCACTTAGTGCTTTTCAGTAAAATTGAACTGTTCACTCCTTTGAGCTCTATGCATTATGTGCTATGGCTCTGTAGATAACTACTTGGGGTGATTTGGAACTGTATAGATATTGCATGTATAGTACTCAGTGCTATGGAATATTCAATTGCAAGCTGAATTCAAGAACCTACCTCATAACGTTTAGAGTGCAAAAGCCAATGACCTGCTTTAGTTCAGTAAACGCTAATGCTCCACAGTGTAGAAAGGGTGATGTTACTGAATGTAACTTCTCGAGCATTGGTAGTACACTCATAAAATTGGTTGCAGACTACTCTAAATCATATGCTGAGTAAAATCATAAGGTTTACATCAAGTTAGCACTTAGTGCTTTTCAGTAAAATTGAACTGTTCACTCCTTGGAGCTCTATGCATTTTGTGTTATGGCTCTGTAGATAACTACTTGGGGTGATTTGGAACTGTATAGATATTGCATGTATAGTACTCAGTGCAATGGGATACTCAATTGCTAGCTGAATTCAGGAACCTACCTCATAACGTTTAGAGTGCAACAGCGAATGACTTGCTTTAGTTCAGTAAACGTTAATGCTCCACAGTGTAGAAAGGGTGATGTTACTGAATGTAACTTCTGGAGCATTGGTAGTACACTCATAAAATTGGTTGCAGACTACTCTAAATCATATGGTGAGTAAAATCAAAAGGTTTACATCAAGTTTGCACTTCGTAGTTTACAGTAAAATTGAACAGTTGACTCCTTTGAGCTCTATGCATTTTCTGTTAAGGCTCTGTACATAACTACTTGGGGTGATTTAGAACTGCATAGATGTTGCATGTATAGTACTCAGTGCTATGGAATATTCAATTGCAAGCTGAATTCAAGAACCAACCTCATAACGTTTAGAGTGCAAAAGCCAGTGACTTGCTTTAGTTCAGTAAACGCTAATGCTCCGCACTGTAGAAAGGGTGATGTTACTGAATGTAACTTCTGGAGCATTGTTAGTACACTCATAAAATTGGTTGCAGACTACTCTAAATCATATGCTGAGTAAAATCATAAGGTTTACATCAAGTTAGCACTTAGTGCTTTTCAGTAAAATTGAACTGTTCACTCCTTTGAGCTCTATGCATTTTGTGTTATGGCTCTGTAGATAACTACTTGGGGTGATTTCGAACTGTATAGATATTGCATGGATAGTACTCAGTGCAATGGAATTTTCAATTGCAAGCTGAATTCAAGAACCTACCTCATAACGTTTAGAGTGCAAAAGCCAATGACTTGCTTTAGTTCAGTAAACGCTAATGCTCCACAGTGTAGAAAGGGTGATGTTACTGAATGTAACTTCTGGAGCATTGGTAGTACACTCAAAAAATTGGTTGCAGACTACTCTAAATCATATGCTGAGTAAAATCATAAGGTTTACATCAAGTTAGCACTTAGTGGTTTTCAGTAAAATTGAACTGTTCACTCCTTTGAGCTCTATGCATTTTGTGCTATGGCTCTGTAGATAACTACTTGGGGTGATTTGGTACTGTATAGATATTGCATGTATAGTACTCAGTGCTATGGAATATTCAATTGCAAGCTGAATTCAAGAACCTACCTCATAACGTTTAGAGTGCAAAAGCCAATGACTTGCTTTAGTTCAGTAAACGCTAATGCTCCACAGTGTAGAAAGGGTGATGTTACTGAATGTAACTTCTGGAGCATTGGTAGTACACTCATAAAATTGGTTGCAGACTACTCTAAATCATATGCTGAGTAAAATCATAAGGTTTACATCAAGTTAGCACTTAGTGCTTTTCAGTAAAATTGAACTGTTCACTCCTTTGAGCTCTATGCATTTTGTGTTATGGCTCTGTAGATAACTACTTGGGGTGATTTAGAACTGCATAGTTATTGCATGTAGAGTACTCAGTGCAATGGGATACTCAATTGCTAGCTGAATTCAGGAACCTAACTCATAAAGTTTAGAGTGCAAAAGCCAATGACTTGCTTTAGTTCAGTAAATGCTAATGCTCCACAGTGTATAAAGGGTGATGTTACTGAATGTAACTTCTGGAGCATTGGTAGTACACTCATAAAATTGGTTGCAGACTACTCTAAATCATATGCTGAGTAAAATCATAAGGTTTACATCAAGTTAGCACAGTGCTTTTCAGTAAAATTGAACTGTTCACTCCTTTGAGCTCTATGCATTTTGTGTTATGGCTCTGTAGATAACTACTTGGGGTGATTTGGAACTGTATAGATATTGCATGTATAGTACTCAGTGCAATGGGATACTCAATTGCTAGCTGAATTCAAGAACCTACCTCATAACGTTTAGAGTGCAAAAGCCAATGACCTGCTTTAGTTCAGTAAACGCTAATGCTCCACAGTGTAGAAAGGGTGATGTTACTGAATGTAACTTCTCGAGCATTGGTAGTACACTCATAAAATTGGTTGCAGACTACTCTAAATCATATGCTGAGTAAAATCATAAGGTTTACATCAAGTTAGCACTTAGTGCTTTTCAGTAAAATTGAACTGTTCACTCCTTGGAGCTCTATGCATTTTGTGTTATGGCTCTGTAGATAACTACTTGGGGTGATTTGGAACTGTATAGATATTGCATGTATAGTACTCAGTGCAATGGGATACTCAATTGCTAGCTGAATTCAGGAACCTACCTCATAACGTTTAGAGTGCAACAGCGAATGACTTGCTTTAGTTCAGTAAACGTTAATGCTCCACAGTGTAGAAAGGGTGATGTTACTGAATGTAACTTCTGGAGCATTGGTAGTACACTCATAAAATTGGTTGCAGACTACTCTAAATCATATGGTGAGTAAAATCAAAAGGTTTACATCAAGTTAGCACTTCGTAGTTTACAGTAAAATTGAACAGTTGACTCCTTTGAGCTCTATGCATTTTCTGTTAAGGCTCTGTACATATCTACTTGGGGTGATTTAGAACTGCATAGATATTGCATGTAGAGTACTCAGTGCAATGGGATACTCAATTGCTAGCTGAATTCAGGAACCTACCTCATAACGTTTAGAGTGCAAAAGCCAATGACTTGCTTTAGTTCAGTAAACGCTAATGCTCCACAGTGTAGAAAGGGTGATGTTACTGAATGTAACTTCTGGAGCATTGGTAGTACACTCATAAAATTGGTTGCAGTCTACTCTAAATCATATGCTGAGTAAAATCATCAGGTTTACATCAAGTTAGCACTTAGTGGTTTTCAGTAAAATTGAACTGTTCACTCCTTGGAGCTCTATGCATTTTGTGTTATGGCTCTGTAGATAACTACTTGGGGTGATTTGGAACTGTATAGATATTGCATGTATAGTACTCAGTGCAATGGGATACTCAATTGCTAGCTGAATTCAGGAACCTACCTCATAACGTTTAGAGTGCAACAGCGAATGACTTGCTTTAGTTCAGTAAACGCTAATGCTCCACAGTGTAGCAAGGGTGATGTTACTGAATGTAACTTCTGGAGCATTGGTAGTACACTCATAAAATTGGTTGCAGACTACTCTAAATCATATGCTGAGTAAAATCTAAGGTTTACATCAACTTAGCACTTAGTGCTTTTCAGGGAATTTGAACTGTTCCCTCCATTGAGCTCAATGCATTTTGTGTTAAAGCTGTGTACATAACTACTCGGGGTGATTTGGAACTGTATAGATATTGCATGTAGTGTACTCAGTGCTATGGAATACTCAGTTGCAAGCTGAATTCAACAACCTACCTCATAACGTTTAGAGTGCAACAGCGAATGACTTGCTTTAGTTCAGTAAACGCTAATGCTCCACAGTGTAGAAAGGGTGATGTTACTGAATGTAACTTCTGGAGCATTGGTAGTACACTCATAAAATTGGTTGCAGACTACTCTAAATCATATGCTGAGTAAAATCATAAGGTTTACATCAACTTAGCACTTAGTGCTTTTCAGGGAATTTGAACTGTTCCCTCCATTGAGCTCAATGCATTTTGTGTTAAAGCTGTGTACATAACTACTCGGGGTGATTTGGAACTGTATAGATATTGCATGTAGTGTACTCAGTGCTATGGAATACTCAGTTGCAAGCTGAATTCAACAACCTACCTCATAACGTTTAGAGTGCAACAGCGAATGACTTGCTTTAGTTCAGTAAACGCTAATGCTCCACAGTGTAGAAAGGGTGATGTTACTGAATGTAACTTCTGGAGCATTGGTAGTACACTCATAAAATTGGTTGCAGACTACTCTAAATCATATGCTGAGTAAAATCAAAACGTTTACATCAAGTTAGCACTTCGTAGTTTACAGTAAAATTGAACAGTTGACTACTTTGAGCTCTATGCATTTTGTGTTAAGGCTCTGTACATAACTACTTGGGGTGATTTAGAACTGTATAGATATTGCATGTAGAGTACTCAGTGCAATGGGATACTCAATTGCTAGCTGAATTCAGGAACCTACCTCATAACGTTTAGAGTGCAAAAGCCAATGACTTGCTTTAGTTCAGTAAACGCTAATGCTCCACAGTGTAGAAAGGGTGATGTTACTGAATGTAACTTCTGGAGCATTGGTAGTACACTCATAAAATTGGTTGCAGTCTACTCTAAATCATATGCTGAGTAAAATCATCAGGTTTACATCAAGTTAGCACTTAGTGCTTTTCAGTAAAATTGAACTGTTCACTCCTTTGAGCTCTATGCATTATGTGCTATGGCTCTGTAGATAACTACTTGGGGTGATTTGGAACTGTATAGATATTGCATGTATAGTACTCAGTGCTATGGAATATTCAATTGCAAGCTGAATTCAAGAACCTACCTCATAACGTTTAGAGTGCAAAAGCCAATGACCTGCTTTAGTTCAGTAAACGCTAATGCTCCACAGTGTAGAAAGGGTGATGTTACTGAATGTAACTTCTCGAGCATTGGTAGTACACTCATAAAATTGGTTGCAGACTACTCTAAATCATATGCTGAGTAAAATCATAAGGTTTACATCAAGTTAGCACTTAGTGCTTTTCAGTAAAATTGAACTGTTCACTCCTTGGAGCTCTATGCATTTTGTGTTATGGCTCTGTAGATAACTACTTGGGGTGATTTGGAACTGTATAGATATTGCATGTATAGTACTCAGTGCAATGGGATACTCAATTGCTAGCTGAATTCAGGAACCTACCTCATAACGTTTAGAGTGCAACAGCGAATGACTTGCTTTAGTTCAGTAAACATTAATGCTCCACAGTGTAGAAAGGGTGATGTTACTGAATGTAACTTCTGGAGCATTGGTAGTACACTCATAAAATTGGTTGCAGACTACTCTAAATCATATGGTGAGTAAAATCAAAAGGTTTACATCAAGTTAGCACTTCGTAGTTTACAGTAAAATTGAACAGTTGACTCCTTTGAGCTCTATGCATTTTCTGTTAAGGCTCTGTACATAACTACTTGGGGTGATTTAGAACTGCATAGATATTGCATGTCGAGTACTCAGTGCAATGGGATACTCAATTGCTAGCTGAATTCAGGAACCTACCTCATAACGTTTAGAGTGCAAAAGCCAATGACTTGCTTTAGTTCAGTAAACGCTAATGCTCCACAGTGTAGAAAGGGTGATGTTACTGAATGTAACTTCTGGAGCATTGGTAGTACACTCATAAAATTGGTTGCAGACTACTCTAAATCATATGCTGAGTAAAATCATCAGGTTTACATCAAGTTAGCACTTAGTGGTTTTCAGTAAAATTGAACTGTTCACTCCTTTGAGCTCTATGCATTTTGTGTTATGGCTCTGTAGATAACTACTTGGGGTAATTTGGAACTGTATAGATATTGCATGTATAGTACTCAGTGCTATGGAATATTCAATTGCAAGCTGAATTCAAGAACCTACCTCATAACGTTTAGAGTGCAAAAGCCAATGACTTGCTTTAGTTCAGTAAACGCTAATGCTCCACAGTGTAGAAAGGGTGATGTTACTGAATGTAACTTCTGGAGCATTGGTAGTACACTCATAAAATTGGTTGCAGACTACTCTAAATCATATGCTGAGTAAAATCATAAGGTTTACATCAAGTTAGCACTTAGTGCTTTTCAGTAAAATTGAACTGTTCACTACTTTGAGCTCTATGCATTTTGTGTTATGGCTCTGTAGATAACTACTTGGGGTGATTTAGAACTGCATAGTTATTGCATGTAGAGTACTCAGTGCAATGGGATACTCAATTGCTAGCTGAATTCAGGAACCTAACTCATAAAGTTTAGAGTGCAAAAGCCAATGACTTGCTTTAGTTCAGTAAACGCTAATGCTCCACAGTGTAGAAAGGGTGATGTTACTGAATGTAACTTCTGGAGCATTGGTAGTACACTCATAAAATTGGTTGCAGACTACTCTAAATCATATGCTGAGTAAAATCATAAGGTTTACATCAAGTTAACACAGTGCTTTTCAGTAAAATTGAACTGTTCACTCCTTTGAGCTCTATGCATTTTGTGTTATGGCTCTGTAGATAACTACTTGGGGTGATTTGGAACTGTATAGATATTGCATGTATAGTACGCAGTGCAATGGGATACTCAATTGCTAGCTGAATTCAGGAACCTACCTCATAACGTTTAGAGTGCAAAAGCCAATGACTTGCTTTAGTTCAGTAAACGCTAATGCTCCACAGTGTAGAAAGGGTGATGTTACTGAATGTAACTTCTGGAGCATTGGTAGTACACTCATAAAATTGGTTGCAGTCTACTCTAAATCATATGCTGAGTAAAATCATCAGGTTTACATCAAGTTAGCACTTAGTGCTTTTCAGTAAAATTGAACTGTTCACTCCTTTGAGCTCTATGCATTATGTGCTATGGCTCTGTAGATAACTACTTGGGGTGATTTGGAACTGTATAGATATTGCATGTATAGTACTCAGTGCTATGGAATATTCAATTGCAAGCTGAATTCAAGAACCTACCTCATAACGTTTAGAGTGCAAAAGCCAATGACCTGCTTTAGTTCAGTAAACGCTAATGCTCCACAGTGTAGAAAGGATGATGTTACTGAATGTAACTTCTCGAGCATTGGTAGTACACTCATAAAATTGGTTGCAGACTACTCTAAATCATATGCTGAGTAAAATCATAAGGTTTACAGCAAGTTAGCACTTAGTGCTTTTCAGTAAAATTGAACTGTTCACTCCTTGGAGCTCTATGCATTTTGTGTTATGGCTCTGTAGATAACTACTTGGGGTGATTTGGAACTGTATAGATATAGCATGTATAGTACTCAGTGCAATGGGATACTCAATTGCTAGCTGAATTCAGGTACCTACCTCATAACGTTTAGAGTGCAACAGCGAATGACTTGCTTTAGTTCAGTAAACGTTAATGCTCCACAGTGTAGAAAGGGTGATGTTACTGAATGTAACTTCTGGAGCATTGGTAGTACACTCATAAAATTGGTTGCAGACTACTCTAAATCATATGGTGAGTAAAATCAAAAGGTTTACATCAAGTTAGCACTTCGTAGTTTACAGTAAAATTGAACAGTTGACTCCTTTGAGCTCTATGCATTTTCTGTTAAGGCTCTGTACATAACTACTTGGGGTGATTTAGAACTGCATAGATATTGCATGTAGAGTACTCAGTGCAATGGGATACTCAATTGCTAGCTGAATTCAGGAACCTACCTCATAACGTTTAGAGTGCAAAAGCCAATGACTTGCTTTAGTTCAGTAAACGCTAATGCTCCACAGTGTAGAAAGGGTGATGTTACTGAATGTAACTTCTGGAGCATTGGTAGTACACTCATAAAATTGGTTGCAGACTACTCTAAATCATATGCTGAGTAAAATCATAAGGTTTACATCAAGTTAGCACTTAGTGGTTTTCAGTAAAATTGAACTGTTCACTCCTTTGAGCTCTATGCATATTGTGTTATGGCTCTGTAGATAACTACTTGGGGTGATTTGGAACTGTATAGATATTGCATGTATAGTACTCAGTGCTATGGAATATTCAATTGCAAGCTGAATTCAAGAACCAACCTGATAACGTTTAGAGTGCAAAAGCCAGTGACTTGCTTTAGTTCAGTAAACGCTAATGCTCCGCACTGTAGAAAGGGTGATGTTACTGAATGTAACTTCTGGAGCATTGTTAGTACACTCATAAAATTGGTTGCAGACTACTCTAAATCATATGCTGAGTAAAATCATAAGGTTTACATCAAGTTAGCACTTAGTGCTTTTCAGTAAAATTGAACTGTTCACTCCTTTGAGCTCTATGCATTTTGTGTTATGGCTCTGTAGATAACTACTTGGGGTGATTTCGAACTGTATAGATATTGCATGGATAGTACTCAGTGCAATGGAATTTTCAATTGCAAGCTGAATTCAAGAACCTACCTCATAACGTTTAGAGTGCAAAAGCCAATGACTTGCTTTAGTTCAGTAAACGCTAATGCTCCACAGTGTAGAAAGGGTGATGTTACTGAATGTAACTTCCGGAGCATTGGTAGTACACTCAAAAAATTGGTTGCAGACTACTCTAAATCATATGCTGAGTAAAATCATAAGGTTTTCATCAAGTTAGCACTTAGTGGTTTTCAGTAAAATTGAACTGTTCACTCCTTTGAGCTCTATGCATTTTGTGCTATGGCTCTGTAGATAACTACTTGGGGTGATTTGGTACTGTATAGATATTGCATGTATAGTACTCAGTGCTATGGAATATTCAATTGCAAGCTGAATTCAAGAACCTACCTCATAACGTTTAGAGTGCAAAAGCCAATGACTTGCTTTAGTTCAGTAAACGCTAATGCTCCACAGTGTAGAAAGGGTGATGTTACTGAATGTAACTTCTGGAGCATTGGTAGTACACTCATAAAATTGGTTGCAGACTACTCTAAATCATATGCTGAGTAAAATCATAAGGTTTACATCAAGTTAGCACTTAGTGCTTTTCAGTAAAATTGAACTGTTCACTCCTTTGAGCTCTATGCATTTTGTGTTATGGCTCTGTACATAACTACTTGGGGAGATTTAGAACTGCATAGTTATTGCATGTAGAGTACTCAGTGCAATGGGATACTCAATTGCTAGCTGAATTCAGGAACCTAACTCATAAAGTTTAGAGTGCAAAAGCCAATGACTTGCTTTAGTTCAGTAAACGCTAATGCTCCACAGTGTAGAAAGGGTGATGTTACTGAATGTAACTTCTGGAGCATTGGTAGTACACTCATAAAATTGGTTGCAGACTACTCTAAATCATATGCTGAGTAAAATCATAAGGTTTACATCAAGTTAGCACAGTGCTTTTCAGTAAAATTGAACTGTTCACTCCTTTGAGCTCTATGCATTTTGTGCTATGGCTCTGTAGATAACTACTTGGGGTGATTTGGAACTATATAGATATTGCATGTATAGTACTCAGTGCTATGGAATATTCAATTGCAAGCTGAATTCAACAACCTACCTCATAACGTTTAGAGTGCAAAAGCCAATGACTTGCTTTAGTTCAGTAAACGCTAATGCTCCACAGTGTAGAAAGGGTGATGTTACTGAATGTAACTTCTGGAGCATTGGTAGTACACTCATAAAATTGGTTGCAGACTACTCTAAATCATATGCTGAGTAAAATCATAAGGTTTACATCAAGTTAGCACTTAGTGCTTTTCAGTAAAATTGAACTGTTCACTCCTTTGAGCTCTATGCATTTTGTGTTATGGCTCTGTAGATAACTACTTGGGTGATTTAGAACTGCATAGTTATTGCATGTAGAGTACTCAGTGCAATGGGATACTCAATTGCTAGCTGAATTCAGGAACCTAACTCATAAAGTTTAGAGTGCAAAAGCCAATGACTTGCTTTAGTTCAGTAAACGCTAATGCTCCACAGTGTAGAAAGGGTGATGTTACTGAATGTAACTTCTGGAGCATTGGTAGTACACTCATAAAATTGGTTGCAGACTACTCTAAATCATATGCTGAGTAAAATCATAAGGTTTACATCAAGTTAGCACATAGTGCTTTTCAGTAAAATTGAACTGTTCACTCCTTTGAGCTCTATGCATTTTGTGTTATGGCTCTGTAGATAACTACTTGGGGTGATTTCGAACTGTATAGATATTGCATGGATAGTACTCAGTGCTATGGAATATTCAATTGCAAGCTGAATTCAAGAACCTACCTCATAACGTTTAGAGTGCAAAAGCCAATGACTTGCTTTAGTTCAGTAAACGCTAATGCTCCACAGTGTAGAAAGGGTGATGTTACTGAATGTAACTTCTGGAGCATTGGTAGTACACTCATAAAATTGGTTGCAGACTACTCTAAATCATATGCTGAGTAAAATCATAAGGTTTACATCAAGTTAGCACTTAGTGCTTTTCAGGGAAATTGAACTGTTCACTCCATTGAGCTCAATGCATTTTGTGTTAAAGCTGTGTACATAACTACTCGGGGTGATTTGGAACTGTATAGATATTGCATGTAGTGTACTCAGTGCTATGGAATACTCAATTGCAAGCTGAATTCAAGAACCTACCTCATAACGTTTAGAGTGCAACAGCGAATGACTTGCTTTAGTTCAGTAAACGCTAATGCTCCACAGTGTAGAAAGGGTGATGTTACTGAATGTAACTTCTGGAGCATTGGTAGTACACTCATAAAATTGGTTGCAGACTACTCTAAATCATATGCTGAGTAAAATCATAAGGTTTACATCAAGTTAGCACTTAGTGCTTTTCAGTAAAATTGAACTGTTCACTCCTTTGAGCTCTATGCATTTTGTGTTATGGCTCTGTAGATAACTACTTGGGGTGATTTAGAACTGCATAGTTATTGCATGTAGAGTACTCAGTGCAATGGGATACTCAATTGCTAGCTGAATTCAGGAACCTAACTCATAAAGTTTAGAGTGCAAAAGCCAATGACTTGCTTTAGTTCAGTAAACGCTAATGCTCCACAGTGTAGAAAGGGTGATGTTACTGAATGTAACTTCTGGAGCATTGGTAGTACACTCATAAAATTGGTTGCAGACTACTCTAAATCATATGCTGAGTAAAATCATAAGGTTTACATCAAGTTAGCACAGTGCTTTTCAGTAAAATTGAACTGTTCACTCCTTTGAGCTCTATGCATTTTGTGCTATAGCTCTGTAGATAACTACTTGGGGTGATTTGGAACTGTATAGATATTGCATGTATAGTACTCAGTGCTATGGAATATTCAATTGCAAGCTGAATTCAAGAACCTACCTCATAACGTTTAGAGTGCAAAAGCCAATGACTTGCTTTAGTTCAGTAAACGCTAATGCTCCACAGTGTAGAAAGGGTGATGTTACTGAATGTAACTTCTGGAGCATTGGTAGTACACTCATAAAATTGGTTGCAGACTACTCTAAATCATATGCTGAGTAAAATCATAAGGTTTACATCAAGTTAGCACTTAGTGCTTTTCAGTAAAATTGAACTGTTCACTCCTTTGAGCTCTATGCATTTTGTGTTATGGCTCTGTAGATAACTACTTGGGTGATTTAGAACTGCATAGTTATTGCATGTAGAGTACTCAGTGCAATGGGATACTCAATTGCTAGCTGAATTCAGGAACCTAACTCATAAAGTTTAGAGTGCAAAAGCCAATGACTTGCTTTAGTTCAGTAAACGCTAATGCTCCACAGTGTAGAAAGGGTGATGTTACTGAATGTAACTTCTGGAGCATTGGTAGTACACTCATAAAATTGGTTGCAGACTACTCTAAATCATATGCTGAGTAAAATCATAAGGTTTACATCAAGTTAGCACATAGTGCTTTTCAGTAAAATTGAACTGTTCACTCCTTTGAGCTCTATGCATTTTGTGTTATGGCTCTGTAGATAACTACTTGGGGTGATTTCGAACTGTATAGATATTGCATGGATAGTACTCAGTGCTATGGAATATTCAATTGCAAGCTGAATTCAAGAACCTACCTCATAACGTTTAGAGTGCAAAAGCCAATGACTTGCTTTAGTTCAGTAAACGCTAATGCTCCACAGTGTAGAAAGGGTGATGTTACTGAATGTAACTTCTGGAGCATTGGTAGTACACTCATAAAATTGGTTGCAGACTACTCTAAATCATATGCTGAGTAAAATCATAAGGTTTACATCAACTTAGCACTTAGTGCTTTTCAGGGAAATTGAACTGTTCACTCCATTGAGCTCAATGCATTTTGTGTTAAAGCTGTGTACATAACTACTCGGGGTGATTTGGAACTGTATAGATATTGCATGTAGTGTACTCAGTGCCATGGAATACTCAATTGCAAGCTGAATTCAAGAACCTACCTCATAACGTTTAGAGTGCAACAGCGAATGACTTGCTTTAGTTCAGTAAACGCTAATGCTCCACAGTGTAGAAAGGGTGATGTTACTGAATGTAACTTCTGGAGCATTGGTAGTACACTCATAAAATTGGTTGCAGACTACTCTAAATCATATGCTGAGTAAAATCATAAGGTTTACATCAAGTTAGCACAGTGCTTTTCAGTAAAATTGAACTGTTCACTCCTTTGAGCTCTATGCATTTTGTGTTATGGCTCTGTACATAACTACTTGGGGTGATTTGGAACTGTATAGATATTGCATGTATAGTACTCAGTGCAATGGGATACTCAATTGCTAGCTGAATTCAGGAACCTACCTCATAACGTTTAGAGTGCAACAGCGAATGACTTGCTTTAGTTCAGTAAACGCTAATGCTCCACAGTGTAGAAAGGGTGATGTTACTGAATGTAACTTCTGGAGCATTGTTAGTACACTCATAAAATTGGTTGCAGACTACTCTAAATCATATGGTGAGTAAAATCAAAAGGTTTACATCAAGTTAGCACTTAGTGCTTTTCAGTAAAATTGAACTGTTCACTCCTTTGAGCTCTATGCATTTTGTGTTATGGCTCTGTAGATAACTACTTGGGGTGATTTCGAACTGTATAGATATTGCATGGATAGTACTCAGTGCTATGGAATATTCAATTGCAAGCTGAATTCAAGAACCTACCTCATAACGTTTAGAGTGCAACAGCGAATGACTTGCTTTAGTTCAGTAAACGCTAATGCTCCACAGTGTAGAAAGGGTGATGTTACTGAATGTAACTTCTGGAGCATTGGTAGTACACTCATAAAATTGGTTGCAGACTACTCTAAATCATATGCTGAGTAAAATCATAAGGTTTACATCAAGTTAGCACTTAGTGCTTTTCAGTAAAATTGAACTGTTCACTCCTTTGAGCTCTATGCATTTTGTGTTATGGCTCTGTAGATAACTACTTGGGTGATTTAGAACTGCATAGTTATTGCATGTAGAGTACTCAGTGCAATGGGATACTCAATTGCTAGCTGAATTCAGGAACCTAACTCATAAAGTTTAGAGTGCAAAAGCCAATGACTTGCTTTAGTTCAGTAAACGCTAATGCTCCACAGTGTAGAAAGGGTGATGTTACTGAATGTAACTTCTGGAGCATTGGTAGTACACTCATAAAATTGGTTGCAGACTACTCTAAATCATATGCTGAGTAAAATCATAAGGTTTACATCAAGTTAGCACATAGTGCTTTTCAGTAAAATTGAACTGTTCACTCCTTTGAGCTCTATGCATTTTGTGTTATGGCTCTGTATATAACTACTTGGGGTGATTTCGAACTGTATAGATATTGCATGGATAGTACTCAGTGCTATGGAATATTCAATTGCAAGCTGAATTCAAGAACCTACCTCATAACGTTTAGAGTGCAAAAGCCAATGACTTGCTTTAGTTCAGTAAACGCTAATGCTCCACAGTGTAGAAAGGGTGATGTTACTGAATGTAACTTCTGGAGCATTGGTAGTACACTCATAAAATTGGTTGCAGACTACTCTAAATCATATGCTGAGTAAAATCATAAGGTTTACATCAAGTTAGCACTTAGTGCTTTTCAGGGAAATTGAACTGTTCACTCCATTGAGCTCAATGCATTTTGTGTTAAAGCTGTGTACATAACTACTCGGGGTGATTTGGAACTGTATAGATATTGCATGTAGTGTACTCAGTGCTATGGAATACTCAATTGCAAGCTGAATTCAAGAACCTACCTCATAACGTTTAGAGTGCAACAGCGAATGACTTGCTTTAGTTCAGTAAACGCTAATGCTCCACAGTGTAGAAAGGGTGATGTTACTGAATGTAACTTCTGGAGCATTGGTAGTACACTCATAAAATTGGTTGCAGACTACTCTAAATCATATGCTGAGTAAAATCATAAGGTTTACATCAAGTTAGCACAGTGCTTTTCAGTAAAATTGAACTGTTCACTCCTTTGAGCTCTATGCATTTTGTGTTATGGCTCTGTAGATAACTACTTGGGGTGATTTGGAACTGTATAGATATTGCATGTATAGTACTCAGTGCAATGGGATACTCAATTGCTAGCTGAATTCAGGAACCTACCTCATAACGTTTAGAGTGCAACAGCGAATGACTTGCTTTAGTTCAGTAAACGCTAATGCTCCACAGTGTAGAAAGGGTGATGTTACTGAATGTAACTTCTGGAGCATTGTTAGTACACTCATAAAATTGGTTGCAGACTACTCTAAATCATATGCTGAGTAAAATCATAAGGTTTACATCAAGTTAGCACATAGTGCTTTTCAGTAAAATTGAACTGTTCACTCCTTTGAGCTCTATGCATTTTGTGTTATGGCTCTGTAGATAACTACTTGGGGTGATTTCGAACTGTATAGATATTGCATGGATAGTACTCAGTGCTATGGAATATTCAATTGCAAGCTGAGTTCAAGAACCTACCTCATAACGTTTAGAGTGCAAAAGCCAATGACTTGCTTTAGTTCAGTAAACGCTAATGCTCCACAGTGTAGAAAGGGTGATGTTACTGAATGTAACTTCTGGAGCATTGGTAGTACACTCATAAAATTGGTTGCAGACTACTCTAAATCATATGCTGAGTAAAATCATAAGGTTTACATCAACTTAGCACTTAGTGCTTTTCAGGGAAATTGAACTGTTCACTCCATTGAGCTCAATGCATTTTGTGTTAAAGCTGTGTACATAACTACTCGGGGTGATTTGGAACTGTATAGATATTGCATGTAGTGTACTCAGTGCCATGGAATACTCAATTGCAAGCTGAATTCAAGAACCTACCTCATAACGTTTAGAGTGCAACAGCGAATGACTTGCTTTAGTTCAGTAAACGCTAATGCTCCACAGTGTAGAAAGGGTGATGTTACTGAATGTAACTTCTGGAGCATTGGTAGTACACTCATAAAATTGGTTGCAGACTACTCTAAATCATATGCTGAGTAAAATCATAAGGTTTACATCAAGTTAGCACAGTGCTTTTCAGTAAAATTGAACTGTTCACTCCTTTGAGCTCTATGCATTTTGTGTTATGGCTCTGTACATAACTACTTGGGGTGATTTGGAACTGTATAGATATTGCATGTATAGTACTCAGTGCAATGGGATACTCAATTGCTAGCTGAATTCAGGAACCTACCTCATAACGTTTAGAGTGCAACAGCGAATGACTTGCTTTAGTTCAGTAAACGCTAATGCTCCACAGTGTAGAAAGGGTGATGTTACTGAATGTAACTTCTGGAGCATTGTTAGTACACTCATAAAATTGGTTGCAGACTACTCTAAATCATATGGTGAGTAAAATCAAAAGGTTTACATCAAGTTAGCACTTAGTGCTTTTCAGTAAAATTGAACTGTTCACTCCTTTGAGCTCTATGCATTTTGTGTTATGGCTCTGTAGATAACTACTTGGGGTGATTTCGAACTGTATAGATATTGCATGGATAGTACTCAGTGCTATGGAATATTCAATTGCAAGCTGAATTCAAGAACCTACCTCATAAAGTTTAGAGTGCAACAGCGAATGACTTGCTTTAGTTCAGTAAACGCTAATGCTCCACAGTGTAGAAAGGGTGATGTTACTGAATGTAACTTCTGGAGCATTGGTAGTACACTCATAAAATTGGTTGCAGACTACTCTAAATCATATGGTGAGTAAAATCAAAAGGTTTACATCAAGTTAGCACTTCGTAGTTTACAGTAAAATTGAACAGTTGACTCCTTTGAGCTCTATGCATTTTGTGTTATGGCTCTGTACATAACTACTTGGGGTGATTTAGAACTGTATAGATATTGCATGTAGAGTACTCAGTGCAATGGAATACTCAATTGCTAGCTGAATTCAGGAACCTACCGCATAACGTTTTGAGTGCAAAAGCCAATGACTTGCTTTAGTTCAGTAAACGCTAATGCTCCACAGTGTAGAAAGGGTGATGTTACTGAATGTAACTTCTGGAGCATTGGTAGTACACTCAAAAAATTGGTTGCAGACTACTCTAAATCATATGCTGAGTAAAATCATAAGGTTTACATCAAGTTAGCACTTAGTGGTTTTCAGTAAAATTGAACTGTTCACTCCTTTGAGCTCTATGCATTTTGTGCTATGGCTCTGTAGATAACTACTTGGGGTGATTTGGAACTGTATAGATATTGCATGTATAGTACTCAGTGCTATGGAATATTCAATTGCAAGCTGAATTCAAGAACCTACCTCATAACGTTTAGAGTGCAAAAGCCAATGACTTGCTTTAGTTCAGTAAACGCTAATGCTCCACAGTGTAGAAAGGGTGATGTTACTGAATGTAACTTCTGGAGCATTGGTAGTACACTCATAAAATTGGTTGCAGACTACTCTAAATCATATGGTGAGTAAAATCAAAAGGTTTACATCAAGTTAGCACTTCGTAGTTTACAGTAAAATTGAACAGTTGACTCCTTTGAGCTCTATGCATTTTGTGTTATGGCTCGGTAGATAACAACTTGGGGTGATTTGGAACTGTATAGATATTGCATGTATAGTACTCAGTGCAATGGGATACTCAATTGCTAGCTGAATTCAGGAACCTACCTCATAACGTTTAGAGTGCAACAGCGAATCACTTGATTTAGTTCAGTAAACGCTAATGCTCCACAGTGTAGAAAGGGTGATGTTACTGAATGTAACTTCTGAAGCATTGGTAGTACACTCATAAAATTGTTTGCCGACTACTCTAAATCATATGGTGAGTAAAATCAAAAGGTTTACATCAAGTTAGCACTTAGTGGTTTTCAGTAAAATTGAACTGTTCACTCCTTTGAGCTCTATGCATTTTGTGTTATGGCTCTGTAGATAACTACTTGGGGTGATTTGGAACTGTATAGATATTGCATGTATAGTACTCAGTGCTATGGAATATTCAATTGCAAGCTGAATTCAAGAGCCTACCTCATAACGTTTAGAGTGCAAAAGCCAATGACTTGCTTTAGTTCAGTAAACGCTAATGCTCCGCACTGTAGAAAGGGTGATGTTACTGAATGTAACTTCTGGAGCATTGTTAGTACACTCATAAAATTGGTTGCAGACTACTCTAAATCATATGGTGAGTAAAATCATAAGGTTTACATCAAGTTAGCACTTAGTGGTTTTCTGTAAAATTGAACTGTTCACTCCATTGAGCTCAATGCATTTTGTGTTATGGCTCTGTAGATAACTACTTGGGGTGATTTAGAACTGTATAGATATTGCATGTAGAGTACTCAGTGCAATGGGATACTCAATTGCTAGCTGAATTCAGGAACCTACCTCATAACGTTTAGAGTGCAAAAGCCAATGACTTGCTTTAGTTCAGTAAACGCTAATGCTCCACAGTGTAGAAAGGGTGATGTTACTGAATGTAACTTCTGGAGCATTGGTAGTACACTCATAAAATTGGTTGCAGACTACTCTAAATCATATGCTGAGTAAAATCATAAGGTTTACATCAAGTTAGCACTTAGTGCTTTTCAGTAAAATTGAACTGTTCACTCCTTTGAGCTCTATGCATTTTGTGTTATGGCTCTGTAGATAACTACTTGGGGTGATTTCGAACTCTATAGATATTGCATGGATAGTACTCAGTGCTATGGAATATTCCATTGCAAGCTGAATGCAAGAACCTACCTCATAACGTTTAGAGTGCAAAAGCCAATGACTTGCATTAGTTCAGTGAACGCTAATGCTCCGCACTGTAGAAAGGGAGATGTTACTGAATGTAACTTCTGGAGCATTGGTAGTACACTCATAAAATTGGTTGCAGACTACTCTAAATCATATGGTGAGTAAAATCATAAGGTTTACATCAAGTTAGCACTTAGTGGTTTTCTGTAAAATTGAACTGTTCACTCCATTGAGCTCAATGCATTTTGTGTTATGGCTCTGTAGATAACTACTTGGGGTGATTTAGAACTGTATAGATATTGCATGTAGAGTACTCAGTGCAATGGGATACTCAATTGCTAGCTGAATTCAGGAACCTACCTCATAACGTTTAGAGTGCAAAAGCCAATGACTTGCTTTAGTTCAGTAAACGCTAATGCTCCACAGTGTAGAAAGGGTGATGTTACTGAATGTAACTTCTGGAGCATTGGTAGTACACTCATAAAATTGGTTGCAGACTACTCTAAATCATATGCTGAGTAAAATCATAAGGTTTACATCAAGTTAGCACTTAGTGCTTTTCAGTAAAATTGAACTGTTCACTCCTTTGAGCTCTATGCATTTTGTGTTATGGCTCTGTAGATAACTACTTGGGGTGATTTCGAACTGTATAGATATTGCATGGACAGTACTCAGTGCTATGGAATATTCAATTGCAAGCTGAATTCAAGAACCTACCTCATAACGTTTAGAGTGCAAAAGCCAATGACTTGCTTTAGTTCAGTAAACGCTAATGCTCCACAGTGTAGAAAGGGTGATGTTACTGAATGTAACTTCTGGAGCATTGGTAGTACACTCAAAAAATTGGTTGCAGACTACTCTAAATCATATGCTGAGTAAAATCATAAGGTTTACATCAAGTTAGCACTTAGTGGTTTTCAGTAAAATTGAACTGTTCACTCCTTTGAGCTCTATGCATTTTGTGCTATGGCTCTGTAGATAACTACTTGGGGTGATTTGGAACTGTATAGATATTGCATGTATAGTACTCAGTGCAATGGAATATTCAATTGCAAGCTGAATTCAGGAACCTACCTCATAACGTTTACAGTGCAAAAGCCAATGACTTGCTTTAGTTCAGTAAACGCTAATGCTCCACAGTGTAGAAAGGGTGATGTTACTGAATGTAACTTCTGGAGCATTGGTAGTACACTCAAAAAATTGGTTGCAGACTACTCTAAATCATATGCTGAGTAAAATCATAAGGTTTACATCAAGTTAGCACTTAGTGGTTTTCAGTAAAATTGAACTGTTCACTCCTTTGAGCTCTATGCATTTTGTGCTATGGCTCTGTAGATAACTACTTGGGGTGATTTGGAACTGTATAGATATTGCATGTATAGTACTCAGTGCAATGGAATATTCAATTGCAAGCTGAATTCAGGAACCTACCTCATAACGTTTACAGTGCAAAAGCCAATGACTTGCTTTAGTTCAGTAAACGCTAATGCTCCACAGTGTAGAAAGGGTGATGTTACTGAATGTAACATCTGGAGCATTGGTAGTACACTCATAAAATTGGTTGCAGACTACTCTAAATCATATGCTGAGTAAAATCATAAGGTTTACATCAAGTTAGCACTTAGTGGTTTTCTGTAAAATTGAACTGTTCACTCCATTGAGCTCAATGCATTTTGTGTTATGGCTCTGTAGATAACTACTTGGGGTGATTTAGAACTGTATAGATATTGCATGTAGAGTACTCAGTGCAATGGGATACTCAATTGCTAGCTGAATTCAGGAACCTACCTCATAACGTTTAGAGTGCAAAAGCCAATGACTTGCTTTAGTTCAGTAAACGCTAATGCTCCACAGTGTAGAAACGGTGATGTTACTGAATGTAACTTCTGGAGCATTGGTAGTACACTCATAAAATTGGTTGCAGACTACTCTAAATCATATGCTGAGTAAAATCATAAGGTTTACATCAAGTTAGCACTTAGTGCTTTTCAGTAAAATTGAACTGTTCACTCCTTTGAGCTCTATGCATTTTGTGTTATGGCTCTGTAGATAACTACTTGGGGTGATTTCGAACTGTATAGATATTGCATGGATAGTACTCAGTGCTATGGAATATTCAATTGCAAGCTGAATTCAAGAACCTACCTCATAACGTTTAGAGTGCAAAAGCCAATGACTTGCTTTAGTTCAGTAAACGCTAATGCTCCACAGTGTAGAAAGGGTGATGTTACTGAATGTAACTTCTGGAGCATTGGTAGTACACTCAAAAAATTGGTTGCAGACTACTCTATATCATATGCTGAGTAAAATCATAAGGTTTACATCAAGTTAGCACAGTGGTTTTCAGTAAAATTGAACTGTTCACTCCTTTGAGCTCAATGCATTTTGTGCTATGGCTCTGTAGATAACTACTTGGGGTGATTTGGAACTGTATAGATATTGCATGTATAGTACTCAGTGCTATGGAATATTCAATTGCAAGCTGAATTCAAAAACCTACCTCATAACGTTTAGAGTGCAAAAGCCAATGACTTGCTTTAGTTCAGTAAACGCTAATGCTCCACAGTGTAGAAAGGGTGATGTTACTGAATGTAACTTCTGGAGCATTGGTAGTACACTCATAAAATTGGTTGCAGACTACTCTAAATCATATGCTGAGTAAAATCATAAGGTTTACATCAACTTAGCACTTAGTGCTTTTCAGGGAAATTGAACTGTTCACTCCATTGAGCTCAATGCATTTTGTGTTAAAGCTGTGTACATAACTACTCGGGGTGATTTGGAACTGTATAGATATTGCATGTAGTGTACTCAGTGCTATGGAATACTCAATTGCAAGCTGAATTCAAGAACCTACCTCATAACGTTTAGAGTGCAAAAGCCAAAGACTTGCTTTAGTTCAGTAAACGCTAATGCTCCACAGTGTAGAAAGGGTGATGTTACTGAATGTAACTTCTGGAGCATTGGTAGTACACTCATAAAATTGTTTGCAGACTACTCTAAATCATATGCTGAGTAAAATCATAAGGTTTACATCAAGTTAGCACTTAGTGCTTTTCAGTAAAATTGAACTGTTCACTCCTTTGAGCTCTATGCATTTTGTGTTATGGCTCTGTAGATAACTACTTGGGGTGATTTCGAACTATATAGATATTGCATGGACAGTACTCAGTGCTATGGAATATTCAATTGCAAGCTGAATTCAAGAACCTACCTCATAACGTTTAGAGTGCAAAAGCCAATGACTTGCTTTAGTTCAGTAAACGCTAATGCTCCACAGTGTAGAAAGGGTGATGTTACTGAATGTAACTTCTGGAGCATTGGTAGTACACTCAAAAAATTGGTTGCAGACTACTCTAAATCATATGCTTAGTAAAATCATAAGGTTTACATCAAGTTAGCACTTAGTGGTTTTCAGTAAAATTGAACTGTTCACTCCTTTGAGCTCTATGCATTTTGTGCTATGGCTCTGTAGATAACTACTTGGGGTGATTTGGAACTGTATAGATATTGCATGTATAGTACTCAGTGCAATGGAATATTCAATTGCAAGCTGAATTCAGGAACCTACCTCATAACGTTTACAGTGCAAAAGCCAATGACTTGCTTTAGTTCAGTAAACGCTAATGCTCCACAGTGTAGAAAGGGTGATGTTACTGAATGTAACATCTGGAGCATTGGTAGTACACTCATAAAATTGGTTGCAGACTACTCTAAATCATATGCTGAGTAAAATCATAAGGTTTACATCAAGTTAGCACTTAGTGGTTTTCTGTAAAATTGAACTGTTCACTCCATTGAGCTCAATGCATTTTGTGTTATGGCTCTGTAGATAACTACTTGGGGTGATTTAGGACTGTATAGATATTGCATGTAGAGTACTCAGTGCAATGGGATACTCAATTGCTAGCTGAATTCAGGAACCTACCTCATAACGTTTAGAGTGCAAAAGCCAATGACTTGCTTTAGTTCAGTAAACGCTAATGCTCCACAGTGTAGAAAGGGTGATGTTACTGAATGTAACTTCTGGAGCATTGGTAGTACACTCATAAAATTGGTTGCAGACTACTCTAAATTATATGCTGAGTAAAATCATAAGGTTTACATCAAGTTAGCACTTAGTGCTTTTCAGTAAAATTGAACTGTTCACTCCTTTGAGCTCTATGCATTTTGTGTTATGGCTCTGTAGATAACTACTTGGGGTGATTTCGAACTGTATAGATATTGCATGGATAGTACTCAGTGCTATGGAATATTCAATTGCAAGCTGAATTCAAGAACCTACCTCATAACGTTTAGAGTGCAAAAGCCAATGACTTGCTTTAGTTCAGTAAACGCTAATGCTCCACAGTGTAGAAAGGGTGATGTTACTGAATGTAACTTCTGGAGCATTGGTATTACACTCAAAAAATTGGTTGCGGACTACTCTATATCATATGCTGAGTAAAATCATAAGGTTTACATCAAGTTAGCACTTAGTGGTTTTCAGTAAAATTGAACTGTTCACTCCTTTGAGCTCTATGCATTTTGTGCTATGGCTCTGTAGATAACTACTTGGGGTGATTTGGAACTGTATAGATATTGCATGTATAGTACTCAGTGCTATGGAATATTCAATTGCAAGCTGAATTCAAAAACCTACCTCATAACGTTTAGAGTGCAAAAGCCAATGACTTGCTTTAGTTCAGTAAACGCTAATGCTCCACAGTGTAGAAAGGGTGATGTTACTGAATGTAACTTCTGGAGCATTGGTAGTACACTCATAAAATTGGTTGCAGACTACTCTAAATCATATGCTGAGTAAAATCATAAGGTTTACATCAACTTAGCACTTAGTGCTTTTCAGGGAAATTGAACTGTTCACTCCATTGAGCTCAATGCATTTTGTGTTAAAGCTGTGTACATAACTACTCGGGGTGATTTGGAACTGTATAGATATTGCATGTAGTGTACTCAGTGCTATGGAATACTCAATTGCAAGCTCAATTCAAGAACCTACCTCATAACGTTTAGAGTGCAACAGCGAATGACTTGCTTTAGTTCAGTAAACGCTAATGCTCCACAGTGTAGAAAGGGTGATGTTACTGAATGTAACTTCTGGAGCATTGGTAGTACACTCATAAAATTGATTGCAGACTACTCTAAATCATATGCTGAGTAAAATCATAAGGTTTACATCAAGTTAGCACTTAGTGCTTTTCAGTAAAATTGAACTGTTCACTCCTTTGAGCTCTATGCATTTTGTGTTATGGCTCTGTAGATAACTACTTGGGGTGATTTAGAACTGTATAGATATTGCATGGATAGTACTCAGTGCTATGGAATATTCAATTGCAAGCTGAATTCAAGAACCTACCTCATAACGTTTAGAGTGCAACAGCGAACGACTTGCTTTAGTTCAGTAAACGTTAATGCTCCACAGTGTAGAAAGGGTGATGTTACTGAATGTAACTTCTGGAGCATTGGTAGTACACTCATAAAATTGGTTGCAGACTACTCTAAATCATATGGTGAGTAAAATCAAAAGGTTTACATCAAGTTAGCACTTCGTAGTTTACAGTAAAATTGAACAGTTGACTCCTTTGAGCTCTATGCATTTTGTGTTAAGGCTCTGTACATAACTACTTGGGGTGATTTAGAACTGTATGGATATTGCATGTAGAGTACTCAGTGCAATGGAATACTCAATTGCTAGCTGAATTCAGGAACCTACCGCATAACGTTTTGAGTGCAAAAGCCAATGACCTGCTTTAGTTCAGTAAACGCTAATGCTCCACAGTGTAGAAAGGGTGATGTTACTGAATGTAACTTCTGGAGCATTGGTAGTACACTCAAAAAATTGGTTGCAGACTACTCTAAATCATATGCTGAGTAAAATCATAAGGTTTACATCAAGTTAGCACTTAGTGGTTTTCAGTAAAATTGAACTGTTCACTCCTTTGAGCTCTATGCATTTTGTGCTATGGCTCTGTAGATAACTACTTGGGGTGATTTGGAACTGTATAGATATTGCATGTATAGTACTCAGTGCTATGGAATATTCAATTGCAAGCTGAATTCAAGAACCTACCTCATAACGTTTAGAGTGCAAAAGCCAATGACTTGCTTTACTTCAGTAAACGCTAATGCTCCACAGTGTAGAAAGGGTGATGTTACTGAATGTAACTTCTGGAGCATTGGTAGTACACTCATAAAATTGGTTGCAGACTACTCTAAATCATATGCTGAGTAAAATCATAAGGTTTACATCAAGTTAGCACAGTGCTTTTCAGTAAAATTGAACTGTTCACTCCTTTGAGCTCTATGCATTTTGTGTTATGGCTCTGTAGATAACTACTTGGGGTGATTTGGAACTGTATAGATATTGCATGTATAGTACTCAGTGCAATGGGATACTCAATTGCTAGCTGAATTCAGGAACCTACCTCATAACGTTTAGAGTGCAACAGCGAATGACTTGCTTTAGTTCAGTAAACGCTAATGCTCCACAGTGTAGAAAGGGTGATGTTACTGAATGTAACTTCTGGAGCATTGGTAGTACACTCAAAAAATTGGTTGCAGACTACTCTAAATCATATGCTGAGTAAAATCATAAGGTTTACATCAAGTTAGCACTTAGTGGTTTTCAGTAAAATTGAACTGTTCACTCCTTTGAGCTCTATGCATTTTGTGCTATGGCTCTGTAGATAACTAATTGGGGTGATTTGGAACTGTATAGATATTGCATGTATAGTACTCAGTGCTATGGAATATTCAATTGCAAGCTGAATTCAAGAACCTACCTCATAACGTTTAGAGTGCAAAAGCCAATGACTTGCTTTAGTTCAGTAAACGCTAATGCTCCACAGTGTAGAAAGGGTGATGTTACTGATTGTAACTTCTGGAGCATTGGTAGTACACTCATAAAATTGGTTGCAGACTACTCTAAATCATATGCTGAGTAAAATCATAAGGTTTACATCAAGTTAGCACTTAGTGCTTTTCAGTAAAATTGAACTGTTCACTCCTTTGAGCTCTATGCATTTTGTGTTATGGCTCTGTAGATGACTACTTGGGGTGATTTGGAACTGTATAGATATTGCATGGATAGTACTCAGTGCTATGGAATATTCAATTGCAAGCTGAATTCAAGAACCTGCCTCATAACGTTTAGAGTGCAACAGCGAACGACCTGCTTTAGTTCAGTAAACGCTAATGCTCCACAGTGTAGAAAGGGTGATGTTACTGAATGTAACTTCTGGAGCATTGGTAGTACACTCATAAAATTGGTTGCAGACTACTCTAAATCATATGGTGAGTAAAATCAAAAGGTTTACATCAAGTTAGCACTTCGTAGTTTACAGTAAAATTGAACAGTTGACTCCTTTGAGCTCTATGCATTTTGTGTTAAGGCTCTGTACATAACTACTTGGGGTGATTTAGAACTGTATGGATATTGCATGTAGAGTACTCAGTGCAATGGAATACTCAATTGCTAGCTGAATTCAGGAACCTACCGCATAACGTTTTGAGTGCAAAAGCCAATGACCTGCTTTAGTTCAGTAAACGCTAATGCTCCACAGTGTAGAAAGGGTGATGTTACTGAATGTAACTTCTGGAGCATTGGTAGTACACTCAAAAAATTGGTTGCAGACTACTCTAAATCATATGCTGAGTAAAATCATAAGGTTTACATCAAGTTAGCACTTAGTGGTTTTCAGTAAAATTGAACTGTTCACTCCTTTGAGCTCTATGCATTTTGTGCTATGGCTCTGTAGATAACTACTTGGGGTGATTTGGAACTGTATAGATATTGCATGTATAGTACTCAGTACTATGGAATATTCAATTGCAAGCTGAATTCAAGAACCTACCTCATAACGTTTAGAGTGCAAAAGCCAATGACTTGCTTTAGTTCAGTAAACGCTAATGCTCCACAGTGTAGAAAGGGTGATGTTACTGAATGTAACTTCTGGAGCATTGGTAGTACACTCATAAAATTGGTTGCAGACTACTCTAAATCATATGGTGAGTAAAATCAAAAGGTTTACATCAAGTTAGCACTTCGTAGTTTACAGTAAAATTGAACAGTTGACTCCTTTGAGCTCTATGCATTTTGTGTTAAGGCTCTGTACATAACTACTTGGGGTGATTTAGAACTGTATAGATATTGCATGTAGAGTACTCAGTGCAATGGAATACTCAATTGCTAGCTGAATTCAGGAACCTACCTCATAACGTTTAGAGTGCAACAGCGAATGACTTGCTTTAGTTCAGTAAACGCTAATGCTCCACAGTGTAGAAAGGGTGATGTTACTGAATGTAACTTCTGGAGCATTGGTAGTACACTCATAAAATTGGTTGCAGACTACTCTAAATCATATGGTGAGTAAAATCAAAAGGTTTACATCAAGTTAGCACTTCGTAGTTTACAGTAAAATTGAACAGTTGACTCCTTTGAGCTCTATGCATTTTGTGTTAAGGCTCTGTACATAACTACTTGGGGTGATTTAGAACTGTATAGATATTGCATGTAGAGTACTCAGTGCAATGGAATACTCAATTGCTAGCTGAATTCAGGAACCTACCGCATAACGTTTTGAGTGCAAAAGCCAATGACTTGCTTTAGTTCAGTAAACGCTAATGCTCCACAGTGTAGAAAGGGTGATGTTACTGATTGTAACTTCTGGAGCATTGGTAGTACACTCATAAAATTGGTTGCAGACTACTCTAAATCATATGCTGAGTAAAATCATAAGGTTTACATCAAGTTAGCACTTAGTGCTTTTCAGTAAAATTGAACTGTTCACTCCTTTGAGCTCTATCCATTTTGTGTTATGGCTCTGTAGATAACTACTTGGGGTGATTTGGAACTGTATAGATATTGCATGTATAGTACTCAGTGCAATGGGATACTCAATTGCTAGCTGAATTCAGGAACCTACCTCATAACGTTTAGAGTGCAAAAGCCAATGACTTGCTTTAGTTCAGTAAACGCTAATGCTCCACAGTGTAGAAAGGGTGATGTTACTGATTGTAACTTCTGGAGCATTGGTAGTACACTCAAAAAATTGGTTGCAGACTACTCTAAATCATATGCTGAGTAAAATCATAAGGTTTACATCAAGTTAGCACTTAGTGCTTTTCAGTAAAATTGAACTGTTCACTCCTTTGAGCTCTATCCATTTTGTGTTATGGCTCTGTAGATAACTACTTGGGGTGATTTGGAACTGTATAGATATTGCATGTATAGTACTCAGTGCAATGGGATACTCAATTGCTAGCTGAATTCAGGAACCTACCTCATAACGTTTAGAGTGCAACAGCGAATGACTTGCTTTAGTTCAGTAAACGCTAATGCTCCACAGTGTAGAAAGGGTGATGTTACTGAATGTAACTTCTGGAGCATTGGTAGTACACTCATAAAATTGGTTGCAGACTACTCTAAATCATATGGTGAGTAAAATCAAAAGGTTTACATCAAGTTAGCACTTCGTAGTTTACAGTAAAATTGAACAGTTGACTCCTTTGAGCTCTATGCATTTTGTGTTAAGGCTCTGTACATAACTACTTGGGGTGATTTAGAACTGTATAGATATTGCATGTAGAGTACTCAGTGCAATGGAATACTCAATTGCTAGCTGAATTCAGGAACCTACCGCATAACGTTTTGAGTGCAAAAGCCAATGACTTGCTTTAGTTCAGTAAACGCTAATGCTCCACAGTGTAGAAAGGGTGATGTTACTGAATGTAACTTCTGGAGCATTGGTAGTACACTCAAAAAATTGGTTGCAGACTACACTAAATCATATGCTGAGTAAAATCATAAGGTTTACATCAAGTTAGCACTTAGTGGTTTTCAGTAAAATTGAACTGTTCACTCCTTTGAGCTCTATGCATTTTGTGTTATGGCTCTGTAGATAACTACTTGGGGTGATTTGGAACTGTATAGATATTGCATGGATAGTACTCAGTGCTATGGAATATTCAATTGCAAGCTGAATTCAAGAACCTACCTCATAACGTTTAGAGTGCAACAGCGAACGACTTGCTTTAGTTCAGTAAACGCTAATGCTCCACACTGTAGAAAGGGTGATGTTACTGAATGTAACTTCTGGAGCATTGGTAGTACACTCATAAAATTGGTTGCAGACTACTCTAAATCATATGGTGAGTAAAATCAAAAGGTTTACATCAAGTTAGCACTTCGTAGTTTACAGTAAAATTGAACAGTTGACTCCTTTGAGCTCTATGCATTTTGTGTTAAGGCTCTGTACATAACTACTTGGGGTGATTTAGAACTGTATAGATATTGCATGTAGAGTACTCAGTGCAATGGAATACTCAATTGCTAGCTGAATTCAGGAACCTACCGCATAACGTTTTGAGTGCAAAAGCCAATGACTTGCTTTAGTTCAGTAAACGCTAATGCTCCTCAGTGTAGAAAGGGTGATGTTACTGAATGTAACTTCTGGAGCATTGGTAGTACACTCAAAAAATTGGTTGCAGACTACTCTAAATCATATGCTGAGTAAAATCATAAGGTTTACATCAAGTTAGCACTTAGTGGTTTTCAGTAAAATTGAACTGTTCACTCCTTTGAGCTCTATGCATTTTGTGCTATGGCTCTGTAGATAACTACTTGGGGTGATTTGGAACTGTATAGATATTGCATGTATAGTACTCAGTGCAATGGGATACTCAATTGCTAGCTGAATTCAGGAACCTACCTCATAACGTTTAGAGTGCAACAGCGAATGACTTGCTTTAGTTCAGTAAACGCTAATGCTCCACAGTGTAGAAAGGGTGATGTTACTGAATGTAACTTCTGGAGCATTGGTAGTACACTCATAAAATTGGTTGCAGACTACTCTAAATCATATGGTGAGTAAAATCAAATGGTTTACATCAAGTTAGCACTTCGTAGTTTACAGTAAAATTGAACAGTTGACTCCTTTGAGCTCTATGCATTTTGTGTTAAGTCTCTGTACATAACTACTTGGGGTGATTTAGAACTGCATAGATATTGCATGTAGAGTACTCAGTGCAATGGGATACTCAATTGCTAGCTGAATTCAGGAACCTACCTCATAACGTTTAGAGTGCAAAAGCCAATGACTTGCTTTAGTTCAGTAAACGCTAATGCTCCACAGTGTAGAAAGGGTGATGTTACTGAATGTAACTTCTGGAGCATTGGTAGTACAATCATAAAATTGGTTGCAGACTACTCTAAATCATATGCTGAGTAAAATCATAAGGTTTACATCAAGTTAGCACTTAGTGGTTTTCAGTAAAATTGAACTGTTCACTCCTTTGAGCTCTATGCATTTTGTGTTATGGCTCAGTAGATAACTATTTGGGGTGATTTGGAACTGTATAGATATTGCATGTATAGTACTCAGTGCTATGGAATATTCAATTGCAAGCTGAATTCAAGAGCCTACCTCATAACGTTTAGAGTGCAAAAGCCAATGACTTGCTTTAGTTCAGTAAACGCTAATGCTCCGCACTGTAGAAAGGGTGATGTTACTGAATATAACTTCTGGAGCATTGTTAGTACACTCATAAAATTGGTTGCAGACTACTCTAAATCATATGGTGAGTAAAATCATAAGGTTTACATCAAGTTAGCACGTAGTGGTTTTCTGCAAAATTGAACTGTTCTCTCCATTGAGCTCAATGCATTTTGTGTTATGGCTCTGTAGATAACTACTTGGGGTGATTTAGAACTGTATAGATATTGCATGTAGAGTACTCAGTGCAATGGGATACTCAATTGCTAGCTGAATTCAGGAACCTACCTCATAACGTTTAGAGTGCAAAAGCCAATGACTTGCTTTAGTTCAGTAAACGCTAATGCTCCACAGTGTAGAAAGGGTGATGTTACTGAATGTAACTTCTGGAGCATTGGTAGTACACTCATAAAATTGGTTGCAGACTACTCTAAATCACATGCTGAGTAAAATCATAAGGTTTACATCAAGTTAGCACAGTGCTTTTCAGTAAAATTGAACTGTTCACTCCTTTGAGTTCTAAGCATTTTGTGTTATGGCTCTGTAGATAACTACTTGGGGTGATTTGGAACTGTATAGATATTGCATGGATAGTACTCAGTGCTATGGAATATTCAATTGCAAGCTGAATTCAAGAACCTACCTCATAACGTTTAGAGTGCAACAGCGAACGACTTGCTTTAGTTCAGTAAACGCTAATGCTCCACACTGTAGAAAGGGTGATGTTACTGAATGTAACTTCTGGAGCATTGGTAGTACACTCATAAAATTGGTTGCAGACTACTCTAAATCATATGGTGAGTAAAATCAAAAGGTTTACATCAAGTTAGCACTTCGTAGTTTACAGTAAAATTGAACAGTTGACTCCTTTGAGCTCTATGCATTTTGTGTTAAGGCTCTGTACATAACTACTTGGGGTGATTTAGAACTGTATGGATATTGCATGTAGAGTACTCAGTGCAATGGAATACTCAATTGCTAGCTGAATTCAGGAACCTACCGCATAACGTTTTGAGTGCAAAAGCCAATGACCTGCTTTAGTTCAGTAAACGCTAATGCTCCACAGTGTAGAAAGGGTGATGTTACTGAATGTAACTTCTGGAGCATTGGTAGTACACTCAAAAAATTGGTTGCAGACTACTCTAAATCATATGCTGAGTAAAATCATAAGGTTTACATCAAGTTAGCACTTAGTGGTTTTCAGTAAAATTGAACTGTTCACTCCTTTGAGCTCTATGCATTTTGTGCTATGGCTCTGTAGATAACTACTTGGGGTGATTTGGAACTGTATAGATATTGCATGTATAGTACTCAGTGCTATGGAATATTCAATTGCAAGCTGAATTCAAGAACCTACCTCATTACGTTTAGAGTGCAAAAGCCAATGACTTGCTTTAGTTCAGTAAACGCTAATGCTCCACAGTGTAGAAAGGGTGATGTTACTGAATGTAACTTCTGGAGCATTGGTAGTACACTCATAAAATTGGTTGCAGACTACTCTAAATCATATGCTGAGTAAAATCATAAGGTTTACATCAAGTTAGCACTTAGTGCTTTTCAGTAAAATTGAACTGTTCCCTCCTTTGAGCTCTATCCATTTTGTGTTATGGCTCTGTAGATAACTACTTGGGGTGATTTGGAACTGTATAGATATTGCATGTATAGTACTCAGTGCAATGGGATACTCAATTGCTAGCTGAATTCAGGAACCTACCTCATAACGTTTAGAGTGCAACAGCGAATGACTTGCTTTAGTTCAGTAAACGCTAATGCTCCACAGTGTAGAAAGGGTGATGTTACTGAATGTAACTTCTGGAGCATTGGTAGTACACTCATAAAATTGGTTGCAGACTACTCTAAATCATATGGTGAGTAAAATCAAAAGGTTTACATCAAGTTAGCACTTCGTAGTTTACAGTAAAATTGAACAGTTGACTCCTTTGAGCTCTATGCATTTTGTGTTAAGGCTCTGTACATAACTACTTGGGGTGATTTAGAACTGTATAGATATTGCATGTAGAGTACTCAGTGCAATGGAATACTCAATTGCTAGCTGAATTCAGGAACCTACCGCATAACGTTTTGAGTGCAAAAGCCAATGACTTGCTTTAGTTCAGTAAACGCTAATGCTCCTCAGTGTAGAAAGGGTGATGTTACTGAATGTAACTTCTGGAGCATTGGTAGTACACTCAAAAAATTGGTTGCAGACTACTCTAAATCATATGCTGAGTAAAATCATAAGGTTTACATCAAGTTAGCACTTAGTGGTTTTCAGTAAAATTGAACTGTTCACTCCTTTGAGCTCTATGCATTTTGTGCTATGGCTCTGTAGATTACTACTTGGGGTGATTTGGAACTGTATAGATATTGCATGTATAGTACTCAGTGCAATGGGATACTCAATTGCTAGCTGAATTCAGGAACCTACCTCATAACGTTTAGAGTGCAACAGCGAATGACTTGCTTTAGTTCAGTAAACGCTAATGCTCCACAGTGTAGAAAGGGTGATGTTACTGAATGTAACTTCTGGAGCATTGGTAGTACACTCATAAAATTGGTTGCAGACTACTTTAAATCATATGGTGAGTAAAATCAAATGGTTTACATCAAGTTAGCACTTCGTAGTTTACAGTAAAATTGAACAGTTGACTCCTTTGAGCTCTATGCATTTTGTGTTAAGTCTCTGTACATAACTACTTGGGGTGATTTAGAACTGCATAGATATTGCATGTAGAGTACTCAGTGCAATGGGATACTCAATTGCTAGCTGAATTCAGGAACCTACCTCATAACGTTTAGAGTGCAAAAGCCAATGACTTGCTTTAGTTCAGTAAACGCTAATGCTCCACAGTGTAGAAAGGGTGATGTTACTGAATGTAACTTCTGGAGCATTGGTAGTACAATCATAAAATTGGTTGCAGACTACTCTAAATCATATGCTGAGTAAAATCATAAGGTTTACATCAAGTTAGCACTTAGTGGTTTTCAGTAAAATTGAACTGTTCACTCCTTTGAGCTCTATGCATTTTGTGTTATGGCTCAGTAGATAACTATTTGGGGTGATTTGGAACTGTATAGATATTGCATGTATAGTACTCAGTGCTATGGAATATTCAATTGCAAGCTGAATTCAAGAGCCTACCTCATAACGTTTAGAGTGCAAAAGCCAATGACTTGCTTTAGTTCAGTAAACGCTAATGCTCCGCACTGTAGAAAGGGTGATGTTACTGAATATAACTTCTGGAGCATTGTTAGTACACTCATAAAATTGGTTGCAGACTACTCTAAATCATATGGTGAGTAAAATCATAAGGTTTACATCAAGTTAGCACGTAGTGGTTTTCTGCAAAATTGAACTGTTCTCTCCATTGAGCTCAATGCATTTTGTGTTATGGCTCTGTAGATAACTACTTGGGGTGATTTAGAACTGTATAGATATTGCATGTAGAGTACTCAGTGCAATGGGATACTCAATTGCTAGCTGAATTCAGGAACCTACCTCATAACGTTTAGAGTGCAAAAGCCAATGACTTGCTTTAGTTCAGTAAACGCTAATGCTCCACAGTGTAGAAAGGGTGATGTTACTGAATGTAACTTCTGGAGCATTGGTAGTACACTCATAAAATTGGTTGCAGACTACTCTAAATCACATGCTGAGTAAAATCATAAGGTTTACATCAAGTTAGCACAGTGCTTTTCAGTAAAATTGAACTGTTCACTCCTTTGAGTTCTAAGCATTTTGTGTTATGGCTCTGTAGATAACTACTTGTGGTGATTTCGAACTGTATAGATATTGCATGGATAGTACTCAGTGCTATGGAATATTCCATTGCAAGCTGAATTCAAGAGCCTACCTCATAACGTTTAGAGTGCAAAAGCCAATGACTTGCTTTAGTTCAGTAAACGCTAATGCTCCACAGTGTAGAAAGGGTGATGTTACTGAATGTAACTTCTGGAGCATTGGTAGTACACTCATAAAATTGGTTGCAGACTACTCTAAATCATATGGTGAGTAAAATTAAAAGGTTTACATCAAGTTAGCACTTCGTAGTTTACAGTAAAATTGAACAGTTGACTCCTTTCAGCTCTATGCATTTTGTGTTAAGGCTCTGTACATAACTACTTGGGGTGATTTAGAACTGTATAGATATTCCATGTAGAGTACTCAGTGCAATGGAATACTCAATTGCTAGCTGAATTCAGGAACCTACCGCATAACGTTTTGAGTGCAAAAGCCAATGACTTGCTTTAGTTCAGTAAACGCTAATGCTCCACAGTGTAGAAAGGGTGATGTTACTGAATGTAACTTCTGGAGCATTGGTAGTACACTCAAAAAATTGGTTGCAGACTACTCTAAATCATATGCTGAGTAAAATCATAAGGTTTACATCAAGTTAGCACTGAGTGGTTTTCAGTAAAATTGAACTGTTCACTCCATTGAGCTCAGTGCATTTTGTGTTAAAGCTGTGTACATAACTACTCGGGGTGATTTGGAGCTTTATAGATATTGCATGTAGAGTACTCAGTGCCATGGAATAGTCAATTGCAAGCTGAATTCAAGAACCTACCTCATAACGTGTAGAGTGCAAAAGCCAATGACTTGCTTTAGTTCAGGAAACGCTTATGTTCCACATGTAGAAAGTGTGATGTTACTGAATGTAACTACTGGAGCATTGGTAGTACACTCGTAAAATTGTTTGCAGACTACTCTAAATCATATCGTGAGAAAAATCAAAAGGTTTACATCAAGTTAGCACTTAGTGGTTTTCAGTAAAATTGAACTGTTCACTCCATTGAGCTCAATGCATTTTCTGTTATGGCTCTGTAGATAACTACTTGGGGTGCTTTGGAACTGTATAAATATTACATGTATAGTACTCAGTGCTATGGAATATTCAATTGCAAGCTGAATTCAAGAACCTACCTCATAACGTTTAGAGTGCAAAATCCAATGACTTGCTTTAGTTCAGTAAACGCTAATGCTCCACAGTGTAGAAAGGGTGATGTTACTGAATGTAACTTCTGGAGTATTGGTAGTACACTCATAAAATTGGTTGCAGACTACTCTAAATCATATCCTGAGTAAAATCATAAGGTTTACATCAAGTTAGCACTTAGTGCTTTTCAGTAAAATTGAACTGTTGACTCCTTTGAGCTCAATGCATTTTGTGTTATGGCTTTGTAGATAACTACTTGGGGTGATTTGGAACTGTATAGATATTGCATGTAGAGTACTCAGTGCCATGGAATATTCAATTGCAAGCTGAATTCAAGAACCGACATAACGTTTCGAGTGCAACAGCGAATGACTTGTTTTAGTTCAGTAAACGCTAATGCTCCACAGTGTAGAAAGGGTGATGTTACTGAATGTAAATTCTGGAGCATTGTTAGTACACTCATAAAATTGGTTGCAGACTAATCTAAATCATATGGTGAGTAAAATCATAAGGTTTACATCAAGTTAGCACTTAGTGGTTTTCAGTAAAATTGAACTGTTCACTCCATTGAGCTCAATGCATTTTGTGTTATGGCTCTGTACATAACTACTTGGGGTGATTTAGAACTGTATAGATATTGCATGTAGAGTACTCAGTGCAATGGGATACTCAATTGCTAGCTGAATTCAGGAACCTACCTCATAACGTTTAGAGTGCAACAGCGAATGACTTGTTTTAGTTCAGTAAACGCTAATGCTCCACAGTGTAGAAAGGGTGATGTTACTGAATGTAACTTCTGGAGCATTGTTAGTACACTCATAAAATTGGTTGCAGACTAATCTAAATCATATGGTGAGTAAAATCATAAGGTTTACATCAAGTTAGCACTTAGTGGTTTTCAGTAAAATTGAACTGTTCACTCCATTGAGCTCAATGCATTTTGTGTTATAGCTCTGTACATAACTACTTGGGGTGATTTAGAACTGTATAGATATTGCATGTAGAGTACTCAGTGCAATGGGATACTCAATTGCTAGCTGAATTCAGGAACCTACCTCATAACGTTTAGAGTGCAAAAGCCAATGACTTGCTTTAGTTCAGTAAACGCTAATGCTCCACAGTGTAGAAAGGGTGATGTTACTGAATGTAACTTCTGGAGCATTGGTAGTACACTCATAAAATTGGTTGCAGACTACTCTAAATCATATGCTGAGTAAAATCATAAGGTTTACATCAAGTTAGCACTTAGTGCTTTTCAGTAAAATTGAACTGTTCACTCCTTTGAGCTCTATGCATTTTGTGTTATGGCTCTGTAGATAACTACTTGGGGTGATTTGGAACTGTATAGATATTGCATGTAGAGTACTCAGTGCCATGGAATATTCAATTGCAAGCTGAATTCAAGAACCTACCTCATAACGTTTCGAGTGCAACAGCGAATGACTTGCTTTAGTTCAGTAAACGCTAATGCTCCACAGTGTAGAAAGGGTGATGTTACTGAATGTAACTTCTGGAGCATTGGTAGTACACTCATAAAACTGGTTGCAGACTACTCTAAATCATATGGTGAGTAAAATCAAAAGGTTTACATCAAGTTAACACTTCGCAGTTTACAGTAAAATTGAACTGTTGACTCCTTTAAGCTCTATGCATTTTGTGTTAAGGCTATGTACATAACTACTTGGGGTGATTTAGAACTGTATAGATATTGCATGTAGAGTTCTCAGTGCCATGGAATATTCAATTGCAAGCTGAATTCAAGAACCGACATAACGTTTCGAGTGCAACAGCGAATGACTTGTTTTAGTTCAGTAAACGCTAATGCTCCACAGTGTAGAAAGGGTGATGTTACTGAATGTAAATTCTGGAGCATTGTTAGTACACTCATAAAATTGGTTGCAGACTAATCTAAATCATATGGTGAGTAAAATCATAAGGTTTACATCAAGTTAGCACTTAGTGGTTTTCAGTAAAATTGAACTGTTCCCTCCATTGAGCTCAAAGCATTTTGTGTTATGGCTCTGTACATAACTACTTGGGGTGATTTAGAACTGTATAGATATTGCATGTAGAGTACTCAGTGCAATGGGATACTCAATTGCTAGCTGAATTCAGGAACCTACCTCATAACGTTTAGAGTGCAACAGCGAATGACTTGTTTTAGTTCAGTAAACGCTAATGCTCCACAGTGTAGAAAGGGTGATGTTACTGAATGTAACTTCTGGAGCATTGTTTGTACACTCATAAAATTGGTTGCAGACTAATCTAAATCATATGGTGAGTAAAATCATAAGGTTTACATCAAGTTAGCACTTAGTGGTTTTCAGTAAAATTGAACTGTTCACTCCATTGAGCTCAATGCATTTTGTGTTATGGCTCTGTACATAACTACTTGGGGTGATTTAGAACTGTATAGATATTGCATGTAGAGTACTCAGTGCAATGGGATACTCAATTGCTAGCTGAATTCAGGAACCTACCTCATAACGTTTAGAGTGCAAAAGCCAATGACTTGCTTTAGTTCAGTAAACGCTAATGCTCCACAGTGTAGAAAGGGTGATGTTACTGAATGTAACTTCTGGAGCATTGGTAGTACACTCATAAAATTGGTTGCAGACTACTCTAAATCATATGCTGAGTAAAATCATAAGGTTTACATCAAGTTAGCACTTAGTGCTTTTCAGTAAAATTGAACTGTTCACTCCTTTGAGCTCTATGCATTTTGTGTTATGGCTCTGTAGATAACTACTTGGGGTGATTTGGAACTGTATAGATATTGCATGTAGGGTACTCAGTGCAATGGGATACTCAATTGCTAGCTGAATTCAGGAACCTACCTCATAACGTTTAGAGTGCAACAGCGAATGACTTGCTTTAGTTCAGTAAACGCTAATGCTCCACAGTGTAGAAAGGGTGATGTTACTGAATGTAACTTCTGGAGCATTGTTAGTACACTCATAAAATTGGTTGCAGACTACTCTAAATCATATGGTGAGTAAAATCATAAGGTTTACATCAAGTTAGCACTTAGTGGTTTTCAGTAAAATTGAACTGTTCACTCCATTGAGCTCAATGCATTTTGTGTTATGGCTCTGTAGATAACTACTTGGGGTGATTTGGAACTGTATAGATATTGCATGTATAGTACTCAGTGCAGTGGGATACTCAATTGCTAGCTGAATTCAGGAACCTACCTCATAACGTTTAGAGTGCAACAGCGAATCTCTTGCTTTAGTTCAGTAAACGCTAATGCTCCACATTGTAGAAAGGGTGATGTTACTGAATGTAACTTCTGGAGCATTGGTAGTACACTCATAAAATTGGTTGCAGACTGCTCTAAATCATATGGTGAGTAAAATCAAAAGGTTTACATCAAGTTAGCACTTCGTAGTTTACAGTAAAATTGAACTGTTGACTCCTTTGAGCTCTATTCATTTTGTGTTAAGGCTCTGTACATAACTACTTGGGGTGATTTAGAACTGTATAGATATTGCATGTAGAGTACTCAGTGCAATGGGATACTCAATTGCTAGCTGAATTCAGGAACCTACCTCATAACGTTTAGAGTGCAAAAGCCAATGACTTGCTTTAGTTCAGTAAACGCTAATGCTCCACAGTGTAGAAAGGGTGATGTTACTGAATGTAACTTCTGGAGCATTGGTAGTACACTCATAAAATTGGTTGCAGACTACTCTAAATCATATGCTGAGTAAAATCATAAGGTTTACATCAAGTTAGCACTTAGTGCTTTTCAGTAAAATTGAACTGTTCACTCCTTTGAGCTCTATGCATTTTGTGTTATGGCTCTGTAGATAACTACTTGGGGTGATTTGGAACTGTATAGATATTGCATGTAGAGTACTCAGTGCCATGGAATATTCAATTGCAAGCTGAATTCAAGAACCTACCTCATAACGTTTCGAGTGCAACAGCGAATGACTTGCTTTAGTTCAGTAAACGCTAATGCTCCACAGTGTAGAAAAGGTGATGTTACTGAATGTAACTTCTGGAGCATTGGTAGTACACTCATAAAACTGGTTGCAGACTACTCTAAATCATATGGTGAGTAAAATCAAAAGGTTTACATCAAGTTAACACTTCGCAGTTTACAGTAAAATTGAACTGTTGACTCCTTTAAGCTCTATGCATTTTGTGTTAAGGCTATGTACATAACTACTTGGGGTGATTTAGAACTGTATAGATATTGCATGTAGAGTACTCAGTGCCATGGAATATTCAATTGCAAGCTGAATTCAAGAACCGACATAACGTTTCGAGTGCAACAGCGAATGACTTGTTTTAGTTCAGTAAACGCTAATGCTCCACAGTGTAGAAAGGGTGATGTTACTGAATGTAAATTCTGGAGCATTGTTAGTACACTCATAAAATTGGTTGCAGACTAATCTAAATCATATGGTGAGTAAAATCCTAAGGTTTACATCAAGTTAGCACTTAGTGGTTTTCAGTAAAATTGAACTGTTCACTCCATTGAGCTCAATGCATTTTGTGTTATGGCTCTGTACATAACTACTTGGGGTGATTTAGAACTGTATAGATATTGCATGTAGAGTACTCAGTGCAATGGGATACTCAATTGCTAGCTGAATTCAGGAACCTACCTCATAACGTTTAGAGTGCAAAAGCCAATGACTTGCTTTAGTTCAGTAAACGCTAATGCTCCACAGTGTAGAAAGGGTGATGTTACTGAATGTAACTTCTGGAGCATTGGTAGTACACTCATAAAATTGGTTGCAGACTACTCTAAATCATATGCTGAGTAAAATCATAAGGTTTACATCAAGTTAGCACTTAGTGCTTTTCAGTAAAATTGAACTGTTCACTCCTTTGAGCTCTATGCATTTTGTGTTATGGCTCTGTAGATAACTACTTGGGGTGATTTGGAACTGTATAGATATTGCATGTAGAGTACTCAGTGCCATGGAATATTCAATTGCAAGCTGAATTCAAGAACCTACCTCATAACGTTTCGAGTGCAACAGCGAATGACTTGCTTTAGTTCAGTAAACGCTAATGCTCCACAGTGTAGAAAGGGTGATGTTACTGAATGTAACTTCTGGAGCATTGGTAGTACACTCATAAAATTGGTTGCAGACTACTCTAAATCATATGGTGAGTAAAATCAAAAGGTTTACATCAAGTTAACACTTCGTAGTTTACAGTAAAATTGAACTGTTGACTCCTTTAAGCTCTATGCATTTTGTGTTAAGGCTATGTACATAACTACTTGGGGTGATTTAGAACTGTATAGATATTGCATGTAGAGTACTCAGTGCAATGGGATACTCAATTGCTAGCTGAATTCAGGAACCTACCTCATAACGTTTAGAGTGCAACAGCGAATGACTTGTTTTAGTTCAGTAAACGCTAATGCTCCACAGTGTAGAAAGGGTGATGTTACTGAATGTAACTTCTGGAGCATTGTTACTACACTCACAAAATTGGTTGCAGACTAATCTAAATCATATGGTGAGTAAAATCATAAGGTTTACATCAAGTTAGCACATAGTGGTTTTCAGTAAAATTGAACTGTTCACTCCTTTGAGATCTATGCATTTTGTGTTATGGCTCTGTAGATAACTACTCGGGGTGATTTGGAGCTGTATAGATATTGCATGTAGAGTACTCAGTGCCATGGAATACTCAATTGCAAGCTGAATTCAAAAACCTACCTCATAACGTTTAGAGTGCAAAAGCCAATGACTTGCTTTAGTTCAGTAAACGCTAATGCTCCACAGTGTAGAAAGGGTGATGTTACTGAATGTAACTTCTGGAGCATTGGTAGTACACTCATAAAATTGGTTGCAGACTACTCTAAATCATATGGTGAGTAAAATCATAAGGTTTACATCAAGTTAGCACTTAGTGGTTTTCAGTAAAATTGAACTGTTCACTCCATTGAGCTCAATGCATTTTGTGTTATGGCTCTGTAGATAACTACTTGGGGTGATTTGGAACTGTATAGATATTGCATGTATAGTACTCAGTGCAGTGGGATACTCAATTGCTAGCTGAATTCAGGAACCTACCTCATAACGTTTAGAGTGCAACAGCGAATGACTTGCTTTAGTTCAGTAAACGCTAATGCTCCACATTGTAGAAAGGGTGATGTTACTGAATGTAACTTCTGGAGCATTGGTAGTACACTCATAAAATTGGTTGCAGACTGCTCTAAATCATATGGTGAGTAAAATCAAAAGGTCTACATCAAGTTAGCACTTCGTAGTTTACAGTAAAATTGAACTGTTGAATCCTTTGAGCTCTATTCATTTTGTGTTAAGGCTCTGTACATAACTACTTGGGGTGATTTAGAACTGTATAGATATTGCATGTAGAGTACTCAGTGCAATGGGATACTCAATTGCTAGCTGAATTCAGGAACCTACCTCATAACGTTTAGAGTGCAACAGCGAATGACTTGTTTTAGTTCAGTAAACGCTAATGCTCCACAGTGTAGAAAGGGTGATGTTACTGAATGTAACTTCTGGAGCATTGTTAGTACACTCATAAAATTGGTTGCAGACTACTCTAAATCATATGGTGAGTAAAATCATAAGGTTTACATCAAGTTAGCACTTAGTGGTTTTCAGTAAAATTGAACTGTTCACTCCTTTGAGCTCAATGCATTTTGTGTTATGGCTCTGTAGATAACTACTTGGGGTGATTTGGAACTGTATAGATATTGCATGTATAGTACTCAGTGCAATGGGATACTCAATTGCTAGCTGAATTCAGGAACCTACCTCATAACGTTTAGAGTGCAACAGCGAATGACTTGCTTTAATTCAGTAAACGCTAATGCTCCACATTGTAGAAAGGGTGATGTTACTGAATATAACTTCTGGAGCATTGGTAGTACACTCATAAAATTGGTTGCAGACTGCTCAAAATCATATGGTGAGTAAAATCAAAAGGTTTACATCAAGTTAGCACTTCGTAGTTTACAGTAAAATTGAACTGTTGACTCCTTTGAGCTCTATGCATTTTGTGTTAAGGATCTGTACATAACTACTTGGGGTGATTTAGAGCTGTATAGATATTGCATGTAGAGTACTCAGTGCAATGGGATACTCAATTCCTAGCTGAATTCAGGAAACTACCTCATAACGTTTAGAGTGCAACAGCGAATGACTTGTTTTAGTTCAGTAAACGCTAATGCTCCACAGTGTAGAAAGGGTGATGTTACTGAATGTAACTTCTGGAGCATTGTTAGTACACTCATAAAATTGGTTGCAGACTACTCAAAATCATATGGTGAGTAAAATCATAAGGTTTACATCAAGTTAGCACTTAGTGGTTTTCAGTAAAATTGAACTGTTCACTCCATTGTGCTCAATGCATTTTGTGTTATGGCTCTGTAGATAACTACTTGGGGTGATTTGGAACTGTATAGATATTGCATGTATAGTACTCAGTGCAATGGGATACTCAATTGCTAGCTGAATTCAGGAACCTACCTCATAACGTTTAGAGTGCAACAGCGAATGACTTGCTTTAATTCAGTAAACGCTAATGCTCCACATTGTAGAAAGGGTGATGTTACTGAATGTAACTTCTGGAGCATTGGTAGTACACTCATAAAATTGGTTGCAGACTGCTCTAAATCATATGGTGAGTAAAATCAAAAGGTTTACATCAAGTTAGCACTTCGTAGTTTACAGTAAAATTGAACTGTTGACTCCTTTGAGCTCTATGCATTTTGTGTTAAGGCTCTGTACATAACTACTTGGGGTGAATTAGAACAGTATAGATATTGCATGTAGAGTACTCAGTGCAATGGGATACTCAATTCCTAGCTGAATTCAGGAACCTACCTCATAACGTTTAGAGTGCAACAGCGAATGACTTGTTTTAGTTCAGTAAACGCTAATGCTCCACAGTGTAGAAAGGGTGATGTTACTGAATGTAACTTCTGGAGCATTGTTAGTACACTCATAAAATTGGTTGCAGACTACTCTAAATCATATGGTGAGTAAAATCATAAGGTTTACATCAAGTTAGCACTTTGTGGTTTTCAGTAAAATTGAACTGTTCACTCCATTGTGCTCAATGCATTTTGTGTTATGGCTCTGTAGATAACTACTTGGGGTGATTTGGAACTGCATAGATATTGCATGTATAGTACTCAGTGCAATGGGATACTCAATTGCTAGCTGAATTCAGGAACCTACCTCATAACGTTTAGAGTGCAACAGCGAATGACTTGCTTTAATTCAGTAAACGCTAATGCTCCACATTGTAGAAAGGGTGATGTTACTGAATGTAACTTCTGGAGCATTGGTAGTACACTCATAAAATTGGTTGCAGACTGCTCTAAATCATATGGTGAGTAAAATCAAAAGGTTTACATCAAGTTAGCACTTCGTAGTTTACATTAAAATTGAACTGTTGACTCCTTTGAGCTCTATGCATTTTGTGTTAAGGCTCTGTACATAACTACTTGGGGTGAATTAGAACTGTATAGATATTGCATGTAGAGTACTCAGTGCAATGGGATACTCAATTGCTAGCTGAATTCAGGAACCTACCTCATAACGTTTAGAGTGCAAAAGCCAATGACTTGCTTTAGTTCAGGAAACGCTTATGTTCCACATTTAGAAAGGGTGATGTTACTGAATGTAACTACTGGAGGATTGGTAGTACACTCATAAAATTGGTTGCAGACTACTCTAAATCATATGGTGAGTAAAATCATAAGGTTTACATCAGGTTAGCACTTAGTGGTTTTCAGTAAAATTGAACTGTTCACTCCATTGAACTCAGTGCATTTTGTGTTAAAGCTGAGTACATAACTACTCGGGGTGATTTGGAGCTGTATAGATATTGCATGTAGAGTACTCAGTGCCATGGAATACTCAATTGCAAGCTGAATTCAACAACCTACCTCATAACGTTTAGAGTGCAAAAGCCAATGACTTGCTTTAGTTCAGTAAACGCTAATGCTCCACAGTGTAGAAAGGGTGATGTTACTGAATGTAACTTCTGGAGCATTGGTAGTACACTCATAAAATTGGTTGCAGACTACTCTAAATCATATGCTGAGTAAAATCATAAGGTTTACATCAACTTAGCACTTAGTGCTTTTCAGGGAATTTGAACTGTTCCCTCCATTGAGCTCAATGCATTTTGTGTTAAAGCTGTGTACATAACTACTCGGGGTGATTTGGAACTGTATAGATATTGCATGTAGTGTACTCAGTGCTATGGAATACTCAGTTGCAAGCTGAATTCAAGAACCTACCTCATAACGTTTAGAGTGCAACAGCGAATGTCTTGCTTTAGTTCAGTAAACGCTAATGCTCCACAGTGTAGAAAGTGTGATGTTACTGAATGTAACTTCTGGAGCATTGGTAGTACACTCATAAAATTGGTTGCAGACTACTCTAAATCATATGCTGAGTAAAATCATAAGGTTTACATCAAGTTAGCACTTAGTGGTTTTCAGTAAAATTGAACTGTTCACTCCTTTGAGCTCTATGCATTTTGTGTTATGGCTCTGTAGATAACTACTTGGGGTGATTTGGAACTGTATAGATATTGCATGTACAGTATTCAGTGCTATGGAATATTCAATTGCAAGCTGAATTCAAGAACCAACCTCATAACGTTTAGAGTGCAAAAGCCAGTGACTTGCTTTAGTTCAGTAAACGCTAATGCTCCGCACTGTAGAAAGGGTGATGTTACTGAATGTAACTTCTGGAGCATTGTTAGTACACTCATAAAATTGGTTGCAGACTACTCTAAATCATATGCTGAGTAAAATCATAATGTTTACATCAAGTTAGCACTTAGTGCTTTTCAGTAAAATTGAACTGTTCACTCCTTTGAGCTCTATGCATTTTGTGTTATGGCTCTGTAGATAACTACTTGGGGTGATTTCGAACTGTATAGATATTGCATGGATAGTACTCAGTGCTATGGAATTTTCAATTGCAAGCTGAATTCAAGAACCTACCTCATTACGTTTAGAGTGCAAAAGCCAATGACTTGCTTTAGTTCAGTAAACGCTAATGCTCCACAGTGTAGAAAGGGTGATGTTACTGAATGTAAGTTCTGGAGCATTGGTAGTACACTCAAAAAATTGGTTGCAGACTGCTCTAAATCATATGCTGAGTAAAATCATAAGGTTTACATCAAGTTAGCACTTAGTGGTTTTCAGTAAAATTGAACTGTTCACTCCTTTGAGCTCTATGCATTTTGTGCTATGGCTCTGTAGATAACTACTTGGGGTGATTTGGAACTGTATAGATATTGCATGTATAGTACTCAGTGCTATGGAATATTCAATTGCAAGCTGAATTCAAGAACCTACCTCATAACGTTTAGAGTGCAAAAGCCAATGACTTGCTTTAGTTCAGTAAACGCTAATGCTCCACAGTGTAGAAAGGGTGATGTTACTGAATGTAACTTCTGGAGCATTGGTAGTACACTCATAAAATTGGTTGCAGACTACTCTAAATCATATGCTGAGTAAAATCATAAGGTTTACATCAAGTTAGCACTTAGTGCTTTTCAGTAAAATTGAACTGTTCACTCCTTTGAGCTCTATGCATTTTGTGTTATGGCTCTGTAGATAACTACTTGGGGTGATTTAGAACTGCATAGTTATTGCATGTAGAGTACTCAGTGCAATGGGATACTCAATTGCTAGCTGAATTCAGGAACCTAACTCATAAAGTTTAGAGTGCAAAAGCCAATGACTTGCTTTAGTTCAGTAAACGCTAATGCTCCACAGTGTAGAAAGGGTGATGTTACTGAATGTAACTTCTGGAGCATTGGTAGTACACTCATAAAATTGGTTGCAGACTACTCTAAATCATATGCTGAGTAACATCATAAGGTTTACATCAAGTTAGCACAGTGCTTTTCAGTAAAATTGAACTGTTCACTCCTTTGAGCTCTATGCATTTTGTGTTATGGCTCTGTAGATAACTACTTGGGGTGATTTGGAACTGTATAGATATTGCATGTACAGTACTCAGTGCAATGGGATACTCAATTGCTAGCTGAATTCAGGAACCTACCTCATAACGTTTAGAGTGCAACAGCGAATGACTTGCTTTAGTTCAGTAAACGCTAATGCTCCACAGTGTAGAAAGGGTGATGTTACTGAATGTAACTTCTGGAGCATTGTTAGTACACTCATAAAATTGGTTGCAGACTACTCTAAATCATATGGTGAGTAAAATCAAAAGGTTTACATCAAGTTAGCACTTAGTGCTTTTCAGTAAAATTGAACTGTTCACTCCTTTGAGCTCTATGCATTTTGTGTTATGGCTCTGTAGATAACTACTTGGGGTGATTTCGAACTGTATAGATATTGCATGGATAGTACTCAGTGCTATGGAATATTCAATTGCAAGCTGAATTCAAGAACCTACCTCATAACGTTTAGAGTGCAACAGCGAATGACTTGCTTTAGTTCAGTAAACGCTAATGCTCCACAGTGTAGAAAGGGTGATGTTACTGAATGTAACTTCTGGAGCATTGGTAGTACAGTCATAAAATTGGTTGCAGACTACTCTAAATCATATGGTGAGTAAAATCAAAAGGTTTACATCAAGTTACCACTTCGTAGTTTACAGTAAAATTGAACAGTTGACTCCTTTGAGCTCTATGCATTTTGTGTTAAGGCTCTGTACATAACTACTTGGGGTGATTTAGAACTGTATAGATATTGCATGTAGAGTACTCAGTGCAATGGAATACTCAATTGCTAGCTGAATTCAGGAACCTACCGCATAACGTTTTGAGTGCAAAAGCCAATGACTTGCTTTAGTTCAGTAAACGCTAATGCTCCACAGTGTAGAAAGGGTGATGTTACTGAATGTAACTTCTGGAGCATTGGTAGTACACTCAAAAAATTGGTTGCAGACTACTCTAAATCATATGCTGAGTAAAATCATAAGGTTTACATCAAGTTAGCACTTAGTGGTTTTCAGTAAAATTGAACTGTTCACTCCTTTGAGCTCTATGCATTTTGTGCTATGGCTCTGTAGATAACTACTTGGGGTGATTTGGAACTGTATAGATTTTGCATGTATAGTACTCAGTGCTATGGAATATTCAATTGCAAGCTGAATTCAGGAACCTACCTCATAACGTTTAGACTGCAACAGCGAATGACTTGCTTTAGTTCAGGAAACGCTAATGCTCCACAGTGTAGAAAGGGTGATGTTACTGAATGTAACTTCTGAAGCATTGGTAGTACACTCATAAAATTGGTTGCAGACTACTCTAAATCATATGGTGAGTAAAATCAAAAGGTTTACATCAAGTTAGCACTTAGTGCTTTTCAGTAAAATTGAACTGTTCACTCCTTTGAGCTCTATGCATTTTGTGTTATGGCTCTGTAGATAACTACTTGGGGTGATTTCGAACTGTATAGATATTGCATGTAGTGTACTCAGTGCTATGGAATACTCAATTGCAAGCTGAATTCAAGAACCTACCTCATAACGTTTAGAGTGCAACAGCGAATGACTTGCTTTAGTTCAGTAAACGCTAATGCTCCACAGTGTAGAAAGGGTGATGTTACTGAATGTAACTTCTGGAGCATTGGTAGTACACTCATAAAATTGGTTGCAGACTACTCTAAATCATATGGTGAGTAAAATCAAAAGGTTTACATCAAGTTAGCACTTCGTAGTTTACAGTAAAATTGAACAGTTGACTCCTTTGAGCTCTATGCATTTTGTTTTAAGGCTCTGTACATAACTACTTGGGGTGATTTAGAACTGTATAGATATTGCATCTAGAGTACTCAGTGCAATGGAATACTCAATTGCAAGCTGAATTCAGGAACCTACCTCATAACGTTTAGAGTGCAACAGCGAATGACTTGCTTTAGTTCAGTAAACGCTAATGCTCCACAGTGTAGAAAGGGTGATGTTACTGAATGTAACTTCTGGAGCATTGGTAGTACACTCATAAAATTGGTTGCAGACTACTCTAAATCATATGGTGAGTAAAATCAAAAGGTTTACATCAAGTTAGCACTTCGTAGTTTACAGTAAAATTGAACAGTTGACTCCTTTGAGCTCTATGCATTTTGTGTTATGGCTCGGTAGATAACAACTTGGGGTGATTTGGAACTGTATAGATATTGCATGTATAGTGCTCAGTGCAATGGGATACTCAGTTGCTAGCTGAATTCAGGAACCTACCTCATAACGTTTAGAGTGCAACAGCGAATGACTTGATTTAGTTCAGTAAACGCTAATGCTCCACAGTGTAGAAAGGTGATGTTACTGAATGTAACTTCTGAAGCATTGGTAGTACACTCATAAAATTGTTTGCCGACTACTCTAAATCATATGGTGAGTAAAATCAAAAGGTTTACATCAAGTTAGCACTTAGTGGTTTTCAGTAAAATTGAACTGTTCACTCCTTTGAGCTCTATGCATTTTGTGTTATGGCTCTGTAGATAACTACTTGGGGTGATTTGGAACTGTATAGATATTGCATGCATAGTACTCAGTGCTATGGAATATTCAATTGCAAGCTGAATTCAAGAGCCTACCTCATAACGTTTAGAGTGCAAAAGCCAATGACTTGCTTTAGTTCAGTAAACGCTAATGCTCCGCACTGTAGAAAGGGTGATGTTACTGAATGTAACTCCTGGAGCATTGTTAGTACACTCATAAAATTGGTTGCAGACTACTCTAAATCATATGGTGAGTAAAATCATAAGGTTTACATCAACTTAGCACTTAGTGGTTTTCTGTAAAATTGAACTGTTCACTCCATTGAGCTCAATGCATTTTGTGTTATGGCTCTGTAGATAACTACTTGGGGTGATTTAGAACTGTATAGATATTGCATGTATAGTACTCAGTGCAATGGGATACTCAATTGCTAGCTGAATTCAGGAACCTACCTCATAACGTTTAGAGTGCAAAAGCCAATGACTTGCTTTAGTTCAGTAAACGCTAATGCTCCACAGTGTAGAAAGGGTGATGTTACTGAATGTAACTTCTGGAGCATTGGTAGTACACTCATAAAATTGGTTGCAGACTACTCTAAATCATATGCTGAGTAAAATCATAAGGTTTACATCAAGTTAGCACTTAGTGCTTTTCAGTAAAATTGAACTGTTCACTCCTTTGAGCTCTATGCATTTTGTGTTATGGCTCTGTAGATAACTACTTGGGGTGATTTGGAACTGTATAGATATTGCATGTATAGTACTCAGTGCAATGGGATACTCAATTGCTAGCTGAATTCAGGAACCTACCTCATAACGTTTAGACTGCAACAGCGAATGACTTGCTTTAGTTCAGGAAACGCTAATGCTCCACAGTGTAGAAAGGGTGATGTTACTGAATGTAACTTCTGAAGCATTGGTAGTACACTCATAAAATTGGTTGCAGACTACTCTAAATCATATGGTGAGTAAAATCAAAAGGTTTACATCAAGTTAGCACTTAGTGCTTTTCAGTAAAATTGAACTGTTCACTCCTTTGAGCTCTATGCATTTTGTGTTATGGCTCTGTAGATAACTACTTGGGGTGATTTCGAACTGTATAGATATTGCATGTAGTGTACTCAGTGCTATGGAATACTCAATTGCAAGCTGAATTCAAGAACCTACCTCATAACGTTTAGAGTGCAACAGCGAATGACTTGCTTTAGTTCAGTAAACGCTAATGCTCCACAGTGTAGAAAGGGTGATGTTACTGAATGTAACTTCTGGAGCATTGGTAGTACACTCATAAAATTGGTTGCAGACTACTCTAAATCATATGGTGAGTAAAATCAAAAGGTTTACATCAAGTTAGCACTTCGTAGTTTACAGTAAAATTGAACAGTTGACTCCTTTGAGCTCTATGCATTTTGTTTTAAGGCTCTGTACATAACTACTTGGGGAGATTTAGAACTGTATAGATATTGCATCTAGAGTACTCAGTGCAATGGAATACTCAATTGCTAGCTGAATTCAGGAACCTACCTCATAACGTTTAGAGTGCAACAGCGAATGACTTGCTTTAGTTCAGTAAACGCTAATGCTCCACAGTGTAGAAAGGGTGATGTTACTGAATGTAACTTCTGGAGCATTGGTAGTACACTCATAAAATTGGTTGCAGACTACTCTAAATCATATGGTGAGTAAAATCAAAAGGTTTACATCAAGTTAGCACTTCGTAGTTTACAGTAAAATTGAACAGTTGACTCCTTTGAGCTCTATGCATTTTGTGTTATGGCTCGGTAGATAACAACTTGGGGTGATTTGGAACTGTATAGATATTGCATGTATAGTGCTCAGTGCAATGGGATACTCAGTTGCTAGCTGAATTCAGGAACCTACCTCATAACGTTTAGAGTGCAACAGCGAATGACTTGATTTAGTTCAGTAAACGCTAATGCTCCACAGTGTAGAAAGGTGATGTTACTGAATGTAACTTCTGAAGCATTGGTAGTACACTCATAAAATTGTTTGCCGACTACTCTAAATCATATGGTGAGTAAAATCAAAAGGTTTACATCAAGTTAGCACTTAGTGGTTTTCAGTAAAATTGAACTGTTCACTCCTTTGAGCTCTATGCATTTTGTGTTATGGCTCTGTAGATAACTACTTGGGGTGATTTGGAACTGTATAGATATTGCATGCATAGTACTCAGTGCTATGGAATATTCAATTGCAAGCTGAATTCAAGAGCCTACCTCATAACGTTTAGAGTGCAAAAGCCAATGACTTGCTTTAGTTCAGTAAACGCTAATGCTCCGCACTGTAGAAAGGGTGATGTTACTGAATGTAACTCCTGGAGCATTGTTAGTACACTCATAAAATTGGTTGCAGACTACTCTAAATCATATGGTGAGTAAAATCAAAAGGTTTACATCAAGTTAGCACTTCGTAGTTTACAGTAAAATTGAACAGTTGACTCCTTTGAGCTCTATGCATTTTGTGTTATGGCTCGGTAGATAACAACTTGGGGTGATTTGGAACTGTATAGATATTGCATGTATAGTGCTCAGTGCAATGGGATACTCAGTTGCTAGCTGAATTCAGGAACCTACCTCATAACGTTTAGAGTGCAACAGCGAATGACTTGATTTAGTTCAGTAAACGCTAATGCTCCACAGTGTAGAAAGGTGATGTTACTGAATGTAACTTCTGAAGCATTGGTAGTACACTCATAAAATTGTTTGCCGACTACTCTAAATCATATGGTGAGTAAAATCAAAAGGTTTACATCAAGTTAGCACTTAGTGGTTTTCAGTAAAATTGAACTGTTCACTCCTTTGAGCTCTATGCATTTTGTGTTATGGCTCTGTAGATAACTACTTGGGGTGATTTGGAACTGTATAGATATTGCATGCATAGTACTCAGTGCTATGGAATATTCAATTGCAAGCTGAATTCAAGAGCCTACCTCATAACGTTTAGAGTGCAAAAGCCAAATACTTGCTTTAGTTCAGTAAACGCTAATGCTCCGCACTGTAGAAAGGGTGATGTTACTGAATGTAACTCCTGGAGCATTGTTAGTACACTCATAAAATTGGTTGCAGACTACTCTAAATCATATGGTGAGTAAAATCATAAGGTTTACATCAACTTAGCACTTAGTGGTTTTCTGTAAAATTGAACTGTTCACTCCATTGAGCTCAATGCATTTTGTGTTATGGCTCTGTAGATAACTACTTGGGGTGATTTAGAACTGTATAGATATTGCATGTATAGTACTCAGTGCAATGGGATACTCAATTGCTAGCTGAATTCAGGAACCTACCTCATAACGTTTAGAGTGCAAAAGCCAATGACTTGCTTTAGTTCAGTAAACGCTAATGCTCCACAGTGTAGAAAGGGTGATGTTACTGAATGTAACTTCTGGAGCATTGGTAGTACACTCATAAAATTGGTTGCAGACTACTCTAAATCATATGCTGAGTAAAATCATAAGGTTTACATCAAGTTAGCACTTAGTGCTTTTCAGTAAAATTGAACTGTTCACTCCTTTGAGCTCTATGCATTTTGTGTTATGGCTCTGTAGATAACTACTTGGGGTGATTTGGAACTGTATAGATATTGCATGTATAGTACTCAGTGCAATGGGATACTCAATTGCTAGCTGAATTCAGGAACCTACCTCAAAACGTTTAGACTGCAACAGCGAATGACTTGCTTTAGTTCAGGAAACGCTAATGCTCCACAGTGTAGAAAGGGTGATGTTACTGAATGTAACTTCTGAAGCATTGGTAGTACACTCATAAAATTGGTTGCAGACTACTCTAAATCATATGGTGAGTAAAATCAAAAGGTTTACATCAAGTTAGCACTTAGTGCTTTTCAGTAAAATTGAACTGTTCACTCCTTTGAGCTCTATGCATTTTGTGTTATGGCTCTGTAGATAACTACTTGGGGTGATTTCGAACTGTATAGATATTGCATGTAGTGTACTCAGTGCTATGGAATACTCAATTGCAAGCTGAATTCAAGAACCTACCTCATAACGTTTAGAGTGCAACAGCGAATGACTTGCTTTAGTTCAGTAAACGCTAATGCTCCACAGTGTAGAAAGGGTGATGTTACTGAATGTAACTTCTGGAGCATTGGTAGTACACTCATAAAATTGGTTGCAGACTACTCTAAATCATATGGTGAGTAAAATCAAAAGGTTTACATCAAGTTAGCACTTCGTAGTTTACAGTAAAATTGAACAGTTGACTCCTTTGAGCTCTATGCATTTTGTTTTAAGGCTCTGTACATAACTACTTGGGGTGATTTAGAACTGTATAGATATTGCATCTAGAGTACTCAGTGCAATGGAATACTCAATTGCTAGCTGAATTCAGGAACCTACCTCATAACGTTTAGAGTGCAACAGCGAATGACTTGCTTTAGTTCAGTAAACGCTAATGCTCCACAGTGTAGAAAGGGTGATGTTACTGAATGTAACTTCTGGAGCATTGGTAGTACACTCATAAAATTGGTTGCAGACTACTCTAAATCATATGGTGAGTAAAATCAAAAGGTTTACATCAAGTTAGCACTTCGTAGTTTACAGTAAAATTGAACAGTTGACTCCTTTGAGCTCTATGCATTTTGTGTTATGGCTCGGTAGATAACAACTTGGGGTGATTTGGAACTGTATAGATATTGCATGTATAGTGCTCAGTGCAATGGGATACTCAGTTGCTAGCTGAATTCAGGAACCTACCTCATAACGTTTAGAGTGCAACAGCGAATGACTTGATTTAGTTCAGTAAACGCTAATGCTCCACAGTGTAGAAAGGTGATGTTACTGAATGTAACTTCTGAAGCATTGGTAGTACACTCATAAAATTGTTTGCCGACTACTCTAAATCATATGGTGAGTAAAATCAAAAGGTTTACATCAAGTTAGCACTTAGTGGTTTTCAGTAAAATTGAACTGTTCACTCCTTTGAGCTCTATGCATTTTGTGTTATGGCTCTGTAGATAACTACTTGGGGTGATTTGGAACTGTATAGATATTGCATGCATAGTACTCAGTGCTATGGAATATTCAATTGCAAGCTGAATTCAAGAGCCTACCTCATAACGTTTAGAGTGCAAAAGCCAATGACTTGCTTTAGTTCAGTAAACGCTAATGCTCCGCACTGTAGAAAGGGTGATGTTACTGAATGTAACTCCTGGAGCATTGTTAGTACACTCATAAAATTGGTTGCAGACTACTCTAAATCATATGGTGAGTAAAATCATAAGGTTTACATCAACATAGCACTTAGTGGTTTTCTGTAAAATTGAACTGTTCACTCCATTGAGCTCAATGCATTTTGTGTTATGGCTCTGTAGATAACTACTTGGGGTGATTTAGAACTGTATAGATATTGCATGTATAGTACTCAGTGCAATGGGATACTCAATTGCTAGCTGAATTCAGGAACCTACCTCATAACGTTTAGAGTGCAAAAGCCAATGACTTGCTTTAGTTCAGTAAACGCTAATGCTCCACAGTGTAGAAAGGGTGATGTTACTGAATGTAACTTCTGGAGCATTGGTAGTACACTCATAAAATTGGTTGCAGACTACTCTAAATCATATGCTGAGTAAAATCATAAGGTTTACATCAAGTTAGCACTTAGTGCTTTTCAGTAAAATTGAACAGTTGACTCCTTTGAGCTCTATGCATTTTGTGTTATGGCTCTGTAGATAACTACTTGGGGTGATTTCGAACTGTATAGATATTGCATGGATAGTACTCAGTGCTATGGAATATTCAATTGCAAGCTGAATTCAAGAACCTACCTCATAACGTTTAGAGTGCAAAAGCCAATGACTTGCTTTAGTTCAGTAAACGCTAATGCTCCACAGTGTAGAAAGGGTGATGTTACTGAATGTAACTTCTGGAGCATTGGTAGTACACTCAAAAAATTGGTTGCAGACTACTCTAAATCATATGCTGAGTAAAATCATAAGGTTTACATCAAGTTAGCACTTAGTGGTTTTCAGTAAAATTGAACTGTTCACTCCTTTGAGCTCTATGCATTTTGTGCTATGGCTCTGTAGATAACTACTTGGGGTGATTTGGAACTGTATAGATATTGCATGTATAGTACTCAGTGCTATGGAATATTCAATTGCAAGCTGAATTCAGGAACCTACCTCATAACGTTTAGAGTGCAAAAGCCAATGACTTGCTTTAGTTCAGTAAACGCTAATGCTCCACAGTGTAGAAAGGGTGATGTTACTGAATGTAACTTCTGGAGCATTGGTAGTACACTCATAAAATTGGTTGCAGACTACTCTAAATCATATGCTGAGTAAAATCATAAGGTTTACATCAAGTTAGCACTTAGTGGTTTTCTGTAAAATTGAACTGTTCACTCCATTGAGCTCAATGCATTTTGTGTTATGGCTCTGTAGATAACTACTTGGGGTGATTTAGAACTGTATAGATATTGCATGTAGAGTACTCAGTGCAATGGGATACTCAATTGCTAGCTGAATTCAGGAACCTACCTCATAACGTTTAGAGTGCAAAAGCCAATGACTTGCTTTAGTTCAGTAAACGCTAATGCTCCACAGTGTAGAAAGGGTGATGTTACTGAATGTAACTTCTGGAGCATTGGTAGTACACTCATAAAATTGGTTGCAGACTACTCTAAATCATATGCTGAGTAAAATCATAAGGTTTACATCAAGTTAGCACTTAGTGCTTTTCAGTAAAATTGAACTGTTCACTCCTTTGAGCTCTATGCATTTTGTGTTATGGCTCTGTAGATAACTACTTGGGGTGATTTCGAACTGTATAGATATTGCATAGATAGTACTCAGTGCTATGGAATATTCAATTGCAAGCTGAATTCAAGAACCTACCTCATAACGTTTAGAGTGCAAAAGCCAATGACTTGCTTTAGTTCAGTAAACGCTAATGCTCCACAGTGTAGAAAGGGTGATGTTACTGAATGTAACTTCTGGAACATTGCTAGTACACTCAAAAAATTGGTTGCAGACTACTCTATATCATATGCTTAGTAAAATCATAAGGTTTACATCAAGTTAGCACTTAGTGGTTTTCAGTAAAATTGAACTGTTCACTCCTTTGAGCTCTATGCATTTTGTGCTATGGCTCTGTAGATAACTACTTGGGGTGATTTGGAACTGTATAGATATTGCATGTATAGTACTCAGTGCTATGGAATATTCAATTGCAAGCTGAATTCAAGAACCTACCTCATAACGTTTAGAGTGCAAAAGCCAATGACTTGCTTTAGTTCAGTAAACGCTAATGCTCCACAGTGTAGAAAGGGTGATGTTACTGAATGTAACTTCTGGAGCATTGGTAGTACACTCATAAAATTGGTTGCAGACTACTCTAAATCATATGCTGAGTAAAATCATAAGGTTTACATCAAGTTAGCACTTAGTGCTTTTCAGTAAAATTGAACTGTTCACTCCTTTGAGCTCTATGCATTTTGTGTTATGGCTCTGTAGATAACTACTTGGGGTGATTTGGAACTGTATAGATATTGCATGTATAGTACTCAGTGCAATGGGATACTCAATTGCTAGCTGAATTCAGGAACCTACCTCATAACGTTTAGAGTGCAAAAGCCAATGACTTGCTTTAGTTCAGTAAACGCTAATGCTCCACAGTGTAGAAAGGGTGATGTTACTGAATGTAACTTCTGGAGCATTGGTAGTACACTCATAAAATTGGTTGCAGACTACTCTAAATCATATGCTGAGTAAAATCATAAGGTTTACATCAAGTTAGCACTTAGTGCTTTTCAGTAAAATTGAACTGTTCACTCCTTTGAGCTCTATGCATTTTGTGTTATGGCTCTGTAGATAACTACTTGGGGTGATTTTGAACTCTATAGATATTGCATGGATAGTACTCAGTGCTATGGAATATTCAATTGCAAGCTGAATTCAAGAACCTACCTCATAACGTTTAGAGTGCAAAAGCCAATGACTTGCTTTAGTTCAGTAAACGCTAATGCTCCACAGTGTAGAAAGGGTGATGTTACTGAATGTAACTTCTGGAGCATTGGTAGTACACTCATAAAATTGGTTGCAGACTACTCTAAATCATATGCTGTGTAAAATCATAAGGTTTACATCAACTTAGCACTTAGTGCTTTTCAGGGAAATTGAACTGTTCACTCCATTGAGCTCAATGCATTTTGTGTTAAAGCTGTGTACATAACTACTCGGGGTGATTTGGAACTGTATAGATATTGCATGTAGTGTACTCAGTGCTATGGAATACTCAATTGCAAGCTGAATTCAAGAACCTACCTCATAACGTTTAGAGTGCAACAGCGAATGACTTGCTTTAGTTCAGTAAACGCTAATGCTCCACAGTGTAGAAAGGGTGATGTTACTGAATGTAACTTCCGGAGCATTGGTAGTACACTCATAAAATTGGTTGCAGACTACTCTAAATCATATGCTGAGTAAAATCATAAGGTTTACATCAAGTTAGCACTTAGTGCTTTTCAGTAAAATTGAACTGTTCACTCCTTTGAGCTCTATGCATTTTGTGTTATGGCTCTGTAGATAACTACTTGGGGTGATTTGGAACTGTATAGATATGGCATGTATAGTACTCAGTGCAATGGGATACTCAATTGCTAGCTGAATTCAGGAACCTACCTCATAACGTTTAGAGTGCAACAGCGAATGACTTGCTTTAGTTCAGTAAACGCTAATGCTCCACAGTGTAGAAAGGGCGATGTTACTGAATGTAACTTCTGGAGCATTGGTAGTACACTCATAAAATTGGTTGCAGACTACTCTAAATCATATGGTGAGTAAAATCAAAAGGTTTACATCAAGTTAGCACTTTGTGCTTTTCAGTAAAATTGAAATGTTCACTCCTTTGAGCTCTATGCATTTTGTGTTATGGCTCTGTAGATAACTACTTGGGGTGATTTGGAACTGTATAGATATTGCATGCATAGTACTCAGTGCTATGGAATATTCAATTGCAAGCTGAATTCAAGAGCCTACCTCATAACGTTTAGAGTGCAAAAGCCAATGACTTGCTTTAGTTCAGTAAACGCTAATGCTCCGCACTGTAGAAAGGGTGATGTTACTGAATGTAACTCCTGGAGCATTGTTAGTACACTCATAAAATTGGTTGCAGACTACTCTAAATCATATGGTGAGTAAAATCATAAGGTTTACATCAACATAGCACTTAGTGGTTTTCTGTAAAATTGAACTGTTCACTCCATTGAGCTCAATGCATTTTGTGTTATGGCTCTGTAGATAACTACTTGGGGTGATTTAGAACTGTATAGATATTGCATGTATAGTACTCAGTGCAATGGGATACTCAATTGCTAGCTGAATTCAGGAACCTACCTCATAACGTTTAGAGTGCAAAAGCCAATGACTTGCTTTAGTTCAGTAAACGCTAATGCTCCACAGTGTAGAAAGGGTGATGTTACTGAATGTAACTTCTGGAGCATTGGTAGTACACTCATAAAATTGGTTGCAGACTACTCTAAATCATATGCTGAGTAAAATCATAAGGTTTACATCAAGTTAGCACTTAGTGCTTTTCAGTAAAATTGAACAGTTGACTCCTTTGAGCTCTATGCATTTTGTGTTATGGCTCTGTAGATAACTACTTGGGGTGATTTCGAACTGTATAGATATTGCATGGATAGTACTCAGTGCTATGGAATATTCAATTGCAAGCTGAATTCAAGAACCTACCTCATAACGTTTAGAGTGCAAAAGCCAATGACTTGCTTTAGTTCAGTAAACGCTAATGCTCCACAGTGTAGAAAGGGTGATGTTACTGAATGTAACTTCTGGAGCATTGGTAGTACACTCAAAAAATTGGTTGCAGACTACTCTAAATCATATGCTGAGTAAAATCATAAGGTTTACATCAAGTTAGCACTTAGTGGTTTTCAGTAAAATTGAACTGTTCACTCCTTTGAGCTCTATGCATTTTGTGCTATGGCTCTGTAGATAACTACTTGGGGTGATTTGGAACTGTATAGATATTGCATGTATAGTACTCAGTGCTATGGAATATTCAATTGCAAGCTGAATTCAGGAACCTACCTCATAACGTTTAGAGTGCAAAAGCCAATGACTTGCTTTAGTTCAGTAAACGCTAATGCTCCACAGTGTAGAAAGGGTGATGTTACTGAATGTAACTTCTGGAGCATTGGTAGTACACTCATAAAATTGGTTGCAGACTACTCTAAATCATATGCTGAGTAAAATCATAAGGTTTACATCAAGTTAGCACTTAGTGGTTTTCTGTAAAATTGAACTGTTCACTCCATTGAGCTCAATGCATTTTGTGTTATGGCTCTGTAGATAACTACTTGGGGTGATTTAGAACTGTATAGATATTGCATGTAGAGTACTCAGTGCAATGGGATACTCAATTGCTAGCTGAATTCAGGAACCTACCTCATAACGTTTAGAGTGCAAAAGCCAATGACTTGCTTTAGTTCAGTAAACGCTAATGCTCCACAGTGTAGAAAGGGTGATGTTAATGAATGTAACTTCTGGAGCATTGGTAGTACACTCATAAAATTGGTTGCAGACTACTCTAAATCATATGCTGAGTAAAATCATAAGGTTTACATCAAGTTAGCACTTAGTGCTTTTCAGTAAAATTGAACTGTTCACTCCTTTGAGCTCTATGCATTTTGTGTTATGGCTCTGTAGATAACTACTTGGGGTGATTTCGAACTGTATAGATATTGCATAGATAGTACTCAGTGCTATGGAATATTCAATTGCAAGCTGAATTCAAGAACCTACCTCATAACGTTTAGAGTGCAAAAGCCAATGACTTGCTTTAGTTCAGTAAACGCTAATGCTCCACAGTGTAGAAAGGGTGATGTTACTGAATGTAACTTCTGGAACATTGCTAGTACACTCAAAAAATTGGTTGCAGACTACTCTATATCATATGCTTAGTAAAATCATAAGGTTTACATCAAGTTAGCACTTAGTGGTTTTCAGTAAAATTGAACTGTTCACTCCTTTGAGCTCTATGCATTTTGTGCTATGGCTCTGTAGATAACTACTTGGGGTGATTTGGAACTGTATAGATATTGCATGTATAGTACTCAGTGCTATGGAATATTCAATTGCAAGCTGAATTCAAGAACCTACCTCATAACGTTTAGAGTGCAAAAGCCAATGACTTGCTTTAGTTCAGTAAACGCTAATGCTCCACAGTGTAGAAAGGGTGATGTTACTGAATGTAACTTCTGGAGCATTGGTAGTACACTCATAAAATTGGTTGCAGACTACTCTAAATCATATGCTGAGTAAAATCATAAGGTTTACATCAAGTTAGCACTTAGTGCTTTTCAGTAAAATTGAACTGTTCACTCCTTTGAGCTCTATGCATTTTGTGTTATGGCTCTGTAGATAACTACTTGGGGTGATTTGGAACTGTATAGATATTGCATGTATAGTACTCAGTGCAATGGGATACTCAATTGCTAGCTGAATTCAGGAACCTACCTCATAACGTTTAGAGTGCAAAAGCCAATGACTTGCTTTAGTTCAGTAAACGCTAATGCTCCACAGTGTAGAAAGGGTGATGTTACTGAATGTAACTTCTGGAGCATTGGTAGTACACTCATAAAATTGGTTGCAGACTACTCTAAATCATATGCTGAGTAAAATCATAAGGTTTACATCAAGTTAGCACTTAGTGCTTTTCAGTAAAATTGAACTGTTCACTCCTTTGAGCTCTATGCATTTTGTGTTATGGCTCTGTAGATAACTACTTGGGGTGATTTTGAACTCTATAGATATTGCATGGATAGTACTCAGTGCTATGGAATATTCAATTGCAAGCTGAATTCAAGAACCTACCTCATAACGTTTAGAGTGCAAAAGCCAATGACTTGCTTTAGTTCAGTAAACGCTAATGCTCCACAGTGTAGAAAGGGTGATGTTACTGAATGTAACTTCTGGAGCATTGGTAGTACACTCATAAAATTGGTTGCAGACTACTCTAAATCATATGCTGAGTAAAATCATAAGGTTTACATCAACTTAGCACTTAGTGCTTTTCAGGGAAATTGAACTGTTCACTCCATTGAGCTCAATGCATTTTGTGTTAAAGCTGTGTACATAACTACTCGGGGTGATTTGGAACTGTATAGATATTGCATGTAGTGTACTCAGTGCTATGGAATACTCAATTGCAAGCTGAATTCAAGAACCTACCTCATAACGTTTAGAGTGCAACAGCGAATGACTTGCTTTAGTTCAGTAAACGCTAATGCTCCACAGTGTAGAAAGGGTGATGTTACTGAATGTAACTTCCGGAGCATTGGTAGTACACTCATAAAATTGGTTGCAGACTACTCTAAATCATATGCTGAGTAAAATCATAAGGTTTACATCAAGTTAGCACTTAGTGCTTTTCAGTAAAATTGAACTGTTCACTCCTTTGAGCTCTATGCATTTTGTGTTATGGCTCTGTAGATAACTACTTGGGGTGATTTGGAACTGTATAGATATGGCATGTATAGTACTCAGTGCAATGGGATACTCAATTGCTAGCTGAATTCAGGAACCTACCTCATAACGTTTAGAGTGCAACAGCGAATGACTTGCTTTAGTTCAGTAAACGCTAATGCTCCACAGTGTAGAAAGGGCGATGTTACTGAATGTAACTTCTGGAGCATTGGTAGTACACTCATAAAATTGGTTGCAGACTACTCTAAATCATATGGTGAGTAAAATCAAAAGGTTTACATCAAGTTAGCACTTTGTGCTTTTCAGTAAAATTGAAATGTTCACTCCTTTCAGCTCTATGCATTTTGTGTTATGGCTCTGTAGATAACTACTTGGGGTGATTTGGAACTGTATAGATATTGCATGCATAGTACTCAGTGCTATGGAATATTCAATTGCAAGCTGAATTCAAGAGCCTACCTCATAACGTTTAGAGTGCAAAAGCCAATGACTTGCTTTAGTTCAGTAAACGCTAATGCTCCGCACTGTAGAAAGGGTGATGTTACTGAATGTAACTCCTGGAGCATTGTTAGTACACTCATAAAATTGGTTGCAGACTACTCTAAATCATATGGTGAGTAAAATCATAAGGTTTACATCAACATAGCACTTAGTGGTTTTCTGTAAAATTGAACTGTTCACTCCATTGAGCTCAATGCATTTTGTGTTATGGCTCTGTAGATAACTACTTGGGGTGATTTAGAACTGTATAGATATTGCATGTATAGTACTCAGTGCAATGGGATACTCAATTGCTAGCTGAATTCAGGAACCTACCTCATAACGTTTAGAGTGCAAAAGCCAATGACTTGCTTTAGTTCAGTAAACGCTAATGCTCCACAGTGTAGAAAGGGTGATGTTACTGAATGTAACTTCTGGAGCATTGGTAGTACACTCATAAAATTGGTTGCAGACTACTCTAAATCATATGCTGAGTAAAATCATAAGGTTTACATCAAGTTAGCACTTAGTGCTTTTCAGTAAAATTGAACAGTTGACTCCTTTGAGCTCTATGCATTTTGTGTTATGGCTCTGTAGATAACTACTTGGGGTGATTTCGAACTGTATAGATATTGCATGGATAGTACTCAGTGCTATGGAATATTCAATTGCAAGCTGAATTCAAGAACCTACCTCATAACGTTTAGAGTGCAAAAGCCAATGACTTGCTTTAGTTCAGTAAACGCTAATGCTCCACAGTGTAGAAAGGGTGATGTTACTGAATGTAACTTCTGGAGCATTGGTAGTACACTCAAAAAATTGGTTGCAGACTACTCTAAATCATATGCTGAGTAAAATCATAAGGTTTACATCAAGTTAGCACTTAGTGGTTTTCAGTAAAATTGAACTGTTCACTCCTTTGAGCTCTATGCATTTTGTGCTATGGCTCTGTAGATAACTACTTGGGGTGATTTGGAACTGTATAGATATTGCATGTATAGTACTCAGTGCTATGGAATATTCAATTGCAAGCTGAATTCAGGAACCTACCTCATAACGTTTAGAGTGCAAAAGCCAATGACTTGCTTTAGTTCAGTAAACGCTAATGCTCCACAGTGTAGAAAGGGTGATGTTACTGAATGTAACTTCTGGAGCATTGGTAGTACACTCATAAAATTGGTTGCAGACTACTCTAAATCATATGCTGAGTAAAATCATAAGGTTTACATCAAGTTAGCACTTAGTGGTTTTCTGTAAAATTGAACTGTTCACTCCATTGAGCTCAATGCATTTTGTGTTATGGCTCTGTAGATAACTACTTGGGGTGATTTAGAACTGTATAGATATTGCATGTAGAGTACTCAGTGCAATGGGATACTCAATTGCTAGCTGAATTCAGGAACCTACCTCATAACGTTTAGAGTGCAAAAGCCAATGACTTGCTTTAGTTCAGTAAACGCTAATGCTCCACAGTGTAGAAAGGGTGATGTTACTGAATGTAACTTCTGGAGCATTGGTAGTACACTCATAAAATTGGTTGCAGACTACTCTAAATCATATGCTGAGTAAAATCATAAGGTTTACATCAAGTTAGCACTTAGTGCTTTTCAGTAAAATTGAACTGTTCACTCCTTTGAGCTCTATGCATTTTGTGTTATGGCTCTGTAGATAACTACTTGGGGTGATTTCGAACTGTATAGATATTGCATAGATAGTACTCAGTGCTATGGAATATTCAATTGCAAGCTGAATTCAAGAACCTACCTCATAACGTTTAGAGTGCAAAAGCCAATGACTTGCTTTAGTTCAGTAAACGCTAATGCTCCACAGTGTAGAAAGGGTGATGTTACTGAATGTAACTTCTGGAACATTGCTAGTACACTCAAAAAATTGGTTGCAGACTACTCTATATCATATGCTTAGTAAAATCATAAGGTTTACATCAAGTTAGCACTTAGTGGTTTTCAGTAAAATTGAACTGTTCACTCCTTTGAGCTCTATGCATTTTGTGCTATGGCTCTGTAGATAACTACTTGGGGTGATTTGGAACTGTATAGATATTGCATGTATAGTACTCAGTGCTATGGAATATTCAATTGCAAGCTGAATTCAAGAACCTACCTCATAACGTTTAGAGTGCAAAAGCCAATGACTTGCTTTAGTTCAGTAAACGCTAATGCTCCACAGTGTAGAAAGGGTGATGTTACTGAATGTAACTTCTGGAGCATTGGTAGTACACTCATAAAATTGGTTGCAGACTACTCTAAATCATATGCTGAGTAAAATCATAAGGTTTACATCAAGTTAGCACTTAGTGCTTTTCAGTAAAATTGAACTGTTCACTCCTTTGAGCTCTATGCATTTTGTGTTATGGCTCTGTAGATAACTACTTGGGGTGATTTGGAACTGTATAGATATTGCATGTATAGTACTCAGTGCAATGGGATACTCAATTGCTAGCTGAATTCAGGAACCTACCTCATAACGTTTAGAGTGCAAAAGCCAATGACTTGCTTTAGTTCAGTAAACGCTAATGCTCCACAGTGTAGAAAGGGTGATGTTACTGAATGTAACTTCTGGAGCATTGGTAGTACACTCATAAAATTGGTTGCAGACTACTCTAAATCATATGCTGAGTAAAATCATAAGGTTTACATCAAGTTAGCACTTAGTGCTTTTCAGTAAAATTGAACTGTTCACTCCTTTGAGCTCTATGCATTTTGTGTTATGGCTCTGTAGATAACTACTTGGGGTGATTTTGAACTCTATAGATATTGCATGGATAGTACTCAGTGCTATGGAATATTCAATTGCAAGCTGAATTCAAGAACCTACCTCATAACGTTTAGAGTGCAAAAGCCAATGACTTGCTTTAGTTCAGTAAACGCTAATGCTCCACAGTGTAGAAAGGGTGATGTTACTGAATGTAACTTCTGGAGCATTGGTAGTACACTCATAAAATTGGTTGCAGACTACTCTAAATCATATGCTGAGTAAAATCATAAGGTTTACATCAACTTAGCACTTAGTGCTTTTCAGGGAAATTGAACTGTTCACTCCATTGAGCTCAATGCATTTTGTGTTAAAGCTGTGTACATAACTACTCGGGGTGATTTGGAACTGTATAGATATTGCATGTAGTGTACTCAGTGCTATGGAATACTCAATTGCAAGCTGAATTCAAGAACCTACCTCATAACGTTTAGAGTGCAACAGCGAATGACTTGCTTTAGTTCAGTAAACGCTAATGCTCCACAGTGTAGAAAGGGTGATGTTACTGAATGTAACTTCCGGAGCATTGGTAGTACACTCATAAAATTGGTTGCAGACTACTCTAAATCATATGCTGAGTAAAATCATAAGGTTTACATCAAGTTAGCACTTAGTGCTTTTCAGTAAAATTGAACTGTTCACTCCTTTGAGCTCTATGCATTTTGTGTTATGGCTCTGTAGATAACTACTTGGGGTGATTTGGAACTGTATAGATATGGCATGTATAGTACTCAGTGCAATGGGATACTCAATTGCTAGCTGAATTCAGGAACCTACCTCATAACGTTTAGAGTGCAACAGCGAATGACTTGCTTTAGTTCAGTAAACGCTAATGCTCCACAGTGTAGAAAGGGCGATGTTACTGAATGTAACTTCTGGAGCATTGGTAGTACACTCATAAAATTGGTTGCAGACTACTCTAAATCATATGGTGAGTAAAATCAAAAGGTTTACATCAAGTTAGCACTTTGTGCTTTTCAGTAAAATTGAAATGTTCACTCCTTTGAGCTCTATGCATTTTGTGTTATGGCTCTGTAGATAACTACTTGGGGTGATTTCGAACTGTATAGATATTGCATGGATAGTACTCAGTGCTATGGAATATTCAATTGCAAGCTGAATTCAAGAACCTACCTCATAACGTTTAGAGTGCAACAGCTAACGACTTGCTTTAGTTCAGTAAACGCTAATGCTCCACAGTGTAGAAAGGGTGATGTTACTGAATGTAACTTCTGGAGCATTGGTAGTACACTCATAAAATTGGTTGCAGACTACTCTAAATCATATGGTGAGTAAAATCAAAAGGTTTCCATCAAGTTAGCACTTCGTAGTTTACAGTAAAATTGAACAGTTGACTCCTTTGAGCTCTATGCATTTTGTGTTAAGGCTCTGTACATAACTACTTGGGGTGATTTAGAACTGTATGGATATTGCATGTAGAGTACTCAGTGCAATGGAATACTCAATTGCTAGCTGAATTCAGGAAACTACCGCATAACGTTTTGAGTGCAAAAGCCAATGACTTGCTTTAGTTCAGTAAACGCTAATGCTCCACAGTGTACAAAGGGTGATGTTACTGAATGTAACTTCTGGAGCATTGGTAGTACACTCAAAAAATTGGTTGCAGACTACTCTAAATCATATGCTGAGTAAAATCATAAGGTTTACATCAAGTTAGCACTTAGTGGTTTTCAGTAAAATTGAACTGTTCACTCCTTTGAGCTCTATGCATTTTGTGCTATGGCTCTGTAGATAACTACTTGGGGTGATTTGGAACTGTATAGATATTGCATGTATAGTACTCAGTGCTATGGAATATTCAATTGCAAGCTGAATTCAAGAACCTACCTCATAACGTTTAGAGTGCAAAAGCCAATGACTTGCTTTAGTTCAGTAAACGCTAATGCTCCACAGTGTAGAAAGGGTGATGTTACTGAATGTAACTTCTGGAGCATTGGTAGTACTCTCATAAAATTGGTTGCAGACTACTCTAAATCATATGCTGAGTAAAATCATAAGGTTTACATCAAGTTAGCACTTAGTGCTTTTCAGTAAAATTGAACAGTTGACTCCTTTGAGCTCTATGCATTTTGTGTTATGGCTCTGTAGATAACTACTTGGGGTGATTTCGAACTGTATAGATATTGCATGGATAGTACTCAGTGCTATGGAATATTCAATTGCAAGCTGAATTCAAGAACCTACCTCATAACGTTTAGAGTGCAAAAGCCAATGACTTGCTTTAGTTCAGTAAACGCTAATGCTCCACAGTGTAGAAAGGGTGATGTTACTGAATGTAACTTCTGGAGCATTGGTAGTACACTCAAAAAATTGGTTGCAGACTACTCTAAATCATATGCTGAGTAAAATCATAAGGTTTACATCAAGTTAGCACTTAGTGGTTTTCAGTAAAATTGAACTGTTCACTCCTTTGAGCTCTATGCATTTTGTGCTATGGCTCTGTAGATAACTACTTGGGGTGATTTGGAACTGTATAGATATTGCATGTATAGTACTCAGTGCTATGGAATATTCAATTGCAAGCTGAATTCAGGAACCTACCTCATAACGTTTAGAGTGCAAAAGCCAATGACTTGCTTTAGTTCAGTAAACGCTAATGCTCCACAGTGTAGAAAGGGTGATGTTACTGAATGTAACTTCTGGAGCATTGGTAGTACACTCATAAAATTGGTTGCAGACTACTCTAAATCATATGCTGAGTAAAATCATAAGGTTTACATCAAGTTAGCACTTAGTGGTTTTCTGTAAAATTGAACTGTTCACTCCATTGAGCTCAATGCATTTTGTGTTATGGCTCTGTAGATAACTACTTGGGGTGATTTAGAACTGTATAGATATTGCATGTAGAGTACTCAGTGCAATGGGATACTCAATTGCTAGCTGAATTCAGGAACCTACCTCATAACGTTTAGAGTGCAAAAGCCAATGACTTGCTTTAGTTCAGTAAACGCTAATGCTCCACAGTGTAGAAAGGGTGATGTTACTGAATGTAACTTCTGGAGCATTGGTAGTACACTCATAAAATTGGTTGCAGACTACTCTAAATCATATGCTGAGTAAAATCATAAGGTTTACATCAAGTTAGCACTTAGTGCTTTTCAGTAAAATTGAACTGTTCACTCCTTTGAGCTCTATGCATTTTGTGTTATGGCTCTGTAGATAACTACTTGGGGTGATTTCGAACTGTATAGATATTGCATAGATAGTACTCAGTGCTATGGAATATTCAATTGCAAGCTGAATTCAAGAACCTACCTCATAACGTTTAGAGTGCAAAAGCCAATGACTTGCTTTAGTACAGTAAACGCTAATGCTCCACAGTGTAGAAAGGGTGATGTTACTGAATGTAACTTCTGGAACATTGGTAGTACACTCAAAAAATTGGTTGCAGACTACTCTATATCATATGCTGAGTAAAATCATAAGGTTTACATCAAGTTAGCACTTAGTGGTTTTCAGTAAAATTGAACTGTTCACTCCTTTGAGCTCTATGCATTTTGTGCTATGGCTCTGTAGATAACTACTTGGGGTGATTTGGAACTGTATAGATATTGCATGTATAGTACTCAGTGCTATGGAATATTCAATTGCAAGCTGAATTCAAGAACCTACCTCATAACGTTTAGAGTGCAAAAGCCAATGACTTGCTTTAGTTCAGTAAACGCTAATGCTCCACAGTGTAGAAAGGGTGATGTTACTGAATGTAACTTCTGGAGCATTGGTAGTACACTCATAAAATTGGTTGCAGACTACTCTAAATCATATGCTGAGTAAAATCATAAGGTTTACATCAAGTTAGCACTTAGTGCTTTTCAGTAAAATTGAACTGTTCACTCCTTTGAGCTCTATGCATTTTGTGTTATGGCTCTGTAGATAACTACTTGGGGTGATTTGGAACTGTATAGATATTGCATGTATAGTACTCAGTGCAATGGGATACTCAATTGCTAGCTGAATTCAGGAACCTACCTCATAACGTTTAGAGTGCAAAAGCCAATGACTTGCTTTAGTTCAGTAAACGCTAATGCTCCACAGTGTAGAAAGGGTGATGTTACTGAATGTAACTTCTGGAGCATTGGTAGTACACTCATAAAATTGGTTGCAGACTACTCTAAATCATATGCTGAGTAAAATCATAAGGTTTACATCAAGTTAGCACTTAGTGCTTTTCAGTAAAATTGAACTGTTCACTCCTTTGAGCTCTATGCATTTTGTGTTATGGCTCTGTAGATAACTACTTGGGGTGATTTCGAACTCTATAGATATTGCATGGATAGTACTCAGTGCTATGGAATATTCAATTGCAAGCTGAATTCAAGAACCTACCTCATAACGTTTAGAGTGCAAAAGCCAATGACTTGCTTTAGTTCAGTAAACGCTAATGCTCCACAGTGTAGAAAGGGTGATCTTACTGAATGTAACTTCTGGAGCATTGGTAGTACACTCATAAAATTGGTTGCAGACTACTCTAAATCATATGCTGAGTAAAATCATAAGGTTTACATCAACTTAGCACTTAGTGCTTTTCAGGGAAATTGAACTGTTCACTCCATTGAGCTCAATGCATTTTGTGTTAAAGCTGTGTACATAACTACTCGGGGTGATTTGGAACTGTATAGATATTGCATGTAGTGTACTCAGTGCTATGGAATACTCAATTGCAAGCTGAATTCAAGAACCTACCTCATAACGTTTAGAGTGCAACAGCGAATGACTTGCTTTAGTTCAGTAAACGCTAATGCTCCACAGTGTAGAAAGGGTGATGTTACTGAATGTAACTTCTGGAGCATTGGTAGTACACTCATAAAATTGGTTGCAGACTACTCTAAATCATATGCTGAGTAAAATCATAAGGTTTACATCAAGTTAGCACTTAGTGCTTTTCAGTAAAATTGAACTGTTCACTCCTTTGAGCTCTATGCATTTTGTGTTATGGCTCTGTAGATAACTACTTGGGGTGATTTGGAACTGTATAGATATGGCATGTATAGTACTCAGTGCAATGGGATACTCAATTGCTAGCTGAATTCAGGAACCTACCTCATAACGTTTAGAGTGCAACAGCGAATGACTTGCTTTAGTTCAGTAAACGCTAATGCTCCACAGTGTAGAAAGGGTGATGTTACTGAATGTAACTTCTGGAGCATTGGTAGTACACTCATAAAATTGGTTGCAGACTACTCTAAATCATATGGTGAGTAAAATCAAAAGGTTTACATCAAGTTAGCACTTTGTGCTTTTCAGTAAAATTGAAATGTTCACTCCTTTGAGCTCTATGCATTTTGTGTTATGGCTCTGTAGATAACTACTTGGGGTGATTTCGAACTGTATAGATATTGCATGGATAGTACTCAGTGCTATGGAATATTCAATTGCAAGCTGAATTCAAGAACCTACCTCATAACGTTTAGAGTGCAACAGCTAACGACTTGCTTTAGTTCAGTAAACGCTAATGCTCCACAGTGTAGAAAGGGTGATGTTACTGAATGTAACTTCTGGAGCATTGGTAGTACACTCATAAAATTGGTTGCAGACTACTCTAAATCATATGGTGAGTAAAATCAAAAGGTTTCCATCAAGTTAGCACTTCGTAGTTTACAGTAAAATTGAACAGTTGACTCCTTTGAGCTCTATGCATTTTGTGTTAAGGCTCTGTACATAACTACTTGGGGTGATTTAGAACTGTATGGATATTGCATGTAGAGTACTCAGTGCAATGGAATACTCAATTGCTAGCTGAATTCAGGAAACTACCGCATAACGTTTTGAGTGCAAAAGCCAATGACTTGCTTTAGTTCAGTAAACGCTAATGCTCCACAGTGTACAAAGGGTGATGTTACTGAATGTAACTTCTGGAGCATTGGTAGTACACTCAAAAAATTGGTTGCAGACTACTCTAAATCATATGCTGAGTAAAATCATAAGGTTTACATCAAGTTAGCACTTAGTGGTTTTCAGTAAAATTGAACTGTTCACTCCTTTGAGCTCTATGCATTTTGTGCTATGGCTCTGTAGATAACTACTTGGGGTGATTTGGAACTGTATAGATATTGCATGTATAGTACTCAGTGCTATGGAATATTCAATTGCAAGCTGAATTCAAGAACCTACCTCATAACGTTTAGAGTGCAAAAGCCAATGACTTGCTTTAGTTCAGTAAACGCTAATGCTCCACAGTGTAGAAAGGGTGATGTTACTGAATGTAACTTCTGGAGCATTGGTAGTACTCTCATAAAATTGGTTGCAGACTACTCTAAATCATATGCTGAGTAAAATCATAAGGTTTACATCAAGTTAGCACTTAGCGCTTTTCAGTAAAATTGAACTGTTCACTCCTTTGAGCTCTATGCATTTTGTGTTATGGCTCTGTAGATAACTACTTGGGGTGATTTGGAACTGTATAGATATTGCATGTATAGTACTCAGTGCAATGGGATACTCAATTGCTAGCTGAATTCAGGAACCTACCTCATAACGTTTAGAGTGCAACAGCGAATGACTTGCTTTTGTTCAGTAAACGCTAATGCTCCACAGTGTAGAAAGGGTGATGTTACTGAATGTAACTTCTGGAGCATTGGTAGTACACTCATAAAATTGGTTGCAGACTACTCTAAATCATATGGTGAGTAAAATCAAAAGGTTTACATCAAGTTAGCACTTCGTAGTTTACAGTAAAATTGAACAGTTGACTCCTTTGAGCTCTATGCATTTTGTGTTAAGGCTCTGTACATAACTACTTGGGGTGATTTAGAACTGTATAGATATTGCATGTAGAGTACTCAGTGCAATGGAATACTCAATTGCTAGCTGAATTCAGGAACCTACCGCATAACGTTTTGAGTGCAAAAGCCAATGACTTGCTTTAGTTCAGTAAACGCTAATGCTCCACAGTGTAGAAAGGGTGATGTTACTGAATGTAACTTCTGGAGCATTGGTAGTACACTCATAAAATTGGTTGCAGACTACTCTAAATCATATGCTGAGTAAAATCATAAGGTTTACATCAAGTTAGCACTTAGTGGTTTTCTGTAAAATTGAACTGTTCACTCCATTGAGCTCAATGCATTTTGTGTTATGGCTCTGTAGATAACTACTTGGGGTGATTTAGAACTGTATAGATATTGCATGTAGAGTACTCAGTGCAATGGGATACTCAATTGCTAGCTGAATTCAGGAACCTACCTCATAACGTTTAGAGTGCAAAAGCCAATGACTTGCTTTAGTTCAGTAAACGCTAATGCTCCACAGTGTAGAAAGGGTGATGTTACTGAATGTAACTTCTGGAGCATTGGTAGTACACTCATAAAATTGGTTGCAGACTACTCTAAATCATATGCTGAGTAAAATCATAAGGTTTACATCAAGTTAGCACTTAGTGGTTTTCTGTAAAATTGAACTGTTCACTCCATTGAGCTCAATGCATTTTGTGTTATGGCTCTGTAGATAACTACTTGGGGTGATTTAGAACTGTATAGATATTGCATGTAGAGTACTCAGTGCAATGGGATACTCAATTGCTAGCTGAATTCAGGAACCTACCTCATAACGTTTAGAGTGCAAAAGCCAATGACTTGCTTTAGTTCAGGAAACGCTTATGTTCCACATGTAGAAAGGGTGATGTTACTGAATGTAACTTCTGGAACATTGGTAGTACACTCAAAAAATTGGTTGCAGACTACTCTATATCATATGCTGAGTAAAATCATAAGGTTTACATCAAGTTAGCACTTAGTGGTTTTCAGTAAAATTGAACTGTTCACTCCTTTGAGCTCTATGCATTTTGTGCTATGGCTCTGTAGATAACTACTTGGGGTGATTTGGAACTGTATAGATATTGCATGTATAGTACTCAGTGCAATGGGATACTCAATTGCTAGCTGAATTCAGGAACCTACCTCATAACGTTTCGAGTGCAACAGCGAATGACTTGCTTTAGTTCAGTAAACGCTAATGCTCCACAGTGTAGAAAGGGTGATGTTACTGAATGTAACTTCTGAAGCATTGGTAGTACACTCATAAAATTGGTTGCAGACTACTCTAAATCATATGCTGAGTAAAATCATAAGGTTTACATCAAGTTAGCACTTAGTGCTTTTCAGTAAAATTGAACTGTTCACTCCTTTGAGCTCTATGCATTTTGTGTTATGGCTCTGTAGATAACTACTTGGGGTGATTTGGAACTGTATAGATATTGCATGTATAGTACTCAGTGCAATGGGATACTCAATTGCTAGCTGAATTCAGGAACCTACCTCATAACGTTTAGAGTGCAAAAGCCAATGACTTGCTTTAGTTCAGGAAACGCTTATGTTCCACATGTAGAAAGGGTGATGTTACTGAATGTAACTTCTGGAACATTGGTAGTACACTCAAAAAATTGGTTGCAGACTACTCTATATCATATGCTGAGTAAAATCATAAGGTTTACATCAAGTTAGCACTTAGTGGTTTTCAGTAAAATTGAACTGTTCACTCCTTTGAGCTCTATGCATTTTGTGTTATGGCTCTGTAGATAACTACTTGGGGTGATTTGGAACTGTATAGATATTGCATGTATAGTACTCAGTGCAATGGGATACTCAATTGCTAGCTGAATTCAGGAACCTACCTCATAACGTTTAGAGTGCAAAAGCCAATGACTTGCTTTAGTTCAGTAAACGCTATTGCTCCACAGTGTAGAAAGGGTGATGTTACTGAATGTAACTTCTGGAGCATTGGTAGTACACTCATAAAATTGGTGGCAGACTACTCTAAATCATATGCTGAGTAAAATCATAAGGTTTACATCAAGTTAGCACTTAGTGCTTTTCAGTAAAATTGAACTGTTCACTCCTTTGAGCTCTATGCATTTTGTGTTATGGCTCTGTAGATAACTACTTGGGGTGATTTCGAACTCTATAGATATTGCATGGATAGTACTCAGTGCTATGGAATATTCAATTGCAAGCTGAATTCAAGAACCTACCTCATAACGTTTAGAGTGCAAAAGCCAATGACTTGCTTTAGTTCAGTAAACGCTAATGCTCCACAGTGTAGAAAGGGTGATGTTACTGAATGTAACTTCTGGAGCATTAGTAGTACACTCATAAAATTGGTTGCAGACTACTCTAAATCATATGCTGAGTAAAATCATAAGGTTTACATCAACTTAGCACTTAGTGCTTTTCAGGGAAATTGAACTGTTCACTCCATTGATCTCAATGCATTTTGTGTTAAAGCTGTGTACATAACTACTCGGGGTGATTTGGAACTGTATAGATATTGCATGTAGTGTACTCAGTGCTATGGAATACTCAATTGCAAGCTGAATTCAAGAACCTACCTCATAACGTTTAGAGTGCAACAGCGAATGACTTGCTTTAGTTCAGTAAACGCTAATGCTCCACAGTGTAGAAAGGGTGATGTTACTGAATGTAACTTCTGGAGCATTGGTAGTACACTCATAAAATTGGTTGCAGACTACTCTAAATCATATGCTGAGTAAAATCATAAGGTTTACATCAAGTTAGCACTTAGTGCTTTTCAGTAAAATTGAACTGTTCACTCCTTTGAGCTCTATGCATTTTGTGTTATGGCTCTGTAGATAACTACTTGGGGTGATTTGGAACTGTATAGATATGGCATGTATAGTACTCAGTGCAATGGGATACTCAATTGCTAGCTGAATTCAGGAACCTACCTCATAACGTTTAGAGTGCAACAGCGAATGACTTGCTTTAGTTCATTAAACGCTAATGCTCCACAGTGTAGAAAGGGTGATGTTACTGAATGTAACTTCTGGAGCATTGGTAGTACACTCATAAAATTGGTTGCAGACTACTCTAAATCATATGGTGAGTAAAATCAAAAGATTTACATCAAGTTAGCACTTTGTGCTTTTCAGTAAAATTGAAATGTTCACTCCTTTGAGCTCTATGCATTTTGTGTTATGGCTCTGTAGATAACTACTTGGGGTGATTTCGAACTGTATAGATATTGCATGGATTGTACTCAGTGCTATGGAATATTCAATTGCAAGCTGAATTCAAGAACCTACCTCATAACGTTTAGAGTGCAACAGCGAACGACTTGCTTTAGTTCAGTAAACGCTAATGCTCCACAGTGTAGAAAGGGTGATGTTACTGAATGTAACTTCTGGAGCATTGGTAGTACACTCATAAAATTGGTTGCAGACTACTCTAAATCATATGGTGATTAAAATCAAAAGGTTTCCATCAAGTTAGCACTTCGTAGTTTACAGTAAAATTGAACAGTTGACTCCTTTGAGCTCTATGCATTTTGTGTTAAGGCTCTGTACATAACTACTTGGGGTGATTTAGAACTGTATGGATATTGCATGTAGAGTACTCAGTGCAATGGAATACTCAATTGCTAGCTGAATTCAGGAAACTACCGCATAACGTTTTGAGTGCAAAAGCCAATAACTTGCTTTAGTTCAGTAAACGCTAATGCTCCACAGTGTAGAAAGGGTGATGTTACTGAATGTAACTTCTGGAGCATTGGTAGTACACTCAAAAAATTGGTTGCAGACTACTCTAAATCAAATGCTGAGTAAAATCATAAGGTTTACATCAAGTTAGCACTTAGTGGTTTTCAGTAAAATTGAACTGTTCACTCCTTTGAGCTCTATGCATTTTGTGCTATGGCTCTGTAGATAACTACTTGGGGTGATTTGGAACTGTATAGATATTGCATGTATAGTACTCAGTGCTATGGAATATTCAATTGCAAGCTGGATTCAAGAACCTACCTCATAACGTTTAGAGTGCAAAAGCCAATGACTTGCTTTAGTTCAGTAAACGCTAATGCTCCACAGTGTAGAAAGGGTGATGTTACTGAATGTAACTTCTGGAGCATTGGTAGTACTCTCATAAAATTGGTTGCAGACTACTCTAAATCATATGCTGAGTAAAATCATAAGGTTTACATCAAGTTAGCACTTAGCGCTTTTCAGTAAAATTGAACTGTTCACTCCTTTGAGCTCTATGCATTTTGTGTTATGGCTCTGTAGATAACTACTTGGGGTGATTTGGAACTGTATAGATATTGCATGTATAGTACTCAGTGCAATGGGATACTCAATTGCTAGCTGAATTCAGGAACCTACCTCATAACGTTTAGAGTGCAACAGCGAATGACTTGCTTTTGTTCAGTAAACGCTAATGCTCCACAGTGTAGAAAGGGTGATGTTACTGAATGTAACTTCTGGAGCATTGGTAGTACACTCATAAAATTGGTTGCAGACTACTCTAAATCATATGGTGAGTAAAATCAAAAGGTTTCCATCAAGTTAGCACTTCGTAGTTTACAGTAAAATTGAACAGTTGACTCCTTTGAGCTCTATGCATTTTGTGTTAAGGCTCTGTACATAACTACTTGGGGTGATTTAGAACTGTATGGATATTGCATGTAGAGTACTCAGTGCAATGGAATACTCAATTGCTAGCTGAATTCAGGAACCTACCGCATAACGTTTTGAGTGCAAAAGCCAATGACTTGCTTTAGTTCAGTAAACGCTAATGCTCCACAGTGTAGAAAGGGTGATGTTACTGAATGTAACTTCTGGAGCATTGGTAGTACACTCAAAAAATTGGTTGCAGACTACTCTAAATCATATGCTGAGTAAAATCATAAGGTTTACATCAAGTTAGCACTTAGTGGTTTTCAGTAAAATTGAACTGTTCACTCCTTTGAGCTCTATGCATTTTGTGCTATGGCTCTGTAGATAACTAATTGGGGTGATTTGGAACTGTATAGATATTGCATGTATAGTACTCAGTGCTATGGAATATTCAATTGCAAGCTGAATTCAAGAACCTACCTCATAACGTTTAGAGTGCAAAAGCCAATGACTTGCTTTAGTTCAGTAAACGCTAATGCTCCACAGTGTAGAAAGGGTGATGTTACTGAATGTAACTTCTGGAGCATTGGTAGTGCACTCATAAAATTGGTTGCAGACTACTCTAAATCATATGCTGAGTAAAATCATAAGGTTTACATCAAGTTAGCACTTAGTGCTTTTCAGTAAAATTGAACTGTTCACTCCTTTGAGCTCTATGCATTTTGTGTTATGGCTCTGTAGATAACTACTTGGGGTGATTTGGAACTGTATAGATATTGCATGTATAGTACTCAGTGCAATGGGATACTCAATTGCTAGCTGAATTCAGGAACCTACCTCATAACGTTTAGAGTGCAACAGCGAATGACTTGCTTTAGTTCAGTAAACGCTAATGCTCCACAGTGTAGAAAGGGTGATGTTACTGAATGTAACTTCTGGAGCATTGGTAGTACACTCATAAAATTGGTTGCAGACTACTCTAAATCATATGGTGAGTAAAATCAAATGGTTTACATCAAGTTAGCACTTCGTAGTTTACAGTAAAATTGAACAGTTGACTCCTTTGAGCTCTATGCATTTTGTGTTAAGGCTCTGTACATAACTACTTGGGGTGATTTAGAACTGCATAGATATTGCATGTAGAGTACTCAGTGCAATGGGATACTCAATTGCTAGCTGAATTCAGGAACCTACCTCATAACGTTTAGAGTGCAAAAGCCAATGACTTGCTTTAGTTCAGTAAACGCTAATGCTCCACAGTGTAGAAAGGGTGATGTTACTGAATGTAACTTCTGGAGCATTGGTAGTACACTCATAAAATTGGTTGCAGACTACTCTAAATCATATGCTGAGTAAAATCATAAGGTTTACATCAACTTAGCACTTAGTGCTTTTCAGGGAAATTGAACTGTTCACTCCATTGATCTCAATGCATTTTGTGTTAAAGCTGTGTACATAACTACTCGGGGTGATTTGGAACTGTATAGATATTGCATGTAGTGTACTCAGTGCTATGGAATACTCAATTGCAAGCTGAATTCAAGAACCTACCTCATAACGTTTAGAGTGCAACAGCGAATGACTTGCTTTAGTTCAGTAAACGCTAATGCTCCACAGTGTAGAAAGGGTGATGTTACTGAATGTAACTTCTGGAGCATTGGTAGTACACTCATAAAATTGGTTGCAGACTACTCTAAATCATATGCTGAGTAAAATCATAAGGTTTACATCAAGTTAGCACTTAGTGCTTTTCAGTAAAATTGAACTGTTCACTCCTTTGAGCTCTATGCATTTTGTGTTATGGCTCTGTAGATAACTACTTGGGGTGATTTGGAACTGTATAGATATGGCATGTATAGTACTCAGTGCAATGGGATACTCAATTGCTAGCTGAATTCAGGAACCTACCTCATAACGTTTAGAGTGCAACAGCGAATGACTTGCTTTAGTTCATTAAACGCTAATGCTCCACAGTGTAGAAAGGGTGATGTTACTGAATGTAACTTCTGGAGCATTGGTAGTACACTCATAAAATTGGTTGCAGACTACTCTAAATCATATGGTGAGTAAAATCAAAAGATTTACATCAAGTTAGCACTTTGTGCTTTTCAGTAAAATTGAAATGTTCACTCCTTTGAGCTCTATGCATTTTGTGTTATGGCTCTGTAGATAACTACTTGGGGTGATTTCGAACTGTATAGATATTGCATGTATAGTACTCAGTGCTATGGAATATTCAATTGCAAGCTGAATTCAAGAACCTACCTCATAACGTTTAGAGTGCAAAAGCCAATGACTTGCTTTAGTTCAGTAAACTCTAATGCTCCACAGTGTAGAAAGGGTGATGTTACTGAATGTAACTTCTGGAGCATTGGTAGTACTCTCATAAAATTGGTTGCAGACTACTCTAAATCATATGCTGAGTAAAATCATAAGGTTTACATCAAGTTAGCACTTAGCGCTTTTCAGTAAAATTGAACTGTTCACTCCTTTGAGCTCTATGCATTTTGTGTTATGGCTCTGTAGATAACTACTTGGGGTGATTTGGAACTGTATAGATATTGCATGTATAGTACTCAGTGCAATGGGATACTCAATTGCTAGCTGAATTCAGGAACCTACCTCATAACGTTTAGAGTGCAACAGCGAATGACTTGCTTTTGTTCAGTAAACGCTAATGCTCCACAGTGTAGAAAGGGTGATGTTACTGAATGTAACTTCTGGAGCATTGGTAGTACACTCATAAAATTGGTTGCAGACTACTCTAAATCATATGGTGAGTAAAATCAAAAGGTTTCCATCAAGTTAGCACTTCGTAGTTTACAGTAAAATTGAACAGTTGACTCCTTTGAGCTCTATGCATTTTGTGTTAAGGCTCTGTACATAACTACTTGGGGTGATTTAGAACTGTATGGATATTGCATGTAGAGTACTCAGTGCAATGGAATACTCAATTGCTAGCTGAATTCAGGAAACTACCGCATAACGTTTTGAGTGCAAAAGCCAATGACTTGCTTTAGTTCAGTAAACGCTAATGCTCCACAGTGTAGAAAGGGTGATGTTACTGAATGTAACTTCTGGAGCATTGGTAGTACACTCAAAAAATTGGTTGCAGACTACTCTAAATCATATGCTGAGTAAAATCATAAGGTTTACATCAAGTTAGCACTTAGTGGTTTTCAGTAAAATTGAACTGTTCACTCCTTTGAGCTCTATGCATTTTGTGCTATGGCTCTGTAGATAACTACTTGGGGTGATTTGGAACTGTATAGATATTGCATGTATAGTACTCAGTGCTATGGAATATTCAATTGCAAGCTGAATTCAAGAACCTACCTCATAACGTTTAGAGTGCAAAAGCCAATGACTTGCTTTAGTTCAGTAAACGCTAATGCTCCACAGTGTAGAAAGGGTGATGTTACTGAATGTAACTTCTGGAGCATTGGTAGTACTCTCATAAAATTGGTTGCAGACTACTCTAAATCATATGCTGAGTAAAATCATAAGGTTTACATCAAGTTAGCACAGCGCTTTTCAGTAAAATTGAACTGTTCACTCCTTTGAGCTCTATGCATTTTGTGTTATGGCTCTGTAGATAACTACTTGGGGTGATTTGGAACTGTATAGATATTGCATGTATAGTACTCAGTGCAATGGGATACTCAATTGCTAGCTGAATTCAGGAACCTACCTCATAACGTTTAGAGTGCAACAGCGAATGACTTGCTTTTGTTCAGTAAACGCTAATGCTCCACAGTGTAGAAAGGGTGATGTTCCTGAATGTAACTTCTGGAGCATTGGTAGTACACTCATAAAATTGGTTGCAGACTACTCTAAATCATATGGTGAGTAAAATCAAAAGGTTTACATCAAGTTAGCACTTCGTAGTTTACAGTAAAATTGAACAGTTGACTCCTTTGAGCTCTATGCATTTTGTGTTAAGGCTCTGTACATAACTACTTGGGGTGATTTAGAACTGTATAGATATTGCATGTAGAGTACTCAGTGCAATGGAATACTCAATTGCTAGCTGAATTCAGGAACCTACCGCATAACGTTTTGAGTGCAAAAGCCAATGACTTGCTTTAGTTCAGTAAACGCTAATGCTCCACAGTGTAGAAAGGGTGATGTTACTGAATGTAACTTCTGGAGCATTGGTAGTACACTCAAAAAATTGGTTGCAGACTACTCTAAATCATATGCTGAGTAAAATCATAAGGTTTACATCAAGTTAGCACTTAGTGGTTTTCAGTAAAATTGAACTGTTCACTCCTTTGAGCTCTATGCATTTTGTGCTATGGCTCTGTAGATAACTAATTGGGGTGATTTGGAACTGTATAGATATTGCATGTATAGTACTCAGTGCTATGGAATATTCAATTGCAAGCTGAATTCAAGAACCTACCTCATAACGTTTAGAGTGCAAAAGCCAATGACTTGCTTTAGTTCAGTAAACGCTAATGCTCCACAGTGTAGAAAGGGTGATGTTACTGAATGTAACTTCTGGAGCATTGGTAGTGCACTCATAAAATTGGTTGCAGACTACTCTAAATCATATGCTGAGTAAAATCATAAGGTTTACATCAAGTTAGCACTTAGTGCTTTTCAGTAAAATTGAACTGTTCACTCCTTTGAGCTCTATGCATTTTGTGTTATGGCTCTGTAGATAACTACTTGGGGTGATTTGGAACTGTATAGATATTGCATGTATAGTACTCAGTGCAATGGGATACTCAATTGCTAGCTGAATTCAGGAACCTACCTCATAAGGTTTAGAGTGCAACAGCGAATGACTTGCTTTAGTTCAGTAAACGCTAATGCTCCACAGTGTAGAAAGGGTGATGTTACTGAATGTAACTTCTGGAGCATTGGTAGTACACTCATAAAATTGGTTGCAGACTACTCTAAATCATATGGTGAGTAAAATCAAATGGTTTACATCAAGTTAGCACTTCGTAGTTTACAGTAAAATTGAACAGTTGACTCCTTTGAGCTCTATGCATTTTGTGTTAAGGCTCTGTACATAACTACTTGGGGTGATTTAGAACTGCATAGATATTGCATGTAGAGTACTCAGTGCAATGGGATACTCAATTGCTAGCTGAATTCAGGAACCTACCTCATAACGTTTAGAGTGCAAAAGCCAATGACTTGCTTTAGTTCAGTAAACGCTAATGCTCCACAGTGTAGAAAGGGTGATGTTACTGAATGTAACTTCTGGAGCATTGGTAGTACACTCATAAAATTGGTTGCAGACTACTCTAAATCATATGCTGAGTAAAATCATAAGGTTTACATCAAGTTAGCACTTAGTGGTTTTCAGTGAAATTGAACTGTTCACTCCTTTGAGCTCTATGCATTTTGTGTTATGGCTCTGTAGATAACTACTTGGGGTGATTTGGAACTGTATAGATATTGCATGTATAGTACTCAGTGCAATGGGATACTCAATTGCTAGCTGAATTCAGGAACCTACCTCATAAGGTTTAGAGTGCAACAGCGAATGACTTGCTTTAGTTCAGTAAACGCTAATGCTCCACAGTGTAGAAAGGGTGATGTTACTGAATGTAACTTCTGGAGCATTGGTAGTACACTCATAAAATTGGTTGCAGACTACTCTAAATCATATGGTGAGTAAAATCAAATGGTTTACATCAAGTTAGCACTTCGTAGTTTACAGTAAAATTGAACAGTTGACTCCTTTGAGCTCTATGCATTTTGTGTTAAGGCTCTGTACATAACTACTTGGGGTGATTTAGAACTGCATAGATATTGCATGTAGAGTACTCAGTGCAATGGGATACTCAATTGCTAGCTGAATTCAGGAACCTACCTCATAACGTTTAGAGTGCAAAAGCCAATGACTTGCTTTAGTTCAGTAAACGCTAATGCTCCACAGTGTAGAAAGGGTGATGTTACTGAATGTAACTTCTGGAGCATTGGTAGTACACTCATAAAATTGGTTGCAGACTACTCTAAATCATATGCTGAGTAAAATCATAAGGTTTACATCAAGTTAGCACTTAGTGGTTTTCAGTGAAATTGAACTGTTCACTCCTTTGAGCTCTATGCATTTTGTGTTATGGCTCTGTAGATAACTACTTGGGGTGATTTGGAACTGTATAGATATTGCATGTATAGTACTCAGTGCTATGGAATATTCAATTGCAAGCTGAATTCAAGAGCCTACCTCATAACGTTTAGAGTGCAAAAGCCAATGACTTGCTTTAGTTCAGTAAACGCTAATGCTCCGCACTGTAGAAAGGGTGATGTTACTGAATATAACTTCTGGAGCATTGTTAGTACACTCATAAAATTGGTTGCAGACTACTCTAAATCATATGGTGAGTAAAATCATAAGGTTTACATCAAGTTAGCACGTAGTGGTTTTCTGTAAAATTGAACTGTTCTCTCCATTGAGCTCAATGCATTTTGTGTTATGGCTCTGTAGATAACTACTTGGGGTGATTTAGAACTGTATAGATATTGCATGTAGAGTACTCAGTGCAATGGGATACTCAATTGCTAGCTGAATTCAGGAACCTACCTCATAACGTTTAGAGTACAAAAGCCAATGACTTGCTTTAGTTCAGTAAACGCTAATGCTCCACAGTGTAGAAAGGGTGATGTTACTGAATGTAACTTCTGGAGCATTGGTAGTACACTCATAAAATTGGTTGCAGACTACTCTAAATCACATGCTGAGTAAAATCATAAGGTTTACATCAAGTTAGCACTTAGTGCTTTTCAGTAAAATTGAACTGTTCACTCCTTTGAGTTCTAAGCATTTTGTGTTATGGCTCTGTAGATAACTACTTGGGGTGATTTCGAACTGTATAGATATTGCATGGATAGTACTCAGTGCTATGGAATATTCCATTGCAAGCTGAATTCAAGAACCTACCTCATAACGTTTAGAGTGCAAAAGCCAATGACTTGCTTTAGTTCAGTAAACGCTAATGCTCCACAGTGTAGAAAGGGTGATGTTACTGAATGTAACTTCTGGAGCATTGGTAGTACACTCATAAAATTGGTTGCAGACTACTCTAAATCATATGCTGAGTAAAATCATAAGGTTTACATCAACTTAGCACTTAGTGCTTTTCAGGGAAATTGAACTGTTCACTCCATTGAGCTCAATGCATTTTGTGTTAAAGCTGTGTACATAACTACTCGGGGTGATTTGGAACTGTATAGATATTGCATGTAGTGTACTCAGTGCTATGGAATACTCAATTGCAAGCTGAATTCAAGAACCTACCTCATAACGTTTAGAGTGCAACAGCGAATGACTTGCTTTAGTTCAGTAAACGCTAATGCTCCACAGTGTAGAAAGGGTGATGTTACTGAATGTAACTTCTGGAGCATTGGTAGTACACTCATAAAATTGGTTGCAGACTACTCTAAATCATATGGTGAGTAAAATCAAAAGGTTTACATCAAGTTAGCACTTCGTAGTTTACAGTAAAATTGAAGAGTTGACTCCTTTGAGCTCTATGCATTTTGTGTTAAGGCTCTGTACATAACTACTTGGGGTGATTTAGAACTGTATAGATATTCCATGTAGAGTACTCAGTGCAATGGAATACTCAATTGCTAGCTGAATTCAGGAACCTACCGCATAACGTTTTGAGTGCAAAAGCCAATGACTTGCTTTAGTTCAGTAAACGCTAATGCTCCACAGTGTAGAAAGGGTGATGTTACTGAATGTAACTTCTGGAGCATTGGTAGTACACTCAAAAAATTGGTTGCAGACTACTCTAAATCATATGCTGAGTAAAATCATAAGGTTTACATCAAGTTAGCACTGAGTGGTTTTCAGTAAAATTGAACTGTTCACTCCATTGAGCTCAGAGCATTTTGTGTTAAAGCTGTGTACATAACTACTCGGGGTGATTTGGAGCTTTATAGATATTGCATGTAGAGTACTCAGTGCCATGGAATAGTCAATTGCAAGCTGAATTCAAGAACCTACCTCATAACGTGTAGAGTGCAAAAGCCAATGACTTGCTTTAGTTCAGGAAACGCTTATGTTCCACATGTAGAAAGTGTGATGTTACTGAATGTAACTACTGGAGCATTGGTAGTACACTCGTAAAATTGGTTGCAGACTACTCTAAATCATATCGTGAGAAAAATCAAAAGGTTTACATCAAGTTAGCACTTAGTGGTTTTCAGTAAAATTGAACTGTTCACTCCATTGAGCTCAATGCATTTTCTGTTATGGCTCTGTAGATAACTACTTGGGGTGCTTTGGAACTGTATAAATATTACATGTATAGTACTCAGTGCTATGGAATATTCAATTGCAAGCTGAATTCAAGAACCTACCTCATAACGTTTAGAGTGCAAAAGCCAATGACTTGCTTTAGTTCAGTAAACGCTAATGCTCCACAGTGTAGAAAGGGTGATGTTACTGAATGTAACTTCTGGAGTATTGGTAGTACACTCATAAAATTGGTTGCAGACTACTCTAAATCATATGCTGAGTAAAATCATAAGGTTTACATCAAGTTAGCACTTAGTGGTTTTCAGTGAAATTGAACTGTTCACTCCTTTGAGCTCTATGCATTTTGTGTTATGGCTCTGTAGATAACTACTTGGGGTGATTTGGAACTGTATAGATATTGCATGTATAGTACTCAGTGCTATGGAATATTCAATTGCAAGCTGAATTCAAGAGCCTACCTCATAACGTTTAGAGTGCAAAAGCCAATGACTTGCTTTAGTTCAGTAAACGCTAATGCTCCGCACTGTAGAAAGGGTGATGTTACTGAATATAACTTCTGGAGCATTGTTAGTACACTCATAAAATTGGTTGCAGACTACTCTAAATCATATGGTGAGTAAAATCATAAGGTTTACATCAAGTTAGCACGTAGTGGTTTTCTGTAAAATTGAACTGTTCTCTCCATTGAGCTCAATGCATTTTGTGTTATGGCTCTGTAGATAACTACTTGGGGTGATTTAGAACTGTATAGATATTGCATGTAGAGTACTCAGTGCAATGGGATACTCAATTGCTAGCTGAATTCAGGAACCTACCTCATAACGTTTAGAGTGCAAAAGCCAATGACTTGCTTTAGTTCAGTAAACGCTAATGCTCCACAGTGTAGAAAGGGTGATGTTACTGAATGTAACTTCTGGAGCATTGGTAGTACACTCATAAAATTGGTTGCAGACTACTCTAAATCACATGCTGAGTAAAATCATAAGGTTTACATCAAGTTAGCACTTAGTGCTTTTCAGTAAAATTGAACTGTTCACTCCTTTGAGTTCTAAGCATTTTGTGTTATGGCTCTGTAGATAACTACTTGGGGTGATTTCGAACTGTATAGATATTGCATGGATAGTACTCAGTGCTATGGAATATTCCATTGCAAGCTGAATTCAAGAACCTACCTCATAACGTTTAGAGTGCAAAAGCCAATGACTTGCTTTAGTTCAGTAAACGCTAATGCTCCACAGTGTAGAAAGGGTGATGTTACTGAATGTAACTTCTGGAGCATTGGTAGTACACTCATAAAATTGGTTGCAGACTACTCTAAATCACATGCTGAGTAAAATCATAAGGTTTACATCAAGTTAGCACTTAGTGCTTTTCAGTAAAATTGAACTGTTCACTCCTTTGAGTTCTAAGCATTTTGTGTTATGGCTCTGTAGATAACTACTTGGGGTGATTTCGAACTGTATAGATATTGCATGGATAGTACTCAGTGCTATGGAATATTCCATTGCAAGCTGAATTCAAGAACCTACCTCATAACGTTTAGAGTGCAAAAGCCAATGACTTGCTTTAGTTCAGTAAACGCTAATGCTCCACAGTGTAGAAAGGGTGATGTTACTGAATGTAACTTCTGGAGCATTGGTAGTACACTCATAAAATTGGTTGCAGACTACTCTAAATCATATGCTGAGTAAAATCATAAGGTTTACATCAACTTAGCACTTAGTGCTTTTCAGGGAAATTGAACTGTTCACTCCATTGAGCTCAATGCATTTTGTGTTAAAGCTGTGTACATAACTACTCGGGGTGATTTGGAACTGTATAGATATTGCATGTAGTGTACTCAGTGCTATGGAATACTCAATTGCAAGCTGAATTCAAGAACCTACCTCATAACGTTTAGAGTGCAACAGCGAATGACTTGCTTTAGTTCAGTAAACGCTAATGCTCCACAGTGTAGAAAGGGTGATGTTACTGAATGTAACTTCTGGAGCATTGGTAGTACACTCATAAAATTGGTTGCAGACTACTCTAAATCATATGGTGAGTAAAATCAAAAGGTTTACATCAAGTTAGCACTTCGTAGTTTACAGTAAAATTGAAGAGTTGACTCCTTTGAGCTCTATGCATTTTGTGTTAAGGCTCTGTACATAACTACTTGGGGTGATTTAGAACTGTATAGATATTCCATGTAGAGTACTCAGTGCAATGGAATACTCAATTGCTAGCTGAATTCAGGAACCTACCGCATAACGTTTTGAGTGCAAAAGCCAATGACTTGCTTTAGTTCAGTAAACGCTAATGCTCCACAGTGTAGAAAGGGTGATGTTACTGAATGTAACTTCTGGAGCATTGGTAGTACACTCAAAAAATTGGTTGCAGACTACTCTAAATCATATGCTGAGTAAAATCATAAGGTTTACATCAAGTTAGCACTGAGTGGTTTTCAGTAAAATTGAACTGTTCACTCCATTGAGCTCAGAGCATTTTGTGTTAAAGCTGTGTACATAACTACTCGGGGTGATTTGGAGCTTTATAGATATTGCATGTAGAGTACTCAGTGCCATGGAATAGTCAATTGCAAGCTGAATTCAAGAACCTACCTCATAACGTGTAGAGTGCAAAAGCCAATGACTTGCTTTAGTTCAGGAAACGCTTATGTTCCACATGTAGAAAGTGTGATGTTACTGAATGTAACTACTGGAGCATTGGTAGTACACTCGTAAAATTGGTTGCAGACTACTCTAAATCATATCGTGAGAAAAATCAAAAGGTTTACATCAAGTTAGCACTTAGTGGTTTTCAGTAAAATTGAACTGTTCACTCCATTGAGCTCAATGCATTTTCTGTTATGGCTCTGTAGATAACTACTTGGGGTGCTTTGGAACTGTATAAATATTACATGTATAGTACTCAGTGCTATGGAATATTCAATTGCAAGCTGAATTCAAGAACCTACCTCATAACGTTTAGAGTGCAAAAGCCAATGACTTGCTTTAGTTCAGTAAACGCTAATGCTCCACAGTGTAGAAAGGGTGATGTTACTGAATGTAACTTCTGGAGTATTGGTAGTACACTCATAAAATTGGTTGCAGACTACTCTAAATCATATGCTGAGTAAAATCATAAGGTTTACATCAAGTTAGCACTTAGTGGTTTTCAGTGAAATTGAACTGTTCACTCCTTTGAGCTCTATGCATTTTGTGTTATGGCTCTGTAGATAACTACTTGGGGTGATTTGGAACTGTATAGATATTGCATGTATAGTACTCAGTGCTATGGAATATTCAATTGCAAGCTGAATTCAAGAGCCTACCTCATAACGTTTAGAGTGCAAAAGCCAATGACTTGCTTTAGTTCAGTAAACGCTAATGCTCCGCACTGTAGAAAGGGTGATGTTACTGAATATAACTTCTGGAGCATTGTTAGTACACTCATAAAATTGGTTGCAGACTACTCTAAATCATATGGTGAGTAAAATCATAAGGTTTACATCAAGTTAGCACGTAGTGGTTTTCTGTAAAATTGAACTGTTCTCTCCATTGAGCTCAATGCATTTTGTGTTATGGCTCTGTAGATAACTACTTGGGGTGATTTAGAACTGTATAGATATTGCATGTAGAGTACTCAGTGCAATGGGATACTCAATTGCTAGCTGAATTCAGGAACCTACCTCATAACGTTTAGAGTGCAAAAGCCAATGACTTGCTTTAGTTCAGTAAACGCTAATGCTCCACAGTGTAGAAAGGGTGATGTTACTGAATGTAACTTCTGGAGCATTGGTAGTACACTCATAAAATTGGTTGCAGACTACTCTAAATCACATGCTGAGTAAAATCATAAGGTTTACATCAAGTTAGCACTTAGTGCTTTTCAGTAAAATTGAACTGTTCACTCCTTTGAGTTCTAAGCATTTTGTGTTATGGCTCTGTAGATAACTACTTGGGGTGATTTCGAACTGTATAGATATTGCATGGATAGTACTCAGTGCTATGGAATATTCCATTGCAAGCTGAATTCAAGAACCTACCTCATAACGTTTAGAGTGCAAAAGCCAATGACTTGCTTTAGTTCAGTAAACGCTAATGCTCCACAGTGTAGAAAGGGTGATGTTACTGAATGTAACTTCTGGAGCATTGGTAGTACACTCATAAAATTGGTTGCAGACTACTCTAAATCATATGCTGAGTAAAATCATAAGGTTTACATCAACTTAGCACTTAGTGCTTTTCAGGGAAATTGAACTGTTCACTCCATTGAGCTCAATGCATTTTGTGTTAAAGCTGTGTACATAACTACTCGGGGTGATTTGGAACTGTATAGATATTGCATGTAGTGTACTCAGTGCTATGGAATACTCAATTGCAAGCTGAATTCAAGAACCTACCTCATAACGTTTAGAGTGCAACAGCGAATGACTTGCTTTAGTTCAGTAAACGCTAATGCTCCACAGTGTAGAAAGGGTGATGTTACTGAATGTAACTTCTGGAGCATTGGTAGTACACTCATAAAATTGGTTGCAGACTACTCTAAATCATATGGTGAGTAAAATCAAAAGGTTTACATCAAGTTAGCACTTCGTAGTTTACAGTAAAATTGAAGAGTTGACTCCTTTGAGCTCTATGCATTTTGTGTTAAGGCTCTGTACATAACTACTTGGGGTGATTTAGAACTGTATAGATATTCCATGTAGAGTACTCAGTGCAATGGAATACTCAATTGCTAGCTGAATTCAGGAACCTACCGCATAACGTTTTGAGTGCAAAAGCCAATGACTTGCTTTAGTTCAGTAAACGCTAATGCTCCACAGTGTAGAAAGGGTGATGTTACTGAATGTAACTTCTGGAGCATTGGTAGTACACTCAAAAAATTGGTTGCAGACTACTCTAAATCATATGCTGAGTAAAATCATAAGGTTTACATCAAGTTAGCACTGAGTGGTTTTCAGTAAAATTGAACTGTTCACTCCATTGAGCTCAGAGCATTTTGTGTTAAAGCTGTGTACATAACTACTCGGGGTGATTTTGAGCTTTATAGATATTGCATGTAGAGTACTCAGTGCCATGGAATAGTCAATTGCAAGCTGAATTCAAGAACCTACCTCATAACGTGTACAGTGCAAAAGCCAATGACTTGCTTTAGTTCAGGAAACGCTTATGTTCCACATGTAGAAAGTGTGATGTTACTGAATGTAACTACTGGAGCATTGGTAGTACACTCGTAAAATTGGTTGCAGACTAGTCTAAATCATATCGTGAGAAAAATCAAAAGGTTTACATCAAGTTAGCACTTAGTGGTTTTCAGTAAAATTGAACTGTTCACTCCATTGAGCTCAATGCATTTTCTGTTATGGCTCTGTAGATAACTACTTGGGGTGCTTTGGAACTGTATAAATATTACATGTATAGTACTCAGTGCTATGGAATATTCAATTGCAAGCTGAATTCAAGAACCTACCTCATAACGTTTAGAGTGCAAAAGCCAATGACTTGCTTTAGTTCAGTAAACGCTAATGCTCCACAGTGTAGAAAGGGTGATGTTACTGAATGTAACTTCTGGAGTATTGGTAGTACACTCATAAAATTGGTTGCAGACTACTCTAAATCATATGCTGAGTAAAATCATAAGGTTTACATCAAGTTAGCACTTAGTGCTTTTCAGTAAAATTGAACTGTTGACTCCTTTGAGCTCAATGCATTTTGTTTTATGGCTTTGTAGATAACTACTTGGGGTGATTTGGAACTGTATAGATATTGCATGTAGAGTACTCAGTGCCATGGAATATTCAATTGCAAGCTGAATTCAAGAACCGACATAACGTTTCGAGTGCAACAGCGAATGACTTCTTTTAGTTCAGTAAACGCTAATGCTCCACAGTGTAGAAAGGGTGATGTTACTGAATGTAAATTCTGGAGCATTGTTAGTACACTCATAAAATTGGTTGCAGACTAATCTAAATCATATGGTGAGTAAAAGCATAAGGTTTACATCAAGTTAGCACTTAGTGGTTTTCAGTAAAATTGAACTGTTCACTCCATTGAGCTCAATGCATTTTGTGTTATGGCTCTGTACATAACTACTTGGGGTGATTTAGAACTGTATAGATATTGCATGTAGATTACTCAGTGCAATGGGATACTCAATTGCTAGCTGAATTCAGGAACCTACCTCATAACGTTTAGAGAGCAACAGCGAATGACTTGTTTTAGTTCAGTAAACGCTAATGCTCCACAGTGTAGAAAGGGTGATGTTACTGAATGTAACTTCTGGAGCATTGGTAGTACACTCATAAAATTGGTTGCAGACTAATCTAAATCATATGGTGAGTAAAATCATAAGGTTTACATCAAGTTAGCACTTAGTGCTTTTCAGTAAAATTGAACTGTTCACTCCTTTGAGCTCTATGCATTTTGTGTTATGGCTCTGTAGATAACTACTTGGGGTGATTTGGAACTGTATAGATATTGCATGTATAGTACTCAGTGCAATGGGATACTCAATTGTTAGCTGAATTCAGGAACCTACCTCATAACGTTTAGAGTGCAAAAGCCAATGACTTGCTTTAGTTCAGTAAACGCTAATGCTCCACAGTGTAGAAAGGGTGATGTTACTGAATGTAACTTCTGGAGCATTGGTAGTACACTCATAAAATTGGTTGCAGACTACTCTAAATCATATGCTGAGTAAAATCATAAGGTTTACATCAAGTTAGCACTTAGTGCTTTTCAGTAAAATTGAACTGTTCACTCCTTTGAGCTCTATGCATTTTGTGTTATGGCTCTGTAGATAACTACTTGGGGTGATTTCGAACTCTATAGATATTGCATGGATAGTACTCAGTGCTATGGAATATTCCACTGCAAGCTGAATTCAAGAACCTACCTCATAACGTTTAGAGTGCAAAAGCCAATGACTTGCTTTAGTTCAGTAAACGCTAATGCTCCACAGTGTAGAAAGGGTGATGTTACTGAATGTAACTTCTGGAGCATTGGTAGTACACTCATAAAATTGGTTGCAGACTACTCTAAATCATATGCTGAGTAAAATCATAAGGTTTACATCAACTTAGCACTTAGTGCTTTTCAGGGAAATTGAACTGTTCACTCCATTGAGCTCAATGCATTTTATGTTAAAGCTGTGTACATAACTACTCGGGGTGATTTGGAACTGTATAGATATTGCATGTAGTGTACTCAGTGCTATGGAATACTCAATTGCAAGCTGAATTCAAGAACCTACCTCATAACGTTTAGAGTGCAACAGCGAATGACTTGCTTTAGTTCAGTAAACGCTAATGCTCCACAGTGTAGAAAGGGTGATGTTACTGAATGTAACTTCTGGAGCATTGGTAGTACACTCATAAAATTGGTTGCAGACTACTCTAAATCATATGGTGAGTAAAATCAAAAGGTTTACATCAAGTTAGCACTTCGTAGTTTACAGTAAAATTGAAGAGTTGACTCCTTTGAGCTCTATGCATTTTGTGTTAAGGCTCTGTACATAACTACTTGGGGTGATTTAGAACTGTATAGATATTCCATGTAGAGTACTCAGTGCAATGGAATACTCAATTGCTAGCTGAATTCAGGAACCTACCGCATAACGTTTTGAGTGCAAAAGCCAATGACTTGCTTTAGTTCAGTAAACGCTAATGCTCCACAGTGTAGAAAGGGTGATGTTACTGAATGTAACTTCTGGAGCATTGGTAGTACACTCAAAAAATTGGTTGCAGACTACTCTAAATCATATGCTGAGTAAAATCATAAGGTTTACATCAAGTTAGCACTGAGTGGTTTTCAGTAAAATTGAACTGTTCACTCCATTGAGCTCAGTGCATTTTGTGTTAAAGCTGTGTACATAACTACTCGGGGTGATTTGGAGCTTTATAGATATTGCATGTAGAGTACTCAGTGCCATGGAATAGTCAATTGCAAGCTGAATTCAAGAACCTACCTCATAACGTGTAGAGTGCAAAAGCCAATGACTTGCTTTAGTTCAGGAAACGCTTATGTTCCACATGTAGAAAGTGTGATGTTACTGAATGTAACTACTGGAGCATTGGTAGTACACTCGTAAAATTGGTTGCAGACTACTCTAAATCATATCGTGAGAAAAATCAAAAGGTTTACATCAAGTTAGCACTTAGTGGTTTTCAGTAAAATTGAACTGTTCACTCCATTGAGCTCAATGCATTTTCTGTTATGGCTCTGTAGATAACTACTTGGGGTGCTTTGGAACTGTATAAATATTACATGTATAGTACTCAGTTCTATGGAATATTCAATTGCAAGCTGAATTCAAGAACCTACCTCATAACGTTTAGAGTGCAAAAGCCAATGACTTGCTTTAGTTCAGTAAACGCTAATGCTCCACAGTGTAGAAAGGGTGATGTTACTGAATGTAACTTCTGGAGTATTGGTAGTACACTCATAAAATTGGTTGCAGACTACTCTAAATCATATGCTGAGTAAAATCATAAGGTTTACATCAAGTTAGCACTTAGTGCTTTTCAGTAAAATTGAACTGTTGACTCCTTTGAGCTCAATGCATTTTGTTTTATGGCTTTGTAGATAACTACTTGGGGTGATTTGGAACTGTATACATATTGCATGTAGAGTACTCAGTGCCATGGAATATTCAATTGCAAGCTGAATTCAAGAACCGACATAACGTTTCGAGTGCAACAGCGAATGACTTGTTTTAGTTCAGTAAACGCTAATGCTCCACAGTGTAGAAAGGGTGATGTTACTGAATGTAAATTCTGGAGCATTGTTAGTACACTCATAAAATTGGTTGCAGACTAATCTAAATCATATGGTGAGTAAAAGCATAAGGTTTACATCAAGTTAGCACTTAGTGGTTTTCAGTAAAATTGAACTGTTCACTCCATTGAGAGTGCATTTTGTGTTAAAGCTGTGTACATAACTACTCGGGGTGATTTGGAGCTGTATAGATATGCATGTAGAGTACTCAGTGCCATGGAATACTCAATTGCAAGCTGAATTCAAGAACCTACCTCATAAAGTGTAGAGTGCAAAAGCCAATGACTTGCTTTAGTTCAGGAAACGCTTATGTTGCGCATGTAGAAAGGGTGATGTTACTGAATGTAACTACTGGAGCATTGGTAGTACACTCATTAAATTGGTTGCAGACTACTCTAAATCATATGGTGAGTAAAATCAAAAGGTTTACATCAAGTTAGCACTTAGTGGTTTTCAGTAAAATTGAACTGTTCACTCCATTGAGCTCAATGGATTTTGTGTTATGGCTCTGTAGATAACTACTTGGGGTGATTTGGAACTGTATAAATATTACATGTATAGTACTCAGTGCTATGGAATATTCAATTGCAAGCTGAATTCAAGAACCTACCGCATAACGTTTAGAGTGCAAAAGCCAATGACTTGCTTTAGTTCAGTAAACGCTAATGCTCCACAGTGTAGAAAGGGTGATGTTACTGAATGTAAATTCTGGAGCATTAGTAGTACACTCATAAAATTGGTTGCAGACTACTCTAAATCATATGCTGAGTAAAATCAAAAGGTTTACATCAAGTTAGCACTTCGTAGTTTACAGTAAAATTGAACTGTTTACTCCTTTGAGCTCTATGCATTTTGTGTTATGGATCTGTAGATAACTATTTGGGGTGATTTGGAACTGTATAGATATTGCATGTATAGTACTCAGTGTTATGGAATATTCAATTGCAAGCTGAATTCAAGAACCTACCTCATAACGTTTAGAGTGCAAAAGCCAATGACTTGCTTTAGTTCAGTAAATGCTAATGCTCCACAGTGTAGAAAGGGTGATGTCACTGAATGTAAATTCTGGAGCATTGGTAGTACACTCATAAAATTGGTTGCAGACTACTCTAAATCATATGCTGAGTAAAATCATAAGGTTTACATCAAGTTAGCACTCAGTGGTTTTCAGTAAAATTGAACTGTTCACTCAATTGAGCTCAATGCATTTTGTGTTATGGCTCTGTAGATAACTACTTGGGGTGATTTGGAACTGTATAGATATTGCATGTATAGTACTCAGTGCTATGGAATATTCAATTGCAAGCTGAATTCAAGAACCTACCTCATAACGTATAGAGTGCAAAAGCCAATGACTTGCTTTAGTTCAGTAAATGCTAATGCTCCACAGTGTAGAAAGGGTGATGTTACTGAATGTAACTTCTGGAGCATTGGTAGTACACTCATAAAATTGGTTGCAGACTACTCTAAATCATATGCTGAGTAAAATCATAAGGTTTACATCAAGTTAGCACTTAGTGGTTTTCAGTAAAATTGAACTGTTCACTCCTTTGAGCTCTATGCATTTTGTGTTATGGCTCTGTAGATAACTACTTGGGGTGATTTGGAACTGTATAGATATTGCATGTATAGTACTCAGTGCTATGGAATATTCAATTGCAAGCTGAATTCAAGAACCTACCTCATAACGTTTAGAGTGCAAAAGCCAATGACTTGCTTTAGTTCAGTAAACGCTAATGCTCCACAGTGTAGACAGGGTGATGTTAATGAATGTAACTTCTGGAGCATTGGTAGTACACTCATAAAATTGGTTGCAGACTACTCTAAATCATATGGTGAGTAAAATCAAAAGGTTTACATCAAGTTAGCACTTCGTAGTTTACAGTAAAATTGAACAGTTGACTCCATTGAGCTCTATGCATTTTGTGTTAAGGCTCTGTACATAACTACTTGGGGTGATTTAGAACTGTATAGATATTGCATGTAGAGTACTCAGTGCAATGGGATACTCAATTGCTAGCTGAATTCAGGAACCTACCTCATAACGTTTAGAGTGCAATAGCCAATGACTTGCTTTAGTTTCAGGAAACGCTTATGTTCCACATGTAGAAAGGGTGATGTTACTGAATGTAACTACTGGAGCATTGGTAGTACACTCATAAAATTGGTTGCAGACTACTCTAAATCATATGGTGAGTAAAATCATAAGGTTTACATCAGGTTAGCACTTAGTGGTTTTCAGTAAAATTGAACTGTTCACTCCATTGAGCTCAGTGCATTTTGTGTTAAAGCTGTGTACATAACTACTCGGGGTGATTTGGAGCTGTATAGATATTGCATGTAGAGTACTCAGTGCCATGGAATACTCAATTGCAAGCTGAATTCAAGAACCTACCTCATAACGTGTAGAGTGCAAAAGCCAATGACTTGCTTTAGTTCAGGAAACGCTTATGCTCCACAGTGTAGAAAGGGTGATGTTACTGAATGTAACTTCTGGAGCATTGGTAGTACACTCATAAAATTGGTTGCAGACTACTCTAAATCATATGCTGAGTAAAATCATAAGGTTTACATCAAGTTAGCACTTAGTGGTTTTCAGTAAAATTGAACTGTTCACTCCTTTGAGCTCTATGCATTTTGTGTTATGGCTCTGTAGATAACTACTTGGGGTGATTTGGAACTGTATAGATATTGCATGTATAGTACTCAGTGCTATGGAATATTCAATTGCAAGCTGAATTCAAGAACCTACCTCATAACGTTTAGAGTGCAAAAGCCAATGACTTGCTTTAGTTCAGTAAACGCTAATGCTCCACAGTGTAGAAAGGGTGATGTTAATGAATGTAACTTCTGGAGCATTGGTAGTACACTCATAAAATTGGTTGCAGACTACTCTAAATCATATGGTGAGTAAAATCATAAGGTTTACATCAGGTTAGCACTTAGTGGTTTTCAGTAAAATTGAACTGTTCACTCCATTGAGAGTGCATTTTGTGTTAAAGCTGTGTACATAACTACTCGGGGTGATTTGGAGCTGTATAGATATGCATGTAGAGTACTCAGTGCCATGGAATACTCAATTGCAAGCTGAATTCAAGAACCTACCTCATAAAGTGTAGAGTGCAAAAGCCAATGACTTGCTTTAGTTCAGGAAACGCTTATGTTGCACATGAAGAAAGGGTGATGTTACTGAATGTAACTACTGGAGCATTGGTAGTACACTCATAAAATTGCTTGCAGACTACTCTAAATCATATGGTGAGTAAAATCAAAAGGTTTACATCAAGTTAGCACTTAGTGGTTTTCAGTAAAATTGAACTGTTCACTCCATTGAGCTCAATGGATTTTGTGTTATGGCTCTGTAGATAACTACTTGGGGTGATTTGGAACTGTATAAATATTACATGTATAGTACTCAGTGCTATGGAATATTCAATTGCAAGCTGAATTCAAGAACCTACCTCATAACGTTTAGAGTGCAAAAGCCAATGACTTGCTTTAGTTCAGTAAACACTAATGCTCCACAGTTTAGAAAGGGTGATGTTACTGAATGTAAATTCTGGAGCATTAGTAGTACACTCATAAAATTGGTTGCAGACTACTCTAAATCATATGGTGAGTAAAATCATAAGGTTTACATCAAGTTAGCACTTCGTAGTTTACAGTAAAATTGAACAGTTGACTCCTTTGAGCTCTATGCATTTTGTGTTATGGATCTGTAGATAACTATTTGGGGTGATTTGGAACTGTATAGATATTGCATGTATAGTACTCAGTGTTATGGAATATTCAATTGCAAGCTGAATTCAAGAACCTACCTCATAACGTTTAGAGTGCAAAAGCCAATGACTTGCTTTAGTTCAGTAAATGCTAATGCTCCACAGTGTAGAAAGGGTGATGTTACTGAATGTAAATTCTGGAGCATTGGTAGTACACTCATAAAATTGGTTGCAGACTACTCTAAATCATATGCTGAGTAAAATCATAAGGTTTACATCAAGTTAGCACTCAGTGGTTTTCAGTAAAATTGAACTGTTCACTCAATTGAGCTCAATGCATTTTGTGTTATGTCTCTGTAGATAACTACTTGGGGTGATTTGGAACTGTATAGATATTGCATGTATAGTACTCAGTGCTATGGAATATTCAATTGCAAGCTGAATTCAAGAACCTACCTCATAATGTTTAGAGTGCAAAAGCCAATGACTTGCTTTAGTTCAGTAAATGCTAATGCTCCACAGTTTAGAAAGGGTGATGTTACTGAATGTAACTTCTGGAGCATTGGTTGTACACTCATAAAATTGGTTGCAGACTACTCTAAATCATATGCTGAGTAAAATCATAAGGTTTACATCAAGTTAGCACTTAGTGGTTTTCAGTAAAATTGAACTGTTCACTCCTTTGAGCTCTATGCATTTTGTGTTATGGCTCTGTAGATAACTACTTGGGGTGATTTGGAACTGTATAGATATTGCATGTATAGTACTCAGTGCTATGGAATATTCAATTGCAAGCTGAATTCAACAACCTACCTCATAACGTTTAGAGTGCAAAAGCCAATGACTTGCTTTAGTTCAGTAAACGCTAATGCTCCACAGTGTAGAAAGGGTGATGTTAATGAATGTAACTTCTGGAGCATTGGTAGTACACTCATAAAATTGGTTGCAGACTACTCTAAATCATATGGTGAGTAAAATCAAAAGGTTTACATCAAGTTAGCACTTCGTAGTTTACAGTAAAATTGAACAGTTGACTCCTTTGAGCTCTATGCATTTTGTGTTAAGGCTCTGTACATAACTACTTGGGGTGATTTAGAACTGTATAGATATTGCATGTAGAGTACTCAGTGCAATGGGATACTCAATTGCAAGCTGAATTCAAGAACCTACCTCATAACGTGTAGAGTGCAAAAGCCAATGACTTGCTTTAGTTCAGGAAACGCTTATGTTCCACATGTAGAAAGGGTGATGTTACTGAATGTAACTACTGGAGCATTGGTAGTACACTCATAAAATTGGTTGCAGACTACTCTAAATCATATGGTGAGTAAAATCAAAAGGTTTACATCAAGTTAGCACTTAGTGCTTTTCAGTAAAATTGAACTGTTCACTCCTTTGAGCTCTATGCATTTTGTGTTATGGCTCTGTAGATAACTACTTGGGGTGATTTGGAACTGTATAGATATTGCATGTAGAGTACTCAGTGCCATGGAATATTCAATTGCAAGCTGAATTCAAGAACCTACCTCATAACGTTTCGAGTGCAACAGCGAATGACTTGCTTTAGTTCAGTAAACGCTAATGCTCCACAGTGTAGAAAGGGTGATGTTACTGAATGTAACTTCTGGAGCATTGGTAGTACACTCATAAAATTGGTTGCAGACTACTCTAAATCATATGGTGAGTAAAATCAAAAGGTTTACATCAAGTTAACACTTCGTATTTTACAGTAAAATTGAACTGTTGACTCCTTTGAGCTCTAAGCATTTTGTGTTAAGGCTCTGTACATAACTACTTGAGGTGATTTAGAACTGTATAGATATTGCATGTAGAGTACTCAGTGCAATGGGATACTCAATTGCTAGCCGAATTCAGGAACCTACCTCATAACGTTTAGAGTGCAACAGCGAATGACTTGTTTTAGTTCAGTAAACGCTAATGCTCCACAGTGTAGAAAGGGTGATGTTACTGAGTGTAACTTCTGGAGCATTGGTAGTACACTCATAAAATTGGTTGCAGACTACTCTAAATCATATGGTGAGTAAAATCATAAGGTTTACATCAGGTTAGCACTTAGTGGTTTTCAGTAAAATTGAACTGTTCACTCCATTGAGAGTGCATTTTGTGTTAAAGCTGTGTACATAACTACTCGGGGTGATTCGGAGCTGTATAGATATTGCATGTAGAGTACTCAGAGCCATGGAATACTCAATTGCAAGCTGAATTCAAGAACCTACCTCATAACGTGTAGAGTGCAAAAGCCAATGACTTGCTTTAGTTCAGGAAACGCTTATGTTGCACATGTAGAAAGGGTGATGTTACTGAATGTAACTACTGGAGCATTGGTAGTACACTCATAAAATTGGTTGCAGACTAGTCTAAATCATATGGTGAGTAAATTCTAAAGGTTTACAGCAAGTTAGCACTTAGTGGTTTTCAGTAAAATTGAACTGTTCACTCCATTGAGCTCAATGCATTTTGTGTTATGGCTCTGTAGATAACTACTTGGGGTGATTTGGAACTGTATAAATATTACTTGTATAGTACTCAGTGCTATGGAATATTCAATTGCAAGCTGAATTCAAGAACCTACCTCATAACGTTTAGAGTGCAAAAGCCAATGACTTGCTTTAGTTCAGTAAACGCTAATGCTCCACAGTGTAGAAAGGGTGATTTTACTGAATGTAAATTCTGGAGCATTAGTAGTACACTCATAAAATTGGTTGCAGACTACTCTAAATCATATGGTGAGTAAAATCAAAAGGTTTACATCAAGTTAGCACTTCGTAGTTTACAGTAAAATTGAACTGTTGACACCTTTGAGCTCTATGCATTTTGTGTTATGGCTCTGTAGATAACTATTTGGGGTGATTTGGAACTGTATAGATATTGCATGTATAGTACTCAGTGCTATGGAATATTCAATTGCAAGCTGAATTCAAGAACCTACCTCATAACGTTTAGAGTGCAAAAGCCAATTACTTGCTTTAGTTCAGTAAACGCTAATGCTCCACAGTGTAGAAAGGGTGATGTTACTGAATGTAACTTCTGGAAGCATTGGTAGTACACTCATAAAATTGGTTGCAGACTACTCTAAATCATATGCTGAGTAAAATCATAAGGTTTACATCAAGTTAGCACTTAGTGGTTTTCAGTAAAATTGAACTGTTCACTCAATTGAGCTCAATGCATTTTGTGTTATGGCTCTGTAGATAACTACTTGGGGTGATTTAGAACTGTATAGATATTGCATGTAGAGTACTCAGTGCAATGGGATACTCAATTGCTAGCTGAATTCAGGAACCTACCTCATAACGTTTAGAGTGCAAACGCCAATGACTTGCTTTAGTTCAGTAAACGCTAATGCTCCACAGTGTAGAAAGGGTGATGTTACTGAATGTAACTTCTGGAGCATTGGTAGTACACTCATAAAATTGGTTGCAGACTACTCTAAATCATATGGTGAGTAAAATCAAAAGGTTTACATCAAGTTAGCACTTCGTAGTTTACAGTAAAATTGAACTGTTGACTCCTTTGAGCTCTATGCATTTTGTGTTATGGCTCGGAAGATAACTAGGGGTGATTTGGAACTGTATAGATATTGCATGTAGAGTACTCAGTGCCATGGAATATTCAATTGCAAGCTGAATTCAAGAACCTACCTCATTACGTTTCGAGTGCAACAGCGAATGACTTGCTTTAGTTCAGTAAACGCTAATGCTCCACAGTGTAGAAAGGGTGATTTTACTGAATGTAACCTCTGGAGCATTGGTAGTACACTCCTAAAATTGGTTGCAGACTACTCTAAATCATATGGTGAGTAGAATCAAAAGGTTTAAATCAAGTTAACACTTCTTAGTTTACTGTAAAATTGATCTGTTGACTCCTTTGAGCGCTATGCATTTTGTGTTAAGGCTCTGTACATAACTACTTGGGGTGATTTAGAACTGTATAGATATTGCATGTAGAGTACTCAGTGCAATGGGATACTCAATTGCTAGCTGAATTCAGGAACCTACCTCATAACGTTTAGAGTGCAAACGCCAATGACTTGCTTTAGTTCAGTAAACGCTAATGCTCCACAGTGTAGAAAGGGTGATGTTACTGAATGTAACTTCTGGAGCATTGGTAGTACACTCATAAAATTGGTTGCAGACTACTCTAAATCATATGGTGAGTAAAATCATAAGGTTTACATCAAGTTAGCACTTAGTGGTTTTCAGTAAAATTGAACTGTTCACTCCATTGAGTTCAATGCATTTTGTGTTATGGCTCTGTAGATAACTACTTGGGGTGATTTAGAACTGTATAGATATTGCATGTAGAGTACTCAGTGCAATGGGATACTCAATTGCTAGCTGAATTCAAGAACCTACCTCATAACGTGTAGAGTGCAAAAGCCAATGACTTGCTTTAGTTCAGGAAACGCTTATGTTGCACATGTAGAAAGGGTGATGTTACTGAATGTAACTACTGGAGCATTGGTAGTACACTCATAAAATTGGTTGCAGACTACTCTAAATCATATGGTGAGTAAAGTCTAAAGGTTTACATCAAGTTAGCACTTAGTGGTTTTCAGTAAAATTGAACTGTTCACTCCATTGAGCTCAATGCATTTTGTGTTATGGCTCTGTAGATAACTACTTGGGGTGATTTGGAACTGTATAAATATTACTTGTATAGTACTCAGTGCTATGGAATATTCAATTGCAAGCTGAATTCAAGAACCTACCTCATAACGTTTAGAGTGCAAAAGCCAATGACTTGCTTTAGTTCAGTAAACGCTAATGCTCCACAGTGTAGAAAGGGTGATGTTACTGAATGTAAATTCTGGAGCATTAGTAGTACACTCATAAAATTGGTTGCAGACTACTCTAAATCATATGGTGAGTAAAATCAAAAGGTTTACATCAAGTTAGCACTTCGTAGTTTACAGTAAAATTGAATTGTTGACTCCTTTGAGCTCTATGCATTTTGTGTTATGGCTCTGTAGATAACTACTTGGGGTGATTTAGAACTGTATAGATATTGCATGTAGAGTACTCAGTGCAATGGGATACTCAATTGCTAGCTGAATTCAGGAACCTACCTCATAACGTTTAGAGTGCAAAAGCCAATGACTTGCTTTAGTTCAGTAAACGCTAATGCTCCACAGTGTAGAAAGGGTGATGTTACTGAATGTAACTTCTGGAGCATTGGTAGTACACTCATAAAATTGGTTGCAGACTACTCTAAATCATATGGTGAGTAAAATCATAAGGTTTACATCAAGTTAGCACTTAGTGGTTTTCAGTAAAATTGAACTGTTCACTCCATTGAGTTCAATGCATTTTGTGTTATGGCTCTGTAGATAACTACTTGGGGTGATTTAGAACTGTATAGATATTGCATGTAGAGTACTCAGTGCAATGGGATACTCAATTGCTAGCTGAATTCAAGAACCTACCTCATAACGTGTAGAGTGCAAAAGCCAATGACTTGCTTTAGTTCAGGAAACGCTTATGTTGCACATGTAGAAAGGGTGATGTTACTGAATGTAACTACTGGAGCATTGGTAGTACACTCATAAAATTGGTTGCAGACTACTCTAAATCATATGGTGAGTAAAGTCTAAAGGTTTACATCAAGTTAGCACTTAGTGGTTTTCAGTAAAATTGAACTGTTCACTCCATTGAGCTCAATGCATTTTGTGTTATGGCTCTGTAGATAACTACTTGGGGTGATTTGGAACTGTATAAATATTACTTGTATAGTACTCAGTGCTATGGAATATTCAATTGCAAGCTGAATTCAAGAACCTACCTCATAACGTTTAGAGTGCAAAAGCCAATGACTTGCTTTAGTTCAGTAAACGCTAATGCTCCACAGTGTAGAAAGGGTGATGTTACTGAATGTAAATTCTGGAGCATTAGTAGTACACTCATAAAATTGGTTGCAGACTACTCTAAATCATATGGTGAGTAAAATCAAAAGGTTTACATCAAGTTAGCACTTCGTAGTTTACAGTAAAATTGAATTGTTGACTCCTTTGAGCTCTATGCATTTTGTGTTATGGCTCTGTAGATAACTACTTGGGGTGATTTAGAACTGTATAGATATTGCATGTAGAGTACTCAGTGCAATGGGATACTCAATTGCTAGCTGAATTCAGGAACCTACCTCATAACGTTTAGAGTGCAAAAGCCAATGACTTGCTTTAGTTCAGTAAACGCTAATGCTCCACAGTGTAGAAAGGGTGATGTTACTGAATGTAACTTCTGGAGCATTGGTAGTACACTCATAAAATTGGTTGCAGACTACTCTAAATCATATGCTGAGTAAAATCATAAGGTTTACATAAAGTTAGCACAGTGCTTTTCAGTAAAATTGAACTGTTCACTCCTTTGAGCTCTATGCATTTTGTGTTATGGCTCTGTAGATAACTACTTGGGGTGATTTGGAACTGTATAGATATTGCATGTATAGTACTCAGTGCTATGGAATATTCAATTGCAAGCTGAATTCAAGAACCTACCTCATAACGTTTGGAGTGCAACAGCGAATGACTTGTTTTAGTTCAGTAAACGCTAATGCTCCACAGTGTAGAAAGGGTGATGTTACTGAGTGTAACTTCTGGAGCATTGGTAGTACACTCATAAAACTGGTTGCAGACTACTCTAAATCATATGGTGAGTAAAATCATAAGGTTTACATCAGGTTAGCACTTAGTGGTTTTCAGTAAAATTGAACTGTTCACTCCATTGAGAGTGCATTTTGTGTTAAAGCAGTGTACATAACTACTCAGGGTGATTTGGAGCTGTATAGATATTGCATGTAGAGTACTCAGAGCCATGGAATACTCAATTGCAAGCTGAATTCAAGAACCTACCTCATAACGTGTAGAGTGCAAAAGCCAATGACTTGCTTTAGTTCAGGAAACGCTTATGTTGCACATGTAGAAAGGGTGATGTTACTGAATGTAACTACTGGAGCATTGGTAGTACACTCATTTAAATTGGTTGCAGACTACTCTAAATCATATGGTGAGTAAAATCTAAAGGTTTACATCAAGTTAGCACTTAGTGGTTTTCAGTAAAATTGAACTGTTCACTCCATTGAGCTCTATGCATTTTGTGTTATGGCTCTGTAGATAACTATTTGGGGTGATTTGGAACTGTATAGATATTGCATGTATAGTACTCAGTGCTATGGAATATTCAATTGCAAGCTGAATTCAAGAACCTACCTCATAACGTTTAGAGTGCAAAAGCCAATTACTTGCTTTAGTTCAGTAAACGCTAATGCTCCACAGTGTAGAAAGGGTGATGTTACTGAATGTAACTTCTGGAGCATTGGTAGTACACTCATAAAATAGGTTGCAGACTACTCTAAATCATATGCTGAGTGCAATCATAAGGTTTACATCAAGTTAGCACTTAGTGGTTTTCAGTAAAATTGAACTGTTCACTCAATTGAGCTCAATGCATTTTGTGTTATGGCTCTGTAGATAACTACTTGGGGTGATTTAGAACTGTATAGATATTGCATGTAGAGTACTCAGTGCAATGGGATACTCAATTGCTAGCTGAATTCAGGAACCTACCTCATAACGTTTAGAGTGCAAAAGCCAATGACTTGCTTTAGTTCAGTAAACGCTAATGCTCCACAGTGTAGAAAGGGTGATGTTACTGAATGTAACTTCTGGAGCATTGGTAGTACACTCATAAAATTGGTTGCAGACTACTCTAAATCATATGCTGAGTAAAATCATAAGGTTTACATCAAGTTAGCACTTAGTGCTTTTCAGTAAAATTGAACTGTTCACTCCTTTGAGCTCTATGAATTTTGTGTTATGGCTCTGTAGATAACTACTTGGGGTGATTTGGAACTGTATAGATATTGCATGTATAGTACTCAGTGCTATGGAATATTCAATTGCAAGCTGAATTCAAGAACTTACCTCATAACGTTTAGAGTGCAAAAGCCAATGACTTGCTTTAGTTCAGTAAACGCTAATGCTCCACAGTGTAGAAAGCGTGATGTTACTGAATGTAACTTCTGGAGCATTGGTAGTACACTCATAAAATTGGTTGCAGACTACTCTAAATCATATGCTGAGTGAAATCATAAGGTTTACATCAACTTAGCACTTAGTGGTTTTCTGTAAAATTGAACTGTTCACTCCATTGAGCTCAATGCATTTTGTGTTATGGCTCTGTAGATAACTACTTGGGGTGATTTAGAACTGTATAGATATTGCATGTAGAGTACTCAGTGCCATGGAATACTCAATTGCAAGCTGAATTCAAGAACCTACCTCATAACGTGTAGAGTGCAAAAGCCAATGACTTGCTTTAGTTCAGGAAACGCTTATGTTCCACATGTAGAAAGGGTGATGTTACTGAATGTAACTACTGGAGCATTGGTAGTACACTCATAAAATTGGTTGCAGACTACTCTAAATCATATGGTGAGTAAAATCAAAAGGTTTACATCAAGTTAGCACTTAGTGCTTTTCAGTAAAATTGAACTGTTCACTCCTTTGAGCTCTATGCATTTTGTGTTAAGGCTCTGTACATAACTACTTGGGGTGATTTAGAACTGTATAGATATTGCATCTAGAGTACTGAGTGCAATGGGATACTCAATTGCTAGCCGAATTCAGGAACCTACCTCATAACGTTTAGAGTGCAACAGCGAATGACTTGTTTTAGTTCAGTAAACGCTAATGCTCCACAGTGTAGAAAGGGTGATGTTACTGAGTGTAACTTCTGGAGCATTGGTAGTACACTCACAAAATTGGTTGCAGACTACTCTAAATCATATGGTGAGTAAAATCATAAGGTTTACATCAGGTTAGCACTTAGTGGTTTTCAGTAAAATTGAACTGTTCACTCCATTGAGAGTGCATTTTGTGTTAAAGCAGTGTACATAACTACTCAGGGTGATTTGGAGCTGTATAGATATTGCATGTAGAGTACTCAGAGCCATGGAATACTCAATTGCAAGCTGAATTCAAGAACCTACCTCATAACGTGTAGAGTGCAAAAGCCAATGACTTGCTTTAGTTCAGGAAACGCTTATGTTGCACATGTAGAAAGGGTGATGTTACTGAATGTAACTACTGGAGCATTGGTAGTACACTCATTTAAATTGGTTGCAGACTACTCTAAATCATATGGGGAGTAAAATCTAAAGGTTTACATCAAGTTAGCACTTAGTGGTTTTCAGTAAAATTGAACTGTTCACTCCATTGAGCTCTATGCATTTTGTGTTATGGCTCTGTAGATAACTATTTGGGGTGATTTGGAACTGTATAGATATTGCATGTATAGTACTCAGTGCTATGGAATATTCAATTGCAAGCTGAATTCAAGAACCTACCTCATAACGTTTAGAGTGCAAAAGCCAATTACTTGCTTTAGTTCAGTAAACGCTAATGCTCCACAGTGTAGAAAGGGTGATGTTACTGAATGTAACTTCTGGAGCATTGGTAGTACACTCATAAAATTGGTTGCAGACTACTCTAAATCATATGCTGAGTACAATCATAAGGTTTACATCAAGTTAGCACTTAGTGGTTTTCAGTAAAATTGAACTGTTCACTCAATTGAGCTCAATGCATTTTGTGTTATGGCTCTGTAGATAACTACTTGGGGTGATTTAGAACTGTATAGATATTGCATGTAGAGTACTCAGTGCAATGGGATACTCAATTGCTAGCTGAATTCAGGAACCTACCTCATAACGTTTAGAGTGCAAAAGCCAATGACTTGCTTTAGTTCAGTAAACGCTAATGCTCCACAGTGTAGAAAGGGTGATGTTACTGAATGTAACTTCTGGAGCATTGGTAGTACACTCATAAAATTGGTTGCAGACTACTCTAAATCATATGCTGAGTAAAATCATAAGGTTTACATCAAGTTAGCACTTAGTGCTTTTCAGTAAAATTGAACTGTTCACTCCTTTGAGCTCTATGAATTTTGTGTTATGGCTCTGTAGATAACTACTTGGGGTGATTTGGAACTGTATAGATATTGCATGTATAGTACTCAGTGCTATGGAATATTCAATTGCAAGCTGAATTCAAGAACTTACCTCATAACGTTTAGAGTGCAAAAGCCAATGACTTGCTTTAGTTCAGTAAACGCTAATGCTCCACAGTGTAGAAAGCGTGATGTTACTGAATGTAACTTCTGGAGCATTGGTAGTACACTCATAAAATTGGTTGCAGACTACTCTAAATCATATGCTGAGTGAAATCATAAGGTTTACATCAACTTAGCACTTAGTGGTTTTCTGTAAAATTGAACTGTTCACTCCATTGAGCTCAATGCATTTTGTGTTATGGCTCTGTAGATAACTACTTGGGGTGATTTAGAACTGTATAGATATTGCATGTAGAGTACTCAGTGCCATGGAATACTCAATTGCAAGCTGAATTCAAGAACCTACCTCATAACGTGTAGAGTGCAAAAGCCAATGACTTGCTTTAGTTCAGGAAACGCTTATGTTCCACATGTAGAAAGGGTGATGTTACTGAATGTAACTACTGGAGCATTGGTAGTACACTCATAAAATTGGTTGCAGACTACTCTAAATCATATGGTGAGTAAAATCAAAAGGTTTACATCAAGTTAGCACTTAGTGCTTTTCAGTAAAATTGAACTGTTCACTCCTTTGAGCTCTATGCATTTTGTGTTATGGCTCTGTAGATAACTACTTGGGGTGATTTGGAACTGTATAGATATTGCATGTAGAGTACTCAGTGCCATGGAATATTCAATTGCAAGCTGAATTCAAGAACCTACCTCATAACGTTTCGTGTGCAACAGCGAATGACTTGCTTTAGTTCAGTAAACGCTAAAGCTCCACAGTGTAGAAAGGGTGATGTTACTGAATGTAACTTCTGGAGCATTGGTAGTACACTCATAAAATTGGTTGCAGACTACTCTAAATCATATGGTGAGTAAAATCATAAGGTTTACATCAGGTTAGCACTTAGTGGTTTTCAGTAAAATTGAACTGTTCACTCCATTGAGAGTGCATTATGTGTTAAAGCAGTGTACATAACTACTCAGGGTGATTTGGAGCTGTATAGATATTGCATGTAGAGTACTCAGAGCCATGGAATACTCAATTGCAAGCTGAATTCAAGAACCTACCTCATAACGTGTAGAGTGCAAAAGCCAATGACTTGCTTTAGTTCAGGAAACGCTTATGTTGCACATGTAGAAAGGGTGATGTTACTGAATGTAACTACTGGAGCATTGGTAGTACACTCATTTAAATTGGTTGCAGACTACTCTAAATCATATGGTGAGTAAAATCTAAAGGTTTACATCAAGTTAGCACTTAGTGGTTTTCAGTAAAATTGAACTGTTCACTCCATTGAGCTCTATGCATTTTGTGTTATGGCTCTGTAGATAACTATTTGGGGTGATTTGGAACTGTATAGATATTGCATGTATAGTACTCAGTGCTATGGAATATTCAATTGCAAGCTGAATTCAAGAACCTACCTCATAACGTTTAGAGTGCAAAAGCCAATTACTTGCTTTAGTTCAGTAAACGCTAATGCTCCACAGTGTAGAAAGGGTGATGTTACTGAATGTAACTTCTGGAGCATTGGTAGTACACTCATAAAATTGGTTGCAGACTACTCTAAATCATATGCTGAGTGCAATCATAAGGTTTACATCAAGTTAGCACTTAGTGGTTTTCAGTAAAATTGAACTGTTCACTCAATTGAGCTCAATGCATTTTGTGTTATGGCTCTGTAGATAACTACTTGGGGTGATTTAGAACTGTATAGATATTGCATGTAGAGTACTCAGTGCAATGGGATACTCAATTGCTAGCTGAATTCAGGAACCTACCTCATAACGTTTAGAGTGCAAAAGCCAATGACTTGCTTTAGTTCAGTAAACGCTAATGCTCCACAGTGTAGAAAGGGTGATGTTACTGAATGTAACTTCTGGAGCATTGGTAGTACACTCATAAAATTGGTTGCAGACTACTCTAAATCATATGCTGAGTAAAATCATAAGGTTTACATCAAGTTAGCACTTAGTGCTTTTCAGTAAAATTGAACTGTTCACTCCTTTGAGCTCTATGAATTTTGTGTTATGGCTCTGTAGATAACTACTTGGGGTGATTTGGAACTGTATAGATATTGCATGTATAGTACTCAGTGCTATGGAATATTCAATTGCAAGCTGAATTCAAGAACTTACCTCATAACGTTTAGAGTGCAAAAGCCAATGACTTGCTTTAGTTCAGTAAACGCTAATGCTCCACAGTGTAGAAAGCGTGATGTTACTGAATGTAACTTCTGGAGCATTGGTAGTACACTCATAAAATTGGTTGCAGACTACTCTAAATCATATGCTGAGTGAAATCATAAGGTTTACATCAACTTAGCACTTAGTGGTTTTCTGTAAAATTGAACTGTTCACTCCATTGAGCTCAATGCATTTTGTGTTATGGCTCTGTAGATAACTACTTGGGGTGATTTAGAACTGTATAGATATTGCATGTAGAGTACTCAGTGCATTGGAATACTCAATTGCAAGCTGAATTCAAGAACCTACCTCATAACGTGTAGAGTGCAAAAGCCAATGACTTGCTTTAGTTCAGGAAACGCTTATGTTCCACATGTAGAAAGGGTGATGTTACTGAATGTAACTACTGGAGCATTGGTAGTACACTCATAAAATTGGTTGCAGACTACTCTAAATCATATGGTGAGTAAAATCAAAAGGTTTACATCAAGTTAGCACTTAGTGCTTTTCAGTAAAATTGAACTGTTCACTCCTTTGAGCTCTATGCATTTTGTGTTAAGGCTCTGTACATAACTACTTGGGGTGATTTAGAACTGTATAGATATTGCATCTAGAGTACTGAGTGCAATGGGATACTCAATTGCTAGCCGAATTCAGGAACCTACCTCATAACGTTTAGAGTGCAACAGCGAATGACTTGTTTTAGTTCAGTAAACGCTAATGCTCCACAGTGTAGAAAGGGTGATGTTACTGAGTGTAACTTCTGGAGCATTGGTAGTACACTCACAAAATTGGTTGCAGACTACTCTAAATCATATGGTGAGTAAAATCATAAGGTTTACATCAGGTTAGCACTTAGTGGTTTTCAGTAAAATTGAACTGTTCACTCCATTGAGAGTGCATTTTGTGTTAAAGCAGTGTACATAACTACTCAGGGTGATTTGGAGCTGTATAGATATTGCATGTAGAGTACTCAGAGCCATGGAATACTCAATTGCAAGCTGAATTCAAGAACCTACCTCATAACGTGTAGAGTGCAAAAGCCAATGACTTGCTTTAGTTCAGGAAACGCTTATGTTGCACATGTAGAAAGGGTGATGTTACTGAATGTAACTACTGGAGCATTGGTAGTACACTCATTTAAATTGGTTGCAGACTACTCTAAATCATATGGGGAGTAAAATCTAAAGGTTTACATCAAGTTAGCACTTAGTGGTTTTCAGTAAAATTGAACTGTTCACTCCATTGAGCTCTATGCATTTTGTGTTATGGCTCTGTAGATAACTATTTGGGGTGATTTGGAACTGTATAGATATTGCATGTATAGTACTCAGTGCTATGGAATATTCAATTGCAAGCTGAATTCAAGAACCTACCTCATAACGTTTAGAGTGCAAAAGCCAATTACTTGCTTTAGTTCAGTAAACGCTAATGCTCCACAGTGTAGAAAGGGTGATGTTACTGAATGTAACTTCTGGAGCATTGGTAGTACACTCATAAAATTGGTTGCAGACTACTCTAAATCATATGCTGAGTACAATCATAAGGTTTACATCAAGTTAGCACTTAGTGGTTTTCAGTAAAATTGAACTGTTCACTCAATTGAGCTCAATGCATTTTGTGTTATGGCTCTGTAGATAACTACTTGGGGTGATTTAGAACTGTATAGATATTGCATGTAGAGTACTCAGTGCAATGGGATACTCAATTGCTAGCTGAATTCAGGAACCTACCTCATAACGTTTAGAGTGCAAAAGCCAATGACTTGCTTTAGTTCAGTAAACGCTAATGCTCCACAGTGTAGAAAGGGTGATGTTACTGAATGTAACTTCTGGAGCATTGGTAGTACACTCATAAAATTGGTTGCAGACTACTCTAAATCATATGCTGAGTAAAATCATAAGGTTTACATCAAGTTAGCACTTAGTGCTTTTCAGTAAAATTGAACTGTTCACTCCTTTGAGCTCTATGAATTTTGTGTTATGGCTCTGTAGATAACTACTTGGGGTGATTTGGAACTGTATAGATATTGCATGTATAGTACTCAGTGCTATGGAATATTCAATTGCAAGCTGAATTCAAGAACTTACCTCATAACGTTTAGAGTGCAAAAGCCAATGACTTGCTTTAGTTCAGTAAACGCTAATGCTCCACAGTGTAGAAAGCGTGATGTTACTGAATGTAACTTCTGGAGCATTGGTAGTACACTCATAAAATTGGTTGCAGACTACTCTAAATCATATGCTGAGTGAAATCATAAGGTTTACATCAACTTAGCACTTAGTGGTTTTCTGTAAAATTGAACTGTTCACTCCATTGAGCTCAATGCATTTTGTGTTATGGCTCTGTAGATAACTACTTGGGGTGATTTAGAACTGTATAGATATTGCATGTAGAGTACTCAGTGCCATGGAATACTCAATTGCAAGCTGAATTCAAGAACCTACCTCATAACGTGTAGAGTGCAAAAGCCAATGACTTGCTTTAGTTCAGGAAACGCTTATGTTCCACATGTAGAAAGGGTGATGTTACTGAATGTAACTACTGGAGCATTGGTAGTACACTCATAAAATTGGTTGCAGACTACTCTAAATCATATGGTGAGTAAAATCAAAAGGTTTACATCAAGTTAGCACTTAGTGCTTTTCAGTAAAATTGAACTGTTCACTCCTTTGAGCTCTATGCATTTTGTGTTATGGCTCTGTAGATAACTACTTGGGGTGATTTGGAACTGTATAGATATTGCATGTAGAGTACTCAGTGCCATGGAATATTCAATTGCAAGCTGAATTCAAGAACCTACCTCATAACGTTTCGTGTGCAACAGCGAATGACTTGCTTTAGTTCAGTAAACGCTAATGCTCCACAGTGTAGAAAGGGTGATGTTACTGAATGTAACTTCTGGAGCATTGGTAGTACACTCATAAAATTGGTTGCAGACTACACTAATTAATATGGTGAGTAAAATCAAAAGGTTTACATCAAGTTAACACTTCGTAGTTTACAGTAAACTTGAACTGTTGACTCCTTTGAGCTCTATGCATTTTGTGTTAAGGCTCTGTACATAACTACTTGGGGTGATTTAGAACTGTATAGATATTGCATCTAGAGTACTCAGTGCAATGGGATACTCAATTGCTAGCCGAATTCAGGAACCTACCTCATAACGTTTAGAGTGCAACTACGAATGACTTGTTTTAGTTCAGTAAACGCTAATGCTCCACAGTGTAGAAAGGGTGATGTTACTGAGTGTAACTTCTGGAGCATTGGTAGTACTCTCATAAAATTGGTTGCAGACTACTCTAAATCATATGGTGAGTAAAATCATAAGGTTTACATCAGGTTAGCACTTAGTGGTTTTCAGTAAAATTGAACTGTTCACTCCATTGAGAGTGCATTTTGTGTTAAAGCAGTGTACATAACTACTCAGGGTGATTTGGAGCTGTATAGATATTGCATGTAGAGTACTCAGAGCCATGGAATACTCAATTGCAAGCTGAATTCAAGAACCTACCTCATAACGTGTAGAGTGCAAAAGCCAATGACTTGCTTTAGTTCAGGAAACGCTTATGTTGCACATGTAGAAAGGGTGATGTTACTGAATGTAACTACTGGAGCATTGGTAGTACACTCATAAAATTGGTTGCAGACTACTCTAAATCATATGGTGAGTAAAATCTAAAGGTTTACATCAAGTTAGCACTTAGTGGTTTTCAGTAAAATTGAACTGTTCACTCCATTGAGCTCTATGCATTTTGTGTTATGGCTCTGTAGATAACTATTTGGGGTGATTTGGAACTGTATAGATATTGCATGTAGAGTACTCAGTGCAATGGGATACTCAATTGCTAGCTGAATTCAGGAACCTACCTCATAACGTTTAGAGTGCAAAAGCCAATGACTTGCGTTAGTTCAGTAAACGCTAATGCTCCACAGTGTAGAAAGGGTGATGTTACTGAATGTAACTTCTGGAGCATTGGTAGTACACTCATAAAATTGGTTGCAGACTACTCTAAATCATATGCTGAGTAAAATCATAAGGTTTACATCAAGTTAGCACTTAGTGCTTTTCAGTAAAATTGAACTGTTCACTCCTTTGAGCTCTATGAATTTTGTGTTATGGCTCTGTAGATAACTACTTGGGGTGATTTGGAACTGTATAGATATTGCATGTATAGTACTCAGTGCTATGGAATATTCAATTGCAAGCTGAATTCAAGAACCTACCTCATAACGTTTAGAGTGCAAAAGGCAGTGACTTGCTTTAGTTCAGTAAACGCTAATGCTCCACAGTGTAGAAAGCGTGATGTTACTGAATGTAACTTCTGGAGCATTGGTAGTACACTCATAAAATTGGTTGCAGACTACTCTAAATCATATGCTGAGTAAAATCATAAGGTTTACATCAAGTTAGCACTTAGTGCTTTTCAGTGAAATTGAACTGTTCACTCCATTGAGCTCAATGCATTTTGTGTTAAAGCTGTGTAAATAACTACTCGGGCTGATTTGGAACTGTATAGATATTGCATGTAGTGTACTCAGTGCTATGGAATACTCAATTGCAAGCTGAATTCAAGAACCTACCTCATAACGTTTAGAGTGCAACAGCGAATGACTTGCTTTAGTTCAGTAAACGCTAATGCTCCACAGTGTAAAAAGGGTGATGTTACTGAATGTAACTTCTGGAGCATTGGTAGTACACTCATAAAATTGGTTGCAGACTACTCTAAATCATATGGTGAGTAAAATCAAAAGGTTTACATCGTTAGCACTTAGTGGTTTTCAGTTAAATTGAACTGTTGACTCCTTTGAGCTCTATGCATTTTGTGTTAAGGCTCTGTACATAACTACTTGGGGTGATTTAGAACTGTATAGATATTGCATGTAGAGTACTCAGTGCAATGGGATACTCAATTGCTAGCTGAATTCAGGAACCTACCTCATAACGTTTAGAGTGCAAACGCCAATGACTTGCTTTAGTTCAGTAAACGCTAATGCTCCACAGTGTAGAAAGGGTGATTTTACTGAATGTAACTTCTGGAGCATTGGTAGTACACTCCTAAAATTGGTTGCAGACTACTCTAAATCATATGGTGAGTAGAATCAAAAGGTTTAAATCAAGTTAACACTTCTTAGTTTACAGTAAAATTGAACTGTTGACTCCTTTGAGCTCTATGCATTTTGTGTTAAGGCTCTGTACATAACTACTTGGGGTGATTTAGAACTGTATAGATATTGCATGTAGAGTACTCAGTGCAATGGGATACTCAATTGCTAGCTGAATTCAGGAACCTACCTCATAACGTTTAGAGTGGAAACGCCAATGACTTGCTTTAGTTCAGCAAACGCTAATGCTCCACAGTGTAGAAAGGGTGATGTTACTGAATGTAACTTCTGGAGCATTGGTAGTACACTCATAAAATTGGTTGCAGACTACTCTAAATCATATGGTGAGTAAAATCATAAGGTTTACATCAAGTTAGCACTTAGTGGTTTTCAGTAAAATTGAACTGTTCACTCCATTGAGTTCAATGCATTTTGTGTTATGGCTCTGTAGATAACTACTTGGGGTGATTTAGAACTGTATAGATATTGCATGTAGAGTACTCAGTGCAATGGGATACTCAATTGCTAGCTGAATTCAAGAACCTACCTCATAACGTTTAGAGTGCAAACGCCAATGACTTGCTTTAGTTCAGTAAACGCTAATGCTCCACAGTGTAGAAAGGGTGATGTTACTGAATGTAACTTCTGGAGCATTGGTAGTACACTCATAAAATTGGTTGCAGACTACTCTAAATCATATGGTGAGTACAATCAAAAGGTTTACATCGTTAGCACTTAGTGGTTTTCAGTTAAATTGAACTGTTCTCTCCATTGAGCTCAATGCATTTTGTGTTATGGCTCGGTAGATAACTACTTGGGGTGATTCAGAACTGAATAAATATTGCATGTAGAGTACTCAGTGCAATGGGATACTGAATTGCTAGCTGAATTCAGGAACCTACCTCATAACGTTTAGAGTGCAAACGCCAATGACTTGCTTTAGTTCAGTAAACGCTAATGCTCCACAGTGTAGAAAGGGTGATGTTACTGAATGTAACTTCTGGAGCATTGGTAGTACACTCATAAGATTGGTTGCAGACTACTCTAAATCATATGGTGAGTAAAATCAAAAGGTTTACATCAAGTTAGCACTTCGTAGTTTACAGTAAAATTGAACAGTTGACTCCTTTGAGCTCTATCCATTTTGTGTTAAGGCTCTGTACATAACTACTTGGGGTGATTTAGAACTGTATAGATATTGCATGTAGAGTACTCAGTGCAATGGGATACTCAATTGCTTGCTGAATTCAGGAACCTACCTCATAACGTTTAGAGTGCAAAAGCCAATGACTTGCTTTAGTTCAGGAAACGCTTATGTTCCACATGTAGAAAGGGTGATGTTACTGAATGTAACTACTGGAGCATTGTTACTACACTCACAAAATTGGTTGCAGACTAATCTAAATCATATGGTGAGTAAATTCATAAGGTTTACATCCAGTTAGCACTGAGTGGTTTTCAGTAAAATTGAACTGTTCACTCCTTTGAGCTCTATGCATTTTGTGTTATGGCTCTGTAGATAACCACTTGGGGTGATTTGGAACTGTATAGATTTTGCATGTATAGTACTCAGTGCAATGTGATACTCAATTGCTAGCTGAATTCAGGAACCTACCTCATAACGTTTAGAGTGCAAAAGCCAATGACTTGCTTTAGTTCAGTAAACGCTAATGCTCCACAGTGTAGAAAGGGTGATGTTACTGAATGTAACTTCTGGAGCATTGGTTGTACACTCATAAAATTGGTTGCAGACTACTCTAAATCATATGGTGAGTAAAATCAAAAGGTTTACATCAAGTTAGCACTTCGTAGTTTACAGTAAAATTGAACAGTTGACTCCCTTGAGCTCTATGCATTTTGTGTTAAGGCTCTGTACGTAACTACTTGGGGTGATTTAGAACTGTATAGATATTGCATGTAGAGTACTCAGTGCAATGGGATACTCAATTGCTAGCTGAATTCAGGAACCTACCTCATAACGTTTAGAGTGCAAAAGCCAATGACTTGCTTTAGTTCAGGAAACGCTTATGCTCCACAGTGTAGAAAGGGTGATGTTACTGAATGTAACTTCTGGAGCATTGGTAGTACACTCATAAAATTGGTTGCAGACTACTCTAAATCATATGCTGAGTAAAATCATAAGGTGTACATCAAGTTAGCACTTAGTGCTTTTCAGTAAAATTGAACTGTTCACTCCTTTGAGCTCTATGCATTTTGTGTTATTGCTCTGTAGATAACTATTTGGGCTGATTTGGAACTGTATAGATATTGCATGTAGAGTACTCAGTGCCATGGAATATTCATTTGCAAGCTGAATTCAAGAACCTACCTCATAACGTTTCGAGTGCAACAGCGAATGACTTGCTTTAGTTCAGTAAACGCTAATGCTCCACAGTGTAGAAAGGGTGATGTTACTGAATGAAACTACTGGAGCATTGGTAGTACACTCATAAAATTGGTTGCAGACTACTCTAAATCATATGGTGAGTAAAATCATAAGGTTTACATTAGGTTAGCACTTAGTGGTTTTCAGTAAAATTGAACTGTTCACTCCATTGAGCTCAGTGCATTTTGTGTTAAAGCTGTGTACATAACTACTCGGGGTGATTTGGCGCTGTATAGATATTGCATGTAGAGTACTCAGTGCCATGGAATACTCAATTGCTAGCTGAATTCAAGAACCTACCTCATAACGTGTAGAGTGCAAAAGCCAATGACTTGCTTTAGTTCAGGAAACGCTTATGTTCCACATGTAGAAAGGGTGATGTTACTGAATGTAACTACTGGAGCATTGGTAGTACACTCATAAAATTGGTTGCAGACTATTCTAAATCATATGGTGAGTAAAATCATAAGGTTTACATCAAGTTAGCACAGTGGTTTTCAGTAAAATTGAACTGTTCACTCCATTCAGCAATGCATTTTGTGTTATGGCTCTGTACATAACTACTTGGGGTGATTTAGAACTGTATAGATATTGCATGTAGAGTACTCAGTGCAATGGGATACTCAATTGCTAGCTGAATTCAGGAACCTACCTCATAACGTTTAGAGTGCAAAATCCAATGACTTGCTTTAGTTCAGTAAACGCTAATGCTCCACAGTGTAGAAAGGGTGATGTTACTGAATGTAACTTCTGGAGCATTGGTAGTACACTCATAAAATTGGTTGCAGACTACTCTAAATCATATGCTGAGTAAAATCATAAGGTTTACATCAAGTTAGCACTTAGTGGTTTTCAGTAAAATTGAACTGTTCACTCGTTTGAGCTCTATGCATTTTGTGTTATGGCTCTGTAGATAACTACTTGGGGTGATTTGGAACTGTATAGATATTGCATGTATAGTACTCAGTGCTATGGAATATTCAATTGCAAGCTGAATTCAAGAACCTACCTCATAACGTTTAGAGTGCTAAAGCCAATGACTTGCTTTAGTTCAGTAAACGCTAATGCTCCACAGTGTAGAAAGGGTGATGTTACTGAATGTAACTTCTGGAGCATTGGTTGTACACTCATAAAATTGGTTGCAGACTACTCTAAATCATATGGTGAGTAAAATCAAAAGGTTTACATCAAGTTAGCACTTCGTAGTTTACAGTAAAATTGAACAGTTGACTCCTTTGAGCTCTATGCATTTTGTGTTAAGGCTCTGTACGTAACTACTTGGGGTGATTTAGAACTGTATAGATATTGCATGTAGAGTACTCAGTGCAATGGGATACTCAATTGCTAGCTGAATTCAGGAACCTACCTCATAACGTTTAGAGTGCAAAAGCCAATGACTTGCTTTAGTTCAGGAAACGCTTATGCTCCACAGTGTAGAAAGGGTGATGTTACTGAATGTAACTTCTGGAGCATTGGTAGTACACTCATAAAATTGGTTGCAGACTACTCTAAATCATATGCTGAGTAAAATCATAAGGTGTACATCAAGTTAGCACTTAGTGCTTTTCAGTAAAATTGAACTGTTCACTCCTTTGAGCTCTATGCATTTTGTGTTATTGCTCTGTAGATAACTATTTGGGCTGATTTGGAACTGTATAGATATTGCATGTAGAGTACTCAGTGCCATGGAATATTCATTTGCAAGCTGAATTCAAGAACCTACCTCATAACGTTTCGAGTGCAACAGCGAATGACTTGCTTTAGTTCAGTAAACGCTAATGCTCCACAGTGTAGAAAGGGTGATGTTACTGAATGAAACTACTGGAGCATTGGTAGTACACTCATAAAATTGGTTGCAGACTACTCTAAATCATATGGTGAGTAAAATCATAAGGTTTACATTAGGTTAGCACTTAGTGGTTTTCAGTAAAATTGAACTGTTCACTCCATTGAGCTCAGTGCATTTTGTGTTAAAGCTGTGTACATAACTACTCGGGGTGATTTGGCGCTGTATAGATATTGCATGTAGAGTACTCAGTGCCATGGAATACTCAATTGCTAGCTGAATTCAAGAACCTACCTCATAACGTGTAGAGTGCAAAAGCCAATGACTTGCTTTAGTTCAGGAAACGCTTATGTTCCACATGTAGAAAGGGTGATGTTACTGAATGTAACTACTGGAGCATTGGTAGTACACTCATAAAATTGGTTGCAGACTATTCTAAATCATATGGTGAGTAAAATCATAAGGTTTACATCAAGTTAGCACAGTGGTTTTCAGTAAAATTGAACTGTTCACTCCATTCAGCAATGCATTTTGTGTTATGGCTCTGTACATAACTACTTGGGGTGATTTAGAACTGTATAGATATTGCATGTAGAGTACTCAGTGCAATGGGATACTCAATTGCTAGCTGAATTCAGGAACCTACCTCATAACGTTTAGAGTGCAAAATCCAATGACTTGCTTTAGTTCAGTAAACGCTAATGCTCCACAGTGTAGAAAGGGTGATGTTACTGAATGTAACTTCTGGAGCATTGGTAGTACACTCATAAAATTGGTTGCAGACTACTCTAAATCATATGCTGAGTAAAATCATAAGGTTTACATCAAGTTAGCACTTAGTGGTTTTCAGTAAAATTGAACTGTTCACTCGTTTGAGCTCTATGCATTTTGTGTTAAGGCTCTGTACATAACTACTTGGGGTGATTTAGAACTGTATAGATATTGCATGTAGAGTACTCAGTGCAATGGGATACTCAATTGCTAGCTGAATTCAGGAACTTACCTCATAACGTTTAGAGTGCAAAAGCCAATGACTTGCTTTAGTTCAGGAAACGCTTATGTTCCACATGTAGAAAGGGTGATGTTACTGAATGTAACTACTGGAGCATTGGTAGTACACTCATAAAATTGGTTGCAGACTACTCTAAATCATATGGTGAGTAAAATCATAAGGTTTACATCAGGTTAGCAGTTAGTGGTTTTCAGTAAAATTGAACTGTTCACTCCATTGAGCTCAGTACATTTTGTGTTAAAGCTGTGTACATAACTACTCGGGGTGATTTGGAGCTGTATAGATATTGCATGTAGAGTACTCAGTGCCATGGAATACTCAATTGCAATCTGAATTCAAGAACCTACCTCATAACGTGTAGAGTGCAAAAGCCAATGACTTGCTTTAGTTCAGGAAACGCTTATGTTCCACATGTAGGAAGGGTGATGTTACTGAATGTAACTACTGGAGCATTGGTAGTACACTCATAAAATTGGTTGCAGACTACTCTAAATCATATGGTGAGTAAAATCAAAAGGTTTATATCAAGTTAGCACTTAGTGCTTTTCAGTAAAATTGAACTGTTCACTCCTTTGAGCTCTATGCATTTTGTGTTATGGCTCTGTAGATAACTACTTGGGGTGACTTGGAACTGTATAGATATTGCATGTAGAGTACTCAGTGCCATGGAATATTCAATTGCAAGCTGAATTCAAGAACCTACCTCATAACGTTTCGAGTGCAACAGCGAATGACTTGCTTTAGTTCAGTAAACGCTAATGCTCCACAGTGTAGAAAGGGTGATGTTACTGAATGTAACTTCTGGAGCATTGGTAGTACACTCATAAAATTGGTTGCAGACTACTCTACATCATATGGTGAATAAAATCAAAAGGATTACATCAAGTTAACACTTAGTAGTTTACAGTAAAATTGAACTGTTGACTCCTTTGAGCTCTATGCATTTTGTGTTAAGGCTCTGTACATAACTACTTGGGGTGATTTAGAACTGTATAGATATTGCATGTAGAGTACTCAGTGCAATGGGATACTCAATTGCTAGCTGAATTCAAGAACCTACCTCATAACGTTTAGAGTGCAAAAGCCAATGACTTGCTTTAGTTCAGTAAACGCTAATGCTCCACAGTGTAGAAAGGGTGATGTTACTGAATGTAAATTCTGGAGCATTGGTAGTACACTCATAAAATTGGTTACAGACTACTCTAAATCATATGGTGAGTAAAATCATAAGGTTTACATCAGGTTAGCACTTAGTCGTTTTCAGTAAAATTGAACTGTTCACTCCATTGAGCTCAGTGCATTTTGTGTTAAAGCTGTGTACATAACTACTCGGGGTGATTTGGCGCTGTATAGATATTGCATGTAGAGTACTCAGTGCCATGGAATACTCAATTGCAAGCTGAATTCAAGAACCTACCTCATAACGTGTAGAGTGCAAAAGCCAATGACTTGCTTTAGTTCAGGAAACGCTTATGTTCCACATGTAGAAAGGGTGATGTTACTGAATGTAACTACTGGAGCATTGGTAGTACACTCATAAAATTGGTTGCAGACTATTCTAAATCATATGGTGAGTAAAATCATAAGGTTTACATCAAGTTAGCACAGTGGTTTTCAGTAAAATTGAACTGTTCACTCCATTGAGCAATGCATTTTGTGTTATGGCTCTGTACATAACTACTTGGGGTGATTTAGAACTGTATAGATATTGCATGTAGAGTACTCAGTGCAATGGGATACTCAATTGCTAGCTGAATTCAGGAACCTACCTCATAACGTTTAGAGTGCAAAATCCAATGACTTGCTTTAGTTCAGTAAACGCTAATGCTCCACAGTGTAGAAAGGGTGATGTTACTGAATGTAACTTCTGGAGCATTGGTAGTACACTCATAAAATTGGTTGCAGACTACTCTAAATGATATGCTGAGTAAAATCATAAGGTTTACATCAAGTTAGCACTTAGTGGTTTTCAGTAAAATTGAACTGTTCACTCGTTTGAGCTCTATGCATTTTGTGTTATGGCTCTGTTGATAACTACTTGGGGTGATTTGGAACTGTATAGATATTGCATGTATAATACTCAGTGCTATGGAATATTCAATTGCAAGCTGAATTCAAGAACCTACCTCATAACGTTTAGAGTGCTAAAGCCAATGACTTGCTTTAGTTCAGTAAACGCTAATGCTCCACAGTGTAGAAAGGGTGATGTTACTGAATGTAACTTCTGGAGCATTGGTAGTACACTCATAAAATTGGTTGCAGACTACTCTAAATCATATGGTGAGTAAAATCAAAAGGTTTACATCAAGTTAGCACTTCGTAGTTTACAATAAAATTGAACAGTTGACTCCTTTGAGCTCTATGCATTTTGTGTTAAGGCTCTGTACATAACTACTTGGGGTGATTTAGAACTGTATACATATTGCATGTAGAGTACTCAGTGCAATGGGATACTCAATTGCTAGCTGAATTCAGGAACCTACCTCATAACGTTTAGAGTGCAAAAGCCAATGACTTGCTTTAGTTCAGGAAACGCTTATGTTCCACATGTAGAAAGGGTGATGTTACTGAATGTAACTACTGGAGCATTGGTAGTACACTCATAAAATTGGTTGCAGACTACTCTAAATCATATGGTGAGTAAAATCATAAGGTTTACATCAGGTTAGCACTTAGTGGTTTTCAGTAAAATTGAACTGTTCACTCCATTGAGCTCAGTACATTTTGTGTTAAAGCTGTGTACATAACTACTCGGGGTGATTTGGAGCTGTATAGATATTGCATGTAGAGTACTCAGTGCCATGGAATACTCAATTGCAATCTGAATTCAAGAACCTACCTCATAACGTGTAGAGTGCAAAAGCCAATGACTTGCTTTAGTTCAGGAAACGCTTATGTTCCACATGTAGGAAGGGTGATGTTTCTGAATGTAACTACTGGAGCATTGGTAGTACACTCATAAAATTGGTTGCAGACTACTCTAAATCATATGGTGAGTAAAATCAAAAGGTTTATATCAAGTTAGCACTTAGTGCTTTTCAGTAAAATTGAACTGTTCACTCCTTTGAGCTCTATGCATTTTGTGTTATGGCTCTGTAGATAACTACTTGGGGTGACTTGGAACTGTATAGATATTGCATGTAGAGTACTCAGTGCCATGGAATATTCAATTGCAAGCTGAATTCAAGAACCTACCTCATAACGTTTCGAGTGCAACAGCGAATGACTTGCTTTAGTTCAGTAAACGCTAATGCTCCACAGTGTAGAAAGGGTGATGTTACTGAATGTAACTTCTGGAGCATTGGTAGTACACTCATAAAATTGGTTGCAGACTACTCTACATCATATGGTGAATAAAATCAAAAGGATTACATCAAGTTAACACTTAGTAGTTTACAGTAAAATTGAACTGTTGACTCCTTTGAGCTCTATGCATTTTGTGTTAAGGCTCTGTACATAACTACTTGGGGTGATTTAGAACTGTATAGATATTGCATGTAGAGTACTCAGTGCAATGGGATACTCAATTGCTAGCTGAATTCAAGAACCTACCTCATAACGTTTAGAGTGCAAAAGCCAATGACTTGCTTTAGTTCAGTAAACGCTAATGCTCCACAGTGTAGAAAGGGTGATGTTACTGAATGTAAATTCTGGAGCATTGGTAGTACACTCATAAAATTGGTTGCAGACTGCTCTAAATCATATGCTGAGTAAAATCATAAGGTTTACATCAAGTTAGCACTTAGTGGTTTTCAGTAAAATTGAACTGTTCACTCAATTGAGCTCAATGCATTTTGTGTTATGGCTCTGTAGATAACTACTTGGGGTGATTTAGAACTGTATAGATATTGCATGTAGAGTACTCAGTGCAATGGGATACTCAATTGCTAGCTGAATTCAGGAACCTACCTCTGAACGTTTAGAGTGCAAAAGCCAATGACTTGCTTTAGTTCAGTAAACGCTAATGCTCCACAGTGTAGAAAGGGTGATGTTACTGAATGTAACTTCTGGAGCATTGGTAGTACACTCATAAAATTGGTTGCAGACTACTCTAAATCATATGCTGAGTAAAATCATAAGGTTTACATCAAGTTAGCACTTAGTGCTTTTCAGTAAAATTGAACTGTTCACTCCATTGAGCTCAATGCATTTTGTGTTATGGCTCTGTAGATAACTACTTGGGGTGATTTAGAACTGTATAGATATTGCATGTAGAGTACTCAGTGCAATGGGATACTCAATTGCTAGCTGAATTCAGGAACCTACCTCTGAACGTTTAGAGTGCAAAAGCCAATGACTTGCTTTAGTTCAGTAAACGCTAATGCTCCACAGTGTAGAAAGGGTGATGTTACTGAATGTAACTTCTGGAGCATTGGTAGTACACTCATAAAATTGGTTGGAGACTACTCTAAATCATATGCTGAGTAAAATCATAAGGTTTACATCGTTAGCACTTAGTGGTTTTCAGTAAAATTGAACTGTTCACTCCATTGAGCTCAGTGCATTTTGTGTTAAAGCAGTGTACATAACTACTCGGGGTGATTTGGAGCTGTATAGATATTGCATGTAGAGTACTCAGTACCATGGAATACTCAATTGCAAGCTGAATTCAAGAACCTACCTCATAACGTGTAGAGTGCAAAAGCCAATGACTTGCTTTAGTTCAGGAAACGCTTATGTTCCACATGTAGAAAGGGTGATGTTACTGAATGTAACTACTGGAGCATTGGTAGTACACTCATAAAATTGGTTGCAGACTACTCTAAATCATATGCTGAGTAAAATCATAAGGTTTACATCAAGTTAGCACTTAGTGGTTTTCAGTAAAATTGAACTGTTCACTCCATTGAGCTCTATGCATTTTGTGTTAAAGCTGTGTACATAACTACTCGGGGTGATTTGGAGCTGTATAGATATTGCATGTAGAGTACTCAGTACCATGGAATACTCAATTGCAAGCTGAATTCAAGAACCTACCTCATAACGTGTAGAGTGCAAAAGCCAATGACTTGCTTTAGTTCAGGAAACGCTTATGTTCCACATGTAGAAAGGGTGATGTTACTGAATGTAACTACTGGAGCATTGGTAGTACACTCATAAAATTGGTTGCAGACTATTCTAAATCATATGGTGAGTAAAATCATAAGGTTTACTTCAAGTTAGCACTTAGTGGTTTTCAGTAAAATTGAACTGTTCACTCCATTGAGCTCAATGCATTTTGTGTTATGGCTCTGTACATAACTACTTGGGGTGATTTAGAACTGTATAGATATTGCATGTAGAGTACTCAGTGCAATGGGATACTCAATTGCTAGCTGAATTCAGGAACCTACCTCATAACGTTTAGAGTGCAAAAGCCAATGACTTGCTTTAGTTCAGTAAACGCTAATGCTCCACAGTGTAAAAAGGGTGATGTTACTGAATGTAACTTCTGGAGCATTGGTAGTACACTCATAAAATTGGTTGCAGACTACTCTAAATTATATGGTGAGTAAAATCAAATGGTTTACATCAAGTTAGCACTCGCAGTTTACAGTAAAATTGAACAGTTGACTCCTTTGAGGTCTATGCATTTTGTGTTAAGGCTCTGTACATAACTACTTGGGGTGATTTAGAACTGTATAGATATTGCATGTAGAGTACTCAGTGCAATGGGATACTCAATTGCTAGCTGAATTCAGGAACCTAGCTGATAACGTTTAGAGTGCAAAAGCCAATGACTTGCTTTAGTTCAGTAAACGCTAATGCTCCACCGTGTAGAAAGGGTGATGTTACTGAATGTAACTTCTGGAGCATTGGTAGTACACTCATAAAATTGGTTGCAGACTACTCTAAATCATATGGTGAGTAAAATCAAAAGGTTTACATCAAGTTAGCACTTAGTGCTTTTCAGTAACATTGAACTGTTCACTCCTTTGAGCTCAATGCATTTTGTGTTATGGCTCTGTAGATAACTACTTGGGGTGATTTGGAACTGTATAGATATTGCATGTAGAGTACTCAGTGCCATGGAATATTCAATTGCAAGCTGAATTCAAGAACCTACCTCATAACGTTTCGAGTGCAACAGCGAATGACTTGTTTTAGTTCAGTAAACGCTAATGCTCCACAGTGTAGAAAGGGTGATGTTACTGAATGTAACTTCTGGAGCATTGGTAGTACACTCATAAAATTGGTTGCAGACTACTCTACATCATATGGTGAGTAAAATCAAAAGGTTTACATCAAGTTAACATTTCGTAGTTTACAGTAAAATTGAACTGTTGACTCCTTTGAGCTCTATGCATTTTGTGTTAAGGCTCTGTACATAACTACTTGGGATGATTTAGAACTGTATAGATATTGCATGTAGAGTACTCAGTGCAATGGGATACTCAATTGCTAGCCGAATTCAGGAACCTACCTCATAACGTTTAGAGTGCAACAGCGAATGACTTGTTTTAGTTCAGTAAACGCTAATGCTCCACAGTGTAGAAAGGGTGATGTTACTGAGTGTAACTTCTGGAGCATTGGTAGTACACTCATAAAATTGGTTGCAGACTACTCTAAATCATATGGTGAGTAAAATCATAAGGTTTACATCAGGTTAGCACTTAGTGGTTTTCAGTAAAATTGAACTGTTCACTCCATTGAGAGTGCATTTTGTGTTAAAGCTGTGTACATAACTACTCGGGGTGATTTGGAGCTGTATAGATATTGCATGTAGAGTACTCAGTGCCATGGAATACTCAATTGCAAGCTGAATTCAAGAACCAACCTCATAAAGTGTAGAGTGCAAAAGCCAATGACTTGCTTTAGTTCAGGAAACGCTTATGTTGCACATGTAGAAAGGGTGATGTTACTGAATGTAACTACTGGAGCATTGGTAGTACACTCATAAAATTGGTTGCAGACCACTCTAAATCATATGGTGAGTAAAATCAAAAGGTTTACATCAAGTTAGCACTTAGTGGTTTTCAGTAAAATTGAACTGTTCACTCCATTGAGCTCAATGCATTTTGTGTTATGGCTCTGTAGATAACTACTTGGGGTGATTTAGAACTGTATAGATATTGCATGTAGAGTACTCAGTGCAATGGGATACTCAATTGCTAGCTGAATTCAGGAACCTACCTCTGAACGTTTAGAGTGCAAAAGCCAATGACTTGCTTTAGTTCAGTAAACGCTAATGCTCCACAGTGTAGAAAGGGTGATGTTACTGAATGTAACTTCTGGAGCATTGGTAGTACACTCATAAAATTGGTTGCAGACTACTCTAAATCATATGCTGAGTAAAATCATAAGGTTTACATCAAGTTAGCACTTAGTGCTTTTCAGTAAAATTGAACTGTTCACTCCATTGAGCTCAATGCATTTTGTGTTATGGCTCTGTAGATAACTACTTGGGGTGATTTAGAACTGTATAGATATTGCATGTAGAGTACTCAGTGCAATGGGATACTCAATTGCTAGCTGAATTCAGGAACCTACCTCTGAACGTTTAGAGTGCAAAAGCCAATGACTTGCTTTAGTTCAGTAAACGCTAATGCTCCACAGTGTAGAAAGGGTGATGTTACTGAATGTAACTTCTGGAGCATTGGTAGTACACTCATAAAATTGGTTGGAGACTACTCTAAATCATATGCTGAGTAAAATCATAAGGTTTACATCGTTAGCACTTAGTGGTTTTCAGTAAAATTGAACTGTTCACTCCATTGAGCTCAGTGCATTTTGTGTTAAAGCAGTGTACATAACTACTCGGGGTGATTTGGAGCTGTATAGATATTGCATGTAGAGTACTCAGTACCATGGAATACTCAATTGCAAGCTGAATTCAAGAACCTACCTCATAACGTGTAGAGTGCAAAAGCCAATGACTTGCTTTAGTTCAGGAAACGCTTATGTTCCACATGTAGAAAGGGTGATGTTACTGAATGTAACTACTGGAGCATTGGTAGTACACTCATAAAATTGGTTGCAGACTATTCTAAATCATATGGTGAGTAAAATCATAAGGTTTACTTCAAGTTAGCACTTAGTGGTTTTCAGTAAAATTGAACTGTTCACTCCATTGAGCTCAATGCATTTTGTGTTATGGCTCTGTACATAACTACTTGGGGTGATTTAGAACTGTATAGATATTGCATGTAGAGTACTCAGTGCAATGGGATACTCAATTGCTAGCTGAATTCAGGAACCTACCTCATAACGTTTAGAGTGCAAAAGCCAATGACTTGCTTTAGTTCAGTAAACGCTAATGCTCCACAGTGTAAAAAGGGTGATGTTACTGAATGTAACTTCTGGAGCATTGGTAGTACACTCATAAAATTGGTTGCAGACTACTCTAAATTATATGGTGAGTAAAATCAAATGGTTTACATCAAGTTAGCACTCGCAGTTTACAGTAAAATTGAACAGTTGACTCCTTTGAGGTCTATGCATTTTGTGTTAAGGCTCTGTACATAACTACTTGGGGTGATTTAGAACTGTATAGATATTGCATGTAGAGTACTCAGTGCAATGGGATACTCAATTGCTAGCTGAATTCAGGAACCTAGCTGATAACGTTTAGAGTGCAAAAGCCAATGACTTGCTTTAGTTCAGTAAACGCTAATGCTCCACCGTGTAGAAAGGGTGATGTTACTGAATGTAACTTCTGGAGCATTGGTAGTACACTCATAAAATTGGTTGCAGACTACTCTAAATCATATGGTGAGTAAAATCAAAAGGTTTACATCAAGTTAGCACTTAGTGCTTTTCAGTAACATTGAACTGTTCACTCCTTTGAGCTCTATGCATTTTGTGTTATGGCTCTGTAGATAACTACTTGGGGTGATTTGGAACTGTATAGATATTGCATGTAGAGTACTCAGTGCCATGGAATATTCAATTGCAAGCTGAATTCAAGAACCTACCTCATAACGTTTCGAGTGCAACAGCGAATGACTTGTTTTAGTTCAGTAAACGCTAATGCTCCACAGTGTAGAAAGGGTGATGTTACTGAATGTAACTTCTGGAGCATTGGTAGTACACTCATAAAATTGGTTGCAGACTACTCTACATCATATGGTGAGTAAAATCAAAAGGTTTACATCAAGTTAACATTTCGTAGTTTACAGTAAAATTGAACTGTTGACTCCTTTGAGCTCTATGCATTTTGTGTTAAGGCTCTGTACATAACTACTTGGGATGATTTAGAACTGTATAGATATTGCATGTAGAGTACTCAGTGCAATGGGATACTCAATTGCTAGCCGAATTCAGGAACCTACCTCATAACGTTTAGAGTGCAACAGCGAATGACTTGTTTTAGTTCAGTAAACGCTAATGCTCCACAGTGTAGAAAGGGTGATGTTACTGAGTGTAACTTCTGGAGCATTGGTAGTACACTCATAAAATTGGTTGCAGACTACTCTAAATCATATGGTGAGTAAAATCATAAGGTTTACATCAGGTTAGCACTTAGTGGTTTTCAGTAAAATTGAACTGTTCACTCCATTGAGAGTGCATTTTGTGTTAAAGCTGTGTACATAACTACTCGGGGTGATTTGGAGCTGTATAGATATTGCATGTAGAGTACTCAGTGCCATGGAATACTCAATTGCAAGCTGAATTCAAGAACCAACCTCATAAAGTGTAGAGTGCAAAAGCCAATGACTTGCTTTAGTTCAGGAAACGCTTATGTTGCACATGTAGAAAGGGTGATGTTACTGAATGTAACTACTGGAGCATTGGTAGTACACTCATAAAATTGGTTGCAGACCACTCTAAATCATATGGTGAGTAAAATCAAAAGGTTTACATCAAGTTAGCACTTAGTGGTTTTCAGTAAAATTGAACTGTTCACTCCATTGAGCTCAATGGATTTTGTGTTATGGCTCTGTAGATAACTACTTGGGGTGATTTGGAACTGTATAAATATTACATGTATAGTACTCAGTGCTATGGAATATTCAATTGCAAGCTGAATTCAAGAACCTACCTCATAACGTTTAGAGTGCAAAAGCCAATGACTTGCTTTAGTTCAGTAAACGCTAATGCTCCACAGTGTAGAAAGGGTGATGTTACTGAATGTAAATTCTGGAGCATTAGTAGTACACTCATAAAATTGGTTGCAGACTACTCTAAATCATCTGGTGAGTAAAATCAAAAGGTTTACATCAAGTTAGCACTTCGTAGTTTACAGTAAAATTGAACTGTTGACTCCTTTGAGCTCTATGCATTTTGTGTTAAGGCTATGTACATAACTACTTGGGGTGATTTAGAACTGTATAGATATTGCATGTAGAGTACTCAGTGCAATGGGATACTCAATTGCTAGCTGAATTCAGTAACCTACCTCATAACGTTTAGAGTGCAACAGCGAATGACTTGTTTTAGTTCAGTAAACGCTAATGCTCCACAGTGTAGAAAGGGTGATGTTACTGAATGTAACTTCTGGAGCATTGTTAGTACACTCACAAAATTGGTTGCAGACTAATCTAAATCATATGGTGAGTAAAATCATAAGGTTTACATCAAGTTAGCACTTAGTGGTTTTCAGTAAAATTGAACTGTTCACTCCTTTGAGCTCTATGCATTTTTTGTTATGGCTCTGTAGATAACTACTTGGGTTGATTTGGAACTGTATAGATATTGCATGTATAGTACTCAGTGCAATGGGATACTCAATTGCTAGCTGAATTCAGGAACCTACCTCATAACGTTTAGAGTGCAACAGCGAATGACTTGCTTTAGTTCAGTAAACGCTAATGCTCCACAGTGTAGAAAGGGTGATGTTACTGAATGTAACTTCTGGAGCTTTGGTAGTACACTCATAAAATTGGTTGCAGACTACTCTAAATCATATGGTGAGTAAAATCAAAAGGTTTACATCAAGTTAGCACTTCGTAGTTTACAGTAAAATTGAACAGTTGACTCATTTGAGATCTATGCATTTTGTGTTAATGCTCTGTACATAACTACTTGGGGTGATTTAGAACTGTATAGATATTGCATGTAGAGTACTCAGTGCAATGGGATACTCAATTGCTAGCTGAATTCAGGAACCTACCTCATATCGTTTAGAGTGCAAAAGCCAATGACTTGCTTTAGTTCAGGAAACGCTTATGTTCCACATGTAGAAAGGGTGATGTTACTGAATGAAACTACTGGAGCATTGGTAGTACACTCATAAAATTGGTTGCAGACTACTCTAAATCATATGCTGAGTAAAATCATAAAGTTTACATCAGGTTAGCACTTAGTGGTTTTCAGTAAAATTGAGCTGTTCACTCCATTCAGCTCAGTGCATTTTGTGTTAATGCTGTGTACATAACTACTCGGGGTGATTTGGCGCTGTATAGATATTGCATGTAGAGTACTCAGTGCCATGGAATACTCAATTGCAAGCTGAATTCAAGAACCTACCTCATAACGTGTAGAGTGCAAAAGCCAATGACTTGCTTTAGTTCAGGAAACGCTTATGTTCCACATGTAGAAAGGGTGATGTTACTGAATGTAACTACTGGAGCATTGGTAGTACACTCATAAAATTGGTTGCAGACTATTCTAAATCATATGGTGAGTAAAATCATAAGGTTTACATCAAGTTAGCACTTAGTGGTTTTCAGTAAAATTGAACTGTTCACTCCATTGAGCAATGCATTTTGTGTTATGGCTCTGTACATAACTACTTGGGGTGATTTAGAACTGTATAGATATTGCATGTAGAGTACTCAGTGCAATGGGATACTCAATTGCTAGCTGAATTCAGGAACCTACCTCATAACGTTTAGAGTGCAAAAGCCAATGACTTGCTTTAGTTCAGTAAACGCTAATGCTCCACAGTGTAGAAAGGGTGATGTTACTGAATGTAACTTCTGGAGCATTGGTAGTACACTCATAAAATTGGTTGCAGACTACTCTAAATCATATGCTGAGTAAAATCATAAGGTTTACATCAAGTTAGCACTTAGTGGTTTTCAGTAAAATTGAACTGTTCACTCCTTTGAGCTCTATGCATTTTGTGTTATGGCTCTGTAGATAACTACTTGGGGTGATTTGGAACTGTATAGATATTGCATGTATAGTACTCAGTGCTATGGAATATTCAATTGCAAGCTGAATTCAAGAACCTACCTCATAACGTGTAGAGTGCAAAAGCCAATGACTTGCTTTAGTTCAGGAAACGCTTATGTTCCACATGTAGAAAGGGTGATGTTACTGAATGTAACTACTGGAGCATTGGTAGTACACTCATAAAATTGGTTGCAGACTACTCTAAATCATATGGTGAGTAAAATCAAAAGGTTTACATCAAGTTAGCACTTAGTGCTTTTCAGTAAAATTGAACTGTTCACTCCTTTGAGCTCTATGCATTTTGTGTTATGGCTCTGTAGATAACTACTTGGGGTGACTTGGAACTGTATAGATATTGCATGTAGAGTACTCAGTGCCATGGAATATTCAATTGCAAGCTGAATTCAAGAACCTACCTCATAACGTTTCGAGTGCAACAGCGAATGACTTGCTTTAGTTCAGTAAACGCTAATGCTCCACAGTGTAGAAAGGGTGATGTTACTGAATGTAACTTCTGGAGCATTGGTAGTACACTCATAAAATTGGTTGCAGACTACTCTACATCATATGGTGAGTAAAATCAAAAGGTTTACATCAAGTTAACACTTCGTAGTTTACAGTAAAATTGAACTGTTGACTCCTTTGAGCTCTATGCATTTTGTGTTAAGGCTCTGTACATAACTACTTGGGGTGATTTAGAACTGTATAGATATTGCATGTAGACTACTCAGTGCAATGGGATACTCAATTGCTAGCCGAATTCAGGAACCTACCTCATAACGTTTAGAGTGCAACAGCGAATGACTTGTTTTAGTTCAGTAAACGCTAATGCTCCACAGTGTAGAAAGGGTGATGTTACTGAGTGTAACTTCTGGAGCATTGGTAGTACACTCATAAAATTGGTTGCAGACTACTCTAAATCATATGGTGAGTAAAATCATAAGGTTTACATCAGGTTAGCACTTAGTGGTTTTCAGTAAAATTGAACTGTTCACTCCATTGAGCTCAATGCATTTTGTGTTATAGCTCTGTAGATAACTACTTGGGGTGATTTGGAACTGTATAAATATTACATGTATAGTACTCAGTGCTATGGAATATTCAATTGCAAGCTGAATTCAAGAACCTACCTCATAACGTTTAGAGTGCAAAAGCCAATGACTTGCTTTAGTTCAGTAAACGCTAATGCTCCACAGTGTAGAAAGGGTGATGTTACTGAATGTAAATTCTGGAGCATTAGTAGTACACTCATAAAATTGGTTGCAGACTACTCTAAATCATATGGTGAGTAAAATCAAAAGGTTTACATCAAGTTAGCACTTCGTAGTTTACAGTAAAATTGAACTGTTGACTCCTTTGAGCTCTATGCATTTTGTGTTATGGCTCTGTAGATAACTATTTGGGGTGATTTGGAACTGTATAGATATTGCATGTATAGTACTCAGTGCTATGGAATATTCAATTGCAAGCTGAATTCAAGAACCTACCTCATAACGTTTAGAGTGCAAAAGCCAATGACTTGCTTTAGTTCAGTAAACGCTAATGCTCCACAGTGTAGAAAGGGTGATGTTACTGAATGTAAATTCCGGAGCATTGGTAGTACACTCATAAAATTGGTTGCAGACTGCTCTAAATCATATGCTGAGTAAAATCATAAGGTTTACATCAAGTTAGCACTTAGTGGTTTTCAGTAAAATTGAACTGTTCACTCAATTGAGCTCAATGCATTTTGTGTTATGGCTCTGTAGATAACTACTTGGGGTGATTTAGAACTGTATAGATATTGCATGTAGAGTACTCAGTGCAATGGGATACTCAATTGCTAGCTGAATTCAGGAACCTACCTCTGAACGTTTAGAGTGCAAAAGCCAATGACTTGCTTTAGTTCAGGAAACGCTTATGTTCCACATGTAGAAAGGGTGATGTTACTGAATGTAACTACTGGAGCATTGGTAGTACACTCATAAAATTGGTTGCAGACTACTCTAAATCATATGGTGAGTAAAATCATAAGGTTTACATCAGGTTAGCACTTAGTGGTTTTCAGTAAAATTGAACTGTTCACTCCATTGAGAGTGCATTTTGTGTTAAAGCTGTGTACATAACTACTCGGGGTGATTTGGAGCTGTATAGATATGCATGTAGAGTACTCAGTGCCATGGATTACTCAATTGCAAGCTGAATTCAAGAACCTACCTCATAACGTGTAGAGTGCAAAAGCCAATGACTTGCTTTAGTTCAGGAAACGCTTATGTTCCACATGTAGAAAGGGTGATGTTACTGAATGTAACTACTGGAGCATTGGTAGTACACTCATAAAATTGGTTGCAGACTACTCTAAATCATATGCTGAGTAAAATCATAAGGTTTACATCAAGTTAGCACTTAGTGGTTTTCAGTAAAATTGAACTGTTCACTCCATTGAGCTCTATGCATTTTGTGTTAAAGCTGTGTACATAACTACTCGGGGTGATTTGGAGCTGTATAGATATTGCATGTAGAGTACTCAGTACCATGGAATACTCAATTGCAAGCTGAATTCAAGAACCTACCTCATAACGTGTAGAGTGCAAAAGCCAATGACTTGCTTTAGTTCAGGAAACGCTTATGTTCCACATGTAGAAAGGGTGATGTTACTGAATGTAACTACTGGAGCATTGGTAGTACACTCATAAAATTGGTTGCAGACTATTCTAAATCATATGGTGAGTAAAATCATAAGGTTTACTTCAAGTTAGCACTTAGTGGTTTTCAGTAAAATTGAACTGTTCACTCCATTGAGCTCAATGCATTTTGTGTTATGGCTCTGTACATAACTACTTGGGGTGATTTAGAACTGTATAGATATTGCATGTAGAGTACTCAGTGCAATGGGATACTCAATTGCTAGCTGAATTCAGGAACCTACCTCATAACGTTTAGAGTGCAAAAGCCAATGACTTGCTTTAGTTCAGTAAACGCTAATGCTCCACAGTGTAAAAAGGGTGATGTTACTGAATGTAACTTCTGGAGCATTGGTAGTACACTCATAAAATTGGTTGCAGACTACTCTAAATTATATGGTGAGTAAAATCAAATGGTTTACATCAAGTTAGCACTCGCAGTTTACAGTAAAATTGAACAGTTGACTCCTTTGAGGTCTATGCATTTTGTGTTAAGGCTCTGTACATAACTACTTGGGGTGATTTAGAACTGTATAGATATTGCATGTAGAGTACTCAGTGCAATGGGATACTCAATTGCTAGCTGAATTCAGGAACCTAGCTGATAACGTTTAGAGTGCAAAAGCCAATGACTTGCTTTAGTTCAGTAAACGCTAATGCTCCACCGTGTAGAAAGGGTGATGTTACTGAATGTAACTTCTGGAGCATTGGTAGTACACTCATAAAATTGGTTGCAGACTACTCTAAATCATATGGTGAGTAAAATCAAAAGGTTTACATCAAGTTAGCACTTAGTGCTTTTCAGTAACATTGAACTGTTCACTCCTTTGAGCTCTATGCATTTTGTGTTATGGCTCTGTAGATAACTACTTGGGGTGATTTGGAACTGTATAGATATTGCATGTAGAGTACTCAGTGCCATGGAATATTCAATTGCAAGCTGAATTCAAGAACCTACCTCATAACGTTTCGAGTGCAACAGCGAATGACTTGTTTTAGTTCAGTAAACGCTAATGCTCCACAGTGTAGAAAGGGTGATGTTACTGAATGTAACTTCTGGAGCATTGGTAGTACACTCATAAAATTGGTTGCAGACTACTCTACATCATATGGTGAGTAAAATCAAAAGGTTTACATCAAGTTAACATTTCGTAGTTTACAGTAAAATTGAACTGTTGACTCCTTTGAGCTCTATGCATTTTGTGTTAAGGCTCTGTACATAACTACTTGGGATGATTTAGAACTGTATAGATATTGCATGTAGAGTACTCAGTGCAATGGGATACTCAATTGCTAGCCGAATTCAGGAACCTACCTCATAACGTTTAGAGTGCAACAGCGAATGACTTGTTTTAGTTCAGTAAACGCTAATGCTCCACAGTGTAGAAAGGGTGATGTTACTGAGTGTAACTTCTGGAGCATTGGTAGTACACTCATAAAATTGGTTGCAGACTACTCTAAATCATATGGTGAGTAAAATCATAAGGTTTACATCAGGTTAGCACTTAGTGGTTTTCAGTAAAATTGAACTGTTCACTCCATTGAGAGTGCATTTTGTGTTAAAGCTGTGTACATAACTACTCGGGGTGATTTGGAGCTGTATAGATATTGCATGTAGAGTACTCAGTGCCATGGAATACTCAATTGCAAGCTGAATTCAAGAACCAACCTCATAAAGTGTAGAGTGCAAAAGCCAATGACTTGCTTTAGTTCAGGAAACGCTTATGTTGCACATGTAGAAAGGGTGATGTTACTGAATGTAACTACTGGAGCATTGGTAGTACACTCATAAAATTGGTTGCAGACCACTCTAAATCATATGGTGAGTAAAATCAAAAGGTTTACATCAAGTTAGCACTTAGTGGTTTTCAGTAAAATTGAACTGTTCACTCCATTGAGCTCAATGGATTTTGTGTTATGGCTCTGTAGATAACTACTTGGGGTGATTTGGAACTGTATAAATATTACATGTATAGTACTCAGTGCTATGGAATATTCAATTGCAAGCTGAATTCAAGAACCTACCTCATAACGTTTAGAGTGCAAAAGCCAATGACTTGCTTTAGTTCAGTAAACGCTAATGCTCCACAGTGTAGAAAGGGTGATGTTACTGAATGTAAATTCTGGAGCATTAGTAGTACACTCATAAAATTGGTTGCAGACTACTCTAAATCATCTGGTGAGTAAAATCAAAAGGTTTACATCAAGTTAGCACTTCGTAGTTTACAGTAAAATTGAACTGTTGACTCCTTTGAGCTCTATGCATTTTGTGTTAAGGCTATGTACATAACTACTTGGGGTGATTTAGAACTGTATAGATATTGCATGTAGAGTACTCAGTGCAATGGGATACTCAATTGCTAGCTGAATTCAGTAACCTACCTCATAACGTTTAGAGTGCAACAGCGAATGACTTGTTTTAGTTCAGTAAACGCTAATGCTCCACAGTGTAGAAAGGGTGATGTTACTGAATGTAACTTCTGGAGCATTGTTAGTACACTCACAAAATTGGTTGCAGACTAATCTAAATCATATGGTGAGTAAAATCATAAGGTTTACATCAAGTTAGCACTTAGTGGTTTTCAGTAAAATTGAACTGTTCACTCCTTTGAGCTCTATGCATTTTTTGTTATGGCTCTGTAGATAACTACTTGGGTTGATTTGGAACTGTATAGATATTGCATGTATAGTACTCAGTGCAATGGGATACTCAATTGCTAGCTGAATTCAGGAACCTACCTCATAACGTTTAGAGTGCAACAGCGAATGACTTGCTTTAGTTCAGTAAACGCTAATGCTCCACAGTGTAGAAAGGGTGATGTTACTGAATGTAACTTCTGGAGCTTTGGTAGTACACTCATAAAATTGGTTGCAGACTACTCTAAATCATATGGTGAGTAAAATCAAAAGGTTTACATCAAGTTAGCACTTCGTAGTTTACAGTAAAATTGAACAGTTGACTCATTTGAGATCTATGCATTTTGTGTTAATGCTCTGTACATAACTACTTGGGGTGATTTAGAACTGTATAGATATTGCATGTAGAGTACTCAGTGCAATGGGATACTCAATTGCTAGCTGAATTCAGGAACCTACCTCATATCGTTTAGAGTGCAAAAGCCAATGACTTGCTTTAGTTCAGGAAACGCTTATGTTCCACATGTAGAAAGGGTGATGTTACTGAATGAAACTACTGGAGCATTGGTAGTACACTCATAAAATTGGTTGCAGACTACTCTAAATCATATGCTGAGTAAAATCATAAAGTTTACATCAGGTTAGCACTTAGTGGTTTTCAGTAAAATTGAGCTGTTCACTCCATTCAGCTCAGTGCATTTTGTGTTAATGCTGTGTACATAACTACTCGGGGTGATTTGGCGCTGTATAGATATTGCATGTAGAGTACTCAGTGCCATGGAATACTCAATTGCAAGCTGAATTCAAGAACCTACCTCATAACGTGTAGAGTGCAAAAGCCAATGACTTGCTTTAGTTCAGGAAACGCTTATGTTCCACATGTAGAAAGGGTGATGTTACTGAATGTAACTACTGGAGCATTGGTAGTACACTCATAAAATTGGTTGCAGACTATTCTAAATCATATGGTGAGTAAAATCATAAGGTTTACATCAAGTTAGCACTTAGTGGTTTTCAGTAAAATTGAACTGTTCACTCCATTGAGCAATGCATTTTGTGTTATGGCTCTGTACATAACTACTTGGGGTGATTTAGAACTGTATAGATATTGCATGTAGAGTACTCAGTGCAATGGGATACTCAATTGCTAGCTGAATTCAGGAACCTACCTCATAACGTTTAGAGTGCAAAAGCCAATGACTTGCTTTAGTTCAGTAAACGCTAATGCTCCACAGTGTAGAAAGGGTGATGTTACTGAATGTAACTTCTGGAGCATTGGTAGTACACTCATAAAATTGGTTGCAGACTACTCTAAATCATATGCTGAGTAAAATCATAAGGTTTACATCAAGTTAGCACTTAGTGGTTTTCAGTAAAATTGAACTGTTCACTCCATTGAGAGTGCATTTTGTGTTAAAGCTGTGTACATAACTACTCGGGGTGATTTGGAGCTGTATAGATATTGCATGTAGAGTACTCAGTGCAATGGGATACTCAATTGCTAGCTGAATTCAGGAACCTACCTCTGAACGTTTAGAGTGCAAAAGCCAATGACTTGCTTTAGTTCAGTAAACGCTAATGCTCCACAGTGTAGAAAGGGTGATGTTACTGAATGTAACTTCTGGAGCATTGGTAGTACACTCATCAAATTGGTTGCAGACTACTCTAAATCATATGCTGAGTAAAATCATAAGGTTTACATCAAGTTAGCACTTAGTGCTTTTCAGTAAAATTGAACTGTTCACTCCTTTGAGCTCTATGCATTTTGTGTTATGGCTCTGTAGATAACTACTTGGGGTGATTTGGAACTGTATAGATATTGCATGTATAGTACTCAGTGCTATGGAATATTCAATTGCAAGCTGAATTCAAGAACCTACCTCATAACGTGTAGAGTGCAAAAGCCAATGACTTGCTTTAGTTCAGGAAACGCTTATGTTCCACATGTAGAAAGGGTGATGTTACTGAATGTAACTACTGGAGCATTGGTAGTACACTCATAAAATTGGTTGCAGACTACTCTAAATCATATGGTGAGTAAAATCAAAAGGTTTACATCAAGTTAGCACTTAGTGCTTTTCAGTAAAATTGAACTGTTCACTCCTTTGAGCTCTATGCATTTTGTGTTATGGCTCTGTAGATAACTACTTGGGGTGACTTGGAACTGTATAGATATTGCATGTAGAGTACTCAGTGCCATGGAATATTCAATTGCAAGCTGAATTCAAGAACCTACCTCATAACGTTTCGAGTGCAACAGCGAATGACTTGCTTTAGTTCAGTAAACGCTAATGCTCCACAGTGTAGAAAGGGTGATGTTACTGAATGTAACTTCTGGAGCATTGGTAGTACACTCATAAAATTGGTTGCAGACTACTCTACATCATATGGTGAGTAAAATCAAAAGGTTTACATCAAGTTAACACTTCGTAGTTTACAGTAAAATTGAACTGTTGACTCCTTTGAGCTCTATGCATTTTGTGTTAAGGCTCTGTACATAACTACTTGGGGTGATTTAGAACTGTATAGATATTGCATGTAGACTACTCAGTGCAATGGGATACTCAATTGCTAGCCGAATTCAGGAACCTACCTCATAACGTTTAGAGTGCAACAGCGAATGACTTGTTTTAGTTCAGTAAACGCTAATGCTCCACAGTGTAGAAAGGGTGATGTTACTGAGTGTAACTTCTGGAGCATTGGTAGTACACTCATAAAATTGGTTGCAGACTACTCTAAATCATATGGTGAGTAAAATCATAAGGTTTACATCAGGTTAGCACTTAGTGGTTTTCAGTAAAATTGAACTGTTCACTCCATTGAGCTCAATGCATTTTGTGTTATAGCTCTGTAGATAACTACTTGGGGTGATTTGGAACTGTATAAATATTACATGTATAGTACTCAGTGCTATGGAATATTCAATTGCAAGCTGAATTCAAGAACCTACCTCATAACGTTTAGAGTGCAAAAGCCAATGACTTGCTTTAGTTCAGTAAACGCTAATGCTCCACAGTGTAGAAAGGGTGATGTTACTGAATGTAAATTCTGGAGCATTAGTAGTACACTCATAAAATTGGTTGCAGACTACTCTAAATCATATGGTGAGTAAAATCAAAAGGTTTACATCAAGTTAGCACTTCGTAGTTTACAGTAAAATTGAACTGTTGACTCCTTTGAGCTCTATGCATTTTGTGTTATGGCTCTGTAGATAACTATTTGGGGTGATTTGGAACTGTATAGATATTGCATGTATAGTACTCAGTGCTATGGAATATTCAATTGCAAGCTGAATTCAAGAACCTACCTCATAACGTTTAGAGTGCAAAAGCCAATGACTTGCTTTAGTTCAGTAAACGCTAATGCTCCACAGTGTAGAAAGGGTGATGTTACTGAATGTAAATTCCGGAGCATTGGTAGTACACTCATAAAATTGGTTGCAGACTGCTCTAAATCATATGCTGAGTAAAATCATAAGGTTTACATCAAGTTAGCACTTAGTGGTTTTCAGTAAAATTGAACTGTTCACTCAATTGAGCTCAATGCATTTTGTGTTATGGCTCTGTAGATAACTACTTGGGGTGATTTAGAACTGTATAGATATTGCATGTAGAGTACTCAGTGCAATGGGATACTCAATTGCTAGCTGAATTCAGGAACCTACCTCTGAACGTTTAGAGTGCAAAAGCCAATGACTTGCTTTAGTTCAGGAAACGCTTATGTTCCACATGTAGAAAGGGTGATGTTACTGAATGTAACTACTGGAGCATTGGTAGTACACTCATAAAATTGGTTGCAGACTACTCTAAATCATATGGTGAGTAAAATCATAAGGTTTACATCAGGTTAGCACTTAGTGGTTTTCAGTAAAATTGAACTGTTCACTCCATTGAGAGTGCATTTTGTGTTAAAGCTGTGTACATAACTACTCGGGGTGATTTGGAGCTGTATAGATATGCATGTAGAGTACTCAGTGCCATGGATTACTCAATTGCAAGCTGAATTCAAGAACCTACCTCATAAAGTGTAGAGTGCAAAAGCCAATGACTTGCTTTAGTTCAGTAAACGCTAATGCTCCACAGTGTAGAAAGGGTGATGTTACTGAATGTAACTTCTGGAGCATTGGTAGTACACTCATAAAATTGGTTGCAGACTACTCTAAATCATATGGTGAGTAAAATCAAAAGGTTTACATCAGGTTAGCACTTAGTGGTTTTCAGTAAAATTGAACTGTTCACTCCATTGAGCTCAAGGCATTTTGTGTTATAGCTCTGTAGATAACTACTTGGGGTGATTTGGAACTGTATAAATATTACATGTATAGTACTCAGTGCTATGGAATATTCAATTGCAAGCTGAATTCAAGAACCTACCTCATAACGTTTAGAGTGCAAAAGCCAATGACTTGCTTTAGTTCAGTAAACGCTAATGCTCCACAGTGTAGAAAGGGTGATGTTACTGAATGTAAATTCTGGAGCATTAGTAGTACACTCATAAAATTGGTTGCAGACTACTCTAAATCATATGGTGAGTAAAATCAAAAGGTTTACATCAAGTTAGCACTTCGTAGTTTACAGTAAAATTGAACTGTTGACTCCTTTGAGCTCTATGCATTTTGTGTTATGGCTCTGTAGATAACTATTTGGGGTGATTTGGAACTGTATAGATATTGCTTGTATAGTACTCAGTGCTATGGAATATTCAATTGCAAGCTGAATTCAAGAACCTACCTCATAACGTTTAGAGTGCAAAAGCCAATGACTTGCTTTAGTTCAGTAAACGCTAATGCTCCACAGTGTAGAAAGGGTGATGTTACTGAATGTAAATTCCGGAGCATTGGTAGTACACTCATAAAATTGGTTGCAGACTGCTCTAAATCATATGCTGAGTAAAATCATAAGGTTTACATCAAGTTAGCACTTAGTGGTTTTCAGTAAAATTGAACTGTTCACTCAATTGAGCTCAATGCATTTTGTGTTATGGCTCTGTAGATAACTACTTGGGGTGATTTAGAACTGTATAGATATTGCATGTAGAGTACTCAGTGCAATGGGATACTCAATTGCTAGCTGAATTCAGGAACCTACCTCTGAACGTTTAGAGTGCAAAAGCCAATGACTTGCTTTAGTTCAGGAAACGCTTATGTTCCACATGTAGAAAGGGTGATGTTACTGAATGTAACTACTGGAGCATTGGTAGTACACTCATAAAATTGGTTGCAGACTACTCTAAATCATATGGTGAGTAAAATCATAAGGTTTACATCAGGTTAGCACTTAGTGGTTTTCAGTAAAATTGAACTGTTCACTCCATTGAGAGTGCATTTTGTGTTAAAGCTGTGTACATAACTACTCGGGGTGATTTGGAGCTGTATAGATATGCATGTAGAGTACTCAGTGCCATGGATTACTCAATTGCAAGCTGAATTCAAGAACCTACCTCATAAAGTGTAGAGTGCAAAAGCCAATGACTTGCTTTAGTTCAGTAAACGCTAATGCTCCACAGTGTAGAAAGGGTGATGTTACTGAATGTAACTTCTGGAGCATTGGTAGTACACTCATAAAATTGGTTGCAGACTACTCTAAATCATATGGTGAGTAAAATCAAAAGGTTTACATCAGGTTAGCACTTAGAGGTTTTCAGTAAAATTGAACTGTTCACTCCATTGAGCTCAGTGCATTTTGTGTTAAAGCTCTGTACATAACTACTCGGGGTGATTTGGAGCTGTATAGATATTGCATGTAGAGTACTCAGTGCCATGGAATACTCAATTGCAAGCTGAATTCAAGAACCTACCTCATAACGTGTAGAGTGCAAAAGCCAATGACTTGCTTTAGTTCAGGAAACGCTTATGTTCCACATGTAGAAAGGGTGATGTTACTGAATGTAACTACTGGAGCATTGGTAGTACACTCATAAAATTGGTTGCAGACTACTCTAAATCATATGGTGAGTAAAATCAAAAGGTTTACATCAAGTTAGCACTTAGTGCTTTTCAGTAAAATTGAACTGTTCACTCCTTTGAGCTCTATGCATTTTGTGTTATGGCTCTGTAGATAACTACTTGGGGTGACTTGGAACTGTATAGATATTGCATGTAGAGTACTCAGTGCCATGGAATATTCAATTGCAAGCTGAATTCAAGAACCTACCTCATAACGTTTCGAGTGCAACAGCGAATGACTTGCTTTAGTTCAGTAAACGCTAATGCTCCACAGTGTAGAAAGGGTGATGTTACTGAATGTAACTTCTGGAGCATTGGTAGTACACTCATAAAATTGGTTGCAGACTACTCTACATCATATGGTGAGTAAAATCAAAAGGTTTACATCAAGTTAACACTTCGTAGTTTACAGTAAAATTGAACTGTTGACTCCTTTGAGCTCTATGCATTTTGTGTTAAGGCTCTGTACATAACTACTTGGGGTGATTTAGAACTGTATAGATATTGCATGTAGACTAAGTGCAATGGGATACTCAATTGCTAGCCGAATTCAGGAACCTACCTCATAACGTTTAGAGTGCAACAGCGAATGACTTGTTTTAGTTCAGTAAACGCTAATGCTCCACAGTGTAGAAAGGGTGATGTTACTGAGTGTAACTTCTGGAGCATTGGTAGTACACTCATAAAATTGGTTGCAGACTACTCTAAATCATATGGTGAGTAAAATCATAAGGTTTACATCAGGTTAGCACTTAGTGGTTTTCAGTAAAATTGAACTGTTCACTCCATTGAGCTCAATGCATTTTGTGTTATGGCTCTGTAGATAACTACTTGGGGTGATTTGGAACTGTATAAATATTACATGTATAGTACTCAGTGCTATGGAATATTCAATTGCAAGCTGAATTCAAGAACCTACCTCATAACGTTTAGAGTGCAAAAGCCAATGACTTGCTTTAGTTCAGTAAACGCTAATGCTCCACAGTGTAGAAAGGGTGATGTTACTGAATGTAAATTCCGGAGCATTGGTAGTACACTCATAAAATTGGTTGCAGACTGCTCTAAATCATATGCTGAGTAAAATCATAAGGTTTACATCAAGTTAGCACTTAGTGGTTTTCAGTAAAATTGAACTGTTCACTCAATTGAGCTCAATGCATTTTGTGTTATGGCTCTGTAGATAACTACTTGGGGTGATTTAGAACTGTATAGATATTGCATGTAGAGTACTCAGTGCAATGGGATACTCAATTGCTAGCTGAATTCAGGAACCTACCTCTGAACGTTTAGAGTGCAAAAGCCAATGACTTGCTTTAGTTCAGGAAACGCTTATGTTCCACATGTAGAAAGGGTGATGTTACTGAATGTAACTACTGGAGCATTGGTAGTACACTCATAAAATTGGTTGCAGACTACTCTAAATCATATGGTGAGTAAAATCATAAGGTTTACATCAGGTTAGCACTTAGTGGTTTTCAGTAAAATTGAACTGTTCACTCCATTGAGAGTGCATTTTGTGTTAAAGCTGTGTACATAACTACTCGGGGTGATTTGGAGCTGTATAGATATGCATGTAGAGTACTCAGTGCCATGGATTACTCAATTGCAAGCTGAATTCAAGAACCTACCTCATAAAGTGTAGAGTGCAAAAGCCAATGACTTGCTTTAGTTCAGGAAACGCTTATGTTCCACATGTAGAAAGGGTGATGTTACTGAATGTAACTACTGGAGCATTGGTAGTACACTCATAAAATTGGTTGCAGACTATTCTAAATCATATGGTGAGTAAAATCATAAGGTTTACATCAAGTTAGCACTTAGTGGTTTTCAGTAAAATTGAACTGTTCACTCCATTGAGCTCAATGCATTTTGTGTTATGGCTCTGTACATAACTACTTGGGGTGATTTAGAACTGTATAGATATTGCATGTAGAGTACTCAGTGCAATGGGATACTCAATTGCTAGCTGAATTCAGGAACCAACCTCATAACGTTTAGAGTGCAAAAGCCAATGACTTGCTTTAGTTCAGTAAACGCTAATGCTCCACAGTGTAGAAAGGGTGATGTTACTGAATGTAACTTCTGGAGCATTGGTAGTACACTCATAAAATTGGTTGCAGACTACTCTAAATCATATGGTGAGTAAAATCAAAAGGTTTACATCAAGTTAGCACTTAGTGCTTTTCAGTAACATTGAACTGTTCACTCCTTTGAGCTCTATGCATTTTGTGTTATGGCTCTGTAGATAACTACTTGGGGTGACTTGGAACTGTATAGATATTGCATGTAGAGTACTCAGTGCCATGGAATATTCAGTTGCAAGCTGAATTCAAGAACCTACCTCATAACGTTTCGAGTGCAACAGCGAATGACTTGCTTTAGTTCAGTAAACGCTAATGCTCCACAGAGTAGAAAGGGTGATGTTACTGAATGTAACTTCTGGAGCATTGGTAGTACACTCATAAAATTGGTTGCAGACTACTCTACATCATATGGTGAGTAAAATCAAAAGGTTTACATCAAGTTAACATTTCGTAGTTTACAGTAAAATTGAACTGTTGACTCCTTTGAGCTCTATGCATTTTGTGTTAAGGCTCTGTACATAACTACTTGGGATGATTTAGAACTGTATAGATATTGCATGTAGAGTACTCAGTGCAATGGGATACTCAATTGCTAGCCGAATTCAGGAACCTACCTCATAACGTTTAGAGTGCAACAGCGAATGACTTGTTTTAGTTCAGTAAACGCTAATGCTTCACAGTGTAGAAAGGGTGATGTTACTGAGTGTAACTTCTGGAGCATTGGTAGTACACTCATAAAATTGGTTGCAGACTACTCTAAATCATATGGTGAGTAAAATCATAAGGTTTACATCAGGTTAGCACTTAGTGGTTTTCAGTAAAATTGAACTGTTCACTCCATTGAGAGTGCATTTTGTGTTAAAGCTGTATACATAACTACTCGGGGTGATTTGGAGCTGTATAGATATTGCATGTAGAGTACTCAGTGCCATGGAATACTCAATTGCAAGCTGAATTCAAGAACCTACCTCATAAAGTGTAGAGTGCAAAAGCCAATGACTTGCTTTAGTTCAGGAAACGCTTATGTTGCACATGTAGAAAGGGTGATGTTACTGAATGTAACTACTGGAGCATTGGTAGTACACTCATAGAATTGGTTGCAGACTACTCTAAATCATATGGTGAGTAAAATCAAAAGGTTTACATCAAGTTAGCACTTAGTGGTTTTCAGTAAAATTGAATTGTTCACTCCATTGAGCTCAATGGATTTTGTGTTATGGCTCTGTAGATAACTACTTGGGGTGATTTGGAACTGTATAAATATTACATGTATAGTACTCAGTGCTATGGAATATTCAATTGCAAGCTGAATTCAAGAACCTACCTCATAACGTTTAGAGTGCAAAAGCCAATGACTTGCTTTAGTTCAGTAAACGCTAATGCTCCACAGTGTAGAAAGGGTGATATTACTGAATGTAAATTCTGGAGCATTAGTAGTACACTCATAAAATTGGTTGCAGACTACTCTAAATCATCTGGTGAGTAAAATCAAAAGGTTTACATCAAGTTTGCACTTCGAAGTTTACAGTAAAATTGAACTGTTGACTCCTTTGAGCTCTATGCATTTTGTGTTATGGCTCTGTAGATAACTATTTGGGGTGATTTGGAACTGTATAGATATTGCATGTATAGTACTCAGTGTTATGGAATATTCAATTGCAAGCTGAATTCAAGAACCTACCTCATAACGTTTAGAGTGCAAAAGCCAATGACTTGCTTTAGTTCAGTAAATGCTAATGCTCCACAGTGTAGAAAGGGTGATGTTACTGAATGTAAATTCTGGAGCATTGGTAGTACACTCATAAAATTGGTTGCAGACTACTCTAAATCATATGCTGAGTAAAATCATAAGGTTTACATCAAGTTAGCACTTAGTGGTTTTCAGTAAAATTGAACTGTTCACTCAATTGAGCTCAATGCATTTTGTGTTATGGCTCTGTAGATAACTACTTGGGGTGATTTAGAACTGTATAGATATTGCATGTAGAGTACTCAGTGCAATGGGATACTCAATTGCCAGCTGAATTCAGGAACCTACCTCTGAACGTTTAGAGTGCAAAAGCCAATGACTTCCTTTAGTTCAGTAAACGCTAATGCTCCACAGTGTAGAAAGGGTGATGTTACTGAATGTAACTTCTGGAGCATTGGTAGTACACTCATCAAATTGGTTGCAGACTACTCTAAATCATATGCTGAGTAAAATCATAAGGTTTACATCAAGTTAGCACTTAGTGCTTTTCAGTAAAATTGAACTGTTCACTCCTTTGAGCTCTATGCATTTTGTGTTATGGCTCTGTAGATAACTACTTGGGGTGATTTGGAACTGTATAGATATTGCATGTATAGTACTCAGTGCTATGGAATATTCAATTGCAAGCTGAATTCAAGAACCTACCTCATAACGTTTAGAGTGCAAAAGCCAATGACTTGCTTTAGTTCAGGAAACGCTTATGTTCCACATGTAGAAAGGGTGATGTTACTGAATGTAACTACTGGAGCATTGGTAGTACACTCATAAAATTGGTTGCAGACTACTCTAAATCATATGGTGAGTAAAATCATAAGGTTTACATCAGGTTAGCACTTAGTGGTTTTCAGTAAAATTGAACTGTTCACTCCATTGAGCTCAGTGCATTTTGTGTTAAAGCTGTGTACATAACTACTCGGGGTGATTTGGAGCTGTATAGATATTGCATGTAGAGTACTCAGTGCCATGCAATACTCAATTGCAAGCTGAATTCAAGAACCTACCTCATAACGTGTAGAGTGCAAAAGCCAATGACTTGCTTTAGTTCAGGAAACGCTTATGTTCCACATGTAGAAAGGGTGATGTTACTGAATGTAACTACTGGAGCATTGGTAGTACACTCATAAAATTGATTGCAGACTATTCTAAATCATATGGTGAGTAAAATCATAAGGTTTACATCAAGTTAGCACTTAGTGGTTTTCAGTAAAATTGAACTGTTCACTCCATTGAGCTCAATGCATTTTGTGTTATGGCTCTGTACATAACTACTTGGGGTGATTTAGAACTGTATAGATATTGCATGTAGAGTACTCAGTGCAATGGGATACTCAATTGCTAGCTGAATTCAGGAACCAACCTCATAACGTTTAGAGTGCAAAAGCCAATGACTTGCTTTAGTTCAGTAAACGCTAATGCTCCACAGTGTAGAAAGGGTGATGTTACTGAATGTAACTTCTGGAGCATTGGTAGTACACTCATAAAATTGGTTGCAGACTACTCTAAATCATATGGTGAGTAAAATCAAAAGGTTTACATCAAGTTAGCACTTAGTGCTTTTCAGTAACATTGAACTGTTCACTCCTTTGAGCTCTATGCATTTTGTGTTATGGCTCTGTAGATAACTACTTGGGGTGACTTGGAACTGTATAGATATTGCATGTAGAGTACTCAGTGCCATGGAATATTCAGTTGCAAGCTGAATTCAAGAACCTACCTCATAACGTTTCGAGTGCAACAGCGAATGACTTGCTTTAGTTCAGTAAACGCTAATGCTCCACAGAGTAGAAAGGGTGATGTTACTGAATGTAACTTCTGGAGCATTGGTAGTACACTCATAAAATTGGTTGCAGACTACTCTACATCATATGGTGAGTAAAATCAAAAGGTTTACATCAAGTTAACATTTCGTAGTTTACAGTAAAATTGAACTGTTGACTCCTTTGAGCTCTATGCATTTTGTGTTAAGGCTCTGTACATAACTACTTGGGATGATTTAGAACTGTATAGATATTGCATGTAGAGTACTCAGTGCAATGGGATACTCAATTGCTAGCCGAATTCAGGAACCTACCTCATAACGTTTAGAGTGCAACAGCGAATGACTTGTTTTAGTTCAGTAAACGCTAATGCTTCACAGTGTAGAAAGGGTGATGTTACTGAGTGTAACTTCTGGAGCATTGGTAGTACACTCATAAAATTGGTTGCAGACTACTCTAAATCATATGGTGAGTAAAATCATAAGGTTTACATCAGGTTAGCACTTAGTGGTTTTCAGTAAAATTGAACTGTTCACTCCATTGAGAGTGCATTTTGTGTTAAAGCTGTGTACATAACTACTCGGGGTGATTTGGAGCTGTATAGATATTGCATGTAGAGTACTCAGTGCCATGGAATACTCAATTGCAAGCTGAATTCAAGAACCTACCTCATAAAGTGTAGAGTGCAAAAGCCAATGACTTGCTTTAGTTCAGGAAACGCTTATGTTGCACATGTAGAAAGGGTGATGTTACTGAATGTAACTACTGGAGCATTGGTAGTACACTCATAAAATTGGTTGCAGACTACTCTAAATCATATGGTGAGTAAAATCAAAAGGTTTACATCAAGTTAGCACTTAGTGGTTTTCAGTAAAATTGAATTGTTCACTCCATTGAGCTCAATGGATTTTGTGTTATGGCTCTGTAGATAACTACTTGGGGTGATTTGGAACTGTATAAATATTACATGTATAGTACTCAGTGCTATGGAATATTCAATTGCAAGCTGAATTCAAGAACCTACCTCATAACGTTTAGAGTGCAAAAGCCAATGACTTGCTTTAGTTCAGTAAACGCTAATGCTCCACAGTGTAGAAAGGGTGATATTACTGAATGTAAATTCTGGAGCATTAGTAGTACACTCATAAAATTGGTTGCAGACTACTCTAAATCATCTGGTGAGTAAAATCAAAAGGTTTACATCAAGTTAGCACTTCGTAGTTTACAGTAAAATTGAACTGTTGACTCCTTTGAGCTCTATGCATTTTGTGTTATGGCTCTGTAGATAACTATTTGGGGTGATTTGGAACTGTATAGATATTGCATGTAGAGTACTCAGTGCAATGGGATACTCAATTGCTAGCCGAATTCAGGAACCTACCTCATAACGTTTAGAGTGCAAAAGCCAATGACTTGCTTTAGTTCAGTAAATGCTAATGCTCCACAGTGTAGAAAGGGTGATGTTACTGAATGTAAATTCTGGAGCATTGGTAGTACACTCATAAAATTGGTTGCAGACTACTCTAAATCATATGCTGAGTAAAATCATAAGGTTTACATCAAGTTAGCACTTAGTGGTTTTCAGTAAAATTGAACTGTTCACTCAATTGAGCTCAATGCATTTTGTGTTATGGCTCTGTAGATAACTACTTGGGGTGATTTAGAACTGTATAGATATTGCATGTAGAGTACTCAGTGCAATGGGATACTCAATTGCCAGCTGATTTCAGGAACCTACCTCTGAACGTTTAGAGTGCAAAAGCCAATGACTTCCTTTAGTTCAGTAAACGCTAATGCTCCACAGTGTAGAAAGGGTGATGTTACTGAATGTAACTTCTGGAGCATTGGTAGTACACTCATCAAATTGGTTGCAGACTACTCTAAATCATATGCTGAGTAAAATCATAAGGTTTACATCAAGTTAGCACTTAGTGCTTTTCAGTAAAATTGAACTGTTCACTCCTTTGAGCTCTATGCATTTTGTGTTATGGCTCTGTAGATAACTACTTGGGGTGATTTGGAACTGTATAGATATTGCATGTATAGTACTCAGTGCTATGGAATATTCAATTGCAAGCTGAATTCAAGAACCTACCTCATAACGTTTAGAGTGCAAAAGCCAATGACTTGCTTTAGTTCAGGAAACGCTTATGTTCCACATGTAGAAAGGGTGATGTTACTGAATGTAACTACTGGAGCATTGGTAGTACACTCATAAAATTGGTTGCAGACTACTCTAAATCATATGGTGAGTAAAATCATAAGGTTTACATCAGGTTAGCACTTAGTGGTTTTCAGTAAAATTGAACTGTTCACTCCATTGAGCTCAGTGCATTTTGTGTTAAAGCTGTGTACATAACTACTCGGGGTGATTTGGAGCTGTATAGATATTGCATGTAGAGTACTCAGTGCCATGGAATACTCAATTGCAAGCTGAATTCAAGAACCTACCTCATAACGTGTAGAGTGCAAAAGCCAATGACTTGCTTTAGTTCAGGAAACGCTTATGTTCCACATGTAGAAAGGGTGATGTTACTGAATGTAACTACTGGAGCATTGGTAGTACACTCATAAAATTGATTGCAGACTATTCTAAATCATATGGTGAGTAAAATCATAAGGTTTACATCAAGTTAGCACTTAGTGGTTTTCAGTAAAATTGAACTGTTCACTCCATTGAGCTCAATGCATTTTGTGTTATGGCTCTGTACATAACTACTTGGGGTGATTTAGAACTGTATAGATATTGCATGTAGAGTACTCAGTGCAATGGGATACACAATTGCTAGCTGAATTCAGGAACCTACCTCATAACGTTTAGAGTGCAAAAGCCAATGACTTGCTTTAGTTCAGTAAACGCTAATGCTCCACAGTGTAGAAAGGGTGATGTTACTGAATGTAACTTCTGGAGCATTGGTAGTACACTCATAAAATTGGTTGCAGACTACTCTAAATCATATGGTGAGTAAAATCAAAAGGTTTACATCAAGTTAGCACTTAGTGCTTTTCAGTAGCATTGAACTGTTCACTCCTTTGAGCTCTATGCATTTTGTGTTATGGCTCTGTAGATAACTACTTGGGGTGATTTGGAACTGTATAGATATTGCATGTAGAGTACTCAGTGCCATGGAATATTCAATTGCAAGCTGAATTCAAGAACCTACCTCATAACGTTTCGAGTGCAACAGCGAATGACTTGCTTTAGTTCAGTAAACGCTAATGCTCCACAGTGTAGAAAGGGTGATGTTACTGAATGTAACTTCTGGAGCATTGGTAGTACACTCATAAAATTGGTTGCAGACTACTCTACATCATATGGTGAGTAAAATCAAAAGGTTTACATCAAGTTAACATTTCGTAGTTTACAGTAAAATTGAACTGTTGACTCCTTTGAGCTCTATGCATTTTGTGTTAAGGCTCTGTACATAAATACTTGGGATGATTTAGAACTGTATAGATATTGCATGTAGAGTACTCAGTGCAATGGGATACTCAATTGCTAGCCGAATTCAGGAACCTACCTCATAACGTTTAGAGTGCAACAGCGAATGACTTGTTTTAGTTCAGTAAACGCTAATGCTCCACAGTGTAGAAAGGGTGATGTTACTGAGTGTAACTTCTGGAGCATTGGTAGTACACTCATAAAATTGGTTGCAGACTACTCTAAATCATATGGTGAGTAAAATCATAAGGTTTACATCAGGTTAGCACTTAGTGGTTTTCAGTAAAATTGAACTGTTCACTCCATTGAGAGTGCATTTTGTGTTAAAGCTGTGTACATAACTACTCGGGGTGATTTGGAGCTGTATAGATATTGCATGTAGAGTACTCAGTGCCATGGAATACTCAATTGCAAGCTGAATTCAAGAACCTACCTCATAAAGTGTAGAGTGCAAAAGCCAATGACTTGCTTTAGTTCAGGAAACGCTTATGTTGCACATGTAGAAAGGGTGATGTTACTGAATGTAACTAATGGAGCATTGGTAGTACACTCATAAAATTGGTTGCAGACTACTCTAAATCATATGGTGAGTAAAATCAAAAGGTTTACATCAAGTTAGCACTTAGTGGTTTTCAGTAAAATTGAACTTTTCACTCCATTGAGCTCAATGGATTTTGTGTTATGGCTCTGTAGATAACTACTTGGGGTGATTTGGAACTGTATAAATATTACACGTATAGTACTCAGTGCTATGGAATATTCAATTGCAAGCTGAATTCAAGAACCTACCTCATAACGTTTAGAGTGCAAAAGCCAATGACTTGCTTTAGTTCAGTAAACGCTAATGCTCCACAGTGTAGAAAGGGTGATGTTACTGAATGTAAATTCTGGAGCATTGGTAGTACACTCATAAAATTGGTTGCAGACTACTCTAAATCATATGCTGAGTAAAATCATAAGGTTTACATCAAGTTAGCACTTAGTGGTTTTCAGTAAAATTGAACTGTTCACTCAATTGAGCTCAATGCATTTTTTGTTATGGCTCTGTAGATAACTACTTGGGGTGATTTAGAACTGTATAGATATTGCATGTGGAGTACTCAGTGCAATGGGATACTCAATTGCTAGCTGAATTCAGGAACCTACCTCTGAACGTTTAGAGTGCAAAAGCCAATGACTTGCTTTAGTTCAGTAAACGCTAATGCTGCACAGTGTAGAAAGGGTGATGTTACTGAATGTAACTTCTGGAGCATTGGTAGTACACTCATAAAATTGGTTGCAGACTACTCTAAATCATATGCTGAGTAAAATCATAAGGTTTACATCAAGTTAGCACTTAGTGCTTTTCAGTAACATTGAACTGTTCACTCCTTTGAGCTCTATGCATTTTGTGTTATGGCTCTGTAGATAACTACTTCGGGTGATTTGGAACTGTATAGATATTGCATGTATAGTACTCAGTGCTATGGAATATTCAATTGCAAGCTGAATTCAAGAACCTACCTCATAACGTTTAGAGTGCAAAAGCCAATGACTTGCTTTAGTTCAGTAAACGCTAATGCTCCACAGTGTAGAAAGGGTGATGTTACTGAATGTAAATTGTGGAGCATTAGTAGTACACTCATAAAACTGGTTGCAGACTACTCTAAATCATCTGGTGAGTAAAATCAAAAGGTTTACATCAAGTTAGCACTTCGTAGTTTACAGTAAAATTGAACTGTTGACTCCTTTGAGCTCTATGCATTTTGTGTTATGGCTCTGTAGATAACTATTTGGGGTGATTTGGAACTGTATAGATATTGCATGTATAGTACTCAGTGTTATGGAATATTCAATTGCAAGCTGAATTCAAGAACTTACCTCATAACGTTTAGAGTGCAAAAGCCAATGACTTGCTTTAGTTCAGTAAATGCTAATGCTCCACAGTGTAGAAAGGGTGATGTTACTGAATGTAAATTCTGGAGCATTGGTAGTACACTCATAAAATTGGTTGCAGACTACTCTAAATCATATGCTGAGTAAAATCATAAGGTTTACATCAAGTTAGCACTTAGTGGTTTTCAGTAAAATTGAACTGTTCACTCAATTGAGCTCAATGCATTTTGTGTTATGGCTCTGTAGATAACTACTTGGGGTGATTTAGAACTGTATAGATATTGCATGTAGAGTACTCAGTGCAATGGGATACTCAATTGCTAGCTGAATTCAGGAACCTACCTCTGAACGTTTAGAGTGCAAAAGCCAATGACTTGCTTTAGTTCAGTAAACGCTAATGCTCCACAGTGTAGAAAGGGTGATGTTACTGAATGTAACTTCTGGAGCATTGGTAGTACACTCATAAAATTGGTTGCAGACTACTCTAAATCATATGCTGAGTAAAATCATAAGGTTTACATCAAGTTAGCACTTAGTGCTTTTCAGTAAAATTGAACTGTTCACTCCTTTGAGCTCTATGCATTTTGTGTTATGGCTCTGTAGATAACTACTTGGGGTGATTTGGAACTGTATAGATATTGCATGTAGAGTACTCAGTGCTATGGAATATTCAATTGCAAGCTGAATTCAAGAACCTACCTCATAACGTTTAGAGTTGAAATGCCAATGACTTGCTTTAGTTCAGGAAACGCTTATGTTCCACATGTAGAAAGGGTGATGTTACTGAATGTAACTACTGGAGCATTGGTAGTACACTCATAAAATTGGTTGCAGACTACTCTAAATCATATGGTGAGTAAAATCATAAGGTTTACATCAGGTTAGCACTTAGTGGTTTTCAGTAAAATTGAACTGTTCACTCCATTGAGCTCAGTGCATTTTGTGTTAAAGCTGTGTACATAACTACTCGGGGTGATTTGGAGCTGTATAGATATTGCATGTAGAGTACTCAGTGCCATGGAATACTCAATTGCAAGCTGAATTCAAGAACCTACCTCATAACGTGTAGAGTGCAAAAGCCAATGACTTGCTTTAGTTCAGGAAACGCTTATGTTCCACATGTAGAAAGGGTGATGTTACTGAATGTAACTACTGGAGCATTGGTAGTACACTCATAAAATTGGTTGCAGACTATTCTAAATCATATGGTGAGTAAAATCATAAGGTTTACATCAAGTTAGCACTTAGTGGTTTTCAGTAAAATTGAACTGTTCACTCCATTGAGCTCAATGCATTTTGTGTTATGGCTCTGTACATAACTACTTGGGGTGATTTAGAACTGTATAGATATTGCATGTAGAGTACTCAGTGCAATGGGATACACAATTGCTAGCTGAATTCAGGAACCTACCTCATAACGTTTAGAGTGCAAAAGCCAATGACTTGCTTTAGTTCAGTAAACGCTAATGCTCCACAGTGTAGAAAGGGTGATGTTACTGAATGTAACTTCTGGAGCATTGGTAGTACACTCATAAAATTGGTTGCAGACTACTCTAAATCATATGGTGAGTAAAATCAAAAGGTTTACATCAAGTTAGCACTTAGTGCTTTTCAGTAACATTGAACTGTTCACTCCTTTGAGCTCTATGCATTTTGTGTTATGGCTCTGTAGATAACTACTTGGGGTGATTTGGAACTGTATAGATATTGCATGTAGAGTACTCAGTGCCATGGAATATTCAATTGCAAGCTGAATTCAAGAACCTACCTCATAACGTTTCGAGTGCAACAGCGAATGACTGGCTTTAGTTCAGTAAACGCTAATGCTCCACAGTGTAGAAAGGGTGATGTTACTGAATGTAACTTCTGGAGCATTGGTAGTACACTCATAAAATTGGTTGCAGACTACTCTACATCATATGGTGAGTAAAATCAAAAGGTTTACATCAAGTTAACATTTCGTAGTTTACAGTAAAATTGAACTGTTGACTCCTTTGAGCTCTATGCATTTTGTGTTAAGGCTCTGTACATAACTACTTGGGATGATTTAGAACTGTATAGATATTGCATGTAGAGTACTCAGTGCAATGGGATACTCAATTGCTAGCCGAATTCAGGAACCTACCTCATAACGTTTAGAGTGCAACAGCGAATGACTTGTTTTAGTTCAGTAAACGCTAATGCTCCACAGTGTAGAAAGGGTGATGTTACTGAGTGTAACTTCTGGAGCATTGGTAGTACACTCATAAAATTGGTTGCAGACTACTCTAAATCATATGGTGAGTAAAATCATAAGGTTTACATCAGGTTAGCACTTAGTGGTTTTCAGTAAAATTGAACTGTTCACTCCATTGAGAGTGCATTTTGTGTTAAAGCTGTGTACATAACTACTCGGGGTGATTTGGAGCTGTATAGATATTGCATGAAGAGTACTCAGTGCCATGGAATACTCAATTGCAAGCTGAATTCAAGAACCTACCTCATAAAGTGTAGAGTGCAAAAGCCAATGACTTGCTTTAGTTCAGGAAACGCTTATGTTGCACATGTAGAAAGGGTGATGTTACTGAATGTAACTACTGGAGCATTGGTAGTACCCTCATAAAATTGTTTGCAGACTACTCTAAATCATATGGTGAGTAAAATCAAAAGGTTTACATCAAGTTAGCACTTAGTGGTTTTCAGTAAAATTGAACTGCTCACTCCATTGAGCTCAAAGGATTTTGTGTTATGGCTCTGTAGATAACTACTTGGGGTGATTTGGAACTGTATAAATATTACATGTATCGTACTCAGTGCTATGGAATATTCAATTGCAAGCTGAATTCAAGAACCTACCTCATAACGTTTAGAGTGCAAAAGCCAATGACTTGCTTTAGTTCAGTAAACGCTAATGCTCCACAGTGTAGAAAGGGTGATGTTACTGAATGTAAATTCTGGAGCATTAGTAGTACACTCATAAAATTGGTTGCAGACTACTCTAAATCATCTGGTGAGTAAAATCAAAAGGTTTACATCAAGTTAGCACTTCGTAGTTTACAGTAAAATTGAACTGTTGACTCCTTTGAGCTCTATGCATTTTGTGTTATGGCTCTGTAGATAACTATTTGGGGTGATTTGGAACTGTATAGATATTGCATGTATAGTACTCAGTGTTATGGAATATTCAATTGCAAGCTGAATTCAAGAACCTACCTCATAACGTTTAGAGTGCAAAAGCCAATGACTTGCTTTAGTTCAGTAAATGCTAATGCTCCACAGTGTAGAAAGGGTGATGTTACTGAATGTAAATTCTGGAGCATTGGTAGTACACTCATAGAATTGGTTGCAGACTACTCTAAATCATATGCTGAGTAAAATCATAAGGTTTACATCAAGTTAGCACTTAGTGGTTTTCAGTAAAATTGAACTGTTCACTCCTTTGAGCTCTATGCATTTTGTGTTATGGCTCTGTAGATAACTACTTCGGGTGATTTGGAGCTGTATAGATATTGCATGTAGAGTACTCAGTGCCATGGAATACTCAATTGCAAGCTGAATTCAAGAACCTACCTCATAACGTGTAGAGTGCAAAAGCCAATGACTTGCTTTAGTTCAGGAAACGCTTATGTTCCACATGTAGAAAGGGTAATGTTACTGAATGTAACTACTGGAGCATTGGTAGTACACTCATAAAATTGGTTGCAGACTATTCTAAATCATATGGTGAGTAAAATCATAAGGTTTACATCAAGTTAGCACTTAGTGCTTTTCAGTAACATTGAACTGTTCACTCCTTGGAGCTCTATGCATTTTGTGTTATGGCTCTGTAGATAACTACTTGGGGTGATTTGGAACTGTATAGATATTGCATGTAGAGTACTCAGTGCCATGGAATATTCAATTGCAAGCTGAATTCAAGAACCTACCTCATAACGTTTCGAGTGCAACAGCGAATGACTTGCTTTAGTTCAGTAAACGCTAATGCTCCACAGTGTAGAAAGGGTGATGTTACTGAATGTAACTTCTGGAGCATTGGTAGTACACTCATAAAATTGGTTGCAGACTACTCTACATCATATGGTGAGTAAAATCAAAAGGTTTACATCAAGTTAACATTTCGTAGTTTACAGTAAAATTGAACTGTTGACTCCTTTGAGCTCTATGCATTTTGTGTTAAGGCTCTGTACATAACTACTTGGGATGATTTAGAACTGTATAGATATTGCATGTAGAGTACTCAGTGCAATGGGATACTCAATTGCTAGCCGAATTCAGGAACCTACCTCATAACGTTTAGAGTGCAACAGCGAATGACTTGTTTTAGTTCAGTAAACGCTTATGTTGCACATGTAGAAAGGGTGATGTTACTGAATGTAACTACTGGAGCATTGGTAGTACACTCATAAAATTGGTTGCAGACTACTCTAAATCATATGGTGAGTAAAATCAAAAGGTTTACATCAGGTTAGCACTTAGTGGTTTTCAGTAAAATTGAACTGTTCACTCCATTGAGAGTGCATTTTGTGTTAAAGCTGTGTACATAACTACTCGGGGTGATTTGGAGCTGTATAGATATGCATGTAGAGTACTCAGTGCCATGGATTACTCAATTGCAAGCTGAATTCAAGAACCTACCTCATAAAGTGTAGAGTGCAAAAGCCAATGACTTGCTTTAGTTCAGGAAACGCTTATGTTGCACATGTAGAAAGGGTGATGTTACTGAATGTAACTACTGGAGCATTGGTAGTACACTCATAAAATTGGTTGCAGACTACTCTAAATCATATGGTGAGTAAAATCAAAAGGTTTACATCAAGTTAGCATTTAGTGGTTTTCAGTAAAATTGAACTGTTCACTCCATTGAGCTCAATGGATTTTGTGTTATGGCTCTGTAGATAACTACTTGGGGTGATTTGGAACTGTATAAATATTACATGTATAGTACTCAGTGCTATGGAATATTCAATTGCAAGCTGAATTCAAGAACCTACCTCATAACGTTTAGAGTGCAAAAGCCAATGACTTGCTTTAGTTCAGTAAACGCTAATGCTCCACAGTGTAGAAAGGGTGATGTTACTGAATGTAAATTCTGGAGCATTAGTAGTACACTCATAAAATTGGTTGCAGACTACTCTAAATCATATGGTGAGTAAAATCAAAAGGTTTACATCAAGTTAGCACTTCGTACTTTACAGTAAAATTGAACTGTTGACTCCTTTGAGCTCTATGCATTTTGTGTTATGGATCTGTAGATAACTATTTGGGGTGATTTGGAACTGTATAGATATTGCATGTATAGTACTCAGTGTTATGGAATATTCAATTGCAAGCTGAATTCAAGAACCTACCTCATAACGTTTAGAGTGCAAAAGCCAATGACTTGCTTTAGTTCAGTAAATGCTAATGCTCCACAGTGTAGAAAGGGTGATGTTACTGAATGTAAATTCTGGAGCATTGGTAGTACACTCATAAAATTGGTTGCAGACTACTCTAAATCATATGCTGAGTAAAATCATAAGGTTTACATCAAGTTAGCACTTAGTGGTTTTCAGTAAAATTGAACTGTTCACTCAATTGAGCTCAATGCATTTTGTGTTATGGCTCTGTAGATAACTACTTGGGGTGATTTAGAACTGTATAGATATTGCATGTAGAGTACTCAGTGCAATGGGATACTCAATTGCTAGCTGAATTCAGGAACCTACCTCTGAACGTTTAGAGTGCAAAAGCCAATGACTTGCTTTAGTTCAGTAAACGCTAATGCTGCACAGTGTAGAAAGGGTGATGTTACTGAATGTAACTTCTGGAGCATTGGTAGTACACTCATAAAATTGGTTGCAGACTACTCTAAATCATATGCTGAGTAAAATCATAAGGTTTACATCAAGTTAGCACTTAGTGCTTTTCAGTAAAATTGAACTGTTCACTCCTTTGAGCTCTATGCATTTTGAGTTATGGCTCTGTAGATAACTACTTGGGGTGACTTGGAACTGTATAGATATTGCATGTATAGTACTCAGTGCTATGGAATATTCAATTGCAAGCTGAATTCAAGAACCTACCTCATAACGTTTAGAGTGCAAAAGCCAATGACTAGCTTTAGTTCAGTAAATGCTAATGCTCCACAGTGTAGAAAGGGTGATGTTACTGAATGTAACTTCTGGAGCATTGGTAGTACACTCATAAAATTGGTTGCAGACTACTCCAAATCATATGCTGAGTAAAATCATAAGGTTTACATCAAGTTAGCACTTAGTGGTTTTCAGTAAAATTGAACTGTTCACTCCTTTGAGCTCTATGCATTTTGTGTTATGGCTCTGTAGATAACTACTTGGGGTGATTTGGAACTGTATAGATATTGCATGTATAGTACTCAGTGCTATGGAATATTCAATTGCAAGCTGAATTCAAGAACCTATTTTTACATTCGACATGGTCTTGCTCTAAAATTCAACCTTTTTGGACAAATTTAAGACTTTTACTGGAACAAATTACAGGAACACAATTTCCTCATAATCCAATATTATTTTTACTAGGTGATATTGAAGGGATAAAACCGAAACTTAAACTAAATAAGTATCAGAAAGAATTTATAAAAATTGCACTGGCAGTAGCCAAAAAAGCTATTGCAGTTACTTGGAAATCGGATTCACATTTAAGTATAGATTCTTGGAAGAAAGAAATCTATGGTTGTATTCCATTAGAAAAAATTACTTATAATTTAAGAGATAAATATGAAACATTTTTGAAAATTTGGAGCCCTTATTTACAAAAGATAGGATTAAATATATAGATGCTTTTAAGATGAAACAATTGGTTATTAGGGGGAAGAAATAAATATACATATTAAAATTATTACGAACTCCATGGAGCATGTGGAGCTCTTCCAACCACCAGGCATTCTTTCTTTCTTTCTTTCTTTCTTTCTTTCTTTTTTTTCTAAGGGGCAGTTAGGGGGGAGGGGTTAAGGGGAGGGGGTATGGGTTATATACATTGTTTTTTTCATACTTTGTAATCATTTAAAAATGCAATAAAAAATTATTTAAAAAAAAAAAAAAAAAAAAAAAAAGAACCTACCTCATAACGTTTAGAGTGCAAAAGCCAATGACTTGCTTTAGTTCAGTAAACGCTAATGCTCCACAGTGTAGAAAGGGTGATGTTAATGAATGTAACTTCTGGAGCATTGGTAGTACACTCATAAAATTGGTTGCAGACTACTCTAAATCATATGGTGAGTAAAATCAAAAGGTTTACATCAAGTTAGCACTTCGTAGTTTACAGTAAAATTGAACAGTTGACTCCTTTGAGCTCTATGCATTTTGTGTTAAGGCTCTGTACATAACTACTTGGGGTGATTTAGAACTGTATAGATATTGCATGTAGAGTACTCAGTGCAATGGGATACTCAATTGCTAGCTGAATTCAGGAACCTACCTCATAACGTTTAGAGTGCAAAAGCCAATGACTTGCTTTAGTTCAGTAAACGCTAATGCTGCACAGTGTAGAAAGGGTGATGTTACTGAATGTAACTTCTGGAGCATTGGTAGTACACTCATAAAATTGGTTGCAGACTACTCTAAATCATATGCTGAGTAAAATCATAAGGTTTACATCAAGTTAGCACTTAGTGCTTTTCAGTAAAATTGAACTGTTCACTCCTTTGAGCTCTATGCATTTTGTGTTATGGCTCTGTAGATAATTACTTGGGGTGATTTGGAACTGTATAGATATTGCATGTATAGTACTCAGTGCTATGGAATATTCAATTGCAAGCTGAATTCAAGAACCTACCTCATAACGTTTAGAGTGCAAAAGCCAATGACTTGCTTTAGTTCAGTAAATGCTAATGCTCCACAGTGTAGAAAGGGTGATGTTACTGAATGTAACTTCTGGAGCATTGGTAGTACACTCATAAAATTTGTTGCAGACTACTCTAAATCATATGCTGAGTAAAATCATAAGGTTTACATCAGGTTAGCACTTAGTGGTTTTCAGTAAAATTGAACTGTTCACTCCATTGAGAGTGCATTTTGTGTTAAAGCTGTGTACATAACTACTCGGGGTGATTTGGAGCTGTATAGATATGCATGTAGAGTACTCAGTGCCATGGATTACTCAATTGCAAGCTGAATTCAAGAACCTACCTCATAAAGTGTAGAGTGCAAAAGCCAATGACTTGCTTTAGTTCAGGAAACGCTTATGCTGCACATGTAGAAAGGGTGATGTTACTGAATGTAACTACTGGAGCATTGGTAGTACACTCATAAAATTGGTTGCAGACTACTCTAAATCATATGGTGAGTAAAATCAAAAGGTTTACATCAAGTTAGCACTTAGTGGTTTTCAGTAAAATTGAACTGTTCACTCCATTGAGCTCAATGGATTTTGTGTTATGGCTCTGTAGATAACTACTTGGGGTGATTTGGAACTGTATAAATATTACATGTATAGTACTCAGTGCTATGGAATATTCAATTGCAAGCTGAATTCAAGAACCTACCTCATAACGTTTAGAGTGCAAAAGCCAATGACTTGCTTTAGTTCAGTAAACGCTAATGCTCCACAGTGTAGAAAGGGTGATGTTACTGAATGTAAATTCTGGAGCATTAGTAGTACACTCATAAAATTGGTTGCAGACTACTCTAAATCATATGCTGAGTAAAATCATAAGGTTTACATCAAGTTAGCACTTAGTGGTTTTCAGTAAAATTGAACTGTTCACTCAATTGAGCTCAATGCATTTTGTGTTATGGCTCTGTAGATAACTACGGGGTGATTTAGAACTGTATAGATATTGCATGTAGAGTACTCAGTGCAATGGGATACTCAATTGCTAGCTGAATTCAGGAACCTACATCTGAACGTTTAGAGTGCAAAAGCCAATGACTTGCTTTAGTTCAGTAAACGCTAATGCTGCACAGTGTAGAAAGGGTGATGTTACTGAATGTAACTTCTGGAGCATTGGTAGTACACTCATAAAATTGGTTGCAGACTACTCTAAATCATATGCTGAGTAAAATCATAAGGTTTACATCAAGTTAGCACTTAGTGCTTTTCAGTAAAATTGAACTGTTCACTCCTTTGAGCTCTATGCATTTTGTGTTATGGCTCTGTAGATAACTACTTGGGGTGATTTGGAACTGTATAGATATTGCATGTATAGTACTCAGTGCTATGGAATATTCAATTGCAAGCTGAATTCAAGAACCTACCTCATAACGTTTAGAGTGCAAAAGCCAATGACTTGCTTTAGTTCAGTAAATGCTAATGCTCCACAGTGTAGAAAGGGTGATGTTACTGAATGAAACTTCTGGAGCATTGGTAGTACACTCATAAAATTGGTTGCAGACTACTCTAAATCATATGCTGAGTAAAATCATAAGGTTTACATCAAGTTAGCACTTAGTGGTTTTCAGTAAAATTGAACTGTTCACTCCTTTGAGCTCTATGCATTTTGTGTTATGGCTCTGTAGATAACTACTTGGGGTGATTTGGAACTGTATAGATATTGCATGTATAGTACTCAGTGCTATGGAATATTCAATTGCAAGCTGAATTCAAGAACCTACCTCATAACGTTTAGAGTGCAAAAGCCAATGACTTGCTTTAGTTCAGTAAACGCTAATGCTCCACAGCGTAGAAAGGGTGATGTTAATGAATGTAACTTCTGGAGCATTGGTAGTACACTCATAAAATTGGTTGCAGACTACTCTAAATCATATGGTGAGTAAAATCAAAAGGTTTACATCAAGTTAGCACTTCGTAGTTTACAGTAAAATTGAACAGTTGACTCCTTTGAGCTCTATGCATTTTGTGTTAAGGCTCTGTACATAACTACTTGGGGTGATTTAGAACTGTATAGATATTGCATGTAGAGTACTCAGTGCAATGGGATACTCAATTGCTAGCTGAATTCAGGAACCTACCTCATAACGTTTAGAGTGCAAAAGCCAATGACTTGCTTTAGTTCAGTAAACGCTAATGCTGCACAGTGTAGAAAGGGTGATGTTACTGAATGTAACTTCTGGAGCATTGGTAGTACACTCATAAAATTGGTTGCAGACTACTCTAAATCATATGCTGAGTAAAATCATAAGGTTTACATCAAGTTAGCACTTAGTGCTTTTCAGTAAAATTGAACTGTTCACTCCTTTGAGCTCTATGCATTTTGTGTTATGGCTCTGTAGATAATTACTTGGGGTGATTTGGAACTGTATAGATATTGCATGTATAGTACTCAGTGCTATGGAATATTCAATTGCAAGCTGAATTCAAGAACCTACCTCATAACGTTTAGAGTGCAAAAGCCAATGACTTGCTTTAGTTCAGTAAATGCTAATGCTCCACAGTGTAGAAAGGGTGATGTTACTGAATGTAACTTCTGGAGCATTGGTAGTACACTCATAAAATTTGTTGCAGACTACTCTAAATCATATGCTGAGTAAAATCATAAGGTTTACATCAGGTTAGCACTTAGTGGTTTTCAGTAAAATTGAACTGTTCACTCCATTGAGAGTGCATTTTGTGTTAAAGCTGTGTACATAACTACTCGGGGTGATTTGGAGCTGTATAGATATGCATGTAGAGTACTCAGTGCCATGGATTACTCAATTGCAAGCTGAATTCAAGAACCTACCTCATAAAGTGTAGAGTGCAAAAGCCAATGACTTGCTTTAGTTCAGGAAACGCTTATGCTGCACATGTAGAAAGGGTGATGTTACTGAATGTAACTACTGGAGCATTGGTAGTACACTCATAAAATTGGTTGCAGACTACTCTAAATCATATGGTGAGTAAAATCAAAAGGTTTACATCAAGTTAGCACTTAGTGGTTTTCAGTAAAATTGAACTGTTCACTCCATTGAGCTCAATGGATTTTGTGTTATGGCTCTGTAGATAACTACTTGGGGTGATTTGGAACTGTATAAATATTACATGTATAGTACTCAGTGCTATGGAATATTCAATTGCAAGCTGAATTCAAGAACCTACCTCATAACGTTTAGAGTGCAAAAGCCAATGACTTGCTTTAGTTCAGTAAACGCTAATGCTCCACAGTGTAGAAAGGGTGATGTTACTGAATGTAAATTCTGGAGCATTAGTAGTACACTCATAAAATTGGTTGCAGACTACTCTAAATCATATGCTGAGTAAAATCATAAGGTTTACATCAAGTTAGCACTTAGTGGTTTTCAGTAAAATTGAACTGTTCACTCAATTGAGCTCAATGCATTTTGTGTTATGGCTCTGTAGATAACTACGGGGTGATTTAGAACTGTATAGATATTGCATGTAGAGTACTCAGTGCAATGGGATACTCAATTGCTAGCTGAATTCAGGAACCTACATCTGAACGTTTAGAGTGCAAAAGCCAATGACTTGCTTTAGTTCAGTAAACGCTAATGCTGCACAGTGTAGAAAGGGTGATGTTACTGAATGTAACTTCTGGAGCATTGGTAGTACACTCATAAAATTGGTTGCAGACTACTCTAAATCATATGCTGAGTAAAATCATAAGGTTTACATCAAGTTAGCACTTAGTGCTTTTCAGTAAAATTGAACTGTTCACTCCTTTGAGCTCTATGCATTTTGTGTTATGGCTCTGTAGATAACTACTTGGGGTGATTTGGAACTGTATAGATATTGCATGTATAGTACTCAGTGCTATGGAATATTCAATTGCAAGCTGAATTCAAGAACCTACCTCATAACGTTTAGAGTGCAAAAGCCAATGACTTGCTTTAGTTCAGTAAATGCTAATGCTCCACAGTGTAGAAAGGGTGATGTTACTGAATGAAACTTCTGGAGCATTGGTAGTACACTCATAAAATTGGTTGCAGACTACTCTAAATCATATGCTGAGTAAAATCATAAGGTTTACATCAAGTTAGCACTTAGTGGTTTTCAGTAAAATTGAACTGTTCACTCCTTTGAGCTCTATGCATTTTGTGTTATGGCTCTGTAGATAACTACTTGGGGTGATTTGGAACTGTATAGATATTGCATGTATAGTACTCAGTGCTATGGAATATTCAATTGCAAGCTGAATTCAAGAACCTACCTCATAACGTTTAGAGTGCAAAAGCCAATGACTTGCTTTAGTTCAGTAAACGCTAATGCTCCACAGCGTAGAAAGGGTGATGTTAATGAATGTAACTTCTGGAGCATTGGTAGTACACTCATAAAATTGGTTGCAGACTACTCTAAATCATATGGTGAGTAAAATCAAAAGGTTTACATCAAGTTAGCACTTCGTAGTTTACAGTAAAATTGAACAGTTGACTCCTTTGAGCTCTATGCATTTTGTGTTAAGGCTCTGTACATAACTACTTGGGGTGATTTAGAACTGTATAGATATTGCATGTAGAGTACTCAGTGCAATGGGATACTCAATTGCTAGCTGAATTCAGGAACCTACCTCATAACGTTTAGAGTGCAAAAGCCAATGACTTGCTTTAGTTCAGTAAACGCTAATGCTGCACAGTGTAGAAAGGGTGATGTTACTGAATGTAACTTCTGGAGAATTGGTAGTACACTCATAAAATTGGTTGCAGACTACTCTAAATCATATGCTGAGTAAAATCATAAGGTTTACATCAAGTTAGCACTTAGTGCTTTTCAGTAAAATTGAACTGTTCACTCCTTTGAGCTCTATGCATTTTGTGTTATGGCTCTGTAGATAACTACTTGGGGTGATTTGGAACTGTATAGATATTGCATGTATAGTACTCAGTGCTATGGAATATTCAATTGCAAGCTGAATTCAAGAACCTACCTCATAACGTTTAGAGTGCAAAAGCCAATGACTTGCTTTAGTTCAGTAAATGCTAATGCTCCACAGTGTAGAAAGGGTGATGTTACTGAATGTAACTTCTGGAGCATTGGTAGTACACTCATAAAATTGGTTGCAGACTACTCTAAATCATATGCTGAGTAAAATCATAAGGTTTACATCAAGTTAGCACTTAGTGGTTTTCAGTAAAATTGAACTGTTCACTCCTTTGAGCTCTATGCATTTTGTGTTATGGCTCTGTAGATAACTACTTGGGGTGATTTGGAACTGTATAGATATTGCATGTATAGTACTCAGTGCTATGGAATATTCAATTGCAAGCTGAATTCAAGAACCTACCTCATAACGTTTAGAGTGCAAAAGCCAATGACTTGCTTTAGTTCAGTAAACGCTAATGCTCCACAGTGTAGAAAGGGTGATGTTAATGAATGTAACTTCTGGAGCATTGGTAGTACACTCATAAAATTGGTTGCAGACTACTCTAAATCATATGGTGAGTAAAATCAAAAGGTTTACATCAAGTTAGCACTTCGTAGTTTACAGTAAAATTGAACAGTTGACTCCTTTGAGCTCTATGCATTTTGTGTTAAGGCTCTGTACATAACTACTTGGGGTGATTTAGAACTGTATAGATATTGCATGTAGAGTACTCAGTGCAATGGGATACTCAATTGCTAGCTGAATTCAGGAACCTACCTCATAACGTTTAGAGTGCAAAAGCCAATGACTTGCTTTAGTTCAGGAAACGCTTATGTTCCACATGTAGAAAGGGTGATGTTACTGAATGTAACTACTGGAGCATTGGTAGTACACTCATAAAATTGGTTGCAGACTACTCTAAATCATATGGTGAGTAAAATCATAAGGTTTACATCAGGTTAGCACTTAGTGCTTTTCAGTTAAAATTGAACTGTTCACTCCTTTGAGCTCCATGCATTTTGTGTTATGGCTCTGTAGATAACTACTTGGGGTGATTTGGAACTGTATAGATATTGCATGTGTAGTACTCAGTGCTATGGAATATTCAATTGCAAGCTGAATTCAAGAACCTACCTCATAACGTTTAGAGTGCAAAAGCCAATGACTTGCTTTAGTTCAGTAAATGCTAATGCTCCACAGTGTAGAAAGGGTGATGTTACTGAATGTAACTTCTGGAGCATTGGTAGTACACTCATAAAATTGGTTGCAGACTACTCTAAATCATAAGCTGAGTAAAATCATAATGTTTACATCAAGTTAGCACTTAGTGGTTTTCAGTAAAATTGAACTGTTCACTCCTTTGAGCTCTATGCATTTTGTGTTATGGCTCTGTAGATAACTACTTGGGGTGATTTGGAACTGTATAGATATTGCATGTATAGTACTCAGTGCTATGGAATATTCAATTGCAAGCTGAATTCAAGAACCTACCTCATAACGTTTAGAGTGCAAAAGCCAATGACTTGCTTTAGTTCAGTAAACGCTAATGCTCCACAGTGTAGAAAGGGTGATGTTAATGAATGTAACTTCTGGAGCATTGGTAGTACACTCATAAAATTGGTTGCAGACTACTCTAAATCATATGGTGAGTAAAATCATAAGGTTTACATCAGGTTAGCACTTAGTGGTTTTCAGTAAAATTGAACTGTTCACTCCATTGAGCTCAGTGCATTTTGTGTTAAAGCTGTGTACATAACTACTCGGGGTGATTTGGAGCTGTATAGATATTGCATGTAGAGTACTCAGTGCAATGGGATACTCAATTGCTAGCTGAATTCAGGAACCTACCTCATAACGTTTAGAGTGCAAAAGCCAATGACTTGCTTTAGTTCAGGAAACGCTTATGTTCCACATGTAGAAAGGGTGATGTTACTGAATGTAACTACTGGAGCATTGGTAGTACACTCATAAAATTGGTTGCAGACTACTCTAAATCATATGGTGAGTAAAATCATAAGGTTTACATCAGGTTAGCACTTAGTGCTTTTCAGTTAAAATTGAACTGTTCACTCCTTTGAGCTCTATGCATTTTGTGTTATGGCTCTGTAGATAACTACTTGGGGTGATTTGGAACTGTATAGATATTGCATGTGTAGTACTCAGTGCTATGGAATATTCAATTGCAAGCTGAATTCAAGAACCTACCTCATAACGTTTAGAGTGCAAAAGCCAATGACTTGCTTTAGTTCAGTAAACGCTAATGCTCCACAGTGTAGAAAGGGTGATGTTAATGAATGTAACTTCAGGAGCATTGGTAGTACACTCATAAAATTGGTTGCAGACTACTCTAAATCATATGGTGAGTAAAATCATAAGGTTTACATCAGGTTAGCACTTAGTGGTTTTCAGTAAAATTGAACTGTTCACTCCATTGAGCTCAGTGCATTTTGTGTTAAATCTGTGTACATAACTACTCGGGGTGATTTGGAGCTGTATAGATATTGCATGTAGAGTACTCAGTGCCATGGAATACTCAATTGCAAGCTGAATTCAAGAACCTACCTCATAACGTGTAGAGTGCAAAAGCCAATGACTTGCTTTAGTTCAGGAAACGCTTATGTTCCACATGTAGAAAGGGTGATGTTACTGAATGTAACTACTGGAGCATTGGTAGTACACTCATAAAATTGGTTGCAGACTACTCTAAATCATATGGTGAGTAAAATCAAAAGGTTTACATCAAGTTAGCACTTAGTGCTTTTCAGTAAAATTGAACTGTTCACTCCTTTGAGCTCTATGCATTTTGTGTTATGGCTCTGTAGATAACTACGGGGTGATTTGGAACTGTATAGATATTGCATGTAGAGTACTCAGTGCCATGGAATATTCAATTGCAAGCTGAATTCAAGAACCTACCTCATAACGTTTCGAGTGCAACAGCGAATGACTTGCTTTAGTTCAGTAAACGCTAATGCTCCACAGTGTAGAAAGGGTGATGTTACTGAATGTAACTTCTGGAGCATTGGTAGTACACTCATAAAATTGGTTGCAGACTACTCTAAATCATATGGTGAGTAAAATCAAAAGGTTTACATCAAGTTAACACTTCGTAGTTTACAGTAAAACTGAACTGTTGACTCCTTTGAGCTCTATGCATTTTGTGTTAAGGCTCTGTACATAACTACTTGAGGTGATTTAGAACTGTATAGATATTGCATGTAGAGTACTCAGTGCAATGGGATACTCAATTGCTAGCCGAATTCAGGAACCTACCTCATAACGTTTAGAGTGCAACAGCGAATGACTTGTTTTAGTTCAGTAAACGCTAATGCTCCACAGTGTAGAAAGGGTGATGTTACTGAGTGTAACTTCTGGAGCATTGGTAGTACACTCATAAAATTGGTTGCAGACTACTCTAAATCATATGCTGAGTAAAATCATAAGGTTTACATCAGGTTAGCACTTAGTGGTTTTCAGTAAAATTGAACTGTTCACTCAATTGAGCTCAATGCATTTTGTGTTATGGCTCTGTAGATAACTACTTGGGGTGATTTAGAACTGTATAGATATTGCATGTAGAGTACTCAGTGCAATGGGATACTCAATTGCTAGCTGAATTCAGGAACCTACCTCATAACGTTTAGAGTGCAAACGCCAATGACTTGCTTTAGTTCAGTAAACGCTAATGCTCCACAGTGTAGAAAGGGTGATGTTACTGAATGTAACTTCTGGAGCATTGGTAGTACACTCATAAAATTGGTTGCAGACTACTCTAAATCATATGGTGAGTAAAATCAAAAGGTTTACATCAAGTTAGCACTTCGTAGTTTCCAGTAAAATTGAACTGTTGACTCCTTTGAGCTCTATGCATTTTGTGTTATGGCTCGGTAGATAACTACTTGGGGTGATTTGGAACTGTATAGATATTGCATGTAGAGTACTCAGTGCCATGGAATATTCAATTGCAAGCTGAATTCAAGAACCTACCTCATTACGTTTCCAGTGCAACAGCGAATGACTTGCTTTAGTTCAGTAAACGCTAATGCTCCACAGTGTAGAAAGGGTGATTTTACTGAATGTAACTTCTGGAGCATTGGTAGTACACTCCTAAAATTGGTTGCAGACTACTCTAAATCATATGGTGAGTAGAATCAAAAGGTTTAAATCAAGTTAACACTGCTTAGTTTACAGTAAAATTGAACTGTTGACTCCTTTGAGCGCTATGCATTTTGTGTTAAGGCTCTGTAGATAACTACTTGGGGTGATTTGGAACTGTATAAATATTACTTGTATAGTACTCAGTGCTATGGAATATTCAATTGCAAGCTGAATTCAAGAACCTACCTCATAACGTTTAGAGTGCAAAAGCCAATTACTTGCTTTAGTTCAGTAAACGCTAATGCTCCACAGTGTAGAAAGGGTGATGTTACTGAATGTAACTTCTGGAGCATTGGTAGTACACTCATAAAATTGGTTGCAGACTACTCTAAATCATATGGTGAGTAAAATCAAAAGGTTTACATCAAGTTAGCACTTCGTTGTTTACAGTAAAATTGAACAGTTGACTCCTTTGAGCTCTATGCATTTTGTGTTAAGGCTCTGTACATAACTACTTGGGGTGATTTAGAACTGTATAGATATTGCATGTAGAGTACTCAGTGCAATGGGATACTCAATTGCTAGCTGAATTCAGGAACCTACCTCATAACGTTTAGAGTGCAAAAGCCAATGACTTGCTTTAGTTCAGGAAACGCTTATGTTTCACATGTAGAAAGGGTGATGTTACTGAATGTAACTACTGGAGCATTGGTAGTACACTCATAAGATTGGTTGCAGACTACTCTAAATCATATGGTGAGTAAAATCATAAGGTTTACATCAGGTTAGCTCTTAGTGGTGTTCAGTAAAATTGAACTGTTCACTCCATTGAGCTCAGTGCATTTTGTGTTAAAGCTGTGTACATAACTACTCGGGGTGATTTGGAGCTGTATAGATATTGCATGTAGAGTACTCAGTGCCATGGAATACTCAATTGCAAGCTGAATTCAAGAACCTACCTCATAACGTGTAGAGTGCAAAAGCCAATGACTTGCTTTAGTTCAGGAAACGCTTATGTTCCACATGTAGAAAGGGTGATGTTACTGAATGTAACTACTGGAGCATTGGTAGTACACTCATAAAATTGGTTGCAGACTACTCTAAATCATATGGTGAGTAAAATCAAAAGGTTTACATCAAGTTAGCACTTAGTGCTTTTCAGTAAAATTGAACTGTTCACTCCTTTGAGCTCTATGCATTTTGTGTTATGGCTCTGTAGATAACTACTTGGGGTGATTTGGAACTGTATAGATATTGCATGTAGAGTACTCAGTGCCATGGAATATTCAATTGCAAGCTGAATTCAAGAACCTACCTCATAACGTTTCGAGTGCAACAGCGAATGACTTGCTTTAGTTCAGTAAACGCTAATGCTCCACAGTGTAGAAAGGGTGATGTTACTGAATGTAACTTCTGGAGCATTGGTAGTACACTCATAAAATTGGTTGCAGACTACTCTAAATCATATGGTGAGTAAAATCAAAAGGTTTACATCAAGTTAACACTTCGTAGTTTACAGTAAAACTGAACTGTTGACTCCTTTGAGCTCTATGCATTTTGTGTTAAGGCTCTGTACATAACTACTTGAGGTGATTTAGAACTGTATAGATATTGCATGTAGAGTACTCAGTGCAATGGGATACTCAATTGCTAGCCGAATTCAGGAACCTACCTCATAACGTTTAGAGTGCAACAGCGAATGACTTGTTTTAGTTCAGTAAACGCTAATGCTCCACAGTGTAGAAAGGGTGATGTTACTGAGTGTAACTTCTGGAGCATTGGTAGTACACTCATAAAATTGGTTGCAGACTACTCTAAATCATATGCTGAGTAAAATCATAAGGTTTACATCAGGTTAGCACTTAGTGGTTTTCAGTAAAATTGAACTGTTCACTCAATTGAGCTCAATGCATTTTGTGTTATGGCTCTGTAGATAACTACTTGGGGTGATTTAGAACTGTATAGATATTGCATGTAGAGTACTCAGTGCAATGGGATACTCAATTGCTAGCTGAATTCAGGAACCTACCTCATAACGTTTAGAGTGCAAACGCCAATGACTTGCTTTAGTTCAGTAAACGCTAATGCTCCACAGTGTAGAAAGGGTGATGTTACTGAATGTAACTTCTGGAGCATTGGTAGTACACTCATAAAATTGGTTGCAGACTACTATAAATCATATGGTGAGTAAAATCAAAAGGTTTACATCAAGTTAGCACTTCGTAGTTTCCAGTAAAATTGAACTGTTGACTCCTTTGAGCTCTATGCATTTTGTGTTATGGCTCGGTAGATAACTACTTGGGGTGATTTGGAACTGTATAGATATTGCATGTAGAGTACTCAGTGCCATGGAATATTCAATTGCAAGCTGAATTCAAGAACCTACCTCATTACGTTTCCAGTGCAACAGCGAATGACTTGCTTTAGTTCAGTAAACGCTAATGCTCCACAGTGTAGAAAGGGTGATTTTACTGAATGTAACTTCTGGAGCATTGGTAGTACACTCCTAAAATTGGTTGCAGACTACTCTAAATCATATGGTGAGTAGAATCAAAAGGTTTAAATCAAGTTAACACTTCTTAGTTTACAGTAAAATTGAACTGTTGACTCCTTTGAGCGCTATGCATTTTGTGTTAAGGCTCTGTAGATAACTACTTGGGGTGATTTGGAACTGTATAAATATTACTTGTATAGTACTCAGTGCTATGGAATATTCAATTGCAAGCTGAATTCAAGAACCTACCTCATAACGTTTAGAGTGCAAAAGCCAATTACTTGCTTTAGTTCAGTAAACGCTAATGCTCCACAGTGTAGAAAGGGTGATGTTACTGAATGTAACTTCTGGAGCATTGGTAGTACACTCATAAAATTGGTTGCAGACTACTCTAAATCATATGGTGAGTAAAATCAAAAGGTTTACATCAAGTTAGCACTTCGTTGTTTACAGTAAAATTGAACAGTTGACTCCTTTGAGCTCTATGCATTTTGTGTTAAGGCTCTGTACATAACTACTTGGGGTGATTTAGAACTGTATAGATATTGCATGTAGAGTACTCAGTGCAATGGGATACTCAATTGCTAGCTGAATTCAGGAACCTACCTCATAACGTTTAGAGTGCAAAAGCCAATGACTTGCTTTAGTTCAGGAAACGCTTATGTTTCACATGTAGAAAGGGTGATGTTACTGAATGTAACTACTGGAGCATTGGTAGTACACTCATAAGATTGGTTGCAGACTACTCTAAATCATATGGTGAGTAAAATCATAAGGTTTACATCAGGTTAGCTCTTAGTGGTGTTCAGTAAAATTGAACTGTTCACTCCATTGAGCTCAGTGCATTTTGTGTTAAAGCTGTGTACATAACTACTCGGGGTGATTTGGAGCTGTATAGATATTGCATGTAGAGTACTCAGTGCCATGGAATACTCAATTGCAAGCTGAATTCAAGAACCTACCTCATAACGTGTAGAGTGCAAAAGCCAATGACTTGCTTTAGTTCAGGAAACGCTTATGTTCCACATGTAGAAAGGGTGATGTTACTGAATGTAACTACTGGAGCATTGGTAGTACACTCATAAAATTGGTTGCAGACTACTCTAAATCATATGGTGAGTAAAATCAAAAGGTTTACATCAAGTTAGCACTTAGTGCTTTTCAGTAAAATTGAACTGTTCACTCCTTTGAGCTCTATGCATTTTGTGTTATGGCTCTGTAGATAACTACTTGGGGTGATTTGGAACTGTATAGATATTGCATGTAGAGTACTCAGTGCCATGGAATATTCAATTGCAAGCTGAATTCAAGAACCTACCTCATAACGTTTCGAGTGCAACAGCGAATGACTTGCTTTAGTTCAGTAAACGCTAATGCTCCACAGTGTAGAAAGGGTGATGTTACTGAATGTAACTTCTGGAGCATTGGTAGTACACTCATAAAATTGGTTGCAGACTACTCTAAATCATATGGTGAGTAAAATCAAAAGGTTTACATCAAGTTAACACTTCGTAGTTTACAGTAAAACTGAACTGTTGACTCCTTTGAGCTCTATGCATTTTGTGTTAAGGCTCTGTACATAACTACTTGAGGTGATTTAGAACTGTATAGATATTGCATGTAGAGTACTCAGTGCAATGGGATACTCAATTGCTAGCCGAATTCAGGAACCTACCTCATAACGTTTAGAGTGCAACAGCGAATGACTTGTTTTAGTTCAGTAAACGCTAATGCTCCACAGTGTAGAAAGGGTGATGTTACTGAGTGTAACTTCTGGAGCATTGGTAGTACACTCATAAAATTGGTTGCAGACTACTCTAAATCATATGCTGAGTAAAATCATAAGGTTTACATCAGGTTAGCACTTAGTGGTTTTCAGTAAAATTGAACTGTTCACTCAATTGAGCTCAATGCATTTTGTGTTATGGCTCTGTAGATAACTACTTGGGGTGATTTAGAACTGTATAGATATTGCATGTAGAGTACTCAGTGCCATGGAATACTCAATTGCAAGCTGAATTCAAGAACCTACCTCATAACGTGTAGAGTGCAAAAGCCAATGACTTGCTTTAGTTCAGGAAACGCTTATGTTCCACATGTAGAAAGGGTGATGTTACTGAATGTAACTACTGGAGCATTGGTAGTACACTCATAAAATTGGTTGCAGACTACTCTAAATCATATGGTGAGTAAAATCAAAAGGTTTACATCAAGTTAGCACTTCGTAGTTTACAGTAAAATTGAACAGTTGACTCCTTTGAGCTCTATGCATTTTGTGTTAAGGCTCTGTACATAACTACTTGGGGTGATTTAGAACTGTATAGATATTGCATGTAGAGTACTCAGTGCAATGGGATACTCAATTGCTAGCCGAATTCAGGAACCTACCTCATAACGTTTAGAGTGCAAAAGCCAATGACTTGCTTTAGTTCAGGAAACGCTTATGTTCCACATGTAGAAAGGGTGATGTTACTGAATGTAACTACTGGAGCATTGGTAGTACACTCATAAAATTGGTTGCAGACTACTCTAAATCATATGGTGAGTAAAATCATAAGGTTTACATCAGGTTAGCACTTAGTGCTTTTCAGTTAAAATTGAACTGTTCACTCCTTTGAGCTCTATGCATTTTGTGTTATGGCTCTGTAGATACCTACTTGGGGTGATTTGGAACTGTATAGATATTGCATGTGTAGTACTCAGTGCTATGGAATATTCAATTGCAAGCTGAATTCAAGAACCTACCTCATAACGTTTAGAGTGCAAAAGCCAATGACTTGCTTTAGTTCAGTAAATGCTAATGCTCCACAGTGTAGAAAGGGTGATGTTACTGAATGTAACTTCTGGAGCATTGGTAGTACACTCATAAAATTGGTTGCAGACTACTCTAAATCATATGCTGAGTAAAATCATAATGTTTACATCAAGTTAGCACTTAGTGGTTTTCAGTAAAATTGAACTGTTCACTCCTTTGAGCTCTATGCATTTTGTGTTATGGCTCTGTAGATAACTACTTGGGGTGATTTGGAACTGTATAGATATTGCATGTATAGTACTCAGTGCTATGGAATATTCAATTGCAAGCTGAATTCAAGAACCTACCTCATAACGTTTAGAGTGCAAAAGCCAATGACTTGCTTTAGTTCAGTAAACGCTAATGCTCCACAGTGTAGAAAGGGTGATGTTAATGAATGTAACTTCTGGAGCATTGGTAGTACACTCATAAAATTGGTTGCAGACTACTCTAAATCATATGGTGAGTAAAATCATAAGGTTTACATCAGGTTAGCACTTAGTGGTTTTCAGTAAAATTGAACTGTTCACTCCATTGAGCTCAGTGCATTTTGTGTTAAAGCTGTGTACATAACTACTCGGGGTGATTTGGAGCTGTATAGATATTGCATGTAGAGTACTCAGTGCAATGGGATACTCAATTGCTAGCTGAATTCAGGAACCTACCTCATAACGTTTAGAGTGCAAAAGCCAATGACTTGCTTTAGTTCAGGAAACGCTTATGTTCCACATGTAGAAAGGGTGATGTTACTGAATGTAACTACTGGAGCATTGGTAGTACACTCATAAAATTGGTTGCAGACTACTCTAAATCATATGGTGAGTAAAATCATAAGGTTTACATCAGGTTAGCACTTAGTGCTTTTCAGTTAAAATTGAACTGTTCACTCCTTTGAGCTCTATGCATTTTGTGTTATGGCTCTGTAGATAACTACTTGGGGTGATTTGGAACTGTATAGATATTGCATGTGTAGTACTCAGTGCTATGGAATATTCAATTGCAAGCTGAATTCAAGAACCTACCTCATTACGTTTCCAGTGCAACAGCGAATGACTTGCTTTAGTTCAGTAAACGCTAATGCTCCACAGTGTAGAAAGGGTGATGTTACTGAATGTAACTTCTGGAGCATTGGTAGTACACTCATAAAATTGGTTGCAGACTACTCTAAATCATATGGTGAGTAAAATCAAAAGGTTTACATCAAGTTAGCACTTCGTTGTTTACAGTAAAATTGAACAGTTGACTCCTTTGAGCTCTATGCATTTTGTGTTAAGGCTCTGTACATAACTACTTGGGGTGATTTAGAACTGTATAGATATTGCATGTAGAGTACTCAGTGCAATGGGATACTCAATTGCTAGCTGAATTCAGGAACCTACCTCATAACGTTTAGAGTGCAAAAGCCAATGACTTGCTTTAGTTCAGGAAACGCTTATGTTTCACATGTAGAAAGGGTGATGTTACTGAATGTAACTACTGGAGCATTGGTAGTACACTCATAAGATTGGTTGCAGACTACTCTAAATCATATGGTGAGTAAAATCATAAGGTTTACATCAGGTTAGCTCTTAGTGGTGTTCAGTAAAATTGAACTGTTCACTCCATTGAGCTCAGTGCATTTTGTGTTAAAGCTGTGTACATAACTACTCGGGGTGATTTGGAGCTGTATAGATATTGCATGTAGAGTACTCAGTGCCATGGAATACTCAATTGCAAGCTGAATTCAAGAACCTACCTCATAACGTGTAGAGTGCAAAAGCCAATGACTTGCTTTAGTTCAGGAAACGCTTATGTTCCACATGTAGAAAGGGTGATGTTACTGAATGTAACTACTGGAGCATTGGTAGTACACTCATAAAATTGGTTGCAGACTACTCTAAATCATATGGTGAGTAAAATCAAAAGGTTTACATCAAGTTAGCACTTCGTAGTTTACAGTAAAATTGAACAGTTGACTCCTTTGAGCTCTATGCATTTTGTGTTAAGGCTCTGTACATAACTACTTGGGGTGATTTAGAACTGTATAGATATTGCATGTAGAGTACTCAGTGCAATGGGATACTCAATTGCTAGCTGAATTCAGGAACCTACCTCATAACGTTTAGAGTGCAAAAGCCAATGACTTGCTTTAGTTCAGGAAACGCTTATGTTCCACATGTAGAAAGGGTGATGTTACTGAATGTAACTACTGGAGCATTGGTAGTACACTCATAAAATTGGTTGCAGACTACTCTAAATCATATGGTGAGTAAAATCATAAGGTTTACATCAGGTTAGCACTTAGTGCTTTTCAGTTAAAATTGAACTGTTCACTCCTTTGAGCTCTATGCATTTTGTGTTATGGCTCTGTAGATAACTACTTGGGGTGATTTGGAACTGTATAGATATTGCATGTGTAGTACTCAGTGCTATGGAATATTCAATTGCAAGCTGAATTCAAGAACCTACCTCATAACGTTTAGAGTGCAAAAGCCAATGACTTGCTTTAGTTCAGTAAATGCTAATGCTCCACAGTGTAGAAAGGGTGATGTTACTGAATGTAACTTCTGGAGCATTGGTAGTACACTCATAAAATTGGTTGCAGACTACTCTAAATCATATGCTGAGTAAAATCATAATGTTTACATCAAGTTAGCACTTAGTGGTTTTCAGTAAAATTGAACTGTTCACTCCTTTGAGCTCTATGCATTTTGTGTTATGGCTCTGTAGATAACTACTTGGGGTGATTTGGAACTGTATAGATATTGCATGTATAGTACTCAGTGCTATGGAATATTCAATTGCAAGCTGAATTCAAGAACCTACCTCATAACGTTTAGAGTGCAAAAGCCAATGACTTGCTTTAGTTCAGTAAACGCTAATGCTCCACAGTGTAGAAAGGGTGATGTTAATGAATGTAACTTCTGGAGCATTGGTAGTACACTCATAAAATTGGTTGCAGACTACTCTAAATCATATGGTGAGTAAAATCATAAGGTTTACATCAGGTTAGCACTTAGTGGTTTTCAGTAAAATTGAACTGTTCACTCCATTGAGCTCAGTGCATTTTGTGTTAAAGCTGTGTACATAACTACTCGGGGTGATTTGGAGCTGTATAGATATTGCATGTAGAGTACTCAGTGCAATGGGATACTCAATTGCTAGCTGAATTCAGGAACCTACCTCATAACGTTTAGAGTGCAAAAGCCAATGACTTGCTTTAGTTCAGGAAACGCTTATGTTCCACATGTAGAAAGGGTGATGTTACTGAATGTAACTACTGGAGCATTGGTAGTACACTCATAAAATTGGTTGCAGACTACTCTAAATCATATGGTGAGTAAAATCATAAGGTTTACATCAGGTTAGCACTTAGTGCTTTTCAGTTAAAATTGAACTGTTCACTCCTTTGAGCTCTATGCATTTTGTGTTATGGCTCTGTAGATAACTACTTGGGGTGATTTGGAACTGTATAGATATTGCATGTGTAGTACTCAGTGCTATGGAATATTCAATTGCAAGCTGAATTCAAGAACCTACCTCATAACGTTTAGAGTGCAAAAGCCAATGACTTGCTTTAGTTCAGTAAATGCTAATGCTCCACAGTGTAGAAAGGGTGATGTTACTGAATGTAACTTCTGGAGCATTGGTAGTACACTCATAAAATTGGTTGCAGACTACTCTAAATCATATGCTGAGTAAAATCATAATGTTTACATCAAGTTAGCACTTAGTGGTTTTCAGTAAAATTGAACTGTTCACTCCTTTGAGCTCTATGCATATTGTGTTATGGCTCTGTAGATAACTACTTGGGGTGATTTGGAACTGTATAGATATTGCATGTATAGTACTCAGTGCTATGGAATATTCAATTGCAAGCTGAATTCAAGAACCTACCTCATAACGTTTAGAGTGCAAAAGCCAATGACTTGCTTTAGTTCAGTAAACGCTAATGCTCCACAGTGTAGAAAGGGTGATGTTAATGAATGTAACTTCTGGAGCATTGGTAGTACACTCATAAAATTGGTTGCAGACTACTCTAAATCATATGGTGAGTAAAATCATAAGGTTTACATCAGGTTAGCACTTAGTGGTTTTCAGTAAAATTGAACTGTTCACTCCATTGAGCTCAGTGCATTTTGTGTTAAATCTGTGTACATAACTACTCGGGGTGATTTGGAGCTGTATAGATATTGCATGTAGAGTACTCAGTGCCATGGAATACTCAATTGCAAGCTGAATTCAAGAACCTACCTCATAACGTGTAGAGTGCAAAAGCCAATGACTTGCTTTAGTTCAGGAAACGCTTATGTTCCACATGTAGAAAGGGTGATGTTACTGAATGTAACTACTGGAGCATTGGTAGTACACTCATAAAATTGGTTGCAGACTACTCTAAATCATATGCTGAGTAAAATCATAAGGTTTACATCAGGTTAGCACTTAGTGGTTTTCAGTAAAATTGAACTGTTCACTCAATTGAGCTCAATGCATTTTGTGTTATGGCTCTGTAGATAACTACTTGGGGTGATTTAGAACTGTATAGATATTGCATGTAGAGTACTCAGTGCAATGGGATACTCAATTGCTAGCTGAATTCAGGAACCTACCTCATAACGTTTAGAGTGCAAACGCCAATGACTTGCTTTAGTTCAGTAAACGCTAATGCTCCACAGTGTAGAAAGGGTGATGTTACTGAATGTAACTTCTGGAGCATTGGTAGTACACTGATAAAATTGGTTGCAGACTACTCTAAATCATATGGTGAGTAAAATCAAAAGGTTTACATCAAGTTAGCACTTCGTAGTTTCCAGTAAAATTGAACTGTTGACTCCTTTGAGCTCTATGCATTTTGTGTTATGGCTCGGTAGATAACTACTTGGGGTGATTTGGAACTGTATAGATATTGCATGTAGAGTACTCAGTTGCATGGAATATTCAATTGCAAGCTGAATTCAAGAACCTACCTCATTACGTTTCCAGTGCAACAGCGAATGACTTGCTTTAGTTCAGTAAACGCTAATGCTCCACAGTGTAGAAAGGGTGATTTTACTGAATGTAACTTCTGGAGCATTGGTAGTACACTCCTAAAATTGGTTGCAGACTACTCTAAATCATATGGTGAGTAGAATCAAAAGGTTTAAATCAAGTTAACACTTCTTAGTTTACAGTAAAATTGAACTGTTGACTCCTTTGAGCGCTATGCATTTTGTGTTAAGGCTCTGTAGATAACTACTTGGGGTGATTTGGAACTGTATAAATATTACTTGTATAGTACTCAGTGCTATGGAATATTCAATTGCAAGCTGAATTCAAGAACCTACCTCATAACGTTTAGAGTGCAAAAGCCAATTACTTGCTTTAGTTCAGTAAACGCTAATGCTCCACAGTGTAGAAAGGGTGATGTTACTGAATGTAACTTCTGGAGCATTGGTAGTACACTCATAAAATTGGTTGCAGACTGCTCTAAATCATATGGTGAGTAAAATCAAAAGGTTTACATCAAGTTAGCACTTCGTTGTTTACAGTAAAATTGAACAGTTGACTCCTTTGAGCTCTATGCATTTTGTGTTAAGGCTCTGTACATAACTACTTGGGGTGATTTAGAACTGTATAGATATTGCATGTAGAGTACTCAGTGCAATGGGATACTCAATTGCTAGCTGAATTCAGGAACCTACCTCATAACGTTTAGAGTGCAAAAGCCAATGACTTGCTTTAGTTCAGGAAACGCTTATGTTTCACATGTAGAAAGGGTGATGTTACTGAATGTAACTACTGGAGCATTGGTAGTACACTCATAAGATTGGTTGCAGACTACTCTAAATCATATGGTGAGTAAAATCATAAGGTTTACATCAGGTTAGCTCTTAGTGGTGTTCAGTAAAATTGAACTGTTCACTCCATTGAGCTCAGTGCATTTTGTGTTAAAGCTGTGTACATAACTACTCGGGGTGATTTGGAGCTGTATAGATATTGCATGTAGAGTACTCAGTGCCATGGAATACTCAATTGGAAGCTGAATTCAAGAACCTACCTCATAACGTGTAGAGTGCAAAAGCCAATGACTTGCTTTAGTTCAGGAAACGCTTATGTTCCACATGTAGAAAGGGTGATGTTACTGAATGTAACTACTGGAGCATTGGTAGTACACTCATAAAATTGGTTGCAGACTACTCTAAATCATATGGTGAGTAAAATCAAAAGGTTTACATCAAGTTAGCACTTCGTAGTTTCCAGTAAAATTGAACTGTTGACTCCTTTGAGCTCTATGCATTTTGTGTTATGGCTCGGTAGATAACTACTTGGGGTGATTTGGAACTGTATAGATATTGCATGTAGAGTACTCAGTGCCATGGAATATTCAATTGCAAGCTGAATTCAAGAACCTACCTCATAACGTTTCCAGTGCAACAGCGAATGACTTGCTTTAGTTCAGTAAACGCTAATGCTCCACAGTGTAGAAAGGGTGATTTTACTGAATGTAACTTCTGGAGCATTGGTAGTACACTCCTAAAATTTGTTGCAGACTACTCTAAATCATATGGTGAGTAGAATCAAAAGGTTTAAATCAAGTTAACACTTCTTAGTTTACAGTAAAATTGAACTGTTGACTCCTTTGAGCGCTATGCATTTTGTGTTAAGGCTCTGTAGATAACTACTTGGGGTGATTTGGAACTGTATAAATATTACTTGTATAGTACTCAGTGCTATGGAATAATCAATTGCAAGCTGAATTCAAGAACCTACCTCATAACGTTTAGAGTGCAAAAGCCAATGACTTGCTTTAGTTCAGTAAACGCTAATGCTCCACAGTGTAGAAAGGGTGATGTTACTGAATGTAAATTCTGGAGCATTAGTAGTACACTCATAAAATTGGTTGCAGACTACTCTAAATCATATGGTGAGTAAAATCAAAAGGTTTACATCAAGTTAGCACTTCGTTGTTTACAGTAAAATTGAATTGTTGACTCCTTTCAGCTCTATGCATTTTGTGTTATGGCTCTGTAGATAACTATTTGGGGTGATTTGGAACTGTATAGATATTGCATGTATAGTACTCAGTGCTATGGAATACTCAATTGCAAGCTGAATTCAAGAACCTACCTCATAACGTTTAGAGTGCAAAAGCCAATTACTTGCTTTAGTTCAGTAAACGCTAATGCTCCACAGTGTAGAAAGGGTGATGTTACTGAATGTAACTTCTGGAGCATTGGTAGTACACTCATAAAATTGGTTGCAGACTACTCTAAATCATATGCTGAGTAAAATCATAAGGTTTACATCAAGTTAGCACATAGTGGTTTTCAGTAAAATTGAACTGTTCACTCCTTCGAGCTCTATGCATTTTGTGTTATAGCTCTGTAGATAACTACTTGGGGTGATTTAGAACTGTATAGATATTGCATGTAGAGTACTCAGTGCAATGGGATACTCAATTGCTAGCTGAATTCAGGAACCTACCTCATAACGTTTAGAGTGCAAAAGCCAATGACTTGCTTTAGTTCAGTAAACGCTAATGCTCCACAGTGTAGAAAGGGTGATGTTACTGAATGTAACTTCTGGAGCATTGGTAGTACACTCATAAAATTGGTTGCAGACTACTCTAAATCATATGGTGAGTAAAATCAAAAGGTTTACATCAAGTTAGCACTTCGTTGTTTACAGTAAAATTGAACAGTTGACTCCTTTGAGCTCTATGCATTTTGTGTTAAGGCTCTGTACATAACTACTTCGGGTGATTTAGAACTGTATAGATATTGCATGTAGAGTACTCAGTGCAATGGGATACTCAATTGCTAGCTGAATTCAGGAACCTACCTCATAACGTTTAGAGTGCAAAAGCCAATGACTTGCTTTAGTTCAGGAAACGCTTATGTTCCACATGTAGAAAGGGTGATGTTACTGAATGTAACTACTGGAGCATTGGTAGTACACTCATAAAATTGGTTGCAGACTACTCTAAATCATATGGTGAGTAAAATCAAAAGGTTTACATCAAGTTAGCACTTCGTAGTTTCCAGTAAAATTGAACTGTTGACTCCTTTGAGCTCTATGCATTTTGTGTTATGGCTCGGTAGATAACTACTTGGGGTGATTTGGAACTGTATAGATATTGCATGTAGAGTACTCAGTGCCATGGAATATTCAATTGCAAGCTGAATTCAAGAACCTACCTCATTACGTTTCCAGTGCAACAGCGAATGACTTGCTTTAGTTCAGTAAACGCTAATGCTCCACAGTGTAGAAAGGGTGATTTTACTGAATGTAACTTCTGGAGCATTGGTAGTACACTCCTAAAATTGGTTGCAGACTACTCTAAATCATATGGTGAGTAGAATCAAAAGGTTTAACTCAAGTTAACACTTCTTAGTTTACAGTAAAATTGAACTGTTGACTCCTTTGAGCGCTATGCATTTTGTGTTAAGGCTCTGTAGATAACTACTTGGGGTGATTTGGAACTGTATAAATATTACTTGTATAGTACTCAGTGCTATGGAATATTCAATTGCAAGCTGAATTCAAGAACCTACCTCATAACGTTTAGAGTGCAAAAGCCAATGACTTGCTTTAGTTCAGTAAACGCTAATGCTCCACAGTGTAGAAAGGGTGATGTTACTGAATGTAAATTCTGGAGCATTAGTAGTACACTCATAAAATTGGTTGCAGACTACTCTAAATCATATGGTGAGTAAAATCAAAAGGTTTACATCAAGTTAGCACTTCGTTGTTTACAGTAAAATTGAATTGTTGACTCCTTTCAGCTCTATGCATTTTGTGTTATGGCTCTGTAGATAACTATTTGGGGTGATTTGGAACTGTATAGATATTGCATGTATAGTACTCAGTGCTATGGAATATTCAATTGCAAGCTGAATTCAAGAACCTACCTCATAACGTTTAGAGTGCAAAAGCCAATTACTTGCTTTAGTTCAGTAAACGCTAATGCTCCACAGTGTAGAAAGGGTGATGTTACTGAATGTAACTTCTGGAGCATTGGTAGTACACTCATAAAATTGGTTGCAGACTACTCTAAATCATATGCTGAGTAAAATCATAAGGTTTACATCAAGTTAGCACATAGTGGTTTTCAGTAAAATTGAACTGTTCACTCCTTCGAGCTCTATGCATTTTGTGTTATAGCTCTGTAGATAACTACTTGGGGTGATTTAGAACTGTATAGATATTGCATGTAGAGTACTCAGTGCAATGGGATACTCAATTGCTAGCTGAATTCAGGAACCTACCTCATAACGTTTAGAGTGCAAAAGCCAATGACTTGCTTTAGTTCAGTAAACGCTAATGCTCCACAGTGTAGAAAGGGTGATGTTACTGAATGTAACTTCTGGAGCATTGGTAGTACACTCATAAAATTGGTTGCAGACTACTCTAAATCATATGGTGAGTAAAATCAAAAGGTTTACATCAAGTTAGCACTTCGTTGTTTACAGTAAAATTGAACAGTTGACTCCTTTGAGCTCTATGCATTTTGTGTTAAGGCTCTGTACATAACTACTTGGGGTGATTTAGAACTGTATAGATATTGCATGTAGAGTACTCAGTGCAATGGGATACTCAATTGCTAGCTGAATTCAGGAACCTACCTCATAACGTTTAGAGTGCAAACGCCAATGACTTGCTTTAGTTCAGGAAACGCTTATGTTCCACATGTAGAAAGGGTGATGTTACTGAATGTAACTACTGGAGCATTGGTAGTACACTCATAAAATTGGTTGCAGACTACTCTAAATCATATGGTGAGTAAAATCATAAGGTTTACATCAGGTTAGCTCTTAGTGGTTTTCAGTAAAATTGAACTGTTCACTCCATTGAGCTCAGTGCATTTTGTGTTAAAGCTGTGTACATAACTACTCGGGGTGATTTGGAGCTGTATAGATATTGCATGTAGAGTACTCAGTGCCATGGAATACTCAATTGCAAGCTGAATTCAAGAACCTACCTCATAACGTGTAGAGTGCAAAAGCCAATGACTTGCTTTAGTTCAGGAAACGCTTATGTTCCACATGTAGAAAGGGTGATGTTACTGAATGTTACTACTGGAGCATTGGTAGTACACTCATAAAATTGGTTGCAGACTACTCTGAATCATATGCTGAGTAAAATCATAAGGTTTACATCAAGTTAGCACATAGTGGTTTTCAGTAAAATTGAACTGTTCACTCCTTCGAGCTCTATGCATTTTGTGTTATAGATCTGTAGATAACTACTTGGGGTGATTTAGAACTGTATAGATATTGCATGTAGAGTACTCAGTGCAATGGGATACTCAATTGCTAGCTGAATTCAGGAACCTACCTCATAACGTTTAGAGTGCAAAAGCCAATGACTTGCTTTAGTTCAGTAAACGCTAATGCTCCACAGTGTAGAACGGGTGATGTTACTGAATGTAACTTCTGGAGCATTGGTAGTACACTCATAAAATTGGTTGCAGACTACTCTAAATCATATGGTGAGTAAAATCAAAAGGTTTACATCAAGTTAGCACTTCGTTGTTTACAGTAAAATTGAACAGTTGACTCCTTTGAGCTCTATGCATTTTGTGTTAAGGCTCTGTACATAACTACTTGGGGTGATTTAGAACTGTATAGATATTGCATGTAGAGTACTCAGTGCAATGGGATACTCAATTGCTAGCTGAATTCAGGAACCTACCTCATAACGTTTAGAGTGCAAAAGCCAATGACTTGCTTTAGTTCAGGAAACGCTTATGTTCCACATGTAGAAAGGGTGATGTTACTGAATGTAACTACTGGAGCATTGGTAGTACACTCATAAAATTGGTTGCAGACTACTCTAAATCATATGGTGAGTAAAATCAAAAGGTTTACATCAAGTTAGCACTTCGTAGTTTCCAGTAAAATTGAACTGTTGACTCCTTTGAGCTCTATGCATTTTGTGTTATGGCTCGGTAGATAACTACTTGGGGTGATTTGGAACTGTATAGATATTGCATGTAGAGTACTCAGTGCCATGGAATATTCAATTGCAAGCTGAATTCAAGAACCTACCTCATTACGTTTCCAGTGCAACAGCGAATGACTTGCTTTAGTTCAGTAAACGCTAATGCTCCACAGTGTAGAAAGGGTGATTTTACTGAATATAACTTCTGGAGCATTGGTAGTACACTCCTAAAGTTGGTTGCAGACTACTCTAAATCATATGGTGAGTAGAATCAAAAGGTTTAAATCAAGTTAACACTTCTTAGTTTACAGTAAAATTGAACTGTTGACTCCTTTGAGCGCTATGCATTTTGTGTTAAGGCTCTGTAGATAACTACTTGGGGTGATTTGGAACTGTATAAATATTACTTGTATAGTGCTCAGTGCTATGGAATATTCAATTGCAAGCTGAATTCAAGAACCTACCTCATAACGTTTAGAGTGCAAAAGCCAATGACTTGCTTTAGTTCAGTAAACGCTAATGCTCCACAGTGTAGAAAGGGTGATGTTACTGAATGTAAATTCTGGAGCATTAGTAGTACACTCATAAAATTGGTTGCAGACTACTCTAAATCATATGGTGAGTAAAATCAAAAGGTTTACATCAAGTTAGCACTTCGTTGTTTACAGTAAAATTGAATTGTTGACTCCTTTCAGCTCTATGCATTTTGTGTTATGGCTCTGTAGATAACTATTTGGGGTGATTTGGAACTGTATAGATATTGCATGTATAGTACTCAGTGCTATGGAATATTCAATTGCAAGCTGAATTCAAGAACCTACCTCATAACGTTTAGAGTGCAAAAGCCAATTACTTGCTTTAGTTCAGTAAACGCTAATGCTCCACAGTGTAGAAAGGGTGATGTTACTGAATGTAACTTCTGGAGCATTGGTAGTACACTCATAAAATTGGTTGCAGACTACTCTAAATCATATGCTGAGTAAAATCATAAGGTTTACATCAAGTTAGCACATAGTGGTTTTCAGTAAAATTGAACTGTTCACTCCTTCGAGCTCTATGCATTTTGTGTTATAGCTCTGTAGATAACTACTTGGGGTGATTTAGAACTGTATAGATATTGCATGTAGAGTACTCAGTGCAATGGGATACTCAATTGCTAGCTGAATTCAGGAACCTACCTCATAACGTTTAGAGTGCAAAAGCCAATGACTTGCTTTAGTTCAGTAAACGCTAATGCTCCACAGTGTAGAAAGGGTGATGTTACTGAATGTAACTTCTGGAGCATTGGTAGTACACTCATAAAATTGGTTGCAGACTACTCTAAATCATATGGTGAGTAAAATCAAAAGGTTTACATCAAGTTAGCACTTCGTTGTTTACAGTAAAATTGAACAGTTGACTCCTTTGAGCTCTATGCATTTTGTGTTAAGGCTCTGTACATAACTACTTGGGGTGATTTAGAACTGTATAGATATTGCATGTAGAGTACTCAGTGCAATGGGATACTCAATTGCTAGCTGAATTCAGGAACCTACCTCATAACGTTTAGAGTGCAAAAGCCAATGACTTGCTTTAGTTCAGGAAACGCTTATGTTCCACATGTAGAAAGGGTGATGTTACTGAATGTAACTACTGGAGCATTGGTAGTACACTCATAAAATTGGTTGCAGACTACTCTAAATCATATGGTGAGTAAAATCATAAGGTTTACATCAGGTTAGCTCTTAGTGGTTTTCAGTAAAATTGAACTGTTCACTCCATTGAGCTCAGTGCATTTTGTGTTAAAGCTGTGTACATAACTACTCGGGGTGATTTGGAGCTGTATAGATATTGCATGTAGAGTACTCAGTGCCATGGAATACTCAATTGCAAGCTGAATTCAAGAACCTACCTCATAACGTTTAGAGTGCAACAGCGAATGACTTGTTTTAGTTCAGTAAACGCTAATGCTCCACAGTGTAGAAAGGGTGATGTTACTGAGTGTAACTTCTGGAGCATTGGTAGTACACTCATAAAATTGGTTGCAGACTACTCTAAATCATATGGTGAGAAAAATCATAAGGTTTACATCAGGTTAGCACTTAGTGGTTTTCAGTAAAATTGAACTGTTCACTCCATTGAGAGTGCATTTTGTGTTAAAGCAGTGTACATAACTACTCAGGGTGATTTGGAGCTGTATAGATATTGCATGTAGAGTACTCAGAGCCATGGAATACTCAATTGCAAGCTGAATTCAAGAACCTACCTCATAACGTGTAGAGTGCAAAAGCCAATGACTTGCTTTAGTTCAGGAAACGCTTATGTTGCACATGTAGAAAGGGTGATGTTACTGAATGTAACTACTGGAGCATTGGTAGTACACTCATAAAATTGGTTGCAGACTACTCTAAATCATATGGTGAGTAAAATCTAAAGGTTTACATCAAGTTAGCACTTAGTGGTTTTCAGTAAAATTGAACTGTTCACTCCATTGAGCTCTATGCATTTTGTGTTATGGCTCTGTAGATAACTATTTGGGGTGATTTGGAACTGTATAGATATTGCATGTATAGTACTCAGTGCTATGGAATATTCAATTGCAAGCTGAATTCAAGAACCTACCTCATAACGTTTAGAGTGCAAAAGCCAATTACTTGCTTTAGTTCAGTAAACGCTAATGCTCCACAGTGTAGAAAGGGTGATGTTACTGAATGTAACTTCTGGAGCATTGGTAGTACACTCATAAAATTGGTTGCGGACTACTCTAAATCATATGCTGAGTACAATCATAAGGTTTACATCAAGTTAGCACTTAGTGGTTTTCAGTAAAATTGAACTGTTCACTCAATTGAGCTCAATGCATTTTGTGTTATGGTTCTGTAGATAACTACTTGGGGTGATTTAGAACTGTATAGATATTGCATGTAGAGTACTCAGTGCAATGGGATACTCAATTGCTAGCTGAATTCAGGAACCTACCTCATAACGTTTAGAGTGCAAAAGCCAATGACTTGCTTTAGTTCAGTAAACGCTAATGCTCCACAGTGTAGAAAGGGTGATGTTACTGAATGTAACTTCTGGAGCATTGGTAGTACACTCATAAAATTGGTTGCAGACTACTCTAAATCATATGCTGAGTAAAATCATAAGGTTTACATCAAGTTAGCACTTAGTGCTTTTCAGTAAAATTGAACTGTTCACTCCTTTGAGCTCTATGAATTTTGTGTTATGGCTCTGTAGATAACTACTTGGGGTGATTTGGAACTGTATAGATATTGCATGTATAGTACTCAGTGCTATGGAATATTCAATTGCAAGCTGAATTCAAGAACCTACCTCATAACGTTTAGAGTGCAAAAGCCAATGACTTGCTTTAGTTCAGTAAACGCTAATGCTCCACAGTGTAGAAAGCGTGATGTTACTGAATGTAACTTCTGGAGCATTGGTAGTACACTCATAAAATTGGTTGCAGACTACTCTAAATCATATGGTGAGTAAAATCAAATGGTTTACGTCAAGTTAGCACTTCGTAGTTTACAGTAAAATTGAACAGTTGACTCCTTTGAGGTCTATGTATTTTGTGTTAAGGCTCTGTACATAACTACTTGGGGTGATTTAGAACTGTATACATATTGCATGTAGAGTACTCAGTGCAATGGGATACTCAATTGCTAGCTGAATTCAGGAACCTAGCTGATAACGTTTAGAGTGCAAACGCCAATGACTTGCTTTAGTTCAGTAAACGCTAATGCTCCACAGTGTAGAAAGGGTGATGTTACTGAATGTAACTTCTGGAGCATTGGTAGTACACTCATAAAATTGGCTGCAGACTACTCTAAATCATATGGTGAGTAAAATCAAAAGGTTTACATCAAGTTAGCACTTCGTAGTTTCCAGTAAAATTGAACTGTTGACTCCTTTGAGCTCTATGCATTTTGTGTTATGGCTCGGTAGATAACTACTTGGGATGATTTGGAACTGTATAGATATTGCATGTAGAGTACTCAGTGCCATGGAATATTCAATTGCAAGCTGAATTCAAGAACCTACCTCATTACGTTTCCAGTGCAACAGCGAATGACTTGCTTTAGTTCAGTAAACGCTAATGCTCCACAGTGTAGAAAGGCTGATTTTACTGAATGTAACTTCTGGAGCATTGGTAGTACACTCCTAAAATTGGTTGCAGACTACTCTAAATCATATGGTGAGTAGAATCAAAAGGTTTAAATCAAGTTAACACTTCTTAGTTTACAGTAAAATTGAACTGTTGACTCCTTTGAGCGCTATGCATTTTGTGTTATGGCTCTGTAGATAACTACTTGGGGTGATTTGGAACTGTATAAATATTACTTGTATAGTACTCAGTGCTATGGAATATTCAATTGCAAGCTGAATTCAAGAACCTACCTCATAACGTTTAGAGTGCAAAAGCCAATGACTTGCTTTAGTTCAGTAAACGCTAATGCTCCACAGTGTAGAAAGGGTGATGTTACTGAATGTAAATTCTGGAGCATTAGTAGTACACTCATAAAATTGGTTGCAGACTACTCTAAATCATATGGTGAGTAAAATCAAAAGGTTTACATCAAGTTAGCACTTCGTTGTTTACAGTAAAATTGAATTGTTGACTCCTTTCAGCTCTATGCATTTTGTGTTATGGCTCTGTAGATAACTATTTGGGGTGATTTGGAACTGTATAGATATTGCATGTATAGTGCTCAGTGCTATGGAATATTCAATTGCAAGCTGAATTCAAGAACCTACCTCATAACGTTTAGAGTGCAAAAGCCAATTACTTGCTTTAGTTCAGTAAACGCTAATGCTCCACAGTGTAGAAAGGGTGATGTTACTGAATGTAACTTCTGGAGCATTGGTAGTACACTCATAAAATTGGTTGCAGACTACTCTAAATCATATGCTGAGTAAAATCATAAGGTTTACATCAAGTTAGCACTTTGTGCTTTTCAGTAAAATTGAACTGTTCACTCCTTTGAGCTCTATGAATTTTGTGTTATGGCTCTGTAGATAACTACTTGGGGTGATTTGGAACTGTATAGATATTGCATGTATAGTACTCAGTGCTATGGAATATTCAATTGCAAGCTGAATTCAAGAACCTACCTCATAACGTTTAGAGTGCAAAAGCCAATGACTTGCTTTAGTTCAGTAAACGCTAATGCTCCACAGTGTAGAAAGCGTGATGTTACTGAATGTAACTTCTGGAGCATTGGTAGTACACTCATAAAATTGGTTGCAGACTACTCTAAATCATATGCTGAGTAAAATCATAAGGTTTACATCAACTTAGCACTTAGTGCTTTTCAGGGAAATTGAACTGTTCACTCCATTGAGCTCAATGCATTTTGTGTTAAAGCTGTGTAAATAACTACTCGGGGTGATTTGGAACTGTATAGATATTGCATGTAGTGTACTCAGTGCTATGGAATACTCAATTGCAAGCTGAATTCAAGAACCTACCTCATAACGTTTAGAGTGCAACAGCGAATGACTTGCTTTAGTTCAGTAAACGCTAATGCTCCACAGTGTAAAAAGGGTGATGTTACTGAATGTAACTTCTGGAGCATTGGTAGTACACTCATAAAATTGGTTGCAGACTACTCTAAATCATATGGTGAGTAAAATCAAATGGTTTACATCAAGTTAGCACTTCGTAGTTTACAGTAAAATTGAACAGTTGACTCCTTTGAGGTCTATGCATTTTGTGTTAAGGCTCTGTACATAACTACTTGGGGTGATTTAGAACTGTATAGATATTGCATGTAGAGTACTCAGTGCAATGGGATACTCAATTGCTAGCTGAATTCAGGAACCTAGCTGATAACGTTTAGAGTGCAAACGCCAATGACTTGCTTTAGTTCAGTAAACGCTAATGCTCCACAGTGTAGAAAGGGTGATGTTACTGAATGTAACTTCTGGAGCATTGGTAGTACACTCATAAAATTGGCTGCAGACTACTCTAAATCATATGGTGAGTAAAATCAAAAGGTTTACATCAAGTTAGCACTTCGTAGTTTCCAGTAAAATTGAACTGTTGACTCCTTTGAGCTCTATGCATTTTGTGTTATGGCTCGGTAGATAACTACTTGGGATGATTTGGAACTGTATAGATATTGCATGTAGAGTACTCAGTGCCATGGAATATTCAATTGCAAGCTGAATTCAAGAACCTACCTCATTACGTTTCCAGTGCAACAGCGAATGACTTGCTTTAGTTCAGTAAACGCTAATGCTCCACAGTGTAGAAAGGGTGATTTTACTGAATGTAACTTCTGGAGCATTGGTAGTACACTCATAAAATTGGTTGCAGACTACTCTAAATCATATGGTGAGTAAAATCAAAAGGTTTACATCAAGTTAGCACTTCGTTGTTTACAGTAAAATTGAATTGTTGACTCCTTTCAGCTCTATGCATTTTGTGTTATGGCTCTGTAGATAACTATTTGGGGTGATTTGGAACTGTATAGATATTGCATGTATAGTACTCAGTGCTATGGAATATTCAATTGCAAGCTGAATTCAAGAACCTACCTCATAACGTTTAGAGTGCAAAAGCCAATTACTTGCTTTAGTTCAGTAAACGCTAATGCTCCACAGTGTAGAAAGGGTGATGTTACTGAATGTAACTTCTGGAGCATTGGTAGTACACTCCTAAAATTGGTTGCAGACTACTCTAAATCATATGGTGAGTAGAATCAAAAGGTTTAAATCAAGTTAACACTTCTTAGTTTACAGTAAAATTGAACTGTTGACTCCTTTGAGCGCTATGCATTTTGTGTTAAGGCTCTGTAGATAACTACTTGGGGTGATTTGGAACTGTATAAATATTACTTGTATAGTACTCAGTGCTATGGAATATTCAATTGCAAGCTGAATTCAAGAACCTACCTCATAACGTTTAGAGTGCAAAAGCCAATGACTTGCTTTAGTTCAGTAAACGCTAATGCTCCTCAGTGTAGAAAGGGTGATGTTACTGAATGTAAATTCTGGAGCATTAGTAGTACACTCATAAAATTGGTTGCAGACTACTCTAAATCATATGGTGAGTAAAATCAAAAGGTTTACATCAAGTTAGCACTTCGTTGTTTACAGTAAAATTGAATTGTTGACTCCTTTCAGCTCTATGCATTTTGTGTTATGGCTCTGTAGATAACTATTTGGGGTGATTTGGAACTGTATAGATATTGCATGTATAGTACTCAGTGCTATGGAATATTCAATTGCAAGCTGAATTCAAGAACCTACCTCATAACGTTTAGAGTGCAAAAGCCAATTACTTGCTTTAGTTCAGTAAACGCTAATGCTCCACAGTGTAGAAAGGGTGATGTTACTGAATGTAACTTCTGGAGCATTGGTAGTACACTCCTAAAATTGGTTGCAGACTACTCTAAATCATATGGTGAGTAGAATCAAAAGGTTTAAATCAAGTTAACACTTCTTAGTTTACAGTAAAATTGAACTGTTGACTCCTTTCAGCGCTATGCATTTTGTGTTAAGGCTCTGTAGATAACTACTTGGGGTGATTTGGAACTGTATAAATATTACTTGTATAGTACTCAGTGCTATGGAATATTCAATTGCAAGCTGAATTCAAGAACCTACCTCATAACGTTTAGAGTGCAAAAGCCAATGACTTGCTTTAGTTCAGTAAACGCTAATGCTCCTCAGTGTAGAAAGGGTGATGTTACTGAATGTAAATTCTGGAGCATTAGTAGTACACTCATAAAATTGGATGCAGACTACTCTAAATCATATGGTGAGTAAAATCAAAAGGTTTACATCAAGTTAGCACTTCGTTGTTTACAGTAAAATTGAATTGTTGACTCCTTTCAGCTCTATGCATTTTGTGTTATGGCTCTGTAGATAACTATTTGGGGTGATTTGGAACTGTATAGATATTGCATGTATAGTACTCAGTGCTATGGAATATTCAATTGCAAGCTGAATTCAAGAACCTACCTCATAACGTTTAGAGTGCAAAAGCCAATGACTTGCTTTAGTTCAGTAAACGCTAATGCTCCACAGTGTAGAAAGCGTGATGTTACTGAATGTAACTTCTGGAGCATTGGTAGTACACTCATAAAATTGGTTGCAGACTACTCTAAATCATATGCTGAGTAAAATCATAAGGTTTACATCAACTTAGCACTTAGTGCTTTTCAGGGAAATTGAACTGTTCACTCCAGTGAGCTCAATGCATTTTGTGTTAAAGCTGTGTAAATAACTACTCGGGGTGATTTGGAACTGTATAGATATTGCATGTAGTGTACTCAGTGCTATGGAATACTCAATTGCAAGCTGAATTCAAGAACCTACCTCATAACGTTTAGAGTGCAACAGCGAATGACTTGCTTTAGTTCAGTAAACGCTAATGCTCCACAGTGTAAAAAGGGTGATGTTACTGAATGTAACTTCTGGAGCATTGGTAGTACACTCATAAAATTGGTTGCAGACTACTCTAAATCATATGGTGAGTAAAATCAAATGGTTTACATCAAGTTAGCACTTCGTAGTTTACAGTAAAATTGAACAGTTGACTCCTTTGAGGTCTATGCATTTTGTGTTAAGGCTCTGTACATAACTACTTGGGGTGATTTAGAACTGTATAGATATTGCATGTAGAGTACTCAGTGCAATGGGATACTCAATTGCTAGCTGAATTCAGGAACCTAGCTGATAACGTTTAGAGTGCAAACGCCAATGACTTGCTTTAGTTCAGTAAACGCTAATGCTCCACAGTGTAGAAAGGGTGATGTTACTGAATGTAACTTCTGGAGCATTGGTAGTACACTCATAAAATTGGCTGCAGACTACTCTAAATCATATGGTGAGTAAAATCAAAAGGTTTACATCAAGTTAGCACTTCGTAGTTTCCAGTAAAATTGAACTGTTGACTCCTTTGAGCTCTATGCATTTTGTGTTATGGCTCGGTAGATAACTACTTGGGATGATTTGGAACTGTATAGATATTGCATGTAGAGTACTCAGTGCCATGGAATATTCAATTGCAAGCTGAATTCAAGAACCTACCTCATTACGTTTCCAGTGCAACAGCGAATGACTTGCTTTAGTTCAGTAAACGCTAATGCTCCACAGTGTAGAAAGGGTGATTTTACTGAATGTAACTTCTGGAGCATTGTTAGTACACTCCTAAAATTGGTTGCAGACTACTCTAAATCATATGGTGAGTAGAATCAAAAGGTTTAAATCAAGTTAACACTTCTTAGTTTACAGTAAAATTGAACTGTTGACTCCTTTGAGCGCTATGCATTTTGTGTTAAGGCTCTGTAGATAACTACTTGGGGTGATTTGGAACTGTATAAATATTACTTGTATAGTACTCAGTGCTATGGAATATTCAATTGCAAGCTGAATTCAAGAACCTACCTCATAACGTTTAGAGTGCAAAAGCCAATTACTTGCTTTAGTTCAGTAAACGCTAATGCTCCACAGTGTAGAAAGGGTGATGTTACTGAATGTAACTTCTGGAGCATTGGTAGTACACTCCTAAAATTGGTTGCAGACTACTCTAAATCATATGGTGAGTAGAATCAAAAGGTTTAAATCAAGTTAACACTTCTTAGTTTACAGTAAAATTGAACTGTTGACTCCTTTGAGCGCTATGCATTTTGTGTTAAGGCTCTGTAGATAACTACTTGGGGTGATTTGGAACTGTATAAATATTACTTGTATAGTACTCAGTGCTATGGAATATTCAATTGCAAGCTGAATTCAAGAACCTACCTCATAACGTTTAGAGTGCAAAAGCCAATGACTTGCTTTAGTTCAGTAAACGCTAATGCTCCTCAGTGTAGAAAGGGTGATGTTACTGAATGTAAATTCTGGAGCATTAGTAGTACACTCATAAAATTGGTTGCAGACTACTCTAAATCATATGGTGAGTAAAATCAAAAGGTTTACATCAAGTTAGCACTTCGTTGTTTACAGTAAAATTGAATTGTTGACTCCTTTCAGCTCTATGCATTTTGTGTTATGGCTCTGTAGATAACTATTTGGGGTGATTTGGAACTGTATAGATATTGCATGTATAGTACTCAGTGCTATGGAATATTCAATTGCAAGCTGAATTCAAGAACCTACCTCATAACGTTTAGAGTGCAAAAGCCAATGACTTGCTTTAGTTCAGTAAACGCTAATGCTCCACAGTGTAGAAAGCGTGATGTTACTGAATGTAACTTCTGGAGCATTGGTAGTACACTCATAAAATTGGTTGCAGACTACTCTAAATCATATGCTGAGTAAAATCATAAGGTTTACATCAACTTAGCACTTAGTGCTTTTCAGGGAAATTGAACTGTTCACTCCAGTGAGCTCAATGCATTTTGTGTTAAAGCTGTGTAAATAACTACTCGGGGTGATTTGGAACTGTATAGATATTGCATGTAGTGTACTCAGTGCTATGGAATACTCAATTGCAAGCTGAATTCAAGAACCTACCTCATAACGTTTAGAGTGCAACAGCGAATGACTTGCTTTAGTTCAGTAAACGCTAATGCTCCACAGTGTAAAAAGGGTGATGTTACTGAATGTAACTTCTGGAGCATTGGTAGTACACTCATAAAATTGGTTGCAGACTACTCTAAATCATATGGTGAGTAAAATCAAATGGTTTACATCAAGTTAGCACTTCGTAGTTTACAGTAAAATTGAACAGTTGACTCCTTTGAGGTCTATGCATTTTGTGTTAAGGCTCTGTACATAACTACTTGGGGTGATTTAGAACTGTATAGATATTGCATGTAGAGTACTCAGTGCAATGGGATACTCAATTGCTAGCTGAATTCAGGAACCTAGCTGATAACGTTTAGAGTGCAAACGCCAATGACTTGCTTTAGTTCAGTAAACGCTAATGCTCCACAGTGTAGAAAGGGTGATGTTACTGAATGTAACTTCTGGAGCATTGGTAGTACACTCATAAAATTGGCTGCAGACTACTCTAAATCATATGGTGAGTAAAATCAAAAGGTTTACATCAAGTTAGCACTTCGTAGTTTCCAGTAAAATTGAACTGTTGACTCCTTTGAGCTCTATGCATTTTGTGTTATGGCTCGGTAGATAACTACTTGGGATGATTTGGAACTGTATAGATATTGCATGTAGAGTACTCAGTGCCATGGAATATTCAATTGCAAGCTGAATTCAAGAACCTACCTCATTACGTTTCCAGTGCAACAGCGAATGACTTGCTTTAGTTCAGTAAACGCTAATGCTCCACAGTGTAGAAAGGGTGATTTTACTGAATGTAACTTCTGGAGCATTGTTAGTACACTCCTAAAATTGGTTGCAGACTACTCTAAATCATATGGTGAGTAGAATCAAAAGGTTTAAATCAAGTTAACACTTCTTAGTTTACAGTAAAATTGAACTGTTGACTCCTTTGAGCGCTATGCATTTTGTGTTAAGGCTCTGTAGATAACTACTTGGGGTGATTTGGAACTGTATAAATATTACTTGTATAGTACTCAGTGCTATGGAATATTCAATTGCAAGCTGAATTCAAGAACCTACCTCATAACGTTTAGAGTGCAAAAGCCAATGACTTGCTTTAGTTCAGTAAACGCTAATGCTCCACAGTGTAGAAAGGGTGATGTTACTGAATGTAAATTCTGGAGCATTAGTAGTACACTCATAAAATTGGTTGCAGACTACTCTAAATCATATGGTGAGTAAAATCAAAAGGTTTACATCAAGTTATCACTTCGTTGTTTACAGTAAAATTGAATTGTTGACTCCTTTCAGCTCTATGCATTTTGTGTTATGGCTCTGTAGATAACTATTTGGGGTGATTTGGAACTGTATAGATATTGCATGTATAGTACTCAGTGCTATGGAATATTCAATTGCAAGCTGAATTCAAGAACCTACCTCATAACGTTTAGAGTGCAAAAGCCAATTACTTGCTTTAGTTCAGTAAACGCTAATGCTCCACAGTGTAGAAAGGGTGATGTTACTGAATGTAACTTCTGGAGCATTGGTAGTACACTCATAAAATTGGTTGCAGACTACTCTAAATCATATGCTGAGTAAAATCATAAGGTTTACATCAAGTTAGCACATAGTGGTTTTCAGTAAAATTGAACTGTTCACTCCTTCGAGCTCTATGCATTTTGTGTTATAGCTCTGTAGATAACTACTTGGGGTGATTTAGAACTGTATAGATATTGCATGTAGAGTACTCAGTGCAATGGGATACTCAATTGCTAGCTGAATTCAGGAACCTACCTCATAACGTTTAGAGTGCAAAAGCCAATGACTTGCTTTAGTTCAGTAAACGCTAATGCTCCACAGTGTAGAAAGGGTGATGTTACTGAATGTAACTTCTGGAGCATTGGTAGTACACTCATAAAATTGGGTGCAGACTACTCTAAATCATATGGTGAGTAAAATCAAAAGGTTTACATCAAGTTAGCACTTCGTTGTTTACAGTAAAATTGAACAGTTGACTCCTTTGAGCTCTATGCATTTTGTGTTAAGGCTCTGTGCATAACTACTCGGGGTGATTTGGAGCTGTATAGATATTGCATGTAGAGTACTCAGTGCCATGGAATACTCAATTGCAAGCTGAATTCAAGAACCTACCTCATAACGTGTAGAGTGCAAAAGCCAATGACTTGCTTTAGTTCAGGAAACGCTTATGTTCCACATGTAGAAAGGGTGATGTTACTGAATGTAACTACTGGAGCATTGGTAGAACACTCATAAAATTGGTTGCAGACTACCCTAAATCATATGGTGAGTAAAATCAAAAGGTTTACATCAAGTTAGCACTTAGTGCTTTTCAGTAATATTGAACTGTTCACTCCTTTGAGCTCTATGCATTTTGTGTTATGGCTCTGTAGATAAGTACTTGGGGTGATTTGGAACTGTATAGATATTGCATGTAGAGTACTCAGTGCCATGGAATATTCAATTGCAAGCTGAATTCAAGAACCTACCTCATAACGTTTCGAGTGCAACAGCGAATGACTTGCTTTAGTTCAGTAAACGCTAATGCTCCACAGTGTAGAAAGGGTGATGTTACTGAATGTAACTTCTGGAGCATTGGTAGTACACTCATAAAATTGGTTGCAGACTACTCTAAATAATATGTTGAGTAAAATCAAAAGGTTTACATCAAGTTAACACTTCGTAGTTTACAGTAAAATTGAACTGTTGACTCCTTTGAGCTCTATGCATTTTGTGTTAAGGCTCTGTACATAACTACTTGGGGTGATTTAGAACTGTATAGATATTGCATCTAGAGTACTCAGTGCAATGGGATACTCAATTGCTAGCCGAATTCAGGAACCTACCTCATAACGTTTAGAGTGCAACAGCGAATGACTTGTTTTAGTTCAGTAAACGCTAATGCTCCACAGTGTAGAAAGGGTGATGTTACTGAGTGTAAATTCTGGAGCATTGGTAGTACACTCATAAAATTGGTTGCAGACTACTCTAAATCAGATGGTGAGAAAAATCATAAGGTTTACATCAGGTTAGCACTTAGTGGTTTTCAGTAAAATTGAACTGTTAACTCCATTGAGAGTGCATTTTGTGTTAAAGCAGTGTACATAACTACTCAGGGTGATTTGGAGCTGTATAGATATTGCATGTAGAGTACTCAGAGCCATGGAATACTCAATTGCAAGCTGAATTCAAGAACCTACCTCATAACGTGTAGAGTGCAAAAGCCAATGACTTGCTTTAGTTCAGGAAACGCTTATGTTGCACATGTAGAAAGGGTGATGTTACTGAATGTAACTACTGGAGCATTGGTAGTACACTCATAAAATTGGTTGCAGACTACTCTAAATCATATGGTGAGTAAAATCTAAAGGTTTACATCAAGTTAGCACTTAGTGGTTTTCAGTAAAATTGAACTGTTCACTCCATTGAGCTCTATGCATTTTGTGTTATGGCTCTGTAGATAACTATTTGGGGTGATTTGGAACTGTATAGATATTGCATGTATAGTACTCAGTGCTATGGAATATTCAATTGCAAGCTGAATTCAAGAACCTACCTCATAACGTTTAGAGTGCAAAAGCCAATTACTTGCTTTAGTTCAGTAAACGCTAATGCTCCACAGTGTAGAAAGGGTGATGTTACTGAATGTAACTTCTGGAGCATTGGTAGTACACTCATAAAATTGGTTGCAGACTGCTCTAAATCATATGCTGAGTACAATCATAAGGTTTACATCAAGTTAGCACTTAGTGGTTTTCAGTAAAATTGAACGGTTCACTCAATTGAGCTCAATGCATTTTGTGTTATGGCTCTGTAGATAACTACTTGGGGTGATTTACAACTGTATAGATATTGCATGTAGAGTACTCAGTGCAATGGGATACTCAATTGCTAGCTGAATTCAGGAACCTACCTCATAACGTTTAGAGTGCAAAAGCCAATGACTTGCTTTAGTTCAGTAAACGCTAATGCTCCACAGTGTAGAAAGGGTGATGTTACTGAATGTAACTTCTGGAGCATTGGTAGTACACTCATAAAATTGGTTGCAGACTACTCTAAATCATATGCTGAGTAAAATCATAAGGTTTACATCAAGTTAGCACTTAGTGCTTTTCAGTAAAATTGAACTGTTCACTCCTTTGAGCTCTATGAATTTTGTGTTATGGCTCTGTAGATAACTACTTGGGGTGATTTGGAACTGTATAGATATTGCATGTAGAGTACTCAGTGCAATGGGATACTCAATTGCTAGCTGAATTCAGGAACCTAGCTGATAACGTTTAGAGTGCAAACGCCAATGACTTGCTTTAGTTCAGTAAACGCTAATGCTCCACAGTGTAGAAAGGGTGATTTTACTGAATGTAACTTCTGGAGCATTGGTAGTACACTCCTAAAATTGGTTGCAGACTACTCTAAATCATATGGTGAGTAGAATCAAAAGGTTTAAATCAAGTTAACACTTCTTAGTTTACAGTAAAATTGAACTGTTGACTCCTTTGAGCGCTATGCATTTTGTGTTAAGGCTCTGTAGATAACTACTTGGGGTGATTTGGAACTGTATAAATATTACTTGTATAGTACTCAGTGCTATGGAATATTCAATTGCAAGCTGAATTCAAGAACCTACCTCATAACGTTTAGAGTGCAAAAGCCAATGACTTGCTTTAGTTCAGTAAACGCTAATGCTCCACAGTGTAGAAAGGGTGATGTTACTGAATGTAACTTCTGGAGCATTGGTAGTACACTCATAAAATTGGTTGCAGACTACTCTAAATCATATGGTGAGTAAAATCAAAAGGTTTACATCAAGTTAGCACTTCGTAGTTTCCAGTAAAATTGAACTGTTGACTCCTTTGAGCTCTATGCATTTTGTGTTATGGCTCGGTAGATAACTACTTGGGATGATTTGGAACTGTATAGATATTGCATGTAGAGTACTCAGTGCCATGGAATATTCAATTGCAAGCTGAATTCAAGAACCTACCTCATTACGTTTCCAGTGCAACAGCGAATGACTTGCTTTAGTTCAGTAAACGCTAATGCTCCACAGTGTAGAAAGGGTGATTTTACTGAATGTAACTTCTGGAGCATTGGTAGTACACTCCTAAAATTGGTTGCAGACTACTCTAAATCATATGGTGAGTAGAATCAAAAGGTTTAAATCAAGTTAACACTTCTTAGTTTACAGTAAAATTGAACTGTTGACTCCTTTGAGCGCTATGCATTTTGTGTTAAGGCTCTGTAGATAACTACTTGGGGTGATTTGGAACTGTATAAATATTACTTGTATAGTACTCAGTGCTATGGAATATTCAATTGCAAGCTGAATTCAAGAACCTACCTCATAACGTTTAGAGTGCAAAAGCCAATGACTTGCTTTAGTTCAGTAAACGCTAATGCTCCAGAGTGTAGAAAGGGTGATGTTACTGAGTGTAAATTCTGGAGCATTAGTAGTACACTCATAAAATTGGTTGCAGACTACTCTAAATCATATGGTGAGTAAAATCAAAAGGTTTACATCAAGTTAGCACTTCGTTGTTTACAGTAAAATTGAATTGTTGACTCCTTTCAGCTCTATGCATTTTGTGTTATGGCTCTGTAGATAACTATTTGGGGTGATTTGGAACTGTATAGATATTGCATGTATAGAACTCAGTGCTATGGAATATTCAATTGCAAGCTGAATTCAAGAACCTACCTCATAACGTTTAGAGTGCAAAAGCCAATTACTTGCTTTAGTTCAGTAAACGCTAATGCTCCACAGTGTAGAAAGGGTGATGTTACTGAATGTAACTTCTGGAGCATTGGTAGTACACTCATAAAATTGGTTGCAGACTACTCTAAATCATATGCTGAGTAAAATCATAAGGTTTACATCAAGTTAGCACATAGTGGTTTTCAGTAAAATTGAACTGTTCACTCCTTCGAGCTCTATGCATTTTGTGTTATAGCTCTGTAGATAACTACTTGGGGTGATTTAGAACTGTATAGATATTGCATGTAGAGTACTCAGTGCAATGGGATACTCAATTGCTAGCTGAATTCAGGAACCTACCTCATAACGTTTAGAGTGCAAAAGCCAATGACTTGCTTTAGTTCAGTAAACGCTAATGCTCCACAGTGTAGAAAGGGTGATGTTACTGAGTGTAACTTCTGGAGCATTGGTAGTACACTCATAAAATTGGTTGCAGACTACTCTAAATCAGATGGTGAGAAAAATCATAAGGTTTACATCAGGTTAGCACTTAGTGGTTTTCAGTAAAATTGAACTGTTCACTCCATTGAGCTCAATGCATTTTGTGTTATGGCTCGGTAGATAACTACTTGGGGTAATTTGGAACTGTATAGATATTGCATGTAGATTACTCAGTGCCATGGAATATTCAATTGCAAGCTGAATTCAAGAACCTACCTCATAACGTTTAGAGTGCAAACCCCAATGACTTGCTTTAGTTCAGTAAACGCTAATGCTCCACAGTGTAGAAAGGGTGATGTTACTGAAAGTAACTTCTGGAGCATTGTTAGTACACTCATAAAATTGGTTGCAGACTACTCTAAATCATATGGTGAGTAAAATCATAAGGTTTACATCAAGTTAGCACTTAGTAGTTTTCAGTAAAATTGAACTGTTCACTCCATTGAGCTCAATGCATTTTGTGTTATGGCTCTGTAGATAACTACTTGGGGTGATTTAGAACTGAATAAATATTGCATGTAGAGTACTCAGTGCAATGGGATACTCAATTGCTAGCTGAATTCAGGAACCTACCTCATAACGTTTAGAGTGCAAACGCCAATGACTTGCTTTAGTTCAGTAAACGCTAATGCTGTACAGTGTAGAAAGGGTGATGTTACTGAATGTAACTTCTGGAGCATTGGTAGTACACTCATAAAATTGGTTGCAGACTACTCTAAATCATATGGTGAGTGAAATCAAAAGGTTTACATCGTTAGCACTTAGGGGTTTTCAGTTAAATTGAACTGTTCTCTCTATTGAGCTCAATGCATTTTGTGTTATGTCTCGGTAGATAACTACTTGGGGTGATTTGGAACTGTATAGATATTGCATGTAGAGTACTCAGTGCCATGGAATATTCAATTGCAAGCTGAATTCAAGAACCTACCTCATAACGTTTAGAGTGCAAACCCCAATGACTTGCTTTAGTTCAGTAAACGCTAATGCTCCACAGTGTAGAAAGGGTGATGTTACTGAATGTAACTTCTGGAGCATTGGTAGTACACTCATAAAATTGGTTGCAGACTACTCTAAATCATATGGTGAGTAAAATCAAAAGGTTTACATCAAGTTATCAATTCGTAGTTTACAGTAAAATTGAACTGTTGACTCCTTTGAGCTCTATGCATTTTGTGTTAAGGCTCTGTACATAACTACTTGGGGTGATTTAGAACTGTATAGATATTGCATGTAGAGTACTCAGTGCAATGGGATACTCAATTGCTAGCTGAATTCAGGAACCTACCTCATAACGTTTAGAGTGCAAACGCCAATGACTTGCTTTAGTTCAGTAAACGCTAATGCTCCACAGTGTAGAAAGGGTGATGTTACTGAATGTAACTTCTGGAGCATTGTTAGTACACTCATAAAATTGGTTGCAGACTACTCTAAATCATATGGTGAGTAAAATCATAAGGTTTACATCAAGTTAGCACTTAGTGGTTTTCAGTAAAATTGATCTGTTCACTCCATTGAGCTCAATGCATTTTGTGTTATGGCTCAGTAGATAACTACTTGGGGTGATTTGGAACTGTATAGATATTACATGTATAGTACTCAGTGCTATGGAATATTCAATTGCAAGATGAATTCAAGAACCTACCTCATAACGTTTAGAGTGCAAAAGCCAATGACTTGCTTTAGTTCAGTAAACGCTAATGCTCCACAGTGTAGAAAGGGTGATGTTACTGAATGTAACTTCTGGAGCATTGGTAGTACACTCATAAAATTGGTTGCAGACTGCTCTAAATCATATGGTGAGTAAAATCAAAAGGTTTACATCAAGTTAGAACTTCGTAGTTTACAGTAAAATTGAACTGTTGACTCCATTGAGCTCTATGCATTTTGTGTTAAGGCTCTGTACATAACTACTTGGGGTGATTTAGAACTGTATAGATATTGCATGTAGAGTACTCAGTGCAATGGGATACTCAATTGCTAGCTGAATTCAGGAACCTACCTCATAACGTTTAGAGTGCAAACGCCAATGACTTGCTTTAGTTCAGTAAACGCTAATGCTCTACAGTGTAGAAAGGGTGATGTTACTGAATGTAACTTCTGGAGCATTGTTAGTACACTCATAAAATTGGTTGCAGACTACTCTAAATCATATGGTGAGTAAAATCATAAGGTTTACAGCAAGTTAGCACTTAGTGGTTTTCAGTAGAATTGAACTGTTCACTCCATTGAGCTCAATGCATTTTGTGTTATGGCTCAGTAGATAACTACTTGGGGTGATTTGGAACTGTATAGATATTACATGTATAGTACTCAGTGCTATGGAATATTCAATTGCAAGCTGAATTCAAGAACCTACCTCATAACGTTTAGAGTGCAAAAGCCAATGACTTGCTTTAGTTCAGTAAACGCTAATGCTCCACAGTGTAGAAAGGGTGATGTTACTGAATGTAACTTCTGGAGCATTGGTAGTACACTCATAAAATTGGTTGCAGACTACTCTAAATCATATGGTGAGTAAAATCAAAAGGTTTACATCGTTAGCACTTAGTGGTTTTCAGTTAAATTGATCTGTTCTCTCCATTGAGCTCAATGCATTTTGTGTTATGGCTCGGTAGATAACTACTTGGGGTGATTTGGAACTGTATAGATATTGCATGTAGAGTACTCAGTGCCATAGAATATTCAATTGCAAGCTGAATTCAAGAACCTACCTCATAACGTTTAGAGTGCAAACCCCAATGACTTGCTTTAGTTCAGTAAACGCTAATGCTCCACAGTGTAGAAAGGGTGATGTTACTGAATGTAACTTCTGGAGCATTGTTAGTACACTCATAAAATTGGTTGCAGACTACTCTAAATCATATGGTGAGTAAAATCATAAGGTTTACATCAAGATAGCACTTAGTGGTTTTCAGTAAAATTGAATTGTTCACTCCATTGAGCTCAATGCATTTTGTGTTATGGCTCTGTAGATAACTACTTGGGGTGATTTACAAACTGTATAAATATTGCATGTAGAGTACTCAGTGCAATGGGATACTCAATTGCTAGCTGAATTCAGGAACCTACTTCATAACGTTTAGAGTGCAAACGCCAATGACTTGCTTTAGTTCAGTAAACGCTAATGCTCCACAGTGTAGAAAGGGTGATGTTACAGAATGTAACTTCTGGAGCATTGGCAGTACACTCAGAAAATTGGTTGCAGACTACTCTAAATCATATGGTAAGTGAAATCAAAAGGTTTACATAGTTAGCACTTAGGGGTTTTCAGTTAAATTGAACTGTTCTCTCTATTGAGCTCAATGCATTTTGTGTTATGGCTCGGTAGATAACTACTTGGGGTGATTTGGAACTGTATAGATATTGCATGTAGAGTACTCAGTGCCATGGAATTTTCAATTGCAAGCTGAATTCAAGAACCTACCTCATAACGTTTAGAGTGCAAACCCCAATGACTTGCTTTAGTTCAGTAAACGCTAATGCTCCACAGTGTAGAAAGGGTGATGTTACTGAATGTAACTTCTGGAGCATTGGTAGTACACTCATAAAATTGTTTGCAGACTACTCTAAATCATATGGTGAGTAAAATCAAAAGGTTTACATCAAGTTAGCACTTCGTAGTTTACAGTAAAATTGAACTGTTGACTCCTTTGAGCTCTATGCATTTTGTGTTAAGGCTCTGTACATAACTACTTGGGGTGATTTGGAACTGTATAGATATTGCATGTAGAGTACTCAGTGCCATGGAATATTCAATTGCAAGCTGAATTCAAGAACCTACCTCATAACGTTTCGAGTGCAACAGCGAATGACTTGCTTTAGTTCAGTAAACGCTAATGCTCCACAGTGTAGAAAGGGTGATGTTACTGAATGTAACTTCTGGAGCATTATTAGTACACTCATAAAATTGGTTGCAGACTACTCTAAATCATATGGTGAGTAAAATCATAAGTTTTACATCAAGTTAGCACTTAGTGGTTTTCAGTAAAATTGAACTGTTCACTCCATTGAGGTCAATGCATTTTGTGTTATGGCTCTGTAGATAACTACTTGGGGTGATTTAGAACTGTATAAATATTGCATGTAGAGTACTCAGTGCAATGGGATACTCAATTGCTAGCTGAATTCAGGAACCTACCTCATAACGTTTAGAGTGCAACAGCGAATTACTTGTTTTAGTTCAGTAAACGCTAATGCTCCGCAGTGTAGAAAGGGTGATGTTACTGAATGTAACTTCTGGAGCATTGGTAGTACACCCATAAAATTGGTTGCAGACTACTCTAAATCATATGCTGAGTGAAATCAAAAGGTTTACATCAAGTTAGGACTTCGTAGTTTACAGTAAAATTGAACTGTTGACTCCGTTGAGCTCTATGCATTTTGTGTTAAGGCTCTGTACATAACTACTTGGGGTGATTTAGAACTGTATAGATATTGCATGTAGAGTACTCAGTGCAATGGGATACTCAATTGCTAGCTGAATTCAGGAACCTACCTCATAACTTTTAGAGTGCAAACGCCAATTACTTGCTTTAGTTCAGTTAACGCTAATGCTCCACAGTGTAGAAAGGGTGATGTTACTGAATGTAACTTCTGGAGCATTGTTAGTACACTCATAAAATTGGTTGCAGACTACTCTAAATCATATGGTGAGTAAAATCATAAGGTTTACAGCAAGTTAGCACTTAGTGGTTTTCAGTAAAATTGAACTGTTCACTCCATTGAGCTCAATGCATTTTGTGTTATGGCTCGGTAGATAACTACTTGGGGTAATTTGGAACTGTATAGATATTGCATGTAGAGTACTCAGTGCCATGGAATATTCAATTGCAAGCTGAATTCAAGAACCTAACTCATAACGTTTAGAGTGCAAACCCCAATGACTTGCTTTAGTTCAGTAAACGCTAATGCTCCACAGTGTAGAAAGGGTGATGTTACTGAATGTAACATCTGGAGCATTGGTAGTACACCCATAAAATTGGTTGCAGACTACTCTAAATCATATGGTGAGTAAAATCAAAAGGTTTACATCAAGTTAGCACTTCGTAGTTTACAGTAAAATTGAACTGTTGACTCCTTTGAGCTCTATGCATTTTGTGTTATGGCTCTGTAGATAACTACTTGGGGTGATTTGGAACTGTATAGATATTGCATGTATAGTACTCAGTGCTATGGAATACTGAATTGCAAGCTGAATTCAGGAACCTACCTCATAACGTTTAGAGTGCAAAAGCCAATGACTTGCTTTAGTTCAGTAAACGCTAATGCTCCACAGTGTAGAAAGGGTGATGTTACTGAATGTAACTTCTGGAGCATTGGTAGTACACTCATAAAATTGGTTGCAGACTACTCTAAATCATATGCTGAGTAAAATCATAAGGTTTAAATCAAGTTAGCACTTAGTGCTTTTCAGTAAAATTGAACTGTTCACTCCATTGAGCTCAATGCATTTTGTGTTATGGCTCTGTAGATAACTACTTGGGGTGATTTGGAACTGTATAGATATTGCATGTAGAGTACTCAGTGCCATGGAATATTCAATTGCAAGCTGAATTCAAGAACCTAACTCATAACGTTTAGAGTGCAAACCCCAATGACTTGCTTTAGTTCAGTAAACGCTAATGCTCCACAGTGTAGAAAGGGTGATGTTACTGAATGTAACATCTGGAGCATTGGTAGTACACCCATAAAATTGGTTGCAGACTACTCTAAATCATATGGTGAGTAAAATCAAAAGGTTTACATCAAGTTAGCACTTCGTAGTTTACAGTAAAATTGAACTGTTGACTCCTTTGAGCTCTATGCATTTTGTGTTATGGCTCTGTAGATAACTACTTGGGGTGATTTGGAACTGTATAGATATTGCATGTATAGTACTCAGTGCTATGGAATACTGAATTGCAAGCTGAATTCAGGAACCTACCTCATAACGTTTAGAGTGCAAAAGCCAATGACTTGCTTTAGTTCAGTAAACGCTAATGCTCCACAGTGTAGAAAGGGTGATGTTACTGAATGTAACTTCTGGAGCATTGGTAGTACACTCATAAAATTGGTTGCAGACTACTCTAAATCATATGCTGAGTAAAATCATAAGGTTTAAATCAAGTTAGCACTTAGTGCTTTTCAGTAAAATTGAACTGTTCACTCCATTGAGCTCAATGCATTTTGTGTTATGGCTCTGTAGATAACTACTTGGGGTGATTTGGAACTGTATAGATATTGCATGTATAGTACTCAGTGCAATGGGATACTCAATTGCAAGCTGAATTCAGGAACCTACCTCATAAAGTTTAGAGTGCAACAGCGAATGACTTGCTTTAGTTCAGTAAACGCTAATGCTCCACAGTGTAGAAAGGTTGATGTTACTGAATGTAAATTCTGGAGCATTAGTAGTACACTCATAAAATTGGTTGCAGACTACTCTAAATCATATGCTGAGTAAAATCATAAGGTTTACATCAAGTTGGCACTTAGTGCTTTTCAGTAAAATTGAACTGTTCACTCCTTTGAGCTCTATGCATTTTGTGTTATGGCTCTGTAGATAACTACTTGGGGTGATTTGGAACTGTATAGATATTGCATGTAGTGTACTCAGTGCTATGGAATACTCAATTGCAAGCTGAATTCAAGAACCTACCTCATAACGTTTCGGGTGCAACAGCGAATGACTTGCTTTAGTTCAGTAAACGCTAATGCTCCACAGTGTAGAAAGGGTGATGTTACTGAATGTAACTTCTGGAGCATTGGTAGAACACTCATAAAATTGGTTGCAGACTACTCTAAATCATATGCTGAGTAAAATCATAAGGTTTACATCAAGTTAGCACTTAGTGCTTTTCAGTAAAATTGAACTGTTGACTCCTTTGAGCTCTATGCATTTTGTGTTAAGGCGCTGTAGATAACTACTTGGGGTGATTTGGAACTGTATAGATATTGCATGTATAGTACTCAGTGCAATGGGATACTCAATTGCTAGCTGAATTCAGGAACCTACCTCATAACGTTTAGAGTGCAACAGGGAATGACTTGCTTTAGTTCAGTAAACGCTAATGCTCCATAGTGTAGAAAGGGTGATGTTACTGAATGTAACTTCTGGAGCATTGGTAGTACACTCATAAAATTGGTTGCAGACTACTCTAAATCATATGGTGAGTAAAATCAAAAGTTTTACATCAAGTTAGCACTTCGTAGTTTACAGTAACATTGAACTGTTCACTCCATTGAGCTCTATGCATTTTGTGTTAAGGCTCTGTAGATAACTACTCGGGGTGATTTAGAACTGTATAGATATTGCATGTAGAGTACTCAGTGCCATGGAATACTCAATTGCAAGCTGAATTCAAGAACCTACATCATAACGTATAGAGTGCAAAAGCCAATGACTTGCTTTAGTTCAGGAAACGCTTATGTTCCACATGTAGAAACGGTGATGTTACTGAATGTAACGACTGGAGCATTGGTACTACACTCATAAAATTGGTTGCAGACTACTCTAAATCATATGGTGAGTAAAATCATAAGGTTTACATCAAGATAGCACTTAGTGGTTTTCAGTAAAATTGAACTGTTCACTCCATTTGAGCTCAATGCATTTTGTGTTATGGCTCTGTAGATAACTACTTGGGGTGATTTAGAACTGTATAAATATTGCATGTAGGGTACTCAGTGCAATGGGATACTCAATTGCTAGCTGAATTCAGGAACCTACTTCATAACGTTTAGAGTGCAAACGCCAATGACTTGCTTTAGTTCAGTAAACGCTAATGCTCCACAGTGTAGAAAGGGTGATGTTACAGAATGTAACTTCTGGAGCATTGGCAGTACACTCAGAAAATTGGTTGCAGACTACTCTAAATCATATGGTAAGTGAAATCAAAAGGTTTACATAGTTAGCACTTAGGGGTTTTCAGTTAAATTGAACTGTTCTCTCTACTGAGCTCAATGCATTTTGTGTTATGGCTCGGTAGATAACTAGTTGGGGTGATTTGGAACTGTATAGATATTGCATGTAGAGTACTCAGTGCCATGGAATATTCAATTGCAAGCTGAATTCAAGAACCTACCTCATAACGTTTAGAGTGCAAACCCCAATGACTTGCTTTAGTTCAGTAAACGCTAATGCTCCACAGTGTAGAAAGGGTGATGTTACTGAATGTAACTTCTGGAGCATTGGTAGTACACTCATAAAATTGTTTGCAGACTACTCTAAATCATATGGTGAGTAAAATCAAAAGGTTTACATCAAGTTAGCACTTCGTAGTTTACAGTAAAATTGAACTGTTGACTCCTTTGAGCTCTATGCATTTTGTGTTAAGGCTCTGTACATAACTACTTGGGGTGATTTGGAACTGTATAGATATTGCATGTAGAGTACTCAGTGCCATGGAATATTCAATTGCAAGCTGAATTCAAGAACCTACCTCATAACGTTTCGAGTGCAACAGCGAATGACTTGCTTTAGTTCAGTAAACGCTAATGCTCCACAGTGTAGAAAGGGTGATGTTACTGAATGTAACTTCTGGAGCATTATTAGTACACTCATAAAATTGGTTGCAGACTACTCTAAATCATATGGTGAGTAAAATCATAAGTTTTACATCAAGTTAGCACTTAGTGGTTTTCAGTAAAATTGAACTGTTCACTCCATTGAGGTCAATGCATTTTGTGTTATGGCTCTGTAGATAACTACTTGGGGTGATTTAGAACTGTATAAATATTGCATGTAGAGTACTCAGTGCAATGGGATACTCAATTGCTAGCTGAATTCAGGAACCTACCTCATAACGTTTAGAGTGCAACAGCGAATTACTTGTTTTAGTTCAGTAAACGCTAATGCTCCGCAGTGTAGAAAGGGTGATGTTACTGAATGTAACTTCTGGAGCATTGGTAGTACACCCATAAAATTGGTTGCAGACTACTCTAAATCATATGCTGAGTGAAATCAAAAGGTTTACATCAAGTTAGGACTTCGTAGTTTACAGTAAAATTGAACTGTTGACTCCGTTGAGCTCTATGCATTTTGTGTTAAGGCTCTGTACATAACTACTTGGGGTGATTTAGAACTGTATAGATATTGCATGTAGAGTACTCAGTGCAATGGGATACTCAATTGCTAGCTGAATTCAGGAACCTACCTCATAACTTTTAGAGTGCAAACGCCAATTACTTGCTTTAGTTCAGTTAACGCTAATGCTCCACAGTGTAGAAAGGGTGATGTTACTGAATGTAACTTCTGGAGCATTGGCAGTACACTCAGAAAATTGGTTGCAGACTACTCTAAATCATATGGTAAGTGAAATCAAAAGGTTTACATAGTTAGCACTTAGGGGTTTTCAGTTAAATTGAACTGTTCTCTCTACTGAGCTCAATGCATTTTGTGTTATGGCTCGGTAGATAACTAGTTGGGGTGATTTGGAACTGTATAGATATTGCATGTAGAGTACTCAGTGCCATGGAATATTCAATTGCAAGCTGAATTCAAGAACCTACCTCATAACGTTTAGAGTGCAAACCCCAATGACTTGCTTTAGTTCAGTAAACGCTAATGCTCCACAGTGTAGAAAGGGTGATGTTACTGAATGTAACTTCTGGAGCATTGGTAGTACACTCATAAAATTGTTTGCAGACTACTCTAAATCATATGGTGAGTAAAATCAAAAGGTTTACATCAAGTTAGCACTTCGTAGTTTACAGTAAAATTGAACTGTTGACTCCTTTGAGCTCTATGCATTTTGTGTTAAGGCTCTGTACATAACTACTTGGGGTGATTTGGAACTGTATAGATATTGCATGTAGAGTACTCAGTGCCATGGAATATTCAATTGCAAGCTGAATTCAAGAACCTACCTCATAACGTTTCGAGTGCAACAGCGAATGACTTGCTTTAGTTCAGTAAACGCTAATGCTCCACAGTGTAGAAAGGGTGATGTTACTGAATGTAACTTCTGGAGCATTATTAGTACACTCATAAAATTGGTTGCAGACTACTCTAAATCATATGGTGAGTAAAATCAGAAGTTTTACATCAAGTTAGCACTTAGTGGTTTTCAGTAAAATTGAACTGTTCACTCCATTGAGGTCAATGCATTTTGTGTTATGGCTCTGTAGATAACTACTTGGGGTGATTTAGAACTGTATAAATATTGCATGTAGAGTACTCAGTGCAATGGGATACTCAATTGCTAGCTGAATTCAGGAACCTACCTCATAACGTTTAGAGTGCAACAGCGAATTACTTGTTTTAGTTCAGTAAACGCTAATGCTCCGCAGTGTAGAAAGGGTGATGTTACTGAATGTAACTTCTGGAGCATTGGTAGTACACCCATAAAATTGGTTGCAGACTACTCTAAATCATATGCTGAGTGAAATCAAAAGGTTTACATCAAGTTAGGACTTCGTAGTTTACAGTAAAATTGAACTGTTGACTCCGTTGAGCTCTATGCATTTTGTGTTAAGGCTCTGTACATAACTACTTGGGGTGATTTAGAACTGTATAGATATTGCATGTAGAGTACTCAGTGCAATGGGATACTCAATTGCTAGCTGAATTCAGGAACCTACCTCATAACTTTTAGAGTGCAAACGCCAATTACTTGCTTTAGTTCAGTTAACGCTAATGCTCCACAGTGTAGAAAGGGTGATGTTACTGAATGTAACTTCTGGAGCATTGTTAGTACACTCATAAAATTGGTTGCAGACTACTCTAAATCATATGGTGAGTAAAATCATAAGGTTTACATCAAGTTAGCACTTAGTGGTTTTCAGTAAAATTGAACTGTTCACTCCATTGAGCTCAATGCATTTTGTGTTATGGCTCGGTAGATAACTACTTGGGGTGATTTGGAACTGTATAGATATTGCATGTAGAGTACTCAGTGCCATGGAATATTCAATTGCAAGCTGAATTCAAGAACCTAACTCATAACGTTTAGAGTGCAAACCCCAATGACTTGCTTTAGTTCAGTAAACGCTAATGCTCCACAGTGTAGAAAGGGTGATGTTACTGAATGTAACATCTGGAGCATTGGTAGTACACCCATAAAATTGGTTGCAGACTACTCTAAATCATATGGTGAGTAAAATCAAAAGGTTTACATCAAGTTAGCACTTCGTAGTTTACAGTAAAATTGAACTGTTGACTCCTTTGAGCTCTATGCATTTTGTGTTATGGCTCTGTAGATAACTACTTGGGGTGATTTGGAACTGTATAGATATTGCATGTATAGTACTCAGTGCTATGGAATACTGAATTGCAAGCTGAATTCAGGAATCTACCTCATAACGTTTAGAGTGCAAAAGCCAATGACTTGCTTTAGTTCAGTAAACGCTAATGCTCCACAGTGTAGAAAGGGTGATGTTACTGAATGTAACTTCTGGAGCATTGGTAGTACACTCATAAAATTGGTTGCAGACTACTCTAAATCATATGCTGAGTAAAATCATAAGGTTTAAATCAAGTTAGCACTTAGTGCTTTTCAGTAAAATTGAACTGTTCACTCCATTGAGCTCAATGCATTTTGTGTTATGGCTCTGTAGATAACTACTTGGGGTGATTTGGAACTGTATAGATATTGCATGTATAGTACTCAGTGCAATGGGATACTCAATTGCAAGCTGAATTCAGGAACCTACCTCATAAAGTTTAGAGTGCAACAGCGAATGACTTGCTTTAGTTCAGTAAACGCTAATGCTCCACAGTGTAGAAAGGTTGATGTTACTGAATGTAACTTCTGGAGCATTCGTAGTACACTCATAAAATTGGTTGCAGACTACTCTAAATCATATGGTGAGTAAAATGAACAGGTTTACATCAAGTTAGCACTTAGTGGTTTTCAGTAAAATTGAACTGTTCACTCCATTGAGCTCAATGCATTTTGTGTTATGGCTCTGTAGATAACTACTTGGGGTGATTTAGAACTGTATAAATATTGCATGTAGGGTACTCAGTGCAATGGGATACTCAATTGCTAGCTGAATTCAGGAACCTACTTCATAACGTTTAGAGTGCAAACGCCAATGACTTGCTTTAGTTCAGTAAACGCTAATGCTCCACAGTGTAGAAAGGGTGATGTTACAGAATGTAACTTCTGGAGCATTGGCAGTACACTCAGAAAATTGGTTGCAGACTACTCTAAATCATATGGTAAGTGAAATCAAAAGGTTTACATAGTTAGCACTTAGGGGTTTTCAGTTAAATTGAACTGTTCTCTCTACTGAGCTCAATGCATTTTGTGTTATGGCTCGGTAGATAACTAGTTGGGGTGATTTGGAACTGTATAGATATTGCATGTAGAGTACTCAGTGCCATGGAATATTCAATTGCAAGCTGAATTCAAGAACCTACCTCATAACGTTTAGAGTGCAAACCCCAATGACTTGCTTTAGTTCAGTAAACGCTAATGCTCCACAGTGTAGAAAGGGTGATGTTACTGAATGTAACTTCTGGAGCATTGGTAGTACACTCATAAAATTGTTTGCAGACTACTCTAAATCATATGGTGAGTAAAATCAAAAGGTTTACATCAAGTTAGCACTTCGTAGTTTACAGTAAAATTGAACTGTTGACTCCTTTGAGCTCTATGCATTTTGTGTTAAGGCTCTGTACATAACTACTTGGGGTGATTTGGAACTGTATAGATATTGCATGTAGAGTACTCAGTGCCATGGAATATTCAATTGCAAGCTGAATTCAAGAACCTACCTCATAACGTTTCGAGTGCAACAGCGAATGACTTGCTTTAGTTCAGTAAACGCTAATGCTCCACAGTGTAGAAAGGGTGATGTTACTGAATGTAACTTCTGGAGCATTATTAGTACACTCATAAAATTGGTTGCAGACTACTCTAAATCATATGGTGAGTAAAATCATAAGTTTTACATCAAGTTAGCACTTAGTGGTTTTCAGTAAAATTGAACTGTTCACTCCATTGAGGTCAATGCATTTTGTGTTATGGCTCTGTAGATAACTACTTGGGGTGATTTAGAACTGTATAAATATTGCATGTAGAGTACTCAGTGCAATGGGATACTCAATTGCTAGCTGAATTCAGGAACCTACCTCATAACGTTTAGAGTGCAACAGCGAATTACTTGTTTTAGTTCAGTAAACGCTAATGCTCCGCAGTGTAGAAAGGGTGATGTTACTGAATGTAACTTCTGGAGCATTGGTAGTACACCCATAAAATTGGTTGCAGACTACTCTAAATCATATGCTGAGTGAAATCAAAAGGTTTACATCAAGTTAGGACTTCGTAGTTTACAGTAAAATTGAACTGTTGACTCCGTTGAGCTCTATGCATTTTGTGTTAAGGCTCTGTACATAACTACTTGGGGTGATTTAGAACTGTATAGATATTGCATGTAGAGTACTCAGTGCAATGGGATACTCAATTGCTAGCTGAATTCAGGAACCTACCTCATAACTTTTAGAGTGCAAACGCCAATTACTTGCTTTAGTTCAGTTAACGCTAATGCTCCACAGTGTAGAAAGGGTGATGTTACTGAATGTAACTTCTGGAGCATTGGCAGTACACTCAGAAAATTGGTTGCAGACTACTCTAAATCATATGGTAAGTGAAATCAAAAGGTTTACATAGTTAGCACTTAGGGGTTTTCAGTTAAATTGAACTGTTCTCTCTACTGAGCTCAATGCATTTTGTGTTATGGCTCGGTAGATAACTACTTGGGGTGATTTGGAACTGTATAGATATTGCATGTAGAGTACTCAGTGCCATGGAATATTCAATTGCAAGCTGAATTCAAGAACCTACCTCATAACGTTTAGAGTGCAAACCCCAATGACTTGCTTTAGTTCAGTAAACGCTAATGCTCCACAGTGTAGAAAGGGTGATGTTACTGAATGTAACTTCTGGAGCATTGGTAGTACACTCATAAAATTGTTTGCAGACTACTCTAAATCATATGGTGAGTAAAATCAAAAGGTTTACATCAAGTTAGCACTTCGTAGTTTACAGTAAAATTGAACTGTTGACTCCTTTGAGCTCTATGCATTTTGTGTTAAGGCTCTGTACATAACTACTTGGGGTGATTTGGAACTGTATAGATATTGCATGTAGAGTACTCAGTGCCATGGAATATTCAATTGCAAGCTGAATTCAAGAACCTACCTCATAACGTTTCGAGTGCAACAGCGAATGACTTGCTTTAGTTCAGTAAACGCTAATGCTCCACAGTGTAGAAAGGGTGATGTTACTGAATGTAACTTCTGGAGCATTATTAGTACACTCATAAAATTGGTTGCAGACTACTCTAAATCATATGGTGAGTAAAATCAGAAGTTTTACATCAAGTTAGCACTTAGTGGTTTTCAGTAAAATTGAACTGTTCACTCCATTGAGGTCAATGCATTTTGTGTTATGGCTCTGTAGATAACTACTTGGGGTGATTTAGAACTGTATAAATATTGCATGTAGAGTACTCAGTGCAATGGGATACTCAATTGCTAGCTGAATTCAGGAACCTACCTCATAACGTTTAGAGTGCAACAGCGAATTACTTGTTTTAGTTCAGTAAACGCTAATGCTCCGCAGTGTAGAAAGGGTGATGTTACTGAATGTAACTTCTGGAGCATTGGTAGTACACCCATAAAATTGGTTGCAGACTACTCTAAATCATATGCTGAGTGAAATCAAAAGGTTTACATCAAGTTAGGACTTCGTAGTTTACAGTAAAATTGAACTGTTGACTCCGTTGAGCTCTATGCATTTTGTGTTAAGGCTCTGTACATAACTACTTGGGGTGATTTAGAACTGTATAGATATTGCATGTAGAGTACTCAGTGCAATGGGATACTCAATTGCTAGCTGAATTCAGGAACCTACCTCATAACTTTTAGAGTGCAAACGCCAATTACTTGCTTTAGTTCAGTTAACGCTAATGCTCCACAGTGTAGAAAGGGTGATGTTACTGAATGTAACTTCTGGAGCATTGTTAGTACACTCATAAAATTGGTTGCAGACTACTCTAAATCATATGGTGAGTAAAATCATAAGGTTTACATCAAGTTAGCACTTAGTGGTTTTCAGTAAAATTGAACTGTTCACTCCATTGAGCTCAATGCATTTTGTGTTATGGCTCGGTAGATAACTACTTGGGGTGATTTGGAACTGTATAGATATTGCATGTAGAGTACTCAGTGCCATGGAATATTCAATTGCAAGCTGAATTCAAGAACCTAACTCATAACGTTTAGAGTGCAAACCCCAATGACTTGCTTTAGTTCAGTAAACGCTAATGCTCCACAGTGTAGAAAGGGTGATGTTACTGAATGTAACATCTGGAGCATTGGTAGTACACCCATAAAATTGGTTGCAGACTACTCTAAATCATATGGTGAGTAAAATCAAAAGGTTTACATCAAGTTAGCACTTCGTAGTTTACAGTAAAATTGAACTGTTGACTCCTTTGAGCTCTATGCATTTTGTGTTATGGCTCTGTAGATAACTACTTGGGGTGATTTGGAACTGTATAGATATTGCATGTATAGTACTCAGTGCTATGGAATACTGAATTGCAAGCTGAATTCAGGAATCTACCTCATAACGTTTAGAGTGCAAAAGCCAATGACTTGCTTTAGTTCAGTAAACGCTAATGCTCCACAGTGTAGAAAGGGTGATGTTACTGAATGTAACTTCTGGAGCATTGGTAGTACACTCATAAAATTGGTTGCAGACTACTCTAAATCATATGCTGAGTAAAATCATAAGGTTTAAATCAAGTTAGCACTTAGTGCTTTTCAGTAAAATTGAACTGTTCACTCCATTGAGCTCAATGCATTTTGTGTTATGGCTCTGTAGATAACTACTTGGGGTGATTTGGAACTGTATAGATATTGCATGTATAGTACTCAGTGCAATGGGATACTCAATTGCAAGCTGAATTCAGGAACCTACCTCATAAAGTTTAGAGTGCAACAGCGAATGACTTGCTTTAGTTCAGTAAACGCTAATGCTCCACAGTGTAGAAAGGTTGATGTTACTGAATGTAACTTCTGGAGCATTCGTAGTACACTCATAAAATTGGTTGCAGACTACTCTAAATCATATGGTGAGTAAAATGAACAGGTTTACATCAAGTTAGCACTTAGTGGTTTTCAGTAAAATTGAACTGTTCACTCCATTGAGCTCAATGCATTTTGTGTTATGGCTCTGTAGATAACTACTTGGGGTGATTTAGAACTGTATAGATATTGCATGTAGAATACTCAGTGCTATGGAATATTCAATTGCAAGCTGAATTCTAGAACCTACCTCATAACGTTTAGAGTGCAAAAGCCAATGACTTGCTTTAGTTCAGTAAACGCTAATGCTCCACAGTGTAGAAAGGTTGATGTTACTGAATGTAAATTCTGGAGCATTAGTAGTACACTCATAAAATTGGTTGCAGACTACTCTAAATCATATGTTGAGTAAAATCAAAAGGTTTACATCAAGTTAGCACTTCGTAGTTTACAGTAAAATTGAACTGTTGACTCCTTTGAGCTCTATGCATTTTGTGTTATGGCTCTGTAGATAACTACTTGGGGTGATTTGGAACTGTATAGATATTGCATGTATAGTACTCAGTGCAATGGGATACTCAATTGCAAGCTGAATTCAGGAACCTACCTCATAACGTTTAGAGTACAACAGCGAATGACTTGCTTTAGTTCAGTAAACGCTAATGCTCCACAGTGTAGAATGGTTGATGTTACTGAATGTAACTTCTGGAGCATTCGTAGTACACTCATAAAATTGGTTGCAGACTACTCTAAATCATATGGTGAGTAAAATGAAAAGGTTTACATCAAGTTAGCACTTAGTGGTTTTCAGTAAAATTGAACTGTTCACTCCATTGAGCTCAATGCATTTTGTGTTATGGCTCTGTAGATAACTACTTGGGGTGATTTGGAACTGTATAAATATTACATGTATAGTACTCAGTGCTATGGAATATTCAATTGCAAGCTGAATTCTAGAACCTACCTCATAACGTTTAGAGTGCAAAAGCCAATGACTTGCTTTAGTTCAGTAAACGCTAATGCTCCACAGTGTAGAAAGGTTGATGTTACTGAATGTAAATTCTGGAGCATTAGTAGTACACTCATAAAATTGGTTGCAGACTACTCTAAATCATATGCTGAGTAAAATCATAAGGTTTACATCAAGTTGGCACTTAGTGCTTTTCAGTAAAATTGAACTGTTCACTCCTTTGAGCTCTATGCATTTTGTGTTATGGCTCTGTAGATAACTACTTGGGGTGATTTGGAACTGTATAGATATTGCATGTAGTGTACTCAGTGCTATGGAATACTCAATTGCAAGCTGAATTCAAGAACCTACCTCATAACGTTTCGAGTGCAACAGCGAATGACTTGCTTTAGTTCAGTAAACGCTAATGCTCCACAGTGTAGAAAGGGTGATGTTACTGAATGTAACTTCTGGAGCATTGGTAGAACACTCATAAAATTGGTTGCAGACTACTCTAAATCATATGCTGAGTAAAATCATAAGGTTTACATCAAGTTAGCACTTAGTGCTTTTCAGTAAAATTGAACTGTTGACTCCTTTGAGCTCTATGCATTTTGTGTTAAGGCTCTGTAGATAACTACTTGGGGTGATTTGGAACTGTATAGATATTGCATGTATAGTACTCAGTGCAATGGGATACTCAATTGCTAGCTGAATTCAGGAACCTACCTCATAACGTTTAGAGTGCAACAGGGAATGACTTGCTTTAGTTCAGTAAACGCTAATGCTCCATAGTGTAGAAAGGGTGATGTTACTGAATGTAACTTCTGGAGCATTGGTAGTACACTCATAAAATTGGTTGCAGACTACTCTAAATCATATGGTGAGTAAAATCAAAAGTTTTACATCAAGTTAGCACTTCGTAGTTTACAGTAACATTGAACTGTTCACTCCATTGAGCTCTATGCATTTTGTGTTAAGGCTCTGTAGATAACTACTCGGGGTGATTTAGAACTGTATAGATATTGCATGTAGAGTACTCAGTGCCATGGAATACTCAATTGCAAGCTGAATTCAAGAACCTACATCATAACGTATAGAGTGCAAAAGCCAATGACTTGCTTTAGTTCAGGAAACGCTTATGTTCCACATGTAGAAACGGTGATGTTACTGAATGTAACGACTGGAGCATTGGTACTACACTCATAAAATTGGTTGCAGACTACTCTAAATCATATGGTGAGTAAAATCAAAAGGTTTACATCAAGTTAGCACTTAGTGGTTTTCAGTAAAATTGAACTGTTCACTCCATTGAGCTCAACGGATTTTGTGTTATGGCTCTGTAGATAACTACTTGGGGTGATTTGGAACTGTATAAATATTACATGTATAGTACTCAGTGCTATGGAATATTCAATTGCAAGCTGAATTCAAGAACCTACCTCATAACGTTTAGAGTGCAAAAGCCAATGACTTGCTTTAGTTCAGTAAACGCTAATGCTCCACAGTGTAGAAAGGTTGATGTTACTGAATGTAAATTCTGGAGCATTAGTAGTACACTCATAAAATTGGTTGCAGAATACTCTAAATCATATGGTGAGTAAAATCAAAAGGTTTACATCAAGTTAGCACTTCGTAGTTTACAGTAAAATTGAACTGTTGACTCCTTTGAGCTCTATGCATTTTGTGTTATGGCTCTGTAGATAACTACTTGGGGTGATTTGGAACTGTATAGATATTGCATGTATAGTACTCAGTGCTATGGAATATTCAATTGCAAGCTGAATTCAAGAACCTACCTCATAACGTTTAGAGTGCAAAAGCCAATGCCTTGCTTTAGTTCAGTAAACGCTAATGCTCCACATTGTAGAAAGGGTGATGTTACTGAATGTAACTTCTGGAGCATTGGTAGTACACTCATAAAATTGGTTGCAGACTACTCTAAATCATATGCTGAGTAAAATCATAAGGTTTACATCAAGTTAGCACTTAGTGCTTTTCAGTAAAATTGAACTGTTCACTCCTTTGAGTATGCATTTTGTGTTATGGCTCTGTAGATAACTACTTGGGGTGATTTGGAACTGTATAGATATTGCATGTATAGTACTCAGTGCAATGGGATACTCAATTGCTAGCTGAATTCAGGAACCTACCTCATATCGTTTAGAGTGCAACAGCGAATGACTTGTTTCAGTTCAGTAAACGCTAATGCTCCACAGTGTAGAAAGGGTGATGTTACTGAATGTAACTTCTGGAGCATTGTTAGTACACTCATAAAATTGGTTGCAGACTACTCTAAATCATATGGTGAGTAAAATCAAAAGGTTTACATCAAGTTAGCACTTCGTAGTTTACAGTAAAATTGAACTGTTGACTCCTTTGAGCTCTATGCATTTTGTGTTATGGCTCTTTAAATAACTACTTGGGGTGATTTGGAACTGTATAGATATTGCATGTATAGTACTCAGTGCTATGGAATATTCAATTGCAAGCTGAATTCAAGAACCTACCTCATAACGTTTAGAGTGCAAACGCCAATGACTTGCTTTAGTTCAGTAAACGCTAATGCTCCACACTGTAGAAAGGGTGATGTTACTGAGTGTAACTTCTGGAGCATTGGTAGTACACTCATAAAATTGGTTGCAGACTACTCTAAATCATATGGTGAGTGAAATCAAAAGGTTTACATCAAGTTAGCACTTCGTAGTTTTCAGTAAAATTGAACTGTTCACTCCATTGAGCTCAGTGCATTTTGTGTTAAAGCTGTGTACATAACTACTCGGGGTGATTTGCAGCTGTATAGATATTGCATGTAGAGTACTCAGTGCTATGGAATACTCAATTGCAAGCTGAATTCAAGAACCTACCTCGTAACGTTTAGAGTGCAAACGCCAATGACTTGCTTTAGTTCAGTAACGGCTAATGCTCCACAGTGTAGAAAGGGTGATGTTACTGAATGTAACTTCTGGAGCATTGGTAGTACACTCATAAAATTGGTTGCAGACTACTCTAAATCATATGGTGAGTAAAATCATAAGGTTTACATCAAGTTAGCACTTAGTGCTTTTCAGTAAAATTGAACTGTTGACTCCTTTGAGCTCTATGCATTTTGTGTTAAGGCTCTGTAGATAACTACTTGGGGTGATTTGGAACTGTATAGATATTGCATGTATAGTACTCAGTGCAATGGGATACTCAATTGCTAGCTGAATTCAGGAACCTACCTCATAACGTTTAGAGTGCAACAGCGAATGACTTGCTTTAGTTCAGTAAACGCTAATGCTCCACAGTGTAGAAAGGGTGATGTTACTGAATGTAACTTCTGGAGCATTGGTAGTACACTCATAAAATTGGTTGCAGACTACTCTAAATCATATGGTGAGTAAAATCAAAAGGTTTACATCAAGTTAGCACTTCGTAGTTTACAGTAAAATTGAACTGTTCACTCCATTGAGCTCAATGCATTTTGTGTTAAGGCTCTGTACATAACTACTTGGGGTGATTTAGAACTGTATAGATATTGCATGTAGAGTACTCAGTGCCATGGAATACTCAATTGCAAGCTGAATTCAAGAACCTACCTCATAACGTATAGAGTGCAAAAGCCAATGACTTGCTTTAGTTCAGGAAACGCTTATGTTCCACATGTAGAAACGGTGATGTTACTGAATGTAACGACTGGAGCATTGGTAGTACACTCATAAAATTGGTTGCAGACTACTCTAAATCATATGGTGAGTAAAATCAAAAGGTTTACATCAAGTTATCACTTAGTGGTTTTCAGTAAAATTGAACTGTTCACTCCATTGAGCTCAACGGATTTTGTGTTATGGCTCTGTAGATAACTACTTGGGGTGATTTGGAACTGTATAAATATTACATGTATAGTACTCAGTGCTATGGAATATTCAATTGCAAGCTGAATTCAAGAACCTACCTCATAACGTTTAGAGTGCAAAAGCCAATGACTTGCTTTAGTTCAGTAAACGCTAATGCTCCACAGTGTAGAAAGGTTGATGTTACTGAATGTAAATTCTGGAGCATTAGTAGTACACTCATAAAATTGGTTGCAGACTACTCTAAATCATATGGTGAGTAAAATCAAAAGGTTTACATCAAGTTAGCACTTCGTAGTTTACAGTAAAATTGAACTGTTGACTCCTTTGAGCTCTATGCATTTTGTGTTAAGGCTCTGTAGATAACTACTTGGGGTGATTTGGAACTGTATAGATATTGGATGTATAGTACTCAGTGCAATGGGATACTCAATTGCTAGCTGAATTCAGGAACCTACCTCATAACGTTTAGAGTGCAACAGCGAATGACTTGCTTTAGTTCAGTAAACGCTAATGCTCCACAGTGTAGAAAGGGTGATGTTACTGAATGTAACTTCTGGAGCATTGGTAGTACACTCATAAAATTGGTTGCAGACTACTCTAAATCATATGGTGAGTAAAATCAAACGGTTTACATCAAGTTAGCACTTCGTAGTTTACAGTAAAATTGAACTGTTCACTCCATTGAGCTCTATGCATTTTGTGTTAAGGCTCTGTAGATAACTACTCGGGGTGATTTAGAACTGTATAGATATTGCATGTAGAGTACTCAGTGCCATGGAATACTCAATTGCAAGCTGAATTCAAGAACCTACCTCATAACGTATAGAGTGCAAAAGCCAATGACTTGCTTTAGTTCAGGAAACGCTTATGTTCCACATGTAGAAACTGTGATGTTACTGAATGTAACGACTGGAGCATTGGTACTACACTCATAAAATTGGTTGCAGACTACTCTAAATCATATGGTGAGTAAAATCAAAAGGTTTACATCAAGTTAGCACTTAGTGGTTTTCAGTAAAATTGAACTGTTCACTCCATTGAGCTCAACGGATTTTGTGTTATGGCTCTGTAGATAACTACTTGGGGTGATTTGGAACTGTATAAATATTACATGTATAGTACTCAGTGCTATGGAATATTCAATTGCAAGCTGAATTCAAGAACCTACCTCATAACGTTTAGAGTGCAAAAGCCAATGACTTGCTTTAGTTCAGTAAACGCTAATGCTCCACAGTGTAGAAAGGTTGATGTTACTGAATGTAAATTCTGGAGCATTAGTAGTACACTCATAAAATTGGTTGCAGACTACTCTAAATCATATGGTGAGTAAAATCAAAAGGTTTACATCAAGTTAGCACTTCGTAGTTTACAGTAAAATTGAACTGTTGACTCCTTTGAGCTCTATGCATTTTGTGTTATGGCTCTGTAGATAACTTCTTGGGGTGATTTGGAACTGTATAGATATTGCATGTATAGTACTCAGTGCAATGGGATACTCAATTGCTAGCTGAATTCAGGAACCTACCTCATATCGTTTAGAGTGCAACAGCGAATGACTTGCTTTAGTTCAGTAAACGCTAATGCTCCACAGTGTAGAAAGGGTGATGTTACTGAATGTAACTTCTGGAGCATTGGTAGTACACTCATAAAATTGGTTGCAGACTACTCTAAATCATATGGTGAGTAAAATCAAACGGTTTACATCAAGTTAGCACTTCGTAGTTTACAGTAAAATTGAACTGTTCACTCCATTGAGCTCTATGCATTTTGTGTTAAGGCTCTGTAGATAACTACTCGGGGTGATTTAGAACTGTATAGATATTGCATGTAGAGTACTCAGTGCCATGGAATACTCAATTGCAAGCTGAATTCAAGAACCTACCTCATAACGTATAGAGTGCAAAAGCCAATGACTTGCTTTAGTTCAGGAAACGCTTATGTTCCACATGTAGAAACTGTGATGTTACTGAATGTAACGACTGGAGCATTGGTACTACACTCATAAAATTGGTTGCAGACTACTCTAAATCATATGGTGAGTAAAATCAAAAGGTTTACATCAAGTTAGCACTTAGTGGTTTTCAGAAAAATTCAACTGTTCACTCCATTGAGCTCAACGGATTTTGTGTTATGGCTCTGTAGATAACTACTTGGGGTGATTTGGAACTGTATAAATATTACATGTATAGTACTCAGTGCTATGGAATATTCAATTGCAAGCTGAATTCAAGAACCTACCTCATAACGTTTAGAGTGCAAAAGCCAATGACTTGCTTTAGTTCAGTAAACGCTAATGCTCCACAGTGTAGAAAGGTTGATGTTACTGAATGTAAATTCTGGAGCATTAGTAGTACACTCATAAAATTGGTTGCAGACTACTCTAAATCATATGGTGAGTAAAATCAAAAGGTTTACATCAAGTTAGCACTTCGTAGTTTACAGTAAAATTGAACTGTTGACTCCTTTGAGCTCTATGCATTTTGTGTTATGGCTCTGTAGATAACTACTTGGGGTGATTTGGAACTGTATAGATATTGCATGTATAGTACTCAGTGCTATGGAATATTCAATTGCAAGCTGAATTCAAGAACCTACCTCATAACGTTTAGAGTGCAAAAGCCAATGACTTGCTTTAGTTCAGTAAACGCTAATGCTCCACAGTGTAGAAAGGGTGATGTTACTGAATGTAACTTCTGGAGCATTGGTAGTACACTCATAAAATTGGTTGCAGACTACTCTAAATCATATGCTGAGTAAAATCATAAGGTTTACATCAAGTTAGCACTTAGTGCTTTTCAGTAAAATTGAACTGTTCACTCCTTTGAGTATGCATTTTGTGTTATGGCTCTGTAGATAACTACTTGGGGTGATTTGGAACTGTATAGATATTGCATGTATAGTACTCAGTGCAATGGGATACTCAATTGCTAGCTGAATTCAGGAACCTACCTCATATCGTTTAGAGTGCAACAGCGAATGACTTGTTTCAGTTCAGTAAACGCTAATGCTCCACAGTGTAGAAAGGGTGATGTTACTGAATGTAACTTCTGGAGGATTGTTAGTACACTCATAAAATTGGTTGCAGACTACTCTAAATCATATGGTGAGTAAAATCAAAAGGTTTACATCAAGTTAGCACTTCGTAGTTTACAGTAAAATTGAACTGTTGACTCCTTTGAGCTCTATGCATTTTGTGTTATGGCTCTTTAAATAACTACTTGGGGTGATTTGGAACTGTATAGATATTGCATGTATAGTACTCAGTGCTATGGAATATTCAATTGCAAGCTGAATTCAAGAACCTACCTCATAACGTTTAGAGTGCAAACGCCAATGACTTGCTTTAGTTCAGTAAACGCTAATGCTCCACAGTGTAGAAAGGGTGATGTTACTGAGTGTAACTTCTGGAGCATTGGTAGTACACTCATAAAATTGGTTGCAGACTACTCTAATTCATATGGTGAGTGAAATCAAAAGGTTTACATCAAGTTAGCACTTCGTAGTTTTCAGTAAAATTGAACTGTTCACTCCATTGAGCTCAGTGCATTTTGTGTTATGGCTCTGTAGATAACTACTTGGGGTGATTTGGAACTGTATAGATATTGCATGTATAGTACTCAGTGCTATGGAATATTCAATTGCAAGCTGAATTCAAGAACCTACCTCATAACGTTTAGAGTGCAAAAGCCAATGACTTGCTTTAGTTCAGTAAACGCTAATGCTCCACAGTGTAGAAAGGGTGATGTTACTGAATGTAACTTCTGGAGCATTGGTAGTACACTCATAAAATTGGTTGCAGACTACTCTAAATCATATGCTGAGTAAAATCATAAGGTTTACATCAAGTTAGCACTTCGTAGTTTACAGTAAAATTGAACTGTTGACTCCTTTGAGCTCTATGCATTTTGTGTTATGGCTCTTTAAATAACTACTTGGGGTGATTTGGAACTGTATAGATATTGTATGTATAGTACTCAGTGCTATGGAATATTCAATTGCAAGCTGAATTCAAGAACCTACCTCATAACGTTTAGAGTGCAAACGCCAATGACTTGCTTTAGTTCAGTAAACGCTAATGCTCCACAGGGTAGAAAGGGTGATGATACTGAGTGTAACTTCTGGAGCATTGGTAGTACACTCATAAAATTGGTTGCAGACTACTCTAAATCATATGGTGAGTGAAATCAAAAGGTTTACATCAAGTTAGCACTTCGTAGTTTTCAGTAAAATTGAACTGTTCACTCCATTGAGCTCAGTGCATTTTGTGTTAAAGCTGTGTACATAACTACTCGGGGTGATTTGCAGCTGTATAGATATTGCATGTAGAGTACTCAGTGCTATGGAATACTCAATTGCAAGCTGAATTCAAGAACCTACCTCGTAACGTTTAGAGTGCAAACGCCAATGACTTGCTTTAGTTCAGTAAAGGCTAATGCTCCACAGTGTAGAAAGGGTGATGTTACTGAATGTAACTTCTGGAGCATTGGTAGTACACTCATAAAATTGGTTGCAGACTACTCTAAATCATATGGTGAGTAAAATCATAAGGTTTACATCAAGTTAGCACTTAGTGCTTCTCAGTAAAATTGAACTGTTGACTCCTTTGAGCTCTATGCATTTTGTGTTAAGGCTCTGTAGATAACTACTTGGGGTGATTTGGAACTGTATAGATATTGCATGTAAAGTACTCAGTGCAATGGGATACTCAATTGCTAGCTGAATTCAGGAACCTACCTCATAACGTTTAGAGTGCAACAGCGAATGACTTGCTTTAGTTCAGTAAACGCTAATGCTCCACAGTGTAGAAAGGGTGATGTTACTGAATGTAACTTCTGGAGCATTGGTAGTACACTCATAAAATTGGTTGCAGACTACTCTAAATCATATGGTGAGTAAAATCAAAAGGTTTACATCAAGTTAGCACTTCGTAGTTTACAGTAAAATTGAACTGTTGACTCCTTTGAGCTCTATGCATTTTGTGTTATGGCTCTGTAGATAACTTCTTGGGGTGATTTGGAACTGTATAGATATTGCATGTATAGTACTCAGTGCTATGGAATATTCAATTGCAAGCTGAATTCAAGAACCTACCTCATAACGTTTAGAGTGCAAAAGCCAATGACTTGCTTTAGTTCAGTAAACGCTAATGCTCCACAGTGTAGAAAGGGTGATGTTACTGAATGTAACTTCTGGAGCATTGGTAGTACACTCATAAAATTGGTTGCAGACTACTCTAAATCATATGCTGAGTAAAATCATAAGGTTTACATCAAGTTAGCACTTCGTAGTTTACAGTAAAATTGAACTGTTGACTCCTTTGAGCTCTATGCATTTTGTGTTATGGCTCTTTAAATAACTACTTGGGGTGATTTGGAACTGTATAGATATTGCATGTATAGTACTCAGTGCTATGGAATATTCAATTGCAAGCTGAATTCAAGAACCTACCTCATAACGTTTAGAGTGCAAAAGCCAATGACTTGCTTTAGTTCAGTAAACGCTAATGCTCCACAGTGTAGAAAGGTTGATGTTACTGAATGTAAATTCTGGAGCATTAGTAGTACACTCATAAAATTGGTTGCAGACTACTCTAAATCATATGGTGAGTAAAATCAAAAGGTTTACATCAAGTTAGCACTTCGTAGTTTACAGTAAAATTGAACTGTTGACTCCTTTGAGCTCTATGCATTTTGTGTTATGGCTCTGTAGATAACTACTTGGGGTGATTTGGAACTGTATAGATATTGCATGTATAGTACTCAGTGCTATGGAATATTCAATTGCAAGCTGAATTCAAGAACCTACCTCATAACGTTTAGAGTGCAAAAGCCAATGACTTGCTTTAGTTCAGTAAACGCTAATGCTCCACAGTGTAGAAAGGGTGATGTTACTGAATGTAACTTCTGGAGCATTGGTAGTACACTCATAAAATTGGTTGCAGACTACTCTAAATCATATGCTGAGTAAAATCATAAGGTTTACATCAAGTTAGCACTTAGTGCTTTTCAGTAAAATTGAACTGTTCACTCCTTTGAGTATGCATTTTGTGTTATGGCTCTGTAGATAACTACTTGGGGTGATTTGGAACTGTATAGATATTGCATGTATAGTACTCAGTGCAATGGGATACTCAATTGCTAGCTGAATTCAGGAACCTACCTCATATCGTTTAGAGTGCAACAGCGAATGACTTGTTTCAGTTCAGTAAACGCTAATGCTCCACAGTGTAGAAAGGTTGATGTTACTGAATGTAACTTCTGGAGCATTGTTAGTACACTCATAAAATTGGTTGCAGACTACTCTAAATCATATGGTGAGTAAAATCAAAAGGTTTACATCAAGTTAGCACTTCGTAGTTTACAGTAAAATTGAACTGTTGACTCCTTTGAGCTCTATGCATTTTGTGTTATGGCTCTTTAAATAACTACTTGGGGTGATTTGGAACTGTATAGATATTGCATGTATAGTACTCAGTGCTATGGAATATTCAATTGCAAGCTGAATTCAAGAACCTACCTCATAACGTTTAGAGTGCAAACGCCAATGACTTGCTTTAGTTCAGTAAACGCTAATGCTCCACAGTGTAGAAAGGGTGATGTTACTGAGTGTAACTTCTGGAGCATTGGTAGTACACTCATAAAATTGGTTGCAGACTACTCTAAATCATATGGTGAGTGAAATCAAAAGGTTTACATCAAGTTAGCACTTCGTAGTTTTCAGTAAAATTGAACTGTTCACTCCATTGAGCTCAGTGCATTTTGTGTTAAAGCTGTGTACATAACTACTCGGGGTGATTTGCAGCTGTATAGATATTGCATGTAGAGTACTCAGTGCTATGGAATACTCAATTGCAAGCTGAATTCAAGAACCTACCTCGTAACGTTTAGAGTGCAAACGCCAATGACTTGCTTTAGTTCAGTAAAGGCTAATGCTCCACAGTGTAGAAAGGGTGATGTTACTGAATGTAACTTCTGGAGCATTGGTAGTACACTCATAAAATTGGTTGCAGACTACTCTAAATCATATGGTGAGTAAAATCAAAAGGTTTACATCAAGTTAGCACTTCGTAGTTTACAGTAAAATTGAACTGTTGACTCCTTTGAGCTCTATGCATTTTGTGTTATGGCTCTTTAAATAACTACTTGGGGTGATTTAGAACTGTATAGATATTGCATGTAGAGTACTCAGTGCAATCGGATACTCAATTGCTAGCGGAATTCAGGAACCTACCTCATAACGTTTAGAGTGCAACAGCGAATGACTTGTTTTAGTTCAGTAAACGCTAATGCTCCACAGTGTAGAAAGGGTGATGTTACTGAATGTAACTTCTGGAGCATTGTTAGTACACTCATAAAATTGGTTGCAGACTACTCTAAATCATATGGTGAGTAAAATCATAAGGTTTAGATCAAGTTAGCACTTAGTGGTTTTCAGTAAAATTGAACTGTTCACTCCATTGAGCTCAATGCATTTTGTGTTATGGCTCTGTAGATAACTACTTGTGGTGATTTAGAACTGTATAGATATTGCATGTAGAGTACTCAGTGCAATGGGATACTCAATTGCTAGCTGAATTCAGGAACCTACCTCATAACGTTTCGAGTGCAAACGCCAATGACTTGCTTTAGTTCAGTAAACGCTAATGCTCCACAGTGTAGAAAGGGTGATGTTACTGAATGTAACTTCTGGAGCATTGGTAGTACACTCATAAAATTGTTTGCAGACTACTCTAAATCATATGGTGAGTGAAATCAAAAGGTTTACATCGTTAGCACCTAGTGGTTTTCAGTTAAATTGAACTGTTCTCTCCATTGAGCTCAATGCATTTTGTGTTATGGATCGGTAGGTAACTACTTGGGGTGATTTGGAACTGTATAGATATTGCATGTAGAGTACTCAGTGCCATGGAATATTCAATTGCAAGCTGAATTCAAGAACCTACCTCATAACGTTTCGAGTGCAACAGCGAATGACTTGCTTTAGTTCAGGAAACGCTAATGCTCCACAGTGTAGAAAGGGTGATGTTACTGAATGTAACTTCTGGAGCATTGGTAGTACACTCATAAAATTGGTTGCAGACTACTCTAAATCATATGGTGAGTAAAATCAAAAGGTTTACATCAAGTTAGCACTTCGTAGTTTACAGTAAAATTGAACTGTTGACTCCTTTGAGCTCTATGCATTTTGTGTTAAGGCTCTGTACATAACTACTTGGGGTGATTTAGAACTGTATAGATATTGCATGTAGAGTACTCAGTGCAATGGGATACTCAATTGCTAGCTGAATTCAGGAACCTACCTCATAACGTTTAGAGTGCAAAAGCCAATGACTTGCTTTAGTTCAGGAAACGCTTATGTTCCACATGTAGAAAGGGTGATGTTACTGAATGTAACTACTGCTGCACTGGTAGTACACTCATAAAATTGGTTGCAGACTACTCTAAATCATATGGTGAGTAAAATCAAAAGGTTTACATCAAGTTAGCACTTAGTGGTTTTCAGTAAAATTGAACTGTTCACTCCATTGAGCTCAATGCATTTTGTGTTATGGCTCTATAGATAACTACTTGGGGTGATTTGGAACTGTATAAATATTACATGTATAGTACTCAGTGCTATGGAATATTCAATTGCAAGCTGAATTCAAGAACCTACCTCATAACGTTTAGAGTGCAAAAGCCAATGACTTGCTTTAGTTCAGTAAACGCTAATGCTCCACAGTGTAGAAAGGTTGATGTTACTGAATGTAAATTCTGGAGCATTAGTAGTACACTCATAAAATTGGTTGCAGACTACTCTAAATCATATGGTGAGTAAAATCAAAAGGTTTACATCAAGTTAGCACTTCGTAGTTTACAGTAAAATTGAACTGTTGACTCCTTTGAGCTCTATGCATTTTGTGTTATGGGTCTGTAGAGAACTACTTGGGGTTATTTGGAACTGTATAGATATTGCATGTAGAGTACTCAGTGCCATGGAATATTCAATTGCAAGCTGAATTCAAGAACCTACCTCATAACGTTTCGAGTGCAACAGCGAATGACTTGCTTTAGTTCAGGAAACGCTAATGCTCCACAGTGTAGAAAGGGTGATGTTACTGAATGTAACTTCTGGAGCATTGGTAGTACACTCATAAAATTGGTTGCAGACTACTCTAAATCATATGGTGAGTAAAATCAAAAGGTTTACATCAAGTTAGCACTTCGTAGTTTACAGTAAAATTGAACTGTTGACTCCTTTGAGCTCTATGCATTTTGTGTTAAGGCTCTGTACATAACTACTTGGGGTGATTTAGAACTGTATAGATATTGCATGTAGAGTACTCAGTGCAATGGGATACTCAATTGCTAGCTGAATTCAGGAACCTACCTCATAACGTTTAGAGTGCAAAAGCCAATGACTTGCTTTAGTTCAGGAAACGCTTATGTTCCACATGTAGAAAGGGTGATGTTACTGAATGTAACTACTGCTGCATTGGTAGTACACTCATAAAATTGGTTGCAGACTACTCTAAATCATATGGTGAGTAAAATCAAAAGGTTTACATCAAGTTAGCACTTAGTGGTTTTCAGTAAAATTGAACTGTTCACTCCATTGAGCTCAATGCATTTTGTGTTATGGCTCTATAGATAACTACTTGGGGTGATTTGGAACTGTATAAATATTACATGTATAGTACTCAGTGCTATGGAATATTCAATTGCAAGCTGAATTCAAGAACCTACCTCATAACGTTTAGAGTGCAAAAGCCAATGACTTGCTTTAGTTCAGTAAACGCTAATGCTCCACAGTGTAGAAAGGTTGATGTTACTGAATGTAAATTCTGGAGCATTAGTAGTACACTCATAAAATTGGTTGCAGACTACTCTAAATCATATGGTGAGTAAAATCAAAAGGTTTACATCAAGTTAGCACTTCGTAGTTTACAGTAAAATTGAACTGTTGACTCCTTTGAGCTCTATGCATTTTGTGTTATGGGTCTGTAGAGAACTACTTGGGGTTATTTGGAACTGTATAGATATTGCATGTAGAGTACTCAGTGCCATGGAATATTCAATTGCAAGCTGAATTCAAGTACCTACCTCATAACGTTTCGAGTGCAACAGCGAATGACTTGCTTTAGTTCAGGAAACGCTAATGCTCCACAGTGTAGAAAGGGTGATGTTACTGAATGTAACTACTGGAGCATTGGTAGTACACTCATAAAATTGGTTGCAGACTACTCTAAATCATATGGTGAGTAAAATCATAAGGTTTACATCAAGTTAGCACTTACTGGTTTACAGTAAAATTGATCTGTTGACTCCATTGAGCTCAGTGCATTTTGTGTTAAAGCTGTGTACATAACTACTCGGGGTAATTTGGAGCTGTATAGATATTGCATGTAGAGTACTCAGTGCCATGGAATACTCAATTGCAAGCTGAATTCAAGAACCTACCTCATAACGTGTAGAGTGCAAAAGCCAATGACTTGCTTTAGTTCAGGAAACGCTTATGTTCCACATGTAGAAAGGGTGATGTTACTGAATGTAACTACTGCTGCATTGGTAGTACACTCATAAAATTGGTTGCAGACTACTCTAAATCATATGGTGAGTAAAATCAAAAGGTTTACATCAAGTTGGCACTTAGTGGTTTTCAGTAAAATTGAACTGTTCACTCCATTGAGCTCAATGCATTTTGTGTTATGGCTGTATAGATAACTACTTGGGGTGATTTGGAACCGTATAAATATTACATGTATAGTACTCAGTGCTATGGAATATTCAATTGCAAGCTGAATTCAAGAACCTACCTCATAACGTTTAGAGTGCAAAAGCCAATGACTTGCTTTAGTTCAGTAAACGCTAAAGCTCCACAGTGTAGAAAGGTTGATGTTACTGAATGTAAATTCTGGAGCATTAGTAGTACACTCATAAAATTGGTTGCAGACTACTCTAAATCATATGGTGAGTAAAATCAAAAGGTTTACATCAAGTTAGCACTTCGTAGTTTACAGTAAAATTGAACTGTTGACTCCTTTGAGCTCTATGCATTTTGTGTTATGGGTCTGTAGAGAACTACTTGGGGTGATTTGGAACTGTATAGATATTGCATTTATAGTACTCAGTGCAATGGGATACTCAATTGCTAGCTGAATTCAGGAACCTACCTCATATCGTTTAGAGTGCAACAGCGAATGACTTGTTTCAGTTCAGTAAACGCTAATGCTCCACAGTGTAGAAAGGGTGATGTTACTGAATGTAACTTCTGGAGCATTGGTAGTACACTCATAAAATTGGTTGCAGACTACTCTAAATCATATGCTGAGTAAAATCAAAAGGTTTACATCAAGTTAGCACTTCGTAGTTTACAGTAAAATTGAACTGTTCACTCCATTGAGCTCTATGCATTTTGTGTTAAGGCTCTGTAGATAACTACTCGGGGTGATTTAGAACTGTATAGATATTGCATGTAGAGTACTTAGTGCCATGGAATACTCAATTGCAAGCTGAATTCAAGAACCTACCTCATAACGTATAGAGTGCAAAAGCCAATGACTTGCTTTAGTTCAGGAAACGCTTATGTTCCACATGTAGAAACGGTGATGTTACTGAATGTAACGACTGGAGCATTGGTACTACACTCATAAAATTGGTTGCAGACTTCTCTAAATCATATGGTGAGTAAAATCAAAAGGTTTACATCAAGTTAGCACTTAGTGGTTTTCAGTAAAATTGAACTGTTCACTCCATTGAGCTCAACGGATTTTGTGTTATGGCTCTGTAGATAACTACTTGGGGTGATTTGGAACTGTATAAATATTACATGTATAGTACTCAGTGCTATGGAATATTCAATTGCAAGCTGAATTCAAGAACCTACCTCATAACGTTTAGAGTGCAAAAGCCAATGACTTGCTTTAGTTCAGTAAACGCTAATGCTCCACAGTGTAGAAAGGTTGATGTTACTGAATGTAAATTCTGGAGCATTAGTAGTACACTCATAAAATTGGTTGCAGACTACTCTAAATCATATGGTGAGTAAAATCAAAAGGTTTACATCAAGTTAGCACTTCGTAGTTTACAGTAAAATTGAACTGTTGACTCCTTTGAGCTCTATGCATTTTGTGTTATGGCTCTGTAGATAACTACTTGGGGTGATTTGGAACTGTATAGATATTGCATGTATAGTACTCAGTGCTATGGAATATTCAATTGCAAGCTGAATTCAAGAACCTACCTCATAACGTTTAGAGTGCAAAAGCCAATGACTTGCTTTAGTTCAGTAAACGCTAATGCTCCACAGTGTAGAAAGGGTGATGTTACTGAATGTAACTTCTGGAGCATTGGTAGTACACTCATAAAATTGGTTGCAGACTACTCTAAATCATATGGTGAGTAAAATCATAAGGTTTACATCAAGTTAGCACCTAGTGGTTTTCAGTTAAATTGAACTGTTCTCTCCATTGAGCTCAATGCATTTTGTGTTATGGCTCGGTAGGTAACTACTTGGGGTGATTTGGAACTGTATAGATATTGCATGTAGAGTACTCAGTGCCATGGAATATTCAATTGCAAGCTGAATTCAAGAACCTACCTCATAACGTTTAGAGTGCAACAGCGAATGACTTGCTTTAGTTCAGGAAACGCTAATGCTCCACAGTGTAGAAAGGGTGATGTTACTGAATGTAACTTCTGGAGCATTGGTAGTACACTCATAAAATTGGTTGCAGACTACGCTAAATCATATGGTGAGTAAAATCAAAAGGTTTACATCAAGTTAGCACTTCGTAGTTTACAGTAAAATTGAACTGTTGACTCCTTTGAGCTCTATGCATTTTGTGTTAAGGCTCTGTACATAACTACTTGGGGTGATTTAGAACTGTATAGATATTGCATGTAGAGTACTCAGTGCAATGGGATACTCAATTGCTAGCTGAATTCAGGAACCTACCTCATAACGTTTAGAGTGCAAAAGCCAATGACTTGCTTTAGTTCAGGAAACGCTTATGTTCCACATGTAGAAAGGGTGATGTTACTGAATGTAACTACTGGAGCATTGGTAGTACACTCATAAAATTGGTTGCAGACTACTCTAAATCATATGGTGAGTAAAATCATAAGGTTTACATCTTGTTAGCACTTAGTGCTTTTCAGTAAAATTGAACTGTTCACTCCATTGAGCTCAGTGCATTTTGTGTTAAAGCTGTGTACATAACTACTCGGGGTGATTTGGAGCTGTATAGATATTGCATGTAGAGTACTCAGTGCCATGGAATACTCAATTGCATGCTGAATTCAAGAACCTACCTCATAACGTGTAGAGTGCAAAAGCCAATGACTTGCTTTAGTTCAGGAAACGCTTATGTTCCATATGTAGAAAGGGTGATGTTACTGAATGTAACTACTGCTGCATTGGTAGTACACTCATAAAATTGGTTGCAGACTACTCTAAATCATATGGTGAGTAAAATCAAAAGGTTTACATCAAGTTAGCACTTAGTGGTTTTCAGTAAAATTGAACTGTTCACTCCATTGAGCTCAAAGCATTTTGTGTTATGGCTCTATAGATAACTACTTGGGGTGATTTGGAACTGTATAGATATTGCATGTATAGTACTCAGTGCTATGGAATATTCAATTGCAAGCTGAATTCAAGAACCTACCTCATAACGTTTAGAGTGCAAAAGCCAATGACTTGCTTTAGTTCAGTAAACGCTAATGCTCCACAGTGTAGAAAGGGTGATGTTACTGAATGTAACTTCTGGAGCATTGGTAGTACACTCATAAAATTGGTTGCAGACTACTCTAAATCATATCCTGAGTAAAATCATAAGGTTTACATCAAGTTAGCACTTAGTGCTTTTCAGTAAAATTGAACTGTTCACTCCTTTGAGTATGCATTTTGTGTTATGGCTCTGTAGATAACTACTTGGGGTGATTTGGAACTGTATAGATATTGCATGTATAGTACTCAGTGCAATGGGATACTCAATTGCTAGCTGAATTCAGGAACCTACCTCATATCGTTTAGAGTGCAACAGCGAATGACTTGTTTCAGTTCAGTAAACGCTAATGCTCCACAGTGTAGAAAGGGTGATGTTACTGAATGTAACTTCTGGAGCATTGTTAGTACACTCATAAAATTGGTTGCAGACTACTCTAAATCATATGGTGAGTAAAATCAAAAGGTTTACATCAAGTTAGCACTTCGTAGTTTACAGTAAAATTGAACTGTTGACTCCTTTGAGCTCTATGCATTTTGTGTTATGGCTCTTTAAATAACTACTTGGGGTGATTTGGAACTGTATAGATATTGCATGTATAGTACTCAGTGCTATGGAATATTCAATTGCAAGCTGAATTCAAGAACCTACCTCATAACGTTTAGAGTGCAAACGCCAATGACTTGCTTTAGTTCAGTAAACGCTAATGCTCCACAGTGTAGAAAGGGTGATGTTACTGAGTGTAACTTCTGGAGCATTGGTAGTACACTCATAAAATTGGTTGCAGACTACTCTAAATCATATGGTGAGTGAAATCAAAAGGTTTACATCGTTAGCACCTAGTGGTTTTCAGTTAAATTGAACTGTTCTCTCCATTGAGCTCAATGCATTTTGTGTTATGGCTCGGTAGGTAACTACTTGGGGTGATTTGGAACTGTATAGATATTGCATGTAGAGTACTCAGTGCCATGGAATATTCAATTGCAAGCTGAATTCAAGAACCTACCTCATAACGTTTCGAGTGCAACAGCGAATGACTTGCTTTAGTTCAGGAAACGCTAATGCTCCACAGTGTAGAAAGGGTGATGTTACTGAATGTAACTTCTGGAGCATTGGTAGTACACTCATAAAATTGGTTGCAGACTACTCTAAATCATATGGTGAGTAAAATCATAAGGTTTACATCGTTAGCACCTAGTGGTTTTCAGTTAAATTGAACTGTTCTCTCCATTGAGCTCAATGCATTTTGTGTTATGGCTCGGTAGGTAACTACTTGGGGTGATTTGGAACTGTATAGATATTGCATGTAGAGTACTCAGTGCCTAGGAATATTCAATTGCAAGCTGAATTCAAGAACCTACCTCATAACGTTTCGAGTGCAACAGCGAATGACTTGCTTTAGTTCAGGAAACGCTAATGCTCCACAGTGTAGAAAGGGTGATGTTACTGAATGTAACTTCTGGAGCATTGGTAGTACACTCATAAAATTGGTTGCAGACTACTCTAAATCATATGGTGAGTAAAATCAAAAGGTTTACATCAAGTTAGCACTTCGTAGTTTACAGTAAAATTGAACTGTTGACTCCTTTGAGCTCTATGCATTTTGTGTTAAGGCTCTGTACATAACTACTTGGGGTGATTTAGAACTGTATAGATATTGCATGTAGAGTACTCAGTGCAATGGGATACTCAATTGCTAGCTGAATTCAGGAACCTACCTCATAACGTTTAGAGTGCAAAAGCCAATGACTTGCTTTAGTTCAGGAAACGCTTATGTTCCACATGTAGAAAGGGTGATGTTACTGAATGTAACTACTGGAGCATTGGTAGTACACTCATAAAATTGGTTGCAGACTACTCTAAATCATATGGTGAGTGAAATCAAAAGGTTTACATCGTTAGCACCTAGTGGTTTTCAGTTAAATTGAACTGTTCTCTCCATTGAGCTCAATGCATTTTGTGTTATGGCTCGGTAGGTAACTACTTGGGGTGATTTGGAACTGTATAGATATTGCATGTAGAGTACTCAGTGCCATGGAATATTCAATTGCAAGCTGAATTCAAGAACCTACCTCATAACGTTTCGAGTGCAACAGCGAATGACTTGCTTTAGTTCAGGAAACGCTAATGCTCCACAGTGTAGAAAGGGTGATGTTACTGAATGTAACTTCTGGAGCATTGGTAGTACACTCATAAAATTGGTTGCAGACTACTCTAAATCATATGGTGAGTAAAATCATAAGGTTTACATCGTTAGCACCTAGTGGTTTTCAGTTAAATTGAACTGTTCTCTCCATTGAGCTCAATGCATTTTGTGTTATGGCTCGGTAGGTAACTACTTGGGGTGATTTGGAACTGTATAGATATTGCATGTAGAGTACTCAGTGCCTAGGAATATTCAATTGCAAGCTGAATTCAAGAACCTACCTCATAACGTTTCGAGTGCAACAGCGAATGACTTGCTTTAGTTCAGGAAACGCTAATGCTCCACAGTGTAGAAAGGGTGATGTTACTGAATGTAACTTCTGGAGCATTGGTAGTACACTCATAAAATTGGTTGCAGACTACTCTAAATCATATGGTGAGTAAAATCAAAAGGTTTACATCAAGTTAGCACTTCGTAGTTTACAGTAAAATTGAACTGTTGACTCCTTTGAGCTCTATGCATTTTGTGTTAAGGCTCTGTACATAACTACTTGGGGTGATTTAGAACTGTATAGATATTGCATGTAGAGTACTCAGTGCAATGGGATACTCAATTGCTAGCTGAATTCAGGAACCTACCTCATAACGTTTAGAGTGCAAAAGCCAATGACTTGCTTTAGTTCAGGAAACGCTTATGTTCCACATGTAGAAAGGGTGATGTTACTGAATGTAACTACTGGAGCATTGGTAGTACACTCATAAAATTGGTTGCAGACTACTCTAAATCATATGGTGAGTAAAATCATAAGGTTTACATCTTGTTAGCACTTAGTGGTTTTCAGTAAAATTGAACTGTTCACTCCATTGAGCTCAGTGCATTTTGTGTTAAAGCTGTGTACATAACTACTCGGGGTGATTTGGAGCTGTATAGATATTGCATGTAGAGTACTCAGTGCCATGGAATACTCAATTGCATGCTGAATTCAAGAACCTACCTCATAACGTGTAGAGTGCAAAAGCCAATGACTTGCTTTAGTTCAGGAAACGCTTATGTTCCACATGTAGAAAGGGTGATGTTACTGAATGTAACTACTGCTGCATTGGTAGTACACTCATAAAATTGGTTGCAGACTACTCTAAATCATATGGTGAGTAAAATCAAAAGGTTTACATCAAGTTAGCACTTAGTGGTTTTCAGTAAAATTGAACTGTTCACTCCATTGAGCTCAAAGCATTTTGTGTTATGGCTCTATAGATAACTACTTGGGGTGATTTGGAACTGTATAGATATTGCATGTATAGTACTCAGTGCTATGGAATATTCAATTGCAAGCTGAATTCAAGAACCTACCTCATAACGTTTAGAGTGCAAAAGCCAATGACTTGCTTTAGTTCAGTAAACGCTAATGCTCCACAGTGTAGAAAGGGTGATGTTACTGAATGTAACTTCTGGAGCATTGGTAGTACACTCATAAAATTGGTTGCAGACTACTCTAAATCATATGCTGAGTAAAATCATAAGGTTTACATCAAGTTAGCACTTAGTGCTTTTCAGTAAAATTGAACTGTTCACTCCTTTGAGTATGCATTTTGTGTTATGGCTCTGTAGATAACTACTTGGGGTGATTTGGAACTGTATAGATATTGCATGTATAGTACTCAGTGCAATGGGATACTCAATTGCTAGCTGAATTCAGGAACCTACCTCATATCGTTTAGAGTGCAACAGCGAATGACTTGTTTCAGTTCAGTAAACGCTAATGCTCCACAGTGTAGAAAGGGTGATGTTACTGAATGTAACTTCTGGAGCATTGTTAGTACACTCATAAAATTGGTTGCAGACTACTCTAAATCATATGGTGAGTAAAATCAAAAGGTTTACATCAAGTTAGCACTTCGTAGTTTACAGTAAAATTGAACTGTTGACTCCTTTGAGCTCTATGCATTTTGTGTTATGGCTCTTTAAATAACTACTTGGGGTGATTTGGAACTGTATAGATATTGCATGTATAGTACTCAGTGCTATGGAATATTCAATTGCAAGCTGAATTCAAGAACCTACCTCATAACGTTTAGAGTGCAAACGCCAATGACTTGCTTTAGTTCAGTAAACGCTAATGCTCCACAGTGTAGAAAGGGTGATGTTACTGAGTGTAACTTCTGGAGCATTGGTAGTACACTCATAAAATTGGTTGCAGACTACTCTAAATCATATGGTGAGTGAAATCAAAAGGTTTACATCAAGTTAGCACTTCGTAGTTTTCAGTAAAATTGAACTGTTCACTCCATTGAGCTCAGTGCATTTTGTGTTAAAGCTGTGTACATAACTACTCGGGGTGATTTGCAGCTGTATAGATATTGCATGTAGAGTACTCAGTGCTATGGAATACTCAATTGCAAGCTGAATTCAAGAACCTACCTCGTAACGTTTAGAGTGCAAACGCCAATGACTTGCTTTAGTTCAGTAACGGCTAATGCTCCACAGTGTAGAAAGGGTGATGTTACTGAATGTAACTTCTGGAGCATTGGTAGTACACTCATAAAATTGGTTGCAGACTACTCTAAATCATATGGTGAGTAAAATCATAAGGTTTACATCAAGTTAGCACTTAGTGCTTTTCAGTAAAATTGAACTGTTGACTCCTTTGAGCTCTATGCATTTTGTGTTAAGGCTCTGTAGATAACTACTTGGGGTGATTTAGAACTGTATAGATATTGCATGTAGAGTACTCAGTGCAATGGGATACTCAATTGCTAGCTGAATTCAGGAACCTACCTCATAACGTTTAGAGTGCAAAAGCCAATGACTTGCTTTAGTTCAGGAAACGCTTATGTTCCACATGTAGAAAGGGTGATGTTACTGAATGTAACTACTGGAGCATTGGTAGTACACTCATAAAATTGGTTGCAGACTACTCTAAATCATATGGTGAGTAAAATCATAAGGTTTACATCTTGTTAGCACTTAGTGGTTTTCAGTAAAATTGAACTGTTCACTCCATTGAGCTCAGTGCATTTTGTGTTAAAGCTGTGTACATAACTACTCGGGGTGATTTGGAGCTGTATAGATATTGCATGTAGAGTACTCAGTGCCATGGAATACTCAATTGCATGCTGAATTCAAGAACCTACCTCATAACGTGTAGAGTGCAAAAGCCAATGACTTGCTTTAGTTCAGGAAACGCTTATGTTCCACATGTAGAAAGGGTGATGTTACTGAATGTAACTACTGCTGCATTGGTAGTACACTCATAAAATTGGTTGCAGACTACTCTAAATCATATGGTGAGTAAAATCAAAAGGTTTACATCAAGTTAGCACTTAGTGGTTTTCAGTAAAATTGAACTGTTCACTCCATTGAGCTCAAAGCATTTTGTGTTATGGCTCTATAGATAACTACTTGGGGTGATTTGGAACTGTATAGATATTGCATGTATAGTACTCAGTGCTATGGAATATTCAATTGCAAGCTGAATTCAAGAACCTACCTCATAACGTTTAGAGTGCAAAAGCCAATGACTTGCTTTAGTTCAGTAAACGCTAATGCTCCACAGTGTAGAAAGGGTGATGTTACTGAATGTAACTTCTGGAGCATTGGTAGTACACTCATAAAATTGGTTGCAGACTACTCTAAATCATATGCTGAGTAAAATCATAAGGTTTACATCAAGTTAGCACTTAGTGCTTTTCAGTAAAATTGAACTGTTCACTCCTTTGAGTATGCATTTTGTGTTATGGCTCTGTAGATAACTACTTGGGGTGATTTGGAACTGTATAGATATTGCATGTATAGTACTCAGTGCAATGGGATACTCAATTGCTAGCTGAATTCAGGAACCTACCTCATATCGTTTAGAGTGCAACAGCGAATGACTTGTTTCAGTTCAGTAAACGCTGATGCTCCACAGTGTAGAAAGGGTGATGTTACTGAATGTAACTTCTGGAGCATTGTTAGTACACTCATAAAATTGGTTGCAGACTACTCTAAATCATATGGTGAGTAAAATCAAAAGGTTTACATCAAGTTAGCACTTCGTAGTTTACAGTAAAATTGAACTGTTGACTCTTTTGAGCTCTATGCATTTTGTGTTATGGCTCTTTAAATAACTACTTGGGGTGATTTGGAACTGTATAGATATTGCATGTATAGTACTCAGTGCTATGGAATATTCAATTGCAAGCTGAATTCAAGAACCTACCTCATAACGCTTAGAGTGCAAACGCCAATGACTTCCTTTAGTTCAGTAAACGCTAATGCTCCACAGTGTAGAAAGGGTGATGTTACTGAGTGTAACTTCTGGAGCATTGGTAGTACACTCATAAAATTGGTTGCAGACTACTCTAAATCATATGGTGAGTGAAATCAAAAGGTTTACATCAAGTTAGCACTTCGTAGTTTTCAGTAAAATTGAACTGTTCACTCCATTGAGCTCAGTGCATTTTGTGTTAAAGCTGTGTACATAACTACTCGGGGTGATTTGCAGCTGTATAGATATTGCATGTAGAGTACTCAGTGCTATGGAATACTCAATTGCAAGCTGAATTCAAGAACCAACCTCGTAACGTTTAGAGTGCAAACGCCAATGACTTGCTTTAGTTCAGTAAAGGCTAATGCTCCACAGTGTAGAAAGGGTGATGTTACTGAATGTAACTTCTGGAGCATTGGTAGTACACTCATAAAATTGGTTGCAGACTACTCTAAATCATATGGTGAGTAAAATCATAAGGTTTACATCAAGTTAGCACTTAGTGCTTTTCAGTAAAATTGAACTGTTGACTCCTTTGAGCTCTATGCATTTTGTGTTAAGGCTCTGTAGATAACTACTTGGGGTGATTTGGAACTGTATAGAAATTGCATGTATAGTACTCAGTGCAATGGGATACTCAATTGCTAGCTGAATTCAGGAACCTACCTCATAACGTTTAGAGTGCAACAGCGAATGACTTGCTTTAGTTCAGTAAACGCTAATGCTCCACAGTGTAGAAAGGGTGATGTTACTGAATGTAACTTCTGGAGCATTGGTAGTACACTCATAAAATTGGTTGCAGACTACTCTAAATCATATGGTGAGTAAAATCAAAAGGTTTACATCAGGTTAGCACTTCGTAGTTTACAGTAAAATTGAACTGTTCACTCCATTGAGCTCAATGCATTTTGTGTTAAGGCTCTGTACATAACTACTTGGGGTGATTTAGAACTGTATAGATATTGCATGTAGAGTACTCAGTGCTATGGAATATTCAATTGCAAGCTGAATTCAAGAACCTACCTCATAACGTTTAGAGTGCAAACGCCAATGACTTGCTTTAGTTCAGTAAACGCTAATGCTCCACAGTGTAGAAAGGGTGATGTTACTGAGTGTAACTTCTGGAGCATTGGTAGTACACTCATAAAATTGGTTGCAGACTACTCTAAATCATATGGTGAGTGAAATCAAAAGGTTTACATCAAGTTAGCACTTCGTAGTTTTCAGTAAAATTGAACTGTTCACTCCATTGAGCTCAGTGCATTTTGTGTTAAAGCTGTGTACATAACTACTCGGGGTGATTTGCAGCTGTATAGATATTGCATGTAGAGTACTCAGTGCTATGGAATACTCAATTGCAAGCTGAATTCAAGAACCTACCTCGTAACGTTTAGAGTGCAAACGCCAATGACTTGCTTTAGTTCAGAAAAGGCTAATGCTCCACAGTGTAGAAAGGGTGATGTTACTGAATGTAACTTCTGGAGCATTGGTAGTACACTCATAAAATTGGTTGCAGACTACTCTAAATCATATGGTGAGTAAAATCATAAGGTTTACATCAAGTTAGCACTTAGTGCTTTTCAGTAAAATTGAACTGTTGACTCCATTGAGCTCTATGCATTTTGTGTTAAGGCTCTGTAGATAACTACTTGGGGTGATTTGGAACTGTATAGATATTGCATGTATAGTACTCAGTGCAATGGGATACTCAATTGCTAGCTGAATTCAGGAACCTACCTCATAACGTTTAGAGTGCAACAGCGAATGACTTGCTTTAGTTCAGTAAACGCTAATGCTCCACAGTGTAGAAAGGGTGATGTTACTGAATGTAACTTCTGGAGCATTGGTGGTACACTCATAAAATTGGTTGCAGACTACTCTAAATCATATGGTGAGTAAAATCAAAAGGTTTACATCAAGTTAGCACTTCGTAGTTTACAGTAAAATTGAACTGTTCACTCCATTGAGCTCAATGCATTTTGTGTTAAGGCTCTGTACATAACTACTTGGGGTGATTTAGAACTGTATAGATATTGCATGTAGAGTACTCAGTGCCATGGAATACTCAATTGCAAGCTGAATTCAAGAACTTACCTCATAACGTATAGAGTGCAAAAGCCAATGACTTGCTTTTGTTCAGTAAAGGCTAATGCTCCACAGTGTAGAAAGGGTGATGTTACTGAATGTAACTTCTGGAGCATTGGTAGTACACTCATAAAATTGGTTGCAGACTACTCTAAATCATATGGTGAGTAAAATCAAAAGGTTTACATCAAGTTAGCACTTAGTGGTTTTCAGTAAAATTGAACTGTTCACTCCATTGAGCTCAACGGATTTTGTGTTATGGCTCTGTAGATAACTACTTGGGGTGATTTGGAACTGTATAAATATTACATGTATAGTACTCAGTGCTATGGAATATTCAATTGCAAGCTGAATTCAAGAACCTACCTCATAACGTTTAGAGTGCAAAAGCCAATGACTTGCGTTAGTTCAGTAAACGCTAATGCTCCACAGTGTAGAAAGGTTGATGTTACTGAATGTAAATTCTGGAGCATTAGTAGTACACTCATAAAATTGGTTGCAGACTACTCTAAATCATATGGTGAGTAAAATCAAAAGGTTTACATCAAGTTAGCACTTCG